>NC_141879.1:223300000-224550000 GCF_056163025.1 Triticum urartu | reverse complement strand
GAAGAAACACAAGATGACCCGGAAGCTTCAACCCGTCAGGAATCATGAACCGGCTTATGCACCATAAAGCTTTAATACTTGCATCGTGAAAACACTTATCCTTCTTGGGCCATTATATGCCTTGTAATAGGCTAGTTAAACATTTGATTTGTTGTGCCATCATGCACATTTTGTTTTGCATGACACTGTTGATCTGCCAATTGAGGAGCTGCCACTTGTGCTCATGATTGCATCAACTATGCGGACCATATTTATTATTTTACCTGCACACAAACAGATCACAAGTACCCTGGCGGTTTACCCCAGGGCGGGTCATAATGTTGTATAAAAACCACTGGTGACTAAAAGCAGTCCATAACCAGGGCCGGTTCAATCATAACCTTATATAGACATAACAAAATATCATACCTATGATATTTGCTCACACTGCCGGTTTACCATACCTGTGCAGGAAGGGTTACAACCCAAAGGATGGAGTACACAATGCCCTTTTCCATTGACATATACCGCCGGCTTACAACGCCGTATGCAGCAAGGGATAATATCCCAGAACTTAGAGCACTACGCTTACAAGTCTATAAGATCATCATACACTGGTGACTTCTAGTCCAAAGCCAGGTCGGGTTAATAAACTCCAGATAGATCCATATGTGAACCATAAGGCATCATAGGCCTCATTGGTATTCAACCATGTATTAACATGTCACAAAAGATGAACCTCAAAAATATTCAAATCAAACATAAATCAAAAGACAAAAACAAGGCTTTCACAGGCTGCCAAACCTTTAAATCAAGTGCTTTCAAAGAGCCGAACAGCCGCTGAGTTAAACCTTCACTCAACCTTATAAGTCGGGCCTCACATGACCAATCGTTGTTTCAAATTTGACAAGTTCAGGGTATGTATAAGATTGACTTGTCAAAAGTACGGCGAGTCATTCCAGTCAATCTGGGCGGAGTGGCAGACTTAAAAGGCAGGATAACCCGGGTTTTTAGGTGAATACACCTGGCTTCCAAGCTATTACAAGGGTCATAAAAACTCTTGTTCGTTGAACAAAGAGCCCCCAAGTAATATGTTATTCCAGGCATATAAGATGGAATAATAGGGTAATCACAGCTATGCTCAAGGAGCAGGAAGCCCCCGAGTATTTAGTAATCATGGCGTACAAGCCGTATCAAAAGGGTACACATAGCTATGCTCAATGAGCAGGAAGCCCCCAAGTGACCATATGAAGTGGCAATAAAGACTCATCATTCTCAAAGTGAAACGACAGAGGCCCTGAATTATCAAGGATGCTTGCTTTATTATATTCATCATAATATATACATTGTCAAGATATGTACATCACAAGAGCCAGTGGCTCAGGTGTAATAAGGCCGAAGATGAGCAATATTCCATGGCCGGCGGGTCTCCTCCTCCGACGTACACGAGTCCTTGTGGTCTCGAACATCGATAAGGTAGTATGACCCATTGTTCAGATTTTTGCTGACCACAAAGGGCCCTTCCCAAGGTGGGGATAGTTTATGCATATCAGTCTGATCCTCGATAAGCCGGAGCACCAAGTCGCCTTCTTGAAAGGTTCTAGTTTTAACCCGGCGGCTGTGATAACGGCGTAAATCTTGCTGGTAAATCGCCGAACGAGCCGCCGCAAGGTCACTGAGGGAGTCCTAGATTAGGGGGTGTTCGGGTAGCCGGACTATACCTTCAGCCGGACTCCTGGACTATGAAGATACAAGATTGAAGACTTCGTCCCGTGTCCGGATGGGACTTTCCTTGGCGTGGAAGGCAATCTTGGCGATGCGGATATTCAAGATCTCCTACCATTGTAACCGACTTTATGTAACCCTAACCCTATCCGATGTCTATATAAACCGGAGGGTTGTAGTCCGTAGGCAATCAACTCCATACACAACAATCATACCATAGGCTAGCTTCTAGGGTTTAGCCTCCTTGATATCGTGGTAGATCTACTCTTGTACTACCCATATCATCAATATTAATCAAGCAGGAGTAGGGTATTACCTCCATCAAGAGGGCCCAAACCTGGGTAAAAAACATCTTGTCCCTTGTCTCCTGTTACCATCCGGCCTTGACGCACAGTTCGGGACCCCCTACCCGAGATCCGCCGGTTTTGACACCGACATTGGTGCTTTCATTGAGAGTTCCTTTGTGTCGTCGCCTTTAGGCCCGATGGCTCCTTTGATCATCAACAATGATACGGTCCAAGGTGAAACTTTTCTCCCTGGACAGATCTTCGTCGTCGGCGGCTTCGCTCTGCGGGCCAATTCATTCAGCCACCTGGAGCAGATCAAAAGCTATGCCCCTGGCCATCAGGTCAGGTTTGGAAGCCTAAACTACACGGCTGACATCCACGGGGACTTGATCTTCGATGGATTCGAGCCACAGCCAAGCGCGCCGCACTGTCTCGATGGGCATGATATAGCTCTGCCGCCGAACAGCGCCTTGGAGGCCGCATACGCATCGGTTTCGACCATTGATTCGGAGCATACTGCGCCGATCGAGGATCAGCGGTTAGACACTGCCTCAGGGGCTGCGATCTCAGAGGCGATCGAGCCGAACTCCAGCCCCGCACTCCGCATGGCCCGTGACTCCGAGGATCCGGACTCCTCCCCGGACTCCGAACCCCCCGCGCCCCTGCCAATCGAATCTGATTGGGCGACGATAATGGAGTTCACCGCCGTAGACATCTTTCAGCATTCGCCTTTTGGCGACATCCTGAACTCTCTTAAGTCTCTCTCTTTATCAGGAGAGCGCTGGCCGGACTACGGTCAGCGAGGGTGGGATACGGACGATAAGGAAATTCAAAGCCCACCCACCACCCACTTTGTAGCCACTATCGACGATCTAACCGACATGCTTGACTTCAGCTCCGAAGACATCGACGGCATGGACGACGATGTAGGAGACGAACAGGAACCAGCACCTGTAGGGCACTGGAAGGCCACCTCGTCATATGACATATATATGGTGGATACTCCAAAAGATGGAGATGGCGATGGAACAATGGGGGATGACGCCCCCAAGAAACAGCCGAAGCGCCGGCGTCAGCGGCGCCGCTCTAAATCCCGCCAAAGCAAAAACGGTGATTCCGGCACGGGAGATAGTACTACCCCGGATAACGCCGAAGAACACCCACCTCAGCAAGATTCGGCACAGGAAGATGGAGAAGCCAACCCTCATGAGAGAGCGGCAGACCGAGAGGTCGAGGATGATAACTATACGCCTCCCTCCAAAGACGAGGCAAGCCTCGATGACGACGAATTCGTCATACCATCAGACCCCGCCAAACAAGAGCGTTTTAAACGCAGGCTTTTAGCCACGGCAAGCAGCCTCAAGAAAAAGCAGCAACAGCTTAAAGCTGCCCAAGATTTGCTAGCTGACAGATGGACTGAAGTCCTTACGGCCGAAGAGTATGAACTCGAACGCCCCTCCAAGAGTTACCCGAAGTGCAGGCCGCTACCTCGATCAGAGGAGGAAGCACCTACATCACCAGCGCATGACATGGCAGACCGGCCACCTCGCGGCCGTGACAGAGAGGCCTCTCGGCCCTCCACCCAAGCCATGCCCCGGCGCCGCTCAACTAAGGCACGGGAAAATGCGCCCGACCTGCGAGACATACTGGAGGATAAGGAAAGACAAACAAGATCGATCTACGGATTGCGCAGGCGCCCTACGGCATGTGACAATGATCTTCACTCCGGATACAACAAATCCGGCCAGGCCGAACACAACAGACATAGCGCTTCCGAGCTACGTCGTGATATAGCCCAGTACAGAGGCACCGCACACCCGCTATGCTTCACGAATGAAGTAATGGATCATAAAATCCTAGAGGGTTTCAAACCCGTAAACATAGAATCATACGATGGCACAACAGACTCGGCGGTATGGATCGAGGATTATCTCCTTCACATCCACATGGCACGCGGCGATGATCTACACGCCATCAAATACCTCCCGCTCAAACTTAAAGGACCGGCCCGGCATTGGCTTAACAGCTTGCCAGCAGACTCAATCGGTTCTTGAGAGGACCTGGAAGCCGCATTCCTCGACAACTTCTAGGGAACTTACGTGCGACCGCCGGATGCCGACGACTTAAGCCACATAATTCAGCAGCCAGAGGAATCGGCCAGACAATTCTGGACACGGTTCCTAACAAAGAAAAACCAAATAGTCGACTGTCCGGACGCATAGGCCCTAGCAGCCTGCAAGCATAACATCCGCGACGAGTGGCTTGCCCGGCACCTGGGACAGGAAAAGCCGAAATCCATGGCAGCCCTCACCACACTCATGGCCCGCTTTTGCGCGGGAGAAGACAGCTGGCTAGCTCGCAGTAACAACTTATCAAAGAACCCTGGTAATTTGGATACCAAGGACAAAAGTGGCAGGACATGTCGGAATAAGCAAAAACGCCGCGTTAACAGCGACAGCAATGAAGACACGGCAGTCAATGCCGGATTGAAAGGCTATAAATCCGGTCAGCGGAAAAAGCCATTCAAAAAGAATACTTAGGGCCCGTCCAGTTTGGACCGAATACTCGATCGCTTGTGCCAGATACATGGCACCCCCGAAAGGCCAGCCAATCACACTAACAGGGATTGTTGGGTGTTCAAGCAGGCAGGCAAGTTAAGGGCCGAAAACAGAGACAAGGGGCTGCACAGCAACGAGGAGGAGCCCAAGCCGCCGAACAACAATGGACAGAAGGGCTTTCCCCCACAAGTGCGGACGGTGAACATGATATACGCAACCCACATTCCCAAGAGGGAGCGGAAGCGTGCGCTACGGGACATATACGCGATAGAGCCAGTCGCCCCAAAGTTCAACCCATGGTCCTCCTGCCCGATCACTTTTGATCGAAGGGACCATCCCACTAGCATCCGTCATGGCGGCTTTGCCGCATTGGTTCTCGACCCAATCATCGACGGATTTCATCTCACAAGAGTCCTCATGGACGGCGGCAGTAGCCTGAACCTGCTTTATCAGGATACAGTGCAGAAAATGGGCATAGATCCCTCAAGGATTAAGCCCACAAGAACGACCATTAAAGGCGTTATACCAGGTGTAGAAGCCAACTGTACAGGCTCAGTAACACTTGACGTGGTCTTCGGATCCTCGGACAATTTCCGAAGCGAAGAGTTAATCTTCGATATAGTCCCGTTTCGCAGTGGCTATCACGCCCTGCTCGGACGAACCGCATTTGCAAAGTTCAATGTGGTGCCGCACTACGCATATCTCAAGCTCAAGATGCCAGGCCCTCGAGGAGTAATTACGGTCAACGGAAACACCGAACGCTCCCTCTGTACGGAGGAGCATACGACGGCTCTCGCAGCGGAGGTACGAAGTAGCCTTCTCAGGCAATTCTCCAGTCCGGCCATTAGAAAGCCAGACACTGCCAAGCGCGCCCGGAGTAACCCACAGCAGGACCGCCTGGCACACTCTGAGAAAGCGTAGCAATGCGGCCCCAACCCCAGCTGTCGCGACATAGCGAAACCAGTACCTCGCGTACATAACTACGCCCTTGAAATACCATGGGCACAGGGGAAGGGGCACAATAACGGCACGCCCAGAATACGTCTTAAAACATACTACGGGCTGCCGGATTCTCTTTTTAATTTTTTCTTACCTTCAGGACTCCATACTTCGGACAACCTGTTCGGCAATTCGACTGCCGCACAAACGATGCAAGATCCAGGGAGGCAGACAAGCCATGCCGCACTATGGAACTCCCAGGTGGTCTCTGTTACGAGCGGTATACATGTTTTAAATACAATTCCGCGGCCTGCCCCCGGTCAGGACATACTGAATAGTTCAATATCTTTTGCTTACCGCACTATTTGTATCGTTCGGCTTTGATAAATAGCCTTTATATAAACAATGCATAGCTTTTGTCTATTTTCTACATTACTCTCTTTTATATATGTTCATTAATGACATGTTGCACCCGTACACTGTGGTACGGCAAGTACGCTAGGGGCTTCAGTACCCTTTAATATGGTGTGAGAAGTCCGTACACTTTCACAAGTGCGGCACCCCGAACTTATAGCACTATATGCATCAGCTCCGAATCATGATTTGGGTCAATAGTTGGGTTTGCCCGGCTCGTATGTTTTGGTGCCTTACGTTCCGCTATATCGGCTAAGGTAGCACTAGGAGAACCACTGCGATTGTGCCCCGATTGAGCTGGGTTAAGCACCTCAGTGGAGAAAGCTAAAACTAACTGTCATGATGAGGCGAGAGACCGGTCGCTGTTCGAGAGGTTTTTTCAAGTCCCTAAAGACTTATGCCGCTTCGAGCGAGGAGCCGGATTTGTCCGGCCAAGGTGTGGATAGCGCCCCGAACTCGGTCTTCCGAACTAGGGGCTTCGCCGAAATTTAAAATTATAAAGTTCTATGGCTAAGTGAGAGTGTTCAAGCATTATAGTCCGATTGCCTGGTTCGTTGTGCTGAGCGCCTCCCTCGAAGGACCCAACTATGGGAAAAAGAGCGCTCAGGTTTATCCCGAACACCCCAGCACTAGTGGCATGGGGGCAGAAGCCGGCGACTGGCCATCTCTCAATTTTTTGATAAACGGCCGCACAGAAAATAATATTTTAAATTCAACAAGCATTGCTTAAGCGCCTATGAACAAGTTTTCAGCGCACGGGATAAAAACGAGCGAGTTTATTCAAAAATTACATCCTTGGTACATTCATCTGCCACAAGGTGGGCACCAGCAAAAACATCCTTGTAATAGTTCTCGGTCTTGCTATGCTCCTTCCCCGGCGGCGGCCCGTCCTTCACGAGCTTCTCACCGTCCAGCTTACCCCAGTGCACCTTTGCACGGGCAAGGGCCCGACGGGCACCTTCGATGCAGACGGAGCGCTTGATGACCTCGAGCCTTGGACAGGCCTCCACCAGCCGCCGCACCAGCCCGAAGTAGCTCCCAGGCAGGGCCCTCTCTGGGCCACAGCCGAACTATGAAGTCCTTCATGGCCTGTTCGGCCGCCTTGTGGAGCTCGACCAGCTGTTTCAGCTGGTCGCTCAAGGGCACAGGGTGTCCGGCCTCAGCATACTGAGACCAGAACACCTTCTCCGTCGAGCTGCCCTCTTCAGCTCGGTAGAATGCGGCGGCGTCGGATACGCTGCGGAGAAGATCTGCGAATGCCCCTGGAGAACTCCGGATTCGGGTAAGTAACAAGTAGTTTACTTTTATATTTCTGCTTTGCATAAAGAATGCCTTACCCGCTGCTATCTTCTTAATCTCCTCCAACTCTTGGAGGGCCTTTTGGGCTTCGGCCTTGGCAGACTTGGCAGTCTCAAGGGCCGCCGCGAGCTCGGATGCTTGGGTCTTTCACTCAAGCTCCAAACTCTCATGTTTTTTCATGAGAGCCTGAAGCTCTTGCTGCACCTCGCCGGCCTGAGCCCCAAGTTTCTCTCGCTCGGTGCGCTCCGTGGCCGTTTTCTTTTCGGCCTCGGACAGCGCCTGCTTGAGGGTCGCCACCTCAGTCGTGGCCCCTATAATAAGCAGTGCAATCCTGTTATTTTTTGCAATCACGCCTCTCTATAGGCACTTTTTCTGTAAGGTATTTCCTACCTTCTTTTTCCTCGAGCTGCCGGTTGGCAAGGCCGAGCTCTTGCTCGGTCCGCTTGAGGTCCTGTTTCAGGACACCCACCTCTGCAGTCAGTGCGGCGGTGGATAGCAGCGAAGCCTGCACACGCATATTGACTCTTTATTGTTAGACTCCTGCGAAATTTACTAGATCCTCTATTCGGCTTTTCTTTCCGAACGCCAAACAGAGCATCAGGGGCTACTATCTATGTGGTTATATTTTTAAATATTTTTACTTACCTCGAAGCCTGTTAGGAGGCTAGCGCAAGCTTCACTCAGTCCGCCAAGAGCGGACTGAACCTTCTGGATCACCGTACTCATAATAGTACGGTGCTCCTCGTCGATGGAGGCGCCGTCAAGCACCTCGAGCAGATTGTCCGGCACCACCGGTTGGACGGAGGCCGCCGGCTCAGAAGGCTTGCTCCTCTTGGAAGGAGTTCGCCTACCGTGGTCCGGAACAGTTGAAGATTCCGGCGCGGTGTCCGGCACAAAGCCGGACTTGGAGCCCTGGGGGGTCTTGTCCCCTTTACTCCTGGGGTCCGGGAGGTCACCCTGCGGCTCCTCCAGGACCACCTCCTCCTGCCCCGGAGCTTGCTGCGACGCCACTTCGGCGTCATCTGCAGTGCGGGGGGAGACAGCGGGCGGAACTGAGTTCACGTCTCATGAAGCCATGTACCTAGGGTAGGGGCACGGACCTGTCCAAGGAGCCCTACCCTAGGACATCCCTAGGATAAGTCACCTTTCAATCGACTTGAAGGTATCCCACTCGACGGATTCAAGACACTCGACCAGAAAGCTATCACTCGACCATGAAGCCAACCACTCGACCGCCAGGAGACCTGTAATCACTCCGCAGGCAAACGGTCAACTGTTAAGTAGTCTTTATGGTCATTATAGCACTTTATTAGGAGCGTTACCAGTAACGCCCGACCATAAATGTACCTTAAACCCTGCATTACTGAGGGCAGGAGAGGGCCGGCGAACTCTATATAAGTAACCCCCCTCCTCGGTATGAAGGGTTCGCACCCCTGTTATTCACACGCCAGTAATCCAGTCGACCGCCTCCGGGCACCGAGACGTAGGGCTGGTACTTCCTCCGCGAAGGGCCTGAACTCGTACATCTTGGTGTGTTCACAACTTCCCAATAGCTGAGATCTAGCCTCTCCATACATACCCCCCTACATCACTGTCAGAGTTAGAACCACGACAACGTCCGATGAATCCAGGGAGCCGCTCGACGACTCGTTGAGTTTGGCCCGGGGCAGGCTACATAATTATGTTCGACATTAGGGAAAGCTGTGCAACAAAGGAACATCATGAGTTATTCTGATATTCGAACTTACGATTTCGCCGGATGCTTGGCCCTGTTTGGCCACTCCTCTTTGCCCTCTTCGGCGTTGGGGGCGTAGTCCGGCGGAGGGGTCTTCCTTTTCCTAGACCCCTCGGCCTCCCCCGTTGGGGCGGCCTTCCTCTTCTCTCCTCCCCCCGCTGGGGGGGGAGAGGTTTCGTCTTCCTCCTCCTCGTCTTCACGGGGGGAGTGCATCTCGGACTCGTCGGAAGACGAGTCCGACACCACCATATGCCGGGAACTCTTTCGAGTCCCCGTGGCCTTCTTCTTCTTGGCCTTCTTCTCCGGCACCACATAAGGTGCCGGAACCAGGAGCTTCGCTAGTAGAGCGGGGGCTGGGTCTTCGAGCAAGGGAGCCAGACACTTAATCGATCCGGACTTCGCGCGCCAAGCCTGTCAAAGGTAAGGGACCTTAGATCCCGCATAGAGTCAAACTATGAAAAAACTTAACATCCTATAAAAGGTGAAAATAGCTTACCTCGCTAGCTGATGCTACGAGCTGTATCCGTGGTCCTCGGAAGCGGATGTGGGAGCCTCGGCGCCTTTGGTTAGAACCTTCCAAACATCTTCAAACGTCGTGTCGAAGAGCCTGTTAAGGGTTTGGTGCTGCGCCGGGTTGAACTCCCACAGATTAAAGCCCCGTTGTTGACACGGGAGGATCCGGCGGACGAGCATAACCTGGACTACATTGACGAGCTTGATCGGCTTGCTCACCAGGGACTGGATGCATGTTTGCAGTCCGGTCACCTCTTTTTCGTTGCCCCACGACAGGCCCGTCTCTTTCCAGGACATAAGCCGCGTGGGGGGTCCGGATCGGAACTCGGGGGTTGCGATCCATTTCGGATCGTGCGGCTCGGTGATGTAAAACCACCACGATTGCCACCCCTTCAGGGTCTCCACGAAGGAGCCCTCGAGCCATAGGACGTTGGCCATCTTGCCCGCCATGGCGCCTCTGCATTCCGCCTGGCTATCGCGCACCACCTTAGGCTTGACGTTGAAGGTCTTGAGCCAGAGGCCGAAATGGGGGTGGATGCGGAGGAAGGCCTTGCACACGACGATAAACGCCGAGATGTTGAGGACGAAGTTCAAGGCCAGATCATGGAAATCCAGGCCATAGTAAAACATGAGCCCCCGGACAAATGGGTGGAGTGGAAAACCCAGTCCGCAGAGGAAGTGGGGAAGGAATACTACCCTCTCATGGGGCCTTGGGGTGGGGACAAGCTGCCCCTCCTCGAGAAGCCGGTGCGCGATGTCTTTGCACAAGTATCCGGCCTTCCTTAGCTTTTTGACATGGCCCTCCGTGACGGAGGAGACCATCCACTTGCCTCCCGCTCCGGACATTGCTGGAGAAGGTTGAGGTGGGAAGTGCGGGCTTGGGCGCTGGAGCTCGAGTGCGCAGGAGATGGATAGGCAAAAGAGGAAGAAGGCGTAGGTAAAAGGGTGGATCCTTATCCCCTTATATGGGCGGATGCGGTTGTGCGTCCCCACCAGCCTAGTAAAACTCGCTTGCCTCCCAAGCGCCATGATAAATGGCGCGGTTAGGTTACCCACGTCCGTATTGATGAGAATCCCGTAAAGGGGGTACACGATCTCTGGTTTGACAAGACGTGCCAAGGAAACCGCCTCGCAAAACATGCTGAGGTGGAAAAGTAAAAACGATTCGAGTAACGGACTTGGCCGTAGTGTGATGACGCACTGCGGAATACATCGGCAGATTTGATTTGTGTCAATATTATTCTCTCTATGGCAATATGTGGAAACTTATTTTGCAGAGCCGGACACTACTCTTGGTGTTTACAATCTTCTACAAAGGACTTGGAGGAGGAACCCACCTTGCAATGCCGAAGACAATTTGCACGTCGGACTCATCGTCATTGAAGCCTGGTTTAGGGGATACTGAGGGAGTCCTGGATTAGGGGGTGTTCGGGTAGCCGGACTACACCTTCAGCCGGACTCCTGGACTATGAAGATACAAGATTGAAGACTTCGTCCCATGTCCGGATGGGACTTTCCTTGGCGTGGAAGGCAAGCTTGGCGATGCGGATATTCAAGATCTCCTACCATTGTAACCGACTTTATGTAACCCTAACCCTATGCGGTGTCTATATAAACCGGAGGGTTGTAGTCCGTAGGCAATCAACTCCATACACAACAATCATACCATAGGCTAGCTTCTAGGGTTTAGCCTCCTTGATCTCGTGGTAGATCTACTCTTGTACTACCCATATCATCAATATTAATCAAGCAGGAGTAGGGTATTACCTCCATCGAGAGGG
The DNA here is from genome assembly GCF_056163025.1 of Triticum urartu. NCBI lineage: Eukaryota > Viridiplantae > Streptophyta > Magnoliopsida > Poales > Poaceae > Triticum > Triticum urartu. Next base: position 224,538,770 of record NC_141879.1, on the reverse strand, counting down.
CCCGAACCTGGGTAAAAACATCTTGTCCCTTGTCTCCTGTTACCATCCGGCCTTGACGCACAGTTCGGGACCCCCTACCCGAGATCCGCCGGTTTTGACACCGACAGTCACGCTCCTCATCCAACAGGTCAAGTGCATCCTGACGTGCTTATTATCAACTTCAACATAAGATACCACACGGTGTGAATCATGACGGATGTAACTAGGGAGAACCGCCTCTGCTCCGTAAACCATGAAGAAAGGCGTGTAACCCATAGATCTGTTGGGGTACTATTGATACTCCATAACACTGAGGGTAACTTCTCCACCCAACAACCCGGCATCCTTTGCAAAGGGACCATAAGCTGGGGCTTGATGCCTCGCAAAATCTGTTGATTGGCTCTCTCAGCCTGACCATTGGATTGGGGTGAGCCACTGATGATACATCAAGTCGAATATGCTCTCGTTGACAAAACTCTTTCATAGCACCTTTGGACAAATTAGTGCCATTATCAGTTATAATGCTCTAGGAAAGCCAGAACGTAGAATCACCTTTTTGATGAATTGAACCGCCGTTCGCATCACACTTACTAACTGGCTCCGCTTCAACCCACTTTGTAAATTTGTCAACTGCCACCAAAAGGTGGGTCTTTTTATCCTTGGACCTTTTGAAAGGCCCAACCATATCAAGCCCCCATACTACAAATGGCCAAGCAATTGGGATCATCCTCAATTCTTGAGCTGGCACATGAGCTTGCCGTGAAAATTTCTGATAATCATCACATTTACTGACCAAATCCTTTGCATCAGCATGAGCCGTCAGCCAATAAAACCCATGACGAAAAGCCTTGGCTACAAGAGACTTAGAGCCGACATGATGACCACAATCTCCTTCATGAATCTCTCGTAGAATCTCTTAACCTTCCTCAGGAGAAACACAATGTTGAAACGCCCCTATAGCACTGCGATGATGCAACTCTCCATTGACAATAGTCACTGACTTAGACCACCGGGTTATTTGCCTGGCCAAAGTTTCATCCTCAGGTAACTTGCCCCAGGTCATATAAACCAAATATGGGACTTTCCAATTAGGGATAACATGAAGAGCTGCCACCAATCGCGCTTCCGGGTTAGGAATAGCTAGATCTTCCTTCGTAGGCAGTTTGACTGAAGGGTTATGCATAATATCTAGGAAAGTGTTAGGTGGCACCGGCTTATGCTGGGACCCTAACCGGCTCAAAGCATCAGCTGCCTCATTTTTTCTGCGGTTAACATGTTCAACTTGATAGCCTTTAAAGTGACCAGCAATAGCGTCAACCTCTCGGCGATAAGCCGCCATGAGTGGATCCTTAGAATCCCAAGTGCCAGAAACTTGCTGAGCTACCAGGTCTGAGTCGCCGAAACACCTCACCCGGCTTAATTTCATCTCCTTGGCCTTTCGAAGACCATGGAGTAAGGCCACATACTCATCTGCATTGTTAGTACAAGGAAACATCAACCGGAGGACGTAAGAAAATTTATCACCTCGTGGGGAAGTCAAGACAACTCCAGCCCCCGAGCCCTCCAACTGCCTGGATCCATCAAAGTGAATAGTCCAATATGTGTTATCCGGCTTCTCCTCAGGTATCTGCAGCTCTGTCCAATCATTTATGAAATCCACAAGTTCTTGAGACTTGATGGTTGTTTGAGGCATATACTTTAATCCATGAGGACCAAGCTCAATGGCCCACTTGGCTACCCGACCTGTGGCTTCTCTGTTTTGAATAATATCCCCTAAAGGAGCAGAACTAACCATAGTGATGGGATGACCCAGAAAATATTGCTTGAGCTTTCTACTAGCCATGAACACCCCATATACAAGCTTCTGCCAATGCGGATACCTCTGCTTGGACTCAATAAGCACATCACTGATGTAGTAAACCGGCCACTGAACCGAATGCTCCTTGCCTGATTCCTTCCTTTCCACCACAATGGCTACACTAACAGCTCGGCTATTGGCAGCCACATATAACAACAAAGGCTCTTTATCAATGGGAGCAGCAAGAACCGGCGGCTCAACCAATTGTTTCTTCAAAGCCTCAAATGCTTGGACAGCACCATCACTCCAGACAAAGTGATATGTCTCCTTCATCATCTCATACAGAGGGATAGCCTTCTCACCCAACCGGCTTATGAATTGGCTTAAGGCCACAATACGACCCGCCAAACGCTGAACATCATTGATACACACCGGTTTAGCCAGAGAGGTGATAGCCTTTATTTTCTCCGGGTTAGCTTCAATACCCCATTCCGAAACTAGAAAGCCCAAGAGCTTGCCTGCTGGCACACCAAAAACACACTTGGCCGGATTAAGCATCATCCTGTAGACCCGGAGATTGTTAAAGGCCTCCTTCAAATCATCTATCAGGGTTTCCTTCTTCCTGGACTTCACAATAATATCATCCACATAAGCATGAACATTGCGTCCAATTTAATCATGAAGGCAATTTTGGACACACCGCTGGTAAGTCGCCTGGGCAGTCTTGAGCCCAAAAGGCATAGACACGTAACAGAAGGCTCCAAAGGGAGTAATAAAAGTTGTCTTCTCCTGGTCCTTAACTGCCATCTTGATCTGATGATAACTAGAATAATCATCCAAAAAGCTCAAACGCTCACGACCCGCCGTAGCGTCAACAATCCGATCAATACGGGGGAGAGCAAAGGGATCAGACGGACAAGCCTTGTTAAATCCGTATAATCCACACACATGCGCCAAGTGCCGTTCTTCTTAAGCACCAGCACCGGGTTAGCCAACCACTCAGGATGAAAAACTTCAATGATAAACCCAGCCTCCAAGAGCCGGGCCACTTCTTCACCAATAGCCTTGCGCCTCTCCTCATTGAAACGGCGAAGGAATTGCTTGACCGGTCTAAACTTCGGATCAATATTGAGAGTGTGCTCAGCGAGTTCCCTCGATACACGTGGCATGTCTGAAGGCTTCCATGCAAAGATGTTCCGGTTCTCACGGATGAATCCGATGAGCGCGCTTTCCTATTTCGGATCCAGATTAGCACTGATGCTGAACTACTTGGATGAATCACCAGGAACGAAGTCAACTAGCTTGGTGTCATCTACCGACTTAAATTTCAACAGGGGGTCGTGCTCTGTGGTTGGCCTCTTCAAAGACGTCATATCCGCCGGGTATACATTATCCTTGTAAAATTTAAATTCCTCTGTTGCACAAACAGACTCAGCGTAAGCTGCGTCGCCTTCCTCACACTTCAAGGCTACTTCACGACTTCCATGCACTATGATGGTTCCCTTGTGACCCGGCATCTTAAGCTGTAAGTAAACATAACAAGGCCTTGCCATGAATTTAGCGTAAGCCGGCCGCCCAAACAGGGCATGCTAAGGGCTCTTGATTTTAACCACTTCCAAGGTCAATGCCTCCGATCTGGAATCATATTCATCTCTAGAGGCAACCTCCAAAGATATTTTTCCACTGGATATGCCGACTTACCAGGCACCACACCGTGAAAAATAGTGCTCGACGGCTTAAGATTTTTATCAGTTAATCGCATGCGACGGAAAGTGTCATAATAAAGGATATTGATGATACTGCCTCCATCCATGAGCACCTTAGTGAATTTGTATCCTCCAACCTGAGGCGCCACCACCAAAGCCAAGTGACCCGGGTTGTCCACCCAGGGCGGGTTATCTTCACGGCTCCAAAGAATAGGGTGTTCAGAGCATCGCAAGTAACGGGGGATTGCTGGCTCAACCGCGTTTACTGCCCTTTATGGAGCTTTTGATCCCGCTTACACAGACTTGTGGTGAAAACATGGTACTGTCCACTATTCAACTGCTTCGGATTACTCTGATAACCAGACTGTTGCTGATTCCCTTGACCAGAATGTTCATTAAAACCATCGTGATTGCCTTGGCCCTGAAAACTGGAACTAGAACCGCCACCACCGTAACCCGGACCATGAGAGCTAGGTCCTGAGACGCCGTCTGGACCATGATTATTCTGAAAGAATTTTGAATTTCTGTACTCTCTCATAATGAAGCAATCCTTCCAGAGGTGAGCGGACGGCTTTTCCCGTGTACCATGCTTCGGGCGGGGCTGATTCATGATCTCTTCCTTATTGAAATTTTGTCCTCCAACCGAGGGTTTGGCATTCCCTTACGACGCTGACCATTACTCTATGTATTGGTGTTAGCCACAAAATCCAAACTACCATCAGCTTTGCGCTTACCATTGCCCCCCTGATTCGCCGGGTTATGCTGCTGCCCTTTGGTGTTGCTACTCTTCTTTCCCTTACTAGGCCTTTCCTCATCAGACTCGGGGTCCTTGGTACTGTCAAAGTCGGCATACTTGACTAGAGCCTCCATTAGTTCCCCCCATGTCACTGCAGTCCCGTTTGAGCCGCCTCAGCTTCTGCTTAAGAGGCATAAAATGGCAGTTTTTCTCCAACATTAGAACTGCTGGGCCGGCATTGATACGATCCGATGAGTGAAGGATGGCTGAGACCCGGTGCACCCAATGGGTTGTTGACTCTCCCTCTTCTTGGACACAAGAGTCCAAATCCACAATTGACATAGGCTGCTTGCACGTGTCTTTAAAATTCTGGATAAACCGAGCTTTTAACTCAGCCCATGATCCAATGGAGTTGGCAGGCAGCCCTTTCAACCAAGTATGGGTCGTCCCATCCAACATCATCGTGAAGTACTTAGCACATGCAACATCTCCAACATCCAGCAGCTCCATTGCCATCTCATAACTTTCAAACCAAGCTTCAGGGGGTTGATCCGCCGAGTAGTTAGGCACCTTACGAGGACCCTTGAAATCCTTGGGCAAACGCTCGTTACACAGAGCCGGCACTAAACATGGCACGCCCAAGGTTCTAGAGGTCACGCCTGCCTCCACCGAAGCTGTTGAATAAGCCAGAGAATACTGATGAGCCATTTGCTGAGCCGCCAGCTCGGCCTCCCAATGCATTCTGCCCTGATCCACCAGAGTTTGAGCATTAGCACCACCGCGCGTCGGGTCATGTCCACGAGGCTGGTTACGGCGACGCTCACTGCTTGAAACCGCTGGTGATTCAATGTGCCTGCTATAACTCCGGCTTGGACGAGGGGTTGACTGAATCCGCTCGCGACTATAAGAATAAGCCGCCTGCTGAGCCACAGCTGTCTAAAGGAGTTCCCTCGCACGCCATGTCTCGATCGCTGTTGGAGACTCGCCTTCAACTGGTTGAGCCGCCAATCGCGATGTCACAGCGATCATATTGTCCAAAGGATTAGAGTAATCACCCGGTGGCGTTGAAACATGCTGAGGTGGGGTATTATTCACATGTGGAGAGCCCATCATGCGTGGATGAACCGGTGCTCCTCCCCAGGCACTTCAACCGTCTGATTTACCACTGGCGGGTCACTGGTTCCTGCTCCGGGCGTGTTGAAGAGGTTCCTTGGCTCATAAGCCGGGGGCAGATGACTCTGGTGCCTCCTCCTCAAGACCTCATTTGAAGCGTTCTGATCCAATGTGAGCCGGAAGGAATCCTCTTGGATCCGCTGTGCCTGAGCATCCAAAACAGCCCGTTCTGCAGCCATCCTAGTGTTCTCAGCCGCCAGCTCTTCCTTGGCTTGAGCTATCTCATCTCGCATCTTAGCCACATCCACCTTGTGCTATTCCTGGTTGTCTGAGGTTACCTCCACCCCCATTAGAGTCGCCAGAGCCTCCAAGAATTCGGTGAGAACTTGAGCCAGCGGGCGCGCGGAGCCGCCAGCACCACTCGCCACCGCAGCCATCAAACTGGAGGTCATAGCCGCGGCGGTTGTTGAACCAAGCGCCGGTTGTGTACCAGCCATGAAGATTGCAACCCTGTCCGGAATACTGTCACCGTCGGAATAGCCCCCAGGTCGGCCGTCTTGCAGTTGATACAATGAATTGGTCTCGCCCGTGGATGACTCACCATCATAATAGATGGTCGTCTCACCGCCAAACATAGATCCGTCCTCAAATTCTGCCCCATGGATAAACCCAACAAAGGCGCATTTCATGGTGGGCTGAACCTGGGAGGGTCGTGCACGCTGAGCCATCTCGTCGATGTCGGTGCAGATGTCCGGCTCAGGGCCCGATTCGCCGATCTTGCCGATGAAAATGTGGATTCCGCCGAAGGGGACCCGGTACCCGTACTCGATTGAGCCGGCCTCAGGACCACATCCTGCATCGTCGATGCAGAGCTTGCCGCGATGACTCTTGGTCATCCGGCCCACAACATATCCCTTGATCCCTTCAAAGTTGCCCTGTAAGAACTCGAAACCACCATGCGCAGGCCCCACGGTGGGTGCCAACTGTCGTGGAATTGTCACGGCAGATGTCCTAGCAGAAGGACTTAGTTGTGGAGCCATCGCAACTAGGTTAGCTTAAATGGGTTAAATGGGACAAAGGACACAGGGATTTTATACTGGTTCGGCCCCTTGCGGTGAAGGTAAAGTCCTACTCCAGTTCGAGGTGGTATTGCTTGAGTTTCAATTACTAGGGAGCGAATACGCTTGACCTAGCTTTCGATCTTTTGTCTCTTGCCCTAAACCGCCACCGGGTCATCCCTTTATATACACATGTTGACGCCCAGCGGGTCACGGAGTCCCGGGTGGCTCATACAAAGCATGTCCGGCCCGGTGACTAATTATGCATGCCTTACAACACAAGTTATACATATATGGCGGTTTACACATGTGGGCTTTAAGTCGCCTTTGGGCTTTGGGCCTTTAGTAAGCCTGCTTCGTGAACCGCCATCTTTAGCATCTTCATGGGATTTGTATTTTATGATCTGCTAGCGGTATGACCCGGCCCCTCCTGGGTGGGTCATACCCAATAGTTATATCCCCAACAGTCAGGATTAGTTTTAGACCCAAATAATTTTTATTTGGTTCCAGCGTTGAGCATGAACATTATATATGGATCTTGTTTGATGCGAGACGGTTATTCATTTAAATCGAAGAATAATGGTTGTTCTATTTATATGAGTAATATCTTTTATGGTCATGCACCCTTGATGAGTGGTCTATTTTTGTTGAATCTCGATTGCAGTGATACGCATATTCATAATATTGAAGCCAAACGATGCAAAGTTAATAATGATAGTGCAACTTATTTGTGGCATTGCCGTTTAGGTCAGATTGGTGTAAAGCGCATGAAGAAACTCCATGCTGATGGGCTTTTGAAATCACTTGATTATGAATCACTTGATGCTTGCGAGCCATGCCTCAAGGGCAAGATGACTAAGACTCTGTTCTCTAGAACAATGGAGCGAGCTACTGACTTATTGGAAATAATACATACTGATGTATGCGGTCTGATGAGTGTTGAGGCTCGCATCGGGTATCGTTATTTTTTAACCTTCATAGATGATTTGAGCAAACATGGGTATATCTACTTAATGAAACATAAGTCCGAAACATTTGAAAACTTCAAAGAATTTCAGAGTGAAGTGGAAAATCATCATAAGAAGAAAATAAAGTTTCTATGAACTGATTGTGGAGGTGCATATTTGTGTTATGAGTTTGGTCTTCATTTGAAACAATGTGGGATAGTCTCACAACTCACGGCACCTGGAACACCACAGCGTAATGGTGTGTCCGAACGTCGTAACCGTACTTTATTCGATATGGTGCAATCTATGATGTCTCTTACCGATTTACCGCTACCGTTTTGGGGTTATGCTTTAGAGACAGCTGCATTCACGTTAAATAGGGCTCCATCTAAATCCGTTGAGACGACACCATATGAACTGTGGTTTAGCAAGAAACCTAAGTTGTCATTTCTTAAAGTTTGGGGCTACGATTCTTATGTGAAAAAGCTTCAACCTGATAAGCTCGAACCCAAATTGGAGAAAATTGTCTTCATAGGATACCCAAAGGAGACTGTTGGGTACACCTTCTATCACAGATCCGAAGGCAAGATATTCGTTGCTAAGAATGGATCCTTTCTAGAGAAGGAGTTTCTCTCGAAAGAAGTGAGTGGGAGGAAAATAGAACTTGATGAGGTAATTGTACCTTCTCCCTAATTGGAAAGTAGTTCATCACAGAAATTAGTTCCAGTGATTCCTACACCAATTAGTGAGGAAGCTAATGATGATGATCATGAAATTTTAGATCAAGTTACTACCGAACCTCGTAGGTCAACCAGAGTACGAGCTGCACCAGAGTGGTACGATAATACTATTCTGGAAGTCATGTTACTTTACCATGATGAACCTACGAACTATGAGGAAGCGATGATGAGCCCAGATTCAGCAAAATGGCTTGAGGCCATGAAATCTGAGATGGGATCTGTCGGTGTCAAAACCGGCGGATCTCGGGTAGGGGGTCCCGAACTATGCGTCTAGGCCGGATGGTAACAGGAGGCAGGGGACACGAAGTTTTACCCAGGTTTGAGCCCTCTTGATGGAGGTAAAACCCTACGTCCTGCTTGATTAATATTGATGATATGGGTGTTACAAGAGTAGATCTACCACGAGATCAGAGAGGCTAAACCCTAGAAGCTAGCCTATGGTATGATTGTATGTTGTGATTGTTGTCCTATGGACTAAAACCCTTCGGTTTATATAGACACCGGAGAGGGTTAGGGTTACACGAGGTCGGTTACAAAGGAGGAGATATCCATATACGTATTGCCTAGCTTGCCTTCCACGCCAAGTAGAGTCCCATCCGGACACGAGACGAAGTCTTCAATCTTGTATCTTCATAGTCTAATAGTCCGGCCAATGGAGATAGTCCAGCTGTCCAGAGACCCCCTAATCCAGGACTCCCTCGGTAGCCCCTGAACCAGGCTTCAATGATGATGAGTCCGGCGCGCAGTTGTCTTCGGCATTGCAAGGCGGGTTCCTTATCCGAATACATCACAGAAGAATTTGAATACGAGGATAGTGTCCGACCCTGCAAAATAAGTTCCACATTCCACCGTAGAGAGAATAATTTTTCCGTAGATCTAATTTGCTGGATCGTTTTGGCAGCGTGACGTTATGTCATGGCCTGGTGATTATTTGAACCGTTTCTTTTAACCAGCTCCACACATAATGCAAGGCGGTTTCTTGACATGTCTTGCCGAAGCGGAGATCGTGTTCCCCTAATTACGGGATCCTCATTAATGCGGTCGTGGGTAACCCAACCGTGTCTAGGACTCCTAGATTATAGGCAAGTCCCAAACGGCTACGGAGAGGACGCTTGATATTCTCCCTCTTTATAAGGGGACAAGGTTTTCGCTTTTTCCCTCTCGTGCTCAAACGAACCCTTCCCCCACCTCGAGTTCTAACACCCAAAGCCCAGGTTAGGTTCTCCAGATCTTCAACCATGTCCGGATCCAGCCTTCAAGGCCGATGGACGCCCTCCTCTGTTACGGAGGAGGACATTAAGAAGCTAAGGGAGGCCAGATATCTGACCGTCGAGGTTTCGCATCGGCTGCCTGCTCGAGGGCAGATCGTCCCTACTCCCGAACCCAACGAGAACGTTGTGTTCGTCTCCCACTTCCTCGAAGGTCTAGGCCTCACTCTGGATCTTTCGTTAGGGGCTTGATGTTCTATTACGGGCTAGATTTCCACGATCTAGCTCCGGACTCCTTTCTCCACATCATGACAATTATTGTCGTGTGTGAGGCCTTCCTCCGCGTTACCCCTCACTTCGGCCTGTGGCTCAAGACCTTCGAAGTAAAGCCAAAGATGATCGAGGGGCAATATGCAGCGTGCGGAGGTGCATCAATAGGCAAGATGGCAGGAGCTCCATGGCCGAAAGGTTCCTTTCCAGAGGTGTCCGAATTATGGCAACGGGAGTGGTTTTACGTCACGGCTCCCAGAAGTGCCAAGTGGGCGGCTGCCCCCGCTTTCCACTCGGGCCCCCCACCACAACTGATGTCATGGATTAGTAGGGGTCTAAGCTGGGGTCCAGCCAAGGACGTGCCTATACTGCAAAACCGCATCCGAGATCTCTTCGAGGGAGATTTTAATTTGGTTGTGGTAATACAAGTTATGCTGGATCGTCAACTCCAGCCTTGCAAACGCCGGCCCCTTCGCTTGTGGGAGTTCAACCCAGAGGGACCACGCGCCATTCAAAGTTTGCTCGGCTTGACGCACGAGGAGATGTACAAGTCATTCTTCGGACCTCAAGCAGAATGTCCGGATACTACCGAGGACGCGGGCCTGAGCAGTAACCGCGCCGCTGAACAAGTAAGAAACCCTCTAGCCGAACACACTTTCTCTTATTCGAAGTTATTTCTGAGAATTTGCTTTTTGACCAGGACTGGCTAATGAAGGCGAAGATGATTCGGTGTTTGGCCCCTCTCCCTGAGGGTTTGGAAAATCCGGTATTGGAAAAGATGCTCGAGGTCGCACCTTGCCTGGAGCCCTTAAAGGAAGATACCGGGGGGGATAATACAGGCGGACGCGGGCCCCCATCGCCGCCTGTTCCAACCGAGGGAATGAGCGTCTCCACGAAGGAGGACGACCGGGGGAGGAAAAGGACTGCTTCCGAGGATCCGGAAGCCGAAGCCTCCAAACGTGAGAAGAAGTCTCCCATAGAGGGTCCTACCTCGGGGGGTGCTTTTGCCGCACAAAGTCCGCGGGGGGTCAGCCCTCCAACGAGTCGTAAGTGATCCAAAATACTTTAATAGTAAAGGTATGCTATCTTTTTCCTCTGAGAAAATAACCGTCGCATATATCTTGCAGTTCGGGCCTTAGCCCCTCTCAAATGAGCTCGTCTTTGGGGGATCTTCTTCCAGAGATTATGGAGAGCGAAACGCCTCCCCCGGACTCCTCCGCTCCAGAAGCGGGCGACCCCGAAGTGTCGTCACGGAGGGCCTCTCCGGATCCGGTGAGGCCAGAAGATAATCCCGTAGATCCCCGAAGTCCCCAGTGTCCGGCTCCTGAAGAGAGCATACAAAAGAGTCCGGCACCGTCCGATGTGCGGTCGGACGTTCTGAGGGAGTTGGTGGGGCGAGCGGCCATCTCAGAAGAACACCATATGCTGACGGGTACGGTAATGGAGAGAATCTCGTCCGCCGAAAGCGGATTACAGGAAGCCTTTATGAGTCTACTAACGGGCGTTGAGGTACGTGAGATAATATGTGATAGTACTGCACATGTTAGGTGTGCCCTGTGTAGATAGTAGCCCCTGAGACTCTGGTTCTCGTCGAGAACGGCGGCGAACAGAGGATCATACTCCCAGGCAATAACCAGACTGCCCCGATGTGCAGGTGGTGGAAGCTCCGGTGGCTAGCCGGACTAGTGAGTTTGCCAGATTAAAACGGCAACTGGATGCGGTAGACGCCGACATCGAGCTTGTTAACAAGAGGCTTGACGAGGCACAGGGTAAGTGTTATTATCCGGTGAACGCCACATAGTAAGAGCAGCATAATGCCAGTATCTTTAATATGTTGTGACTGCAGATGGAGCTGCCACCGTGGAAGCCTTGCGGGCAGAACTTGCCCGAGCCAAGGAACAAGCAAGGATTAGTAATGCGGCTGCGTTGAAGGCGGCCGAAGAGTTGAAAGCCGAGAAGGCCACACATTGCGAGAGCCGGGAGAAGATGGCCAAGATGGCCGTAGAATTAAAAGACACTGATGACCGTTGCCGGGTCCTTGAGAAAGAAAACCGAGCGAAGGCAACGGACCTTGAGAAGGCCCCGGCGGCGGACAAAGACACCCGTTCTGCTATAAGAGCGAAGAAGGAGGAGCTGCGGGAAGCCGGGGATATTGCGGCTGGGAAACCCTTCATGTTACGGAGGAAGTTCGGGGATCCACGGTATGCCCCTCTGGATCGGCTGTGGAGTTCGGTAGATGCGTATATGGATTTGGTGGCGAGTGCTGCCGATGCGGCCAAGTACTTCCAAGGTCAGACAGATCGTGAAGTGGACAAGCTGTTCTGGATGCAATTCCACGTTCTGGATGCGGCCAAGTACTTCCAAGGTCCGCTTTCATTGACTGACCAGCTAGCCGAATGGGCCGAACTGAATAGGTTGTCCGGACTCGCCATGAGGTCTGTTGTGGATCAGCTATGGACGGAAAGGCCAAAGCCGAACAGCTATTTCAGCTTAGTGCAGCAGTTCCTTGATGTGGTGCCGCGCATTAATGCGATGAAGAGGTCGGCGTGCATAGAAGGCTCGCGGATGGCCCTTGCCCGTGTTAAAGCATACTGGGCGGAGATGGACGCTACCACTGTTGCGGCGCAGGGTTCGGCCATAGGCCGGGTGGCTGCCGAGCACTATTTCGAGGAGGTTCTCGAGGGTGCTCGTTTGATAGAGGCCCAGTGCTCGAAAAATATTATGTTTGAGTGATATGTATTCTCATTGTAAGCACAATGCTTCTAAGAATTTTTTATAAGGTTATGTTCATACTTTTGCCTGAAAGTAGTATGATGCCTCCTGTGCGGCCGTTTATGTATACATGTGTATAACCTGAAAGATTGCAGCTGTCGGCTTCAACCCCCACGCATATAATGCGGAGGTGCTTGCAAAAAACGCGTGTTCACACTTAACCCAACGTCCTGGTCCTATTAAGGAGGTGATAGCATAGCGAGCGAGGCAACTGGACTATAATGCTTTAACACTTTCACTTAGCCATAGGAGTTTGACGGTGGGGCTACTAGATAGCCCCTGGTGGCTCCGCACTCTCCCGATCGCGGGGTGCGTACATGCCTGGCCAGAAAACGGCCCTTCGTTAAGGCAGAGGAATTCTAACATTCCGATAGGTCACCGAGTGGTTGACCAGTCTCACGCTATATCATGACAGTCAGTTTTCGGCTTTCTCTACTGAGGTGCTCGTCCGGATGAACCAGGGCACAATCGCAGTAGTTCTCCTGGTGCTACCTTAGCCGGTAAAGCGGAACGTAAGGCACCAAAACACAGGAGCCGGGCAAACCCAACATTTGACCAAAGACAATGATTCAGAGCTGATGCATATAAGGCCAAACTCGCGACGCCGAACACTCCCTAAGGTATTCGGACTTTATGGTATAAACCGGGCCTACATAGTGCCCTTCGTAAGAAGCCCCTTGTGTCCAGGTACGTGCATTATTCTGACGTGGCCACATGCCAAGACGTCAGCATCCTTCTCAATTGTGTTGAGAATTCGGTGGATATTTATCAACAAGAGACAGTAAAAAAGGTTTACGCAGGGTCTTAATCTAAAAAGAATCCTTGGAGCGGGTCCCTGCTGCACGTCTGCGCCTGTGTCTCCGTTGTGTCGTATCCTGGACGGGTGTAGCACGATGATCGTCTGTAAAAGAGAGGAACTTAGGTGAAAAAGTTGTCGTGCAAAAGGATAGTTTTTAAGGGAACCAAGCATAATTCAAGATGAGTAAAAATTGCCACTTGTCTGCGCGTGTTGAGCCCCTTGTATAGGGGTGTTACCATTGATCCGGTATGAATTACATATAGCTGTGCCGGACTCGTCTAACCGTGTCTGAGGTCTTGACGACCTGTTAAATGCTTTAGTTGGTGAGGCCGTTTTTAGTGTGCGGCTGCCAAGGCAGCCGCACTCTCTTTGGCGCGCAAAGATCGCTTAATACTTCCGTTTACTATAATGATGCCACGTGGACCGGGCATCTTGAGTGTGAGGGAAGCATAGTGCGGTATTGCATTAAAGCGAGCGAAAGCTCCGCGTCCGAGTAGTGCTTGATAGCCACTTTGGAACGGAGCGATGTGGAAGGTTAAATGTTCGCTACGGAAGTTATCGGGGGAGCCAAATATAACTTTTAGTAGCAGGGAGCCCATGCAATGATCCCCTGGGCCTGGCGTTACTCCTTTAAAGGTAGTATTGCTATGGCAAATTTTTGTTGGGTCTATCCCCATTTCGCGGATTGTATCCTAATATATCAGGTTTAGACTGCTGCCACCGTCCATCAGAACTCGTGTGAAGTGATATTCGTCAATTATTGGGTCTAATACCAGGGCGGCCCATCCTGCTCGCCAGATACTTACTGAGTAATCATGATGGTTGAAAGTGATCGGTTGAGACGACAAGTGGCAGGACTCCGCGGTGATAGGCCCTTGGGCATTTTTTTCCTGGGAGTGTCGTTTTGTTTCTTCCCTTGATCACGTGTAACACGTTTACTGTTTTGACTTCTGGTGGAAATTTCTTTTGTTCCCCAGTGTCTTGCTTGAGAGGCTCATCCTCGTCTTCACTTGGTGTATCCTCCCCCTTGTGTACGGCGTTGAGCTTACCGGACTGCTTGAGGACCCAACATTCTCTGTGGGTATGATTAGCAGGTTTACCAGGGGTGCTATGGATCTGACATATTTGATCCAAAATTTTGTTTAGGCTGGACAGTTCGTCTCTGGCGCCTTTAGAGGGCGGCTTTTGTTGACTTGGCCGAGAGCTTTTGAATCTGGCGTTTACTGCCGTGCTCTTCGTGCTGTCTTCTTTATTCCGGCGTTTGTTACTGCTGTTGCGCCGTGATTTCCCGTTTCTATCTCTAACTTCAGATGTACTGGGGTCGCTGATGCTGCATCTGGCTAGCCAGCTGTCCTCACCCGCGCAAAAGTGGGTCATGAGGCTTGTTAATGCTGCCATCGTTCTCGGCTTTTCTTGGCCGAGGTGTCTGGCGAGCCATTCGTCACGGACGCTATGCTTAAAAGCTGCCAAGGCTTTGGCTTCCAGACAATCGACGATTTGGTTCTTTTTAGTAAGAAACCTGTTCCAATGTTTTCGGGCTGACTCTCCGGGCTGTTGAGTTATATGACTCAAATCGTCCGCGTCCGAAGGTCGGACATAAGTCCCTTGAAAATTTGCCTGAAAAGCGTCTTCGAGCTCTTCCCAGCTTCCAATGGAGTTTTCGGGGAGGCCTTTAAGCCAGTGACGAGCTGGCCCTTTGAGCTTGAGGGGTAAGTACTTGATGGCGTGGAGATCATCTCCTCGAGCCATATGGATATGGAGGATATAATCCTCAATCCAGACCCCAGGGTCTGTTGTTCCGTCGTATGCCTCTATGTTTACAGGTTTGAATCCCTCTGGAAATTCATGGTCCAGCACCTCATCGGTGAAACATAGGGGGTGTGCGGCACCCCTGTATCTAGGTGTACCGCGTTGTTCGAATATTTGTTGTGTTACATTGTATGCTGGGGCGCGCTTGCGTGGTCCATAGATGGATCTGGTGGCGTCGTCATTTTGTTGCGAGCCCTCGCGTGGATCACATATTGGCTTGTGAGTGGCATTGTTTGCCGCTCTATGTTGGCTGTGAGGTCGTCTATCCGGCCAGGTGGCTGCTTTGATATTTGGTTGTGGGGGGTCTGAGGCCTCCTCATCGAATTCAGGTAGCAACTTCCGCTTTGGGTAGCTCTTGGTGGGGCGATTGTCGCCGTACCTCGCTGCTATGTTGAGTACTTTACTCCATCTGATTTGGAGTGTGTCTTGCGTAGCCTTGAGCCTTTGCTTCTGCTTTTTCAGACTCCTCGCAGTGGCAACAAGCCTTTGACGGGCATTCTGTTGCTCCGGTTGCCTGTCCGGTGTTATGTCGTCCGGACTATTATCTTTGACAGAATTGGTTTGTTCGGTTTGATTCCCCGGATTGCCGTGGTCCAGCAGTGGTTCTCCCTGCTCCAACGCTGGGTCTGTGTGATCGTTATTTCTGCCGAGGCAGGATTTGGGGCGGCGCTTGCGCCACCACTTTGACTGCTTCTTGAGGGAACAAGCCTACGGTGCGTCCTTCCGTTCCTCGTCGTCGTCTTCTTTTGGTGTGTCCACCATGTATACGTCATGTGATGAAGTGGACGTCCAGCACCCTGTGGGCGGTGGTTCCTCTTCGCCTCCCGCATCGTCGTCCATACCGTCGATGTCTGTGGAGTCGAAGTCGATCATGTCGGTTGAGTCATCGATAGTGGCTATTAGGTGGGTGGTGGGTGGGCGTCGAATCTTCGTCGTTCGCATCCCAATCCTGTTGGCCATAATCCGGCCAGGGTTCTCCTGACAAAGAGAGAGACCTTAGTGAATTCAGAATGTCGCCAAAGGGCAAGTGCTGAAAGATATCTGCGTCGGTGAATTCCATGATCGGCGCCCAATTGGATTCGATTGGTGGGGGCGCGGGCGGTTTGGAGTTAGAAAAAGAGTCCGGCACCTTGGAGTCACGGGCTGCGCAGAGTATTATGCTGGTGTTCAGCTCGATCGTTGTTGAGACTGTAGCCCCTGAGGCGGTGTCTAACCACCTGTCCTCAATTGGCGCAGTTGGCTCCAAACTAAGGGTCGGAGCTGATGCGGGTGTGGCTTCCGGGGTACTGTTTGGGGCAGAGCTAGGTCATACCCATCGCGACAGTGCGGCGCGCCCGGCTGTGGCTCGAATCCGTCGAAGATGAAGTCTCGCGGATGTCAGCCATGTAGTTCAAACTTCCATATCTGACCTGATGGCCAGGGGCGTAGCTTTCAATCTGCTCCAGATGGCCAAGGGAATTAGCCCGCAGTGCAAAGCCGCCGAATACGAAGATCTGTCCGGGAAGAAAAGTCTCACCCTGGACCGCATCGCTATCGATGATAATAGGAGCTATCAAGCCTAACAGCGACGACACAGAGGAACTCTCAATGAAAGCACCAATGTCGTTGTCAAAACTGGCGGATCTCGGGTAGGTGGTCCCGAACTGTGCGTCTAGGCCAGATGGTAACAGGAGGCAGGGGACACGAAGTTTTACCTAGTTTTGGGCCCTCTTGATGGAGCTAAAACCCTACATACTGCTTGATTAATATTGATGATATGGGTGTTACAAGAGTAGATCTACCACGAGATCAGAGAGGCTAAACCCTAGAAGCTAGCCTATGGTATGATTGTATGTTGTGATTGTTGTCCTACGGACTAAAACCCTTCGGTTTATATAGACACCGGAGAGGGTTAGGGTTTCACAAGGTCGGTTACAAAGGAGGAGATATCCATATACGTATTGCCTAGCTTGCCTTCCACACCAAGTAGAGTCCCATCCGGACACGAGACGAAGTCTTCAATCTTGTATCTTCATAGTCTAATAGTCCGGCCAATGGAGAAAGTCCGGCTGTCCAGAAACCCCCTAATCCAGGACTCCCTCAAGATCCATGTATGAGAACAAAGTGTGGACTTTGGTTGAGTTGCCCGATGATCGGCAAGCCATAGAGAATAAATGGATCTTCAAGAAGAAGACTCACGCTGGCGGTAATGTTATTGTCTACAAAGCTCAACATGTTGCGAAAGGTTTTTGACAAGTTCAAGGAGTTGACTATGATGAGACCTTCTCACCCATAGCGATGCTTAAGTCTGTCCGAATCATGTTATCAATTGCCGCATTTTATGATTATGAAATTTGGCAAATGGATGTCAAATCTGCATTCCATAATGGATATCTTAAAGAAGAGTTGTATATGATGCAACCAGAAGGTTTTTCGATCCTAAAGGTGCTAACAAAGTGTGCAAGCTCCAGTGATCCATTTATGGACTGGTGCAAGCCTCTCGGAGTTGGAATATACAGTTTGATAGTGTGATCAAAGCATATGGTTTTATACAGACTTTTGGAGAAGCCTGTATTTACAAGAAAGTGAGTGGGAGCTCTGTAGCATTTCTAATATAATATGTGGATGACATATTATTGATTGGAAATAATACATAATTTCTGGATTGCATAAAAGGTTACTTGAATAAGAATTTTTCAATGAAAGACCTCGGTGAAGCTACTTATATATTGGGCATCAAGATCTATACAGATAGATCAAGACGCTTAATTGGACTTTCACAAAGCACATACCTTGATAAAGTTTTGAAGAAGTTCAAAATGGATCAGTCAAAGAAAGTGTTCTTGCCTGTATTACAAGGTGTGAAGTTGATTCAGACTCAATGCCCGACCACTTCAGAAGATAGAGAGAAAATGAAGGTCATTTCTTATGCCTCAGCCATAGGTTCTATCATGTATGTAATGTTGTGTACCAGACCTGATGTGTGCCTTGCTATAAGTATAGCAGGGAGGTACCAAAGTAATCCTAGAGTGGATCACTTGACAACGGTCAAGAACATCCTGAAATACCTGAAAGGACTAAGGATATGCTTCTCGCTTATGGAGGTGACAAAGAGCTTGTCGTAAATGGTTACGTCGATGCAAGCTTTGACACTGATCCGGATGACTCTAAGTCACAAACCGAATACATGTTTATATTGAATGGTGGAGCTATAAGTTGGTGCAGTTCCAAGCAGAGCATCGTGGCGGGATCTACGTGTGAAGCGGAGTACAAAGTTGCTTCGGAAGCAGCAAATGAAGGTGTTCATATCCGATCTAGGAGTAAGACCTAGTGCATCGGGTCCAATGAAAATCTTTTGTGACAATACTAGAGCAATAGCCTTGGCGAAGGAATCCAGATTTCACAAGAGAACCAATCACATCAAGAGACGCTTCAATTCCATTCGCGATCAAGTCAAGGAGGGAGACATAGAGATTTGCAAAATACATACGGATCTGAATGTTGCAGACCCGTTGACTAAGCCTCTCTCACGAGCAAAACATGATCAGCACCAAGACTCCATGGGTGTTAGAATCATTACTATGTAATCTAGATTATTGACTCTAGTGCAAGTGGGAGACTGAAGGAAATATGTCCTAGAGGCAATAATAAAGTTGTTATATATCATGAAAAATGTTTATTATTCATGCTAGAATTGTATTAACCGGAAACTTAGTACATGTGTGAATACATTGACAAACAGAGTGTCCCTAGTATGCCTCTACTTGACTAGCTCGTCATTCAAAGATGGTTGAGTTTCCTAACCATAGACATGTGTTGTCATTTGATGAATGGGATCACATCATCAGAGAATTATGTGATGGACAAGACCCGTCCATTAGCTTAGCATAATGATCATTTAGATTTATTGCTATTGCTTTCTTCATGACTTATACATATTCCTCTGACTATGAGATTATGCAACTCCCGAATACCGGAGGAACACCTTGTGTGCTATCAAACGTCACAATGTAACTGGGTGATTATAAAGATGCTATACATGTGTCTCCGATGGTGTTTGTTGAGTTGGCATAGATCGAGATTAGGATTTGTCACTCCGTGTAACGGAGAGGTATCTCTGGGCCCTCTCGATAATGCACATCACTATAAGCCTTGCAAGCAATGTGACTAATGAGTTAGTTACGGGATGATGCATTATGGAACGAGTAAAGAGACTTGCCGGTAACGATATTGAACTAGGTATAATGATACCGACGACCGAATCTCGGGCAAGTAAAAACCGATGACAAAGGGAATAACGTATGTTGTTATGCGGTTTGGCCAATAAAGATCTTAGTACAATATGTAGAAGCCAATATGAGCATCTAGGTTCCGCTATTGGTTATTGATCGGAGATGTGTCTCGGTCATGTATACATAGTTCTCGAACCCGTAGGGTCCGCACGCTTAACGTTCGATGACGATTTGTATTGAGTTATGTGTTTTGGTAACCGAAGTTTGTTCGGATTCCCAGATGAGATCACGTACATGATGAGGAGTCTCGAAATGGTCGAGAGGTAAAGATTCATATATTGTAAGGTTGTATTCGGACATCGAAATGGTTCCGAGTGATTCGGGTATTTTACCGGAGTATCGAGGGGTCACCGGAACCCCTCGGGGAAGTAAGTGGGCCTTATTGGGCCATAAGGGAGAAGAGGAGGCAGGCCAAGGGAGGAGGCCCCCCCATGGAGTCCGAATTGGACTAGGCGAGGGGACGGCGCCCCCCTTGCCCTTTCCTACTCCCTCTCCCTTTCCCTCTTTCCCCCTCCGGAAAAGGAAAGGGGAATCCTACTAGGACTTGGGAGTTCTAGTAGGACTCCCCACACTTGGTGCGCCCCTAGGGGGTGGCCTCCTCCCCTCCTCCTTTATATACGGGGGTAGGGTCACCCCAGAGGCACATCAATTATTCCTCAGTTGTGTGCGGTGCCCCCCTCCATAGTTTACCACCTCGGTCATATTGTTGTAGTGCTTAGGCGAAGGCCTGCACGGATCACATCACCAACACTGTCGCCACGCTGTTGTGCTAAAGGAACTCTCCCTCGACCCTCTACTGGATCAAGAGCTCGAGGGACATCATCGTGTTGAACATGTGCTGAACATGGAGGTGTCATACATTCGGTACTTGGATCGGTTGGATTGTGAAGACGTTCGACTACATCAACCGTGTTACTAAACACTTCCGCTTTCGGTCTACGAGGGTACATGGATACACTCTCACGTCTCATTGATATGCTTATCCTAGATAGATCTTGCGTGATCCTAGGAATTTTTTTGAATTACTACGTTCCCCAACAAAAGAAACTTGGGGAAGGCTAGAGATCAAGATTCTTGTGGTTGGATTGGAATGTGTTGGTCCCAACACACGAGTATGTGGTTCTCTATCAGAAAATGAGTAGTGGAAGTGTAGGCACGTTCTAATGGCTCTCTCACTAATGGAGAAGGGGGTGGAGGGGTATATATAGCCTCCACACAAAATCCAACCATTATAAACATTTGACCCAACTCGGTCAGACCGAATAGAAAAATTCGGTGATACCGATTCAGTTCAAAATGTGAACGTTAGGAATCTCGGTGGGACTGACTAGAACAACTCGGTGGGACCGATGTGCTAGGGCTAGGGAAAAACCTCACCTCGGTGAGACCGACTTGCTTGAACTCGGTGAGACCGATTTTAGCGAAGAGCAAACAGAGAGTTGGTCAAGCAAATTCGGTGGGACCGATTGCACATTTCAGTGAGACCGAAATAACTGCAACATGCAACAGAGAGTTTGCAGGGCCATCTCGGTGAGTCCGAGATCCGTATCAATGTAACCGACTTGTCTAGGGTTTCTGGAAGTGGCTAGGTCAAATGAACTCGGTGGCGCCGGATAGGTCCTTTCGGTGGGGCGGAGTTTGACTTTGAGTTTTGGACATATTTGGAAGAGAAAGTGGCTGAGGGTTTTTGGAGCAATATCACTAAGCACTTTGAGCAAGTAGACCATTAAGCAACACCTCATCCCCTTTTAATAGTATTGGATTTCCTATGGACTCAATGTGATCTTGGATCACTAAAATAGAAATGAAGAGTCTTGAGCTTTTGCCAATATGTGTCCTTGGCATTTTGAAGGAGTTCCACATCCTCTTGTCCTTGTCATGCCATTGTTAAACTTATCTAAAATACACTAGGTAAAGGTATTAGTCCAACAAGAGATATGTTAACATTAATTACAAAAATCACCCAGGGAGCACTTGTGCTTTCAATCTCCCCCTTTTTGGTAATTGATGACAACATACACCAAAGCTTTAGATAAAGATATGAAGAGTAACACTTAAAGCTTTGGAAAGACATGTAACATGCATAGGCTCCCCCTACATGTATGCAATCACGTAAGATAGAATATAATTAAGAACATGTGAATGCATAAGCATGGCAGAGCAAGCAATGAGTTAGATGCATCTTGGCTATATGCATCAGAGCAAATGATGTGTATAGGAAGTGTACCTTCATGTTCATGAATCCTTCTTACAAACAATATGTACATCAACAAGAGATCATCATGCACATGAGTGTGATGCAGATACTTACCTTGTGGTCTTGAGATGGCTTTGGAAGAGGTGAACTCTAGAAAACAAGGTTAGATAACACAAGACCACTCTAATTAAAGCAACTTCAGGAAACCACAAGAGTACCAAGACTAGGATGACATGTAATGGGTGAGTACTAGGTACTCTATTTAGATACTGACATGTCCCCAAAGATTTTAAAGATATGCAATGAATTCCAAAAGATTTTTTCCCCTAGATATGGAATCTTTCTCCCCCAGAATCCGATATTGGATAATGGGAGAAGGTACGGTAAGAGAAAATCAAAGAAAGAAATGGTGTAGAGAACCAAAGGTAGATCAATAAGGATATGCAATAACAATTCCTAAGATTAATCATATTGCCATGTATTTTCCCTATAAAAGACATGTGACTTCTCTCCTATTTGTTTTACTAGCATCTGGAAGAGCTTAGATGTGCTCATATGATAAGCTTTGATGTGCTCTCTGATACGTCTCCAACGTATCTACTTTTCCAAACACTTTTGCCCTTGTTTTGGACTCTAACTTGCATGAAATGGAACTAACCCGGACCGATGCTGTTTTCAGCAGAACTACCATGGTGTTATTTATGTGCAGGAGCAAACGTTCTCGGAATGACCTGAAACTTCACGGAGACACTTTTCAGAAAATAAGAAAAATACCTGCCAAAGATGAAGGCCAGGGGGCCCACCACCTTGCCACGAGGGTGGGGGCGCGCCCCCCTACCTCGTGGGCCCCCTGTTGCCTCCACGACTCCAACTCCACCTCCATATATTGAGTTTTGATGATAAAAATATCAGAGAGAAGAAATCATCGCGTTTTACGATACGGAGCTGCCGCCAAGCCCTAAAACCTCTCGGGAGGGCTGATCTGGAGTCCGTTTGGGGCTTCGGAGAGGGGAATCCGTCGCCATCGTCATCATCAACCATCCTCCATCACCAATTTCATGATGCTCACCGCCCTGCGTGAGTAATTCCATTGTAGGCTTGCTGGACGGTGATGGGTTGGATGGGATCTATCATGTAATCGAGTTAGTTTTGTTAGGGTTTGATCCCTAGTGTCCACTATGTTCTGAGATTGATGTTGCTATGACTTTGCTATGCTTAATGCTTGTCACTAGGGCCCGAGTGCCATGATTTCATATCTGAACCTATTATGTTTTCATCAATATATGAGTGTTCTTGATCCTATCTTGCAAGTCTATAGTCACCTATTATGTGTTATGATCTGTTAACCTCGAAGTGACAATAATCGGGATACTTACCGGTGATGACCATAGTTTGAGGAGTTCATGTATTCACCATGTGTTAATGCTTTGTTCCGATTCTCTATCAAAAGTAGGCCTTAATATCCCTTAGTTTTTGTAAGGACCCCACTGCCACGGGAGGGTAGGACAAAAGATGTCATGCAAGTTCTTTTCCATAAGCACGTATGACTATGTTCGGAATACATGCCTACATTATATCAATGAACTGGAGCTAGTTCTGTGTCACCCTAGGTTATGACTGTTACATGATGAACCGCATCCGGCATAATTCTCTATCACCGATCCATTGCCTACGAGCTTTCCATATATTGTTCTTCGCTTATTTACTTTTCCGTTGCTATTGCTATCATCACTACAAAATACCAAAAACATTACTTTTACTACTGTTACCTTTTGCTACCGTTATCACCACTATCATATTACTTTTCTACTAAACACTTTGCTGCAGATATTAAGTTTCCAGGTGTGGTTGAATTGACAACTCAGCTGCTAATACTTGAGAATATTCTTTGGCTCCCCTTGTGCGAATCAATAAATTTGGGTTGAATACTCTAGCCTCGAAAACTGTTGCGATCCCCTATACTTGTGGGTTATCAAGACCATTTTCTGGCGTCGTTGCCGGGGAGCATAGCTCTATTCTTTGAGTCACTTGGGATATATATATCTGCTTATCATTATGAAGAACTTGAGAGATCCAAAAACCAACATCTGTCCCTCAACTACGAGGGGAGGTAAGGAACTGCCATCTAGCTCTGCACTTGATTCACATTCTGTTTTGAGTAAGCTTGCGACACCTACACCTGCTTCTACTATTCGTTCTGATATGTCACATGTTATTGATGATGCCACTTATGCTATGCATGATACTTATGATGAAACTACCTCTATGCCTGATACTACTATGCCACTTAGTGCTTTTCTTGATGAACAACTTGCTAGGGCTAGAGATATTGAAAATATTGAATCTGATGATACTGATGAAAGTGGTGATGAAGAACCACTTGCCATTCCTAAGGGTTATGTTTTTGATCAAGATGCTTCTTTAGCTATTTTAGCTTGCAGAAATAGAACTGAACTTAAAAGATTATTGGCTAAATGGAGTAAGCAATCCTTAAATGCTAGAATGAAACCTGACCCTGCTTTTGCTACTTCACCTATCTTTGTTACTGATAAGGATTATGAATTCTCTGTTGATCCTGATATAATTACTTTGGTTGAATCTGATCCTTTTCATGGTTATGAATCTGAAACTATTGTGGCACATCTTACTAAATTAAATGATATAGCCACCTTGTTCACTAAAGATGGGAGAACTTGCTACTTTTACATCCTTGAAATATTTCCGTTCTCATTAAAGGGTGATGCTAAGATATGGTTTAATTCTCTTGATCCTGGTTGTGTGCGTAGTCCCCAGGATATGATTTGTTACTTCTCTGCTAAATATTTCCCTGCTCATAAGAAACAAGCTGCTTTAAGGGATATATATAATTTTGTGCAAATTGAAGAAGAGAGTCTCCCACAAGCTTGGGGGAGGCTTCTCCAATTACTTAATGCTTTGCCTGATCATCCTCTTAAGAAAAATGAAATACTTGATATCTTTTATAATGGACTAACCGATGCCTCCAGAGATTACCTGGATAGTTGTGCTGGTTCTGTTTTCAGGGAAAGAACACCAGATGAAGCTGAAATTCTATTGAATAATATGTTGACAAATGAAAATAATTGGACACCTCCGGAGCCAATTCCTGAGCCTATTCCTAAACCAACTCCGAAGAAGAGAGGTATTCTATTTCTCAGTCCTGAAGATATGCAAGAGGCAAAGAAATCTATGAAAGAAAAAGGTATTAAAGCTGAAGATGTTAAGAATTTACCTCCTATTGAAGAAATACATGGTATTAATTTACCGCCTGTTGAAGAAACATATAATCCAAATCCTTTACCTATTGAAGAAACTCATGGTCTTGATAACCCGACATAGGTAGTAAAGGTAAATTCTCTCTATAGATATGATAAAGTTGTAATCCCATTTACTAAATTTGCTAGCCCATGCTTAGATGAGTTTGATAAATTTATGGCTAAGCAAGAAGATTTTAATGCTTATTTTGGTAGACAATTAAAATACAATTCAAATATGCTTGGACACTTGGGTGATTATATGGCTAATGTTAAAGGTGAACTTAAACTTATTAGTAAACATGCTTCTATGGTTACCACTCAAGTAGAATAAGTACTTAAAGCTCAGAATGATTTGCTCAATGAATTGAACAGTAAGAATAATGATAATGATGTTAGAGTTATGACTAGAGGTGGTAGAATGACTCAGGAACCTTTGTATCCTAAAGGCCATCCTAAAAGAATTGAGCAAGATTCTCAGAGAAATAATTTAGATGCACCTAGTTCTTCTAAAAAGAAGAAAAAGAAAAATGATAGGGCTTTGCATGCTTCTAGTGATCCTATTGTTGAAACACCTGAGAACCCAAATGATATTTCTATTTCTGATGCTGAAACTCGATCTGGTAATGAACCTGAAACTAGTGATAATGTTAATGATAATGTTCATAATGATGCTCAACCTAGTAATGATAATGATATAGAAATTGAACCTGCTGTTGATCTTGATAACCCACAATCAAAGAATCAACGTTATGATAAGAAAGATTTTGTTGCTAGGAAACAGGTAAAGAAAGAGAGCCATGGGTTCAGAAACACATGCCTTTTCCTCCCAAACCATCCAAGAAAAAGGATGATGAGGATTTTGAGCGCTTTGCTGAAATGATTAGACCTATCATTTTACGTATGCGATTAACTGATATGCTCAAAACCAATCCTTATGCTAAGTACATGAAAGATATTATTACAAATAAGAGAAAGATACAGGAAGATGAAATTTCGACCATGCTTGCTAATTATACTTTTAAGGGTGGAATACCAAATAAACTTGGAGATCTAGGACTACCCACTATACCATGCTCCATTAAAAGAAACTATGTTAAAACTGCTTTATGTGATCTTGGAGCCGGTGTTAGTGTTATGCCTCTCTCTTTATATCGTAGACTTGATTTGAATAAGTTGAAACCTACTAAAATATCTTTGCAAATGGCTGATAAATCAACTGCTATACCTGTCGGTATTTGTGAGGATGTGCCTGTCGTAGTTGCAAACGTTACTATTTTAACGGACTTTGTTATTCTTGATATTCCCGAGGACGATAGTATGTCTATTATTCTTGGAAGACCCTTTTTGAATAATGCAGGGGCTGTTATTGATTCCACTAAAGGCAATGTCACTTTTCATGTTAATGGTACACTTTCCGAGGAAACAACCTCAAGTTCATAGTATCAACTCTATTGGAAAAATTCCATCGATTATATTTGGAGGTTTTGAATTTCCTCTTCCTACTGTCAAGAAGAAATATGATATTCTTATTATTGGGGATGTGCATATCCCCGTTGAGGTAACATAGTGTTATTCAAAATTTCTCCGGTTCCATGTTATTCGGAATGATTTCGTTAACAAGACTTGATCAACCTTGTTAGTGGATTCCTTTTGATGATCATGAGATGGATGAAACTAGAAGGCACAACCTTCTGTACCCCACTTTTACTTTCTGTTATTTATATTAAATAAAATTAAAATAAATATTTGTCTGTCTGTTATCTGATTATCCGTGCAATATAAAAATACCTCGAAAATAAAAGTTCTCCAAATGCCCTGAAAATTAAATATGATTTTTTCTAGAATATTTGAGGATTTATGGAACTAAGAACACACCAGGGGGCCAACCACCTTGCCACGAGGGTGGAAGGTGCGCCCACCCCTCTAGGGCGCGCCCCCTGCCTCGTGGGCCCATGGTGGCCCCCCTCCACTTATTCCTGCACCAACACACTTCATCTTCATCCCCCAAACACGAAAAACCAGCTCAAACCCGAGTCCAAGCTCTTTTGCTGCCATTTTCGATCTCCTTGCTCAAAGCACCTGTCACAAAACTGCTTGGGGAGATTGTTCCTTGGTATGTGACTCCTCCATTGGTCCAATTAGTTTTTGTTCTAGTGCTTTATTCATTGCAAATTTTTGCTGCTTAGGTGACCCTGTTCTTGAGCTTGCATGTCAAATTTATATGGTCAAAAGTAGTTTTGATGCATGATATAGGCCCTAGGCACTTGTAGGAGTAGTTGCTATCAATATTATTGAGTTTGGTTTACTTTTATTTTGAAGTTACTAAAAAAATTCAGAATTTTTTAGAGGAAGAAAAATGCTTAGGAAAATGTTCCAAGGTGGTTCTTCAAAGAAGCAAGGACCCAGGCTTGCAATGTGTGATGCTGACGAAGAGCCACCAAGAGACGCTCCAGTGCGTCCTTGTGAGTGGCCTTCTGAAAATTTTATGGATCAAGCGGGAATAAAAGAAGAATTCAACGCATATTTGCGTAACGCTGATCTCGTGAGCTTCGAGGAAGAGAAGTGCAGTCAGTATCATGAGCTCACTAGCTCCTTTGTGAGGAGGTTTGAATTTTCAACTTCACATAATTCTCCAACTGTCCTTTTTGATCTTTATGATAAATCTTATACCATGGACTTAGAGTATTTTACCACTGCATGCAAATTTCCACAATGGGGTAGTATAAGGGATCCTCGTAAATCTGAATTTAGAGATTTTCTTGCTAATATAACTGTGGGAGAATCTAGAGATATTACACAAGCTACCATAGGGAGCATTCACTTTCCTGCTATACATTATTTTGCTCTCTTCATAGGTAGATGCATAAATGGTAAAGATGAGGCATGTCACATGTGTGTCCCCGATCTTAGTATTCTTAGGAGTGCTGTGTTAGGAGACAAATCATATAATTTGGGAGCCATTGTTGCACGTAGGTTGCATCTTAATAGACGTAATGGAGATTTCTTTGGTGGAATTTATGCAACCCGTGTAGCGAATTTTCTTGGTATAGATGTGCGCGAAGATGATATTGAATTACCTCCTGCCTATCTAGATTTTAATGCTATGGTTCACCACTAGTTTATCGAGAGGAATGAATCGCCTCTCCAGTATCGACTAATCTTTGATAGACGCCGTGCTGTCCGTATTACTCTCCCTGCTCCTGCTTTCTTTGATTATCAGGCAAGAGGAGGATATACTATTACCAGAGAGGAGGCAGATGAGTACGAGAGGAGAGAGGAGGCTGCTCGTCGCCACGCTGCAGCTCAGTAGGCGATAGCTGCTGCATCACAGTACGACCCCAGCTACTATTATGGATATCAGCCAGGCCAGCCGTGGCCATAGACCAACTTAGGCCAAAAGCCTAAGCATGGGGGAGTATGTATTTCTCACCGACATTACATTTATGCTCACACACTCATTGCTAGATGTCGGTGCTCATACTTTTTCATTGTATCATCCATGCTAGTTTATTTTCCTTTTTATGCTTTCTTCTTGTGTGTTTAATAAACCTTAAGAAAAACCAAAAAAAATAGTTGTAGCTTTTAATTAGTTTACTTTCCATGCTTGTAGTAGTAATTAAAAAGAAAACCCAAAAAGATTTCATGTTCTTCTTTTGCTTGTTGGGAGCTTTCCCATGTAAATAATTTTATTTCTTTTCTTTTCTTTGGGGGTCGATAGGAGAAGACCATGATTAAATTGTTAAAGAACCTCTTATATGCATTATTGTTGATCTGACAAAAGAGCCCATATTGCCTTGTCTTCTCCTGTTTATTGAATGCCTGCAGATTCCAGCTTAGTCCAATGCACGTGCACTATTATTATTATTCACATCATTCGGTCATGCAAGTGAAGGGCAATTATGATGATATATGATGGACTGGCTGAGATGAGAAAAGCCGGTATGAACTTGACCTCTTTTGTTTTTGTAAATATGATTAGTTCATCGTTCTTGATTCGGCCTATTATGAATAAACATGTTTGCAATGACAACTAGAGATCATAGTTTCTTGTGCCATGCTTGATTAGCTATGAGTTATAATGGTTCACCTTGCGTTCCAACACGCTATTAAAATGGTTCTGATGTGGTATGATAGGGTGGTATCCTCCTCTGAATGATTTAAGTGACTTGACTTGGCACATGTTCACGCATGTAGTTGAAACAAAATCAACATAGCCTTCACGATATTTATGTTCATGGTGGATTATATCCTACTCATGCTTGCATTCGATGTTGATTAATTTTAATGCATGTTCATGACTGTTGTCGCTCTCTAGCTGGTCGCTTCCCAGTCTTTTGCTAGCCTTCACCTGTACTAAGCGGGAATACTGCTTGTGAATCCAAACTCCTTAAACCCCAAAGTTATTCCACATGAGTCCACCATACCTACCTATATACGGTATCTACCTGCCGTTCCAAGTAAATTTGTATGTGCCAAACTCTAAACCTTCGAATAAACATCCTGTTTTGTATGCTCGAATAGCTCATGTATCAACTAGGGCTGTCCGTATCTTCCATGTTAGGCGGGTTATTCTCAAGAGGAGTGGATTCCGCTCCTCACTCACGAGATAAATGGCTGGTCACCGGGATGCCCAGTCCCATGCTTTATGCAAACTAAATCAAAATAATTGCAAACAAAACTCCCCCTGGGACTCTTGTTAGTTTGAGGCACTTGTTGTTTCGAGCAAGCCATGGATTGATGCTTGTGCTGGAAGGGGGAGCATAAACTTTACCATTCTATTTAGGAACCGCCTATAATGTGTGTAGCATGGAAGATATCGCCATCTCTTGGTTGTTATGTTGACAATGAAAGTATACCGCTCAAAATATTATTCACCTCTATTTCAAAACCGAGCTCTGGCACCTCTACAAATCCCTGCTTCCCTCTGCGAAGGGCCTATCTATTTACTTTTATGCTGAGTCATCATCCTCTTATTAAAAAGCACCAGTTGGAGGGCACTGTTGTCATTTGCATTCATTATTGTTATTTTGCATTGAGTATGATTTGATGGATCTCTTTTACCATGAATTACAATGTCTAGTCAGTCCTTGGTCTTTAAAGGTGCTCTACATTTATGTTTTGCGGTCTCAGAAAGGGCTAGTGAGATACCACCTTGTTATATCATATTATGACTGTTTTCAGAAAGTGTTGTCATCCGAGTTTTATTATTATGGCTCGCTAGTTGATTATGCTATTGATATGAGTAAACTTGAGACCTATGTGTTATTGCAAATGTGGTTAGTTATAATCTTTGCTGAAAACTTGAATGCTGGCTTTACATATTTACAACAACAAGAGCAAACAGAGTTTGTAAAAGTTTTTCTTTATCACTTTCAGTTTGTCAACTGAATTGCTTGAGGACAAGCAAAGGTTTAAGCTTGGGGGAGTTGATACGTCTCCAACGTATCTACTTTTCCAAACACTTTTGCCCTTGTTTTGGACTCTAACTTGCATGATTTGAATGGAACTAACCCGAACTGACGTTGTTTTCAGTAGAACTACCATGGTGTTATTTATGTGCAGGAGCAAACGTTCTTGGAATGACCTGAAACTTCACGGAGACACTTTTCATAAAATAAGAAAAATACCTGCCAAAGATGAAGCCCAGGGAGCCCACCACCTTGCCACGAGGGTGGGGGCGCGCCTGCCCCCCTAGGGCACGCCCCCTACCTCGTGGGCCCCCTGTTGCCTCTCCGACTCCAACTCCACCTCCATATATTGAGTTTCGATGAGAAAAAAAATCAGAGAGAAGTAATCATCGCGTTTTACGATACGGAGCCGCCGCCAAGCCCTAAAACCTCTCGGGGGGGCTGATCTGGAGTCCGTTCGGGGCTCCGGAGAGGGGAATCCGTCGCCATCATCATCATCAACCATCCTCCATCACCAATTTCATGATGCTCACCACCGTGCGTTAGTAATTCCATCATAGGCTTGCTGGACGGTGATAGGTTGGATGGGATCAATCATGTAATCGAGTTAGTTTTGTTAGGGTTTGATCCCTAGTGTCCACTATGTTCTGAGATTGATGTTGCTATGACTTTGCTATGCTTAATGCTTGTCACTAGGGCCCGAGTGCCATGATTTCAGATCTGAACCTATTATGTTTTCATCAATATAGGAGTGTTCTTGATCCTATCTTGCAAGTCTATAGTCACCTATTATGTGTTATGATCTGTTAACCCTGAAGTGACAACAATCGGGATACTTACCGGTGATGACCGTAGTTTTAGGAGTTCACATATTCACCATGTGTTAATGCTTTGTTCCGGTTCTCTATCAAAAGCAGGCCTTAATATCCCTTAGTTTCCATAAGGACCCCGCTGCCACGGGAGGGTAGGACAAAAGATGTCATGCAAGTTCTTTTCCATAAGCACGTATGACAATGTTTGGAATACATGCCTACATTATATCAATGAACTGGAGCTAGTTCTGTTTCACCCTAGGTTATGACTGTTACATGATGAACCGCATCCAGCATAATTCTCTATCACCGATCCATTGCCTACGAGCTTTCCTGTAACACCCCGGATATGATTTACCCAATTTGTACTCCAACTCTTGCCGTTTCCGGCCTTAAGTTATCTTATTTTCTCGGGTTCGGGTTTTTGTCTCCGTGTGTTGTTTTCGTTGTCATGCATCTCATATCATGTCATCATGTGCATTGCATTTGCATACGTGTTCATCTCATGCATTCAAGCATTTCCCCGTTGTCCGTTTTGCATTCCGGCGCTCCGTTCTCCTCTGGTGGTCATTTCTACCTTTCTTTTGTGTGTGGGGATTAAACATTTCCAGATTGGACCGAGACTTGCCAAGCGGCCTTGGTTTACTACCGGTAGACCGCCTGTCAAGTTTCGTATCATTTGGACTTCGTTTGATACTCAACGGTTAACCGAGGGACGAAAAGGCCTCGTGTGTGTTGCAGCCCAACACCCCTCCAATTTGGCCCAAAACCCACCAAAACCTTCTCCATCATCTAGAGCGTTCGATCACGATCGCGTGGCCAAAAACCACACCCCATTTGGAGCTTCCTAGCTCCTCCTACCTCTATAAATATCCCCTCCCCGAAATTCCGGATCCAAACCACCCTAAACCTAGCCCCGCTCCTCATCTGCGCACCGGACACGTCCGTCCGCGCGCCGGACATCGCCGCCGCCCACTCCCGTCGCACCACGTGGCGGGCGTGCCCACATCGCCGCCGCCGGCTCGCTTAGCCCGCGCGGGGCCCTCCCCGGCCCGGCCGCGCCTCTCCACTGCCACGGGCGACCCGAGCCGGCCCCCGCGCCACCGCCTTCCTCCGCCTCGACGCCGGCGAGCCGCCGCATCCGGTCGCCGTCGACGCCCGCCGATCGCCGCACCGCCACCGGGCCGTCCCTCGCCGCGCCCGACCACCGCCGTCTCCGCCCCGGCCTCCTCCTCCCTCCTCGGCGTCCGTGCCGCCCCGGCAAGTCCGGCGCTGACCCGAGCCCTCCGGCGAACAGTGATCTCCGGCGAGACCTCGAACCGCGTGCGGATCCAGATCTAAAACTTGCATGGTTGACTTTCTCCCGAAACCCTAGCTCATGTTACCCTGTTCATCGTGCCGCATCTTTGCATCCGTAGCTCCGTTTTGGGCATATAGCATATCAAAATGTTCGCCTCAGAGAGTACATCATTTAATCTCACTGCATCATTTTCATTTGAGATCATCTTGATGCCCTAAATGCTTTTAGAAGAGTGCTACTTGAGATAATTGTCAGATCTGCTGCTCCATTTAGGTATTTGTCTTTTTTGCCATGATTATTGTGTGCATGATATGCCCATGAGTTCTACATATGTTTTGTTAAGGCTTTTGCCATCTTTCCAGAGGTGCAACCCATGTATTTTTGTGATGTGTGTGGTGACTAGCACAAGCTTGCCAAGTGAGGCACTTGGTAATGATGATTTCAGGGACTTAGCATTTCCACTAAGTCCTTGAGCTGTTTATCTCATATGGCCATATGTTCATGTTGTTTCCTAGTGATCCGTGCCTCTTTTGAGGATGATCAGTAAGGATATTTTGTTAATTTTGTAGTGCTCTATCCATCCATGTCTTTGTTTGCAATTATGGAGCACCCTAGCTTGAGTCAATCAAGCTCTACTTTTGCTATTTCGTGAATCTGGGCAGATTGTCTACTTGTTAGCGATTTTGCCGGGGATGTTGTAGTTGATCCGTGCATGCTATGCTATTGTTCTTGCCATGTCTAGCTTGCATTTTGTGTATTCTTGATGGGTGTAGGCTTAGTTTGCCATGACTTGCTCTGTAGTGAGTGCATCGAGCTCGTAAACATGCCTACTTGATATTTGTTTTCAGCATGTTCCAGTTTTCACTAAGTCTATGATCTGATTATGTTTTTGCCATGTTCACATGCTTGCAAATGTATTTTCTGATCCCTTTTGGCTCAAGGTCACTAATGGACTTTTGTTAACCTCCTTTAGTAGCTCCATGCCATGCTTTACTTTGCAATGTTCAGGTCCTGTAGCAGATAGTTTTGTTGCTTCGAAGAGTGCTACCTGATCTGAAATTCCAGACAAGTGTTAATTTCACAAAGTTTGAGATCTGTTTGTCATATGCATTTTTGCCGTGCTTGTTTGAACCTGTTAATGGATGAATTGGCCGTAGCTCAGTGCTAGCCTTTTGTTAAGCATCATGAATGCATCCCTGCCATGTATTTTATGCCATGTTTGGGTGCTGTAGCATGTTCATCTTGTTACATTTAGATGGCTACTTGCTGTAAATCGCAGAACGTGGTCATATTTGAATTGCTTGCCATTCCCAAACCGTAACTCCGATTCCGGCGTTCTTTATATCATTTTCAAGCAATTTCATCTCATCTTTCCAGTGACACACTTGGATTTTCAAGTTGAGGCCAGGGTCATGCATTCCCTGTCACATCTTGCATATGCATCCCGCATAGAATGCCATCTTTGCATCATATTGTTTGAGCTTTGCACGTGGTTGATTGTGTTTCGTTTGCTTGTTTGTCTTGTTTGGGTAGAGCCGGGAGACGAGTTCACTAACGAGGAGCCCGTTGAGTTTGTTTTCGACGATCCAGGCAACTCTGACAACTTTGCAGGCAAGATGATCATACCCTCGAAATCACTACTATCTTTGCTATGCTAGATGCTCGCTCTTTTGCTACGCCAATGCTACGATGCCTACCACTTGCTTTCAAGCCTACCAAATTGCCATGTCAAACCTCTAACCCACCATGTCCTAGCAAACTATTGATTGGCTATGTTACCGCTTTGCTCAGCCCCTCTTATAGCGTTGCTAGTTGCAGGTGAAGATTGGAGACCGTTCCTTGTTGGAACATTATTTACTTGTTGGGATATCATTATATTATCTTGTTATCTTAATGCATCTATATACTTGGTAAAGGGTGGAAGGCTCGGCCTCTCGCCATAGTGATTTGTTCCACTCTTGCAGCCCTAGTTTCCGTCATATCGGTGTTATGTTCCCGAATTTTTGCGTTCCTTACGCGGTTGGGTTATAATGGGAACCCCTTGATAGTTCACCTTGATTAAAGCTTTCCCAGCAATGCCCAAACTTGGTTTTACCATTTGCCACCTAGCCTCTTTTCCCTTGGGTTTCTGGAGCCCGAGGGTCATCTTATTTTAGCCCCCTCGGGCCAGAGCTCCTCTGAGTGTTGGTCCGAACTAGAGTCCTGTGCAGCGCCCCCTCGGGGAAACTCGAGGTTTGGTTTTAGTTGTATGGAGAGCTCATCTGAGTGTGCCCTGAGAACGAGACATGTGCAGCTCATATCGGGATTTGTCGGCACATTCGGGCGGTGTTGCTGGATTAGTTTTAACCCGTCGAAGTGTCTTGAAGAACCGAGATACCGAGTCTAATCGGAACGTCTCGGGAGGAGGTCTATTCCTTCATTTACCGTGAGAGCTTGTCATGGGCTAAGTTGGGACTCCCCTGCAGGGATTTGAACTTTCGAAAGCCGTGCCCGCGGTTATGGGCAGATGGGAATTTGTTAATGTCCGGTTGTAGATAACTTGAACCTTAACTTAATTAAAATGAATCAACAGTGTGAGTTACCATGATGGTCTCTTCTCGGCGGAGTCCGGGAAGTGAACACGGTGTTGGAGTAATGCTTGCCGCAGGATTTCCCTTTAGTTATTCGACCGTGCTTTGCCTTCTCTTCTCGCTCTCTTTTGCGAACTGGATAGCCACCATATATGTTAGTCGCTTGCTGCAGCTCCACATATATTTTTACCGTGCCTTACCTATAAGCTTAAATAGTCTTGATCGTGAGGGTGCCAGATTGCTGAGTCCCTGTGGCTCACAGATTACTATTACACCAGATGCAGGGCCTGATGATTCCGCTCCAGGTGACGCGCTTGAGCTCAAGTGGGAGTTCGATGAGGACTCTCAACGATACTATGTTTCTTTTCCTGATGATCAGTAGTGGTGCCCAGTTGGGGTGATCGGGACCATGTCGCATGTTGGGTTATCTTTTATTTTGGCGCCGTAGTCGGGCCTTGAGTGTTTGGATGATGTAATTCTATTTATGTACTTGATTGACGTGGTGAGTGTAAGCCAACTATGTTATCTCCCCTTTATTATTTATATTACTTGGGATGTTGTGAAGATTGCCTAACTTGCGACATATGCCTTCAATGCGATTATGTCTCTAAGTCGTGCCTCGACACGTGGGAGCTATAGTCGCATCGAGGGTGTTACAAGTTGGTAATCAGAGCCTTCCCCGACCTTAGGAGCCCCATTGCTTGATCGTTTTTAGCGGCCGAGTTGTGTCTAGAAAAATGTTTTGAGTCATTTAGGAATTATATATCGGAGAGTTTAGAAATTCTTTTTACTCCCCAGTCTCCTCATCGCTCTGGTAAGGCATCCTGATGTAGAGTTTTGACTCTTCTCTTCTCAAATTTCACAAAAAAAAATTAGGATCACGCGGGTATCTTGGAATCGTTCCGATGGTTTTATGACGAGAACATTGTCTTGGTGCCTCCTGTCAGGGGTTTTGTGGAAGTGTCCCGGGGAGTTGAGCTCTGAGGTGTTGTTGTCATAATTTTATCATTGCAGTTCTGGAATACCTGAGTTTAGTACACCGACATCAAAAATCTCTTTTATGCAGTTCGTTGGTGAGATAACCTCGACGCCACCCAGTACTGGGGCGGGAGTTCGGGAGTATCGCCATAACTTGTATAACGGATGCTTTTCGAAGGTTGAGGTAGATGGTTTCCAAAGTTTTTCTCGGTTATGTGTTGAAGGATGGATACAGCTGGATGTAGGATTAGCTAGATTTGGGTGAGATATTATGCTTCCCCTGTATCCCCAACACCTGATTGCATAATCGGAAAGGTTCGGGAGTTTCATAGGTGGGAATTCTAGTAGATCTAGTTCTTCTTCCACGGATAGTTGGTTTGAGATTGGGATTTCTTACCGATTATTCGTTCTTGATCCGTACCTTGTTGATTTATTTCTCTACCTAAATTCTAAGTGGCTTCTCAATTTATGGATATGTGACCATTTCAAGAGGAATGCATTCGTTCATTTTGTTCGGATGTGAAGACTATATGTTGCAATTTTCATTCCGTTGGATTCAGCTTCAATTTATCTGTCTATGTGCTAACGGTGGTCAACCTCTTCAGGATGGCTCCCGCTAAGAGCACCAATCAGAATTAGAATCAAGATCCGCCACCACCTCCACCTCCTCCGGAGGCATGGCAAGCTGTGATGGCCCCAACCAATGCAAACACACAGTTGATCATGCAAATTCTCCAAGAGCGCAATCAAGGCAGCCAAGGGAATCAAGGCAACAATCAGAATCACTTCGCTACACTCAACCAGTTCCTTGCTAACGGGCCAAAGACTTTCAGCAATTGTGTTGAGGCAACCGATGCTGACGATTGGCTCGTGGATCTGTGCAAGCATTTCGAGTGCAGTAACGTCAGGCCTGAGGACTTCGTCAAGTTTGCTTCCTTCCAACTCAAAGATCAAGCTGCAGAATGGTTTCAGCAGTACAAGGACTCCAGAGGTGGACGTGCAATTACTTTGGATGAATTCCGTCAAGATTTCAAAGCTCACCGTATCCCTCAGAGCGTGGTTGAAAGCAAGCGTGAGGAATTCCGCAACCTGAAGCAAGGCTCTTTGTCTGTCTATGACTACAACAAGTTGTTTCAGAAGCTCGCCCGCTTTGCCAAGCAGGACGTTCCTGATGAGAAGAGCATGATATACCAGTTCAGAGTTGGTCTCAGAGAAGAAATTCAGCTAGCTCTTGTTCTCTTTGAGCCCTTGAGGTACGATGAGTTCTACAACATGGCATTGAAGCAAGAGGCCGCTCAACTGAGGTGTGATGCTTCCAAGAAG
Source organism: Triticum urartu (assembly GCF_056163025.1). NCBI lineage: Eukaryota > Viridiplantae > Streptophyta > Magnoliopsida > Poales > Poaceae > Triticum > Triticum urartu. Next base: position 224,501,701 of record NC_141879.1, on the reverse strand, counting down.
CGAGTCAGAGATGCTACTCCTTCTTCCTCTACTCAAGTGGCCAAGCAGCAGAAGTATTGGCTTCCTCCTCCTCCGTTCCGTCAGCCGTATCAGCAGAAGAGCAAAGGTGGCAGTGGATCTTCCTCCTCCTCCTGTCAGATCGGCAAGTACAGCTACCGTCAAGCATAACACCAAGTCCGCCAAGGTCAACTTGATAAATGCAGCTCAGGCAGAGGACTCGTCAGACGTCATTACGGGTAACCTTCCTGTTAACGATATTCCTGCCAAAGTTCTGTTTGACACTGGTGCATCCTATTGTTTCATCTCGAGACCATTTGTTTCTAAGCATGAGTTGACTTTACAAGATTTGCCTAGACAGTTATCTGTTGTTTCTCCGGGTAAATTCATGAATGCAAGCGCTATGGCCCCGGATGTTACTATCACGTTGGGCGATTACAAGTTTCTCTCTTCTCCGGTGGTTCTTGGTAACTCGGATATTGATCTTAATCTCGGGATGGATTGGCTTTCTAAGCACAAGGCGCATCTTGATTGTGCTGCCAGGCAGATTCTATTGACTCATTCGTCTGAGGATGTAATTGTCTTTGCCGCTCGTGATGATACCATCGTCTGTTTTCTCTCAATGAGAAGGGTCAACTGGATGCTATCTCGCAAATTCCAGTCATTTGCGAATATCAAGACGTCTTTCCAGAAGAGCTTCCAGGAATGCCTCCGCATCGGCGAGTTGAATTCGTCATTGATCTTGAGCCCGGTACGGAACCTGTGTGCAAGCATCCTTACAAGCTTGGACCTGAAGAGTTGAAGGAGCTGAAGAAGCAACTCGATATTCAAGAGAGAATGGGTCTCATCCGGCCTAGTTCTTCTCCGTGGGGTTGTGGTGTTCTTTTTGTGAAGAAGAAGGATGGAACGGACCGACTTTGTGTTGATTACCGTCCATTGAACAAGAAGACCATCAAGAACAAATACCCACTTCCCAACATCAATGAGCTGTTCGAACAACTCAAAGGTGCCCAAGTATTCTCCAAGCTTGATCTCCGTATGGGTTATCATCAGATTCGAATCCGTGAGCAAGATATTCCCAAGACGGCTTTCAGGACAAGCTATGGTTCATATGAATACACTGTCATGTCTTTTGGCCTCGTCAACGCTCCTCCAACTTTCTCTCGCATGATGAACTTCATCTTCAATGCCTACACCAATGACTTCATTCTGGTCTATCTCGATGACATACTGGTTTTCTCGAAGAACAAGGAAGATCATGCCAAGCACTTGCGTTTGGTACTCGATAAGCTGAGGCAACACCATTTCTACGCCAAGATCTCCAAGTGCGAATTTTGGCTCGATGAGGTTCTTTATCTTGGTCATATCATCTCTGCCAAGGGCATTGCGGTGAATCCTGAGAAGGTGTCTGCAATTATGAATTGGGAACCTCCTCAGAACGCGAAGCAACTCCGTAGCTTCCTCGGTCTCGCAAGCTATTCTCGAAGATTCGTTGAAAACTTTTCTAAGATCATGAAGCCTCTCTCAAATCTTCTCCAGAAGCACGTCAAGTATGTTTGGTCTCCGGAGTGTGACATTGCTTTCAACACTTTTAAAGAGAAATTGATCACTGCTCTAGTTCTGACTCCGCCTGATGAATCCAAGTCGTACGAGGTCTTTTGTGATGCCTCTCTCCAAGGTCTTGGTGCAGTGTTGATGCAAGAGAAGAAAGTTGTTGCTTATACCTCTCGCCAGTTGAAGCCCAACGAGAAGAACTACCCCACTCATGATCTTGAGTTGGCGGCAGTTGTGCATGCTCTTTTGACTTGGAGACATCTCTTATTGGGAAGAAAAGTGGACATCTTCACTGACCACAAGAGTCTCAAGTACATCTTCACTCAGCCTAGTCTCAACCTCAGGCAAACTCGATGGGTCGAAATGATTCAAGAGTATAATCCGAGTATCGAGTATACTCCAGGCAAGGCCAATGTGATTGCTGACGCATTGAGCAGAAAGGCTTATTGCAACAGTCTGATTCTCAAGCCTTATCAACCCGAGCTTTGTGAAGCTTTCCGCAAACTTAATCTGCAAGTTGTTCCCCAAGGTTTCCTCGCCAACCTTCAAGTCTCTCCTGCCTTGGAAGACCAGATTCGCCAAGCTCAGCTTCTTGATGCTATGGTGAAAAAGGTGAAGATTGGGATTGCCAAGAGCCAACCCAAGTACAAGTGCTACCGCCTTGATGACAAGGATACTCTCTTCTTCGGGGATCGTATTGTTGTGCCCAAAGGTGAACTTCGTAAAGTGATCATGAACGAGGCTCACAGTTCTCTCCTCTCCATCCACCCTGGGAGAACGAAGATGTATCAGGACCTCAAGCAGGCTTATTGGTGGACTCGAATGAAGCGCGAGATTGCTCAATTCATGAATGAATGTGATGTCTGCAGAAGAGTGAAGGCAGAACACCAAAGGCCAGCTGGTCTCCTCCAACCTCTTGCCATTCCAGAATGGAAGTTTGACCACATTGAGATGGACTTCGTGACTGGGTTTCCAAAGTCCAAGCGTGGCAATGATGCTATATTCGTTGTCATCGACAAACTTTTTAAAGTGGCTCACTTTCTGCCTATCAAAGAGTCAATCACCGCAGCTCAATTGGCGGAACTCTATACCTCTCGGATTGTCTCCCTGCACGGTATTCCACAAGTGATCTTTTCAGACCGTGGAAGCATCTTTACCTCCAAGTTTTGGGATTCTTTTCAGAAGGCCATGGGCACCAACATCCGCTTCAGTACAGCTTTCCATCCTCAAACTAGCGGTCAAGTCGAGCGTGTCAACCAGATTCTTGAAGATATGCTCAGGGCTTGTGTGATCTCCTTCGGCATGAAGTGGGAGGATTGTCTTCCATATGCTAAATTCTCCTACAACAACAGTTTTCAAGCAAGTTCGGGCAAGGCCCCATTTGAAATTCTGTATGGCAGGAAGTGCCATACCCCTCTCAACTGGTCTGAAACTAGTGAACGTCAGCTTTTGGGTAATGACTTAATCACAGAGGCAGAGGAAATGTGCAAAGTCATTCGAGATAACCTCAAAGCAGCCCAATCCCGCCAGAAGAGCTACTATGACAGTAAGCACCGTGATTTGGCTTTCGAGATCGCAGATCCTGTTTACCTCCGCGTCTCTCCTATGAAAGGTACTCGTCGCTTCGGTATCAAAGGGAAGCTTGCCCCTAGATACATGGGACCTTTCAAGATTGTCAGCAAGAGAGACGATCTCGCCTATAAACTCGAGCTTCCTTCAAACTTTGCAAATGTTCATGATGTGTTCCATGTCTCTTAGCTCCGAATGTGCTTCAAGACTCCTGACCGCACCGTCAACTTCGAGGACATTGAGCTCCAAGAAGATCTCTCCTATCGTGAGCACCCCATTGCTATTCTCGAAGAGACTGAACATAAGACTCGCAACAAGTCAATCAAATTCCTCAAAGTCAAGTGGTCACACCATTCCGACCGTGAAGCTACCTGGGAACACGAGGATCACCTCCATTCTGAGTACCCGGCGTTCTTTCAGTCCTAGATCTCGGGACGAGATCCTTTCGTAGTGGTGGAGTGTTGTAACACCCCAGATATGATTTACCCAATTTGTACTCCAACTCTTGCCGTTTCCGGCCTTAAGTTATCTTATTTTCTCGGGTTCGGGTTTTTGTCTCCGTGTGTTGTTTTCGTTGTCATGCATCTCATATCATGTCATCATGTGCATTGCATTTGCATACGTGTTCATCTCATGCATTCAAGCATTTCCCCGTTGTCCGTTTTGCATTCCGGCGCTCCGTTCTCCTCTGGTGGTCATTTCTACCTTTCTTTTGTGTGTGGGGATTAAACATTTCCAGATTGGACCGAGACTTGCCAAGCGGCCTTGGTTTACTACCGATAGACCGCCTGTCAAGTTTCGTATCATTTGGACTTAGTTTGATACTCAACGGTTAACCGAGGGACGAAAAGGTCTCGTGTGTGTTGCAGCCCAACACCCCTCCAATTTGGCCCAAAACCCACCAAAACCTGCTCCATCATCTAGAGCGTTCGATCACGATTGCGTGGCCGAAAACCGCACCTCATTTGGAGCTTCCTAGCTCCTCCTACCTCTATAAATATCCCTCCCCGAAATTCCGGATCCAAACCACCCTAAACCTAGCCCCGCTCCTCATCTGCGCGCCGGACACGTCCGTCCGCGCGCCGGACATCGCCGCCGTCCACTCCTGTCGCGCCATGTGGGGGCCTGCCCACATCGCCGCCGCCGGCCCGCTTAGCCCGCGCGGGGCCCTCCCCGGCCCGGCCGCGCCTCTCCACTGCCGCGGGCGACCCGAGCCGGCCCCCGCGCCACCGTACGCCGCGCCGCCGCCTTCCTCCGCCTCGACACCGGCGAGCCACCGCATCCGGTCACCGTCGACGCCCGCCGGTAGCCGCACCGCCACAGGGCCGCCCCTCGCCGCGCCCGACCACCACCGTCTCCGCCCCGGCCTCCTCCTCCCTCCTCGGCGTCCGTGCCGCCCCGGCAAGTCCGGCACCGACCCGAGCCCTCCGGCAAACAGTGATCTCCGGCGAGACCTCGAGCCGCGTGCGGATCCAGATCTAAAACTTGCACGGTTGACTTTCTCCCGAAACCCTAGCTCATGTTGCCCTGTTCATCGTGCCGTATCTTTGCATACGTAGCTCCGTTTTGGGCATATAGCATATCAAAATGTTCGCCTCAGAGAGTACATCATTTCATCTCATTACATCATTTTCATTTGAGTTCATCTTGATTCCCTAAATTCTGTTAGAAGAGTGTTACTTGAGATAATTGTCAGATCTGCTGCTCCATTTAGGTATTTGTCTTTTTTGCCATGATTATTGTGTGCATGATATGCCCATGAGTTCTACATATGTTTTGTTAAGGGTTTTTCCATCTTTCCATAGGTGCAACCCATGTATTTTTGTGATGTATGTGGTGACTAGCACAAGCTTGCCAAGTGAGGCACTTGGTAATGATGATTTCAGGGACTTAGCATTTCCACTAAGTCCTTGAGCTGTTTATCCCATATGGCCATATGTTCATGTTGTTTCCTAGTGATCCGTGCCTCTTTTGAGTTGATCAGTAAGGATGTTTTGTTAATCTTGTAGTGCTCTATCCATCCATGTCTTTGTTTGCAATTATGGAGCACCCTAGCTTGAGTCAATCGAGCTCTACTTTTGCTATTTCGTGAATCTGGGCAGATTGTCTACTTGTTAGTGATTTTGCCGGGGATGTTGTAGTTGATCCGTGCATGCTATGCTATTGTTCTTGCCATGTCTAGCTTGCATTTTGTGTATTCTTGATGGGTGTAGGCTTAGTTTGCCATGACTTGCTCCGTAGTGAGTGCATCGAGCTCGTAAACATGCCTACTTGATATCTGTTTTCAGCATTTTCCAGTTTTCACTAAGTCTGTGATCTGATTATGTTTTCCCCATGTTCACATGCTTGCAAATGTATTTTATGATCCCTTTTGGCTCAAGGTCACTAAGGGACTTTTGTTAACCTCTTTGAGTAGCTCCATGCCATGCTTTACTTTGCAATGTTCAGGTCCTGTAGCAGCTAGTTTTGTTGCTCCGAAGAGTGCTACCTAATCTGAAATTCCAGACAAGTGTTAATTTCACAAAGTCTGAGATCTGTTTGTCATATGCATTTTTGCCATGCTTGTTTGAACCTGTTAATGGATGAATTGGCCATAGCTCAGTGCTAGCCTTTTGTTAAGCATCATGAATGCATCCCTGCCATGTATTTTTATGCCATGTTTGGGTGCTGTAGCATGTTCATCTTGTTGCATTTAGATGGCTACTTGGTGTAAATCGCAGAACGTGGTCATATTTGAATTGCTTGACATTCCCAAACCGTAACTCCAATTCCGGCGTTCTTTATATCATTTTCAAACGATTTCATCTCATATTTCCAGTGGCACACTTGGATTTCCAAGTTGAGGCCAGGTTCATGCATTCCCTGTCACATCTTGCATATGCATCCCGCATCGCATCCCGCATAGCATACCATCTTTGCATCATATTATTTGAGCTTTGCACGTGGTTGATTGTGTTCTGTTTGCTTGTTTGTCTTGTTCGGGTAGAGACGAGAGACGAGTTCGCTAATGAGGAGCCCGTTGAGTTTGTTTTCGAGGATACAGGCAACTCTGACAACTTTGTAGGCAAGATGATCATACCCTCGAAATCACTACTATCTTTACTATGCTAGATGCTCGCTCTTTTGCTATGCCAATGCTACGATGCCTACCACTTACTTTCAAGCCTCCCAAATTGCCATGTCAAACCTCTAACCCACCATGTCCTAGCAAACCGTTGATTGGCTATGTTACCGCTTTGCTCAGCCCCTCTTATAGCGTTGCTAGTTGCAGGTGAAGATTGGAGACCGTTCCTTGTTGGAACATTATTTACTTGTTGGGATATCATTATATTATATTGTTATCTTAATGCATCTATATACTTGGTAAAGGGTGGAAGGCTCGACCTCTCGCCATAGTGTTTTGTTCCACTCTTGCCACCCTAGTTTCCGTCATATCGGTGTTATGTTCCCGGATTTTTGCGTTCCTTACGCAGTTGGGTTATAATGAGAAACCCTTGATAGTTCGCCTTGATTAAAGCTTTTCCAGCAATGCCCAACCTTGGTTTTACCATTTTCCACCTAGCCTCTTTTCCCTTGGGTTTCTGGAGCCCGAGGGTCATCTTATTTTAGCCCCCCCAGGCCAGTGCTCCTCTGAGTGTTGGTCCGAACTAGAGTCCTGTGCAGCGCCCCCTCGGGGAAACTCGGGGTTTGGTTTTAGCTATATGGAGAGCTCATCTGAGTGTGCCCTGAGAACGAGATATGTGCAGCTCCTATCGGGATTAGTCGGTACATTCGGGCGGTGTTGCTAGATTAGTTTTAACCTGTCGAAGTGTCTTGAAGAACCGAGATACCGAGTCTGATCGAAACGTCTCGGGAGGAGGTCTATTCCTTCGTTGACCGTGAGAGCTTGTCATGGGCTAAGTTGGGACTCCCCTGCAGGGATTTGAACTTTCGAAAGCCGTGCCCACGGTTATGGGCAGATGGGAATTTGTTAATGTCCGGTTGTAGATAACTTGAACCTTAACTTAATTAAAATGAATCAACAGTGTGAGTTATTGTGATGGTCTCTTCTCGGCGGAGTCCGGGAAGTGAACACGGTGTTGGAGTAATGCTTGCCGCAGGATTGCCCTTTAGTTATTCGACCGCACTTTGCCTTCTCTTCTCGCTCTCTTTTGCGAACAGGATAGCCACCATATATGCTAGTCGCTTGCTGCAGCTCCACATATATTTTGACCTTGCCTTACCTATAAGCTTAAATAGTCTTGATTGCGAGGGTGCGAGATTGCCGAGTCCCTGTGGCTGACAGATTACTATTACACCAGATGCAGGGCCTGATGATTCCGCTCCAGTGACGCGCTTGAGCTCAAGTGGGAGTTCGACGAGGACTCTCAATGATACTATGTTTCTTTTCCTGATGATCAGTAGTGGTGCCCAGTTGGGGTGATCGGGACCATGTCGCATGTTGGGTTATCTTTTATTTTGGCGTCGTAGTCGGGCCTTGAGTGTTTGGATGATGTAATGCTATTTATGTACTTGATTGACGTGGCGAGTGTAAGCCAACTATGTTATCTCCCCTTTATTATTTATATTACTTGGGATGTTGTGAAGATTGCCTAACTTGCGACATATGCCTTCAATGCGATTATGTCTCTAAGTCGTGCCTCGACACGTGGGAGGTATAGTCGCATCGAGGGTGTTACATTTCCATATATTGTTCTTCGCTTATTTACTTTTCCGTTGCTATTGCTATCATCACTACAAAATACCAAAAAAATTACTTTTACTACTGTTACCTTTTGCTACAGTTATCACCACTATCATATTACTTTGCTACTAAACACTTTTCTGCAGATATTAAGTTTCCAGGTGTGGTTGAATTGACAACTCAGCTGCTAATACTTGAGAATATTCTTTGGCTCCCCTTGTGTCGAATCAATAAATTTGGGTTGAATACTCTACCCTCAAAAACTGTTGCGATCCCCTATACTTGTGGGTTATCACTCTCTCTCCCCCTTTGACATCAATTTCCAAGAAGGGTACTTCTGGAGGATGAGTCAAATAGGTTTGGTCCTTGAGATACACTACAAAGCAGCATGTAGTTTATGATGCGAGTAGAGGAATAAGAATCATTGAGTGGAGTTGGAGAAGAAATTAAATATGCAGAATCCAATGGTAAAAAAATTCTCATCAATGAAATCGGTAATTAATGCTAATCTGTTTCCATCGGTGACACCAAATTGGCCGTGTCATGGATGATGCATATCGGTTAGACCGGGTTAGTCCATGTCGATTGTACAGATGAACAGTCTACAAGATATCCTTATAGTTCGGTCTAGCCGATAGGCTTGGATTGGCGAGTCCGAGCTCAATGCAGAGGAAAAGTTTTGTCAACTCAGCTCACTTGGAAAATTAAATCTCACAAGGATTTTCAAGGAATTAACTCAAATATTTGCAATGAATTATACACTAAAGTAACAGTGAAAAACATACATAAGATTTTTTTACAAGATAGCAAGAAATATATGAAAGAACACGAAGAAACACTAGAGAACTTCATCTAGAAGGGATTGGTGACAAAGTCACCTATGTTAGAGTATATTTACTGAGGAGTCAAGTGATGGCACTTGATCGTAGGTCATACTCATCGTTTAAGCTCAAAATGGGGTTACCATTTTTCGTTTAAGTATTTTGATGTGTTCACATCTTGTTGAGTTGCTTTGTCTCATGTCTTGGAGCAAAGCTTCTCTAAGATGGACTATCATACCTTGGGTTATGGTGTTGATCTTGATCATGTAGTCAAACTTGTGTTGGATGCTCAAGGTTGATGCAGTCCATCAAGAGTTGGGAGCACCACTTGTAGTTTGAGTTCATCTTCCTACATGGGTTAGTCTTGCAAGGAAAAGCACTTGTGTATCCAAAATGACAATCATGAGACTTAATACCAAATTAAAATCTATATATATATAGAAATTGTCAAAGGATATGTTGAGTGGGTTCATACTTCCTTGTATTCAAAATGACAACAGAAAAACCATATAGTAGGAACTTGGTGATGTAGAGATTTCTCAAGATGTGCGTGACTTGCAATCTCATAGATTTGGGCTCATCCAAGTACCTACAAGGTTTAGATAACATGCAAGGGTACAAGTATAGATCCAAGACATATGATCATCGTCATAAGATAAATATCAAGGATTAGACATAAAGGGCCTTCTAAAAATCAGTCGACTGAGATTTAACCAAGTCTCAGTCGACCATGCAACATTTTATGCCATCGTTTATAACATTTTTTCTACCGGTTGCAACATCAGTCTTGCTGGTTGTAGCATGTCGTCCCTCGTCGGTTGTAGCACGTCATCTCACCGGTTGCAACATCCTTCATTGACGGTTGTAGCATTTATTGTTGTTGCTTGCAATGCCGTCGCAACATTTTTCATCACCATTTGTAGCATCCAGACGTGCCGCTTGTACCAAAAAACGCTAACGTCAGTCGACTGAGGCATCATTAAGTCTTAGCCGACTGAGTTGTAGACACACCCTTGTTATTTATTACTAATGTGAAATGTGATTGAGCGATTTATGGTAATGTTAATTAATTTATATTTGATCTTTAGAGATTGGCCGTGATTAATTGTTTCACATAAATACATTACTAAATAACTTGCGCCCACATGGAAAGTTCTTATCCATTTAGATTTTTTTTATTGTGTGGGAGGTCAAGCGAAAATAAACCAGTAAGAAAGGGTGGTGGGAGGGGAGATAAAAAACTAGACAAAAGTGAAAGGTTGGACGAAAAAACCCGAAACGAAGACTACCAACTGCTGCATTAGAAATAGAGATATGTATCCAATCTTCTACGTTTTATTATGGTTTGATTTAATTTATGTAAGAGCATCTCCAACAGCCGCCCAGCACGCAAAAAATGAGTTTGCAGCACGCCGATCGCCTGCTTTGGCACGACGGGGAGCAATGGCTCAAGCGGCCATGGTAGATTTAGCGCGCATGTAGCTCCAGCAGGCACGCTAAAATGCAGAGCGCGCGCTCTCGCACGAACACTTTGGACTAGGTTGCATAGATATTGTTTAGATATAAAATAAATGATACATAGTTCATCATAGCATAGATACAACGATACATAGATATTTTACATAGTTCATAGCATAGATAGATAAAACTACGGTGCAACTACATAAAAAACTATAGTGCAACTACATAATAAAAACTACGGTGCAACTAGATAAAAACTATGGTGCAACTACAACCTACTTCGAGTAGTCCTCATCATCATCATCATCCTCGCTGGTGTTGTCCGAGGTATCGAGTCAAATGTCCTCCCAACGAGGATCGTCATCCTCAAACAACGACTCCCCACATGCTTCAACGATATCGCACTGCAATATGGCCAGTGCCTACTGCCGATGCCTGTCCGCTCGCTCCGCGCGGCGCTGATATCTACTACACAACCTTCTTCTTGTAGGCGTTTTTGGGCCTCCAAGTGTAGAGGTTTGTAGGACAGTAGCAAATTTCCCTCAAGTGGCTGGCCTAAGATTTATCAATCCGTGGGAGGCGTAGGATGAAGATGGTCTATCTCAAACAACCCTGCAACCAAATAGCAAAGAGTCTCTTGTGTCCCCAACACACCCAATACAATGGTAAATTGTATAGGTGCACTAGTTCGGCGAAGAGATGGTGATACAAGTGCAATATGGATGGTAGATATAGGTTTTTGTAATCTGAAAAATATAAAAACAGCAAGGTAACTAATGATAAAAGTGAGCGAAAACGGTATTGCAATGCTTCGAAACAAGGCCTAGGGTTCATAGTTTCACTAGTGCAAGTTCTCTCAACAATAATAACATAGTTGGATCATATAACTATCCCTCAACATGCAACAAAGAGTCACTCCAAAGTCACTAATAGCGGAGAACAAACAAAGAGATTATTGTAGGGTACGAAACCACCTCAAAGTTATCCTTTCTGATCAATCTATTCAAGAGACCATAGTAAAATATCATGAAGCTATTCTTTCCGTTCAATCTATCCTAGATTTCGTACTAGAATAACACCTTAAGACACCAATCAACCAAAACCCTAATGTCACCTAGATACTCCAATGTCACCTCAAGTATCTGTGGGTATAATTATACGATATGCATCACACAATCTCATATTCATCTATTCAACCAACACAAAGAACTTCAAAGAGTGCCCCTAAGTTTCTACCGGAGAGTCAAGACGAAAACATGTGCTAACCCCTATGCATAAGTTCACGAGGTCACGGAACTCGCAAGTTGATCACCAAAACATACATCAAGTGGATCACGTGAATATCCCATTGTCACCACAGATAAGCACATGCAAGACATACATCAAGTGTTCTCAAATCCTTAAAGACTCAATCCGATAAGATAACTTCAAAGGGAAAAACTCAATCCATTACAAGAGAGTAGAGGGGGAGAAACATCATAAGATCCAACTATAATAGCAAAGCTCGTGATACATCAAGATCGTGCCAAATCAAGAACACGAGAGAGAGAGAGAGAGAGAGAGAGATCAAACACATAGCTATTGGTACATACCCTCAACCCCAAAGGTGAACTACTCCCTCCCCGTCATGGAGAGCGCCGGGATGATGAAGATGTCCACCAGAGAGGGATTCCCCCCTCCGGTAGGGTGCCGGAACGGGTCTAGATTGGTTTCCAGTGGCTACGGAGGCTTGCGGCGGCGGAACTCCCAATCTAAGTTATTTTCTAGAGGTTTTTGTATTTATAGGAATTTTTGGCATCGGGGACAAGTCAGGGGGGTCCCCGAATCATCCACGAGATAGGGCGGCGCACTCGGGGGGTAGGGCGCGCCCCCCACCCTCGTGGACGGCCCGGGACTCTTCTGGCCCAACTCTTTTACTCCGGGGGCTTCTTTTGGTCCATAAAAAATCATCAAAAATTGGCACGTCAATTGGACTCCATTTGATATTGCTTTTGTGTGATACTCAAAAACAAGGAAAAAGACAGAAACTGGCACTGGGCTCTAGGTTAATAGGTTAGTCCCAAAAGTCAAATAAAATAGCATATAAAACATCCTAGATGGATAATATAATAGCATGGAACAATCAAAAATTATAAATACATTGGAGACGTATCAAGCATCCCCAAGCTTAATTCTTTCTCGTCCTCGAGTAGGTAAATGATAAAAATAGAATTTTTGATGTGGAATGCTACCTAACATATTTTTCAATGTAATTTTCTTTATTGTGGCATGAATATTCAGATCCATAAGATTCAAGACAAAAGTTTAATATTGACATAAAAACAATAATACTTCAAGCATACTAACTGTTGTGGAACGCAATAATTTCAAAAATTTCCTACGCACACGCAAGATCATGGTGATGCATAGCAACGAGAGGGAAGAGTATTGTCCACGTACCCTCATAGACCATAAGCGGAAGTGTTATGACAACACGGTTGATGTAGTCGTACGTCTTCACGATCGACCGATCCTAGTACCAAACATACGGCACGTCCGCGATCTACACACCTTCGTCTCGGTGACGTCCCACGAACTCACGATCAAGTAGAGTGTCGGGGAAGATCTTTGTCAGCACGACAGTGTGATGACGGTGATGATGAAGCTACCGGCGTAGGGCTTCGCCTAAGCACTACGACGATATGACCGAGGTGGATTATGGTGGAGGGGGGCACCGCACACGGCTAAAAGATCAATGGTCAACTTGTGCGTCTATGGGGTGCCCCCCTCCCCCGTATATAAAGGAGTGGAGGAGGGGGAGGGGGAGTCCTAGGTGCGCCCCAAGGGGAGTCCTACTCCCAACGGGAGTAGGATCCCCCCCCCCTTTCCCTAGTTGGATTAGGAGAGAAGGAAGGGGGAGGAAGGAGGAAGGAAAGAGGGGCCCCCCTCCCACTTTGGATTGGGCTTGGGGGGCGCCCCCTCCTTTGATACCTTCTCCTCTCTCCCACTATGGCCCAATAAGGCCCATATAGCTCCCGGGGGGGTCCAGTAACCTCCCAGTACATCGGTAAATGCCCGATCTCACCCGGAACCATTCCGATGTCCAAATATAGTCGTCCAATATATCGATCTTTATGTCTCAACCATTTAGAGACTCCTCGTCATGTCCGTGATCATATCCGGGACTCCGAACTACCTTTGGTACATCAAAACACATAAACTCATAATACGATCATCACCAAACGTTAAGCGTGTGGACCCTACAGGTTCGAGAACTATTTAGACATGACCGAGACACGTCTCCGGTCAATAACCAATAGCGGAACCTGGATGCTCATATTGGTTCCTACATATTCTACGAACATCTTTATCGGTCAAACCACATAACGATATACGTTGTTCCCTTTGTCATCGGTATGTTACTTGCCTGAGATTTGATTGTCGGTATCTCTATACCTAGTTCAATCTCATTACTGGCAAGTCTCTTTACTCGTTCAGTAATGCTACATCCCTTTATAATCACCCAGTTACATTGTGACGTTTGGTAGCACACAAAGTGTTCCTCTGGTATTCAGGAGTTGCATGATCTCATAGTCATAGGAACATGTATAAGTTATGGAGAAAGCAATAGCAACAAACTAAACGATCATCGTGCTAAGATAACAGATGGGTCAAGTCAATCACATCATTCTCTAATGATGTGATCCCTTTAATCAAATGACAACTCATGTCTATGGTTAGGAAACATAACCATCATTGATTCAACGAGCTAGTCAAGTAGAGGCAAACTAGTGACACTCTGTTTGTCTATGTATTCACACATGTACTAAGTTTCCAGTTAACACAATTCTAGCATGAATAATAAACATTTATCATGATATAAGGAAATATAAATAAAAACTTTATTATTGCCTCCAGGGCATATTTCCTTTAGTCTCCCACTTGCACTAGAGTTAATAATCTAGATTACAATGTAATGATTCTAACACCCATGGAGTCTTGGTGCTGATCATGTTTTGCTCGTGAGAGAGGCTTAGTCAATGGGTCTGGAACTTTCAGATTCATATGTATCTTGCAAATCTCTATGTCTCCCTCCTTCACTTGATCGCAGATGGAATTGAAGCGTCTCTGATGTGCTTGGTTCTCTTATGAAATCTGGATTCCTTTGCCAAGGCAATTGCTCCAGTATTGACACCTAGATCGGATATGAACTCCTTCATCTAGACTCCTTCATTTGTTGCTTCCGAAGAAGCTATGTATTCCGCTTCACACGTAGATCCCGCCACGACGCTCTGCTTGGAACTGCACCAACTGATAGCTCCACCATTTAATAAAAACACGTATCCGGTTTGTGACTTAGAATCATCCGGATCAGTGTCAAAGCTTGCATCGACGTAACCATTTACGATGAGCTCTTTGTCACCTCCATATACGAGAAACATATTGAGGGAGTCCTGGATTAGGGGGTGTTCGGGTAGCCGGACTATACCTTCAGCCGGACTCCTGGACTATGAAGATACACGATTGAAGACTTCGTCCCGTGTCCAGATGGGACTTTCCTTGGCGTGGAAGGCAAGCTTGGCGATGCGGATATTCAAGATCTCCTACCATTGTAACCGACTTTATGTAACACTAACCCTATCCGATGTCTATATAAACCGGAGGGTTGTAGTCCATAGGCAATCAACTCCATACACAACAATCATACCATAGGCTAGCTTCTAGGGTTTAGCCTCCTTGATCTCGTGGTAGATCTACTCTTGTACTACCCATATCATCAATATTAATCAAGCAGGAGTAGGGTATTACCTCCATCGAGAGGGCCCGAACCTGGGTAAAAAACATCTTGTCCCTTGTCTCCTGTTACCATCCGGCCTTGACGCACAGTTCGGGACCCCCTACCCGAGATCCGCCGGTTTTGACACTGACACATATCCTTAGTCCTTTTCAGGTATTTCAGGATATTCTTGACCGTTGTCCAGTGATCCACTCATGGATTACTTTGGTACCTCCCTACTAAACTGATAGCAAGGCACACATCAGGTCTGGTACACAACATTGCATACATGATAGAGCCTATGGCTGAAGCATAGGGAACACCTTTCATTTTCTCTCTATCTTCTGCAGTGGTCGGGCATTGAGTCTAACTCAACTTCACACCTTGTAATACAGGCAAGAACCCTTTCTTTGCCTGATCCATTTTGAACTTCTTCAAAACTTTATCAAGGTATGCGCTTTGTGAAAGTCCAATTAAGCGTCTTGGTCTATCTCTATAGATCTTGATGCCAAATATATAAGCAGCTTCACCAAGGTCTTTCTTTGAAAAGTTCTGATTCAAGTATCCTTTTATGCTATTCAGAAATTCAGTATCATTTCTGATCAACAATATGTTATCTACATATAATATCAGAAATGCTACGGAGCTCCCACTCACTTTCTTGTGGATACAGGCTTCTCCAAAAGTCTTTATAAAACCATATGCTTTGATCACACTATCAAAGCGTATATTCCAACTCCGAGAGGCTTGCACCAGTCCATAAATGGATCGCTGGAGCATGCACACTTTGTTAGTACCTTTTGGATCGACAAAACTTTCTGGTTGCATCATATACAACTCTTCTTTAAGATATCCATTAAGGAATGCAGTTTTGACATCCATTTGCCAAATTTCATAATCATAAAAAATGCGGCAATTGTTAACATGATTCGGATGGACTTAAGCATCGCTACGGGTGATAAAGTCTCATCGTAGTCAACTCCTTGAACTGGTCAAAAACCTTTTGCAACAAGTCGAGCTTTGTAGACAGTAATATTACCGTGAACGTCAGTCTTCTTCTTGTAGATCCATTTATTCTCTATGGCCTGCCGATCATCGGGCAAGTCAACCAAAATCCATACTTTGTTCTCATACATGGACCCCATCTCAGATTTCATGGCCTCAAGCCATTTTGCGGAATCTGGGCTCATCGTCGCTTCATCATAGTTCGTAGGTTCATCATGGTCAAGTAACATGACTTCTAGAACAAGATTACTGTACCACTCTGGTGCAGATCTTACTCTGGTTGACCTACGAGGTTCAGTAGTAACTTGATCAGAAGTTTTATGATCATCATCATTAGCTTCCTCACTTACTGGTGTAGGAATCACTGGAACTGATTTCAGTGATGAACTACTTTCCAATAAGGGAGAAGGTACAATTACCTCGTCAAGTTCTACTTTCCTCCCACTCACTTCTTTTGAGAGAAACTCCTTCTCTAGAAAGGATCCATTCTTAGCAACGAATATCTTTCCTCCGGATCTGTGATAGAAGGTGTACCCAACAGTCTCCTTTGGGTATCCTATGAAGACACATTTCTTCGATTTGGGTTCGAGCTTATCAGTTTGAAGCTTTTTCACATAAGCATCGCAACCCCAAACTTTAAGAAATGATAACTTGGGTTTCTTACCAAACCACAGTTCATAAGGTGTCATCTCAATGGATTTAGATGGCGCCCTATTTAACGTGAATGCAGTCGTCTCTAAAGCATAACCCCAAAACGATAGCTGTAAATCAGTGAGAGACATCATATATTGCACCATATCTAATAAAGTGCGGTTACGACATTCGGACACACCATTGCATTGTGGTGTTCAAGGTGGCGTGAGTTGCGAAACTATTCCGCATTATTTCAAATGAAGTCCAAACTCATAACTCAAATATTCACCTCCATGATCAGATCATAGAATCTTGATTTTCTTGTTACGATGATTTTCCACTTCATCCGAAATTCTTTGAACTTTTCAAATGTTTCGAACTTATGTTTCATTAAGTAGATATACCCATATCCGCTCAAATCATCTGTGAAGGTGAGAAAATAACGATATCCGCCACGTGCTTCAATGTTCATTGGAACACATACATCAGTATGTATGATTTCCAATAACTCTGTTGCTTGCTCCATTGTTCCGGAGAATGGAGTTTTAGTCATCTTGCCCATGAGGCATGGTTCACAAGTACCAAGTGATATATAATCAAATGATTCTAGAAGTCCATCAGAATGGAGCTTCTTCATGCACTTTACACCAATATGACCTAAACGGCAGTGCCACAAGTTGCACTATCATTATAACCTCTACATCTTTTGGCTTCAATACTATGAACATGTGTATCACTACTATCAAGATTTAGGAAAAATACACCACTCATCAAGGGTGCATGACCATAAAAGATATTACTCATATAAATAGAACAGGCATTATTCTCTGATTTAAATGAATAATCGTCTCGCATTAAACAAGATCCAGATATAATTTTCATGCTTAACGCTGGCACCAAATAACAATTATCTAGGTCTAAAACTAATCTCGAAGGTAGATGTAGAGGTAGCATGCTGACGGCGATCACATCGACTTCGGAACCATTTCCCATCCGCATCATCACCTTGTCCTTAGCCAATCTTCGCTTAATCCGTAGCCCCTGTTTCGAGTTGCAAATGTTAGCAACTGAACCGGTATCAAATACCCAGGCACTACTTCGAGCATTAGTAAGGTACACATCAATAACATGTATATCAAATATACCTTTCACTTTTCCATCCTTCTTCTCCGCCAAATACTTGGGGTAGTTCCGCTTCCAGTGACCAGTTCCTTTGCAGTAGAAGCACTCAGCCTCGGGCTTAGGTCCAGGCTTGGGTTTCTTCACTTGAGTAGCAACTGGCTTGTTGTTCTTCTTGAAGTTCCCTTCTTCCCTTTACCCTTTTTCTTGAAACTGGTGGTCTTGTTGACCATCAAAACTTGATGCTCCTTCTTGATTTCTACCTCCGCAGCCTTTAGCATTGCGAAGAGCTCGTGAATCATCTTATCCACCCCTTGCATATTATAGTTCATCAGGAAGCTTTTGTAGCTTCGTGGCAGTGATTGAAGAACTCTGTCAATGACACTATCATCAGGAAGATTAACTCCCAGTTGAGTCAAGTGATTGTGGTACCCAGACATTCTGAGTATATATTCACTGACAGAACTATTCTCCTCCATCTTGCAGCTGTAGAACTTACTGGAGACTTCATATCTCTCAATCCGGGCATTTGCTTGAAATATTAACTTCAACTCCTGAAATATCTCATATGCTCCATGGCGTTCAAAACATCGTTGAAGTCCCGGTTCTAAGCCGTAAAGCATGGCACACTGAACTATCGAGTAGTCATCAGCTTTGCTCTGCCACGTGTTCACAACATCTGCCGTTGCTCCTACAGCGGGTTTGTCACCTAGCGGTGCTTCCAGGACATAATTCTTCTATGAAGCAATGAGGATAATCCTCAAGTTACGGACCCGGTCTGTGTAGTTGCCACCATCATCTTTCAACTTAGCTTTCTCTAGGAACGCATTAAAATTCAACGGAACAACAGCACGGGCCATCTATCTACAACAACATAGACATGCAAAATACTATCAGGTACTAATTTCATGATAAATTAAAGTTCAATTAATCAAATTACTTAAGAATTCCCACTTAGATAGACATCTCTCTAATCATCTAAGTGATCACGTGATCCATATCAACTAAACCATGTCCGATCATCACGTGAGATGGAGTAGTTTTCAATGGTGAACATCACTATGTTGATCATATCTACTATATGATTCATGCTCGACCTTTCAGTCTCAGTGTTCCGAGGTCGTATCTGCATATGCTAGGCTCGTCAAGTTTAACCCGAGTATTCTGCATGTGCAAAACTGGCTTGCACCCAGTGTATGTGAACGTAGAGCTTATCACACCCGATCATCACGTGGTGTCTCGGCACGACGAACTATAGCAATGGTGCATACTCAGGGAGAATACTTATACCTTGAAATTTAGTGAGAGATCATCTTATAATGCTACCGTCAAACTAAGCAAAATAAGATGCATAAAGGATAAACATCACATGCAATCAATATAAGTGATATGATATGGCCATCATCATCTTGTGCCTTGATCTCCATCTCCAAAGCACCGTCATGATGACCATTGTCACTAGCTTGACACCTTGATCTCCATCGAAGCATCGTTCTCGTCTCGCCAACTATTGCTTCTACGACTATCGCTACCGCTTAGTGATAAAGTAAAGCAATTACATGGCGATTGCATTTCATACAATAAAGCGACAACCATATGGCTCCTGCCAGTTGCCGATAACTGTGTTACAAAACATGATCATCTCATACAATAAAATTTAGCATCATGTGTTGACCATATCATATCACAACATGCCCTGCAAAAACAAGTTAGACGTCTTCTACTTTGTTGTTGCAAGTTTTATGTGGCTGCTACGGGCTGAGCAAGAACCGTTCTTACCAACGCATCCAAAACCACAACGCCGTATATTGATTGCCTTTTGATCTTCAGAAAGAACCTTGTTCATTGAATCCGATTCAACTAAAGTTGGAGAAACTAACATCCACCAGCCACCTGTGTGTGAAGCACGTCGGTAGAACCGGTCTCGCGTAAGCGTACGCGTAATGTCCGTCTGGGCCGCTTCATCCAACAATACCGGCGAATCAAGAATCAACTAGTGAAGGCAAGCAATATGTATATACCCATGCCCACAACTCCTTTGAGTTCTACTCGTGCATATACCATCTATGCATAAACCTGGCTCGAATTCCACTGTTGTGGAACGCAGTAATTTCAAAAATTTCCTACGCACACGCAAGATCATGGTGATGCATAGCAACGAGAGGGGAGAGTATTGTCCATGTACCCTCGTAGACCATAAGCGGAAGCGTTATGACAACACGGTTGATGTAGTTGTACGTCTTCACTATCGACCAATCCTAGTACCGAAGATACGACACCTCTGCGATCTGCACACGTTCGGCTGGTGATGTCCCACGAACTCACGATCCAGTACAGTGTCAGGGAAGAGCTTTGTCATCACGACAGTGTGATGAAGGTGATGATGAAGCTACCGGCGCAGGGCTTCGCCTAAGCACTACGACGATATGACCGAGATGGATTATGGTGGAGGGGGCCACCGCACACGGCTAAAAGATCAATGATCAACTTGTGTGTCTATGGGGTTCCCCCCCTCCCCTGTATATAAAGGAGTGGAGGAGGGGGAGGGGGCGGCCTCCTAGGTGCGCCCCAAGGGGAGTCCTACTCCCACCGGGAGTAGGATTCCCCCCTTTCCCTAGTTGGATTAGGAGAGAAGGAAGGGGGAGGAAGGAGGACGGAAAGGGGGGCCGGACCCCCTCCTAATTCGGATTGGGCTTGGTGGGCGCCCCCTCCTTTGCTCCCTTCTCCTCTCTCCCACTATGGCCCAATAAGGCCCATATACTTCCCGGGGGTTCGAGTAACCTCCCGGTACATCGGTAAATGCCCGATCTCACCCGGAACCATTCTGATGTCCAAATATAGTCGTCCAATATATCGATCTTTATGTCTCGACCATTTCGAGACTCCTCGTCATGTCCGTGGTCAAATGCGGGACTTCGAACTACCTTCGTTACATCAAAACACATAAACTCATAATACGATCGTCACCAAACGTTAAGCGTGCGGACCCTATGGGTTCGAGAACTATGTAGACATGACCGAGACACGTCTCCGGTCAATAACCAATAGCGGAACCTGGATGCTCATATTGGTTCCTACATATTCTATGAACATCTTTATCAGTCAAACCGCATAATGATATACGTTGTTCCCTTTGTCATCGATATGTTACTTGCCCGAGATTTGATCGTCGGTATCTCTATACCTAGTTCAATCTCGTTACCGACAATTCTCTTTACTCGTTCTGTAATGCTACATAATGTAACTAACTCATTAGCTGCATCGCTTTCAAGGCTTATAGTGATGTACATTACCGAGAGGGCCCAGAGATACCTCTCAGACAATCGGAGTGACAAATCCTAATCTCGATCTAGGCCAACTCAACAAACACCATAGGAGACACCTGTAGAGCACCTTTATAATCACCCAATTATGTTATGACGTTTGGTAGCACACAAAGTGTTCCTCCGGTATTCGGGAATTGCATGATCTCATAGTCATAGGAACATGTATAAGTTATGGAGAAAGAAATAGCAACAAACTAAACGATCATCGTGCTAAGCTAACGGATGGGTCAAGTCAATCACATCATTCTCTAATGATGTGATCTCGTTAATCACATGACAACTCATGTCTATGGTTAGGAAACATAACCATCATTGATTCAACGAGCTAGTCAAGTAGAGGCAAACTAGTGACACTCTGTTTGTCTATGTATTCACACATGTACTAAGTTTCCGGTTAATACAATTCTAGCATGAATAATAAACATTTATCATGATATAAGGAAATATAAATAACAACTTTATTATTGCCTCTAGGTCATATTTCCTTCACTAACCAAGCAATTATGTCCTCTCAAAATAACATAGCCAAAGAAAGCTCATCCCTACAAAATCATATAGTTTGGCCATGCTTCATTTTTGTCACACAAAATGCTCCCACCATGCACAACCCTGATGACAAGCCAAGCAATTGTTTCATACTTTAGTATTCTCAAACCTTTTCAACTTCCACGCAATATATGAGCACGAGCCATGGACATAGCACTATGGGTGGAATAGAATATGATGATGGAGGTTGTGTGGAGAAGACAAAAAGGAGAAAGTCTCACATCGACGCAGCTAATCAACGGGCTATGGAGATGCCCATCAATTGATGTCAATGCAAGGAGTAGGGATTGCCATGCAATAGATGCACTAGAGCTATAAATATATGAAAGCTCAACTAAAGAAACTAAGTGGGTGTGCATCCAACTTGCTTGCTCATGAAGACCTAGGGCATTTTGAGGAAGCCCATCATTGGAATATACAAGCCAAGTTCAATAATGAAAAATTCCCACTAGTATATGAAAGTGACAAAATAAGAGACTCTCTATCATGAAGATCATGGAGCTACTTTGAAGCACGAGTGTGGAAAAAGGATAGTAACATTGCCCCTTCTCTCTTTCTCTATCATTTTTTTATTTGGGCCTTTTCTCTTTTTTATGGCCTCTTTTTTTTATTTGGGGTTCTTTGGCCTCTTTTATATTATTTTTTATTTTTCATCCAGAATCTCATCCCGACTTATGGGGGAATCATAGTCTCCATCATCCTTTCCTCACATGGGACAATGCTCTAATAATGAAGATCATCACACTTTTATTTACTTACAACTCAAGAATTACAACTCGATACTTAGAACAAAATATGACTCTATGTGAATGCCTCCGGCGGTGTACCGGGATATGCAGTGAATCAAGAGTGACATGTATGAAAATTGAATGGTGGCCTTGCCACAAATACGATGTCAACTACATGATCATGCAAGGCAATATGACAATGATGGAGCGTGTCATAATAAACGGAATGGTGGAAAGTTGCATGGCAATATATCTCGGAATGACTATGGAAATGCCATAATAGGTAGGTATGGTGGCTGTTTTGAGGAAGATATAAGGAGGTTTATGTGTGAAATAGTGTATCATATCACGGGGTTTGGATGCACCGGCGAAGTTTGCACCAACTCTTGAGGTGAGAAAGGGCAATGCACGGTACCGAAGAGGCTAGCAATGATGGAAGGGTGAAAGTGCGTATAATCCATGGACTCAACATTAGTCATAAAGAACGCACATACTTATTGCAAAAATCTACAAGTCATCAAAACCAAGCACTGCGCGCATGCTCCTAGGGGGATAGATTGGTAGGAAAAGACCATCGCTCGTCCCCGACCGCCACTCATAAGGAAGGCAATCAAAGAACATCGCATGCTTCAAATTTGTCACACAACGGTTACCACACGTGCATGCTACGGGACTTGCAAACCTCAACACAAGTATTTCTCAGTTTCACAATTACTCAACTAGCATGACTCTAATATCACCATCTTCATATCTCAAAACAATTATCAAGTATCAAACTTCTCATAGTATTCAATGCACTCTATATGAAAGTTTTTATTATACCCATCTTGAATGCCTATCATATTAATTAGGACTAATTTCATAACCAAAGCAAATTACCATGCTGTTTAGGACTCTCAAAATAATATAAGCGAAGCATGAGAGCTCATCTATTTCTTCAAAATAAAACCACTGCCATGCTCTAAAAAGATATAAGTGAAGCACTAGAGCAAATGACAAACTACTCCAAAAGATATAAGTGAAGATCAATGAGTAGTCGAATAATTATGTAACTATGTGAAGACTCCTTCTCGTAAATAAAATTTCAGATCTTAAGTACTTTATTCAAATAGAAAGAAAATCCTAATAAAATAAATTGACGCTCCAAGCAAAACACATATCATGTGGTGAATAAAAATATAGCTCCAAGTAAAGTTACCGATGAACGAAGACGAAAGAGGGGATGCCATCTGGGGCATCCCCAAGCTTAGGCTCTTGGCTGTCCTTGAATATTACCTTGGGGTGCCTTGGGCATCCCCAAGCTTAGGCTCTCGCCACTCCTTATTCCATAGTCCATCGAATCTTTACCCAAAACTTGAAAACTTCACAACACAAAACTCAACAGAAAACTCGTAAGCTCCGTTAGTATAAGAAAGTAAAATCACCACTTTTGGTACTGTTGTGAACTCATTATTTATTTATATTGGTGTAGTATCTACTGTATTCAACTTATCTATGGTTCATACCCTCTGATACTACTCATAGATTCATCAAAATAAGCAAACAACACATGGAAAACAGAATCTGTCAAAAACAGAACAATTTGTAGCAATTTGGAGGTTCTGTAACTCCAAAAATTCTGAACAATTAGGACGACCAGGACAATTTGTATATTGACCTACTGTAGTTGGAATTGGTATTTTATCGCTCTCTGGTAAAAAATTAAAATTATCTTCGTGAGCGCATAGTTTCTGTTTTTATCAGCAAGATCAAACAACAATCACCCAAGAAGATCCTAAAGGCTTTACTTGGCACAAACACTAACTAAAACATAAAAACACAATCATAACAGAAGATAGATGAATTATTTATTACTAACCAGGAAAAAAAAGTAAAGGACAAAAATAAAATTGGGTTGCCTCCCAACAAGCGCTATCGTTTAACGCCCCTAGCTAGGCATGATGATTTCAATGATGCTCACATAAAAGATAAGAATTGAAACATAAAGAGAGCATCATGAAGAATATGACTAGCACATTTAAGTCTAACCCACTTCCTATGCATAGGGATTTTGTGAGCAAACAACTTGTGGAAACAAGAATCAACTTGCATAGGAAGGTAAAGCAAGCAAAACTTCAAGATTTTCAACACATAGAGAGGAAACTTGATATTATTGCAATATGTAAAAGCATATGTTCCTCTCTCATAATAATTTTCAGTAGCATCATGAATGAATTCAACAATATAACTAACACATAAAGCATTCTTTTCATGAGCCACAAGCATAGAATTTTTATTACTCTCCACATAAGCAAAATTCTTCTCATTCGGAGAGTGGGAGTAAACTCAACAAAATAACTATCATGTGAGGCATACTCCAATTGAAAGTTAAAATCGTGATGACAAGTTTCATGGATATCATTATTCTTAATAGCGTACATGTCATCACAATTATCATCATAGATAGGAGGGATGCTTTCATCATAATAAATTTGCTCATCAAAGCTTGGGGGACAAAAAATATCATCTTCATCAAACATAGTATCCCCAAGCTTGTGGCTTTGCATATAATTAGCATCATGGATGTTCAAAGAATTCGTACTAACAACATTGCAATTATGCTCATCATCCAAAGATTTACTGCCAAACATTTTAATACATTCTTCTTCTAACACTTTGGCATAATTATCGGAATCCTTATTTTCACGAAAGACATTAAAAAGATGAAGCATATGAGGCAACCTTAATTCCATTTTTTGTAGTTTTGTTTTATAGACTAAACTAGTGATAAAACAATAAACTAAAAGATGTGATTGCCAGATCTAAAGATATACCTTCAAGCGCTAACCTCCCCGGCAACGACGCCAGAAAAGAGCTTGATGTCTACTACACAACCTTCTTATTTGTAACGCCCTCGATGCGGCTATATCTCCCACGTGTCGAAGCACGACTTAGAGGAATAACCGCATTGAAAGCAATGTCGCAAGTGAGGTAATCTTCACACAACCCATGTAATACATAAGAGAAAAGAGATACATAGTTGGCTTACAATCGCCACTTCACACAATTACAAGAATAAAGCATTACATCAACCAAATACAATCAAGGTCCGACTACGGAACCAAAATAAAAGAAGAACCCCAAATGCGACAAAGGTCCCCGATCGACCCCAACTGGGATCCACTACTGATCGACTAGAACGAAACAACACAAAGTATAAGATCTTCATCGAGCTCCTCCTGAGCATGGTTGCATCATCTGCACGGTCTCATCGGCACCTGCAAACTGGTTTTGGAAGTATCTGTGAGTCACGGGGACTCAGCAATCTCACACCCTCTTGATCAAGACTATTTAAGCTTATGGGAAAGGTAAAGATATGAGGTGGAGCTGCAGCAAGCGACTAGCATATATGGTGGCTAACATACGCAAATGAGAGCGAGAAGAGAAGGCAAAGCACGGTCGATAAAATATGATCAAGAAGTGATCCTAAAACAACCTACGTCAAACATAACTCCAACAACCGTGTTCACTTCCCGGACTCCGCCGGAAAGAGACCATCACGGTTACACACGCGGTTGATGCATTTTTAATTAAGGTCGACTTCAGGTTTTCTACAACCGGACGTTAACAAATTCCCATCTGCCCATAACCGCGGGCACGGCTTTCGAAAGTTCAAATCCCTGCAGGGGTGTCCCAACTTAGCCCATGACAAGCTCTCACGGTCAACGAAGGAATAGACCTCCTCCCAAGACATTTCGATCAGACTCGGTATCCCAGTTCTACAAGACATCCTTGACAATGGTAAAACAATTCCAGCAAAGCCGCCCGATGCGCCGACATCCTGATGGGAGCTGCACATATCTCGTTCTCAGGGCAACACCGGATGAGACATCCTACGAGTAAAACCAGCCCTCAAGTTTCCCCGAGGTGGCCCCGCAGTCTACTCAGTTCGGACCAACACTTAGACAAGCACTGGCCCCGGGGGGGTTAAAAAAAAGATGACCCTTGGGCTGGCCTAACCAAGGGAAAAAGAGGCTAGGAGGCGAATGGTAAAACCAAGGTTAGGCCTTGCTGGAGGAGTTTTATTCAAAGCGAACTATCAAGGGGTTCCCATTATAACCCAACCGCGTAAGGAACGCAAAATCCGGGAACATAACACCGATATGACGGAAACTAGGGCGGCAAGAGTGGAACAAAACACCAGGCATAAGGCCGAGCCTTCCACCCTTTACCAAGTATATAGATGCATTAATTAAATAAGAGATATTGTGATATCCCAACAAAATATCCATGTTCCAAACATGAAACAAGCTTCAATCTTCACCTGCAACTAACAACGCTATAAGAGGGGCTGAGCAAAGCGGTAACATAGCCAAACAATGGTTTGCTAGGACAAGGTGGGTTAGAGGCTTGGTTTAACAATCTGGGAGGCATGATAAGCAAGTGGTCGGTATCGCAGCATAGGCATAGCAAAAGAGTGAGCAACTAGCAAGCAAAGATAGAAGTGATTTCGAGGGTATGGTCATCTTGCCTGAAATCCCGCAAGGAAGCAGAACGAGTCCATGAAGAAGACAAACGGACGTAGATGAACGGTCCTCACAAACGTGACGTTACCGGAACCAACCCGAAGAAGCAAACACCGGAAAGAAGCACACAACATAGTAAACAACCAACACATAAACATGGCATGATGCACAACCAAGTATGATGCATGTCTGGATTAAAGAGGCATGGCATGGCAAAGAGCACAAGCAACCCTACAAATTAAGTGGAGCTCAATATGCAACAAGTTGCATATTGACGGAACACCACATCAATTATTTAGTTCTCTCTCGGTTAGGTACTCACCAATAAATGTTGGTTAACATGGCAAGAGGTGAGGCATGAGTAAACTAAACATTTAGGCAAGTTAAAATGAGGTCGGAACAACAAACAACAATTCTGGTAAAACCTCATATGCATTTAGCAAATTAATGCAAACAACAAATTAAACATTTTAATTGTTGTTATCATGATGCGGATGACATGAACAAGTTTATGCAATTTTTTATTAAAAGTTGACAAGAGCATTATGAAGCATTAGTCATCGTGATGGAAACGAAAGGGGTGCCACGGCAACGAATCCGAAAATGATGCCACGGCAACATATCGGTTCTCGGTAACTCGATTGAGATATCGATGCAAAAGGAAAAGCGACGGGAGCATGTCATGCAAGAAGATGGGGTGCTCCCGGATACCGGGTGTCCCACGAGTTGGCGACAAGGAAACGAGTGACAAAATGGACACAGTGCAAACATGAGCATCTCAAACATCGCAAGCATTCGTTCACGGACGTCGTCTCAAGGTTATACCTTCGAAGCGTGCAAACGGGACGGTTCGAGTTCGTCGAGGGAAGTAGAGGAAGTAGTCGTTCACGGGTCGTCGAGGGAAGTAGTGGTACTTTTCCGAAGAGGAACTTGATGAACCCAACATCTCCAAGGCGACGGTAGTGGTACACATTCACGGAGTAGGTCGTACACGTCAACGGTCTTATCAGAACCTCGTCAACATTCGCGATCTACCTTGGTGATCCGAAGGGGTACTTGGCGTCATGGTACTTGGGTCTTCGGACTTGTCGATCCCGTTCTTGCGACGGCGGTAGTGGTACTTGGCAAAATGCACGTCGACGGTAGTTGTTCTCGGTTCGTCGTGGTACTTGGCGATTTCGGAGACGGCGGAAGACGAACTTGGCGGTTCCCGTTGACCTAGTACTTGGCGTTATTTCCGGTTCGGTGATCGTCATGTAGATGTTCATGTGTCTTCGGCGACATCAGGATGCATCTTGGCGGTCTCGTCTCGGTCCTCAATCCAAAACGAAGCAAGGCAAAAGACTCGGGGCGGTGGCGATGGGCTTGGGTTGCAGGGGCGCCGAGGCGCTGAGCGATGAGCTGCTGCTGCTCGATGTAGACAGAGGCATCCAGGGGACGCAGAGGGGGCCGGGAAGACGGGGATGAGTGCCCGGGTGCAGAGGTTGTTGGAGCTTGGCGCGATCCGAACAGCGAGGCCAGCGCGGGACTTGGATCCGCTAGTGAAAGCGATGAACGGCGTGGCGGGGCTCGGGAAGACCACGGTGCTCAGGGAGAGCATGGAGCTCCTGTTGGTGGCGACGAAGAGAGGCGGCGGCGCTCCTAGAAGATGGGGCGGCGCGGAGCAGCAACCTACTGCTGGTCGCAGGCATGGACGAGGCAAGGGGCGGCGGAGCATCATGGCTGAGGGAGCAGAGCGGGAGGCCGAGCAGGGCAAGCTGGTGGCCACCGTGGGTGCGACGGCGGCGAGGAGGCTGACAGGGCTCCGGCCTGGATCCCTGGATCGAAGGAGGAGGGAGGCTGAGCAGAGGCGATCGGGGATCGGGCTGCGAGGGAGATGGCGCTGAATGGGCATCGACGGAGAGGGTCGATGCCGCGAGGGAGAGATTGGGTGCCGCGCGTGTGTTCTGTTCTCCTCTGGCGGCGCTGCGGGATGAGGAGGGAGCGAGGGGAAGGAAACAGGGAGGCTAGGGTTTAGAGCTTGTTAGGTGGGCTGTAGGGGAAGGATGGGCCGGCCTGCGGGGCGGGATGGCCTTAGGTGGGCCGGCGCGGAAGTTGGCCTAGGGAGGCCCAGTCCAGGGAAAACCTTTTTCTTTTTCATTACTCTCTGTTTATATAAATAAACAGTTTCAATAAAAGAAAAAGGTCAGGGAGCTAGAAGAGAAGTTTTTCAGATATAAAAATATTCTCAATCTCCTGGAACTATACTCTATTTGATAAAATTGCCTTGGATATTTTTAGAGGTAGAAAAATAAAACAAGTTTAAATATGATTCAAACTTGAGGCATTTTTGAACCTAACCAAAACAACTCCAAAGGATCTGAAATTTGACAGAGAGGTTAAAGGCATGGTCGAGAATTTATAGGAAAAGAATGAACATTAATAGAGAAGGGGAAAGTGGCACTTGCAAAAGAAAGGAACTAGAAGGAAACGATAAGGAGATGATGCATGGGACAAAGGCATTGGGATATTTTGCAAGTGTGTTTGCGGTAAATCCAAATTAATGGAATATTTATAATAGCTCCCTAAATATTAGGAGTATAATGTTATAAAGAGAATCACCACGTGAATTCCCTCGGTTTAAATGGACCGAAGATCCATGCAATTTATTTAGTGAGTTGCAAAAGATTTATGAGATGATGGCATGATGACATGATGCAATGCACATGATGCAACAAACCAAACAAAATACATGATGAAACCCGGAAACTACGGAAGGCATCTGAAGCTCCGGTCTTGGGGCGTCACATTATTGTAGACGTTGTTGGGCCTCCAAGTGCAGAGGTTTCTAGGACAGTAGGAAATTTCCCTCAAGTGGATGACCTAAGGTTTATCAATCCATGGGAGGCATAGGATGAAGATGGTCTCTCTCAAACAACCCTACAACCAAATAGCAAAGAGTCTCTAATGTCCCCAACACACCCAATACAATGGTAAATTGTATAGGTGCACTAGTTCGGCGAAGAGATGGTGATACAAGTGCAATATGGATGGTAGATATAGGTTTTTGTAATCTGAAAAATATATAAACAGCAAGGTAACTAATGATAAAAGTGAGCGAAAATGGTATTGCAATGCTTCGAAACAAGGCCTAGGGTTCTGATACGTCTCCAATGTATCTATAATTTTTGATTGCTCCATGCTATTATATTATCTTTTTTGGATGTTAATGGGCTTTATTTTACACTTTTATATCATTTTTGGGACTAACCTATTAACCAGAGGCCTAGCCCAAATTGCTGTTTTTTTGCCTATTTCAGTGTTTCGCGGAAAAGGAATATCAAACAAAGTCCAAACGGAATGAAACATTCGGGAACGTGATTTTCTCAACAAACGTGATCCAGGAGACTTGGAGTGGGAGCCAAGAAACAATCAAGGAGGCCACGAGGCAGGGGGCGCGCCTACCCCCCTAGGCGCATCCTCCACCCTCGTGGGCCCCTAGTTGCTCCACCGACCTACTTCTTCCTCCTATATAAGTCCACGTACCCCCCAAACATCCAGGAGCACCACGAAAACCTAATTCCACCGCCGCAACCTTCTGTATCCAAGAGATCCCATCTTGGGGCCTTTTCCGGAGCTCTGCCGGAGGGGGCATTGATCACGGAGGCCTCTACATCAACTCCATGGCCTCTCCGGTGATGTGTGAGTAGTTTACTTTAGACCTTCGGGTCCATAGCTAGTAGTTAGATGGCTTCTTCTCTCTTTGGATCTCAATACAAAGTTCTCCTCGATTCTCTTGGAGATCTATTCGATGTAATCTTCTTTTGCGGTGTGTTTGTCGAGATCTGATGAATTGTGGGTTTATGATCAAGTCTATCTATGAACAATATTTGAATCTTCTCTGAATTCTTTTATGTATGATTGGTTTATCTTTGCAAGTCTCTTCGAATTATCAGTTTGGTTTGGCCTACTAGATTGATCTTTCTTGCAATGGGAGAAGTGCTTAGCTTTGGGTTCAATCTTGCGGTGCTCGATCCCAGTGACAGTAGGGGAACCGACACGTATTGTATTGTTGCCATCGAGGATAAAAATATGGGGTTTATATCATATTGCATGAGTTTATCCCTCTACTTCATGTCATCTTGCTTAAGGCGTTACTCTATTCTTATGAACTTAATACTCTAGATGCATGCTGGATAGCGGTCGATGTGTGGAGTAATAATAGTAGATGCAGAATCGTTTCGGTCTACTTGTCGCGGACGTGATGCCTATATACATGATCATGCCTAGATATTCTCATAACTATGCTCAATTCTATCAATTGCTCGATAGTAATTTGTTCACCCACCGTAATACTTATGCTATCTTGAGAGAATCCACTAGTGAAACATATGCCCCCCGGGTCTATTCTCCATCATATAAGTTTCCATCTATTTTATTTTGCAATCTTTACTTTCAATCTATATCATAAAAATACCAAAAATACTTATCTTATTATTATCATCTCTATCAGATCTCACTCCCGCAAGTGGTCATGAAGGGATTGACAACCCCTTTATCGCGTTGGTTGCGAGGTTCTTATTTGTTTGTGTAGGTACGAGGTGACTCACGTGTGGTCTCCTACTAGATTGATACCTTGGTTCTCAAAAACTGAGGGAAATACTTACGCTGCTTTACTGCATCACCCTTTCCTCTTCAAGGGAAAACCAACGCAGTGCTCAAGAGGTAGCAAGAAGGATTTCTGGCGCCGTTGCCGGGGAGATCTACGCCAAGTCAAGACATACCAAGTACCCATCATAACTCTTATCCTCCGCATTACATTATTTGTCGTTTGCCTCTCGTTTTCCTCTCCCCCACTTCACCCTTGCCGTTTTATTCGCCCTCTTTTCCTCTCGCCTCTCTTTTCCATTCGCTTTCTCTCCAGTTGTTTGCTTGTGTGTTGGATTGCTTGCTTGTCACGATGGCTCAAGACAATACTAAATTGTGTGACTTTACCAATACCAACAATAATTATTTTATTAGCACTCCGATTGCTCCTCTTACCGTTGCTGAATGTTGTCATGAAAGATCCGTTTTCTGGCCTTCCTAGTGAAGATGCCGCTACCCATCTAAACAACTTTGTTGATTTGCGTGATATGCAAAAGAAGAAAGATGTGGATAATGATATTGTTAAACTTAAGCTATTTCCGTTTTCGCTTAGAGATCGTGCTAAAGCTTGGTTTTCATCTTTGCCTAAAAATAGTATTGATTCATGGAATAAGTGCAAAGATGCTTTTATCTCTAAGTATTTTCCTCCCGCTAAGATCATCTCTCTTAGAAACGATATTATGAATTTTAAGCAACTTGATCATGAACATGTTGCACAATCTTGGGAGAGGATGAAATTAATGATACGCAATTGCCCTACACATGGTTTGAATTTATGGATGGTTATACAGAATTTTTATGCCGGATTGAATTTTGCTTCTAGAAATCTTTTAGATTCGGCCGCGGGAGGTACTTTTATGGAATATCACTTTAGGAGAAGCTACCAAACTCCTAGATAATATTATGGTTAATTATTCTCAATGGCACACGGAAAGATCTACTAGTAAAAAAGTGCATGCAATTGAAGAGATTAATGTTTTGAGTGGAAGGATGGATGAACTTATGAATTTTTTTGCTAATAAGAGTTCTCCTACTGATCCTAATGATATGGCTTTGTCTACTTTGATCGAGAATAATGATGAATCTATGGATGTGAATTTTGTTGGTAGGAACAATTTTGGTAATAACGCGTATAGAGGCAATTTTAATCCTAGGCCGTTTCCTAGTAATTCCTCTAATAATTATTGTAATTCCTACAGCAATTCCTATGGAAATTATAATAAGATTCCTCTGATTTTGAATCTAATATTAAATAATTTATTACTTCGCAAAAGAGTTTCAATGCTTTGATTGAAGAAAAATTCCTTAAGATTTATGAGTTGGCTAGGAACATGCATAGAATTTCTCTTGATGTTGATTCTTTGAAACTTAGATCTATTCCACCTAAGCATGATATCAATGAGTCTCTAAAAGCCCTGAGAATTTCCATTGATGAGTGCAAAGAAATAACCGCTAGGATGCGTGCTAAAAAAGATTGCTTTGTAAAAGCGCGTTCTTCTAGTTTTCATGATAATAAAGATGAAGATCTAAAAGTTATTGATGTGTCCCCTATTACATCTTTGTTTTGCAATATGAATCTTGATAATGATGGGACTGGAGATGAGTCAACTTTAGTTAAAAGGTGTCCCAAGGATTCGGAGTTTTTAGATCTTGATACTAAAATTGATAAAAGTGGGATTGAAGAGGTTAAAACTTTAGATAGCAATGAACCCACTATCTTGGATTTCAAGGAATATAATTATGATAATTGCTCTTTGATAGATTGTATTTCCTTGTTGCAATACGTGCTAAATTATCCTCATGCTTATAGTCAAAATAAAGCTTTTACTAAACATATCGTTGATGCTTTGATGCAATCTTATGAAGAAAAACTTGAGTTGGAAGTTTCTATCCCTAGAAAGCTTTATGATGAGTGGGAACCTACAATAAAAATAAAAATTAAAGATCATGAGTGTTATGCTTTGTATGATTTGGGTGCTAGTGTTTCCACGATTCCAAAATCTTTGTGTGATTTGCTAGGTTTTGTAGGATCGAAAGTATGTCTAGAGGGGGGTGATTAGACTACTTGACCAAATAAAAGCTTAACCTTTTCCCAATTTTAGTTCTTGGCAGATTTTAGCTATTTTAAGACAAGTCAAGCAATCATCACATAATTCAAGCAAGCATGCAAAGAGTATATTGGCAGCGGAAAGTAAAGCATGCAACTTGCAAGAATGTAAAGGGAAGGGTTTGGAGAATTCAAACGCAATTGGAGACACGGATGTTTTTCCCGTGGTTCGGATAGGTGGTGCTATCCTACATCCACGTTGATGGATACTTCAACCCACAAAGGGTAACGGTTGTGAGAGTCCACACAGGGCTCCACCCACAAAGGGTAATGGTTGCGCGAGTCCACACAGGGCTCCACCCACGAAGGGTCCACGAAGAAGCAACCACCACAAAGGGTCCACGAAGAAGCAACCTTGTCTATCCCACCATGGCCATCGCCCACACAGGACTTGCCTCACTAGCGGTAGATCTTCACGAAGTAGGCGATCTCCTTGCCCTTACAAACTCCTTGGTTCAACTCCACAATCTTGTCGGAGGCTCCCAAGTGACACCTAGCCAATCTAGGAGACACCACTCTCCAAGAAGTAACAAATGGTGTGTAGGTAATGAACTCCTTGCTCTTGTGCTTCAAATGATAGTCTCCCCAACACTCAACTCTCTCTCATAGGATTTGGATTTGGTGGAAAGAAGATTTGAGTGGAAAGCAACTTGGGAAGGCTAGAGATCAAGATTCATATGGTAGGAATGGAATGTCTTGGTCTCAACACATGAGTAGGTGGTTCTCTCTCAGAACATACGAGTTGGAATGGTGTATGTGTTCTGATGGCTCTCTCATCGAATGAAGAGGAGGTGGAGGGGTATATATAGCCTCCACACAAAATCCAACCGTTACACAGTTTTCCACTCTCGGTGGGACCGAATCAACAAACTCGGTCGGACCGAAAATGTAAACCTAGTGACCGTTAGAGATTTTCAGTGGGACTGACATGCAACTCGGTAGGACCGATATGGTTAGGGTTTGGGCATAACGTAATCTTGGTGAGACCGATTACACAAACTCGGTGAGACCGAATTTGGTAATTAGCTAACCAGAGAGTTGGTCAGGCAAACTTGGTGGGACCGATTTGCTCTTTTGGTGAGACCGAAAAGTTACAAAGGGGAAACACTGAATTTACATTGCAATCTCGGTGGGACCGATTCGCTCTTTCGGTGAGACCGAAAAGTTACGAAAGGGAAACAGAGAGTTTGCAATCCCATCTCGGTGAGACCGAGATCCCTATCGGTAGAACCGAATTTCTAGGGTTTGGCAGTGGCTAATGACAAGTGAAACTCGGTGGCGCCGGATAGGAAGAATCGGTAGGACCGAGTTTGGCTTAGGGTTTAGGTCATATGTGGATATGGGAAAGTAGTTGAGGGTTTTTGGAGCATATCACTAAGCACATGAAGCAAGAGGCTCATTATGCAACACCTCATCCCTCCTTGATAGTATTGGCTTTTCCTAAAGACTCAATGTGATCTTGGATCACTAAAATATAAAATGAAGAGTCTTGAGCTTTTGAGCTTGAGCCAATCCTTTTTCCTTAGCATTTTGAGGGTTCGACTTTCACATCCATGCCATGCCAATCATTGAGGTTTCCTGAAATAATCATCTTGGAATAGCATTAGCTCAATGAGCTATATGTTGTTATGAATTACCAAAACCACCTAGGGATAGTTACACTTTCAATCTCCCCCTTTTTGGTAATTGATGACAACATATAGATCAAAGCTTCGACAAATGATAATAAGCATGAAATATATCGTCGCTTTGAGAAGTATGTGATAAGTAAGAGCTCCCCCTAAATTTGTGCATATTTAAAATTTGCTTTGGACTGCAAATGCACAAGGAGTTAGAGTCATGGGTTACTCTTCCATGTCACATACATCTTGGTGGAGCGCTTAAAATGATAAGAATGAAATATATGCACTCATCACCAAGAATAGTGAAAGATCACATAAGATAGATAAGATAATAGCATTAAGCAAGCATTAAGTGTAGCTTATGATCAAACACATGATCATCAATGTCTCACAAATAATGACGTAGTATCTCAAGCACTCAAAAGTAAACAAGTTTGAAAAACCACCAAATAAAGCAAGAGAGAAAAGCAACACTCTCTCTCTCGAAGCCTATGATCTATACATTTTTCTCCCCCTTTGGCAACAAGTTACCAAAAAGTTCCTAGAAAATGCATAGTACTAGATCTACGCTCAGGCTTGATCTTCTGGTGGTGGTGGAGTCCGGATCACTCCAAGGACGAAGGCTTTTGTAGACGCTGAAGTAGACGCTGGAGTTGGAGCTGAAGTAGATGCTGGAGCTGGTGGAACTGAGGCTGTAGCTGGTGCTGAGGTGGTGGCTCTTGTGTCAGCAACTGGCACGACAGACGACCTCGGACCTCGTGGCACTCTGGCAAAGGCATGAGTGGTAGTCCTGCCTCTCCTCTCCTGCATATCATCTTGGAGCTGCTCCACTGCAGTCTGAATCTCCGTTACCTTGACATCCAAGTCATAGAACTTTTGTTCCATGATTCTCTCTAGGCTTGCCTGGTTTTGAGTTAGGGTGGCTAGTCCTTGCTCAATCCGCAGGGTGGATGCAATCAGGTAACCAAGCTACTCTTGTTTGGTCTTCAAGAAATACTCAGATGCCTCCTCTTGAGTTGGCATCTTGGCAGCTTTCTCCTTCCTTGCCTTCTCCTTCTTTGCGTATGCTTGGGCAGATGATGGCTCGTTCTCAGTCATGACAACTTGATTGTCCTCAAAATCTGGATGGATGGGCAGGTGTTCCTTGTCCAATAAATATATGCCCGTGCCCATCTTGGAGTTAATGAGCTCCTGGATCTGAGGGGCATATCCGCAACTCCTCTTCTGATCTGCTGCAGTCCTTTTGATAGTTTCCACTATGAGGCTCATCACCTTGAACTTCTGAGGCACATCAAATACATGTAGCAAGTTGATAGCATGGCCTTTGATCATCTTGTGATCTCCAGACTTGGGCAATAAGGTGTGCCTCAAGATCCAATTGATAGTTGGCAGCCCTGACAGAAGGTAACGCACAGACCCAAATTTGAAGGTGTCAAGAACTTCATTGGGAATTTCCTTGTACATATTAGACATAGAGTTATGGTCCATCTTCTTCTTGGCATATATGTCCAAGTCATCATCATGCTCCTCTGGGTCATTAATGATCTGTGCCCACTCAGCAACTATGGATTGGTACCTTGTACCCTCAGACATCCATGTGATCCTCCCATCTGAATAAAAATGTGCTGTGGAGTAGAACTGCATTATAAGCTCCTCATTCCACTTTGTGAGCTTCTGCCCAACAAAGTCAGCTACTCCACAAGCTATGAAGCTGTCTTGCACTCCAGGATAGTGCTCCTCATTGTCCTTGATGTACTGCCAGTCAACCCATCTCATATCACAGACTATTGGCTTCTTATCAAGTAGCAGTGTCTCATAGAAGTCCTGCTATTCCTTAGTGTGGAACCTGTAGTCAACAGCAGTCCTCCTCCTTGAAGCATACGGGTCTGCTTCTCTCCACTTCCTCAGCCCTGAATCTCTCCTGAGCTTCATGTCCTCAGCCACAGGATGCGCATCGTTGTGGTCTGGGATCTTGGGCTTGAGCTTTCTCAGAACTTGCTCTTCATCCTCTTCTTCAGCAACAGTCTCAGGCACTGGGGCCTTGTTCTTCTTAGCTGCAGGAATGCTCCTTGTATTCCTCTTTGGTTTTGGCTTGGAGGCAGCTTTGGGCTTAGATGCAGTAGCCCCTGATCTTATGGCATCACCCATCAGCTTGGGTGCCTTGGGTGCTGGTGCAGCTACCTCTTCTTCCTCTTCCTCTTCCATGATGGAAGCCTTTCCTAGCACTCTGGCTACAGTCTTCTTGACCCTTTCCTTTCTTTTCTTTCCCTCAGCAGCAACTGGCTCTTTAGGTGCAGGCTTCTCAGTTGAAGCTCTTGCCTTTGACATGGGCTGCCTGCCTGCTGGCCTTTTGATTTTCAGCCCTGGCTTTGTGCCTTGAGCTGGCTCAACTCTCTTTGATGTGGCCTCTTCCTCTGCCACATAATCTTCATCTTCGGAATCAGAGTTCTCTTCTTCCTCTGTCTGGTGGCAGCTTTTGGCAAGTTGCTAGGGGTGCTCCTGCTGCCCTCATCTGAAGAGCTGGAGGGATTAGTGCCCTCACTCATGTGCACCTGCTGCTCTGACATGTTCTGGCTGTCACTTTGATCAGACATGCTGCAAGCTGACTGCTGACCCTGTGAATAGTTTATAGATGAGGTAGAAAAGAGGAGCATCACAAAATGCAGAGATTTTTGCAAAAGAATGATCCAAAAACTTAGTTTTAGTTTCCCACTGAAATCATCTCGGATCTACCGATTTTCAAACTTGGTGATACCGAAGCAGTTTTGGAACCTAAACTAGTGAACTCGGTAGGACCGAGTCACAGTTCAGTGGCACCGAGACTGCTAGGGTTTCACAGAGTTCCAAAATCGGTCACACCAATAAGTAATTCTCGGTCAGACCGAGTCTCACTTGTGCAATGGCATAAGCCAAATCGGTGGGACCGAGTTTTTCAACTCGGTGGGTCCGAGATGGTTTCGGCGGAAACCTAACCCTAAAATTTTCGAATCAAAGCTAATCTACGGGCGTATTGACTGGATAGGAGTGTTTCAATTGTGGCAAGAATCATGAAGAACACAATGTGCTAGGAATCGGACGGGGAATAGCACTGTGATCGAGTCCATACCCTAGTTCGGCGGAGACTCGCTACGGCGGCAACGGCGGGGCAGAATTCCCGTTGACGGTGATGGAGACCAGCGACTGGAGGCGGCTGGCGGTGAGAAGACGATCCGGAGACCACGTTGGCAGAGCAGGCTATCGCGCGGGCGAAGGGGTTCGGAGAAATTTCCAAATTTTGCCCGTGACTATATATAGCCCGACCCTGTCGGTGTGACCGAGTGGAACAACTCGGTGGCACCGAGATTCATAACTGCAGGCAGTTACTGAAACTCGATGTGACCAAAATGTTCAAATCGGTTGCACCGAGATCGAAAACCTAGATCAACTTAATGATCTCGGTAGGACCGAAAGTGGGGTATCGGTCAGACCGAGAATCATAGAGAGGTTTTGGAAGTTTAAGTCTATGACGAATCGGGGACTCCGAGCGCTCCTCACACAGAGTGGTTCGAATCTGACTTGATCAAATTTTGTGATGCAGCATGAATAGAGTTTGAGACGAGAAAAGCATAGATAGCTAGAGGAGGTACTTAGGCATTCTTGTCCATCCACTTGGCAAAAGAAAATAAAACCAAACAATCAAAACAACAAGTGGATGTCCTCGAATGAGTAAAATATGCAACCAGCATGCTCACACAATAAGATGGCAAATGAAATATGTGGCAAGGCATGCACAACCAATTCTAGCATCTATCAAGCAATTTGCGATGACAAGGTCATCTATATATGAGTATATTGACTTAGGAGTTAAGTGAGAGCACTTGATCATAGGTCATACTCATCGTTTAAGCTCAAGTGGGGTTACCACTTTTACATAAAGCATTGTTGTGTTCACATCTTTAGAGTTGCTTTAGCTCAAGTCTTAGAGTAAAGCTCCCCCTAGATGTGATATCCCCCCTAAGAGGGATGAACTAACCTAGGGTTTTGTCGATGATGACTTCATGTAGATGTTGAAGATGTGGATGCTCAATGTTGATGTATATCACTTGGAGCTATCCATTTGAGTGAATTGCACTTTCAATACCTACATGGGTTAGTCCCACAAGGAACAAACAAGGATATCCATAGACATAGAGTGATGCACACAAAAGATGATGTCCATGAAAAATTTTAGGTTACCTTGTCCCTTGTCTTACCAACAAGAGGGTTTGTGACTCCTTGAACTAGTGCAAGATGTGGAAGTTGATTGCACTTGTTCTTGCCAAAATGATAAGAGTGAAGTATGTTGGCGGAGTCACCCTCAAGAACTCTCTAGTTCTTCTTCTTTTGGATCCACATCATCTTGATGGGAATCCTTGGAGTTGTAGTCGTACTTGATGAAGTGGAACTTGAAGTAGTCTTGGGAATCCACTTGACTAAGGTCTTAGGAGCTTCTTCAAATGCGTCAATTTCCTCTTGAAGCTTGTCCTTGCCTTTTTGCTTGTAGTCTTGTGGTGGAAGATCATCTTGAGCTTGTGTCCCCTTGAAAGAAGTATCATACTTCTCTTGTTGAGGAACAAACTTTGTCTTGGGGTATTGATCTTCTTCCCACTCAACTCCATTAGCATTGAACTTTCGTTCAAAACCAACACCTTGATTCTTTCGGTGCATTCCTTGCTTGCGCACAATTTCCTCGAATTGCTTACTCCCGGAAAGGCTTTTGTATACTCCTTTCTCTATAATTTCCTACAATAAACTATTTTCTTGCTCAAGTGTAACTTGGCTAAGAGAATCATTAGTGGAATCAAGAGAACTACTAGAAGCAACAATATTGGATTTAGCATGATCATCGTTACTGCTAGAGGAAGAATCTTTCTTGTTCTTGTTACTAGACTTGACTTGAGGCATGTAAGTGGATAAGAGTAAACGCTTGGCAATGTAAGAAGAGCTTTTCTTGCGGAGATCATCATTGATTGCTTTTAAGAACTCATGCTCTTGCTCAAGATTGAGCTTTTCAAAGCGTAATTTCTCATGAGCTCTTAAAAGTTCTCGATGATCTTCGAAGATAGTTTCATGAGCTAACTTAAGAGTGTTTAGTTCTTTAGTTAGAGCCTCAATCTTCTCCTTATCATTGTCATTCGTTTTATCTTGATTAGCATGTTTAATTGACGTTTCATCATAGTATTCATCACTAGAGTTGTCAACAAGCAAATCATCACCTAACAGGTCATCTTCATCACTATTGAAATCAACATACTCGGGGTGTGTTACCTTAGGACCTTTGGCCATGAAGCATCTTCCAATTCCTTCATTTGGTGAGTCAAATATGTCGTAGGAGTTGGTTGACACAAGTGCTAGACCGGCAACACCTTCATCTTGAGTATCTTCGGAGTCGGAGTGATAACTTCTCTCGGAGTGGCTGTCGGAGTCGGAGCCGGATACCCATTCACCAACATGAGCTTGATGTCTTCGTCTTGTGTAGCTCCTTGATGATTTTTCCTTCCTTTCCGAATCCTTGCTTCTCCGTGAGTATCTTCGTTCATAACGATCATCTCTACTCCTCCTCTCTCTTGGTGGTGATTCTTTGCTTCTTCTTTTTGGAGAATCTTCTCTTCTCTTGTAGGGAGCCGTAAACTCATTGGAATAGTGTCCGGGTCTTCCACTCTTCTCTTGTAGGGAGCCGTACACTCATTGGAATAGTTTCGCTCTCGACTAGAAGATCTTTTGTCATTGTAGGACCTTGACTTGAAGCTTCTATCTTTGCTTCTACTCTTGTAGAACTTGTTGAAGTTCTTCACCATTAAGCTCAATTCCTCATTGAAGTCTTGTTTCTCACTTGATGATGTAGGGGCTTCACATGAGGCTTTATAGGCACCACTTGATTTGTTGTGAAGTTCCTCTTTATCCTTAAGTGACATATCATGAGCAACAATTCTTCCAATCACCTCCGTTGGCTTGAGATCTTTGTAATTGGGCATCATTTGGATCAATGTGCACACGGTATCATATTTTCCATCCAAGGCTCTTAGAATCTTCTTGATGATGAATCTGTCGGTCATCTCTTCACTTCCTAAGCCGGCAATCTCATTTGTGATGAGAGCAAGCCTAGAGTACATTTCAGCGACACCTTCACCATCCTTCATCTTGAACTTGTCAAGTTGGCTTTGAAGCACATCCAACTTGGATTCCTTGACGAAGTCGGTACCTTCGTGCATATCAATCAAAGTGTCCCAAATTTCCTTCGCATTCTCAAGACGGCTGATTTTGTTGAATTCTTCGGGGCACAATCCGTTGAAGAGAATATCACAAGCTTGAGCATTGTATTGCAACATCTTCAACTCATCCGCGGTAGCTTCACGGTTTGGTTCTCTCCCATCAAAGAAGTCACCTTGCAAACCAACACACACAATAGCCCAAACGGCGGGGTTATGTCCAAGAATATGCATTTTCATTTTATGCTTCCAACTAGCAAAATTAGTACCATCAAAGTAGGGACCTCTACGGTGGTAATTTCCCTCGCTAGACGCCATACTCTCCTAGGTTGTGAAACCAAGGCTATGACCACCAAAGCTATGGAGATCAAAGCAAATGGAGACCAAAGCTCTAATACCACTTGTAGGATCGAAAGTATGTCTAGAGGGGGGTGATTAGACTACTTGACCAAATAAAAGCTTAACCTTTTCCCAATTTTAGTTCTTGGTAGATTTTAGCTATTTTAAGACAAGTCAAGCAATCATCACATAATTCAAGCAAGCATGCAAAGAGTATATTGGCAGCGGAAAGTAAAGCATGCAACTTGCAAGAATGTAAAGGGAAGGGTATGGAGAATTCAAACGCAATTGGAGACAGAGATGTTTTTCCCGTGGTTCGGATAGGTGGTGCTATCCTACATCCACGTTAATGGAGACTTCAACCCACAAAGGGTAACGGTTGCGAGAGTCCACACAGGGCTCCACCCACAAAGGGTAATGGTTGCGCGAGTCCACACAGGGCTCCACCCACGAAGGGTCCACGAAGAAGCAACCACCCACAAAGGGTCCACGAAGAAGCAACCTTGTCTATCCCACCATGGCCATCGCCCACACAAGACTTGCCTCACTAGCGGTAGATCTTCACGAAGTAGGCGATCTCCTTGCCCTTACAAACTCCTTGGTTCAACTCCACAATCTTGTCGGAGGCTCCCAAGTGACACCTAGCCAATCTAGGAGACACCACTCTCCAAGAAGTAACAAATGGTGTGTAGGTAATGAACTCCTTGCTCTTGTGCTTCAAATCATAGTCTCCCCAACACTCAACTCTCTCTCATAAGATTTGGATTTGGTGGAAAGAAGATTTGAGTGGAAAGCAACTTGGGAAGGCTAGAGATCAAGATTCATATGGTAGGAATGGAATATCTTGGTCTCAACACATGAGTAGGTGGTTCTCTCTCAGAACATACGAGTTGGAATGGTGTATGTGTTCTGATGGCTCTCTCATCGAATGAAGAGGAGGTGGAGGGGTATATATAGCCTCCACACAAAATCCGACCGTTACACAGTTTTCCAATCTCGGTGGGACCGAATCAACAAACTCGGTCGGACCGAAAATGTAAACCTAGTGACCGTTAGAGATTTTCGGTGGGACTGACATGCAACTCGGTAGGACCGATATGGTTAGGGTTTGGGCATAACGTAATCTCGGTGAGATCGATTACACAAACTCGGTGAGACCGAATTTGGTAATTAGCTAACCAGAGAGTTGGTCAGGCAAACTTGGTGGGACCGATTTGCTCTTTCGGTGAGACCGAAAAGTTACAAAGGGGAAACACTGAATTTACATTGCAATCTCGGTGGGACCGATTCGCTCTTTCGGTGAGACCGAAAAGTTACGAAAGGGAAACAGAGAGTTTGCAATCCCATCTCGGTGAGACCGAGATCCCTATCGGTAGAACCGAATGTCTAGGGTTTGGCAGTGGCTAATGACAAGTGAAACTCGGTGGCGCCGGATAGGAAGAATCGGTAGGACCGAGTTTGGCTTAGGGTTTAGGTCATATGTGGATATGGGAAAGTAGTTGAGGGTTTTTGGAGCATATCACTAAGCACATGAAGCAAGAGGCTCATTATGCAACACCTCATCCCTCCTTGATAGTATTGGCTTTTCCTAAAGACTCAATGTGATCTTGGATCACTAAAATATAAAATGAAGAGTCTTGAGCTTTTGAGCTTGAGCCAATCCTTTTTCCTTAGCATTTTGAGGGTTCGACTTTCACATCCATGCCATGCCAATCATTGAGCTTTCCTGAAATAATCATCTTGGAATAGCATTAGCTCAATGAGCTATATGTTGTTATGAATTACCAAAACCACCTAGGGATAGTTGCACTTTCAGGTTTCCGTGATTTTAATGATTGTTCTTTAAACTTGCATCTTGCAAATTCCACCATTAAGAAACCTATGGGAAGAATTAATGATTTTCTCATTCTTGCGAATAGGAACTATGTGCCCGTAGATTCATTGTTCTTGATATAGATTGCAATCCCTCATGTCCTATTATCCTTGGTAGACCTTTCCTTAGAACGATTGGTGCAATTATTGATATGAAGGAAGGGAATATTAAATTCCAATTTCCATTAAGGAAAGGCATGGAACAATTTCCTAGAAATAAAATTAAATTACCATATGAATCTATTATGAGAGACACTTATGGATTGCATACCAAAGATGGCAATACCTAGATCTATCCTTGCTTTTATGCCTAGCTAGGGGCGTTAAACGATAGCGCTTGTTGGGAGGCAACCCAATTTTATTTTTATTCTTTCCTTTTTGCTCCTGTTTAGTAATAAATAATTTATCTAGCCTCTTTTTTGGTTGTGTTTTTTGTGTTTAATTAGTGTTTGTGCCAAGTAGAACCGTTGGGAAGACTTGGGGGAAGTCTTTTTAATCTTGCTGTAAAAAACAGAAACTTTAGCGCTCACGAGAATTGCTTCCATTTTTATTTGGAGAGTGATATTTAGTTAGTTCTTTTTGAAGATGATTAATATATAAATTCATCACGTCCATAAAATTATTTTAGAATTTTTGGGGTTCCAGAAGTTTGCGTTAGATACAGATTACTACAGACTGTTCTGTTTTTGACAGATTCTGTTTTTCGTGTGTTGTTTGCTTATTTTGATGAACCTATGGCTAGTAAAAGAGTTTATAAACCATAGAGAAGTTGGAATACAGTAGGTATAACACCAATATAAATCAAGAACGAGTTCATTACAGTACCTTGAAGTGGTGTTTTGTTTTCTTTCGCTAACGGAGCTCACGAGATTTTCTATTTTGAGTTTTGTGTTGTCAAGTTTTCAAGTTTTGGGTAAAGTTTTGATGGATTATGGAACAAGGAGTGGAAAGATCCTAAGCTTTGGGATGCCCAAGGCACCCCAAGGTAAATCCAAGGACACCAAAAAGCCTAAGCTTGGGGATGCCCCGGAAGGCATCCCCTCTTTCGTCTTCGTCTA
This sequence comes from Triticum urartu, assembly GCF_056163025.1. Lineage (NCBI taxonomy): Eukaryota > Viridiplantae > Streptophyta > Magnoliopsida > Poales > Poaceae > Triticum > Triticum urartu. The sequence goes on along the minus strand of NC_141879.1, from coordinate 224,457,146 downwards.
TCGGTAACTTTACTTGGAGCTATATTTTTATTCACCACATGATGTGTCTTTTGCTTGGAGCTTTGTCGGTGTCAAAACCGGCGGATCTCGGGTAGGGGGTCCCGAACTGTGCGTCAAGGCCGGATGGTAACAGGAGACAAGGGACACGATGTTTTTTACCCAGGTTCGGGCCCTCTCGATGGAGGTAATACCCTACTCCTGCTTGATTAATATTGATGATATGGGTAGTACAAGAGTAGATCTACCACGAGATCAAGGAGGCTAGACCCTAGAAGCTAGCCTATGGTATGATTGTTGTGTATGGAGTTGATTGCCTACGGACTACAACCCTCCGGTTTATATAGACACCGGATAGGGTTAGGGTTACATAAAGTCGGTTACAATGGTAGGAGATCTTGAATATCCACATCGCCAAGCTTGCCTTCCACGCCAAGGAAAGTCCCATCCGGACACGGGACGAAGTCTTCAATCTTGTATCTTCATAGTCCAGGAGTCCGGCTGAAGGTATAGTCCGGCTACCCGAACACCCCTTAATCCAGGCCTCCCTCAGTAGCCCCTAAACCAGGCTTCAATGACGACGAGTCCGGCGCGCAAATTGTCTTCGGCATTGCAAGGCGGGTTCCTCCTCCAAGTCCTTCATAGAAGATTGTAAACACCAAGAGTAGTGTCCTGTTCTGCAAAAATAAGCTTCCACATATTGCCATAGAGAGAATAATATTAACACAAATCAAATCTGCTGACGCATTCCGCAGTGCGTCATCACACTACAGCCAAGTCCTTCACTCGAATCGTTTTCACGCTTCCACCTCAGCGTGTTTTGCGAGGCGGTTTCCTTGGCATGTCTTGTCAAAGCAGAGATCGTGTGCCCCCCTTTTACGGGATTCTCATCAATACGGACGTGGGTAACCCAATCGTGCCCGTTAGCATGTTTTCTCGATTAAAGGCGAGTCACAAACGGTTACGGGGAGGGCTCCTGGTATTCAACCTCTTATAAAGGGACCAGGGCCTTACTCCTTTTCTCCAATCCCAAAATAAGTTCGCCCGTCGCCTCGAGTTCCAACACCCTAGGCTTCAGATTCCGGGCGCCTCAGACCTTCGACGATGTCCGGTTCCGACCTTCAAGGCCGATGGATGCCCTCCTCCATCACGGAGGAGGACGTGCTAAAGTTGAGAGATGCTAAGTTCTTGACCGCCGAAATTTCGCATAGGTTGCCTGCTCAAAGGCAGGCTATTCCCAGTCCCCAGCCCGATGAGAGCGTAGTGTTCATGTATCACTTCCTTCGGGGGTTAGGCTTCCCGATGGATCCCTTCATGAGGGGGCTGTTGTTTTATTACGGGCTGGAATTTCATGACTTAGCTCTGGAGTCCATCCTCCACATTTCCTCATTCATCGTTGTGTGCGCAGCGTTCCTCCGTGTTACTACTCACTTCGGATTATGGCTCAAGACTTTTGGAGTGGAGCCGAAGATGATCGAGGGACGGCACGCAGAGTGCGGAGGCGCTGTCATAAGTAAGAATGTTGATGCTCCATGGCCCGAGGGCTCCTTCCAAGAGGAGCCCGGCTTGTGGCAACGAGAATGGTTCTATATCACCGCTCCCAGGAGCGCCAAGTGGGCGGCGCCTCCTGCCTTTTGCTCGGGTCCCCCATCACGGATAGCGTCATGGGTCAACAAAGGATTAGATTGGGGGTTATCCAAAGACGTGCCCTTGTTGCAGGGCCGCATCAGGGATCTCTTAGAAAGAGACCTCAACCTGGTCAAGGTGACGCAGGTCATGATGATTCGCCGAACACTGCCCGGCAAACGTCGCTCCCTTCATCTGTGGGAGTTTAATCCGGAGGGACCACGAGCTCTCCATCACTTTATGGGCGCAACGCCCGTGGAGATGTATAAATTGTTCTTCGGATCACAAATGATGTGTCCGGATTTGACCGAGGACGCAGGCCTAAGCTGCAATCGCCCGCATACCGAAGTAAGTAACCTTGTGCCCGGACCTACTATCCATATAATCGTCATAAACTTTCCCCTAAAAGAGTTGTCCTTTTAAACAGGAGTGGATAGCGAAGGCAAAGCTGATCAGGTGTCTGGCTCCCCTTCCCGAAACCAGGCCGGATCCCGTGCTTGTCAGGATGTTGAAGATAATGCCTTTGGAGGGAAGTAAGGGGAAGGACAAGGGAACTATGGCCTCCTCGAAGGAGGCTGCTCCGAAGGGAGGAACCGACAATTCCTCTCCCAAGGGGAAGAAGAGGGCCGCCTCTAACGACCCGGAGACCATGGCCCCGAAGCGGGGGAGAAAATCCTCGTCAGAGGGTCCGACGCCGGGGAGTTCCTCGGCCGAACTACGCCCTCAAAGGAATCAGCCCTCCAGCGAGCCGTAAGTAGAGAGAGGTTTTCCTTTTGAGGGATGAAAGAAATCCTTGATTTATATCTGCGAATATTAACCGAAATTTTACCTTGTAGCTCGGACCTCAGCCCTTCTCAGCAGAGCTCGTCTTCGGGGGATCTTCTTCCGGAGATGATGGAGAGCGGGACACCTCCCCCTGCCGTACCGCCTAGCGAGGCGGGCGACCCTGAGGTGTCGTCGTGGAGGGTTTCTCTGAATCCGGCAGGGGCGGAAGATAGCTATGTGGCCCCCCAAGGCTCTCCGCGTCCGGCCTTCGAAAGAGGCCATAGGACAAGTCCGGCACCGTCTGGTGCTCGGCCGGAGGAGCTAAAGATTCTGCTGGGGCGAGCTTCTATCTCAGAGGAGCACCGTGCATTGATGGGCACGGTGATTGAAAGGATTTCATCCGCAGAAAGCGGATTGCATGAGGCCGTCAAAAGTTTACTGACGGGTTTTGAGGTACGTTAGATAGTGTACACTTTTGCCAGTTGCGCATAAGTAAGATGCGCCCTGTGTAGATAGTAGCCCCTGAGACTCTGCGCATTGTCAAGAAATGACGGCACGCGGAGGATCATAATCCCAGGTCTAAGATGTCGCCTTTGAATGTAGGTGGCGAGGTGTCCGGAATCTAGCCGAATTGATGATGTGGCCGAACTAAAGCGGCAACTGGACGTGGCAGATGCCGACGTCGCGCTTGTCAACAAGCGGCTTGATGAGGCTCAAGGTATGTAATTCTTCGGGCGGCATCAGGTAAGAGGAGCTTCATGCCAGTGTCTTACAATGTGTGTGCTTGACGCAGATGGTATGGCCGCAGTGGAGAATCTTAAGGAAGAACTTGCCCGAGCTAAGGAGCAAGCCAGAAAAAGCGATGCGGCTGCCGAGAAGGCCCTTGAAGAGCTGAGAGCCGAACAGGCTGCTCACTGCCGAAGCAAAGCCGAGATGGCCGAGAAGTTAAAGAGCGTTGCAGACCGTTGCAAACTTCTTGAGAAAGAAGACCGGGCGAGACAAACGGACTTAGAGAAGGCCGTTGCCGATGCCAAGGACGCTCGCTCTGCGATGAGAGCTGCAAAGAAGGAGCTGCGTCAGGCCGAACAGATTGCGGCTGGAAAGCCCTTTATGCTGCGAAGGAAATTTTGTGATCCGAAGTTTGCTCCGTTGGACCGGATGTGGAGTGCGGAGGATACCTATCTGGACTTGGCAGCGAGTGCTGCTGATGCGACCGAACACTTTCGAGATCAGAAAGATCGCGAAGTGGAAAAGCTTTTCTGGTCGCAGTTTCACAATCCAGAGCGTCCACTGGCAGTGGATGGTCGTCTGGCTCAATGGGCCGAACTGAATAGGTTGTCTGGACTCGCCATGAAGTACGTCATGGGTTACCTGTGGCCGGGGAGATCGGAGCCGAAGAGTTATTTCAGCTTGGTGCAGCAATTCCTTGACGCGGTGCCGCGTATAAATGCAATGAAGAGGTCAGCATGCATAGAGGGCGCTAGGATGGCTCTTGCCCGTGTTAAGACATACTGGGCAGAGATGGAGACCACCGTTGTTGCGTCCCGAGATTCGGACAAAAGCCGAGTACCCTCTGAGCACTATTTTCAGGAAGTTCTTGAAGGCGCTCGTGTAATAGACAGTGCCCGAAAGATGCTATGTTATGATAGCATATGTAATTATAAAGTAATATTTTGATAAACTGTAGTGGCCTTTTTTATACTTGTGCCTCCAAGTATTGGGAACACCTCCTGTGCGGTCGTTTTAAGATATATATATATATATATAGAATCTAAAAGATGGCAGTTGTTGGCTTCAGCCCCCACACACATAGTGCGGGGGTGCTTGCAGAAGACGCATTTTCACACTTAACCCAACGTCTTGGTCCTACAAAGGAGGTGATAGCGCAGCGGGCCAGGCAACCGGACTATAATGCTTTAACACTTTCACTTAGCCATAGGAGTTTGACAATGAGACTCTTTAGGTAGCTCCTTGGTGGCACTGCGCTCGTCCGAATTCGGGGCGCGTATGTGCCTGACCGGGAAGCGGCCCTTCGTTAAAGCGGAGGAATCCGATAGATTCCAATAGGTCATCGAGTGGCTGACCAGTCTCACGCTACATCATGACAGTCACTTTTCGGCTTTCTCTACTGAGGTGCTCGCCCGGCCGAACCGGGGGCACAATCGCAGTAGTTCTCCTGGTGCTACCTTAGCCGATAGAGCGGAACGTAAGGTAGCCGAACTCAGGAGCCGGGCAACCCAACATTTGACCAAAGACATGATTCGGAGCTGATGCATATAATGCCAAAACTCGCGACGCCGAACACTCCCTAAGGTGTTCGGTCTTTATGAGTGCGGGCGAAACAACACTCTTTATTAAAAAAGCCCCTAGTGTCCAGGTACGTGCAAAAAATTTTGACGTGGCCACATGCCAAGACGCCAGCCTCCTCCTTGGTTATATCAGAAAAAGCCAGGGGATGTGTAGCAACAAGAGACAGTAAAAAAGGTTTACGCAGGGTCTTAATCTAAAAAGAATCCTTTAGGACGGGTCCCTACTGCACGTCTGCGCCTGTGTCTCCGTTGTCCCGTATCCTGGACGGGCGCCGCACGACGTTCATCTGTAAAAGAGAGGAACTGAGTTGAAAACGGGTCATGCCGAACAAAAGTTTAAAATAAACAAAGTGTAAAGTAAAATATATAAAATTGAGCTTTATTGTCTCTTATTGTATATGCATGGAGCCCCTAGTGCGGGGGTATATGGCCACTAAGCCTGCATCAATGATGATTTTGTACCGAACTCGTCTATCCGCGTTCGTGGTCTTGAATGACCTATTTCAAAGTTTTTTGGCCGGTGAGGCCATTTTACTGTGGGGCTGTCAAAGCGGCCGCACAGTCCCCCGCTTGGGGAGGCGTACTTTAGTGCTTCCCCTTCAAAGAGATGATGCCTCGTGGACCGGGCATCTTAAGCGTGAGAGATGCATAATGCGGTATTGCGTTAAAGCGAGCGAAAGCTTCGCGTCCCAGTAGTGCTTGATAGCGACTTGAGAACGGGACGATATGGAAGGTCAGCTTTTCGCGGGGGAAGTTATCGGCAGAGCCGGAGAAAACCCATACAATGGGTGTCCAGACCAGGTGTTACCCCTTGAAAGGAGGTTTTGCTGCGGCGGATTCTTGCTGGGTTTATCCCCATGTGCTGGATTGTATCTTGATATATCAGGTTTAGTCCGCTGCCGCCGTCCATAAGGACATTTGAAAACTGGAGTCCGCCGATTATTGGATCGAGTATCAAGGCAGTCCAGCCTACATTCTTGATATTCCTAGAATAATCTAGCTGATCGAAGATGATCGGTTTTGACAACCAGTGGCAGGACCCTTTGGGGATGGGCCGTGTGGTGCGTACCTTGACGGGCGCCGCACGTTTTGTTATGTGAAGTGAGTTCACTGTTTTTACTTCTTGTGGGAAGTTCTTTTGTTTCCTGGTGCTCTGCTTTTGGGGTTCGTCCTCGTCTTCGCTTGGTGTGTCGAGCCCCTTGTGTTCGGTATTGAGTCTGCCGGATAGTTTGAAAACCCAACAGTCTCTGTGGGTATGGTTAGCAGGCTTCCCGGGAGTACTGTGTATCTGACATATCCTGTCCAGGATTTTATTTAGGTTGGATGGATCGTCCCTGTTATCCTGGGGGGCGATTTTTCCTGATTTTGTCGTGAGCCTTTGAATCCGGCATTGACTGCCGTGCTCTTCGGACTTTTGTCCTTAGTCCGGTGACGGTCCTTGTTGCGTCGCGGTTTTCCGTTTCCATCCCTAGTTTCGGATGTACTTGGGTCGCTGGGGCTGCACCTTACCAACCAGCAGTCCTCCCCTACACAAAAGCGGGTCATGAGGCTTGTTAGTGCGGCCATTGTTCTTGGCTTTTCTTGGTCGAGGTGTCTGGCGAGCCATTCGTCTCGGACGTTATGCCTGAAAGCCGCTAAGGCTTCGGCGTCCAGACAGTCGACTATCTGATTCTTTTTAGTGAGGAATCTATTCCAGAACTGCCGAGCTGATTCTCCGGGTTGTTGAGTTATGTGACTAAGATCGTCTGCATCCGGAGGGCGGACATAGGTCCCTTGAAAGTTTGCTCGGAAAGCATCCTCGAGCTCTTCCCAGCTTCCAATTATGTTTTCGGGAAGGCTTTTAAGCCAATGCCGGGCTGGCCCTTTAAGCTTAAGGGGTAGATATTTTATGGCGTGGAGATCAAATCCTCTAGCCATGTGTATGTGGAGGATATAATCCTCGATCTAGACTCCAGGGTCTGTTGTTCCATCATATGCCTCTATGTTTACGGGTTTGAATCCCTCTGGGAATTCATAGTCCAGGACCTCATCGGTGAAACATAGGGGGTGTGCGGCGCCCCTGTATTTGGGTGTGCCGGATTCTGATGATGGCTTCATAGCGTTGCTTACGAGAGCTTGCTTTCTTGGCCCATAAATGGACCTGACTAGGCCATGATGCGAATCCTTAAGTGGGTCACATGCCGATTTAGGTGCGGCGCCGCTTGCCGCTTTATGGGGTCGTCTATCCGACCGTGTGGCTTTTTCATTTTTTGAATGCGAGGGCTCTAGGGCCTCTTCGTCGAATTCAAGCAGTAGCTTTCTTTTCGGATAGCTTTTAGTGCGGCGACTGTCGCCGTACTTATCTGTGGTATTGATTACTTTGCTCCATCTAATCCGGAGTGCGTCTTCCGCTGTTTTTAGCTTCTTTAGGCTTCGTGCAGTTGCAACGAGCCTCTCGTGGAGATTCTTCTACTCCATAGGTTTATTCGGCGTGAGGTCGTCCGGAATGCCGTTTTCACCGGAGGAGGGATGTTCAGTTTCTCTATCCGTGTTGCCCTATTTGGACGGTTGCTCTAAGGCCTGCTCGTCGTCTACTGGCTCGTCCTGCTCTATGGCTGGGTTTTTGTTGAGGCGGGGCTTGGGTCGGCGTTTACGCTGACGCTTTGATTGCTTTTCGGGGGGTCAATCTCCCGTCCCATCCCCTTTTTCCTCGTTGTCGCTTCCTTTAGGGGTATCCACCATGTACACATCGTGAGATGAGGTGGTTGTCCAATGCCCTGTGGGCGTTGGTTCGTCGGTATCTCCTGCATCGTCATCCATGCTGTCGATGTCTCCAGAGTCGAAGTTGAGCACGTCGTTTAAATTGTCGACAGTGGCTACCAAGTGGGTGGTGGGTGGGCTTTGAATTTCTTCATCGTCCGTATCCCATCCTCGCTGACCGTAGTTCGGCCAGGGCTCTCCTGATAAGGAGAGAGTCTTGAGAGAGTTCAGGATATCGCCACAAGGCGAGTGCTGAAAGATGTCTGCGGCGGTGAACTCCATTATTGGCGCCCAATCGGATGCGATTGGCAGGGGCGCAGGGGGTTCGGAGTCCGGGGAGGAGTCCGGATCCTCGGAGTCACGGGTCGTGCAGAGTGCGGGGCTAGTGTTCGGCTCGATCGCTTTCGGGATCACAACCCCCGAGGTGACGTCCAACCGCTCATCCTCGATTGGCGCAATAGGCTCCAAGTTAGGGGTTGGAACCGATGCGTGTGCGGCCTCTAAGACACTGTCCGGAGGCAGAGCTAGATCATGCCCCTCGAGATAGTGCGGCGCGCTTGGCCGTGGCTCGAACTCGTCGAAGATCAAGTCTCCGCGGATGTCAGCCGTGTATTTTAAGCTTCCGAACCTGACTTGATGGCCAGGGGCGTAGCTTTCAATCTGCTATAGGTGGCCGAGCGAATCGGCCCGCAGGACTACAACCCTCCGGTTTATATAGACACCGGATAGGGTTAGGGTTACATAAAGTCGGTTACAATGGAGGAGATCTTGAATATCCGCATCGCCAAGCTTGCCTTCCACGCCAAGGAAAGTCCCATCCGGACACGGGACGAAGTCTTCAATCTTGTATCTTCATAGTCCAGGAGTCCGACTGAAGGTATAGTCCGGCTACCCGAACACCCCTTAATCCAGGACTCCCTCAAGCGTCTTGTATGATTTGAGTCTTTTCTTTTTAGTTTACCCCAATCATCCTTGCTGTACACACCTTTTGAGAGAGACTCGCATGATTTGAAATTTATTAGAATACTCTATGTGCTTCACTTATATCTTTTGAGCTATATAGTTTTTGCTCTAGTGCTTCACTTATATCTTTTAGAGCATGGTGGTGGTTTCATTTTATAGAAATAATTGATCTCTCATGATTCACTTATATTATTTTGAGAGTCCTTTAGAACAACATGGAAATTTTCTTTTAGGAATAATATAAAAACTTTCATAGAAGTGCATTGAATACGATGAGAAGTTTGATACTTAATGATTGTTTTGAGATATGGAGATGGTGATATTAGAGTCATGCTAATTGGGTAGTTGTGAATTTGAGAAATACTTGTGTTGAAGTTTGTGATTCCCGTATCATGCACGTATGGTGAACCGTTATGTGATGAAGTCGGAGCATGATTTATTTATTGATTGTCTTCCTTATGAGTGGCGGTCGGGGACGAGCGATGGTCTTTTCCTACCAATCTATCACCCTAGGAGCATGCGCATAATACTTTGTTTCGATAACTAATAGATTTTTGCAATAAGTATGTGAGTTCTTTATGACTAATCTTGAGTCCATGGATTATACGCACTCTCACCCTTCCACCATTGCTAGCCTCTCTAGTATCGCGCAACTTTCGCCGGTACCATAAACCCACCATATACCTTCCTCAAAACAGCCACCATACATACCTATTATGGCATTTCCATAGCCACTCCGAGATATATTGCCATGCAACTTTCCACCGTTTCGTTATTATGACACGCTTCATCATTATCAAATTGCTTGCATGATCATGTAGTTGACATCGTATTTGTGGCAAAGCCACCATTCATAATTCTTCATATATGTCACTCATGCATCATTGTACATCCCGGTACACCGTTGGAGGCATTCACATAGAGTCATATTTTTTTCTAAGTATTGATTTGTAATTCTTGAGTTGTAAGTAAATTAAAGTGTGATGATCATCATTATTAGAGCATTGTCCCAGTGAGGAAAGGATGATGGAGACTATGATTCCCCCACAAGTCGGGATGAGACTTGGGACGAAACAAAAGAAGGAAAAAGGCCAAAAAGAAAAAAAGGCCCAAAAAAATATTGAGAGAAAAAGAGAGAAGGGACAATGTTACTATCCTTTTTCCACATGTGCTTCAAAATAGCACCATGATCTTCATGATAGAGAGTCTCCTATGTTGTCACTTTCACATACTAGTGGGAATTTTACATTATAGAACTTGGCTTGTATATTCCAATGATGGGCTTCCTCAAAATTGCCCTAGGTCTTCTTGAGCAAGCAAGTTGGATGCACACCCATTTAGTTTATTTTGTTGAGCTTTCATACACCTATAGCTCTCAGTGCATCCGTTGCATGGCAATCCCTACTCACTCACATTGATATCTATTGATGGGCATCTCCATAGCCCGTTGATACGCCTAGTCGATGTGAGACTATCTTCTCCTTTTTGTCTTCTCCACAACCACCCTTCTATTCCACATATAGTGTTATATCCATGGATCACGCTCATATATTGCGTGAAGATTGAAAAATTTTGAGAACATCAAAAGTATGAAACAATTGATTGGCTTGTCATCGGGGTTGTGCATGATTTAAATATTTTGTGTGGTGAAGATAGAGCATAGCCAGACTATATGATTTTGTAGGGATAACTTTCTTTGGCCATGTTATTTTGAGAAGACATAATTGCTCAGTTAGTATTCTTGAAGTATTATTATTACTATGTCAATATTGAACTTTTATCTTGAATCTTTCGGATCTGAACATTCATGCCACAATAAAGAAAAATTACATTGAGAAATATGTTAGAAAGCATTCCACATCAAAAATTCTTCTTTTATCATTTACCTACTCGATGACGAGCAGGAATTAAGCTTGGGGATGCTTGATACGTCTCCAAGGTATCTATAATTTTTGATTGCTCCATGCTATTATATTATCTGTTTTGCATGTTAATGGGCTTTATTATACACTTTTATATCATTTTTGGGACTAAACTATTATCCAGAGGCCCATCCCAAATTGTTGTTTTTTCCTATTTCAGTGTTTCACAGAAAAGAAATATCAAACGAAGTCCAAACGGAATGAAACCTTCGGGAACATGATCTTCTCAACAAACGTGATCCAGGAGACTTGGAGTGGGAGCCAAGAAACAATCGAGGAGGCCATGAGGCAGGGGCGCGTCTAACCCCCTAGGCGCGCCCTCCACCCTCGTGGGCCCCTTGTTGCTCCACCGACCTACTTCTTCCTCCTATATAAGTCCACGTACCCCCTAAACATCCAGGAGCACCATGAAAACCTAATTCCACCGCCGCAACCTTCTGTACCCGAGAGATTCCATCTTGGGGCCTTTTCCGGAGCTCTGCCGGAGGGGGCATTGTTCACGGAGGGCCTCTACATCAACTCCATGACCTCTCCGGTGATGTGTGAGTTATTTACTTCAGACCTTCGGGTCCATAGCTAGTAGCTAGATGGCTTCTTCTCTCTCTTTGGATCTCAATACAAAGTTCTCCTCTATTCTCTTGGAGATCTATTCGATGTAATCTTCTTTCGCGGTGTGTTTGTCGAGATCCGATGAATTGTGGGTTTATGATCAAGTCTATCTATGGACAATATTTGAATCTTCTGTGAATTCTTTTATGTATGATTGGTTTATCTTTGCAAGTCTCTTCGAATTATCAGTTTGGTTTAGCCTACCAGATTGATCTTTCTTGCAATGGGAGAAGTGCTTAGCTTTGGGTTCAATCTTGCGGTGCTCGATCCCAGTGATAGTAGGGGAAACGACATGTATTGTATTGTTGCCATCGAGGATAAAAAGATGGGGTTTATATCATATTACATGAGTTTATCCCTTTAGTTCATGTCATCTTGCTTAAGGCGTTACTCTGTTCTTATGAACTTAATACTCTAGATGCATGTTGGATAGCGGTCGATGTGTGGAGTAATAGTAGTACATGCAGAATCGTTTCGGTCTACTTGTCGCGGACGTGATGCCTATATACATGATCATGCCTAGATATTGTCATAACTATGCTCAATTCTATCAATTGCTCGACAGTAATTTGTTCACCCACCATAATACTTATGCTATCTTGAGAGAAGCCACTAGTGAAACCTATGGCCCCCGGGTCTATTCTCCATCATATAAGTTTCCATCTATTTTATTTTGCAATCTTTACTTTCAATCTATATCATAAAAATACCATAAATACTTATCTTATTATTATCGTCTCTATCAGATCTCACTCTTGCAAGTGGCCGTGAAGGGATTGACAACCCCTTTATCGCATTGGTTGCAAGGTTCTTATTTGTTTGTGTAGGTACGAGGTGACTCGCGCGTGGTCCCCTACTAGATTGATACCTTGGTTCTCAAAAACTGAGGGAAATACTTACGCTGCTTTACTGCATCACCCTTTCCTCTTCAAGGGAAAACCAACGCAGTGCTCAAGAGGTGGCAAGAAGGATTTCTGGCACCGTTGCCGAGGAGATCTACGCCAAGTCAAGACATACCAAGTACCCATCACAACTCTTATCCTCCGCATTACATTATTTGTCATTTGCCTCTCGTTTTCCTCTCCCCCACTTCACCCTTGCCATTTTATTCGCCCTCTTTTCCTCTCGCCCTCTCTTTTCCTTTCACTTTCTCTCTGCTTGTTTGCTTGTGTGTTGGATTGCTTGCTTTTCACGATGTCTGAAGACAATACTAAATTGTGTGACTTTACCAATACCAACAATAATTATTTTATTAGCACTCCGATTGCTCCTCTTACCGATGCCGAATCTTGTGAAATTAATACTGCTTTGCTGAATCTTGTCATGAAACATCCGTTTTCTGGCGTTCCTAGTGAAGATGCCGCTACCCATCTAAACAACTTTGTTGATTTGTGTGATATAAAAAAGAAGAAATATGTGGATAATGATATTGTTAAACTTAAGCTATTTCCGTTTTCGCTTAGAGATCATGCTAAAGCTTGGTTTTCATCTTTGCCTAAAAATAGTATTGATTCATGGAATAAGTGCAAAGATGATTTTATCTCTAAGTATTTTCCTCCCGCTAAGATCATCTCTCTTAGAAACGATATTATGAATTTTAAGCAACTTGATCATGAACATGTTGCACAATCTTGGGAGAGGGTGAAATTAATGATATGCAATTGCCCTACACATGGTTTGAATTTATGGATGATTATACAGAATCTTTATGCCAGATTGAATTTTTCTTCTAGAAATCTTTTAGATTTGGCCGCGGGAGGCACTTTTATGGAAATCACTTTAGGAGAAGCTTCCAAACTCCTAAATAATATTATGGTTAATTATTCTCAATGGCACACGAAAAGATCTACTAGTAAAAAAGTGCATGCAATTGAAGAGATTAATGTTTTGAGTGGAAAGATGGATGAACTTATGAAATTGTTTGTTAATAAGAGTGCTCCTACTGATCCTAATGATATGCCTTTGTCTACTTTGATTGAGAATAATAATGAATCTATGGATGTGAATTTTTTTGGTCAGAACAATTTTGGTAATAACGCGTATAGAGGTAATTTTAATCCTAGGCCGTTTCCTAGTAATTCCTCTAATAATTATGGTAATTCCTACAACAATTCCTATGGGAATTATAATAAGATGCCCTCTGATTTTGAATCTAATATTAAAGAATTTATTACTTCGCAAAAGAGTTTCAATGCTTTGATTGAAGAAAAATTGCTTAAGATTGATGAGTTGGCTAGGAACGTGGATAGAATTTCTCTTGATGTTGATTCTTTGAAACTTAGATCTATTCCACCTAAGCATGATATCAATGAGTCTCTCAAAGCCATGAGAATTTCCATTGATGAGTGCAAAGAAAGAACCGCTAGGATGCGTGCTAAAAAAGATTGCTTTGTAAAAGAGTGTTCTTCTAGTTTTCATGATAATAAAGATGAAGATCTAAAATTTATTGATGTGTCCCCTATTAAATCTTTGTTTTGAAATATTAATCTTGATAAATGATGGGACTGGAGATGAGTCAACTTTAGTTAAAAGGCGTCCCAACGATTCGGAGTTTTTAGATCTTGATACTAAAATTGATAAAAGTGGGATTGAAGAGGTTAAAACTTTAGATATCAATGAACCCACTATCTTGGATTTCAAGGAATTTAATTATGATAATTGCTCTTTGATAGATTGTATTTCCTTGTTGCAATCCGTGCTAAATTCTCCTCATGCTTATAGTCAAAATAAAGCGTTTACTAAACATATCGTTGATGCTTTGATGCAATCTTATTAAGAAAAACTTGACTTGGAAGTTTCTATCCCTAGAAAACTTTATGATTAGTGGGAACCTACAATAAAAAATAAAATTAAAGATCATGAGTGTTATGCTTTGTGTGATTTGGGTGCTAGTGTTTCCACGATTCCAAAATCTTTGTGTGATTTGCTAGGTCTCTGTGATTTTGATGATTGTTCTTTAAACTTGCATATTGCGGATTCCGGCATTAAGAAACGTATGGGAATAATTAATGATGTTCTCATTGTTGCAAATAGGAACTGTGTGCCTGTAGATTTCATTGTTCTTGATATAGATTGCAATCCCTCATGTCCTATTATCCTTGGTAGACCTTTCCTTAGAACGATTGGTGCAATTATTGAAATGAAGGAAGGGAATATTAAATTCCAAATTCCATTAAGGAAATGCATGGAACAATTTCCTAGAAAGAAAATTAAATTACCATATGAATCTATTATGAGAGCCACTTATGGATTGCACACCAAAGATGGCAATACCTAGATCTATCCTTGCTTTTATGCCTAGCTAGGGGCGTTAAACGATAGCGCTTGTTGGGAGGCAACTCAATTTTATTTTTATTCTTTCCTTTTTGCTCCTGTTTAGTAATAAATAATTTATCTAGACCCTGTTTCGGTTGTGTGTTTTGTGTTTAATTAGTGTTTGTGCCAAGTAGAACCGTTGGGAAGACTTGAGGAAAGTCTTTTTAGTCTTGCTGTAAAAAAACAGAAACTTTAGCGCTCACGAGAATTGCTGTCATTTTTTTTGGAGAGTGATATTTAGTTAATTATTTTTGCAGATGATTAATAGGTAAATTCCTCACGTCCAGAAATTTATTTTAGAATTTTTGGGGTTCCAGAAGTTTGCGTTAGATATAGATTACTACAGACTATTCTGTTTTTGACAGATTCTGTTTTTCGTGTGTTGTTTGCTTATTTTGATGAGCCTATGACTAGTAAAAGAGTTTATAAACCATATAGAAGTTGGAATACAGTAGTTATAACACCAATATAAATCAAGAATGAGTTCATTATAGTACCTCGAAGTGGTGTTTTGTTTTCTTTTGCTAACGGAGCTCACGAGATTTTCTATTTTGAGTTTTGTGTTGTGAAGTTCTCAAGTTTTGGGTAAGTTTCGATGGATTATGGAACAAGGAGTGGCAAGAGCCTAAGCTTGGGGATGCCCAAGTCACCCCAAGGTAAATCCAAGGACACCAAAAATCCTAAGCTTGGGGATGCCCCGGAAGGCATCCCCTCTTTCGTCTTCGTCTATCGGAAACTTTACTTGGAGCTATATTTTTATTCACCACATGATATGTGTTTTGCTTGGAGCGTCTTGTATGATTTGAGTCTTTGCTTTTTAGTTTACCACAATCATCCTTGCTGTACACATCTTTTGAGAGAGACTCACATGATTTGAAATTTATTAGAATACCCTATGTGCTTCACTTATATCTTTCGAGTTATATAATTTTTGGTCTAGGTCTTCACTTATATCTTTTAGAGCACTGTGGTGGTTTCATTTTATAGAAATAATTGATCTCTCATGCTTCACTTATATTATTTTGAGAGTTCTTTAAAACAGCCACCATACCTACCTATTATGCATTTCCATAGCCATTCCGAGATATATTGCCATGCAACTTTCCACCGTTCCGTTATTATGACACGCTTCATCATTGTCATATTGCTTGCATGATCATGTAGTTGACATCGTATTTGTGGCAAAACCACCGTTCATAATTCTTCATACATGTTACTCATGCATCATTGCACATCCCGGTACACCGCCGGAGGCATTCACATAGAGTCATATTTTGTTCTAAGTATTGAGTTGTAATTCTTGAGTTGTAAGTAAATTAAAGTGTGATGATCATCATTATTAGAGCATTGTCCTAGTGAGGAAAGGATGATGGAGACTATGATTCCCCCACAAGTCGGGATGAGACTCCGTACGAAAAAGAAGAAGAAGGAAAAAGGACAAAAATAAAATAAAAAAAAAGAAAGAAGGCCCAAAAAATATTGAGAGAAAAAGAGAGAAGGGACAATGTTACTATCCTTTTTCCACACTTGTGCTTCAAAATAGCACCATGATCTTCATGATAGAGAGTATCCTATGTTGTCACTTTCTGGTGGGAATTTTACATTATAGAACTTGGCTTGTATATTCTAATGATGGGGTTCCTCAAAATTGCCCTAGGTCTTCCTGAGCAAGCAAGTTGGATGCACACCCACTTAGTTTCTTTTGTTGAGCTTTCATACACTTATAGATCTAAGTACATCCGTTTCATGGCAATCCCTACTCACTCACATTGATATCTATTGATGGGCATCTCCATAGCCCGTTGATACGCCTAGTCGATGTGAGACTATCTTCTCCTTTTGTATTCTCCACAACCACCCTTCTATTCCACATATAGTGCTATATCCATGGCTCACGCTCATATATTGCATGAAGATTGAAATTTTTTGAGAACATCAAAAGTATGAAACAATTGCTTGGCTTGTCATCGGGGTTGTGCATGATTTAAATATTTTGTATGGTGAAGATAGAGCATAGCCAGACTATATGATTTTGTAGGGATAACTTTCTTTGGTCATGTTATTTTGAGAAGACATAATTTCTTAGTTAGTATGCTTGAAGTATTATTATTTCTATGGCAATATTGAACTTTTATCTTCAATCTTTTGGATCTCAACATTCATGCCACAATAAAGAAAAATTACATTGAGAAATATGTTAGAAAGCATTCCACATCAAAAATTCTTCTTTTATCATTTAACTACTCGAGGACGAGCAGGAATTAAGCTTGGGGATGCTTGATACGTCCCCAACGTATCTATAATTTTTGATTGCTCCATGCTATTATATTATATGTTTTGGACGTTAATGAGCTTTATTTTACACTATTATATCATTTTTGGGACTAACCTATTAACCGGAGGCCCAACCCAAATTGTTGTTTTTTTCCTATTTCAGTGTTTCGCAGAAAAGGAATATCAAACAAAGTCCAAACGGAATGAAGTCTTCGGGAACGTGATTTTCTCAACAAACGTGATCCAGGAGACTTGGACTGGGAGCCAAGAAACAATCAAGGAGGCCACGAGGCAGGGGGCGCGCCCTCCACCCTCGTGGGCCCCTCGTTGCTCCACCGACCTACTTCTTCCTCCTATATAAGTCCATGTACCCCCAAACATCCAGGAGCACCACGAAAACCTAATTCCACCGCCGCAACCTTCTGTACCCGAGATATCCCATCTTGGGGCCTTTTCCGGAGCTCCGCCGGAGGGGGCATTGATCACCGAGGGCCTCTACATCAACTCCATGGCCTCTCCGGTGATGTGTGAGTAGTTTACTTCAGACCTTCGGGTCCATAGCTAGTAGCTAGATGGCTTCTTCTCTCTCTTTGGATCTCAATACAAAGTTCTCCTCGATTCTCTTGGAGATCTATTCGATGTAATCTTCTTTTGCGGTGTGTTTGTCGAGATCCGATGAATTATGGGTTTATGATCAAGTCTATCTATGAACAATATTTGAATCTTCTCTGAATTCTTTTATGTATGATTGGTTTATCTTTGCAAGTCTCTTCGAATTATCAGTTTAGTTTGGCCTACTAGATTGATCTTTCTTGCAATGGGAGAAGTGCTTAGCTTTGGGTTCAATCTTGCGGTGCTCGATCCCAGTGACAGTAGGGGAAACGACACGTATTGTATTGTTGCCATCGAGGATAAAAATATGGGGTTTATATCATATTGCATGAGTTTATCCCTCTACTTCATGTCATCTTGCTTAAGGCGTTACTCTATTCTTATGAACTTAATACTCTAGATGCATGCTGGATAGCGGTCGATGTGTGGAGTAATAGTACTAGATGCAGAATCGTTTCGGTCTACTTGTCGCGGACGTGATGCCTATATACATGATCATGCCTAGATATTGTCATAACTATGCTCAATTCTATCAATTGCTCGACAGTAATTTGTTCACCCACCATAATACTTATGCTATCTTGAGAGAAGCCACTAGTGAAACCTATGGCCCCCGGGTCTATTATCCATCATATAAGTTTCCATCTATTTTATTTTGTAATCTTTACTTTCAATCTATATCATAAAAATACCAAAAATACTTATCTTATTATTATCATCTCTATCAGATCTCACTCTTGCAAGTGGACGTGAAGGGATTGACAACCCCTTTCTCGCGTTGGTTGTGAGGTTCTTATTTGTTTGTGTAGGTACAAGGTGACTCGCGCGTGGTCTCCTACTGGATTGATACCTTGGTTCTCAAAAACCAAGGGAAATACTTACGCTGCTTTACTACATTACCCTATCCTCTTCAAGGGAAAACCAACACAGTGCCCAAGAGGTAGCAGGTTCATACTTTCACTAGTGCAAGTTCTCTCAACAATAATAACATAGTTGGATCATATAACTATCCCTCAACATGCAACAAAGAGTCACTCCAAAGTCACTAATAGCGGAGAACAAACGAAGAGATTATTGTAGGGTACGAAACCACCTCAAAGTTATCCTTTCTGATCGATCTATTCAAGTGTCCGTAGTAAAATAACATGAAGCTATTCTTTCCGTTCAATCTATCCTTGAGTTCGTGCTAGAATAACACCTTAAGACACAAATCAACCAAAACCCTAATGTCACCTAGATTCTCCAATGTCACCTCAAGTATCCGTGGGTATGATTATATGATATGCATCACACAATCTCAGGTTCATCTATTCAACCAACACAAAGAACTTCAAAGAGTGCCCCTAAGTTTCTACGGAGAGTCAAGACGAAAGCGGGTGCCAACCCCTATGCATAAGTTCACAAGGTCATGGAACTCGCAAGTTGATCACCAGAACATACATCAAGTGGATCACGTGAATATCCCATTGTCACCACAGATAAGCACACGCAAGACATACATCAAGTGTTCTCAAATTCTTAAAGACTCAATCCGATAAGATAACTTCAAAGGGAAAACTCGATCCATTACAAGAGAGTAGAGGGGGAGAAACATCATAAGATCCAACTATAATAGCAAAGCTCGCGATATATCAAGATCGTGCCAAATCAAGAACACAAGAGAGAGAGAGAGAGAGATAAAACACATAGCTATTGGTACATACCCTCAGCCTCGAGGGTGAACTACTCCCTCCTCGTCATGGAGAGCGCCGGGTTGATGAAGATGGCCACCGGAGAGGGATTCCCCCCTCCGGTAGGGTGCCAGAATGGGTCTAGATTGGTTTTTCTATGGCTACGGAGGCTTGCGGCAGCGGAACTCCCTATCTAAGTTATTTTCTAGAGGTTTCTGTATTTATAGGAATTTTTTGCGTCGGGAACAAGTCAAGGGGGTCCCCGAGTCGTCCACGAGATAGGGCGGCGCGCCCTGGGGGTAGGGCGCGCCCGCCACCCTCGTGAATGGCCCGGGACTCTTCTGGGCCAACTATTTTACTCGGTGGGCTTGTTTTGGTCCATAAAAAATCATCAAAAATTGGCACATCAATTGGACTCCGTTTGATATTCTTTTTCTGTGATACTCAAAAACAAGGAAAAAACAGAAACTGGTACTAGGCTCTTGTTAATAGGTTAGTCCCAAAAATCATACTCCCTCCGTTCCTAAATATAGGGTGTATAGTTTTTGGCACGAAAAATAAAGAACGCATGTGGAGGGAAAATTTCACAAGTTTTGGGCGAGATTACACCTGACTAATTGGCATGAGAAAATAAAGAAGCTTGCCTAATATAAGGAAATGTGATCGAATCCCAAAAAAAATTACCCATACGAGTGGTGCAACTCAATACATCTTATATTTTGGGTTTTCCTCAAAAATCTATACACCTTATATCAAGGAACGGAGGGAGTATAAAATAACATATAAATGCATATAAAACATCCTAGATGGATAATATAATAGCATGAAACAATCAAAAATTATAGATACGCTGGGGACGTATCAGGCGCCTCGTTGTCCTCTCCCAGTAGGCGCGCTCGTTGGCGATGTCCTCCGGATGGCGCCGGCGTCACTTAGCCATGGCTCGCTCGTCCTGCTCGGTGATGAGGAGGTGGCACTACCGCCGACGGTGCTCCGCACAGTCCTGGTCCGTGATAAGACGAGGCGGAGGGGCGACGGCCATGCGCCTGTTCGCGCGTGTAGACGTCATGGAAGTCCATCTGCGTGGGAGGCCTCTCTAGGCGCCACGCCACCGCATCGTACGTGCGGGCGGCCTCATGCATGGTCCTGCACATGCCGAGGTCGAGGCGGGCGTCGTCGGACCGGATCTCCGCGTACTAGGTGCCGACGGGCGCTCGCGGACGCCGCGGTAGCCAGACGATCCCCGGCGGCGGGCGGCATGGTGGCGCGGTGGTGGCGGGGCGAGGAAGCGACGAGCAAGCGGCAGAGGGAGCAGGGAGAGCACGCGTGGCATTGTGGAGGCCGTGTGCGAGCGCCGCAATTTATAGACGCGCCAAATCTAGCGCGCGAGCTGCCGCCTTTTCCCGCGCGCTAGTTTCCCACCTCCGCTGGAGCGTGCGAAAACGTCCCGCGTGCACTGAAATGCCAGTTTACCGTGCGCGCGTCTTTTGGCGCGGCTGTTGGAGATGCTCTAGTAGGTAGGTAGTAGAGTGTTAACGAGACCTACCCGGGCCCGAGCCCCCTTCTAGATTTTTTTTGCCAAATAAGTTGATCTTCGCTCTGCCGATTATCCGGCGTCTCCAATCCCCGTAGCATTTTCCTATGTCATGACATCCCCTAAAATTTGGTTCACCTAATCGTGTCATTGTTTAGCGAGGGAGGCTGATCATAAATCACATGTTTGGCTTGATGAACCTCTAGGTTTTATATTTCCTAAATCCTAAAAAGTGGTCGGGTGCTAATCTGTCTTACAAAGCATTCGGGCTTGCGCGTCGTCCGATCCAGGTCTCGCGGTCACGCGCGTTTCAAGTGGAAACAGGTGAAACCATCGATGCACGCGCCAGGTGTCCCCTGGTCGTGGCTTCGTGGTCGAGACCCGTTGGTGCTCAGTGCGGTTGCGTCTCGCCTCCCCTCTCCTATTCCTCTCCACTTCCATCCCTCCCATTCGAAACTGCCCCCGAGCATAGTGGAGCGGATCTCGTTCCAATCCCCCAACCCATCCCCCAAAGCCAGCGAGAGCAGTCGGCGGCGTGTCGGCGATTCGGCGGTTGTCTTCCGCCGAAGCGAGGGCGGGACAGCGGGTGCGGCGTGAAGGAAGGCGGTGCAGCGGTGGAGACGCGACCGAGGAGGGACGACGCGCTGCAGGCCGCGTCGGAAGGAGCAGTACCGGAGACGCGGCAGAGGAGGAATGGCTTGCGCGGCCGTTGTTCTGTTGGCGCAGAGGGGCAAAATCGCGGCGAATCCCTGGTATGCCCATCGATCTCTTCCGGTCCTCCGTGTTTAGGTTGTCCAAATCGATGCACTCTGCCGCTCCGCTGCGGACAGAGGAGAAACGGCGCGCATGCGGCCATCGTGCGGTTGTTGCAGAGGTGCCGAATCACGACGGGTCGATGCGCTCCTCCATGTTTGACTAAGTTGATGAAATCGAGTAGCAGATGGTAGAAATTGATTGGAGCACTTGTTAATTTGGAGATGGACGATGACACGGGTCATTTCGTGTTCCTAGGCTACTGGTGAACTAGGATTCGTAGGTTTCGAAGGCAAGCCTTGGGTCTGTAGATTTCTGGTGTTGTAGATGTTGAGGTTGATCCTGATGGGCGACTGACTTGCCTGAATATGGTTCATGTGTTGCCTGCGCAGGTGTTTTGACAGTGTTTTTGATTTAGTGTACGAGAATAATGCTTTCTCCCATGTCAATTTTGCCCTTGTTTTGTGAGTGACTTGCCTGATATGGTTGATATGTTGCCTGCGCAGGTGTTTTGACAGTGTGTTTTTGATTTAGTGTAGGACAGTAATGCTTCTCTCATGTCAATGTTGCCCCTGTATTGTGAGTGACTTGCCTGACATGGTTCACGTGTCGCCTATGAAGGTGTTTTGAAAGTGTGTTTTTGGTTTAGTGTAGGACAGTAATGCCTCTCCCATGTTAATGTTGCCCTTGTTTTTGTGAGTGACTTGCTTGATATGGTTCGTGTGTCGCCTACTAAGGTGGGTTGCCGATGTGTTTTGATTTTAGTGCAGGACAGTAATGATTTAGCAATGGAAAATGCACATGTGATTTTTGTGTGTGTGTGAGGTAGGAAGTAATCCAGTAGAGGGAGGTTAATAGGGCTATTTGTAGAACAGTTTTAAGCATTTCACGAGAATTCATTCTGTGATTTTTTGTTCTAGGTGCCTTGATTTGTTTCAGATTTTATAGGACATGTAGAGGGAGGGTAATAGGGCCAATTATAGGATAGTTGTAATATAGTGAAAATCAGATAGTTGACAACCCTTTTCATTGCCCACTTTTTGTAAGTTGTTGTTTGCTTAGTTTAGTAAGAATTTAGTCAAACGAATTTTGTTGGATGATATAGAGTTCTTTCAGAATCATTTCTAATGTGTTCTTTATGATGAATCTCATTGTTTGTCCTTTAAATATGCAGCAGAAAATAGATGGCTGAGACAAGTCATAAGTCAAAATAGGATGGACCTGCTGGATCAAGTCATGACGACCTTGCATCTCATGGGAATGAAGAGCATCAAACACAGGTGTGCACATGCTCAGGAAGTTTTTATGTTCTTCCTATACATGACAGAGTTTTTTTTTCCATTTTTTATTGATTTATGTGGTTTCCATCTTCCAGCCACGGAGCATTGCACCAATAACTGGGTACAAGCGTATGAGAACTAAAGCAGTTATTACACGGCGGAAGCGCCTAGATGATATCATTAGTAATGAGAATAGTAATGAGAGCCAAGCTGAAGATGCTGGGAATAAAAATGTCAAAGGTGCAGACGTCGACCAACCTCCAAAAGCAAAACGCCAGAAGACGGGAGGAACTGAGGTATTTTGCATAGTTGCCTCAGTTTTACTGAGAAGTTGCCCAGCAATGCTCCCTAAGTTGCCTATGTTGTGATGAACCTTTTTCCTTTTTGCTAATCCCCTATTTTCTGTTTTTCCTTATGCGCAATAGGGTCGTAGGAACAGGGCATCCCCTGCAAGGCTCTTCAAGTTGAACAAGGACTTGGTTCCTGTCCAAAAGGGTGTCATCATCGGAAAAGAATTTGGTGGCATTCTGGACCTTGCAGCGAGTAGCATGCCCGGAGATTTTAGCCAATGGATAATGAAGCATTACGACCCGGAGATTTCGTAGATAGTTATTCCAGAAAGGGGGAAGATTCATGTAGATGCCGCAAGTGTCCGTAGGATATGGGGTTTGCCCAACAGGGGCAGGAAGGTGTGCTTCGAGAATCGGCCTGAAATCACAAAGGCAATGTACAGTATTTACAACATCACATCCAAGAACTCCCCAACCCTCACAGAATGGTGCAAGATGATCGTAGACATGGGAGGATCTCATGATGATGACTTTGTCCGTGCTTGGCTAGCTCTTGTTTTTTCGTGCTACCTTGCCCCTTCAACTAGTTTGAGTATTTCCCCAAAGAGCTTCCCGGCGGTCATGGATGTTAACGGAATAACGGAAACCAATATATGCCAGTTTGTTGTTGATCAATTAAAGCTTGCGTTCACTTCGGGGCGTGCCAACAAGAAGGCTGTTTGTTGTTGTGTTTTCCACCTTGTTGTAAGTGCTTCAAGCTGTTTTGTTTTTTTAAGCATCCATTTGTTTACTTATCTTTTCTTTTCATTTTGCAATCATTAGCTAACTTAAACTTTTTGTTCTTTTCCGTGTCTCTACGCAGCTGTTGTACCTAGACTCTCTAGATGTTGATGAGCCAATCCCGAACTTGGTACCAAGGGTTTCAGTTTGGAATTCAGATTTAATCTCCAGAGTTATCAAGAAGGACAGGAAGGCTCCAGGAGAATATGGCCAATTGCGGGTAACTGAATTTTTCTGTTTTAGTATATATATCATTGTCATATAGTTTTTAGCATTGTTGAGGAAATCGTTAACTGGTAGCTGCTCGGTGGGTTGGTGATGTAACACCCTCGATGCGACTATAGCTCCCACGTGTCGAGGCACGACTTAGAGACATAATCGCATTGAAGGCATATGTCGCAAGTTAGGCAATCTTCACAACATCCCATGTAATATAAATAATAAAGGGGAGATAACATAGTTGGCTTACACTCGCCACGTCAATCAAGGTACATAAATAACATTACATCATCCAAACACTCATGGCCCGACTATGGCGCCAAAATAAAAGATAACCCAACATGCGACATGGTCCCGATCACCCCCAACTGGACACCACTACTGATCATCAGGGAAAGACACGTAGTATCATTGAGAGTCCTCGTCGAACTCCCACTTGAGCTCGAGCGCGTCACCTGGAGCGGAATCATCAGGCCCTGCATCTGGTTTAATAGTAATTTGTGAGCCACAGGGACTCAGCAATCTCGCACCCTCGCGATCAAGACTATTTAAGCTTAATAGGAAAAGACAAGGATAAATATGTGGAGCTGCAGCAAGCGACTAGCATATATGGTGGCTAACCTGTTCGCAAAAGAGAGCGAGAAGAGGAGGCAAAGCGCGAGCGAGAAACTAGAGGACAACCTGCGCAAGCATTACTCCAACACCGTGTTCACTTCCCGGACTCCGCCGAGAAGAGACCATCATGGTAACTCACCCTGTTGATTCATTTTAATTAAGTTAGGGTTTACGTTATCTACAACCGGACATTAACAAATTCCCATCTGCCCATAACCACGGGCATGGCTTTCGAAAGTTCAAATCCCTGCAGGGGAGTCCCAACTTAGCCCATGACAAGCTCTCACGGTCAACGAAGGAATAGACCTCCTCCCGAGACGTTCCGATCAGACTCGGTATCCCGGTTCTTCAAGACAACTCCGACAATGGTAAAACAAGTCCAGCAACACCACCCGCTGTGCCGACAAATCCCGATAGGAGCTGCACATATCTCGTTCTCAGGGCACACCGGATAAGCTAAGCGTACGGGAGCCAACGTAACCCAAGTTGCCAAGGGACGGCCCCGCACGGTGCTCTAGGTTGGACCAACGCTCAGAGGAGCACTGGCCCGGGGGGTTAAAATAAGATGACCATTGAGTCCGTGAAACCCAAGGGAAAAGGCTAGGTGGCAAATGGTAAAACCAAGGTTGGGCATTGCTGGAGGAGTTTTATTCAAGGCGGATTGTCAAGGGGTTCCCATTATAACCCAACCGCGTAAGGAATGCAAAATCCGGGAACATAACGCCGATATGACGGAAACTAGGGCGGCAAGAGTGGAACAAAACACTAGGTGAGAGGCCGAGCCTTCCACCCTTTACCAAGTATATAGATGCATAAAGATAACATGGCAATATAATGATATCCCAACAAGTAAATAATGTTCCAACAAGGAACGGTCTCCAATCTTCACCTGCAACTAGCAACGCTATAAGAGGGGCTGAGCAAAGCGGTAACATAGCCAATCAACGGTTTGCTAGGACATGGTGGGTTAGAGGTTTGACATGGCAATTTGGGAGGCTTGAAAGCAAGTGGTAGGCATCGTAGCATTGGCATAGCAAAAGAGCGAGCATCTAGCAAAGCAAAGATAGTAGTGATTTCGAGGGTAGGATCATCTTGCCTGCAAAGTTGTCAGAGTTGACTGGATCCTCAAAAGCAAACTCAATGGGCTCCTCATTAGCGAACTCGTCTCCCGGCTCTACCCAAACAAGACAAACAAGCAACAAGGACACAATCAACCACGCGCAAAGCTCAAACAATATGATGCAAAGATGGTATGCTATGCGGGATGCGATGCGGGATGCATATGCAAGATTTGACAAGGGATGCATGAACCTGGCCTCAACATGGAAATCCAAGTGTGCCACTGGAAAGATGAGATTAAATCGCTTGAAAATGATATAAAGAACGCCAGAATCGGAGTTACGGTTTGGAAATGGCAAGCAATTCAAATATGACCACGTTCTGCGATTAACAGCAAGTAGCCATCTAAATGCAACGAGATGAACATGCTATAGCACCCAAACATGGCATCAAAATACATGGCAGGGATGCATTGATGATGCTTAACAAAAGGCTAGCACTGAGCTACGGCCAATTCATCCATTAACAGGTTCAAACAAGCATGGCAAAAATGCATATGGTAAACAGATCTCAGACTTAGTGAAATTAACACTTGTCTGGAATTTCAGATCAGATAGCACTCTTCGGAGCAACAAAACTATATGCTACAGGATCTGAACATGGCAAAGTAAAGCATGACATGGAGCTACTCAAAGAGCTTAACAAAAGTCCCTTACTGACCTTAAGCCAAAAGGGATCAGAAAATACAATTGCAAGCATGTGAACACGGCAAAAACATAATCAGATCACAGACTTACTGAAAACTGGAGCATGCTGAAACAGATATCAAGTAGGCATGTTTACGAGCTCGATGCACTCACTACGGAGCAAGTCATGATAATCTAAGCATACACCCATCAAGAATACACAAAATTCAAGCTAGATATGGCAAGAACAATAGCATAGCATGCACGGATCAACTACAACATCATCGGCAAAATCGCTAACAAGTAGACAATTTGCCTAGATTCACGAAATAGCAAAAGTAGAGCTCGATTGACTCAAGCTAGAGTGCTCCATAATTGCAAACAAAGACATGGATGGATAGAGCACTACAAGATTAACAAATCATCCTTACTGATCATCCTCAAAAGAGGCACGGATCACTAGTAAACAACATGAACATATGGCCATATGAGATAAACAGGTCAAGAACTTAGTGGAAATGCTAAGTCCCTGAAATCAGCATTACCAAGTGCCTCACTTTGCAAGCTTGTGCTAGTCACCACACACATCACAAAAATACATGGGTTGCACCTCTGGAAAGATGGCAAAACCCTTAACAAAACATATGTAGAGCTCATGGGCATATCATGCACACAATAATCATGGCAAAAATGACAAATATCTAAATGGAGCAGCAGATCTGGCAATTATCTCAAGTAGCACTCTTCTAACAGCATTTCGGGCATCAAGATGAACTCAAATGAAAATGATGCAATGAGATGAAATGATGTACTCTCTGAGGCGAACATTTTGATATGCTATATGCCCAAAACGGATGTACGGATGCAAAGTTACGATGCGATGAACAGGAGCATATGAACTAGGGTTTCGGGAGAAAAAGTCAACCGAGGCGATTTGGATCTGAGATCTGCACAGACTTCGAGGATGACCGGAACAGTGCTCGCCGGAGGAGAGAGATGGCCGGAGGAGGGAGAGCTCGCCGGGGACTTGCCGGCCGGGAGGAGGACGGCGAGGCGGCGGCGGAGGGCGGCATCGGCAGGGGCGGTGGCCACCGGAGCTGCGACGGGGCGGCATGGTCGAGTGGGTCCGGCGCGAGAAGAGGGCGGCGGCGAGCGGCGGTCGGCCGCCGGAGACGGCGAAGGAGGCGGCGGGCGCGCGGGTGCGGGCGGCGGCGCTGGCCGGATGGGCCGGGCGGGCCGGATGCGGGCTCCCGCGGGCCGCGATGGAGGAGGCCGGCCGGGGACACGTGGCGCCTCCCGCTTGGCTGCAGGGCGGCGGCGCAAAACGTCCGACGCGGCCCGGATGTGTCCGGCGCGCGGATGGAGGGGGCTAGGGTTTGGACTGCGGAATTTTCGGAGGGGATCACATATTTATAGGTAGAGGGAGCTAGGAGAGTCCAAATGAGGTGCGGTTTTTGGCCACGCGATCGTGATCGAACGCTCTAGATGATGGAGAGGGTTTTTGTGGGTTTTGGGCCAAATTGGAGGGGTGTTGGGATGTAACACACACGAGGCCTTTTCGGTCCCTCGGTTAACCGTTGGAGCATCAAACGAAGTCCAAATGGTACGAAACTTGACAGGTGGTCTACCGGTAGTAAACCAAGGTCGCTTGGCAAGTCTTGGCCCAATCCGCAAATGTTTAATCCCCACACACGAAAGAAAGGTAGAATTGACCATCGGAGGAGAACGATGCGCCGGAATGCAAAACGGACAACGGGGAAAATGCTCGAATGCATGAGATGAACACGTATGCAAATGCAATGCACATGATGACATGATATGAGATGCATGACAACGACAACAACACACGGAGAAAAAAAACCCGAACCCGAGAAAATAAAATAACTTAACGCCGGAAACGGCAAGAGTTGGAGTACATATTGGGAAAGTCATATCCGGGGTGTTACAACACTCCACCACTACGAAAGGATCTCGTCCCGAGATCTAGGACTGAAAGAACGCCGGGTACTCAGAACGGAGGTGATCCTCGCGTTCCCAAGTAGCTTCATGGTCGGAATGGTGTGACCACTTGATTTTGAGGAATTTGATTGACTTGTTGCGAGTCTTGCGTTCAATCTCTTCAAGAATAGCAACGGGGTGCTCACGATAGGAGAGATCTTCTTGGAGCTCAATGTCCTCGAAGTTGACGGTGCAGTCAGGAGTCTTGAAGCACTTTCGGAGCTGAGAGACATGGAACACATCATGAACATTTGCAAAGTTTGAAGGAAGCTCGAGTTGATAGGCGAGATCGCCTCTCTTGCTGACAATCTTGAAAGGTCCCACGTATCTGGGGGCAAGCTTCCCTTTGATACCGAAGCGACGAGTAGCTTTCATAGGAGAGACGCGAAGGTAAACATGATCTCCGATCTCGAAAGCCAAA
Organism: Triticum urartu; assembly: GCF_056163025.1. Lineage (NCBI taxonomy): Eukaryota > Viridiplantae > Streptophyta > Magnoliopsida > Poales > Poaceae > Triticum > Triticum urartu. Next base: position 224,428,710 of record NC_141879.1, on the reverse strand, counting down.
TCACGGTGCTTACTATCATAGTAGCTCTTCTGGCGGGATTGGGCTTCTTTGAGGTTATCTCGAATGACTTTGCACATTTCCTCTGCCTCTATGATTAAGTCATTTCCGAGAAGCTGACGTTCACCGGTTTCAGACTAGTTGAGAGGGTACGGCACTTCCTGCCATATAGAATTTCAAATGGGGCCTTGCCCGAACTTGGTTGAAAACTGTTGTTGTAGGAGAATTCAGCATAAGGAAGACAATCCTCCCACTTCATGCCGAAGGAGATCACACAAGCCCTGAGCATATCTTCAAGAATCTGGTTGACACGCTCGACTTGACCGCTAGTTTGAGGATGGAAAGCTGTGCTGAAGCGGATGTTGGTGCCCATGGCCTTCTGAAAAGAATCCCAAAACTTGGAGGTAAAGATGCTGCCACGGTCTGAAGAGATCACTTGTGGGATACCGTGCAGAGAGACAATCTGAGAGGTATAGAGTTCCGCCAATTGAGTTGCAGTGATCGACTCTTTGATAGGCAGAAAGTGAGCCACTTTAGTGAGTTTGTCGATGACAACGAATATAGCATCATTGCCCCGTTTGGACTTTGGAAACCCAGTCACGAAGTCCATCTCAATGTGGTCAAACTTCCATTCTGGAATGGCAAGAGGTTGGAGGAGACCAGCTGGTCTTTGGTGTTCTGCCTTCACCCTTCTGCAGACATCACACTCATTTACGAACTGAGCAATCTCGCGCTTCATTCGAGTCCACCAATAAGCCTGCTTGAGGTCCTGATACATCTTCGTACTCCCAGGGTGGATGGAGAGGAGAGAATTGTGAGCCTCGTTCATGATCACTTTACGAAGTTCACCTTTGGGTACAACAATACGATCCTCGAAGAAAAGAGTGTCCTTGTCATCAAGGCGGTAGCACTTGTACTTGGGTTGACTCTTGGCAATCCCAATCTTCACCTTTTTCACCATAGCATCAAGAAGCTGAGCTTGGCGAATCTGGTCTTCCAAGGTAGGGGAGACTTGAAGGTTGGCGAGGAAACCTTGAGGAACAACTTGCAGATTAAGTTTGCGGAAAGCTTCACAAAGCTCGGGTTGATAAGGCTTGAGAATCAGACTGTTGCAGTAAGCCTTCCTGCTCAATGCGTCAGCAATCACATTGGCCTTGCCTGGAGTATACTCGATACTTGGATTATACTCTTGAATCATTTCGACCCATCGAGTTTGCCTGAGGTTGAGATTAGGCTGAGTGAAGATGTACTTGAGACTTGTGATCAGTGAAAATGTCCACTTTTCTTCCTAATAAGAGATGTCTCCAAGTCAAAAGAGCATGCACAACTGCCGCCAACTCGAGATCATGAGTGGGGTAGTTCTTCTCATTGGTCTTCAATTGGCGAGAGGTATAAGCAACAACTTTCTTCTCTTGCATCAACATTGCGCCAAGACCTTGGAGAGAGGCATCACAAAAGACCTCGTACGGCTTGGATTCATCAGGCGGAGTCAGAACTGGAGCAGTGATCAATTTCTCTTTCAAAGTGTTGAAAGCAATGTCACACTCCGGAGACCAAACGTACTTGACATGCTTCTGGAGAAGATTTGAGAGAGGCTTCGCGATCTTAGAAAAGTTTTCAACGAATCTTCAGCAATAGCTTGCGAGACCGAGGAAGCTACGGAGTTGCTTCACGTTCTGAGGAGGTTCCCAATTCACAATTGCGGACACCTTCTCAGGATTCATGGCAATGCCCTTGGTAGAGATGATATGACCAAGATAAAGAACCTCATCGAGCCAAAATTCGCACTTGGAGAACTTGGCATAGAACTTCTGTTCCCTCAGCTTATCGAGTACCAAACGCAAGTGCTTGGCATGACCTTCCTTGTTCTTCGAGAAAACCAGAATGTCGTCGAGATAGACCAAAACAAAGTCATTGGTGTAGGCGTTGAAGATGAAGTTCATCATGCGAGAGAAAGTCAGAGGAGCATTGACGAGGCCAAAAGACATCACAGTGTATTCATAAGAACCATAGCTTGTCCTGAAAGCTGTCTTGGGAATATCTTGCTCATGGATACGAATCTGATGATAACCCATACGGAGATCAAGCTTGGAGAATACTTGGACACCTTTGAGTTGTTCGAACAGCTCGTTTATGTTGGGAAGTGGGTATTTGTTCTTGATGGTCTTCTTGTTCAATGAACGGTAATCAACACAAAGTCGGTCTGTTCCATCCTTCTTCTTCACAAAAAGAACACCACAACCCCACGGAGAAGAACTAGGCCGAATGAGACCCATTCTCTCTTGAATATCGAGTTGCTTCTTCAGCTCCTTCAACTCTTCAGGTCCGAGCTTGTAAGGACGCTTGCACACAGGTTCCGTACCGGGCTCAAGATCGATGACGAATTCAACTGGCCGGTGCGGAGGCATTCCTGGAACCTCTTCTGGAAAGACGTCTTGATATTCGCAAACGACTGGAATTTGCGAGATGGCATCGAGTTCACCCTTCTCATTTAGAGAGAACAAACGGATGGTATCGTCATTCGCGGCAAAGACAATTACATCCTCAGACGAATGAGTCAATTGAATCTGCCTGGCTGCACAATCAAGCTGAGCCTTGTGCTTAGAAAGCCAATCCATCCCGAGAATAAGATCGATATCCGAGTTACCAAGAACCATTGGAGAAGCCAGAAACTTGAAGTCACCCAACATGATAGAAACATCCGGGACTATTGAAGTAGCCCTCATAGACTTAGCCGGAGAAACCACTCCCATAGGTTTACCCAACATTTGTGAAACGAAGTCATGCTTGGAAACAAATTATCTTGACAAGAAACAATGCGATGCACCAGTGTCAAAAAGAACTTTTGCGGGAAAAGAGTTAACTGGGAAGTTACCCATGATGACATCTGACGAGTCCTCTGCCTGAGCTGCATTCAGCAAGTTGACCTTGGCGTGCTTGGGGTTATGCTTGACCACAGCTGTACTTGCCGATCTCACAGGAGGAGGAGGAGGGAGACGCCTCTGATTGAGACACTTGTTGGCATAGTGACCCTTCTGTTGGCACTTGTTGCACGTGACCTCTGAAAGCGGACGGTGGTATGGAGCACTCGATCTTGGAGCTTGAGACGAAGTCTTGTTCTGAAAGCCAGGGTTGGGTGGGTGGGAAGATCCACTGCCACCTTTGCTCTTCTGCTGATACGGCTGACGGAACGGAGGAGGAGGAAGCCAATACTTCTGCTGCTTGGCCACTTGAGTAGAGGAAGAAGGAGTAGTGTCTCTGACTCGCTTCTTGGAAGCATCACATCTCAGTTGAGCGGCCTCTTGCTTTAGTGCCATGTTGTAGAACTCATCGTACCTCAAGGGCTCAAAGAGAACAAGAGCTAGCTGGATTTCTTCTCTAAGACCACCCCTGAACTGGTATATCATGCTCTTCTCATCAGGGACGTCCTGCTTGGCAAAGCGGGCGAGCTTCTGAAACAACTTGTTGTAGTCATAGACAGACAAAGAGCCTTTCTTCAGGTTGCGGAATTCCTCACGCTTGCTTTGAACCACACTCTGGGGAATATGATCAGCTTTGAAGTCTTGACGGAATTCATCCCAGGTAATCACACGTCCACCTCTGGAATCCTTGTATTGCTGGAACCATTTTGCAGCTTGATCTTTGAGTTGGAAGGAAGCGAACTTGACGAAGTCCTCAGGCCTGACGTTACTGCACTCGAAATGCTTGCACAGATCCACTAGCCAATCGTCAGCATCGGTTGCCTCAACACAATTCCTGAAAGTCTTTGGCCCGTTAGCAAGGAACTGGTTGAGTGTAGCAAAGTGATTCTGATTGTTGCCTTGGTTCCCTTGGTTTCCTTGATTGCGCTCTTGAAGAATTTGCATGATCAACTGTGTGTTTGCATTGGTTGCGGCCATCATAGCTTGCCATGCCTCCGGAGGAGGTGGAGGTGGTGGCGGAACCTGATTCTAATTCTGATTGGTGCTCTTAGCAGGAGCCATCCTGAAGAGGTTGACCACCGTTAGCACATAGACAGATAAATGAAGCTGGATCCAATGGAATGAAAATCGCAACATAAAGTCTTCACATCCGAACAAAATGAACGAATGCATTCCTCTTGAAATGGTCACATATCCATAAATTGAGAAGCTACTTAGAATTTAGGTAGAGAAATAAATCAACAAGGTACGGATCAAGAACGAATACTCGGTAAGAAATCCCAATCTCAAACCAAATATCCGTGGAAGAAGAACTAGAGCTACGAGAATTCCCACCTATGAAACTCCCGAACCTTTCCGGTTATGCAATCAGGTGTTGGGGATACAGGGGAAGCATAATATCTCACCCAAATCTAGCAAATCCTACATCCAGCTGTATCCATCCTTCAACACATAACCGAGAAAAACTTCGGAAACCATCTACCTCAACCTTCGAAAAGCATCCGTTATACAAGTTATGGCGATACTCCCGAACTCCCGTCCCAGTACTGGGTGGCGTCGAGGTTATCTCACCAACGAACTGCATAAAAGAGATTTTCGATGTCAGCATACTAAACTCAGGTATTCCAGAACTGCAACGATAAAATTATGACGACAACACCTCAGAGCTCAACTCCCCGGGACACTTCCACAAAACCCCTGACAGGAGGCACCAAGACAATGTTCTCGTCATAAAACCATCGGAACGATTCCAAGATACCCGCGTGATCCTAAAAAAAATTTAGTGAAATTTGAGAAGAGAAGAGTCAAAACTCTACGTCAGGATGCCTTACCAGAGCGATGAGGAGACTGGGAAGTAAAAAGAATTCCTAAACTCTCCGATATATAATTCCTAGAAGACTCAAAACATTTTTCTAGACACAACTCGGCCGCTAATAACGATCAAGCAATGGGGCTCCTAAGGTCGGGGAAGGCTCTGATTACCAACTTGTAACACCCCCGATGCGACTATAGCTCCCATGTGTCGAGGCACGACTTAGAGACATAATCGCATTAAAGGCATATGTCGCAAGTTAGGCAATCTTCACAACATCCCATGTAATATAAATAATAAAGGGGAGATAACATAGTTGGCTTACACTCGCCACGTCAATCAAGGTACATAAATAACATTACATCATCCAAACACTCATGGCCCGACTACGGCGCCAAAATAAAAGATAACCCAACATGCGACACGGTCCCGATCACCCCCAACTGGACACCACTACTGATCATCAGGGAAAGACACGTAGTATCGTTGAGAGTCCTCGTCAAACTCCCACTTGAGCTCGAGCGCGTCACCTGGAGCGGAATCATCAAGCCCTGCATCTGGTTTAATAGTAATCTGTGAGCCACAGGGACTCAGCAATCTCGCACCCTCGCGATCAAGACTATTTAAGCTTAATAGGAAAAGGCAAGGATAAATATGTGGAGCTGCAGCAAGCGACTAGCATATATGGTGGCTAACCTGTTCGCAAAAGAGAGCGAGAAGAGGAGGCAAAGCGCGAGCGAGACACTAGAGGACAACATGCGCAAGCATTACTCCAACACCGTGTTCACTTCCCGGACTCCGCCGAGAAGAGACCATCACGGTAACTCACACTGTTGATTCATTTTAATTAAGTTAGGGTTTACGCTATCTACAATCGGACATTAACAAATTCTCATCTGCCCATAACCGCGGGCACGGCTTTCGAAACTTCAAATCCCTGCAGGGGAGTCCCAACTTAGCCCATGACAAGCTCTCACGGTCAACGAAAGAATAGACCTCCTCCCGAGACGTTCCGATCAGACTCGGTATCCCGGTTCTTCAAGACAACTCCGACAATGGTAAAACAAGTCCAGCAACACCACCCGATGTGCCGATAAATCCCGATAGGAGCTGCACATATCTCGTTCTCAGGGCACACCGGATAAGCTAAGCGTACGGGAGCCAACGTAACCCAAGTTGCCAAGGGACGGCCCCGCACGGTGCTCTAGGTTGGACCAACGCTCAGAGGAGCACTGGCCCGGGGGGGGTTAAAATAAGATGACCCTTGAGTCCGCGAAACCCAAGGGAAAAGGCTAGGTGGCAAATGGTAAAACCAAGGTTGGGCATTGCTGGAGGATTTTTATTCAAGGCGGACTGTCAAGGGGTTCCCATTATAACCCAACAGCGTAAGGAACGCAAAATCCGGGAACATAACGCCGATATGACGGAAACTAGGGCGGCAAGAGTGGAACAAAACACTAGGCGAGAGGCCGAGCGTTCCACCCTTTACCAAGTATATAGATGCATAAAGATAACATGGCAATATAATGATATCCCAACAAGTAAATAATGTTCCAACAAGGAACGGTCTCCAATCTTCACCTGCAACTAGCAACGCTATAAGAGGGGCTGAGCAAAGCGGTAACATAGCCAATCAACGGTTTGCTAGGACATGGTGGGTTAGAGGTTTGACATGGCAATTTGGGAGGCTTGAAAGCAAGTGGTAGGCATCGTAGCATTGGCATAGCAAAAGAGCGAGCATCTAGCAAAGCAAAGATAGTAGTGATTTCGAGGGTATGATCATCTTGCCTGCAAAGTTGTTAGAGTTGACTGGATCCTAGAAAGCAAACTCAACGGGCTCCTCGTTAGCGAACTCGTCTCCCGGCTCTACCCAAACAAGACAAACAAGCAACAAGGACACAATCAACCTCGTGCAAAGCTCAAACAAGATGATGCAAAGATGGTATGCTATGCGGGATGCGATGCGGGATGCATATGCAAGATTTGACAAGGGATGCATGAACCTGGCCTCAACATGGAAATCCAAGTGTGCCACTAGAAAGATGAGATGAAATCGCTTGAAAACGATATAAAGAACGCCGGAATCGGAGTTACGGTTTGGAAATGGCAAGCAATTCAAATATGACCACGTTCTACGATTAACAGCAAGTAGCCGTCTAAATGCAACGAGATGAACATGCTACAGCACCCAAACATGGCATCAAAATGCATGGCAGGGATGCATTGATGATGCTTAACAAAAGACTAGCACTGAGCTATGGCCAATTCATCCATTAACAGGTTCAAACAAGCATGGCAAAAATGCATATGGTAAACAGATCTCAGACTTGGTGAAATTAACACTTGTCTGGAATTTAAGATCAGATAGCACTCTTCGGAGCTACAAAACTATATGCTACAGGACCTGAACATGTCAAAGTAAAGCATGACATTGAGCTACTCAAAGAGCTTAACAAAAGTCCCTTAGCGACCTTAAGCCAAAAGGGATCAGAAAATACAATTGCAAGCATGTGAACATGGCAAAAACATAATCAGATCACAGACTTAGTGAAAACTGGAGCATGCTGAAACAGATATCAAGTAGGCATGTTTACGAGCTCGATGCACTCACTACGGAGCAAGGCATGATAATCTAAGCATACACCCATCAAGAATACACAAAATATAAGCTAGATATGGCAAGAACAATAGCATAGAATGCACGGATCAACTACAACATCATCGGCAAAATCGCTAACAAGTAGACAATCTGCCCAGATTCACGAAATAGCAAAAGTAGAGCTCGATTGACTCAAGCTAGAGTGCTCCATAATTGCAAACAAAGACATGGATTGATAGAGAACTACAAGATTAACAAATCATCCTTACTGATCATCCTCAAAAGAGGCACGGATCACTAGGAAACAACATGAACATATGGCCATATGAGATAAACAGGTCAAGGACTTAGTGGAAATGCTAAGTCCCTGAAATCAGCATTACCAAGTGCCTCACTTTGCAAGCTTGTGCTAATCACCACACACATCACAAAAATACATGGGTTGCACCTCTGGAAAGATGGCAAACCCTTAACAAAACATATGTAGAGCTCATCGGCATATCATGCACACAATAATCATGGCAAAAATGACAAATATCTAAATGGAGCAGCAGATCTGGCAATTATCTCAAGTAGCACTCTTCTAACAGCATTTCGGGCATCAAGATGAACTCAAATGAAAATGATTCAATGAGATGAAATGATGTACTCTCTGAGGCGAACATTTTGATATGCTATATGCCCAAAACGGAGTTAAGGATGCAAAGTTACGATGCGATGAACAGGAGCATATGAACTAGGGTTTCGGGAGAAAAAGTCAACCGAGGCGGTTTGGTTCTGAGATCTGCACGGACTTTGAGGATGATCGGAACAGTGCTTGCCAGAGGAGAGAGAGATGGCCGGAGGAGGGAGAGCTCGCCGGGGACTTGCCGGCCGGGAGGAGGACGGCGAGGCGGCGGCGGAGGGCGGCGTCGGCGGGGGCGGCGGCCACCGGAGCTGCGACGGGGCGGCGCGGTCGAGGGGGTCCGGCACGAGAAGAGGGTGGCGGCGAGCGGCGGTCAGCGGCGGTCAGCGGCGTCCGGCCGCCGGAGACGGCGAAGGAGGCGGCGGGCGCGCGGGTGCGCGGGTGCGGGCGCGCGGGTGCGCTGGTGCGGGCGGCGGCGCTGGCCGGATGGGCCGGGGGGCGGATGCGGGCTCCCGCGGGCCGCAGTGGAGGAGGCCGGCCGGGGACACGTGGCACCTCCCGCTTGGCTGCAGGGCGGCGGCGCGAAACGTCCGGCGCGGCCTGGACGTGTCCGGCGCGGATGGAGGGGGCTAGGGTTTGGACTGCAGAATTTTCGGAGGGGATCACATATTTATAGGTAGAGGGAGCTAGGAGAGTCCAAATGAGGTGCGGTTTTCGGCCACGCGATCGTGATCGGACGCTCTAGATGATGGAGAGGGTTTTTGTGGGTTTTGGGCCAAATTGGAGGGGTGTTGGGCTGCAACACACACGAGGCCTTTTCGGTCCCTCGGTTAACCGTTAGAGCATCAAACGAAGTCCAAATGGTACGAAACTTGACAGGCGGTCTACCGGTAGTAAACCAAGGTCGCTTGGCAAGTCTCGGCCCAATCCGGAAATGTTTAATCCCCACACACGAAAGAAAGGTAGAATTGACCACCGGAGGAGAACGATGCACCGGAATGCGAAACGGACAACGGGGAAAATGCTCGAATGCATGAGATGAACACGTATGCAAATGCAATGCACATGATGACATGATATGAGATGCATGACAATGACAACAACACACGGAGACAAAAACCCGAATCCGAGAAAATAAAATAACTTAACGCCGGAAACGGCAAGAGTTGGAGTACATATTGGGAAAGTCATATCCGGGGTGTTACAGGTGAGTAGGGAATTAATAGGCTAATCAGCAAGTTAATCGGCCATTTAATCAATTAATCGGACGATTTATCGGGTTATCAGCTACTCGGGGACCCTATGAGTAGGGATTAATCGGCAAGTTAACTAGTTAATCGGATGAATTCTTGAACAAGGGTTTTTAGGAAACACTACCATTTTTAGTGTAGGCAATTCACTTTGAAAGAGCAAGCAAGGTAATGTATCTTTTTGGGAAAGTGCCATACATATATTTTCAAGTATGTCCAAGTAGTTATCAGACTTATTCGAACCTTTCTCGTTTGCCATTCACAAGTTGGATAATGTTCACAGGAAGGATTTGTTTTGTTGTTGTATTTAATAATAGCTTATGTAGTACATTTTTTAGCTTTTTTTTGTCTGAGCAATTTACATGTTGAAAAGTAGCAAATTTACACAACAACACAAGCAACTTATGTTCTGAAAACTAGCAACTTGCATACTAGTTCTTCATTTTTTGTTGATTACAGTATCCACTAATAGTAGGCAACAGGGGAAGTGGCATAATGGTTGCAGGAATTTTCAGACTATTAGAAGTACTATTTTTCTTCATTTTCTTAGGTCTTTTTTGGTAATGGGAGTGCCAGAATTGTTGACACTCATAGTTTTCTAATCTTCTTTGGCTACAAAACCACCAGCTCAAGACGGAGTTTTCTCGGTGTGCGGATGGTAGCTTGTTTGGCAGTATGGACCACATCACCAAATTTGTTGCCGCAAGATTGCCCGAGTCATATGAAAAATTAGTAAGTTATCTAGCACTTGTTTTTCCCTCTCACTGTTGTTCCCCCTTTTTATCGCCATTTGTACATTCAACCATTTTTTCAGAATCTTCAATAGAAGATATGTACTTATCATGTTCTCTACCATCCACTCTTATGTTTTACAGAAGCAAAAGAAGCTCACAGGGTTGGTGCACGATATGTGTTCTGTAATTTCACATGCAGTTGGGAAGCTCGTGACTGGGGTTGGGAAGATATATGATGGTGAATGGGGGACAAAGGAGGCAGATCCTACTACTGCGGAGACAAGCAGGCGGTAGCCTAACAGACGGGGCAAGCGAGTACCAGCCAGAAGAGACAGCTTACCAAGTGAGGAGGAGTCATTTAATTCTGACAGCGACGACAGCGAGGCAGCCGACAGTGAAAGTGAGGGAGATGGCAGGGATAAAAGTAGTGATGAAAGCGATAGCGATGGTAGTTCAGACAGCGATGATGGTCATGATGGATCAAGTGGAGTTCAGGGGAATCAAGTAGCCATGGAGCACGACAAACGATGGATCACCACGAGGGGGCATGTGCTGAGATGGGAGGGAAAGACGGAACTGGGGGAAACGAGGACAATGATGATGAAGAAGAAGAAGAGGATGACGAAAAAGAAGATGACGAAGGAAAGGAGTACGATGACGATGAAGAAGGCGATGGGGATGACAAAGGCAAGGAAGATGATGGGCAGGGGAAGCAGGATGAAGATGATGAAGATGACAGCAAAGGTGGCAACGGTGGTTCAGGCAGCAATGGTGGCTCCGATCGGGACGAGGATCCCGCAGCTGAAAATGCAAGCAGCGATGATGATGAACAATGCACGCTGCAATTTCTGATTGAAAAGAAGAGGGACAAAAAGGCAAAAGGATTGGATGAGGCGGATAGGATATCTATCAGAGACCTTGTGATGACAGAATTCAAAACTGATGTTTCCCCAAAACCACGCTTCCCTGTTTTTGAAGTGAAAGAAATGTTGGATATTGATGACATGTCCATGGCAACCGAAGCGAGGAGGATGTTCAAAGAGTTGTTGAGGGGGGAAGACTTGGATATGGTCTTCACATTCAACCCCAAGGAAATATGCCCAAAGGCGACTCGGCGGAAAATAATGAGAGAACTTGGCACTCTAAATGAAGCTACAGAATAGAAGATTGCTTGTCGAAACCAACTACCACCACTCCCGCCATCAAAGAAGATGAAGAAAACTGTCAGTTTCGTATTGGAGCCATCTGTGATGAATGAAACAGCAATTCATCCGCAAGCATACCATGCCGAAAATCCCGGTTATGGCCAAGGGGGGAAGTCAAGGCAGTCAGCCATGAAAAAATCTGGTCCTTCTCAGCAGCAACAACAGGCAATTTCTGAAACAAAAGAGGCAATTCATGGGAATGCCAAAACACAGGTGGTAAAGAGTACACCATCAAGCTCAGTAGCACCCCCGTGCAGCAAAGTTGGAGATGAGGCAGTACCTACAGGAGTAGATCCAAAGCAGTCGGGTAGTTTTCATTCCCAATGTCAAGCAAGTGGATCACATATTCTGGCAACTCAGTCCAACGAGGAAGCAAGACCAGCTGTTTTTCAGGCAAGTTCTGTAGAGGAAACACTAGACCCCACAAAAGTAAGGCCAGTTCAATTCAAGAAGGGACCCACAGTGCTAGTAAGCACAGGAAACCACACCGGAACACAACCACTAGGTGACTTAAATGGTCAAGTGCTTCCCCCGTCTCGAGGAAATGTGATGCAGTCAGCCAATGGTATCCAGAGGGCCAAGGTGCAAGACTTCAAGGCATCACCTGAGGCTCCAGCATTAAATCATGCAGGACACAAAAAGGAGAAAGAGAACATCCCTCCGGTGTCATGTATGGAGATCAAAAGGATACAAGACCTGCCTGAAGCTGTAACCATGGGAAAAAGTCCAGAACAAAAGTTGCTAAGAGCCCTAGGGAAATTGCATGTCTGCTCAATTGTACTTGCCCAACCTGAGGCCACAAGTGTTCCAGAAGCAGTAGAAGCAACTGGCCAGGGGAACATTCACCATTTCTCTAATGTGGAGGAGCGGTACCATGATTTCATGCGTGTTAGTGGGAAGACAAGAAATGCACTAGAAATCAATGTTCTAGATGTGAGTGAGCTGTTTGCAAGGTGTGTTGATCCAAATAGCAAGAATGCCCAATCCAACTCCATAAATCACAGTTCAGCAAATAAAGATAAACAACATTTTGAGCAAAGGGACACCGAAAGATCAAATGAGTTTTTCAGAGAGTACTGCCCAGCACCAAGTTTCGATCTAGGCATAGATGATTTGCACACAAGATCTGCAGACAACACAGCACATCAGCATGTTGGGTCAAGCACATTTGCAGAGCATGAGTTCAAGGAACTCCCAGTACGTAACCAGCCAATCATCGATATAACCGACGATGATTATCTGTTGGACATTGAAGGCATAGATGAACCGTGTGTTCAAGCAGAAGGAAATGCGTACCAAACACCTGAAAAAAGTTCCAACCAAGGAGAAGTGGGGTCAATCAGCAAGGTTTACAGCAGTAGTAGTTCAGGAGAGATGCATCCACATCAATACGAGAGAAGGATTATCAAGCCACCTCCTTGCAAGAGGTCACCTTTCATTGACTATAATGAGAAGAAAGTCTACATGTCCAAACCCGAAGCAAATAGATTGTATGCATCAGTTATTTTGCATGGAAGAATTTAATGAAGAAGAATCACCAGATGTGGATACCAGGTATGACAGTATATCACTACATTTCTGTTTGTCAGCCTTTGCACAATGCACTTTCCCCCAGGCAAGGTCTATCATGTTATCCAGGCAATTCAAACTGTGTTTACAAGCAATCCATTTATAGAATCAGGCAACTTGGCTTAGTGTGAAATTCTTATTTTTGAAATAGTTTCTCCTTTGATATGACCATGCCCCCATGTGTTTTTCCTGAGTTGAAATTGTTGGAAATATGCCCTAGAGGCAATAATAAAAGCATTATTATTATATTTCTTTGTTCATGATAATTGTCTTTATTCATGCTATAACTATATTATCCGGAAATCGTAATACACGTGTGAATACATAGACCATAATATGTCCCTAGTAAGCCTCTAGTTGACTAGCTCGTTGATCAACAGATAGTCATGATTTCCTGGCTATGGACATTGGATGTCATTGATAACGGGATCACATCATTAGGAGAATGATGTGATGGACAAGACCCAATCCTAAGCATAGCACACAGATCGTGTAGTTCGTTTGCTAGAGCTTTTCCAATGTCAAGTATCTTTTCCTTTGACCATGAGATCGTGTAACTCCCGGATACCGTAGGAGTGCTTTGGGTGTATCAAACGTCACAACGTAACTGGGTGACTATAAAGGTGCATTACAGGTATCTCCGAAAGTGTCTGTTGGGTTGACACGGATCGAGACTGGGATTTGTCACTCCATATAACGGAGAGGTATCACTGGGCCCACTCGGTAATGCATCATCATTATGAGCTCAAAGTGACCAAGTGGTTGATCACGGGATCATGCATTACGGTACGAGTAAAGTGACTTGCCGGTAACGAGATTGAACAAGGTATTGGGATACCGACGATCGAGTCTCGGGCAAGCAACATACCAATTGACAAAGGGAATTGTATACGGGGTTGTTTAATCCTCGACATCGTGGTTCATTCGATGAGATCATCGTGGAGCATGTGGGAGCCATCATGGGTATCCAGATCCCGCTGTTGGTTATTGACCGGAGAGTCGTCTCGGTCATGTCTGCTTGTCTCCCGAACCCGTAGGGTCTACACACTTAAGGTTCGGTGACGCTAGGGTTATGAAGATATGTATATGCAGTAATCCGAATGTTGTTCGGAGTCCCGGATGAGATCCCGGACGTCACGAGGAGATCCGGAATGGTCCGGAGGTAAAGAATTATATATAGGAAGTGCTGTTTCGGCCATCGGGACAAGTTTCGGGGTTATCGGTATTGTACCGGGACCACCGGAGGGGTCCCGGGGGCCCACCGGGTGGGGCCACCTGTCCCGGGGGGCCACATGGGCTGTAGGGGGTGCGCCTTGGCCTATATGGGCCAAGGGCACCAGCCCTACTAGGCCCATGCGCCTAGGGTTTCCACCACGGAGGAGTCCAAGTGGTGGAAGGCACCCTGAGGTGCCTTGGGGGGGAGGGAAACCCTCCCCTGGCCGCCGCACCTAGGAGATTAGATCTCCTAGGCTGCGCACCACCCCCCCTTGGCCCTCCTATATATAGTTGAGGAGAGGGAGGACTTCATACCTCAGCCTTTGGTGCTTCCTCTCTTCCCGTTACGTCTCTCTCTCGTAGTATAGGCAAAGCCCTGCTACTGTGACGCCCTGCATCCACCACCACGCCGTCGTGCTGCTGGATCTTCATTAACCTCTCTTCCCCCCTTGCTGGATCAAGAAAAGAGGAGACGTCATCCGTTCCGTACGTGTGTTGAACGCGGAGGCATCGTCCGTTCGGTGCTAAGATCATCGGTGATTTGAATCACGTCGTGTTCGACTACATCATCCCCGTTCTCTGAACGCTTCCGCTCGCGATCTACGAGGTACGTAGATGCATCTAATCACTCGTTGCTAGATGAACTCCTAGATGGATCTTGGTGAAACGTAGGAAAATTTTTGTTTTCTGCAACGTTCCCCAACAGAAATGGTGGTAGGCAATTCATGGAAGGATTTTGTGAGTTGAATGCCTCTCTTTTTTCATGCATCGCAAAGGGTAATTGAATATGGCAAATACTTTGTCACGGTCAGGGAGCTCGCAAACTCAATGAAGAAGGAAGGTTTTGTCTTGAGCCATGTAATGGAAGTTGGTATAGAGACTATAATGATGAACTTGCCACCAGACTCAAAGAAGCTCGTGATGCCCGTTAGGTTCTCGGTAAGAAAACGCGAAGCAACTAGTAGTGTAGTTTTGCGTTTCTTTCCTTTTCTTTTTTCATAAAAGGTCATGGTCATGTTTGTATTCTTTTTTACATCAGGTTCAGATGCAAAACATGGAATTGAACGGCAAGGAGCTCATTTCCCGGTTCAAGAAGTCGAATCGCTTGGACCGTAAAGACATGGTAAGTTAATGGTTTCTTTACTTTTTACCAATGCATTTTATATATATGACTTTTTATGCTAAAACTTTTGCTCACACAAATGTAAATATTTCTTAGGGGGGGCAAGTTGACCACACTCATGAAATTGCTTTTCTGTGGCAAGTTGCTTACATTTTTTGCACAACTTGCCTGTGCATTTTTGGCTGGTTGCTTACATAAGTAGATAACTTGCCTATGCATCTTCTGTTTTTGGCAAATTACTCACACTAGTACAAAACTGGCATGTGCATTTTTGCTTCTTCAGTCCATTTTCTTAATTTGTGAGAGCACACAGAAAAAATTGCTTACATCCAGCTTCTAGTATTGTATTTTTTTATACTAAACCCATTTTGTTTTTTCTAACAGATTATGTTCCCAGTGTTAGACAACATCGACAAGACAAAACCTAAAGTAGGCAATCATTACTGGATTTTTAACGTGAACATAAGGGATCAACGTTTTGAAACTCTTGATTCTTGGAGGACGCTCAAAAACAAGGCTTTAGATGTTTGCGCAAGGAAAATGGTTGCAAGTTTTCGGTCTCTATGGGAAGAGCATTACGCCAGTTCCCGCGTCTCGCTGGATGACTTTGGGCTTACCAACATCGACGTTCCAAAACAAAATAATGAGTAAGCATCCACTTCTTTTCACATATTAACTATGGTTTTGTTCAGTTTTTTACAAGTGACACAATACTACTAGAGTAAGCATCTAGTTCTTTTTTCAATTTTTTGTTTAGGTTCGACTGTGGTGTTTTTGCTCTGACGCTAGCAAACGGTTGGGAGGCAAGGGCTGTTCCAAATTTCACAGCTGAGGATATTCCAAGCATCAGGAAACAATTGACTAACATGTGGGTTGACAACGCCAACAACAAGGCTCCATGGAAAACCATACTCAAGTTAGCATAGGTCAGTTTTTTCTCCCCTCACGCGCACTACAACCATGTAAATGCATGTGTTGTTTCTTTTGCTCTTTTGTGAACTTTGGACTGCCGGGGGAGGACTTGCCTGTATAAAAACTTGGACCAGGCAACTCTATTGCATAAACAGGCAATTTAAGCTTTAATTTGAGGCAAGTTATTCAGAAGAACCCATAAAAGACAAAGGAAAGACAAATAGTATGATCATTACATAACGAGGGAATTGTTGCATTTATAGCATTGCAGAATCTTATATATGTAAGTTTTCGACCATTATGGGGAGGGCAAGTGTGTTTGCGGGCAATTCAAAGCACACAACAGGCAACTCAAAACTTATAACCAGGCAACTCAAAACTCTAGTGTGAGGCAAGTCAGCCACAAGAAACCGTAAACCATAAATAATAGTTTAGGATGTTCAAACATACAGACCCACAAATAGTTTAACTTGTCAATGCCATTCGACACATCTTTTCAGCAATCTGGTCACTGTGTGACCATTACACCAATCTGGTCGGGCAGCTTGCACCATTGTGGTTAAAAGAACCACAATAGCTGCAATTGTTCTTTCTCTTCGGATGCAGGTCAAGTGCTGATTGAATTCTTTTTGACTTTGCCCTCCCTTTTGTTGTTGATTTTGGAGGGTCTCTAGGAATTGCAGGGCCAAGTGTGGTAGCAGGTCTTCCAAAATGTGGTTCAACCATTGTAGTACCGTGTGTGGCTGCAACAGCTGCATGCAGAGATGCCATACTGAGCGGCTGGTGCGCATATCCACCAGGAGCTTGCGCAATAGGAGATGAAATTGCATTGGCATTTTCTTCTTGTGTAGTTGAAGACCCTGGATGCTGCCCATACCTGCCATCCACTGTTGCTATTGACGCAGGCAATGGTGCCGGTCCAGGACTAGCCACATAGGTTGTGTTTGCTGCGTTAGGCCCCCGCGGTGGTTGTATAGCCCCCATAGCTTGTGGTGCATGCCAAATTGCTGGTCTAGGACCCATAGGAGGTCGCGCATGCCCTCTTGCTAGTGTCGTATCCATCAAAAGTTGTGGCGCAGCTCCTCTTAGCGCTTGCACAGGCCTTGTCATTGTTGAGCCCCTTGAAAGGTGCGGTGCTGCTCCACTGTTCAGTGGCACATATCCTGACAGTTGCTGTACAGGCCAGCAGCCTTGTGTGGGAGGGCTCCTGGGTAGTGGTACAGCCCCCTTTTGCATCGCTGCAGCCCTGAACGCTGTTTGTTGGTGTCCATCCTCACTCATAGAGTTGCCAGTTAGTTTTGGTGCGTTTTTTCTCCGCGGTGCAGAAGTAGGTCGCTGCTGCCTAGGTCCAGAAGAGGTTTGTGCAGGTTCATCAGGACGCACCGCAGGGCCACTAGTTGCCCGAGTGTTACTCGGTGGTGGCGCAGAAGTAGGTCGCTGCTTCCTAGGTCCAGAAGGGGCTTGTGCAGGCCCTTCAGGACGCACCACAGGGCCACCAGTTGCCTGAGAGTTACTCGGTGGTGGTGCAGAACCATTAGCTGATGGTGGAGGACCACCAGAGGGCCCACTTGTTGGTGCTGCCAGTTTCTTCTTCTTTGACATGTTGAGATTTTTGATTTCATGACGCGCACCACGCATATGTTTCTTTACAATATTCGTCGCAGCATCTGACGCACTAGCAAACCGGGCAAGGCTACCAAAATCCACCATCAAATTTGCATGATTGAGTTCCTTTTTCGATTGTGGTGGCATCTCATCAGGTTGATCTTCGACAGCAGGGGGTGCGTTGGGAATTGCCATAGGTGTCTATCTTCTAAGTATGTACTACGCTGGGATTTCATCAACACCAAGTTGGTTGAAAACTTTCAAGATATGGCAGCAAAGCATGCCGTCCCTCTCAATCTTGCAGCAGTCACATCTGTAGTCTCCAGCACTAGCTTCCACCGTGACAAAATAGCCCCTAGAACCATATTTGGCAACCCACTCTTGATTGGGGTAAACCTCATACAAGTTTTCACCATGCGGTCGCACATTGTACCTTGTAGTCAACTGAAACTCATCACGAAACTTCTCGTACAAGTCCCTAGTATACGAACTGTACGCCTGCTTCTCTATTGGGTAAGATGACCACATTTCAGTCTGTAAATGTCCTGTCCTGTAGTCTTTTGAACCCTCCCGGACTAGTATGTGTGTTTGGATTTTCTGATATTGCTTCACAAAGTTCAAAATGGACTTGTGTGGGTTCACATATCGCTTAAGGATAGTGTTGAACCCCTCGCTGCGTTGAGTTGACTGCAAGAAAGGGAAGAATTGGTGCTTGAAGTAGCAGGGTACCCATGTCTCTCTATACTTGTATAGATTCTCGAAGTGGGAGTCAGTCATAGCCTCATACTTCATCATCAGCTCACACCACCCTGCCTCAAATTCTTCCGGCGTCAAGCTGAAGTCAAAACAGTTGTTGAAATCTTTGGACAAGCCA
Organism: Triticum urartu; assembly: GCF_056163025.1. NCBI lineage: Eukaryota > Viridiplantae > Streptophyta > Magnoliopsida > Poales > Poaceae > Triticum > Triticum urartu. The sequence goes on along the minus strand of NC_141879.1, from coordinate 224,410,268 downwards.
GGGTTTCGCCCCAGCAATGCTCCAAGCTTTTCTTGTGCTTTTTTCATAATATGCCAGCGGCAACAGCGGTGCACACTTGTAGGAAAGATCTTTTTAATTGACTGTGCCATTGCGATGTCTTGGTCGGTTATGATGTTGGTGGGTGCTACATGCATTGCCTCAAGGAAGGTCTGGAATAGCCAATCAAAGCTTGATGCCAACTCTTGCCTAATAAAGCCACAACCCAACATGAATGACTACCCATGCCTGTTAATCCCAATGAATGGTGCAAAGGGCGTGTTGTACATGTTAGTCATATACGTTGTGTCAAAGGAGATACAATCATGATAAGATTCCACGTACACCTTCCTTGCTGCACCATCGACCCAGAAAATATTCTCAACCCTGTCTTCCTCATCATATTTTATCTTGTAAAAAAATCTGGATCCTCTCTCTGCTGATCTTTAAAGTAAGCAACCGTCTCTATCATATCCCCTTCTTTTGTATCATCCTTGTTCAAGAGCGTCTTGAGGTTTGTAATGTGCTTAGTGCCATAAGGTACAATGATTTCTGTCCCATAGAAACCTGACATGATGTGCATCATACGACCTGTTGACATGAAGTCACAATGGTGCTCAATTCTTTTTCTACACAAAAATAGTGCCAAAAATAGTTTCTTTTCTGTTTTTAGCAAGGCAACTCAAATGCAAAGCTTGGGCAATTCATGAAGCTATACAAGCAACTACAACCATATGCATTAGTGAGCAATACAAATTTCAATCATAGGCAAGTTGACCCCATCCAGAAACAAGTAGTATTTGTACATTTTAGCTACAAAGAGACTAATCATAGGCAAGTTCAGATTCAACACCAAATTTGTTTTATAAAAAAACTAGGCAAGCAGGAACTTTGCATTGAGCAACAAACAGGTAAACATTAGGCAAGTCCAGCATCCAGAAACAAATCAGGCATTTTATGTCTTTTTTGTACTGTTGTAAGCAATTTAGTGGCACTATCAAGCAACTAAGTTATTTTGTTTGAAGCAAATCAGTGACATGTTTCAAGCAAAAACAGGTACTTGTTGATGGGCTAAGAAACACACAACCAGTAGGCATGCCCAGGTTCTTAAAGTTAGAAGATAGGGAGTGAGGTGGGTGTGGTTCAATACCTGTAGTTAAATTGCAGTTATGAAGATGAGTAAGGAAGGCCCTTTCTTCTGGCGGGATCCCTTGGTGTGATCACAAATACTTAGTCAAACATGGCTTGTCAACCAACGGATGGTTGTGCTCGCTAACAAAGTAGATCACTTCCCATCTGCCATCTATTACCTTCACAATCATCTTAGCTTTGCAACCAGTTTGCACAATTTTATCTCTTTTTCGTTTCTTGCTCCTTTTTTTGCCTTTACTATCATCATCAAGAAAGACAATAGCCTCATCTTCATTATCATTTTTTTCTTGCTCAACAATGTCATCTAGCACGGGAATCTTTTCTGCCCCTCCGTCATCAACATCAGGCTTCTGAAACTTGTTGCAAACAAACTGTTGTTTTATCAACTCCCCGGTTTTTAGATCCTTCCTTGAACTATTCATTTTGATTGAAAACCCCATTTGCAAGGAATATGCATTGTAATGCACCTTGGCATCATCCAAAGTGTCGAACCTCATGCCCACGTAAGGCTCCTTGGGCTGTGACCAAGCTTCATCATCATTTTCAGCACCCAAACCATTACCAACAGTGCCACCGGTATCACCTGCAGCACCTGTGCCATCAAGGGTATGAGCATCACTCCCAGCTGCTACAGCTACAGGTACTTGTGTACTGCCCAGAGAACGGCCCCCATGACTTGACTGCCCATCTGTCTCCATTGCTTCTGTAGCAGCACCATCGACTCTTTGGATGATAGGGGGATTAGATGATTCCGCCATAAATTCTGCATTTCCAGCAGCATGTTGTGTACAGTACAATGGATCATCATTATTTTCAGCTGGTTCCTCATTCAGGTCAATCATTGTCAACCTGTTTATTTTATTGAGAATATGGGAAAAGTAAAGCAAGTCAGCAGAGGGATGCAAGCAAGTAGCACAGTAAATACAGGCAAGCCAATAGCACACCTACCCAAGCACACAAGAATAGCTCAATCATGTTCAACCTGTGCATTTTTTCAACCAAAAAAATTAAAGCAATTTTTACGTTGTTGAGCCAAGCTAGTACCACACTAAACTCAGGCAAGCAAACAACACAGCAACGCAAGCACACCAGATTCACAAGATAGCAATTGAACATAACCAGGCAATTCAAAGTGCACTATCAGGCAATCCAAACCATATAATCAGGCAAGTCAAACTATATATGTCAGGCAATATATTATTTCAGGAGATGCATGGTTTTTTTGTATTAATGAATCATGTTTGTACATATAAACATAGGCTTTTTGTTTTTTGTGTTTCATAATATATTTTCTTATTTTGTTTTTCTTAAACGCATGCAACATTGATTTTGGGGAAGCAAGCATCCTGCCAGAGAAGTGCTACTTTGAAGTGTCTTCAGAATGGAATTCACTCCCAAATCAAAGAGATTAGAGCATGTTTAGTGTTAGGAAAAACTTAAGTTAGCATTATGGGCATGATTGATCTTTTATATCCAGACTATTTTTGCTTTCAGTACCTATGTTTGTGTGTTAAAAATAACTTAAGTTGACAGTTTTAGGTTTCATCTTTACAGCAGCAAGTTTGTGTGTTTCTGGATATGCTCAGTATGTTTGGAAGTAACGTTTCGCAGCTGAGATAGTTGTTGGTATATCGACAAGTTCAAGGGGTTGACTACGATGAGACTTTCTCACCGGTAGCGAAGCTGAAGTCCGTCCGAATCATGTTAGCAATTGCCGCATTTTATGATTATGAAATATGGCAAATGGACGTCAAAACGGCATTCCTTAATGGTTTCCTTAAGGAAGAATTGTATATGATGCAGCCGGAAGGTTTTGTCGATCCTAAGAATGCTGACAAGGTGTGCAAGCTCCAACGCTCAATTTATGGGCTGGTGCAAGCATCTCGGAGTTGGAACATTCGCTTTGATGAGATGATCAAAGTGTTTGGGTTTACGCAGACTTATGGAGAAGCCTGCGTTTACAAGAAAGTGAGTGGAAGCTCTGTAGCATTTCTCATATTATATGTAGATGACATACTTTTGATGGGAAATGATATAGAACTCTTGGACAGCATTAAGGCCTACTTGAATAAGAGTTTTTCAATGAAGGACCTTGGAGAAGCTGCTTATATATTAGGCATCAAGATCTATAGAGATAGATCGAGACGCCTCATAGGTCTTTCACAAAGCACATACCTTGATAAGATATTGAAGAAGTTCAATATGGATCAGTCTAAGAAGGGGTTCTTACCTGTGTTACCAGGTGTGAAATTGAGCTCAGCTCAATGTCCGACCACGGCAGAAGATATAGAAGAGATGAGTGTCATCCCCTATGCCTCAGCCATAGGTTCTATTATGTATGCCATGCTGTGTACCAGACCTGATGTAAACCTTGACGTAAGTTTGGTAGGAAGGTACCAAAGTAATCCCGGCAAGGAACACTGGACAGCGGTCAAGAATATCCTTAAGTACCTGAAAAGGACTAAGGAAATGTTTCTCGTTTATGGAGGTGACGAAGAGCTCGTCGTAAAGGGTTACGTCGACGCTAGCTTCGACACAGATCTGGATGACTCTAAGTCACAAACCGGATACGTGTATATTTTGAATGGTGGGGCAGTAAGCTGGTGCAGTTGCAAGCAGAGCGTCGTGGCGGGATCTACATGTGAAGCGGAGTACATGGCAGCCTCAGAGGCAGCACATGAAGCAATTTGGGTGAAGGAGTTCATCACCGACCTAGGAGTCATACCCAATGCGTCGGGGCCGATCAAGCTCTTCTGTGACAACACTGGAGCTATTGCTCTTGCCAAGGAGCCCAGGTTTCACAAGAAGACAAGGCACATCAAGCGTCGCTTCAACTCCATTCGTGAAAATGTTCAAGATGGGGACATAGATATTTTTAAAGTACACACGGACCTGAATGTAGCAGATCCGTTGACTAAACCTCTCCCTAGAGCAAAACATGATCAACACCAGAATTCCATGGGTGTTCGATTCATCACAATGTAACTAGATTATTGACTCTAGTGCAAGTGGGAGACTGTTGGAAATATGCCCTAGAGGCAATAATAAAAGCATTATTATTATATTTCCTTGTTCATGATAATTGTCTTTATTCATGCTATAATTGTGTTATCCGGAAATCGTAATACATGTGTGAATAATAGACACCAACATGTCCCTAGTAAGCCTCTAGTTGACTAGCTCGTTGATCAACAGATAGTCATGGTTTCCTGACTATGGACATTGGATGTCATTGATAACGGGATCACATCATTAGGAGAATGATGCGATGGACAAGACCCAATCCTAAACATAGCATAAGATCGTATAGTTCGTTTGCTAGAGTTTTCCAATGTCAAGTATCTTTTCCTTAGACCATGAGATCGTGTAACTCCCGGATACCGTAGGAGTGCTTTGGGTGTACCAAACGTCACAACGTAACTGGGTGACTATAAAGGTATACTGCGGGTATCTCCAAAAGTGTCTGTTGGGTTGACACGGATCAAGACTGGGATTTGTCACTCCGTATGACGGAGAGGTATCACTGGGCCCACTCGGTAATGCATCATCATAATGAGCTCAAAGTGACCAAGTATCTGGTCATGGGATCATGCATTACGGTACGAGTAAAGTGACTTGCTGGTAACGAGATTGAACGAGGTATTGGGATACCGATGATCGAATCTTGGGCAAGTAAGATACCGATTGACAAAGGGAATTGTATACGGGATTGATTGAATCCTCGACATCGTGGTTCATCCGATGAGATCATCGAGGAGCATGTGGGAGCGAACATGGGTATCTAGATCCCGCTGTTGGTTATTGACCGGAGAGCGATCTCGGTCATGTCTACATGTCTCCCGAACCCGTAGGGTCTACACACTTAAGGTTCGGTGACGCTAGGGTTGTAGGGATATGTATATGCAGTAACCCGAATGTTGTTCGGAGTCCCGGATGAGATCCTGGACGTCACGAGGAGTTCCGGAATGGTCCGGAGGTAAAGAATTATATATAGGAAGTGCTATTTCGGGCATCGGGACAAGTTTCGGGGTCACCGGTATTGTACCGGGACCACCGGAAGGGTCCCGGGGGTCCGCCGGGTGGGGCCACCTGCCCCGGGGGCCACATGGGCTGTAGGGGGTGCGCCTTGGCCTACATGGGCCAAGGGCACCAGCCCCAAGAGGCCCATGCGCCTAGGGTTCAAGAAGGGAAGAGTCCCAAAGGGGGAAGGCACCTCCTAGGTGCCTTGGGGAGGAAGGATTCCTCCCTTGGCCGCCGCCCCCCCTAGGAGATTGGATCTCCTAGGGCCGGCCCCCCCCCCTAGCCCTCCTATATATAGTGGGGAGATGGAGGACTTCTTACCCCATGCCTTTGGTGCCTCCCTCTCCCTCTCCAACACATCCTCCTCCTCCATAGAGCTTGGCGAAGCCCTGCCGGAGTACTGCAGCTCCACCACCACCACGCCATCGTGCTGCTGCTAGAGCCATCTTCCTCAACCTCTCCTTCCCCTTGCTGGATCAAGAAGGAGGAGATGTTACGCTGACCGTACGTGTGTTGAACGCGAAGGTGTCGTCCGTTCGGCGCTAGGATCTCCGGTGATTCGGATCACGTCGAGTACGACTCCCTCATCCCCGTTCTTTGAACGCTTCCGCTCGCGATCTACAAGGTACGTAGATGCATCCAATCACTCGTTGCTAGATGAACTCATAGATGGATCTTGGTGCAACCGTAGGAAAAATTTTGTTTTCTGCAACGTTCCCCAACACAAGACTATTCAAGCTTTTAGGTATGGCAAGGTAAAATATGAGTGGAGCTGCAGCAAGCGACTAGCAAGTATGGTGGCTAACTTATTCGCAAAGGAGAGCGAGAAGAGGAGGCAAAGCACGAGCGAGAAACTAGAGAACAACCTGCGCAAACATTACTCCAACACCGTGTCCACTTCCCGGACTCCGCCGAGAAGAGTCCATCACGGTAACACACTCAGTTGATTCATTTTAATTAATTAAGGTTCAAGTTATCTACAACCGGACATTAACAAATTCCCATCTGCCCATAACCGCGGGCACGGCTTTCGAAAGTTCAATCCCTGCAGGGGAGTCCCAACTTAGCCCATGACAAGCTCTCACGGTCAACGAAGGAATAGACCTCCTCCCAAGATGTTCCGATCAGACTCGGTATCTCGGTAATTCAAGACACTTCGACAGGTTAAAACAAGTCCAGCAACACCGCCCGAATGTGCCGACAAATCCCGATAGGAGCTGCACATATCTCTTTCTCAGGGCACACTCAGATTGTCCTAGGTACGGGTAGGCCAGCCCAGAGTTGCCCCTGGTGGCCACCGGTAGCTGACAGGTGGACCAACACTCAGAGGAGCACTGGCCCGAGGGGGTTAAAATAAAGATGACCCTTGAGTCTGCAGAACCCAAGGGAAAGAAAAGGCTAGGTGGCAAATGGTAAAACCAAGGTTGGTCATTGCTGGAAAAGCTTTAATCAAGGCGAAATATCAAGGGGTTCCCATTATAACCCAACCGCATAAGGAACGCAAAATGCGGGAACATAACACCGATATGACAGAAACTAGGACGGCAAGAGTGGAACAAAACACTAGGCGAGAGGCCGAGCCTTCCACCCTTTACCAAGTATATAGATGCATTAAGTTAACATAGCAATATAATGATATCCCAACAAGTAAATAAAAGATGTTCCAACAAGGAACGGCCTCCAATCTTCACCTGCAACTAGCAACGCTATAAGAGGGGCTGAGCAAAGCGGTAACATAGCCAATCAACGGTTTGCTAGGACAAAGGTGGGTTAGAGGTTTGACATGGAAATTTGGGAGGTTGGCAAGCGAGTGGTAGGCATCGTAGCAATGGCATAGCAAAAGAGCGAGCAAACTAGCATAGCAAAGATAGTAGTGATTTCGAGGGTATGATCATCTTGCCTGCACAGTTGTCAGAGTTGACTGGATCCTCACAAGAAAATCAACGGGCTCCTCGTTAGTAAACTCGTCTCCCGGCTCTACCCAAACAACACAAACAAGCAACAAGGATACAATCAACCACGTGCAAGATCAAGCAATATGATGAAATGATGATATGCTATGCGGGATGCAAAATGCAAGATATGACAGGAAATGCATGAACCTGGCCTCGACTTGAAAAAGCAAGTGTGCCACTGGAAAGATGGGATGAAATCGCTTGAAAACGATATAAAGAACGCCGGAATCGGAGTTACGGTTTGGAAATGGCGAGCGATTCAAAAATGACACCGGTCTGCGATTTACAGCAAGTAGGCATCTAAATGCAATGAAATAAACATGCTACAGCACCCAAACATGACAACAAAATACATGGCAGGGATGCACACAAGATGCTTAACAAAAGACTAGCACTGAGCCACGGCCAATTCATCCATTAACAGGTTCAAACAATCATGGCAAAAACGCAAATGAAAAACAGATCTCAGACTTGGTGAAATTAACACTTGTCTGGAATTTCAGATCATATAGCCCTCTTCGGAGCAACAAAACAACATGCTACAGGACCTGAACATGACAACGAAAGACATGGCATGGAGCTACTCAACAAGCTTAACAAAAGTCCCTTAGTGACCTTGAGCCAAAAGGGATCACAAAATATACTAACATAACTCACGAAAACATAATCAGTTTTCAGACAGTGAAAACTAGGACATGCTGAAACATAACTCACGAAGGTATGTTTACGAGCTCGATGCACTCACTACGGTGCAAGTCATGGCAAGACAATCATACATCCATAAAGAAGTCACAAAATACAAGGTAGACATGGCAAGAACAATGGCATAGCATGCACGGATCAACTACAATAACATCGGCAAAATCGCAAACAAGTTGACGATCTGCCCAGATTCACAACGAAGCAAAAGAGAGGTCGATTGACACAAGCTAGGCTGCTCCATAATTGCAAACAAAGATATGGATGGATAGGGAATAATAAGATTAACAAAACTCCTTTACTGATCATCCTCAAAAGAGGCACGGATCACTAGGAAACAGCATGGACATATGGCATCATGAACTAAGTAATCCCAGACTTAGTGAAAACTACCAAGTCCCTGAAAACATATTTACCGGGTGCCTCACTTTGCAAGCTTGCACAAGTCACCACACACATCACAAAAATGCATGGGTTGCACCTCTGGAAAGAAGATAAAAACCTTAACAAAACATATGAAGGACTCATAGGCATAACATGCACACAACAATCATGGCAAAAATGACAAAAGTCTAAGATGAACTAGCAGATCTGACAATTAACTCACGAAGCCTCCTTCTAACAGCATTTCGGGCATCAAGATGCACTCAAATGAAAATGATGCAATGGAATGAAATGATGTACTCATCGAGACAAACATTTTGATATGCTATATGCCCAAATCGGAGCTACGGATGCGGAGATATCATAGGTCAAAGTATGCATAAAAATTAGGAGGAGAGGGGGAAAAGTCAACCGCTAGGGTTTTTCAGATCTGAGATCCGGCCCGATGCACTGTTCACCGGAGCGCGTTTCCCGAGGATGGCCGGCGCCAGAGTTCGTCGGAGGTGGCCGGAGGTGGCCGGAGAAGGCGTGGAGGAGGCGGTGGAGCTCCTCGGGGACCCGATCCGGCCACGGGGACGCGGGGCGGCGAGGATCCGAGGCGGCGGCGGCGGATCGGGGCGGCGGCCGCCGGGCGTGGGGACGACGGCGAGGTTCCGGGGCGGCGGCGGTGGATCGGGGTGGCGGCGGCCGGGCGTGGGGACGACGGCGGCGCGGGGCGCGCGCGAGGGAGGAAGTGGCGGGGCCCGGTCGCGGGAGGAGAGGGCCGATCGCGAGCCGGCCGGGCCGCGGGCGGTGGTGGCGGCGACTTGCCAAGTGGCGGCACGAGAGTGGACCAGGCGGGCGGCGGACGGCGGGATTTTCGTCCGGCGGCGGGCGGACACGTCCGGCCGCGCGGAGATCTCTTTTTCTAGGGTTAGGGGTGGACTGAACCGCGAATTTTTGGAGGGGGGTGTATATATAGGCATAGAGGGAGCTAGGAGAGTCCAAATGAGGTGCGGTTTTCGGCCACGCGATCGTGATCGAACGCTTTAGGACATGGAGCAGAGTTTGGTGGGTTTTGGGCCAAATTGGAGGGTTGTTGGGCTGCAACACACACGAGGCCTTTTCGGTCCCTCGGTTAACCGTTGGAGTACCAAACGAAGTCCAAATGGTACGAAACTTGACAGGCGGTCTACCGGTAGTAAACCAAGGCCGCTTGGCAAGTCTCGGTCTAATCCGGAAATGTTTAACCCCACACATGAAAGAAAGGTAGAAATGACCACCGGAGAAGAACGAAGCGCTGGAATGCAAAACGGACAACAGGGAAAATGCTCGGATGCATGAGACGAGCACGTATGCGAATGAAATGCACATGATGACATGATATGCAATGCATGACACGCAAGCAATGACAAGGCAACAACAGCGAATAAATGGACGACACCTGGCACATCGGTCTCGGGGCGTTACAACACTCCACCACTACGAGAGGATCTCGTCCCGAGATCTAGAATGGCACCGGAGGGAAAACGGAAGAGAAAAAGAAGAGGTAAAACTAAGTTGCTTCTTTGACAAACGAGTGAAACCAAAGAACCTTGCAAGGTTGAGCAAATTGAAAGAAAGAAGCAACAGCGATGAACGAAGTTGAAAGCACTCCGGATAGCAAGATGAAGAATGCTTGAACTCCTCTGAAAAGAATCTCGATGAACGCTTCGAGAAGGAAATAATCTTTGATGAACCCTCATGTATAGCCTCCATGAAGAAACTCCGGTAAAAGAATGGTCAAACGAATGGAAAGAAAAGTTGAAACACAGGTTGAACCCTTGCAATGATTAGATGGATCTTCGTGACGATATAGTTGAGAGGACTTGGAACTCTGGTAACAGAAAAGATAAAGCATCTCGAACTGAGAATATGATGAGCCTCGGGAATAAAGAATTAATCACTTGGATGAACAAGAATAAGAATTATGTTATGCGTATCCTTCACCAACTAAATTGATGACACTCAACGGATTTGGCACACTACTTATTCTCGTAGAAAGGATTAAGATAGATATAGCGCAACTTGAGAATGCCTTCACCGGTAAAATTGGAGAATGATAACTGAAAGCTGAGAATGAATAATCCCGAAATGATGGACTCCGGATAAAAAACTGAGAAGACTCTTAAATCTCTCCGGAAGGGTGAAAAGAATTCTCACGATCAAAACAATTACGAGAGGATGGCAACAAGCTAGAATCACGAATCTTGAAGAGAATGGAGCAAGATTAAAGAGAAACTCTTCTTCGGTCTTCAAATGACAATGAGAAACACCACCATGAATTGTTGAGGCACTCCGGAATGAATAATGGAAAGGTTGAGCCAACGATGAAAAGAATTGACAGATCTTGAGAATACATTTGACTGATGATAAATCATTCTTACGTCAAACTTCGAAAGAGGCTAGCTCCGGGAGAATAAGAAGAGTCAGGTAAGATCCTGGGAAAAGACCTGTGGGTTAGGGCCCACTCAAAAGAAACACCGTAGAACGATTTGAAGAGAGATAATGCACCGGTTGAAATAAAAGACTTGAATGAGAGAACATCCTCGAAAGATCTTGAACGAATGCATAGTGGAAACACGAATCTTCGAGATATCTTGAGCATTCCGGAACAATTGAATAGCGAGAAATGAATGAATATGAGGAGCACCGTCAAGAGAAGGTATTTGAAACGAGAAAAGGGGATATAATCGACAAATCTTGACTTGAATCCACCGGAGAAGAAAAGAAAGAAGAATGACGAACTTGAAGCTCCGTTAGAAACTTCATGAGAATCACCGGATAAGAACATTGAAGGAAAGAATGGAGAGACTTCACATCAATAAGATGGATACTTGATCAATAATTCTGAATCCTTCAAGAAAACAAGGGTGGGAGGGTGGGAAAACACCGTTGAGAACGAAACGAACACCGTTGAGAAGAAATGATAATTGATCTTGCTGATGTTGAAATGATCGGATCCACTTGAAGAGAGACACACCGGTTGAAAAGGATTGGCAAGACAATCTCGATTATCCAGAATGATTAGTATTCAAATCGGAGTATGAGAACACCATTTGGGGAAGGTATGGAATCAACACTTGACATTGAAGCAACTTGAATACCACAACTCAAAACAAAGCAAAGGATTGGCTTGCAGAATAAGCCGGAACAAACATATGATAGAGATTTCATCCAAAGTTTTCGTGGTGGGGCCTACACGGGCTCGATCGTACAGCACCATCATGTACAAGGCAGTGCACATGACATACGAAGCGTCCCCGAGTCGGCATAGCCAAGGACTCTTTAAGACACAACGAGACCATTGTAAAACCAACCGTGAATAGGCGGACCACTAGACGTCGAACCCCAATTTCATATCATACATCTATCGGAAAGATATCCTAAGAGCTACTTGAATTCCCACCTATGAAACTCCCGAACTTTTCCGGTTATGCAATCAGGTGTTGGGGATACAGGGGAAGCATAATATCTCACCCAAACTAGCAAATCCTACATCCAGCTGTATCCATCCTTCAACACATAACCAAGAAAAACTTCGAAAACCATCTACCTCAACCTTCGAAAAGCAACCGTTATACAAGTTATGGCGATACTCCCGAACTCCCGCCCCAGTACTGGGTGGCATCGAGGTTATCTCACCAATGAACTGCATAAAAGAGATTTTCGATGTCGGCGTACTAGACTCAGGTATTCTAGAACTGCAACGATAAAATTATGATGACAACACCTCAGAGCTCAACTCCCCGGGACACTTCCACTAAACCCCTGACAGGAGGCACCAAGACAATGTTCTCATCATAAAACCATCGGAACGATTCCAAGATACCCGCGTGATCCTAAAATTTTTTTAGTGAAATTTGAGAAGAGAAGAGTCAAAACTCTACGTCAGGATGCCTTACCAGAGCGATGAGGAGACTGGGAAGTAAAAAGAATTCCTAATCTCTCCGATATATAATTCCTAAAGAATCAAAACATTTTTTTAGACACAACTCGGCCGCTAATAACGATCAAGCAATGGGGCTCCTAAGGTCGGGGAAGGCTCTGATTACCAACTTGTAACGCCCTCGATGTGACTATAGCTCCCACGTGTCGAGGCACGACTTAGAGACATAATCGCATTGAAGGCATAAGTCGCAAGTTAGGCAATCTTCACAACATCCCATGTAATATGGTAATAAAAGGGAGATAACATAGTTGGCTTACACTCGCCACGTCAATCAAGTACATAAATAACATTGCATCATCCATACACTCAAGGCCTGACTACGGTGCCAAAATAAAAGAGAACCCAACATGCGACAACGGTCCCAATCACCCCCAACTGGGCACCACTACTGATCATCGGGAAAGGAAATGTAGTATCGTTGAGAGTCTTCGTCGAACTCCCACTTGAGCTCATACGCGTCTCCTGGAGCGGAATCATCGGGCCCTGCATCTGGTGTAATAGTAATCTGTGAGCCACAGGGACTCAGCAATCTCGCACCCTCGCGATCAAGATGTTGGAAATATGCCCTAGAGGCAATAATAAAAGCATTATTATTATATTTCCTTGTTCATGATAATTGTCTTTATTCATGCTATAATTGTGTTATCCGGAAATCGTAATACATGTGTGAATAATAGACACCAACATGTCCCTAGTAAGCCTCTAGTTGACTAGCTTGTTGATCAACAGATAGTCATGGTTTCCTGACTATGGACATTGGATGTCATTGATAACGGGATCACATCATTAGGAGAATGATGTGATGGACAAGACCCAATCCTAAACATAGCATAAGATCGTATAGTTCGTTTGCTAGAGTTTTCCAATGTCAAGTATCTTTTCCTTAGACCATGAGATCGTGTAACTCCCGGATACCATAGGAGTGCTTTGGGTGTACCAAACGTCACAACGTAACTGGGTGACTATAAAGGTATACTGTGGGTATCTCCAAAAGTGTCTGTTGGGTTGACACGGATCAAGACTGGGATTTGTCACTCCGTATGACGGAGAGGTATCACTAGGCCCACTCGGTAATGCATCATCATAATGAGCTCAAAGTGACCAAGTGTCTGGTCACGGGATCATGCATTACGGTACGAGTAAAGTGACTTGCCGGTAACGAGATTGAACGAGGTATTGGGATACCGACGATCGAATCTTGGGCAAGTAACATACCGATTGACAAAGGGAATTGTATACGGGATTGATTGAATCCTCGACATCGTGGTTCATCCGATGAGATCATCGAGGAGCATGTGGGAGCGAACATGGGTATCCAGATCCCGCTGTTGGTTATTGACCGGAGAGCGATCTCGGTCATGTCTACATGTCTCCCGTACCCGTAGGGTCTACACACTTAAGGTTCGGTGACGCTAGGGTTGTAGGGATATGTATATGCAGTAACCCGAATGTTGTTCGGAGTCCCGGATGAGATCCTGGACGTCACGAGGAGTTCCGGAATGGTCCGGAGGTAAAGAATTATATATAGGAAGTGCTATTTCGGGCATCGGGACAAGTTTCGGGGTCACCGGTATTGTACCGGGACCACCGGAAGGGTCCCGGGGGTCCACCGGGTGGGGCCACCTGCCCCGGGGGCCACATGGGCTGTAGGGGGTGCGCCTTGGCCTACATGGGCCAAGGGCACCAGCCCCAAGAGGCCCATGCGCCTAGGGTTCAAGAAGGGAAGAGTCCCAAAGGGGGAAGGCACCTCCTAGGTGCCTTGGGGAGGAAGGATTCCTCCCTTGGCCGCCGCCCCCTAGGAGATTGGATCTCCTAGGGCCAGCGCCCCCCCCCTTGGCCCTCCTATATATAGTGGGGAGATGGAGGACTTCTTACCCCACGCCTTTGGTGCCTCCCTCTCCCTCTCCAACACATCCTCCTCCTCCATAGAGCTTGGCGAAGCCCTGCCGGAGTACTGCAGCTCCACCACCACCACGTCGTCGTGCTGCTGCTGGAGCCATATTCCTCAACCTCTCCTTCCCCTTGCTGGATCAAGAAGGAGGAGATGTTACGCTGACCGTACGTGTGTTGAACGCGGAGGTGCCGTCCGTTCGGCGCTAGGGTCTCCGGTGATTCGGATCACGTCGAGTACGACTCCCTCATCCCCGTTCTTTGAACGCTTCCGCTCGCGATCTACAAGGTACGTAGATGCATCCAATCACTCGTTGCTAGATGAACTCACAGATGGATCTTGGTGAAACCGTAGGAAAATTTTTGTTTTCTGCAATGTTCCCCAACAGTGGCATCATGAGCTAGGTCTATGCGTAGTTCTTTTTGCACGAGTAGAACACAATTTGTTGTGGGCGTAGATGTTGTCAACCTTCTTGCCGCTACTAGTCTTATCTTGCTTCAACGGTATTGTGGGATGAAGCGGCCCGGACCAACCTTACACGTACGCTTACGTGAGACCGGTTCCACCGACTAACATGCACTAGTTGCATAAGGTGGCTGGCGGGTGTCTGTCTCTCCCACTTTAGTTGGAGCGGATTCGATGAAAAGGGTCCTTATGAAGGGTAAATAGAAGTTGACAAATCACGTTGTGGCTTTCACGTAGGTAAGAAAATGTTCTTGCTAGAACCCTACTTCAGCCACGTAAAACTTGCAACAACAATTAGAGGACGTCTAACTTGTTTTTGCAGCAAGTGCTTTGTGATATGATATGGCCAAAGTTGTGATGAATGATGAATGATATATATGTGATGTATGAGATGTTCATGCTATTGTAATAGGAATCACGACTTGCATGTCGATGAGTATGACAACCGGCAGGAGCCATAGGAGTTGTCTTTATTTTTTGTATGACCTGCGTGTCATTGAGAAACGCCATGTAAATTACTTTACTTTATTGCTAAACGCGTTAGCCATAGTAGTAGAAGTAATAGTTGGCGAGCAACTTCATGGAGACACGATGATGGAGATCATGATGATGGAGATCATGGTGTCATGCCGGTGACAAGATGATCATGGAGCCCCAAGATGGAGATCAAAGGAGCTATGTGATATTGGCCATATCATGTCACTTTTATTATTTGATTGCATGTGATGTTTATCATATTTATGCATCTTGTTTACTTAGAACGACGGTAGTAAATAAGATGATCCCTCATAATAATTTCAAGAAAGTGTCCCCCCTAACTGTGCACCGTTGCGACAGTTCGTTGTTTCGAAGCACCACGTGATGATCGGGTGTTAGATTCTAACGTTCACATACAACGGGTGTAAGCCAGATTTACACATGCAAACACTTAGGTTGACTTGACAAGCCTAGCATGTACAGACATGGCCTCGGAACACAGAAGACCAAAAGGTCGAGCATGAGTCGTATAGAAGATACGATCAACATGAAGATGTTCACCGATGTTGACTAGTCCGTCTCACGTGATGATCGGACACGGCCTAGTTAACTCGGATCATGTTATACTTAGATTACAGGAGGGATGTTTATCTAAGTGGGAGTTGATTGAATAATTTGATTAGATGAACTTAATTATCATGAACTTAGTCTGAAATTTTACAAATATGTCTTGTAGATCAAATGGCCAACGTAGTCCTCAACTTCAACGCGTTCCTAGAGAAAACCAAGCTGAAAGACGATGGCAGCAACTACACGGACTGGGTCCGGAACCTGAGGATCATCCTCATAGCTGCCAAGAAAGATTATGTCCTACAAGCACCGCTAGGTGACGCACATGTTCTCCCTGCAGAACAAGACGTTATGAACGCTTGGCAGGCACGTACCGATGACTACTCCCTCGTTCAGTGCGGCATGCTTTACAGCTTAGAGCCGGGGCTCCAAAAACGTTTTGAGAGGCACGGAGCATATGAGATGTTCGAAGAGCTGAAAATGGTTTTCCAAGCTCATGCCCGGGTCGAGAGATATGAAGTCTCCGACAAGTTCTTCAGCTGTAAGATGGAGGAAAACAGTTCTGTCAGTGAGCACATACTCACTATGTCTGGGTTGCATAACCGCTTGACTCAGCTGGGAGTTAATCTCCCGGATGACGCGGTCATTGACAGAATCCTTCAGTCGCTTCCACCGAGCTACAAGAGCTTTGTGATGAACTTCAATATGCAGGGGATGGAAAAGACCATTCCTGAAGTATTTGCAATGCTGAAATCAGCAGAGGTAGAAGTCAAAAAGGAACATCAAGTGTTGATGGTGAATAAAACCACTAAGTTCAAGAAAGGCAAGGGTAAGAAAACCTTCAAGAAGGACGGCAAGGGAGTTGCCGCGCCCGGCAAGCAAGCTGCCGGGAAGAAGCCAAAGAATGGACCCAAGCCCGAGACTGAGTGCTTTTATTGCAAGGAGAGTGGTCACTGGAAGCGGAACTGCCCCAAATACTTAGCGGACAAGAAGGCCGGCAAAACGAAAGGTATATGTGATATACATGTAATTGATGTGTACCTTACCAGTACTCGTAGTAGCTCCTGGGTATTTGATACCGGTGCGGTTGCTCACATTTGTAACTCAAAACAGGAGCTGCGGAATAAGCAAAGACTGGCAAAGGACGAGGTGACGATGCGCGTCGGGAATGGTTCCAAGGTCAATGTGATCACCGTCGGCACGCTACCTCTACATTTACCTTCGGGATTAGTTTTAAACCTTAATAATTGTTATTTAGTGCCAGCTTTGAGCATGAACATTGTATCAGGATCTCGTTTAATTCGAGATGGCTACTCATTTAAATCCGAGAATAATGGTTGTTCTATTTATTTGAGAGATATGTTTTATGGTCATGCTCCGATGGTGAATGGTTTATTCTTAATGAATCTCGAGCGTAATGCTACACATGTTCATAGTGTGAGTACCAAAAGATGTAAGATTGATAATGATAGTCCCACATACTTGTGGCACTGCCGCCTTGGTCACATAGGTGTCAAACGCATGAAGAAGCTCCATGCTGATGGACTTTTAGAGTCTCTTGATTACGAATCATTTGACACGTGCGAACCATGCCTCATGGGTAAAATGACCAAGACTCCGTTCTCAGGAACAATGGAGCGAGCAAACAACTTATTGGAAATCATACATACTGATGTGTGCGGTCCAATGAGTGTTGAGGCTCGCGGTGGCTATCGTTATGTTCTCACCCTCACTGATGACTTGAGTAGATATGGGTATATCTACTTAATGAAACACAAGTCTGAAACCTTTGAAAAGTTCAAGGAATTTCAAAGTGAGGTTGAGAATCAACGTGACAGGAAAATCAAGTTCCTGCGATCAGATCGTGGAGGAGAATACTTGAGTCATGAGTTTGGCACACACTTAAGAAAATGTGGAATAGCTTCACAGCTCACGCCGCCTGGAACACCTCAGCATAATGGTGTGTCCGAACGTCGTAATCGCACTCTATTAGATATGGTGCGATCTATGATGTCTCTTACCGATTTACCGCTATCTTTTTGGGGCTATGCTTTAGAGACTGCCGCATTCACTTTAAATAGGGCTCCATCAAAATCCGTTGAGACGACACCGTATGAATTATGGTTTGGGAAGAAACCTAAGTTGTCGTTTCTAAAAGTTTGGGGATGCGATGCTTATGTCAAGAAACTTCAGCCTGAAAAGCTCGAACCCAAGTCGGAAAAATGCGTCTTCATAGGATACCCTAAAGAAACTATTGGGTATACCTTCTACCTCAGATCCGAAGGCAAGATCTTTGTTGCCAAGAATGGATCCTTTCTAGAGAAAGAGTTTCTCTCGAAAGAAGTAAGTGGGAGGAAAGTAGAACTTGATGAAGTATTACCTCTTGAATCGGAAAATGGCACAACTCAAGAAAATGTTCCTGAGGTGCCTGCACCGACTAGAGAGGAAGTTAATGATGATGATCAAGATACTTCTAATCAAGCTCCTACTAAAATTCGAAGGTCCACAAGGACACGTTCCGCACCAGAGTGGTACGGCAACCCTGTCTTGGAAATCATGTTGTTAGACAACGGTGAAACTTCGAACTATGAAGAAGCGATGGAGGGCCCGGATTCCGACAAATGGCTAGAAGCCATGAAATCCGAGATAGGATCCATGTATGAAAACGAAGTATGGACTTTGACTGACTTGCCCGTTGAGCGGCGAGCCATAGAAAATAAATGGATCTTTAAGAAGAAGACAGACGCGGATGGTAATGTGACCATCTATAAAGCTCGGCTTGTCGCTAAGGGTTATCGACAAGTTCAAGGGGTTGACTACGATGAGACTTTCTCACCGGTAGCGAAGCTGAAGTCCGTCCGAATCATGTTAGCAATTGCCGCATTTTATGATTATGAAATATGGCAAATGGAAGTCAAAACGGCATTCCTTAATGGTTTCCTTAAGGAAGAATTGTATATGATGCAGCCGGAAGGTTTTGTCGATCCTAAGAATGCTGACAAGGTGTGCAAGCTCCAACGCTCGATTTATGGGCTGGTGCAAGCATCTCAGAGTTGGAACATTCGCTTTGATGAGATGATCAAAGCGTTTGGGTTTACGCAGACTTATGGAGAAGCCTGCGTTTACAAGAAAGTGAGTGGAAGCTCTGTAGCATTTCTCATATTATATGTAGATGACATACTTTTGATGGGAAATGATATAGAACTCTTGGACGGCATTAAGGCCTACTTGAATAAGAGTTTTTCAATGAAGGACCTTGGAGAAGCTGCTTATATATTAGGCATCAAGATCTATAGAGATAGATCGAGACGCCTCATAGGTCTTTCACAAAGCACATACCTTGATAAGATATTGAAGAAGTTCAATATGGATCAGTCTAAGAAGGGGTTCTTACCTGTGTTACCAGGTGTGAAATTGAGCTCAGCTCAATGTCCGACCACGGCAGAAGATATAGAAGAGATGAGTGTCATCCCCTATGCCTCAGCCATAGGTTCTATTATGTATGCCATGCTGTGTACCAGACCTAATGTAAACCTTGCCGTAAGTTTGGTAGGAAGGTACCAAAGTAATCCCGGCAAGGAACACTGGACAGCGGTCAAGAATATCCTTAAGTACCTGAAAAGGACTAAGGAAATGTTTCTCGTTTATGGAGGTGACGAAGAGCTCGTCGTAAAGGGTTACGTCGACGCTAGCTTCGACACAGATCTGGATGACTCTAAGTCACAAACCGAATACGTGTATATTTTGAATGGTGGGGCAGTAAGCTGGTGCAGTTGCAAGCAGAGCGTCGTGGCGGGATCTACATGTGAAGCGGAGTACATGGTAGCCTCAGAGGCAGCACATGAAGCAATTTGGGTGAAGGAGTTCATCACCGACCTAGGAGTCATACCCAATGCGTCGGGGCCGATCAAGCTCTTCTGTGACAACACTGGAGCTATTGCTCTTGCCAAGGAGCCCAGGTTTCACAAGAAGACAAGGCACATCAAGCGTCACTTCAACTCCATTCGTGAAAATGTTCAAGATGGGGACATAGATATTTGTAAAGTACACACGGACCTGAATGTAGCAGATCCGTTGACTAAACCTCTCCCTAGAGCAAAACATGATCAACACCAGAATTCCATGGGTGTTCGATTCATCACAATGTAACTAGATTATTGACTCTAGTGCAAGTGGGAGACTGTTGGAAATATGCCCTAGAGGCAATAATAAAAGCATTATTATTATATTTCCTTGTTCATGATAATTGTCTTTATTCATGCTATAATTGTGTTATCCGGAAATCGTAATACATGTGTGAATAATAGACACCAACATGTCCCTAGTAAGCCTCTAGTTGACTAGCTCATTGATCAATAGATAGTCATGGTTTCCTGACTATGGACATTGGATGTCATTGATAACGGGATCACATCATTAGGAGAATGATGTGATGGACAAGACCCAATCCTAAACATAGCATAAGATCGTATAGTTCGTTTGCTAGAGTTTTCCAATGTCAAGTATCTTTTCCTTAGACCATGAGATCGTGTAACTCCCGGATACCGTAGGAGTGCTTTGCGTGTACCAAACGTCACAACGTAACTGGGTGACTATAAAGGTATACTACGGGTATCTCCAAAAGTGTCTGTTGGGTTGACACGGATCAAGACTGGGATTTGTCACTCCGTATGACGGAGAGGTATCACTGGGCCCACTCGGTAATGCATCATCATAATGAGCTCAAAGTGACCAAGTGTCTGGTCACGGAATCATGCATTACGGTACGAGTAAAGTGACTTGCTGGTAACGAGATTGAACGAGGTATTGGGATACCGACGATCGAATCTCGGGCAAGTAACATACCGATTGACAAAGGGAATTGTATACGGGATTGATTGAATCCTCGACATTGTGGTTCATCCGATGAGATCATCGAGGAGCATATGGGAGCGAACATGGGTATCCAGATCCCGCTGTTGGTTATTGACCGGTGAAAGTGCAACTATCCCTAGATGGTTTTGGTAATTCATAACAACATATAGCTCATTGAGCTAATGCTATTCCGAGATGATTATTTCAGGAAAGCTCAATGATTAGCATGGCATGGATGTGAAAGTGGAACCCTCAAAATGCTAAGGAAAAAGGATTGGCTCAAGCTCAAAAGCTCAAGACTCTTCATTTTATATTTTAGTGATCCAAGATCACATTGAGTCTTTAGGAAAAGCCAATACTATCAAGGAGGGATGAGGTGTTGCTTAATGAGCCTCTTGCTTCATGTGCTTAGTGATATGCTCCAAAATCCTCAACTACTTTCCCATATCCACATATGACCTAAACCCTAAGCCAAACTCGGTCCTACCGATTCTTCCTATCCGGCGCCACCGAGTTTTCATTTGTCATAAGCCACTGCCAAACCCTAGCAATTCGGTCCTACCGATAGGGATCTCGGTCTCACCGATATGGGGTTGCAAACTCTTTGTTTCCATTTCGTAACTTTTCGGTCTCACCGAAAGAGCGAATCGGTCCCACCGAGATTGCAATGTAAATTCAGTGTTTCCCCTTTGTAACTTTTCGGTCTCACCGAAAGAGCAAATCGGTCCCACCGAGTTTGCCTGACCAACTCTATGGTTAGCTAATTACCAAATTCGGTCTCACCGAGTTTGTGTAATCGGTCTCACCGAGATTAAGTTATGCCCAAACCCTAACCATATTGGTCCTACTGAGTTGCATGTCAGTCCCACCGAAAATCTCTAACGGTCACTAGGTTTACATTTTTGGTCCGACCGAGTTTGTTGATTCGGTCCCACTGAGATTGGATAACTGTGTGTAACGGTTGGATTTTGTGTGGAGGCTATATATACCCCTCCACCTCCTCTTCATTTATGGAGAGAGCCATCAGAACACATACACCATTCCAACTCATATGTTCTGAGAGAGAACCACCTACTCATGTGTTAAGACCAAGACATTCCATTCCTACCATATGAATCTTGATCTCTAGCCTTCCCAAGTTTATTTCCACTCAAATCTTCTTTCCACCAAATACAAATCCTATGAGAGAGAGTTGAGTGTTGGGAAACTATCATTTGAAGCACAAGAGCAAGGAGTTCATTACCTACACACCATTTGTTACTTCTTGGAGACTGGTGTCTCCTAGATTGGCTAGGTGTCACTTGGGAGCCTCCGACAAGATTGTGCAGTTGAACCAAGGAGTTTGTAAGGGCAAGGAGATCGCCTACTTCGTGAAGATCTACCGCTAGTGAGGCAAGTCCTGTGTGGGCGATGGCCATGGTGGGATAGACAAGGTTGCTTCTTCGTGGACCCTTTGTGGGTGGTTGCTTCTTCGTGGACCCTTCGTGGGTGGAGCCCTGTGTGGACTCGCGCAACCGTTACCCTTGGGTGGAGCCCTGTGTGGACTCGCGCAACCGTTACCCTTCGTGGGTTGAAGTCTCCATCAACGTGGATGTAGGATAGCACCAGCTATCCGAACCACGGGAAAAACATCCGTGTCTCCAATTGCGTTTGAATTCTCCAAACCCTTCCCTTTAC
This sequence comes from Triticum urartu, assembly GCF_056163025.1. Classification (NCBI taxonomy): domain Eukaryota; kingdom Viridiplantae; phylum Streptophyta; class Magnoliopsida; order Poales; family Poaceae; genus Triticum; species Triticum urartu. Next base: position 224,388,157 of record NC_141879.1, on the reverse strand, counting down.
ATTCTTGCAAGTTGCATGCTTTACTTTCCGCTGCATATATACTCTTTGCATGCTTGCTTGAATTATGTGATGATTGCTTGACTTGTCCTAAATTAGCTAAAATCTGCCAAGAACTAAAATTGGGAAAAGGTTAAGTTTTTATTTGGTCAAGTAGTCTAATCACCCCCCCTCTAGACATACTTTCGATCCTACAAGTGGTATCAGAGCCTTGGTCTCCATTTGCTTTGATCTCCATAGCTTTGGTGGTCATAGCCTTGGTTTCACAACCTAGGAGAGTATGGCGTCTAGCGAGGGAAATTATCACCGTAGAGGTCCTTACTTTGATGGTACTAATTTTGCTAGTTGGAAGCATAAAATGAAAATGCATATTCTTGGACATAACCCCGCCGTTTGGGCTATTGTGTGTGTTGGTTTGCAAGGTGACTTCTTTGATGGGAGAGAACCAAACCGTGAAGCTACCGCGGATGAGTTGAAGATGTTGCAATACAATGCTCAAGCTTGTGATATTCTATTCAACGGATTGTGCCCCGAAGAATTCAACAAAATCAGCCATCTTGAGAATGCGAAGGAAATTTGGGACACTTTGATTGATATGCACGAAGGTACCGACTCCGTCAAGGAATCCAAGTTGGATGTGCTTCAAAGCCAACTTGACAAGTTCAAGATGAAGGATGGTGAAGGTGTCGCTGAAATGTACTCTAGGCTTGCTCTCATCACAAATGAGATTGCCGGCTTAGGAAGTGAAGAGATAACCGATAGATTCATCATCAAGAAGATTCTAAGAGCCTTGGATGGAAAATATGATACCGTGTGCACATTGATCCAAATGATGCCAAATTACAAAGATCTCAAGCCCACGGAGGTGATTGGAAGAATTGTTGCTCATGAGATGTCACTTAAGGATAAAGAGGAACTTCACAACAAATCAAGTGGTGCCTATAAAGCCTCATGTGAAGCCCCTACATCATCAAGTGAGAAACAAGACTTCAATGAAGAATTGAGCTTAATGGTGAAGAACTTCAACAAGTTCTACAAGAGTAGAAGCAAAGATAGAAGCTTCAAGTCAAGGTCCTACAATGACAAAAGATCTTCTAGTCGAGAGCAAAACTGCTACAGTTGTGGAAGACCCGGACACTATTCAAATGAGTGTACGGCTCCCTACAAGAGAAGAGAAGATTCTCCAAAAAGAAGAAGCAAAGAATCACCACCAAGAGAGAGGAGGAGTAGAGATGATCGTTATGAACGAAGATACTCACGGAGAAGCAAGGATTCGGAAAGGAAGGAAAAATCATCAAGGAGCTACACAAGACGAAGACATCAAGCTCATGTTGGTGAATGGGTATCCGGCTCCGACTCCGACAGCCACTCCGAGAGAAGTTATCACTCCGACTCCGAAGATACTCAAGATGAAGGTGTTGCCGGTCTAGCACTTGTGTCAACCAACTCCTATGACATATTTGACTCGCCAAATGAAGGAATTGGAAGATGCTTCATGGCCAAAGGTCCTAAGGTAACACACCCCGAGTATGTTGATTTCAATAGTGATGAAGATGACTTGTTAGGTGATGATTTGCTTGTTGACAACTCTAGTGATGAATACTATAATGAAACGTCAATTAAACATGCTAATCAAGATAAAACGAATGACAATGATAAGGAGAAGATTGAGGCTCTAACTAAAGAACTAAACACTCTTAAGTTAGCTCATGAAACTATCTTCGAAGATCATCTAGAACTTTTAAGAGCTCATGAGAAATTACGCTTTGAAAAGCTCAATCTTGAGCAAGAGCATGAGTTCTTAAAAGCAATCAATGATGATCTCCGCAAGAAAAGTTCTTCTTACATTGCCAAGCGTTTACTCTTATCCACTTACATGCCTCAAGTCAAGTCTAGTAACAAGAACAAGAAAGATTCTTCCTCTAGCAGTAATAATGATCATGCTAAATCCAATATTGTTGCTTCTAGTAGTTCTCTTGATTCCACTAATGATTCTCTTAGCCAAGTTGCACTTGAGCAAGAAAATAGTTTATTGAAGGGAATTATAGAGAAAGGAGTGTACAAAAGCCTTGCCGGGAGTAAGCAATTCGAGGAAATTGTGCGCAAGCAAGGAATGCACCGGAAGAATCAAGGTGTTGGTTTTGAACGAAAGTTCAATGACAATGGAGTTGAGTGGGAAGAAGATCAATACCACAAGACAAAGTTTGTTCCTCAACAAGAGAAGTATGATACTTCTTTCAAGGGGACACAAGCTCAAGATGATCTTCCACCACAAGACTACAAGCAAAAAGGCAAGGACAAGCTTCAAGAGGAAATTGACGCATTTGAAGAAGCTCCAAAGACCTTAGTCAAGTGGATTCCCAAGACTACTTCAAGTTCCACTTCATCAAGTACGACTACAACTCCAAGGATTCCCATCAAGATGATGTGGATCCAAAAGAAGAAGAACTAGAGAGTTCTTGAGGGTGACTCCGCCAACATACTTCACTCTTATCATTTTGGCAAGAACAAGTGCAATCAACTTCCACATCTTGCACTAGTTCAAGGAGTCACAAACCCTCTTGTTGGTAAGACAAGGGACAAGGTAACCTAAAATTTTTCATGGACATCATCTTTTGTGTGCATCACTCTATGTCTATGGATATCCTTGTTTGTTCCTTGTGGGACTAACCCATGTAGGTATTGAAAGTGCAATTCACTCAAATGGATAGCTCCAAGTGATATACATCAACATTGAGCATCCACATCTTCAACATCTACATGAAGTCATCATCGACAAAACCCTAGGTTAGTTCATCCCTCTTAGGGGGGATATCACATCTAGGGGGAGCTTTACTCTAAGACTTGAGCTAAAGCAACTCTAAAGATGTGAACACAACAATGCTTTATGTAAAAGTGGTAACCCCACTTGAGCTTAAACGATGAGTATGACCTATGATCAAGTGTTCTCACTTGACTCCTAAGTCAATATACTCATATATAGATGACCTAGTCATCGCAAATTGCTTGATAGATGCTAGAATTGGTTGTGCATGCCTTGTCACATATTTCATTTGCCATCTTATTGTGTGAGCATGCTGGTTGCATCTTTTACTCATTCGAGGACATCCACTTGTTGTTTTGATTGTTTGGTTTTATCTTCTTCTGCCAAGTGGATGGACAAGAATGCCTAAGAACCTCCTCTAGCTATCTATGCTTTCCTCGTCTCAAACTCTATTCATGCTGCATCACAAAATTTGATCAAGTCAGATTCGAACCACTCTGTGTGAGGAGCGCTCGGAGTCCCCGATTCGTCATAGACTTAAACTTCCAAAACCTCTTTATGATTCTCGGTCTGACCGATACCCCAATTTCGGTCCTACCGAGATCATTAAGTTGATCTAGGTTTTCGATCTCGGTGCAACCGATTTGAACATTTCGGTCACACCGAGTTTCAGTAACTGCCTGCAGTTATGAATCTCGGTGCCACCGAGTTGTTCCACTCGGTCACACCGACAGGGTCGGGCTATATATAGTCACGGGCAAAATTTGGAAATTTCTCTGAACCCCTTCGCCCGCGCGATAGCCTGCTCTGCCAACGTGCTCTCCGGATCGTCTTCTCGCCGCCAGCCACCTCCAGTCGCTGGTCTCCGTCGCCGTCAACGGGAATTCTGCCCCGCCGTTGCCGCCGTAGCGAGTCTCCGCCGAACTAGGGTATGGACTCGATCTTTGTGCTATTCCCCAATCTGATTCCTAGCACATTGTGATCATATTGATTCTAGCCACGTTTGATAAACTTCTATCCAGTCAATGAACTCATAGATTAGGTTTGATTCGAAAATTCTAGGTTTAGGTTTCCGCCGAAACCATCTCGGACCCACCGAGTTGAAAAACTCGGTCCCACCGATTTGGCTTTTGCCATTGCACAAGTGAGACTCGGTCTGACCGAGAATTACTTATCCGTGTGACCGATTTTGGAACTCTGTGAAACCCTAGCAGTCTCGGTGCCACCGAACTGTGACTCGGTCCAACCGAGTTCACCAGTTCAGGTGCCAAAACTGCTTCGGTATCACCGAGTTTAAAAATCGGTAGATCCGAGATGATTTCAGTGGGAAACTAAAACCAAGTTATTTGGATCATTCTTTTGCAAAAAATCTCTGCATTTTGTGATGCTCATCCACTCTATCTCATCTATAACCTATTCACAGGGTCAGCAGTCAGAGTTTGCAGCATGTCTGATCAAAGTGATAGCCAGAACATGTCAGAGCAGCAGGTGCACATGAGTGAGGGCACTAGTCCCTCAAGTTCTTCAGATGAGGGCAGCAGGAGCACCCCTAGCAACTTGCCAAAGGCTGCCACGAGATAGAGGAAGAAGAGAACTTCAGACTCCGAAGATGAAGACTATGTGGCAGAGGAAGAGGCCACTTCCAAGAGAGTTGAGCCAGCTCAAGGCACAAAGCCAGGCCTAAAGATCAAAAGGCCAGCAGGCAGGCAGCCCATGTCAAAGGCAAGAGCCTCAACTGAGAAGTCCACTCCCCAAGAGCCAGTTGCTGCAGAAGGCAAGAAGAGGAAGGAAAGGGTCAAGAAGACCGTAGCTAGAGTGCTAGGAAAGGCTTCCATCATGGAAGAGGAAGAGGAAGAAGAGGTAGATGCACCAGCACCCAAGGCACCCAAGATGATGGGTGATGCCATAAGATCAGGGGCTACTGCATCTAAGCCCAAAGCTGCCTCCAAGCCCAAGTCTGCACCCAAGAGGAATACAAGGAGCATTCCTGCAGCTGAGAAGAACAAGGCCCCAGTGCCTGAGACTGTTGCTGAAGAAGAGGAAGAGAATGTTCTGAGAAAGCTCAAGCCCAAGATCCCAGACCACAACGATGCTCATCCTGTGGCTGAGGACATGAAGCTCAGGAGAGATTCAGGGCTGAGGAAGTGGAGAGAAGCAGATCCGTATGCTTCAAGGAGAAGGACTGCCGTGGATTACAGATTTCACACCAAGGAACAGCAGGACTTCTATGAGACAGTGCTGCTAGATAAGAAGCCCATTGTCTGTGACATGAGATGGGTCGACTGGACCTACATGAGGGAGAAGGAGGAACACTACCCGGGAGTATATGACAGCTTTAGTGCTTGTGGAGTTGCTGACTTTGTTGGGCAGAAGCTCACAAAGTGGAACGAGGAACTGATCATGCAATTCTACTCCACGGCACACTTTTACCCAGATGGAAAGATCACATGGATGTCTGAGGGTACAAGGTACCAATCTACAGTGGCTGAGTGGGCACAGCTCATTAATGCCCCAGAGGAGCATGATGATGACTTGGACATATATGCCAAGAATAAGATGGACCACAATTCCATGTCCAATATGTATAAGGAAATTCCAAATGAGGCACTTGACACTTTCAAATTTGGCTCAATGCACTATCTTCTGTCAGGACTGCCAACCATCAATTGGATCTTGAGGCACACCTTGTTGCCCAAGTCAGGTGATCACAAGATGATCAGAGGCCATGTGATCAACTTGCTACATGTATTTGATGTGCCTCAGAAGTTCAAGGTGATGAGCCTCATAATGGAAACTATCAAAAGGACTGCAGCAGATCAGAAGAGGAGTTGCGGATATGCCCCTCAGATCCAGGAGCTCATCAACTCTAAGATGGGCACAGGCATATACTTATTGGACAAGGAACACCTGCCCATCCGTCCAGATTTTGAGGATAACCAAGTGGTCATGACTGAGAATGAGCCATCATCGGTTCAAGCACAAGCAAAGAAGGAGAAGGCAAGAAAGGAGAAAGCTGCCAAGATGCCAACTCAAGAGGAGGCATCTGAGTATTTCTTGAAGACTAAACAAGAGCAGCTTGGTTACTTGATTGCATCCACGCTGAGGATTGAGCAAAGTCTGGCCACCCTCACTCAGAATCAGCAGAGCCTAGAGAGAATCATGGAACAGAAGTTCTATGACTTGGATGTCAAAGTAATGGAAGTTCAGTCTGCAGTGGAGCAGCTCCAAGAGGACATGCAGGAGAGGAGAGGCAGGACTACCACTCATGCCTTTGCCAGAGTGCCACGAGGCCCGAGGTCATCTGCCGTGCCAGTTGCTGACACCAGAACCACCACTTCAGCACCAGCTACAGCCTCAGTTCCACCAGCTACAACATCTACTTCAGCTCCAACTCCAGCGTCTACTTCAGCATCTACAGAATCCTTCGTCCTTGGAGTGATTCGGACTCCACCACCACCAGAAGATCAAGCCTGGGCGTCGATCTAGCACTATGGATTTTCTAGGAACTTTTTGGTAACTTGTTGCCAAAGGGGGAGAAGATGTATAGATCATAGGCTTCGAGAGAGAGAGAGAGTGTTGCTTTTCTCTCTTGCTTTATTTGGTGGTTTTTCGAACTTGTTTGCTTTTGAGTGCTTGAGATACTACGTCATTATTTGTGAGACATTGATGATCATGTGTTTGATCATAAGCTACACTTAATGTTTGCTTAATGCTATTATCTTATCTATCTTATGTGATCTTTCACTATTCTTGGTGATGAGTGCATGTATTTCATTCTTATCATTTTAAGCGCTCCACCAAGATGTATGTGACATGGAAGAGTAACCCATGACTCTAACTCCTTGTGCATTTGCAGTCCAAAGCAAATTTTTAATATGCACAAATTTAGGGGGAGCTCTTACTTATCACATACTTCTCAAAGCGACGATATATTTCATGCTTATTATCATTTGTCGAAGCTTTGATCTATATGTTGTCATCAATTACCAAAAAGGGGGAGATTGAAAGTGCAACTATCCCTAGGTGGTTTTGGTAATTCATAACAACATATAGCTCATTGAGCTAATGCTATTCCAAGATGATTATTTCAGGAAAGCTCAATGATTGGCATGGCATGGATGTGAAAGTGGAACCCTCAAAATGCTAAGGAAAAAGGATTGGCTCAAGCTCAAAAGCTCAAGACTCTTCATTTTATATTTTAGTGATCCAAGATCACATTGAGTCTTTAGGAAAAGCCAATACTATCAAGGAGGGATGAGGTGTTGCTTAATGAGCCTCTTGCTTCATGTGCTTAGTGATATGCTCCAAAATCCTCAACTACTTTCCCATATCCACATATGACCTAAACCCTAAGCCAAACTCGGTCCTACCGATTCTTCCTATCCGGCGCCACCGAGTTTTCATTTGTCATAAGCCACTGCCAAACCCTAGCAATTCGGTCCTACCGATAGGGATCTCGGTCTCACCGAGATGGGGTTGCAAACTCTCTGTTTCCCTTTCGTAACTTTTTGGTCTCACCGAAAGAGCGAATCGGTCCCACCGAGATTGCAATGTAAATTCAGTGTTTCCCCTTTGTAACTTTTCGGTCTCACCAAAAGAGCAAATCGGTCCCACCGAGTTTGCCTGACCAACTCTCTGGTTAGCTAATTACCAAATTCGGTCTCACCGAGTTTGTGTAATCGGTCTCACCGAGATTACGTTATGCCCAAACCCTAACCATATCGGTCCTACCGAGTTGCATGTCAGTCCCACCGAAAATCTCTAACGGTCACTAGGTTTACATTTTCGGTCCGACCGAGTTTGTTGATTCGGTCCCACTGAGATTGGAAAACTGTGTGTAATGGTTGGATTTTGTGTGGAGGCTATATATACCCCTCCACCTCCTCTTCATTTATGGAGAGAGCCATGAGAACACATACACCATTCCAACTCATATGTTCTGAGAGAGAACCACCTACTCATGTGTTGAGACCAAGACATTCCATTCCTACCATATGAATCTTGATCTCTAGCCTTCCCAAGTTGCTTTCCACTCAAATCTTCTTTCCACCAAATCCAAATCCTATGAGAGAGAGTTGAGTGTTGGGGAGACTATCATTTGAAGCACAAGAGAAAGGAGTTCATTACCTACACACCATTTGTTACTTCTTGGAGAGTGGTGTCTCCTAGATTGGCTAGGTGTCACTTGGGAGCCTCTGACAAGATTGTGGAGTTGAACCAAGGAGTTTGTAAGGGCAAGGAGATCGCCTACTTCGTGAAGATCTACCGCTAGTGAGGCAAGTCCTGTGTGGGCGATGGCCATGGTGGGATAGACAAGGTTGCTTCTTCGTGGACCCTTTGTGGTGGTTGCTTCTTCGTGGACCCTTCGTGGGTGGAGCCTGTGTGGACTCGCGCAACCGTTACCCTTGGGTGGAGCCCTGTGTGGACTCGTGCAACCGTTACCCTTCGTGGGTTGAAGTCTCCATCAACGTGGATGTAGGATAGCACCACCTATCCGAACCACGGGAAAAACATCCGTGTCTCCAATTGCGTTTGAATTCTCCAAACCCTTCCCTTTACATTCTTGCAAGTTGCATGCTTTACTTTCCGCTGCCTATATACTCTTTGCATGCTTGCTTGAATTATGTGATGATTGCTTGACTTGTCCTAAATTAGCTAAAATCTGCCAAGAACTAAAATTGGGAAAAGGTTAAGTTTTCATTTGGTCAAGTAGTCTAATCACCCCCCCCCCCTCTAGACATACTTTCGATCCTACAACCGGAGAGCGATCTCGGTCATGTCTACATGTCTCCCGAACCCGTAGGGTCTACACACTTAAGGTTCGGTGACGCTAGGGTTGTAGGGATATGTATATGCAGTAACCCGAATGTTGTTCGGAGTCCCGGATGAGATCCTGGACGTCACGAGGAGTTCCGGAATGGTTTGGAGGTAAAGAATTGTATATAGGTAGTGCTATTTCGGGCATCGGGACAAGTTTCGGGGTCACCGGTATTGTACCGGGACCACCGGAAGGGTCCCGGGGGTCCACCGGGTGGGGCCACCTGCCCCGGGGGCCACATGGGCTGTAGGGGTGCGCCTTGGCCTACATGGGCCAAGGGCACCAGCCCCAAGAGGCCCATGCGCCTAGGGTTCAAGAAGGGAAGAGTCCCAAAGGGGGAAGGCACCTCCTAGGTGCCTTGGGGAGGAAGGATTCCTCCCTTGGCCGCCGCCCCCCTAGGAGATTGGATCTCCTAGGGCCGGCGCCCCCCTGGCCCTCCTATATATAGTGGGGAGATGGAGGACTTCTTACCCCACGCCTTTGGTGCCTCCCTCTCCCTCTCCAACACATCCTCCTCCTCCATAGAGCTTGGCGAAGCCCTGCCGGAGTACTGCAGCTCCACCACCACCACGCCGTCGTGCTGCTGCTGGAGCCATCTTCCTCAACCTCTCCTTCCCCTTGCTGGATCAAGGAGGAGGAGATGTTACGCTGACCGTACGTGTGTTGAACGCGGAGGTGCCGTCCGTTCGGCGCTAGGATCTCCGATGATTCGGATCACGTCGAGTACGACTCCCTCATCCCCGTTCTTTGAACGCTTCCGCTCGCGATCTACAAGGTACGTAGATGCATCCAATCACTCATTGCTAGATGAACTCATAGATGGATCTTGGTGAAACCGTAGGAAAAATTTTGTTTTCTGCAACATTCCCCAACACAAGACTATTCAAGCTTTTAGGTATGGCAAGGTAAAATATGAGTGGAGCTGCAGCAAGCGACTAGCAAGTATGGTGGCTAACTTATTCGCAAAGGAGAGCGAGAAGAGGAGGCAAAGCACGAGCGAGAAACTAGAGAACAACCTGCGCAAACATTACTCCAACACCGTGTCCACTTCCCGGACTCCGCCGAGAAGAGGCCATCACGGTAACACACTTAGTTGATTCATTTTAATTAATTAAGGTTCAAGTTATCTACAACCGGACATTAACAAATTCCCATCTGCCCATAACTGCGGGCACGGCTTTCGAAAGTTCAATCCCTGCAGGGGAGTCCCAACTTAGCCCATGACAAGCTCTCACGGTCAACGAAGGAATAGACCTCCTCCCAAGACGTTCCGATCAGACTCGGTATCTCGGTAATTCAAGACACTTCGACAGGTTAAAACAAGTCCAGCAACACCGCCCGAATGTGCCGACAAATCCCGATAGGAGCTGCACATATCTCTTTCTCAGGGCACACTCAGATTGTCCTAGGTACGGGTAGGCCAGCCCAGAGTTTCCCCTGGTGGCCACCGGTAGCTGACAGGTGGACCAACACTCAGAGGAGCACTGGCCCGGGGGGGGGGTTAAAATAAAGATGACCCTTGAGTCTGCAGAACCCAAGGGAAAGAAAAGGCTAGGTGGCAAATGGTAAAACCAAGGTTGGGCATTGCTGGAAAAGCTTTAATCAAGGCGAAATATCAAGGGGTTCCCATTATAACCCAACCGCGTAAGGAACGCAAAATCCGGGAACATAACACCGATATGATGGAAACTAGGACGGCAAGAGTGGAACAAAACACTAGGCGAGAGGCCGAGCCTTCCACCCTTTACCAAGTATATAGATGCATTAAGTTAACATAGCAATATAATGATATCCCAACAAGTAAATAAAAGATGTTCCAACAAGGAACGGCCTCCAATCTTCACCTGCAACTAGCAACGCTATAAGAGGGGCTGAGCAAAGCGGTAACATAGCCAATCAACGGTTTGCTAGGACAAAGGTGGGTTAGAGGTTTGACATGGAAATTTGGGAGGTTGGCAAGCGAGTGGTAGGCATCGTAGCAATGGCATAGCAAAAGAGCGAGCAAACTAGCATAGCAAAGATAGTAGTGATTTCGAGGGTATGATCATCTTGCCTGCACAGTTGTCAGAGTTGACTGGATCCTCACAAGCAAACTCAACGGGCTCCTTGTTAGCGAACTCGTCTCCCGGCTCTACCCAAACAAGACAAACAAGCAACAAGGATACAATCAACCACGTGCAAGATCAAGCAATATGATGAAATGATGATATGCTATGCGGGATGCGATGCGGGATGCAAAATGCAAGATATGACAGGAAATGCATGAACCTGGCCTCAACTTGAAAAACCAAGTGTGCCACTGGAAAGATGGGATGAAATCGCTTGAAAACGATATAAAGAATGTCGGAATCGGAGTTACGGTTTGAAAATGGCAAGCGATTCAAAAATGACACCGGTCTGCGATTTACAGCAAGTAGGCATCTAAATGCAATGAAATGAACATGCTACAGCACCCAAACATGACAACAAAATACATGGCAGGGATGCACACAAGATGCTTAACAAAAGACTAGCACTGAGCCACGGCCAATTCATCCATTAACAGGTTCAAACAAGCATGGCAAAAACGCAAATGACAAACAGATCTCAGACTTAGTGAAATTAACACTTGTCTGGAATTTCAGATCATATAGCCCTCTTCGGAGCAACAAAACAACATGCTACAGGATCTAAACATGACAAAGAAAGACATGGCATGGAGCTACTCAACAAGCTTAAAAAAGTCCCTTAGTGACCTTGAGCCAAAAGGGATCACAAAATATAGTAACAAGCACACGAACATAGCAAAAATATAATCAGTTTTCAGACTTAGTGAAAACTGGGACATGCTGAAATATAACTCACGAAGGCATGTTTACGAGCTCGATGCACTCACTACGGTGCAAGTCATGGCAAGACAAACATACATCCATAAAGAAGGCACAAAATACAAGTTAGACATGGCAAGAACAATGGCATAGCATGCACGGATCAACTACAATAACATCGGCAAAATTGCAAACAAGTTGACGATCTGCCCAGATTCACAACGAAGCAAAAGTAGAGCTCCATTAGCTCAAGCTAGGGTGCTCCATAATTGCAAACAAAGACATGGATGGATAGGGCATAACAAGATTAACAAAACTCCTTTACTGATCATCCTCAAAATAGGCACGGATCACTAGGAAACAGCATGGACATATGGCATCATGAACTAAATAATCCCAGACTTAGTGAAAACTACCAAGTCCCTGAAAACAGATTTACCGGGTGCCTCACTTTGCAAGCTTGCACAAGTCACCACACACATCACAAAAATGCATGGGTTGCACCTCTGGAAAGAAGACAAAAACCTTAATAAAACATATGAAGGACTCATAGGCATAACATGCACACAACAATCATGGCAAAAATGACAAAAGTCTAAGATGAACTAGCAGATCTGACAATTAACTCACGAAGCCTCCTTCTGACAGTATTTCGGGCATCAAGATGCACTCAAATGAAAATGATGCAATGTAATGAAATGATGTACTCATCGAGGCGAACATTTTGATATGCTATATGCCCAAATCAGAGCTACGGATGCGGAGATATCACAGGTCAAAGTATGCATGAAAATTAAGAGGAGAGGGGAAAAAGTCAACCGCTAGGGTTTTTCAGATCTGAGATCCGGCCCGATGCACTGTTCACCGGAGCGCGTTTCCCGAGGATGGCCGGCGCCGGAGTTCGTCGGAGGTGGCCGGAGGTGGCCGGAGAAGGCGTGGAGGAGGCGGTGGAGCTCCCCGGGGACCGGATCCGGCCACGGGGACGCGGGGCGGCGAGGATCCGAGGCGGCGGCGGCGGATCGGGGCGGCGGCGGCCGGGCGTGGGGACGACGGCGGCGCGGGGCGCGCGCGAGGGAGGAAGAGGCGGGGCCCGGTCGCGGGAGGAGAGGGCCGATCGTGGGCCGGCCGGGCCGCGGGCGTTGGTGGCGGCGACTTGCCAAGTGGCGGCACGAGAGTGGACCGGGCGGGCGGCGGACGGCGGGATTTTCGTCCGGCGGCGGGCGGACACGTCCGGCCGCGCGGAGATCTCTTTTTCTAGGGTTAGGGGTGGATTGAACCGCGAATTTTTGGAGGGGGTGTATATATAGGCATAGAGGGAGCTAGGAGAGTCCAAATGAGGTGCGGTTTTCGGCCACGTAATCGTGATCGAACGCTTTAGGATATGGAGCAGAGTTTGGTGGGTTTTGGGCCAAATTGGAGGGGTGTTGGGCTGCAACACACACGAGGCCTTTTCGGTCCCTCGGTTAACCGTTGGAGTACCAAACGAAGTCCAAATGGTACGAAACTTGACAGGCGGTCTACCGGTAGTAAACCAAGGCCGCTTGGCAAGTCTCGGTCCAATCCGGAAATGTTTAACCCCACACATGAAAGAAAGGTAGAAATGACCACCAGAGGAGAACGAAGCGCCGGAATGCAAAACGGACAACGGGGAAAATGCTCGGATGCATGAGACGAGCACGTATACGAATGAAATGCACATGATGACATGATATGCAATGCATGACACGCAAGCAATGACAAGGCAACAACAGCGAATAACTGGACGACACCTGGCACATCGGTCTCGGGGCGTTACAGGGATCTGGAAGATGAGCTAAATCTGACCTTTTTTGCCTTGCTTTTTTGCCTTTTTGCAAGGCAATCAGGAACGAGGCGCCTAGAGAAGAAACACCAATGGAGCCGCCATTGAAGGGTTGTGAAGGTTTTCTTGAATCTGGAAGTGGTGAGGGGAAGGGGCGTGCTGTCCTTTTTGGCTTGGGAGAGAAGAAGATGGGGCTGGGGGTTAAGTGAGGAGAAAAGAAGACGCGCAAGGGTGGGGGAGGGATCGGGCGAAGGGGGAGGATCAGGTGATTTGCCCGCTCGATGGTTGGCTGTAGGAATCAGGAGGCAGGGACCAGATGCTTTCCTATCCTGGAAAGGTGGACAGAAACTTATTATATCTGGGTGACTGCCAAAAAACGCTAAGACGCGTCATTTATATTTTGCTTTGCGTATGGAATAAAGTAACGACTACTTCCTTCGCTTCTAAATATAGGAACGGGAGTAGTAGTATTTAAGAGCAATAAAGTAAGCCACGTTGTCATTCCCAAAAACCAACACCTCAGAATACCCGGGCGGCCCACACATTAAGTTCATCGAGCGCCCTACACACCTACTACTACCTGTCATCGTACTCCTACTACTGCAGAATTAAAGGGTGGTGCACTGCTACTATCTCTAGAAGCTTTCTGTCGTATCAGGCCGCAATTTATCGAAACTTTACGAAGAATCAGGTTGTGGATTATATTCAGGGCAAATCCATGCGTGTCGACCTCATCAGAACTGGGCTGCCGCACCGCAAACCTACAGTGCAACGGCAGGTGATCAAACCCCGGCCCTGTAGCACTCGCCTCAGAGCGCGACACGGTAACAGCCAGTTTTGGACATCCTTTGTTATTCAAGCATGCCCACGGCATCAAATAATGCGTGCCCAATAAATCCCCTTATGTCCTGTGCATGGTTCTCCGGGCCATCACATCACTTCATCGAGTTAGGTGGCAGGCAGGAGGCAGCTTCATTTCACCGTCCGGCGCCTGCCCGTATAAAATCCCACAGGCTTGGCTCTCCGTCCATAGCCGCAGAGGTGTAAAGTGTTTGGGGCTAGCGATCGTGAGTTACTAGCTCAGCTCACCGCCTGTCCAGAGAGAGAGAGAGAGAGAGAGAGAGAGATATGTGGAGGCTGAAGGTGTCCGAGGGCGGCGGCCCGTGGTTGCGGTCGGTGAACAACTTCCTCGGCAGGGCAGTGTGGGAGTTCGACCCCGACTACGGCACGCCGGAGGAGCGCGCCGAGGTGGAGAGGGTGCGCCGGGAGTTCACGGACCGCCGTTTCGAGAAGAAGGAGTCGCAGGATCTTCTGATGCGCATGCAGGTATATATACGTAGATGATCCTGCATGTCGTGATGCCAAACTATATGCATGGGTGCACATGTATATCCATAGCAGACCTGAGACGGTGAGACCACTCATATCATTTTGCAACCATATCAAATCGAAAACGACATAAACTATATGCATATATAGTAACCTAAATATAGACACAATTGCATCGAAAATGGATGATTGGGCATTAAATTGGCCTACATATCCTAGATGGACGCGCTCTCTCTCTGCTTTCATGGCAGGAGCATATGAGATTGCACGCAGAATGACACTTTCCTGCTATGGTTCTCGTGAGTTGGGACGAATTTTCTATCCATCTTCTTTTTTTGTATTCTCATTTTTTCCTTTTGTGATGTTTATGGTTAAATTATTTTTACATAAAATCCATGAAAAACAAAGGTCCTTATATATAGCTAGGGTGTCATGAACGTTGTTAACTAGATGATACCCCGCACGTTGTTGCGGTAACTCTTAGTGCTACAAAATGATAATAAATAAATTGAGTAACTTTGTTAGATATATGATCTTAAGATTAAAAAGTTCTCATGGACACAATACTTGGATTATAATTATGAAAACAACAAAAGGTGAATGATGCGATCAAGTTTTCTACTAAATATAGTGATGTGACATAAGTAATCTCATATGAATAAATCAACCTTCATACCTACATAGTTATCAAGATCTAAACAAATAATGAAAACTAAAAATGAATATGACCATTGTAGTAGCTTGGGGCAGCTAGTGATGGGGCTCCTAGTCTAGCTTGCCTTACGGACATTTGCATTCATTGTGACTCTTGGCCGTGTTGGGAAGGCATCAAGGAATCAACTCCATAGTTTGCCCCGTGCATAGCTTCTCCTATCCACATCATGGTAAAATTAGATGCTAGTACTCCCTCCGTTCCTAAATATAAGTCCTTTTAGACATTTCAAATAAACGACAACATACGGATGTATGTAGACATATTTTAAAGCGTAGGTTCATTCATTTTGCTTCGTATGTAGTCACTTGTTGGAATCTCTAAAAAGACTTATATTTGGGAACAGATAGAGTAGTTAGAATTAGGAAGCACATAATATGCTGGGCAATATTTTAGTTACCTTGTTGTTGTTGTTGCAGTTTTTGTTATTGTTGTTGTTGCAGTTGTTCTGTCAGTTGTTTTTTCTTCTTATTTTTATATTAAATTTCTTGTGTGCATCCTCATTATCTTGACGTAACTTACTCGATATTAGTATATTATCTTTATCATAAAATATATGATCATTTAGTAGATCTCCCAGTCAAACTAACAAAGAAAGCATATTCAAGAAAGAAAAAAAATCTCCTACCTAGGAAAATATAAGGTTATGTTGTCTGTTCGTCCTTCGTTCAAACTTTGCATATGCCCCCCTCCCTCTCCATGTTTTGAAATTTTCTCTCATCGCTGGTTTTTCCACCAATTTTCCCTAAAATACGCCTCAATTGTCTCACCTTTTATTGACTTACCAAATGTTTTCTTTGGTAAGCCAAAAAATAATTACCAAATAAGTGTTTATCAAATAGTAAAATTATACTCCCTCCAATCCATATTAATAAATTGTACCAAAGCAGCATATAAAATTGTACTAAAGCAGCAACAATTAATATGAATCATAGGAAGTATTTATTTTTTACACAATCATACTACTAAATCACGAGCTAACCTACTAGAATATTTATGTCCATGTTGCAGCACATGGACAATTATAGTGTTGTAAAACAAAATATTGGAAAGCACAAGAAATCTGAGGAGCAAACCAGTCCCTACATGGAAGTCCGAACTAACTTCTCACATGCGAGCTAGTGAAGAAGAAAATATTGGAGAATGGAAAGAAGGAGTTCTTGCACCCAAATTCTCATGGAGAATATTAAGAAAGGTCTGTCATAAGAAACTATTTTTTGGGGGAAATCATATTTTTTTTTGTGTGGAGGAATATGAAATTCTTTCAAGCCTTCTTTGATTTATAGGATAGAAATTTTATATAAATAGAAAAATCATAGAAAGTGATATGACATGCATGTAATTTGGCGCATAGGACAGTTTTTTTTCCATTGAGTCTAAATTAATATTTATTTTCTTTAAAATACAAAGATCGATTTCTATCCTATATAGAAATAGGAATCCATTCCTACAAACTAAAAGCCTTTGAATTTTTCGTTTGCCAATCCTATCCTATAAGATTCGCGTCAGCTAGCGAGCACTGGGATGCGGCCATGCGGCCCACTGTCTTTCGCATGTACTGGTATCTCGCGGTCCACCTCCCGAGCCCACCACCCTACAGATGCGGTTTCTGCGCTTCACCCCCACGCCACGGCAGTCGTCCCCCTTGCCACCGCCCGTGCCACAACCCAGCCGCCGCCGCCGCCGACGCGGATCTCCCGACTGCGATGAAAGCCATCCGGGCGGCGGCCAAGCTGCACTACTTACTGTGTCCCGGTGAGCTTGCTGGGCCAGGTATCGCATTTCGCTCTCTGATCTCTGGAGGTGTTCCCTTTTCCCCTCTTAATTAACTCTGTTCAGGGTCCTTACCAATGAAGCAGAGACACCATCTTACACATAGCACGTGGTGTTGTCCAGTGATATAGCACGTGGAGTAATTTAACGACATATTACTGTACACGCAATTTAACGACATATTACTGTACACGCAATTGTGGACAATCTTCAGAGCTCAGACTTCTTTACAAAAATTTCAGTTTATTGCTCTACTGATGCAATGTGGGCTTCAGTAATTATAGCATCCACCGTAAAATTCTCACCATGGACTATTATGTATTGCAGTATGCAAAAGTAAAGCATCTTCAGGTGGACCTTCCAGCCATCAAGCTTGCAGACAGTGCACAAGTCACAGAAGAGACTTTACTAACATCATTGAGGCGATGCCTTAGCCAGCATTCTGCTCTACAAGCACATGATGGGCATTGGGCCGGGGACTTCAGTGGAATTTTGTTCATTATGCCCATCTTGGTATACATTTTGTTACATATGACACTATATTTGCCTTTATTTCCTGGAATATACTTATATTTTGTTGGTGGATATTGCTAGGAGAAAGCATAAACTCTGTTGTTGTATGGTGAATCGGATTATTTACACATGATTTTGTTTTGAGTAGTTACGTAAATTTTTACTAAACTTTTCCCCAACAGTTGGGTGTATCTGTCTACCGCCCTTTATGTAACTTCTATGCAGTGCCTCAGTGACAAATGAAATTGTATAGTAAAAGTTAATTTACGTTTGCTATGAAGGTTTGTCATTCGATTACCTCTTGTTGTGCTTAAGAACTACCTAGTTATAGTGAAACCTATACTACTCCATACACAATATACATCAGTTTTTTATTTACCAGCATAATCTAATAGTTTCAAATGTTGGACAGTTCAACTTGATGTTGGTTTGTAGATAGTCGTGGATTAGTTATCAAGGGTTGCGTAACATAGTTGGTGTCTGAACTAACATTTGGTGATTCTCGCAGATATTTGCTCTACATGTTACTGGATCACTCAATACTGTCCTATCAACAGAACATCGACATGAGATTTGTCGCTATATTTACAACCATCAGGCATGCAAAGTTTGATTCCAGCTATTTACTACCAATAGTCTTTATCCTAAATGTGCATTACTGTTTGATGGTACAAAAAACCATGACAAAATTATGTGCAATGTAATCTGTGTAGAATGAAGATGGTGGTTGGGGCACGCAAGTGTTGGGTCCGAGCACCATGTTTGGATCATGCTTAAACTATGTTACCTTAAGGCTTCTTGGCGAGGTGGAAAATGATGCCTTAACCAAGGGACGTGCTTGGATTCTATTGCGTGGAAGTGCAACTGCAATACCACAATGGGGAAAGATATGGCTCTCGGTATGCCACGGAAATGTAAACAATTATATATGTATGCTTGCGTGTGTGAAAATAAAGGGGGTTCCTTTGGGCCTGGGTTCTTTGATCTAAAATTGGGTACTCTTTAGTATAACGCATGGATTCTCTGCCAAACCCCAATATATTAAAGTGAAGTTTAAACAGAATGCTTTTTAAAATGAATATATGTATGCTTGCGTGTGTGAAAATAAAGGGGTTCCTTTTCCCTAACTAGCTTGAACAATCCTAAAGGGAAGTTTAAACAGAATGCTTTTTAAAATGAATTTATTTATGCATGTGCTAGATTGTTAACAATTCAGCAAACAGATTAAATTTCTTAAAACCTTTGATATTGAATGGTATTTTTCCAAGCTAATATTTTTCCTCAGATTAATATGTCTTTCCATGACTTCTTGTTGTTTCCATGTCGATTACTAGAGTAGATTTTAGCATATTATTCATCTTCACTTTAATAAAGTGGAAGCAGTCATAGTAAAATATATTCGCTTTGCAGTTTCTAGGATATGTTTAGTCTGAACTCCGAAACCTAGAATTATCAAATGTTGGTTGACAAAAGTCCAGTTGCAGTTATTTACTTGTCTAGAAATTGTTATCTCTTGACTAAGGAGGGGTTAATGCAAGCTATTCATGTTTTTTTTACTGAAGGTGGTTGGTTTATATGAATGGTCTGGAAATAATTCGATCATTCCTGAGTTATGGCTTGTCCCGCATTTTCTTCCGATTCATCCAGGTACTTGTTTATGTTGTTTGGGTAAATAATATTGATCTTCGAAATATGTAATGCCCCTCCCGAAAATAATGCAGTGGACGCCATATTTGCTCGTACTATGTAACTTTTTTTATCCTTCTCCTTACTATCTAACTTTTTTATTCTTCTCATTTCTAATCCTACACTAAATGCATGTTTTTATTGATAACATGTGTGACCATATTGACATGTTCATGCGTATATGTATTGGCTATTAAACAAATTTGATTTTGATAGACTTAAAAAGTTACGTTGCTTGTAAACTGTAAATGAGTTCTGAAAATGTTTTAATATGCTCAATCTCCATTGCATCCATTTTGTAATGACACTGATTGGTGGGATACCACTCATTAAAAAGAGAATAATAAGTTGGATTTTATTGGAATGTAGTTTATCAAGTGCTAAACTATTTTCATAGGTTTTATAATGTTGACACTCTGCATTTAGTTTTATGAAATGTACTCGATCATTCAAGACAACTTTATCTGTTTTCGCAATATTATGAATATTCTCCCTCCGTTTTTATTTATTCCACATATTAGCTTTGTCTGATGTCAAACTTTATAAACTTTGACCAAATTGTTGGAAAAAAATTAACATATACAATACCAAATTTGTTATTGTAAATGTTCATATTGTTTTCTATAAACTTGGTTAAACTCTACAAAGTCTGGCTTCACTCAAAGCTAATATGTGGAGTAAACAAAAATGGAGGGAGTGATATAAGTTTGTATCATGCATAGGGTGATGATGGTTCTAAACTAATAAGTAACAGGAGATGCTTTTTAGCTGTGAAATTAAATTTTGGTGTTAAGTTTTATTGTTTACGTGGCTAAAAGGCAGGAAATAAAAAAGAGTTCAGTAATGAGGATCATGAAAAATGCATTTGAATCGTTGTTGGTCATTTGAGAATCGCTTGATTTGTGTGGGTTCTCCAATGACCCGCCCACTAGGGTTCAACTCCCGCATGGGGTGGAATTTATTCTGCACCGTGGAGTGACCGGCAGTCATTATTCTTTAAAACAATGCCACTGGGTGTACTGCCTGGCTGGTCGAGTTTTATTTTTATAATCATCTTATTCAGGTAAACTTTCTCTTCCACAGGACGATTCTGGTGCTTTTGCCGGTTGGTTTATATGCCAATGTCTTATCTTTACGGTAAGAAGTTTGTTGGCCCAATTACACCAACAATAGTGGCAATAAGAGAGGAGCTCTATAGTGTTTCATACAGCGAGATTGATTGGAACAAAGCACGTGATACTTGTGCTAAGGTTCGTTTAGTGAGACTGCTTTCACTAAAAGCAAAACTTAATTTAGAAGCAAATACAGTGGATAGTACGTTTTTGTTGAAAACAGATGATATTGCGAAGTGCAAACCAGTTACCAATTACATCTTTTGTTTATTTATGTTTGCCATCTCTCATGTAGTAGTAGTAGTAACAGTATATGTAATAGCTTCTAGTTATATACGTGACATAATATGGTTCAATTATGTGTAAGTTCCAACTAGAATGACATTGGGTATCTCGTTACCTCATTGCTCGTTGCTTAGTTCAGCTTTGCAAATTATATGTATGTATACACTACATGTTTACGTTCTTTTTTAGTCAAATTTTGTTACTATTATTACCTCTAGTGTTTTCATGAAACCAAAAAAAAACAATTACCTTCTGAGAAATATGACTATGTGTAAACATATGTTGAAGAAGCACTACACAACTGGTGAAACTGCTGATCAAACTTTGCTAAGAAAGATCACCGTTTTTTTATTACTCATTAAGAATCCTTACTATTTTCCTTGGATTAAAATGTCAGTTTTTTAATTTCTTTGTCTAAATATATGCCTTTTGCTGCTTGATTATCTGTTATGATTTGTTGCATGCAGGAAGACCTTCGCTATCCACGGTCGTTGCTGCAAAATGTTATTTGGACTTGTCTTAATAAATTTGTAGAGCCAGTGTTGAATTGTTGGCCAATCAATAAGTTGAGAGATACAGCGCTGAAGAACCTCATGAAACATATACATTATGAAGATGAAAGCACTAAATACATTGGCGTATGTCCGATTAACAAGGTAACAGAAGCAGATGTTGTGGCTTTCTAAGGAAAGATGTTTGGGGCCAGACCTAATTCTTTTACTAAGGACCAAGCTTTATATTTGGGGCCAGGCCTGAATTAAATAGGACTGTTTTCATATCATGCATGCTCTGCAAGGCTTTGCCTGTCCGTATGCCATTTTCCTGCAATATATATTCTGGAAATCTTAACAATATCTATGGGAAAAACCTCATACTCAATACTGTTTGTCTCCACATGTTCTAGGTGGCACCTGTCCTGATACATGAAACACTCACTGCAATAATGTTTTGTCACCCTCATTATGCAATCATATGACACAATAACCTTGGTACATTTACTGTACTAAAAATATACGTACAAAGGGAGAATAGAACTACAGATGTTTAGTATTATTTCATCATGTATCTGTAGAGTATGGCAATTCCGATCTGCCTCTACAACTCTGCCCCTGAAACTGAAAGTGATTACATTTGTAGCTTATCCCTTCATACATGTCAAATTCATTTGTTAACATCCCTATTAGCAATTTTACCATCCAAATAACCCCATTGCCATTTTTCTTATTTTCTTGACAGTTGCTTGCAATTAATCTCACAATCTGATTCATTTCACATTGACAACACTTGTTGATTGCTAGGCACTAGATATGATTTGTTGTTGGAGCGAGGATCCAAATTCAGATGCACTGAAGTTGCATCTTCCAAGGATCTATGACTATTTATGGCTTGCAGAAGATGGCATGAAAGCACAGGTAACACCATCTTGTGTATCTTGTCCACTACTTGTCCTTCACTCCACTTGTTTATGGTTCAGAGTTGCTGAGGACTATTATCAGTAACCTTTAAATAAATAGCTCAGTTAGTTATCTTGTTGATCCTACTCTTGCTGGTAGATTATCTGTTTCTGCATTTTGTATCACCTGAAAGTTTGTTACCAGTGAGACCTAATTATGAGAAAAGAATGTCACATACTATCAGTAGTCCTCTTGTTGGAGCATGACCTAATTATTTGCACAGAAAGATGGCGCCTCGTTCGCGACTCACCCCCACCCCCTCTCCATCATTTGAGCAACCCGTAACCTCTCGATCGCTAGTTAGGCCAAACTGCTTCCAAGGCCCATTTATCTCTCGGCCTAAGAATTGTCTTGCATGCCCCGAGTGGATCGAGATTGGATGATTTCTAGGTACCAATTGATCCAGCTCAGTATTTGAATAGATGGTCATTTAGTCCCCAAGCAATGTGCTTGTATTTTTTAGTATATATGGGATAAAATATATAAGAAAACCA
The DNA here is from genome assembly GCF_056163025.1 of Triticum urartu. Classification (NCBI taxonomy): domain Eukaryota; kingdom Viridiplantae; phylum Streptophyta; class Magnoliopsida; order Poales; family Poaceae; genus Triticum; species Triticum urartu. The sequence continues at coordinate 224,365,612 of NC_141879.1, read as the reverse complement.
TGGAATTAAACTGTAGCGTTCATACTAACTGACAAACGAACTAGGATATTGCAGATTCTGTAAACATAATTAATCAATACTTTGATTGTTTTCTAACAAATGTCTAGTTGTCTACATAAGAAACAATACGTCTTGTTGGAAAGCATCATGCATGCGGGTAAACAGGTTAATTGAATTATCTAAGGACAATAAAATGAAAGTACTGGATTACTATTTGTGGACGATTTATGATAGCTAATAGAAAAGGTGAACTAGAAATTCTCTAGAGCAAAAGATTACGTTGGTGGAAATTATAACAGAAAAATAAAAGCATTGATACAGAATCTTTGGAAAAACTAGTGAAACAATTAAAGGAACTAAAAATAAAGAAAGTACAGAAAATAAATGAAAAAGAAACACGGAACCGTATTTCTAAAAGCACGTTAACGCATGGCTACAGCTCAACCAATACATATAAAAAACAAAGTGTACCATATCATTCTTCTTGGGTCTATTCCTTTGACCTTCTCTTTTATTTCTTTGACTTTCTCCTTGAATTGTTGACTCCTTAGCTGTGTTGACCCATCTTGACTTGCATTGAATTGACTTCATGCCACACAAGTTCCCATATAGGAAATACTATTGTAATTTGGATTGTCTACTTCACAAACAATGTAGCAACACATTTTTTAGTTATGTTTCATTAATCTAGCTTTATCATAATTATAATTATTTGGCATGTACTTTATTTAGTATCATGAGATGCACTTAGAAGTTAGAACGACAACATTCTTTTACCATGAGATACACCCATATTCATATGCGAGAAGATGTTTTAACTTACCCAGTAACCTTCCTAGTAGAAAGGCGGCAGAACTTTACAGTGAACTCAATATATTCCTATGTTTTGATAGAAAAACGTGACACTATTTTTGATAATGACTTGTCAAAATTTTGCTGTACTAATTTGTTTGTTGATATATCCATATAGCTATGGTGATGTTTTCCCTGTCTTTGACAAGAGAACCGCATTACATACACCTGTGGAATACATGTTTTTCTTTATTTAATTTCAAGAAGCATCAAGTACTTGTTTGCAATGTGAAGACGCATGTATACTACAGACACCTTTATCCCGTACTTTCTTTACAACAGGTTTATGATGGTTGTCAAAGCTGGGAGCTTGCTTTTATTGTTCAAGCATATTGCTCGACAGACCTTGTCAATGAGTTTGGTCCAACACTTCGGAAAGCCCATGAGTTCATTAAAAGTTCACAGGTTCGATGTTCTCTATCTCATAACCATATATACTGTAAACAAAATAATATTTATTTGCATACTAAATTTTGACATGCATTTTTTTTGTACGGGAAGGTTCTTGAGAACCATCCTAACAGTGAAGCTTATTACCGCCATAGGTCAAAAGGTTCATGGACACTTTCAACAGCGGATAACGGGTGGTCTGTATCAGATTGTACTGCAGAAGCACTTAAGGTCAAGACAAGTTACTTCTAATATTCCCTTTAATCTAGAAATGTGGAAGGTTCTTTGCTGTTAAAAGACTGATATACCGAGCATAGTACTTTTTGATATGCACTTCATCATTGATTCTAATTGGAACATTGATCTAATCAACTTAATTAGGTGCGTTTTGCACGCATTATGGTTTACACACATGAAAGGAGAACAGAGCTAAAACTCATGCACATAAAACTCATTATACACATATTATCGTCATTCTGCACAAATTGTAATCTTTTATAATACATGGATAGGTCACTACCTACATACTTGATTTTTTTTCTAATACTCTTATTTAGGCATTGTTGTTGTTGTCGAAGATCTCTCCTAATCTTGTGGGGGGTCCCATAAAAGGAGAAAGGTTGCATGATGCAGTCGATTGCTTACTTTCTTTTATGGTATGACTCTAACCTATTTACTTTTGTCAATTCTGTGAGGTACTATAGACGAATGATACCTTTTTTCGAAAAGGAGGATTACCTCCGGCCTCTGCATCGAGCGATGCACACAGCCATCTTTACTACATTATTCAACAAGGCCTTACAAAATAAATACATACCCAAAGTCACCTTCCTGGCGAAAAATGTCGCCCTACCTACAAGATTGATGATGTGCCCTAATCTCGTGTCACGCACACCAAGAAATCCGGTGGCCTCACAAGCCGCCCACCGGCTAGCCGGGAGCACCAACCGGTCTAGCAGACCCTCAGCGTGTAGAATCCGTCACCGTCTTCTTCCGCAGTCCATCTTCAGGAGCAATCAATGTACTTATTTTGGCAGATCCTTCTGACGTCGACGCCACCACGACGCCGGACAACACCAGCCTCCTGCGCATGCCCATCAAACGGTATCCAGCGCCAAGACCCCGATGCACCTTGCCGCCAAGGCTTGCCGTTGTCAATACTATAGATGGCACGCTGCTCCACTTAGTCACCGCACGCGAAGCATACGGAGACCTGCGCCCAGCCACGAAGCCAAACACTTGTCCCTCCAGCCGTTTTACAACCCCAAAGATGATGCTCTCATGGGGGTGACGATGCAGGAACCTCGCCATCATCCGATCTGGAAAGCCAGAATTTGCGGTTTCCCCTGGGGCACACAAGGATTGCGAATCGCCGCACAACACCTCCAACGAGGTAATGACGCCTGCGGGCGCCGCCGTTGACAATTCTGGCCGAGGTTGAACCAAGCTTTCTCTGGCAAATTCGCGCCCATCCCCGGTTGGACCACCAGATCTACCTCATCCGTCATCCAGCACGCCCATGGGTGACGTCTGCTCCAGGAAACTGCACGACCGGAGGCACACCACCGCCCCGCCTGGGTGAGCCATCGACAGCGAAGGAGCCCTCACCGCTGTGCCGCCGACGTCGGACGACGCACCGCACGCACCTAAGCAGATCTCCGCCGCAACAGCATCCCGGAGCCACGGCGGAGGAAGGCCCTGTCGCCGCCATCATCCCCCACCTGGGCTTTGCCCCGTGGAGCTCCGGTGGCGGCGGCGGTTGGGGGTCGAGGAGCGGCTGCAGTTTCTCAAGAGCCGGCGTTGGCGCAGATGGATAAGACTATATTCGACGAATGATACCTAATCTACTCCACTATGTTCATCTCTTATGTGGTGGTCTAAATAAAGCTGGTGTGTGGCTGTGACTCATGCCTAATGCTATGAAATAAATCAAAACTGTTAGATCCAACATTCAGCTACAAAAGATAGAGCGTCTATGTCTAGCAACCTTGAATTTTTTTATGTCACAAAGTAATTTTGTATCATGAACTAATGACCCACCAAGATTCAAGATCTAATCTTTGATTCTATGTACACATTGATTAAATACAAACTATTAAGGAGCATTAGTAGTATTAGTATTAGTATAGGTCTCTATACATACTTGTATTAGTCTGATTTCATTACTTGTACTCCAAGTCCCTCCAATACAGATAAGTTGCTCCTCTAACATGATATCAGAGCCTAGTTTTTTTACTGGATGCACAACTCATCCAATTCTGATAAATTCGTTATTTTGGTCTCCTTCTAAACATCGCTTTCCCAGATCGATACCTAGCCCACCTCATCTACTCCTAATCGAAACCCCAATCAACTGTCCTCGTCTCATTCTCAATTTCGATCCCATCCTTTGGTCTCTGTTGATCCCCTCTTCTCAGATCGATCCACACCACATGGCAACAGAAAGCAATGAGGCTTCTTCCCAATTGGATCACTGTTTTCGTCAGCGCCCTACACCAGCACTTCCCGGCGCCCAGCACCAAGATGCATCCACCCACCATTCCTTGTTTGTCTGATACCCTGCACCAACCACTGGCTCCACATGCTCTCCCGTCCACACAACCCTGCCTCTAGATCGAAGTTGGTCTGTTTCCCTGACTTAGTGTGATCCCGCCCGCGTTCGTGTTGGATAAATTAGCAATTTTTAATTGATTTAATCCATAAATAAATCATGAACATGCCATTGATAGTATTAAACTCAATACTGATATGTTATCAGGTAGGCATGTACTACGCATATAGCAGAAACCTCTACGTAAATAACCAGTACGGCCAACACATAAATAAACAGGAGAGGGGTAAATGAATTATACCCTCCAGGGCTAGGTCAAAGCCGTGGTGGCGGCAGTAGCATCTTCAGCAGTGTTCTTCTTGGCTTTGTTGGTCTGACTCATGGCGATGTCGAGGAGGACGAGGACGTAGTCGAAGTTGAACAGTAGCAAGCAGTCATGTAGGAGATGCTCCTCGAAAACCTAATCGCCCTTCTCTCGATGCAAGATCACAAAGGGTGGGGTTCCAGAGGCCCGCTCTCCCGTACAACCATGCACGCGACGGACAGGATGGATCCTCGGAAGCAGCAACACCGAGTGGAATGACGGTGGGTTTGTGCGTGAGGCGGTAGAGCAGATGTGATATGATTTGGGTGACGGCTAGGGTTGCCGACACCTCTAATATATAGGCGGTCATGGTAGGGAGGCGTGGGGCTGGACCCATGCCTGAGTCGGCAACAACCCACGATCCCACATCTCGGATTCTTAGTGCGTTTGTCAATGACTCGTAATTCATTGCGTCCGTTAATGACTCGCAATTAACTGCCAATTAATTATCCATTCCTGGCCGGCAAAAATTAAGCGCACACATGACATAGGTCTGAGCTTGGCTCGGCTCAAGCTCCAATAGCATGTGGAAGAGAAACTCTTATAAAGGGGTCTCAACTCTCCTCCACTTGTGAGGTGGGACTAAACTTCCCACAACCATGTCATGACACCCACATGGGCCCTGAGAGATTTTTCTGAAATTGTTTTATGGGCCTAAAGACCATCTATATTTCAACAATCCCCCACCAGATCTTGATGGCTCATAGTGTTATCCTCTGTTGATATATCGGTATTTTCGGTGGAGACCAGTTAAGGTTGAATATCCACCTAGAGCAAAGAGCTACACTCCCCCACAACTGAATAACGGACTATGCCTTGAAATGTCAGTTTGGCGTAAAGAAGTTTCACCCATTGTCTTACCGGTACTAGGCTGCCAAAGGCTAACCCCGCAGGTGGAGCATATTAGTCACACATCTGCCCTATTCATGAGCTTACTAGAGATCACCCTATCTCATAGACTGACCAATAGTCGGGCTCATATAGGTGGGTTCTTCCAAATATTGCTCTGTAGGATAGCATCTTGCTTATACAAGCCTCTAAACACATTAAGACAAAAGTCAACCTGCCATACAGTTTCCAAGAGTACCGCATCTCCAACGGAGCGGGTTAGTAAAGTTACTCTCCTCAGTTAACCAGTAGCTTGTTTTCCCAAGTCCTACTTCATGTGGGTCTCATACCCATCTCCCTCAATGCATTCTCTGTCACAACTCATGATAGCCCATTTGTGAAGGGATCTGCCAGATTCATAGCTGGCTGGATATAATCCAACGCTATCACTTCGGAGTTTCTTAAATGTTTGATAGATTTTAATCTCCTTATGTGCTTTGTAGATTGCATGTTGTCCTTTGAACTTTTTGCCTTGACAATTATTTTCTGATTGTCACAGTTCATAAGGATAGCCGGAAATCATTTTTCAACAACTGCAAGTCCATCAAAAGCTCTTGAAGCCATTTTGCTTCGGTACATGATTTGTCTAATGTTGCGAGTTCCGCTTTCATTGTCGACTCCGTTAAGATAATCTGCTTGCAAGACTTCCAGGAAACGGCGCCACCATTAACTGTAAACACATATCCACTTGTGGCCTTCATCTCATCAGCGTCAGAGGTCCAATTCGCATCACTATACCCTTCAAGTGACGTCGGTTATCCTTTATAGGGAAGTCCATGGCTCACAGTACCTTTCAGATAGCGCATAACTCTTTCATGAGCATGCCAATGTACATCACCCAGATTGGAAACAAACCGGCTTAGTTTGCTACAGCAAACGCGATGTCAAGCCTCGTAGCGCATGCTAGGTACATGAGTGAACAAATAAGTTGAGAGTATCACAATTGATCTTTAGTTCTGCCTTTGAACTTTCAAATCTGCGCACTAGGATCATACGGTGTTGGAGAAGGTTTGCAGTATGAATATCCAAAACGACTCAAAATATATTCAACATGGTGGGATTGCAAAAGTGTCATTCCACCCTCATTATCTCAAATAGCTTGTTCAAGATAACATCAACCACACCAAGATCTTTCATCTCAAAGTTATGAGATAGAAAAGTCTTAACCTCCTCAATGACTTTGAGGTTGGTTCCAAATATCAATATAAAGTCAGTGATAAAATAATACATTTTTAATACTAGCAAACATTGATAAAAATATACACCTAATAGTCCAAGATGCTTATCTTGCAGTATGAGGCAAATTCATTGTAGAGTTTTCTCTTCTTCAAAACATCACTGTTTTCTGATTCTATCATCATTATCAAGGTCTGTCTGCTTGACATCATTGCCGCTCTTTGGTGTCGAGTCTTCAGTGTTGGCCTCGTGGGATGGACCTAATGGTCAATAGCGATAGTTGGGCTTGGGCTACTTGTCTGATGCCTCTAGGGATTTCCCTCTAGGATGCTTAGACAGCCCATATCCAAGAGCTGTCCCATGAGAGTGCCTCCTATGCCTTCCTGTGTCTAAGGTCTTCCAGGGCCCCTGTCAGTGCCACATCAGCTGCCAGCTAATTGTTTTATTCATTTTGGTTTGCTTTTTTTTTGCGACTGTATGCTAGGCTTGGTTCCCCTGGATTTTTGTGCATCCAGCACTCTGGTTTGTATTATGAATCATTTGTACAGATGGGGAGATAGCCAACTGCATAAAATACGATCATATGTATCATAATCAGCCCTTTAAATTATTATTATTTACTGAAACTGTTTTTTCTACTTATGTATGTTTTATAAGTTTCTCCGCTGTCTTACAACGCCATTTTCTTATTCTACTGAAATAGTTGTACTTCTGTTTTGCATTTCTTATCTATGGTTTATCTGATCTGCCAGAATGACTAACCTTTCACATAAATTATCGCTGATCATACTTTTTTCTCCTTTGAAGAATAAAGATGGCACATTTTCTACATATGAGTGTAAGAGAACTACATCTCTATTAGAGGTGAGTATTTCACGGTTTTACTTCTATTGTATGGAAAACCAAGTATGCCAATTTTTTGCGGACTCTACGTGTGATCAGGTTTAAAAAACCGGTTTAAAAAACCATACACAAAATAATCTTGCAGTCAGGCCAAACAATTTCAGATTGCAAATTCACAATTTGCAGGTTTCATTTTGTTTGACTTTTGTTTGCTCATCGGTATTCCTCCTGTGTATCATATATCTATCGAGAATGTTCAAATGATAATGTTGTTTTAACATGTTTTTCCTGACTATACATACACTAACCTGGATTGTTTTTGGCAATAGGTTCTCAACCCTTCTGAAAGTTTTCTGAACATTATTGTCAATTATCCGTAAGGATGAAAATATATCTTCTTTCTTGCAGAAAATATCATTGTCTCTGTTTTTCTTCATATACTTGAAGTGCTAATTCACGCCCTTCAACTAATTGATAGATCTGTCGAATGTACATCATCCGTGCTTCAGGCCTTAATTATGTTCAAAGAGCTTTACCCAGGGTACCGCAAAGAAGAGATAGGAAAATGTATTAAAAATGCTTCCAAGTTCATTGAGGACAAGCAAAGAAAGGATGGCTCATGGTATCTATTTTTATTTTTTTGGTGTTAATTATTTGACCTTCTAAAATTTGCGTCACTGACTGGATTATTTACCATCTAACAGGTTTGGCACTTGGGGTATATGTTTCACTTATGGGACGTTCTTTGGTGTAAAAGGATTGATTGCTTCTGGAAGAACTTACGAAAATAGTTCTTCCATAAGGAAAGCATGCAATTTTCTGTTGTCAAAGCAACGAAGTACAGGTGGATGGGGAGAGTCGTATCTTTCTAGTGAAACTGAGGTAATTCTTGCTTCTTTCTGTATTAAATACACGCTCTGTTTAGGGTTTGGCAAGATCATGCTTGATTGGCATACTTGTTAGCTTGATAGGCCAGATACAAGATGCTATCTACCTATCCGTGAAAAATCTTTCAACCGCATTGTCATCTTACTAGAATCCCACTCTCCCAGTACCAGTGACCTGTAGTTATATCTTGCAGCTCACTATTGCAAACCCAAAATCCACAAAGAGTTCAGAAATTCAAACCATTCATCGGAATTTCAATAGGAATATAGTCTGCAGTGGAACTCTTGGTCTACTAAACACTTGTTCCAGTGCCAGGTCCATTATACACGCAAGGCCAACTGATGGGCAACACAGCCTTATAAGATGGCTTGGGTGGTCGGCCTTTATTAGTTGTGCTATGCTTCATCCCATGACTCAGTTTGTTCATATCGTCTAGCTAGTCTTGAGTAGTAATCCTATATACCTAGTTGATCCCCACTAATTTTATTTATCTCAACATGCATACATGCCACCTCACCACACATGCCACCTCATCAAAGGTCCACCCCAGTATGCACGGGAAATTTCTAAGGATTCTAATCCTCCAAAATTCTATGAAAATCCTCGAAATCAAAGGAGCCCTAAAATGAGATTAGCTAGGGGGTCACCTAGGGCTTAACTGCCTGCCTCTTTTTGAACCCTGCTTAGTTGTTTCGTCATGGTTTATGTGCATATTTTTATTTACTTGTAGGTACTAGTTGTATATGGCTATATGCCTAACTCAGCACCCCACAACTCCTATGCTCTCAGAGGAATTCCAGTTTCCACACATAATATTCTTACTGATTATCCGTCTATAATCAATTAACAATGATGTTTTCACTTGAACAGAGAAATTAGTCATGTCAGTTGATGTGATGGCATAAGGATAGGGGAAAAATGGTGACAAAAAAAATGTATATTCTAATTTCGTTGTCGATATTAGGCTTAACTTACCAGCCTGGATGTTTCACTGTAAAGCCCTCATTTTACAAGATACCAACTTGAGTTCTTAGGAGGTGTTTGGTTCGTACATTTTCAGCCATCATCTGATTACAGCGCAACCTCATACCGTTAACTTTTGTTTGGTTCACTTTGAGAGCAAACAAATCTCCGTAATCGAGTTCCACGGTAAGTCAATCTCGATACCGGGCGATCCCCTCCGGAAACAGATCATGTTACCACCCATGATCTGATTCCAGTACCGTTTACGTTGACAGAGTTGAACCAAACACCTCCTTAGATTCTACAGTTAATCGCACAATGCTTATCCAATTAGCATCACTATAACTCACAATTGTGGAATGCTATTCCTTTTGAACCATCGCTATATTGTCCCTCTAAGTCAAATTTAATGAAAGTAAGTCTGGTTTCCGCTATTTGACAGGCTTATGTGGAGGCCACTAGTCCTCATGCTGTGAACACTGCTTGGGCAATGTTGGCTTTAATTTATGCTGGGCAGGTATGTTTGTTCCTCGTTCATTTGAATTGACTCTAAGCAGCTAATATATCATTTTGAACTGTTCTAATTTTCATGTGTTATCATCATGGTCATTCTATTCAGGTTGAACGAGATCCTACGCCACTATATCATGCTGCAAAAGAGTTGATCAATATGCAACTAGAGACGGGAGAGTTTCCCCAGCAAGTAAGTATTACAAAATTTAGGCTTATAGAAGTAGGGTACACTATCAATAGTTTATACATATAATGACCTGGATCATACGATCTTCAGAATAATGCTTTTCATGGCACAGACCCTACCGTGATCCTGTCAAATCCTCTGATAACACTGCCACACTTGGACCTGTTATACTAATACATATATTTCAGTATCATGCGGTGGTTACTGCCCTGAAGCAGTCTGAACTTTCACCTTTGATGACAGGAACACGTTGGATGCTTCAACTGCTCCATATACTTTAATTACGGCAACTATCGCAACTTATACCCCATTTGGGCTCTTGGAGAGTTTCGTCGTCGACTGCTTGCGAAGAACTGAAACTGATGACGATGATATGTCACTTCACTGCTCTTAGGTTTAGGTGTGGTCGTGCCTGTAACGAAAAGGAGGACCTTAGCCAAACTATATATATGTGTGTACCACATACTGCAATAACACTTACAACCAAAGTGAGTAATGCAAACATAATAGCGCCAGTATGGTTTGTACATCTATGTTTTGGACTGCAATGGCATGTCAATTACTTTGCTCCGTGTGGTATCAAGATTTTAATCACGGCCCAAACTAGCGCCTTCAGGGGTCAGGGGCTCAGGGCTCACTGGCCAGAATTAAAATTAAATGTAAAATATAAGAGCGATGGAGGGGAGGTGTATCTGACGTTGACCAAAATTTGTTTCACAAATATATTGGCTAGCTCCTACTAGAAAATTTATTTATTCTTGTGCTCAGTACCGGTCTATGGTTCAGTTACTTGCACTCTCTATTCCAAAATAATTCAAGTTCTATGTTTGTCCTCAAGTTTAACCAAGTCTATATAAAAATATATCAACATCTACAACACCAAATTTGCTTCATTAGATTCATGATGAAATATATTTTCATACCAAATTTGCTTATAGCATAATTTTCTATAGACTTGGTCAAATTTAAAAAAGTTTGACCTAGGACAACTTCAGTTATTTTGAAACATAGGGAGTAATATGTTAATTTCTCTTTTGACCAGCATTGTATAAAACTGCTGGTTTATTGGCTGAATGGTGAAAGGCTAGTACTCAAAATTACTAAACAGTATAACTCAGCTAATTAGGAGCCTCCACAGTGATTTGGGATCCTAAACCGTCCGATTAAGCGTATAAACGAGTGAGATCATTCCATCCTCCCGTAGCATTCATTTGCGCCTGTTCGCTCACCAAAACCGGCCGAAGTCGAACCAACATGAAAAGGGCCGCTGCTCCGCAGGCTTATTTCTGAGCCTTCTGAAGCACTGGGCTGTGAGGCCGGCCGCCCGGTGACTTATTTTCTGTCGTGAGAGCGATCGGGCTGCCGATCCGTGGTGCTGCAGCCTATCTTCGTGATTAATGGTGCAATAAAGCAGCGTGCAACTTTGGCGGGAGCAACTAGTTAACGAGCGCTTTTTCGGAAGCCTTGCAACGATCAACGCCACTTGGCGTGCTCTCAGCCATTCGCCACGTGTCGCGCTCTCGACGCTCCCTTCGAATTTTATTTTTTTAATTTTTCCGCACGCATTTTCGGTTTTTTAAATGTTTTTTTTTGGTTTTTTTCGACGTTTTGGTTTTCCCGCGGTCTTTCTTAGCTTTTTGATAAAAAAAAATTCGAAAATTTTTTTTCGCGAAAATACGCGTTTTCTTTTTTTTCACGAAAGTCACGGTTTTTCTTCCGCGAGAGGCACGATTGTGCTTTATCGAGAGTCACGGCCGTGCCTTTCGGAAACAAAAAAACGCGTTTTCTGTTTTTTTTCTTTCGCGAGAGTCACGGTTGTGCTTTCGCGAGAGTCACGGCCGTGCCTCTCGGAAAAGGAAAAACAAAAGGCATTTTCTATTTTTTTTCTTTCGTGAGAGTCACGGTTTTGCTTCCGCGAGAGGCACGGTTGTGCTTACGCGAAAGTCACGGCCGTGCCTCTCGGAAAGGGAAAAAATACGCGTTTTTGTTTTTTTTTCTTTCTTGAGAGGCACAGTTGTGCTTTCGCGAGAGTCATTGCTGTGCCTCTCGGAAACGGAAAAAAATGCATTTTCTGTTTTTTTTTCTTTCACGAGAGTTACGGTTTTGCTTCCACGAGAGGCACGGTTGTGATTTCGCGAGAGGCACGGACGTGCCTCTTTCGGAAAGGAAAAAAGAAAACCGTGCTCCCGGTTCGGTTTTTCACCCGGTTTTTTCGTCCGATTTTTTTTCGTGAAAAAAGTTCGTCAAAATCTATCAACATGGGATCTAGTTTTGAAGATCTCGACGCGAGGAATCCAATGGTGAAAACGTTCGAGATTTGGACGCATGGTTTAAGAGATAAAACGTTTTGAATAAACGGATCTACGAAAAAAGGAAACTCCCAGGTTGCGACAAGTGGCGCGCTGCATATGCGCCACTTGTCGCGACATGGAAAAGTGGAATGTTCTTTGCAACAAGTACTCCTTAATTAGTGATTTCGAACTTTGGCTACCTTTGTCTAAAAAAAAACTTTGGCTACCTATGGTTCTACTGCACCATTCTTTTTTCCTTTTATATTCCTGTACTACGTAGCATCTACCTCATGCCGATAGCGATGGGGCAAGTCACAGAGCAACCAAACCGCATCACAACCGACGCCGGAGACCTCTACAACAAGACCAAAACTCGAGGCCAACACAGACCAACGTACCCCACCCATTGCGCCAACAAGAAGTCGGCAAGTGGACGGTAGGGCCTGTGCGGATCTAGAGACGACGTCATCGAGAGAGCGCCCGTGATGGTGTATATTGCGCCAAGGAAGGACACACCCATAGTAGAAGCCAACACCGAATTGAGCCGTGCCACCGAAACTCCTTGAGCAACAAGACGATACCTCCAAGAAGAAGACGGTGCCATGACGCCGCCGTCGCCGCCGCCTGGTCCAAAGGACGGACCAAGGGTTTCCCCTTAGCACGGCAAGGCTACAATGAACGATGACACATACAAGACAAATATGATCCACCATTTATACAATTATTCAAATGCCTTAGCAAATGTTATGCATAGACAAAAAAATGCACAATGACAATCCAATGCTGACTTAGATGGCATTCAATTTTCCAACTTATACCTAAAGTTTCAATAATGCCCAACTATCTATATTGAAGTAAGTTTTTCTTTTCTTTTTTGTGATGTCTAGATTTTCTCATATATTTGTATTGTTCTTCCAATAAAATGCACGGGCGCGGCAATGTGCGCCCTTATGTTCTAGTTTATTTTAAAACCAAGGCACAAGGAGTTCCTGGCTTTATTATACAATAAAGCCCATAACGCCGTAGTAATAACAAAGTCATGTTCTCAAAAAAAAGTCATAGAAAGAAAAGATTGAGGACATTTGAGATAGCATGCACATGTTCTACTAAATTCACTTTTTTTTATCAAAGCTTCTTTATTTTTAATAGAATTTTATGACTTAGTGTGGGATGCATGCACTTCTAGTGTGAACACGAAATGAAGCACCGAATGTAAATTGCAAAATGAAATAAACTTGGACTCTTTTTCATCTTAGATCGATCAAATAATCATTTGAATGATATTGTGCATCATCATTTAGCTATTGCATTTTTCCCTACATGTCATACGTCTAAGACTAACTGGGGTATTGTCTTATTGCCCATGGACTTGAAGATATTTTGGAGGCTCACAAGGGCCATAAGGGTCTTTATGAAATCTTTACAAGAGTCATGCCATGCTCAATTATCATTTAACCTAGCTATGCTAGGCTCTACAATGAGCGCACATGCTCACCACGAAAAGATTAAGGATAATAACTACACAATTCTAGCAATAGTTGAAGCATAGATTCTTGCCACAAAAAGATTAAGGATAATAGCTACGCAATTCTAGCAATAGTTGAAGCATAGATTCTCGCCACAAAAATATTAAGGATAATAACTACACAACTCTGGAAACATCCCTTTTGTGATCTTCATTCTATGAATAAGAGGTTAGTGGCGTGGACGGTGCTGATCCCGGTGAGGCCACGTGTGTTGACATAGTGGTCGATGACAAACGCCAGTGTCTCAAAGAAAACGGTGCGGGAGTGGGAGGCCGGTTGGTTGGTGTCAACCGATCCACCTTGCCCGCGGTGAAGGTGAAGGAGCCCACAGTGAGGCTCTCTCCCGGTGGGAGGCCGCCGGAAGTGAGGGGAGATCCGAGCTAGATTCGATCTTTGACTAGCGCTGCCCCTGCCTGGCGCGCTAAGTGACAGCCATAAAAAGGCGCCGGTACCCTCGGTAGGGTGGTGAACACGGCCGGAAGTACCAGATCGGAGGTCACCCGAGGAAGTTACCCAGGTTCGGGCCTGATACATCTCCAACATATCTATAATTTTTTATTGTTCCATGCTATTATATTATCCATCTTGGATGTGTTATATGCATTATTATGCTATTTTATATCTTTTATATCATTTTTGGGACTAACCTATTAACCTAGTGTCAAGTGTCAGTTGTTGTTTTTTTCCTTGTTTTTGTCTTCTACAGAAAATCAATACCAAACGGAACGAATTTTTTTGAGGATCTTTCTTGGACAAGAAGACACCCAGGAACTTTTGGGGGAAGGTCAGGGGGCACCATTTGGCGACAAGCTCACAGGGTGCACCCCAGGGGGGGCGCCCTTCAAGCTTGTGGGCCCCCCGTGGCTCTCCTTACCCTAATCTCAGTTCTATAAATACCCAAATAATCCCTGTATACCAGAGGGCACACCAAAAATACTCTTCTGCCGTCGCAAACTTCTGTTCTCGTGAGATCCCATCTTGGGGCCTTTTCCAGCACTCCGCCGGAGGGGGAGTCGATCATGGAGGGCTTCTATATCAACCTTTCCGCCCTTTCGATGATGTGTGAGTAGTTTACCATTGACCTACGGGTCCATAGCTAGTAGATAGATAACTTCTTCTCTCTCTTTGATCTTCAATACAATGTTCTCCTCGATGTTCTTGGAGATCTATTCGATGTAATCTTCTTTTGCGGTGTGTTTGTTGAGATACAATAAATTGTGGATTTATGATCAAATTATCTATGAATATTATTTGAGTCTTTTTTGAAATCTTTTATGCATGATTAAGATAGCTTTGTATTTCTCTTCGATCTATTGATTTGGTTTGGCTAACTAGATTGATTTTTCTTTCCATGGGAGAGATGCTTTGTAATGGGTTCAATCTTGCGGTACTCAATCCCAGTGGCAGAAAGGGACATGACACGTAGTGTATTGTTGCCATCAAGGATAGAAAGATAGGGTTTATATCATATTGCATGGATCTATCCCTCTACATCATGTCATCTTGCTTAAGGTGTTACTCCGTTCTTGTTAACTTAATACACTAGATGCATGCTGGATAGCAGTTGATGTGTGGAGTAATAGTAGTAGATGCAGGCAGAAATCAGTCAACTTGTCACGAATGTGATGCCTATATTCATGATCATTGCCTTGGATATCGTCATAACTATGTGTTTTTCTATCAATTGCTCAAAAGTAATTTGTTTACCCACCGCATGCTTTCTTTCAAGAGAGAAGCCTTGATGTCTACTACACAACCTTCTTCTGTGTAGACGTTGTTGGGCCTCCAAGTGCAGAGGTTTGTAGGACAGTAGCAAATTTCCCTCAAGTGGATGACCTAAGGTTTATCAATCCGTAGGAGGCGTAGGATGAAGATGGTCTCTCTCAAGCAACCCTGCAACCGAATAACAAAGAGTCTCTTGTGTCCCCAACACACCCAATACAATGGTAAATTGTATAGGTGCACTAGTTCGGCGAAGAGATGGTGATACGAGTAGTATATGGATAGTAGATAAAGGTATTTGTAATCTGAAAATATAAAAAACAGCAAGGTAACTAATGATAAAAGTGAGCGTAAACGGTATTGCAATGCTAGGAAACAAGGCCTAGGGTTCATACTTTCACTAGTGCAAGTCCTCTCAACAATAATAACATAATTGGATCACATAACTATCCCTCAACATGCAACAAAGAGTCACTCCAAAGTCACTAATAGCGGAGAACGAACGAAGAGATTATGGTAGGGTACGAAACCACCTCAAAGTTATTCTTTCCAATCAATCCGTTGGGCTATTCCTATAAGTGTCACAAACATCCCTAGAGTTCGTACTAGAATAACACCTCAAGACACAAATCAACCAAAACCCTAATGTCACCTAGATACTCCAGTGTCACCTCAAGTATCCGTGGGTATGATTATATGATATGCATCACACAATCTCATATTCATCTATTCAACCAACACATAGAACCTCAAAGAGTGCCCCAAAGTTTCTACCGGAGAATCACGACAAAAACATGTGCCAACCCCTATGCATAGGTTCATGGGCGGAACCCGCAAGTTGATCACCAAAACATACATCAAGTGAATCACGTGGTATCCCATTGTCACCACAGATACGCACGGCAAGACATACATCAAGTGTTCTCAAATCTTTAAAGACTCCATCCGATAAGATAACTTCAAAGGGAAAACTCAATCCATTACAAGAGAGTAGAGGGGGGAGAAAACATCATATGATCCAAATATAATAGCAAAGCTCACGATACATCAAGATCATATCACCTCAAGAACACGAGAGAGAGAGAGAGAGATCAAACACATAGCTACTGGTACATACCCTCAGCCCCGAGGGAGAACTACTCCCTCCTCATCATGGAGAGCACCGGGATGATGAAGATGGCCACCGGAGAGGGATGCCCCCTCCGGCAGGGTGCCGGAACGGGTCTAGATTGGTTTTCAGTGGCTACGGAGGCTTCTGGCGGCGGAACTCCCGATCTCTTGTGCTCCCTGATCATTTTAGGGTATATGGAGATATATATAGGCGGAAGAAGTACGTCAGAGGAGCCATGAGGGGCCCACGAGGGTGGAGGGCGCGCCCCCTACCTCGTGGCCTCCTCGAAGCTTCCTTGACATAGACTCCAAGTCTCCCGGGTTGCTTTCCTTCCAAAAATGAGTTCCGTGAAGTTTCAGGTCAATTGGACTCCGTTTGATTTTCCTTTTCTTCGGAACCCTAAAATAGGCAAAAAAAACAGAAACTGGCACTGGGCTCTGGGTTAATAGGTTAGTCCCAAAAATAATATAAAAGTGTATAATAAAGCCCATAAACATCCAAAACAGAAGATAATATAGCATGGAGCAATAAAAAATTATAGATACGTTGGAGACGTATCAGCATCCCCAAGCTTAATTCCTGCTCGTCCTCGAGTAGGTAAATGATAAAAACAGAATTTTTGATGCGGAGTGCTACTTGGCATAATTTCAATGTAATTCTTCTTAATTGTGGCATGAATATTCAGATCCGAAAGATTCAAGATAAAAGTTCATATTGACATAAAAATAATAATACTTCAAGCATACTAACTAAGCAATCATGTCTTCTCAAAATAACATGGCCAAAGAAAGTTCATCCCTACAAAATCATATAGTTTGGTCATGCTCCATTTTCGTCACACAAGAATGCTCTCATCATGCACAACCCCGATGACAAGCCAAGCAATTGTTTCATACTTTAGTAATCTCAAACCTATAAACTTTCACGCAATACATGAGTGCGAGCCATGGACACAACACTATGGGTGGAATAGAATATAATGAGGGGGTTATGTGGAGAAGACAAAAAAGAGAAAGTCTCATATCAACGAGGCTAATCAATGGGCTATGGAGATGCCCATCGATTGATGTTAATGCAAGGAGCAGGGATTGCCATGCAACGGATGCACTAGAGCAATAAATGTATGAAAGCTCAACAAAAGAAACTAAGTGGGTGTGCATCCAACTTGCTTGCTCACGAAGACCTAGGGCACTTGAGGAGGCCCATTGTTGGAATATACAAGCCAAGTTCTATAGTGAAAAATTCCCACTAGTATATGAAAGTGACGAAACAAGAGACTCTCTATCATAAAGATCATGGTGCTACTTTGAAGCACAAGTGTGGAAAAGGATAGTAGCATTGTCCCTTCTCTCTTTTTCTCTCATTTTTTTGGGCCTTCTCTTTTTTATGGCCTTTCTCTTTTTTTGGGCCTTCTCCTTTTTTATGGCCTTTTTATTTTTTTTTATTTTTCCTCACTTGGGACAATGCTCTAGAAAATGATGATCATCACACTTCTATTTATTTACAACTCAATGATTACAACTCGATACTAGAACAAAATATGACTCTATATGAATGCCTCCGGTGGTGTACCGGGATATGCAATGGACCAAGAGTGACATGTATGAAAGAATTATGAACGGTGGCTTTGCCACAAATACTATGTCAACTACATGATCATGCTAAGCAATATGACAATAATGAATGTGTCATGATAAACGGAATGGTGGAAAGTTGAATGGCAATATATCTCGGAATGACTATGGACATGCCATAATAGGTAGGTATGGTGGCTGTTTTGAGGAAGATATAAGGAGGTTTATGCATGAAAGAGCGTATCATATCACGGGGTTTGGATGCACCGGCGAAGTTTGCACCAACTCTCAATGTGAGAAAGGGCAATGCACGGTACCGAAGAGGCTAGCAATGATGGAAGGGTGAGAGTGCGTATAATCCATGGACTCAACATTAGTCATAAAGAACTCACATACTTATTGCAAAAATCTACAAGTCATCAAAAACCTCGACACTACGTGCATGATCCTAGTGGGATAGATTGGTAGGAAAAGACCATCGCTCGTCCCCGACCGCCACTCATAAGGAAGACAATCAAATAACACCTCATGTTTCAAATTTGTTACACAATGTTTACCATACGTGCATGCTACGGGACTTGCAAACTTCAACACAAGAATTTCTCAAATTCATAATTACTCAACTAGCACGACTTTGATATTATTACCTCCATATCTCAAAACAATCGTCAAGGATCAAACTTCTCTTAGTATTCAATACTCTATATGAAAGTTTTTACTATTCTTGGATGCCTAGCATATTAGGATCATTTAAGCAAATTACCATGCTATTTAAAACTCTCAAAATGATATAAGTGAAGCATGAGAGTTCATCTATTTCTATAATACCACCACCATGCTCTAAAAAGATATAAGTGAAGCACTAGAGAAACAACAAACTACTCCGGAAGATATAAGTGAAGATCAATGAGTAGTCAAATAATTATGCAACTATGTGAAGACTCTCTAACATTTAATAATTTCAGATCTTGGTATTTTATTTAAACAGCAAGCAAAACAAAATAAAATGAAATGACACTCCAAGCAAAACACATATCATGTGGCGAATAAATATATAGCTCCAAGTAAAGTTACCGATGAACGAAGACGAAAGAGGGGATGCCTTCCAGGGCATCCCAAGCTTAGGCTTTTTGGTGTCCTTGGATATTACCTTGGGGTTCCTTGGGAATCCCCAAGCTTAGGCTGTTGCCACTCCTTATTCCATAGTCCATCGAATCTTTACCCAAAACTTGAAAACTTCACAACACAAAACTTAACAGAAAACTCGTAAGCTCCGTTAGCGAAAGAAAACAAAACACCACTTCAATGTACTGTAATGAACTCATTCTTTATTTATATTGGCATTAATCCTACTGTATTCTAACTTCTCTATGGTTTATAAACTATTTTACTAGCCATAGATTCATTAAAATAAGCAAACAATACACGAAAAATAGAATCTGACAAAAACAGAATAGTCTGTAGTAATCTGTAGCTAACGCAAACTTCTGGAACCCATAAAATTATCAAATAAATTGCTGGACATGAGTAATTTATCTATTAATCATCTTAAAAAATAATTAACTAAATAGCACGTTCCAAATAAAAATGGCAGCAATTCTCGTGAGCGCTAAAGTTTCTGTTTTTTACAGCATGATCAACAAGACTTTCCCCAAGTCTTCCCAAAGGTTCTACTTGGCACAAACACTAATTAAAAGTATAAAATCACATCTAAATAGAGGCTAGATGAATTATTTATTACTAAACAGGAGAAAAAAGCAAGGAACAAAAATAAATTTAGGTTGCCTCCCAACAAGCGCTATCGTTTAACGCCCCTAGCTAGGCATGATGATTTCAATGATGCTCATATAGTAGATAAGAATTGTAACATAAAGAGAGCATCATGAAGAATATGAATAGCACATTTAAGTCTAACCCTCTTCCTATGCATAGGTTTTTTTTGAGCAAACAACTTATGGGAACAAGAATCAACTTGCATAGGAAGGTAAAACAAGCATAACTTCAAAACTTTAAGCACATAGAGAGGAAACTTGATATTATTGCAATTCCTACAAGCATAAGTTCCTCCCTCATAATAATTTACAGTAGCATAATGAATGAATTCAACAATATAACCAGCACCTAAAGCATTCTTTTCATGATCTACAAGCATAGAAATTTTATTACTCTCCACATAAGCAAAATTCTTCTCATTCGGAATAGTGGGAGTATCATAAGAAACTCGAATACTATAAATTGTTTCCACATTAAAAGAGTAATGTTCAGAAAAGGGGTAATCATAATCATGACAAGTTTTATAAATGTAATCACTACTTTTTATAGCATAAGTATCATCACAATAATCATCATAGGTAGGAGGCATGCTATCATCATTATAAATTTGCATATCAAAATTTGGGAGACTAAAAATATCATCTTCATTAAACATAGCTTCCCCAAGCTTGGGGCAAACATTAATTGCAGCAAATATATTCTCGAAAACATCATCTTCATCTAACATAGCATCCCCAAGCTTGGGCCTTTCCATATCATAAGCATAATCACTCTCACCATTAATAGTATGGATAGCACCAATAGTATAGCAATTATCATATTCTTCCAAGCAAGGGCTAAAAAGATTTTCAAGATCATAAGAAGTATCATTATTTTCCACAATTATATTTTCATGAGGCACAATAGTAATAGGAGCAGCATTATTTAGGGGAGATATCTTTTTACCTCTCTTCCTTTTTCTTTTCTTCTTCTTCACCACATCATGTGTGGGTTCAATCCTCTTTTTGGAGCTCCTTATTAACGAGATTGGTTAAATAGAAGGCTCCTCCTCGTTACCTGATTCATCATAAGAAATAATAGGAGAACATTGGGAAGTCTCTTCCCTTTCGTTAGCATTCTCTTCATCTTGTATTTGTTTTCTTTTCTTTATGTAATTGGCAATATAAGGATTTTCAATGCAATTCACCGCACAATACATATAAATCTTCTCTAGATCAAAATCAAGAAATCTATCAAGATTAAACTTTGTAATACCCTCAGTTATACGTTTCATTTCCTCATACCCCAAAAGAAGACTAAGCTCTTTATGATGCGATTCGGTCATGAAACAATTTGCATTGGAGATTTAAATGACCATGTTCATTGCAAAGTTCACAAGGGGCGCGAAAAATATTGAATTTTTCAGCACAATCATCAAGACTTTCTTGCAACAATTTAGTTTCTAAGTACTTATGCCTCTTGCAATATCTATCTTCCTTATTTGGTGTGTACTTGCAAACCCAATGCACTCCACAAAAATTGACATGTTTATAGGAGGCATTTTCAACATAACTAGTGCAATCATCATTAGTACCATGGATATTCAAAGAGTTCATCTAACAACATTGCAATCATGCTCATCATTCAAAGATTTAGTGCCAAACATTTTAATGCATTCTTCTTCTAACACTTTGGCACAATTTTCATTTCCATCATACTCACAAAAGATATTAAAAATATGAAGCGTATGAGGCAAACTTAATTCCATTTTTTTGTAATTTTATTTTATAAACTAAACTAGTGATAAAACAAGAAACTAAAAGACTCGATTGCAAGATCTAAAGATATACCTTCAAGCACTCACCTCCCCGGCAACGACGCCAGAAAAGAGCTTGATGTCTACTACACAACCTTCTTCTTGTAGACGTTGTTGGGCCTCCAAGTGCAGAGGTTTGTAGGACAGTAGCAAATTTCCCTCAAGTGGATGACCTAAGGTTTATCAATCTGTAGGAGGCATAGGATGAAGATGGTCTCTCTCAAGCAACCCTGCAACCAAATAACAAAGAGTCTCTTGTGTCCCCAACACACCAAATATAATGGTAAATTGTATAGGTGCACTAGTTTGGCGAAGAGATGGTGATACAAGTAGTATATGGATAGTAGATAAAGGTATTTGTAATCTGAAAATATAAAAAACAGCAAGGTAACTAATGATAAAAGTGAGCGTAAACGGTATTGCAATGCTAGGAAATAAGGCCTAGGGTTCATAATTTCACTAGTGCAAGTCCTCTCAACAACAATAACATAATTGGATCACATAACTATCCCTCAACATGCAACAAATAGTCACTCTAAAGTCACTAATAGCGGAGAATGAACGAAGAGATTATGGTAGGGTACGAAACCACCTCAAAGTTATTCTTTCCAATCAATCCGTTGGGCTATTCCTATAAGTGTCACAAACAGCCCTAGAGTCTGTACTAGAATAACACCTTAAGACACAAATCAACCAAAACCCTAATGTCACCTAGATACTCCAATGTCACCTCAAGTATCCGTGGGTATGATTATACAATATGCATCACACAATGTCAGATTCATCTATTCAACCAACACATAGAACCTCAAAGAGTGCCCCAAAGTTTCTACCGGAGAATCACGACGAAAACATGTGCCAACCCCTATGCATAGGTTCATGGGCGGAACCTGCAAGTTGATCACCAAAACATACATCAAGTGAATCACGTGGTATCCCATTGTCACCGCAGATACGCACGGCAAGACATACATCAAGTCTTCTCAAATCTTTAAAGACTCAATCCGATAAGATAACTTCAAAGGGAAAACTCAATCCATTACAAGAGAGTAGAGGGGGGAGAAAACATGATAGGATCCAAATATAATAGCAAAGCTCGTGATACATCAAGATCGTATCACCTCAAGAACACGAGAGAGAGAGATCAAACACATAGCTACTGGTACATACCCTCAGCCCCGAGGGAGAACTACTCCCTGCTCGTCATGGAGAGCACCGGGATGATGAAGATGGCCACCAGAGAGGGATGCCCCCTCCGGCAGGGTGCCGGAACGGGTCTAGATTGGTTTTTGGTGGCTACGGAGGCTTCTGGCGGCGGAACTCCCGATCTCTTGTGCTCCTGGTCGTTTTAGGGTATATGGAGATATATAGGCGGAAGAAGTACGTCAGGGGAGACACGAGGGGCCCACGAGGGTGGAGGGCGCGCCCCCCTACCTCGTGGCCTCCTCGAAGCTTCCTTGATGTAGACTCCAAGTCTCCTGGGTTGCTTTCCTTCCAAAAATGAGTTCCGTGAAGTTTTAGGTCAATTGGACTCCGTTTGATTTTCCTTTTCTTCGAAACCCTAAAATAGGCAAAAAAACATAAACTGGCACTGGGCTCTGGGTTAATAGGTTAGTCCCAAAAATAATATAAAAGTGTATAATAAAGCCCATAAACATCCAAAACAGAAGATAATATAGCATGGAGCAATCAAAAATAATAGATACGTTGGAGATGTATCAAGCCTCTAGTGGAAAGTATGGTGCCCGGGTCTATTTTTATCATATTATTTTCAGATCTATAAAACCAAAAACACAAAAACACCTTGCTGAAATGTATTTACCTTTACTTTATTTTGCACTTTTACTCATCTTTTATATCAATCTCTACCAGATCTCATCTTTGCAAATGACCGTGAAGGGATTGACAACCCCTTTTTCGTGTTGGGTGCAAGTATTTGTTTTTTGTGCAGGTGCATCTATTGGGGACTTGTGTGTTCCTCCTACTATATTCATACCTTGGTTCTTAACTGAGGGAAATACTTATCTCTACTTTGCTACATCACCTTTTCCTCTTCAAGGGAAAAACCAACGCAAGCTCAAGAAGTAGCAGGAAGAATTTCTGGCGCTGTTGCCGGGGACGATCTACATCAAGCCTGCAAAGTACCTATCATAAACTCTCATCTCTTGCACTTACATTATTCGCCATTTGCCTCTTGTTTTCATCTCCCCCACTTCTAAAATGTTTTTAAAAAACACAAAAATATTTGCCTTCTTTCCTTCCTCTTTTTCGTTTGACTTTTATTTGCTTGTGTGCTAGATTGCTTGCTTTGTCACGATGTCTCAAGAAAATACTAAGTTGTGTGATTTTTCCAACACTAATAATAATGATTTTATTAGTACCCCGATTGCTCCTGCCACTAGTGTAGAATCTTATGAAATTAATGTCGCTTTGTTGAATATTGTTATGAAAGAACAAGTTTCTGGTAGTCCTAATGAAGATGTTGCATCCCATCTTAATACTTTCGTTGAATTGTGTGATATGCAAATGAAAAAAGATGTGGATAATGATATTGTTAAGTTGAAGTTGTTTTCGCTCTCACTACGAGATCGTGCTAAAACTTGGTTTTCATCCTTGCCTAAAAATAGTATCGATTCATGGAATAGGTGTAAGGATGCTTTTATCTCAAGTATTTTCCTCCCACTAAGATCATCTCTCTTAGGAACGATATAATGAATTTTAAGAAACTTGATCATGAACATGTTGCACAATCTTGGGAGAGGATGAAGTTAATGATAAGAAATTGCCTACTCATGGTTTAAGTTTATGGATGATCATACAAAAAATATGCTGGATTGAATTTTGCATCTAGAAATCTTTTAGATTTACACCGTGGGTGGTACTTTTATGGAAATAACATTAGGAGAAGCTAGTAAACTCCTAAATAATATTATGGCAAATTACTCTCAATGGCATACCAAAAGATCTTCTACTAGTAAAAAAGTGCATGCTATTAGAGAAATTAATACTTTGAGTGGAAAGATGGATAAACTTATGAAATTGATTGCTAGCAAGAGTGCTCCTATTGATCCTAATGATATGCTTTTGTCTACTTTGATTGAGAATAATAATGAAAATGAATTTATGGATGTGAATTTTGTTGGTAGGAACAATTTTGGTAATAACACGTATAGAGGCAATTTTAATCCTAGGCCGTTTCCTAGCAATTCCTCTAATAATTATGGTAATTCCTATAAGAATTCTTATGGAAATTATAATAAGATACCCTCTGATCTTGAGAATAATATTGAAGATTTCATTAATTCTCAAAACATTTTTTCAATGCCATGGTAGAAGAAAAATTGCTTAAGATTGATGATTTGGCTAGAAACTTTGATAGGATTTCTCATGAGATTTATTCCTTTAAGATTAGATCTATGCCACCCAAGCTTGATATTAATGATTCTCTGAAATCTATTTAAATTTATATTAATGAAAGTAAGGAGAGAATTGTGAGAATGTAAGCTAAGAGAAATTGACTAGAAAAAGCATGTTATTCTAGTTTTCGTTATAATCATGATGAAGATCTTAAAGTGATTGACGTGACTCCTATTGAATCTTTGTTTGCAATATTAAACTTGATGAAAAATGAACTGGAGAAGATTTAACTTTATCTAGAAGGCGTCCTAATAATTCGGAGGGTGATGATCCTAATGAAAAAATCGATAAAGGTGGGATTGGCGAGGTCAAAACTTTAAGTAGTGATGAGCCCACTCTTTTGGATTTCAAGGACTTTAATTATGATAATTGTTCTTTGATTGAGTGTATTTCCTTGCTACAATATATGCTTAATTCACCTCATGCTTATAATCAAAATAAGGCTTTTACTAAACATATCGTTGATGCTACGATGAAATCTTTTGAAGAAAAACTTGAGTTGGAAGTTTCAATCCCTACAAAGCTTTGTGATAAATAGGAACCTGGTATTAAGATTAAGATTAAAGATTATGAGTGCTATTCTTTATGTGATCTAGGTGCTAGTGTTTCAACTATTCCAAAAACTTTATGTGATGTGCTACATTTCCATAAACTTGATGATTGTTCTTTGAATTTGCACCTAGCGGATTCGACTATTAAGAAACCTATGGGAAGAATTTATGATGTTCTTATTGTTGCAAATAGGAATTATGTGCTCGTAGATTTTATTGTGCTTGATATAGATGCAATCCTACATGCCCTATAATTCTTGGTAGACCTTTCCTTAGAACGATTGGTGTAATTATTGATATGAAAGAAGGAAACATTATATTTCAATTTCCTTTAAGGAAGGGCATGGAACACTTCTAAAGAAATAAAATTAAGTTTCCATATGAATCTATTATGAGGGACACTTATGGATTGAATACCAAAGATGACAATACCTAGATCTATGCATTATGCCTAGCTAGGGGAATAAAACAATAGCGCTTGTTGGGAGGCAACCCAATGTTACTTTTCTTTTTCTTGATTTTATTCTATTTTTCAATAAATATGCAATTATACTTCTGTTATGATTGTTTTAAGAGTTTTAATTAGTGTTTGTGCCAAGTAGAGCCTTTGGGATGATCTATGGTGATAGTTGATTTGATTTTGCAGAAAAACAGAAACTTTTGCGCCCAGTTCTGGAATTTTGTAAATCATGGAAATGTGTTTTAGTTCTGAATTTTGTACACAAGATTGATATACAAATTACCCAGGTCGTCCTAATTTTTGGAATTTTTGGAGTTAGAGAAGTATGAGCAATATTCAAGTCTTCACAGACTGTTTTGTTTTTGACAGATTCTATTTTCTATGCATTGTTCTCTTATTTTGATGAATCTATGGGTAATATCGGGGGGTATGAACCATGGTGAAGTTGGCCTACAGTAGATATAATGCTAATGTGAAATTGGAATGAGTTCACAACAGTACCTAAGTGGTGATTTGCTTTTATTATACTAACGGAGCTCACGAGTTTTCTGTTGAGTTTTCTGTTGTGCAGTTTTCAAGTTTTGGGTGAAGTTTCGATGGACCAAGGAATAAGGAGTGGCAAGAGCCTAAGCTTGGGGCTTCCCAAGGAACCCCAAGGTAATATTCAAGAACAACCAAGCATCTAAGCTTGTGGATGCCCCGGATGGCATCCCCTCTTTTGTCTACAATCCATCGATAAAGTACTTGAGGCTATTTTTTTATTCACTACATGATATGTGTTTTGCTTGGAGCGTCTTGTATTATATGAGTCTTTGCTTTATTTGATTTTTAGTTTGCCACCATCCTCCATGCTATACACACCTTTTGAGAGGGACACACATTACTCCTGAATTTATTAGAATATTCTATGTGCTTCACTTATATCTTTTGAGATAGGTAGTTGCTCATGTGCTTCACTTATATATTTTTAGAGCACGTCGGTGGTTTTATTTTGAAGAGATTGATGAACTCTCATGAAAGTGCATTATATCGACTAGAGGGGGGTGAAAAGGCGTTTTTTACAAATTCATCACTGAGGAAATTCAACTTGAGGAATTTCCTAAGCAACGAACTACAAGCAGCGGAATAAGTACTCAGGTGCATGCATAACAAAGCAGTAGCATAGTCATCATGATGAAAAGAAACATACACAGAGCACATGTAGTGTGTAAACATGATAAGCAGGCTGAAGACAAAGTGACTGAAGAATTAGGATTGAGGAAATTGAGAAAGTCTTCAGTCAAAGTCTTCAAACAGAAATGATCAATGTCATCAGCACATGAATGAGGAAATGAATGGGTTGAGGAAGTAGAACCAGTAGCTTGGTGAAGGCGATGATTTGGTAGACTAGTTCCAACTGTTGTGACAGTTGTACGTATGGTTGGAGCGGCTAGGTATTTAAACCCAAGGACACATAATCCCGGACACACAGTCCTCACCATATTCTCCTTGAGCTAAGGTCACACAAACCTCGTCCAATCACTCGTGGTAAGTCTTCAGGTGACTTCCAAACCTTCACAGACTCGGTCACTCGGTGATACACAATTCCTCCTGGATGCTCTAGACCATGATGCCTAACCGTCTGGAGGATGCACAGTCCTCAAAGGTAACAAGCGGCGGTTCCATGCAGGAACAATCTCTTCAGTAATGCTCAATCACTTTGGGTTGTAGGTGTTTGGGTTTGGGTTTTTCCTCACTTGATGATTTTCGCTCAAAGTCCTCGGAAGATGGGATGCTCTCAATGACAAGTGTCAGTTTTTCTCGGAGTAGCCAACCAACTAGTGGTTGTAGGGGGCGGCTATTTATAGCATAGGGAGCAACCCGACATGATAATACATAAATGCCCTTCAATGATACGACCGTTAGGTGGATAAGATATTTTGGGACAGCTGGCGCGTAGCACAGCAACGGTCAGAGATTTGAGCTCTCAAATTCCTCAGGGCTATCATGTTCCTCACTTGTAGGCAACCCGCACTGGCGAATTCCTAACTCCTCATTCAGAACAAATTCCTCAGAGAACAGAAGATCTTCGTCTATGTCACTAAAGAAATTGACTGAATTGTATGAGATTTCCAATGGCTTCACTCGAAAGGATTGGGTAGGTGTAGGATTTTATATGAGCATCACTTGGAAACTATTTCCTTAGTTTTACCTCGGCCCCCTTTAATAGTACGGTGTTTCCTATGACTCAAGAAACAGAAAATGAAACTACAAAAACAAAAGTCTTCACGCTTCATAATCCTCGTATCAATATCAAAGTCTTCAAGGTCACACCAATTTCCTCATTTTCAAGGTCTTCTAGAAAACCAAAGTCTTCAAATGAAGACATTCATTTTTAGGCGTCGACTTTCTTCGTAAATATCAAACTCCTCATAGACTTATAGAACCTGTGTACACTCACAAACACATTAGTCCCTTAACCTATAAGTCTTCAATACACCAAAATCACTAAGGGGCACTAGATGCACTTACAATCTCCCCCCTTTTGGTGATTGATGACAAATAGGTTAAGTTTTCAACAAGGATAATCATATCAAGTGTAAATACCGATATTGAGGAATTTGATTGCAAGATATAGAAGAACTCCCCCTGAAGATGAGCATATTTGGGGAATTTTCATTGGATTGCAAATGCTCATTGTAGAGTAATATGATGGAGATTTCCCCCTATATCTTGTAATTCATACACGCATTTGACATATAATATGAAGAATTCGAAATGTATGATGAAATATGGTGTGTGGCGAAATTTAACATGCATGCATTAAGGTAATTGAGGAAATAAGCATGCAGAAAGCAGTTCAAAAGTATTAGACCACCATAGGAGTTAAGTTTACAACACATCAGAGCAAACACCTCAGAAGAGCATGAGTTGTAAATTAATGAAAATATGCCCACATATAAGACCCGCTTGAAGACTAACTCAAATTTCTCCCCCTTTGTCATTGAATGACCAAAATGGACGGAAAATGAGGACTAACGCCCCTGAATAATATCATCATGATGTCGATGGAGGAGCGCCAGCGTTGTTGGGGCCGTCTGTTAAAGTAGGGCCTGCTGTGGTATCATTCAAATCTTTAGCTTCATCCGTCTCAAACGATGAAGAATATGAACTTGTAACCAGCTGAGGAACTTTGACTTTCTTGAATTTCTTTGAAAGGGGCTGAGACCAGTCAAAGTCCTGTTGAAATCCCATCTGCTTGAGATCTTCATCACCATAAAGGTGAGATAGAATAGCCCAAGTGCGGTCAAAGACTTCATGCAGGTAGTAGTGATTCTTCTTCATAGTGTTTTGCGTGACAGTCATGTTCTGAAGAATTGAGACAAACTGACGCTTGACCCACTTGTGATTGCGATCGACCTTCTGATGAAGACTTAAGATAAGCTCACGATCAGTCATCACTCGTGGAGCAGTGGCTTGAGGAATAGGCTTTGAGCTTTTGCGGTAGAGTCTTGAGTTGCAGAGCCATCATTGGTGGAATAAGATGCAGCTTCGCGAAACTGACCATCCAATGGACGAGTGCCTTCATCAGTAACAGCAGCTTTGCCTTTCTCATCAGCTGAGGAAATAGTCCTTTTGAGGACTTCAATAGGAGGCAAATAGCTGAGATAATTCTGACAATCTGCCTCGTAATGAATTGAAGACCTTGATCTGATGAATTTCATGATCCAGGGAGCATAAGGCTTCAACTCAAAAGGTGACAGAGCAGCATTAGCCAAAGTCCTCATGAAGAAATCATGGTAGTTGATGGGAATGCCATGTATGATGTTGAACAGCAGATTCTTCATGATGCCAACAACCTCTTCTTCCTCAGAGTTGTGGCCTTTGGTTGGACTGAGGGTTTTTGTCAGAATGCGGTAGATTATCCTTGGCACATATAACAATTCCTTCACGAGGAATGTGGTTCTTGGAGCTTGGCCTAGCTTCAAAGGCTTCATTAGCACTTGCATCAGATGGTGAGAGAGTTCAGGTTCTTCATACAGAAGCCTTGTGCCTTCAGCAGGAGGACTAATTGGAATGGCATGAAGTAAATCATAGGCCGGAGCTTTGTAGTGCGTGTTCTCAGTCATCCAATCAAGCACCCATGAATTCACATCAGCCACATTTCCAGTGAGGTGCAGTGTAGCATAGAATTGAAGAATTAGCTCTTCATTCCAGTCGCAGATGTCAGCACAGAAGTTCAAGAGCCCAGCGTCAATGAAGAACATTCAGGACAGGTTGGAAGCACGGGAGGGACTCCATATCCACATGAGGAATTTGATGGTGCTCAAGTACCTTGTCCTTATCAAATAGGAGTGATGAATAGAAGTTCATTTACTAGCAGTCCAGAACCGCTTGTGTCGAAGTCTTGCTGAGTCATAAGGATTGAAATCCGTGAAGAAATGGTGCTCAGTGAAGAACTCATAAGCCTTGAATTTTGGCCTTTTAGCATGAGGATTTTGTTGCTTGGGATGAAGATTGGTAGTTGAAGGTTTCACAACCTCTTGCTTCAAAATCTCTGGAGCTGCTGACTAAGGAATTGAAGGTTCAGGTTCTTCAGCAGCGTGTTGAGTTTCAGTTTGTTCAGCTATTGTAGCTGGAGCTTCTTCAGGAATGGAAAGAAGTGATGTTTGATGTCCTTCAGATCTCGTTTGAATTTCTTTAGTTTGCACATGGGACTGAGGAATTGGATGCAGAGGTGTGGTCAAAGGTGAATTGGGGTGAAGTCTTTCCCAATAATCATCATTGAGCACAGGAGTTGTAGAACCAATATCCACGTCTTCTTCTTCCATTTCTTTAATGTCTGCCTCTTCAGCTATGAACTAAGGCATGGGCGATGATACCAGTGGTGTTGAAGGGATATCCTACACTTCAATTTCTTCATCGAACTGCTCTAAAGGAGTAGCAGAAGGATTCTCTTCATCAATGTCATCTGAATGGCATATTCCTCACCAAAAGGAATAGTTCCTTTGATGGCACAATAGAGATAGGAACAACATCAATGGGGTTAGTGAAGGAACTAGTCAAAGTCTTCACTTTCTTGGGAGCTGAAGACTTTGCAGTCGTTGATGCTTTCCTTTTCTTCACAGCTGCCTTCTTAGCAGCCTTGGTTTTTTTCACTTCTGATGCAGAAGGAAGGTTGATATTCTTCATCTGTGATGACTTTGCAGGAGGAGCAGATGAAGTTGGTTCAGTGTCTGCAGGCACGACTGATGCAGTCGCCCTGGCATGCTTAGTTTCTTCAGGCGCAGTAGCAGAGTCTTCAGCTGGCTTGGGTTGTTCTTCAGGCGCAACATTGGAGGTTGCCATGCGAGTTTCTTTAGGAGTTGGAATTTCTTCAGCAGCCCTGGTACTTTCAGTGTCATCAGCAGCCTGATTTTCATCAGTTGTGCTAGCATATTCTTCAGTGGGCTGAGCAAATGCTTCAGCCTGAGGAATTTCTTGTTGCGATGGAGGTGCAACTTTGAGCTTGAGCGAGTTGTAGAGTTTGACGAATCTGACTTTGGCACCTAGCCAGTCTGCATAATAGGTGTCAAATTCATCACTGAGATCTTTAATCTCCTTTTGCAGAGCCATAAGTTCTTCAGGAGACATGTTCAGAATATTTTTCTTCAGAAATTGCTCTTTCTTGTACTGAGCTTTCTTGACTTCCCTCCCCTTTTCAAATTTCCATTTTTCTTCATTGATGAATGTCGTTAACATGTGACTTTGACCAGGGGTGAGGTTTAAGTCCGGCAAAGGAGTGTTGGGATCCTTGTGCCACAGATCAATGAAGTCTAGGATCTTCTTCGGATCCAACATGAGGGGCATAGCACTGCCTTCGGCTCTAGCGGCCCTTTCTTTCCCGTCCCTGACGATTTCAGCAAGTTCTTCATCATTAGCTTCATCGTCATCACAGGGAACTTGAAAAGCAACTTGATTCTTATGAGGACTTGGCCTCGAGCCACGTCTAGAAGTGGCCTTTTTCTTCAACAAGGATGGACCTGTTGAGGACTGTGGTGGAGCTGAGGAACTTGCAGATGTTCCTGAAGCAATAGAAAATCATGCAGTCCGTTGGCACGTGGCAAGATGCACATGTGTTGAGGACTTAGCAGTAGCAGTTGAGGATTTTGTGGCAACAAAGGGAATTGGAGCTGCCCTTGAAGAGGTAACCTAAGGAATTTTCTGTGAGGGCTTTGTACTTGGTCGTGAGGGCATTGCTGTTGAGGAACTCGGCTTCACAGCTGATTTCTTCAGCAAAGCCTTCTTAGGCTTGCTAGCAGAGGCCTCAGCAGTAGCATAATCTTCATTGAATTCCTTCACTGCTTCTTTTGCTACTTTAGCCAATTTGGCTTGGCGTTTAGCTCATTCTTTGGGAAATTCCTCACCACGCCTGATGCTTGAGGGATCAGCTTCTTGGCCTGGAGCCAATGGAGGTCTTGGACATGGAGGGTTGACAGCGAATTTCTTCATGTACTTTGGAGTAACATAACAATATTTCCTCCATTCATTGGCCCATCGTCTTTCAATCTTCTGGATGCGCCCTTTTCACTGATTCTTGGTTTCTTTCCCATGAGTAGCTTCGTCTGGTGTGCACTATTCTTCATAGATATCCTCAGGGATTTCAAAATCAGTGTTGGACTCTGGTATCTTTCCTCCCTTCTGAGGTCTTTTACCATCAACCCTTTTCTTCACTTGAGGATTTTGAACAATTGATGTTTCTGAGGAAGTATGCAATTTTTCTTCGAGAAACGATGCAAATGAGTTAAGTTGATGAGAACCTAGTGATTCGGCAGTTGACATTTTGTACATGTGAATAGAGTATAGGTGCGAAGAATTTGGAGATGTCATATGCGTTCTTAGAATTTTTTCAAAGGAATCAAGTTTGAGGAATTTGACCATGGGTGTCTTGAGGAATTTCACTAAGAGTTCTTGTCTTAGGTTCCAGAGTTGTATAGATTTGACAATCCACACAATTGAGGAATCTTGAACAAAAACATAGCTTAGAGAAACAAATCAAGGAACAGATGCAACTGGGTGTTTAAGGATTGAGAAGTTGAAGAATAGACACCTTTTGAAGATTTTGTGGATATCATGAGAATCAAAGTAGGGCAGTAAAATCAGATTTTAATTACCCTAGACGCAGAACACGATGAACTGGGAGTAGAGTTGGAGAAGTTCGTCCATTCAGATCTCCCACGCCCTAACTCGGCGGCGGGAGACACCTACGACGGCAGCGGAGTGAAGATTTTTGCAGCTGGCGCGAGTACGACGACGACGAGGTTGAGGCAGTGAAGCTCTTCCTCATCGACAACGATGGAGTGTAGTGGCGGCGCTAGGTCTAAGAGCTCGAGCGAGGAGAGGTCGAGTGGAGTACTTGAAGTCTGAGGAAGGGAGGGGGTATTTATAGCCACGGTGAAAAACTGCCCGTCCGAAGAATTTGGACGAACGTTCCCCCGACCCTTGCCATCCTAGCGACATCTGTCACCCACACACAGAGAGGTGGAGTTCGTGGCAGATCATGGGTGAGTAGTTTAATCTATCGTGGGTGCGGAGCGGTTTGAGTGGCAAAAGCCAAAAATTCAGATATGAAATTTTTAATGTTTCCTTCACAAATTATTCAGCTGACAAGGACACAGTGAAGATTTTGAACGGGTTTCAAATAGAACGCACATGAAGAATTTGTGAACAGACTAGGTTGAGTTTAGCATAGACGGGTAACGGGTCCGATCACAATCACTTAGAAAAAAATCAACTTGAAGAATTAGCAATAAGTGAATGTTGTTGAGGACATGAAAACTCATATATATTGCAAAGAAGAACACCAGTTGAAAAGTTGAAGAAATTGCAAAGTTGAAGAATTTGCAAAAATGAAGAAAAACTCAAATTGAAGATTTTCAACTTTTGTTGGTGGCGTGACCCACCGTATAAGAATGATGATTTTAGATACCGCGTACAGTTGACTTAGGGCTCTGAGACTCAAATTCTTTGTTAATTTCTTCGCACTTAGAGCATTAGTCTTCATTGATTGAAGAAAAATGTTACTTCATGTGTTGCACATCTGTGACGCCCCAAGACCGGAGCTTCATATGCCTCCATATATTTCGGGTTTCGCCGTGTGTTTCATTTGTGCCTGCCCTTTTATTTTTTTGCATTGCATCATGTCATCATGCCATCATCTCATAAATCTTCTGCATCTCAACTAAATAAATTGTGTGGATCTTCGATCCATTTAAATCGAGAGAAGAGTGACTTCTCTTTATAACATATCCTCCCGATATTAGGGAGCTATATTAAATATTTCATTTTTGGAATCACCCATAACACACGTGCAAAATATTTTCCATGTCTATTCCTCTTCGAATTTGACCTTCAAACACTGCCAATATATCTCATCTCTTTTATCGAGACCCCTCTAAAAATCTCAGCCCATTTAGAGTCCTTTCGAATGGGTTTCAAAATTCAAACATGTTGAATTAAATTCAACATGTGCGAATCTATTGCTCTCCAAAAACCCTCTTGCCATTTTATTTAAGTTCCTCACATTTTTGTGAGTCCAGGAAATTAACCCCATGCCCAACTTCTTCCCCTAACTTCTCCTTCCTTTTTCTTCTCTTCTTTGTTTTTTTTGTTTTAGAAATAAGTAAGAGGGAGAAGAGAGCCCAACCAGGCAGGCCCATCCGCGTCTAGGCGCAACCGCCCTCTCTACTGGGCCGGCCTCCAAGGCCCAGCCAACCCCCACAACTTCTAACCCTAGCCCGATCTCTTCCTCACTCATCTCTCTCTCTCTCCCTCCCGTAGCGCCACCAGGGGCCTCGTTCCCCATCTCCCTCTCCCTCGTTCTCCCAGTGACGCCTCCCACACGCACACTACCAGCGCCAGGAAGGGCTTCGCCCTGATCCCCTCGCCGCTCGGACCTGTCGTCCTCAACCCCGCCTCTCCTGATCAGTCGCCCGCAGGAGCACCCACGCCACCAGGCCGCCATCCCGCGCTCAAGCTCCTCCGCGCCCTGCTTCTCCTCCCACGCCGAGCGCCACGTCGCAACCCCGCCGGCGACCACGAGCCCCGCACGCTGCCGTGCTGCGCCGTCGCTGGCCCGCCGACCATGTCTTGCCTCCTCTTCTTGCCTCGTGCAACACCGCAGGCAGCCATCCCCTGCATCCGTACAGGATCTCCTCTGTCGCACCGCCGAGCACCCCCTCCAGGGACTTCCCGAGACCTCCACCACCGCACGGCTGCAGCGGTCACCGCCGCGCGCATGCACCCCTGCATTGCTCCTACAGACACGCAGCCGCCCATTAGCTCCTGCGATGCCTGCTGCCGCCGCTGTTTTCCCTCGGTCAAAGGAACAAACGCCTCCACCGGAGACCGCCAAGACAGTCCAGGATTCGCCAAGTACCACGCCGTCGGTGTCCCTCCAAGTGTGATGTTGGAACGTGCATGACTACGCGGATTCACCAAGTACCACGACGCTCGAAGACCTCTGATTCACCAAGTTCCCATGACGACAAGTGTGACCCTTCGGATGTGCCTAATTCGTCTGCACAAAAATGCCAAGTACCACTTATGTCGGCAAGAACCGCAAGTCGGACCCCGAACAATCTACGTCTCGTGGACCGTGTACAACTACCGTCGCTCCGAAGACGTTGGAGTCATCAAGTACCTCTCTGAACGAACGTGAACGACTACTTCCACTACCGCCGTCGCGAGAACGCCTACTTCCCTCTACGAACTTGATTCGTCCCGTTTGCACGCTTCGAAGGTATAACCCTGAGACGACGTCCTTGAACGATTGCTTGCGATGTATGAGATGCTCGTGCTTGCACCGTGCTCGATTTGTCGGTGCACGTTGCCCTCTTTTACCTTGTCATCGTCATGTGGGAACCCGGTTACCGGGAGCACCCCACCTTCCATCTTTTGCACGCTCCCGCCACACTTTCTTTTGCACCGACGTCTCAATGAGTTGCCGGAACCGGAACGTTGCGTGGCACCGTTTCGTTATCTTTGCCGTGGCACCCCTTTTCCTTTCCACCACGGCGACAAATGCTTCATATTGCTCTTGTCAACTTTTAATAAAAATTGCATAAACTTGTTCATGTCATCCGCATCATGATAACAACAACTAAAATGTTTAAATTGTTGTTGCTTTAAATTGATAAATGCTAGCGAGGATCTTCCGGACTTGTTGTGTTGTTGTTCCGGCCTCATTTAAACTTTCCCAGATAGGTAGTTTTACTTTGCTTCACCTCTTGACATGTTAACCAACATTTAATATTGTTGAGTACCTAAACAAGAGAGAACTAAATAACTTGAATGTGGTGTTTCGTCAATATGCAACGGAGTTGCATATTGAGCTCCACTTAATTTGTAGGATTGTTTGTGCACTTTGCCATGCCATGCTTCATTAAACCGGACATGCATCATACTTGATTGTGCATCATGCCATGATTATGTGATGGTTGTTTACCATGATTGTTTGCTCCTTTCCGGTATTGCTTCTTCGGGTTGGTTCCGTTAACGTCGCGTTTGTGAGGACCCATTCGACTACGTCCGTTTGTCTTATTCATGGACTCGTTCTTCTTCCTTGCGGGATTTCAGGCAAGATGACCATACCCTCGAAATCATTTCTATCTTTGCTTGCTAGTTGCTCGCTCTTTTGCTATGCCTATGCTGTGATACCTACCACTTGCTTATCATGCCTCCCATATTGTTGAACCAAGCCTCTAACCCACCTTGTCCTAGCAAACCGTTGTTTGGCTATGTTACCGCTTTGCTTAGCCCCTCTTATAGCGTTGTTAGTTGCAGGTGAAGATTGAAGTTTGTTCCTTGTTGGAACATGGAGATGTTGTTCCTTGTTGGAACATGTTTACTTGTTGGGATATCACAACATATCTTATTTAATTAATGCATCTATATACTTGGTAAAGGGTGGAAGGCTCGGCCTTATGCCTGGTGTTTTGTTCCACTCTTGCCGCCCTAGTTTCCGTCATATCGGTGTTATGTTCCCGGATTTTGCGTTCCTTACGCGGTTGGGTCATAATGGGAACCCCTTGTTCGCTTTGAATAAAACTCCTCCAGCAAGGCCCAACCTTGGTTTTACCATTCGCCACCTAGCCTCTTTTTCCATTGGGTTAGGCCAGCCCAAGGGTCATCTTTATTTTAACCCCCCCGGGCCAGTGCTTGTCTAAGTGTTGGTCCGAACCGAGTAGACTGCGGGGCCACCTCGGGGAAACTTGAAGGCTGGTTTTACTCGTAGGATGTCTCATCCGGTGTTGCCCTGAGAACGAGATATGTGCAGCTCCCATCAGGATGTCGGTGCATCGGGCGGCTTTGCTGGATTTGTTTTACCATTGTCGAGGATGTCTTGTAGAACCGGGATACCGAGTCTGATCGGAATGTCTCGGGAGGAGGTCTATTCCTTCGTTGACCGTGAGAGCTTGTGATGGGCTAAGTTGGGACACCCCTGCAGGGATTTGAACTTTCGAAAGCCGTGCCCGCGGTTATGGGCAGATGGGAATTTGTTAATGTCCGGTTGTAGAAAACCTGAAGTTGACCTTAATTAAAATGCATCAACCGCGTGTGTAACCGTGATGGTCTCTTTCCGGCGGAGTCCGGGAAGTGAACACGGTGTTGGAGTTATGCTTGGCATAGGTTGTTTTAGGATCACTTCTTGATCATATTTTATCGACCGTGCTTTGCCTTCTCTTCTCGCTCTCATTTGCATAGGTTAGCCACCATATATGCTAGTCGCTCGCTGCAACTCCATCTCATACCTTTTACCTTACCCATAAGCTTAAATAGTCTTGATCACGAGGGTGCGAGATTGTTGAGTCCCCGTGGCTCACAGATACTTCCAAAACCAGCTTGCAGGTGCCGATGAGACTGTGCAGATGACGCAACCAAGCTCAGGAGGAGCTCGATGAAGATCTTGTCCTTTGTGTTGTTTTCGTTCTAGTTGATCAGTAGTGGAGCCCAGTTGGGGTCGATCGGGGACCTTTGTCGCATTTGGGGTTCTTCTTTTATTTTTGGTTCCGTAGTCGGACCTTGATTGTATCTGGATGATGTAATGCTTTATTCATGTAATTGTGTGAAGTGGCGATTGTAAGCCAACTATGTATCTTTTCCCTTATGTATTACATGGGTTGTGTGAAGATTACCTCACTTGCGACATTGCTTTCAATGCGGTTATGCCTCTAAGTCGTGCTTCAACACGTGGGAGATATAGCCGCATCGAGGGCGTTACAAGTTGGTAATCAGAGCCTTCCCCGACCTTAGGAGCCCCATTGCTTGATCGTTTTTAGTAGCTGAGTTGTGTCTAGAAAAATGTTTTGAGTCATTTAGGAATTATATATCGGAGAGTTTAGGAATTCTTTTTACTCCTCAGTCCCTTCATCGCTCTGGTAAGGCATCCTGACGTAGAGTTTTGACTCTTCTCTTCTCAAATTTCACTAAATTTTTTTTAGGATCATGCGGGTATCTTGGAATCCTTCCGATGGTTTTGTGACGAGAACATTGTCTTGGTGCCTCCTGTCAGGGGTTTTGTGGCAGTGTCCCGGGGAGTTGAGCTCCGAGGTGTTGTCGTCACAATTTTATCGTTGCAGTTCTGGAATACCTGAGTTTAGTACGCCGACATCGAAAATCTCTTTTATGCAGTTCATTGGTGAGATAACCTCAACGCCACCCAGTACTGGGGCGGGAGTTCGGGAGTATCGCCATAACTTGTATAACTGATGCTTTTCGAAGGTTGAGGTAGATAATTTCCGAAGGTTTCTTGGTTATGTGTTGAAGGATGGATACAGCTGGATGTAGGATTTGCTAGTTTGGGTGAGATATTATGCTTCCCCTGTATCCCCAACACCTGATTGCATAACCGGAAAATTTCGGGAGTTCATAAGTGGGAATTCAAGTATCTCTTAGGATATCTTTCCGACAGATGTATGATATGAAA
This sequence comes from Triticum urartu, assembly GCF_056163025.1. Classification (NCBI taxonomy): domain Eukaryota; kingdom Viridiplantae; phylum Streptophyta; class Magnoliopsida; order Poales; family Poaceae; genus Triticum; species Triticum urartu. The sequence continues at coordinate 224,326,831 of NC_141879.1, read as the reverse complement.
TTGGGGTTCGACGTCTAGTGGTCCGCCTATTCACGGTCGGTTTTACAGTGGTCTCGTTGTGTCTTAAAGAGTCCTTGGCTATGCCGACTCGGGGATGCTTCGTATGTCATGTGCACTGCCTTGTACATGATGGTGCTGTACGATCGAGCCCGTGTAGGCCCCACCACGAAAACTTTGGACGAAATATCTATCATATGTTTGTTCCGGCTTATTCTGCAAGCCAATCCTTTGTTTTGTTTTTGAGCTATGGTATTCGAGTTGCTTCGAAGTCAAATGTTGATTCCATACCTTTCCTAAACGGTGTTCTCATACTCCTATGTGAATACTAATCCCTCATGATAATCGAGATTGTCATGCAAATCCTTTTTAACCGGTGTACTTCTCTTCAAGTGGATCCGGTCATTGCAACCTCCGCTAGATCAAGTATCAGTTCTTCTCAATGGTGTTTGTTTCATCCGTCTCCAAGTTGCCTTTGTTTTTCCCGCCCACCCACCCTTTTTCTTCAAGGAATCCGATGTTTTAATCAAGTATCTTTTATTCTTGTGAAGTCTCTCCATCCTTTTCCAGTCAATATTCTTACCCGGCGGTTCTCATGAAGATGCTCTTCAAGTTCGTTATTCTTCATTCTTTTTCTTCTCCGGTAGATTTAATTCAAGCTTTGGTATCGAGCATAGTCTTTTCTTTTGCCCAATGCTTTTCTTATGCCAGTGCACCTCATAATCATTCCCCACTTGTTATTCATTTGTTCCAGAGTGCTCAAGATATCCCGGAGATTCGTGTTTCCACTCTTAATCCGTTCAAGCTATTTTGAGGATGTTATCTCATTCAAGCCTTTTAATTCAACCGGTGCTTTCTCTCTTAAATCGTTCAATGGTGTTTCTTTTCAGTGGGCCCTAACCCACAGGTCTTTTCCCAGGATCTTACCTGACTCTTCTTATTTTCCTGGAGTTTTTCAAATTCGTTTCAAAGATTGACGTAAGAATGATTTATCATCAGTCAAATGCCTCTCTCCAAGATCTATCAAATTCTTCTCATCGTTGGCTCAATCTCTTCGCTTTTGATTCTTCCGGAGCGTCTAAATAATTCATGATGGTGTTTCTCGTTGTCATTCTCAGTTTGGAAGACCGAAGAAGATTCTTCTTTCAATCTTGCTCCATTCTCTTCAAGATTCGTGATTCTAGCTTATTGCCATCCTCTCATAATTGTTTTCGATTGTGAGATATTCTTTTCATCCATCCGGAGCAATTCAGGAGTCTTTTCAGCTTGTGCCTCCGAAGGCCATCATTTCGGAAGGTTTATTCATTCTCAGCAAAATATATCATTCTCCAATCTTGCCGGTACATCGTTCAAGTGATCTCTAATCAGTTCGTGATCTCTTCATTCTCATGTATCTAAATCCTAGCAAGTATTTTCGTTCATTTGCTAATTCCTCCTGGTGTTTCTTTATCTTCTCTTCGTTCATTTTTTAATTCTTACGGTGGTTCGTTCAAGATTTCTCTTCCTTATCAATTCATTCGCTGTTTCAATTCTACCGGTGGTTCGTTGAAGACCTTCCTCAAGTTTGCGCTATATCTATAGTAATCCTTTTTACGAGAATGAGTAGTATGCCAAATACGTTGATCGTCATCAATTTAATTGGTGAATGATAATCATAATGTAATTCTCATTCTTGTTTCATCGAGTGAACTCAATTTCCTATTCCGGAGGCTCATCAAATTCTCGTCTTCATTTGTTTCATCTTTCTTTTTCCGGAGTTCTAGTTTTCCGCTTTATCTCATCACGAAGTCCATCTAAATCATTACAAGGTTTCACCTTGTGTTTCGAACTTCTCTTTATTTTTGTTATTCTTTTGTTTTACCGGAGTTCTTCATGAAGGTTCTACATGATGGTTCATAAAGGATGTTATTTCTTCTCCAAGTTTTTCATCGAGATTTTTCTAAGAAGCTCAAGCTTTCTTCATATTGTAATCCGGAGTGCAATTCTTTCTTCCGTATAATTGGAGGTGGTATTATGTCATTCTTGATAATTTGAATTCATGTTTCATGATTCACATGTTGTCATGAATGAGGTATTTTAAATCCATCAATCTCATCATTGGAGTTATCTTGGGTTCTATTTCACCTAAAGCCTTCTCTAAGGTTTGTTGCTATTATGGTGCTTATAAATGACCCAAGTTCTTCTTTCATCCTTCCGGTGAAATAAGCTTTCTCGTCTCCTTGTTCATACCAATCCAATTCTTTTCCCATGAGTGGCAGGTTGCCACCTCATAATTTGAGATGTATTCCTTAAGACCATATCAAGCTCATCTTTTCGTTGTTGGTGTTCCAACAACTCCATTTGACCCTTCTCCTAAGGATGCCTTCTCAAGCTCTTTTGGGGCATAAGATGGCATTTTCGTCTCCATTCTTTTATTTCAATTATCTATCTTCTATTCTTTTGTTCCGGAGCCATTGTCATGTTGCTCTTTTCTCTCATCATTTTGGATCGTGTTCTTTTCGTGCTTATCCATTCAATAGGAGTGTTCTGTCCTTTTTGTTCAAGTTCTTTTCGCCTTATCAAGTCTTGCATCCCTTCTCAACCGGAGTGCTGCCCGAATTTTGTTCTTCCTTGTTTTTTTTCGAACAGGGTGCTTTCAACTTCGCTCATTCTCGTTGCATTCTTTCTTTCAATTTGTTCAACCTCTCAAGGCTCGTGGTTTCACTCGTTTGTCAAAGAAGCAACTTAGTTTTACCTCTTCTCTTTCTCTTTCGTTTTCCCCGGTGCCATCCTAGATCTCGGGACGAGATCCTCTTGTAGTGGTGGAGTGTTGTGACGCCCCAAGACCGGAGCTTCAGATGCCTCCATATATTTCGGGTTTCGCCGTGTGTTTCATTTGTGCCTGCCCTTTTATTTTTGTGCATTGCATCATGTCATCATGCCATCATCTCATAAATCTTCTGCATCTCATCTAAATAAATTGTGTGGATCTTCGATCCATTTAAATCGAGGGAAGAGTGACTTCTCTTTATAACATATCCTCCCGATATTAGGGAGCTATATTAAATATTTCATTTTTGGAATCACCCATAACACACATGCAAAATATTTTCCATGTCTAGTCCTCTTCGAGTTTGACCTTCAAACACTGCCAATATATCTCATCTCTTTTATCAAGACCCCTCTAAAAATCTCAGCCCATTTAGAGTCCTTTCAAATGGGTTTCAAAATTCAAACATGTTGAATTAAATTCAACATGTGCGAATCTATTGCTCTCCAAAAACCCTCTTGCCATTTTATTTAAGTTCCTCACATTTTTGTGAGTCCAGGAAATTAACCCCATGCCCAACTTCTTCCCCTAACTTCTCCTTCCTTTTTCTTCTCTTCTTTGTTTTTTTTGTTTTAGAAATAAGTAAGAGGGAGAAGAGAGCCCAGCCAGGCAGGCCCATCCGCGTCTAGGCGCAGCCGCCCTCTCTACTGGGCCGGCCTCCAAGGCCCAGCCAACCCCCACAACTTCTAACCCTAGCCTGATCTCTTCCTCACTCATCTCTCTCTCCCTCCCGTAGCGCCGCCAGGGGCCTCGTTCCCCATCTCCCTCTCCCTCGTTCTCCCAGTGACGCCTCACACACGCACACTACCAGCGCCAGGAAGGGCTTTGCCCCGATCCCCTCGCCGCCCGGACCTGTCGTCCTCAACCCCGCCTCTCCTGATCAGTCGCCCGCAGGAGCGCCCACGCCACCAGGCCGCCATCCCGTGCTCAAGCTCCTTCGCGCCCTGCTTCTCCTCCCACGCTGAGCGCCACGTCGCAACCCCGCCGGCGACCACGAGCCCCGCACGCTGCCGTGCTGCGCCGTCGCTGGCCCGCCGACCATGTCTTGCCTCCTCTTCTTGCCTCGTGCAGCACCGCAGGCAGCCATCCCCTGCATCCGTACATGATCTCCTATGTCGCACCGCCGAGCACCCCCTCCAGGGACTTCCCAAGACCTCCACCACCGCACGGCTACAGCGGTCACCGCCGCACGCATGCACCCCTGCATTGCTCCTACAGACACGCAGCCGCCCATGAGCTCCTGCGATGCCTGCTGCCGCCGCTGTTTTCCCTCGGTCAAAGGAACAAACGCCTCCACCGGAGACCGCCAAGACAGTCCAGGATTCACCAAGTACCACGCCATCGGTGTCCCTCCAAGTGTGATGTTGGAACGTGCATGACTACGCGGATTCGCCAAGTACCACCACGCTCGAAGACCTCGGATTCACCAAGTTCCCATGACGACGAGTGTGACCCTTCGGATGCGCCTAGTTCGTCTACACGAAAATGCCAAGTACCACTTATGTCGGCAAGAACCGCACGTCGGACCCCGAACAATCGACGTCTCATGGACCGTGTACAACTACCGTCGCTCCGAAGACGTTGGAGTCATCAAGTACCTCTCTGAACGAACGTGAACGACTACTTCCACTACCGCCGTCGCGAGAACGCCTACTTCCCTCTACGAACTTGATCCGTCCCGTTTGCACGCTTCGAAGGTATAACCCCGAGACGACGTCCTTGAACGATTGATTGCGATGTATGAGATGCTCGTGCTTGCACCGTGCTCGATTTGTCGGTGCACGTTGCCCTCTTTTACCTTGTCATCGTCATGTGGGAATCCGGTTACCGGGAGCACCCCACCTTCCATCTTTTGCACGCTCCCGCCACACTTTCTTTTGCACCGACGTCTCAATGAGTTGCCGAAACCGGAATGTTGCGTGGCACCGTTTCGTTATCTTTGCCGTGGCACCCCTTTTCCTTTCCACCACGGTGACAAATGCTTCATATTGCTCTTGTCAACTTTTAATAAAAATTGCATAAACTTGTTCATGTCATCCGCATCATGATAACAACAACTAAAATGTTTAAATTGTTGTTGCTTTAAATTGATAAATGCTCGCGAGGATCTTCCGGACTTGTTGTGTTGTTGTTCCGGCCTCATTTAAACTTGCCTAGATAGGTAGTTTTACTTTGCTTCACCTCTTGACATGTTAACCAACATTTAATATTGTTGAGTACCTAAACGAGAGAGAACTAAATAACTTGAATGTGGTGTTTCGTCAATATGCAACGGAGTTGCATATTGAGCTCCACTTAATTTGTAGGATTGTTTGTGCACTTTGCCATGCCATGCTTCATTAAACTGGACATGCATCATACTTGATTGTGCATCATGCCACGATTATGTGATGGTTGTTTACCATGATTGTTTGCTTCTTTCCGGTGTTGCTTCTTCGGGTTGGTTCCGTTAACGTCGCGTTTGTGAGGACCCATTCGACTACGTACGTTTTTCTTATTCATGGACTCGTTCTTCTTCCTTGCGGGATTTCAGGCAAGATGACCATACCCTCGAAATCATTTCTATCTTTGCTTGCTAGTTGCTCGCTCTTTTGCTATGCCTATGCTGCGATACCTACCACTTGCTTATCATGCCTCCCATATTGTTGAACCAAGCCTCTAACCCACCTTGTCCTAGCAAACCGTTGTTTGGCTATGTTACCTCTTTGCTCAGCCCCTCTTATAGCGTTGTTAGTTGCAGGTGAAGATTGAAGTTTGTTCCTTGTTGGAACATGGAGATGTTGTTCCTTGTTGGAACATGTTTACTTGTTGGGATATCACAATATATCTTATTTAATTAATGCATCTATATACTTGGTAAAGGGTGGAAGGCTCGGCCTTATGCCTGGTGTTTTGTTCCACTCTTGCCGCCCTAGTTTCCGTCATATCGGTGTTATGTTCCCGGATTTTGCATTCCTTACGCGGTTGGGTCATAATGGGAACCCCTTGATAGTTCGCTTTGAATAAAACTCCTCCAGCAAGGCCCAACCTTGGTTTTACCATTCGCCACCTAGCCTCTTTTTCCCTTGGGTTAGGCCAGCCCAAGGGTCATCTTTATTTTAACCCCCCCGGGCCAGTGCTTGTCTAAGTGTTGGTCCGAACTGAGTAGACTGCGGGGCCACCTCGAGGAAACTTGAGGGCTGGTTTTACTCGTAGGATGTCTCATCCGGTGTTGCCCTGAGAACGAGATATGTGCAGCTCCCATCAGGATGTCGGCGCATCGGGCGGCTTTGCTGGATTTGTTTTACCATTGTCGAGGATGTCTTGTAGAACCGGGATACCAAGTCTGATCGGAATGTCTTGGGAGGAGGTCTATTCCTTCGTTGACCGTGAGAGCTTGTGATGGGCTAAGTTGGGACACCCCTGCAGGGATTTGAACTTTCGAAAGCCGTGCCCGCGGTTATGGGCAGATGGGAATTTGTTAATGTCCGGTTGTAGAAAACCTGAAGTTGACCTTAATTAAAATGCATCAACCGCGTGTGTAACCGTGATGGTCTCTTTCCGGCGGAGTCCGGGAAGTGAACACGGTGTTGGAGTTATGCTTGGCGTAGGTTGTTTTAGGATCACTTCTTGATCATATTTTATCGACCGTGCTTTGCCTTCTCTTCTCGCTCTCATTTGCGTAGGTTAGCCACCATATATGCTAGTCGCTCGCTGCAGCTCCATCTCATACCTTTTACCTTACCCATAAGCTTAAATAGTCTTGATCACGAGGGTGCGAGATTGCTGAGTCCCCGTGGCTCACAGATACTTCCAAAACCAGCTTGCAGGTGCCGATGAGACTGTGCAGATGACGCAACCAAGCTCAGGAGGAGCTCGATGAAGATCTTGTCCTTTGTGTTGTTTTCGTTCTAGTTGATCAGTAGTGGAGCCCAGTTGGGGTCGATCGGGGACCTTTGTCGCATTTGGGGTTCTTCTTTTATTTTTGGTTCCGTAGTCGGACCTTGATTGTATCTGGATGATGTAATGCTTTATTCATGTAATTGTGTGAAGTGGCGATTGTAAGCCAACTATGAATCTTTTCCCTTATGTATTACATGGGTTGTGTGAATATTACCTCACTTGCGACATTGCTTTCAATGCGGTTATGCCTCTAAGTCGTGCTTCAACACGTGGGAGATATAGCCGCATCGAGGGCGTTACAACATCTAAGTCATCAATTTTGCGTAAGTGTTAGGATGTGTGTTCTTTCAAACAACATTTGAAGATTCCAAGATATTTAGCTCACACCACAACTTGCTAAATCTCTTCTCATCCAAGGGCTTTGTGAAGATATCCGCTAGCTGTTCTTCAGTCTTCACGTGCTCGATGGAGATGTCACCCTTCGACACATGATCATGACGAAAATGATGACGAATCTGGATGTGCTTAGTCTTCGAGTGCTGAACTGGGTTATGAGCAATCTTGATGGAACTCTCGTTGTTGCAATAGAGTGGCACATTCTTCATATTGATGCCATAGTCCTTGAGGGTTTGCTTCATCCATAGCAATTGAGCACAGCAAGAACCAGTAGCAATGTACTCAGCTTCAGCAGTAGACAGTGATACACATTTCTACTTCTTTGAGGACCAACATACTAAGGATCGCTCGAGGAAATGACATGTGCATGATGTTGACTTGCAATCCACTCGATCACCAGCATAGTCCGAGTCGGAATATCCAATGAGATCAAAAGCCAAGCCCTTGGGATAACATAATCCAAGTGTTGGAGTGTGATCTAGATATCGAAGAATATGTTTCACAGCCTTATGTGTGACTCCTTCGGTGTAGCTTGAAAACGGGCGCATATGCAAACACTAAGCATAATATCTAGCCTAGATGCACATAGATACAATAAAGAGCCAATCATGGAGCGGAATACCTTTTGATCGAAGTCTTTACCATTTTCATCGGTGCATAGATGGCCATTTGGGGCATAGGGATTTTGACGCCTTTGCAATCTTGCATGCCGAATTTCCTCAGCACATCCTTGAGGTATTTCTCTTTAGATATGGAGATGTCATTTCGTTGTTGACGAATTTGAAGACCTAAGAAGAATTTCAGTTCTCCCACAATAAACATTTGATATTCCTCATTCATCATATAGGCAAATTCGTCACTGTAACGTTGGTTAGTACAGCCAAAGATAATATCATCAACATATATTTGGCACACGAATAATTCATCATCATAGGTTTTGGTGAAAATACTTGGGTCAAGTGAACCGAGTTTGAAGCCTTTCTTCATGAAGAATTCCTTCAAAGTATCATACCACGCCCGAGGGGCCTGCTTGAGGCCATAGAGGGCTTTATTGAGTCTGAAGACTTTGTCAGGATGCTTAGGATCTTCAAAACCTGGTGGTTGAGCAACAAATACTTCTTCCTCAAGCTTACCATTGAGGAATGAATTTTTCACATCCATTTGATATAAGTGTTGGGGAACGCAGTATTTCAATTTTTTTCCTACGATCACGCAAGATCTATCTAGGAGATGCGTAGCAACGAGACGGGAGAGTGTGTCCACGTACCCTCGTAGACCAAAAGTGGAAGCATTTAGTAACGCGATTGATGTAGTCGAACGTCTTCACGATCCAACCAATCCAAGTACCAAATGTACGGCACCTCCGTGTTCAGCACACGTTCAGCACGATGACGTCCCTTGAGCTCTTGATCTAGTTGAGGACAAGGGAGAATTCCGTCAGCACGATGGCGTGGAGACGGTGATGATGAAGTTACTGACGTAGGGCTTCGCCTAAGCACAACGACGATATGACCGAGGTGTTAACTGTGGAGGGGGGCACCGCACACAGCTAGGAACAATTGATGTGTGTTCTAGGGGTGCCCTCCGCACGTATATAAAGGAGGGAGAGGGAGGGAGGCAGCCTAGGGTGCACCCAAGTAGGAGGAATCCTACTTGGGCCCCTAGTCCAATTCGCCCCCTTACCATATTTGGACAAGGGGGAAAGGAAGGAGGGGGAGGGGAAGGAAGTAGGAGTCCTACTTCATACTTTCCTTTTCCTCCTCTCCTTTCCCTTTCTCCCCACGTGGCTGGCCCTATAGGGGGCGCACCAGCCCCTTGTGGGCTGGTGTGTTCCCTTACTTGTCCTATTAAGCCCATATCTTTACCGGGGGTTGCCCAGAACCCCTTCCGGTGACCTGGTATCACCCGAAACACTTTTGGTGTCCAAATACCATCGTCCTATTGATACGTCTCCAACGTATATATAATTTTTGATTGTTCCATGCTATTATACTATCTGTTTTGGATGTTAATGGGCTTTATTTTACACTTCTATATTATTTTTGGGACTAACCTATTAACCAGAGGCCCAACCCAAATTGCTATTTTTTGCCTATTTCAGTGTTTCATAGAAAATGAATATCAAACGGAGTCCAAACGGAATGAAACCTTCGGGAACGTGATTTTTGGAACAAACGTGATCCAGAGGACTTGGAGTGGACGTCAAGAAATCAACGAGGCGGCCACGAGGCAGGGGGCGCGCCTACCCCCTAGGCGTGCCCTCCCCCTCGTGGGCCCCTCGTTGCTCCACCGACCTACTTCTTCCTCCTATATATATATATCCATATACCCCGCAAACATCCAGGAGCACCACGAAACCCTATTTCCCCTGCTGCAACCTTCTGTACCCAAGAGATCCCATCTTGGGGCCTTTTCCTGAGCTCCGCCAGAGAGGGCCTTGATCACGGAGGGCCTCTACATCAACTCCATGGCCCCTCCGATGATGTGTGAGAAGTTTACCTCAGACCTTCGGGTCCATAGCTAGTAGCTAGATGGCTTCTTCTCTCTCTTTGGATCTCAATACAAAGTTCTCCTTGATTCTCTTGGAGATCTATTCGATGTAATCTTCTTTTGCGGTGTGTTTGTCGAGATCCGATGAATTGTAGGTTTATGATCAAGTTTATCTATGAACAATATTTGAATATTCTCTGAATTCTTTTATGTATGATTGGTTTATCGTTGCAAGTCTATTCGAATTATCAATTTGGTTTGGCCTACTAGATTGATCTTTCTTGCAATGGGAGAAGTGCTTAGCTTTGGGTTCAATCTTGCGGTGCTCGATCCCAGTGACAGAAAGGGAAATGACACGTATTGTATTGTTGCCATCGAGGATTAAAATATGGGGTTTACATCATATTTCATGAGTTTATCCCTCTACATCATGTCATCTTGCTTAAGGCGTTACTCTGTTCTTATGAACTTAATACTCTAGATGCATGCAGGATAGCGGTCGATGTGTGGAGTAATAGTAGTAGATGCAGAATCGTTTCGGTCTACTTGTCACGGACGTGATGCCTATATACATGATCATGCCTAGATATTCTCATAATTATTCACTTTTCTATTAATTGCTCGACAGTAATTTGTTCACCCACCGTAATACTTATGCTATCTTGAGAGAAGCCACTAGTGAAACCTATGGCCCCCGGGTCTAGTTTCCATCATACAAGTTTCCAATCTATTTTATTTTGCAATCTTTACTTTCAATATATATCATAAAAAATACCAAAAACACTTATCTTATTATTATCATCTCTATCAGATCTCACTCTTGCAAGTGGTCGTGAAGGGATTGACAACCCCTTTATCGCATTGGTTGTGAGGTTCTTATTTGTTTGTGTAGGTACGAGGTGACTCGCGCGTGGTCTTCTACTGGATTGATACCTTGGTTCTCAAAAACTGAGGGAAATACTTACGCTGCTTTACTGCACCACCCTTTCCTCTTCAAGGGAAAACCAATGCAGTGCTAAAGAGGTAGGACCTATATATGAGTCTTTACCTCTCGACCATTTTGAGACTCCTCGTCATGTCCGTGATCTCATCCGGGACTCCGAACAAACTTCGATCATCAAATCACATACCTCATAATACGAATCATCATCGAACGTTAAGCGTGCGGACCCTACGGGTTCGAGAACTATGTAGACATGACCGAGACACATCTCCGGTAAATAACCAATAGCGGAACCTGGATGCTCATATTGGCTCCTACATATTCTATGAAGATCTTTATCGGCCAAACCACATAATAACATACGTCATTCCCTTTGTCATCGGTATGTTACTTGCCTGAGATTCGATCGTCGGTATCATCATACGTAGTTCAATCTTGTTACCGGAAAGTCTCTTTACTCGTTTCGTAATGCATCATCCCGCAACTAACTCATTAGTCACATTGCTTGCAAGGCTTATAGTGATGAGCATTACCGAGAGGGTCCAGAGATACCTCTCCGATACACGGAGTGACAAATACTAATCTTGATCTATGCCAACTCAACAAACACCATCGGAGACACCTGTAGAGCATCTTTATAATCACCCAGTTACGGTATGACGTTTGATAGCACACAAAGTGTTCCTCTGGTATTGGGAGTTGCATAATCTCATAGTCAAAGGAATTTGTATAAGTCATGAAGAAAGCAATAGCAATAAAACTATACGATCATTATGCTAAGCTAACTGATGGGTCTTGTCCATCACATCATTCTCTAATGATGTGATCCCGTTCATCAAATGACAACACATTTCTATGGTTAGGAAACTTAACCATCTTTGATTAACGAGCTAGTCAAGTAGAGGCATACTAGGGACACTGTGTTTGTCTATGTATTCACACATGTACTAAGTTTACGGTTAATACAATTCTAGCATGAATAATAAACATTTATAATGATATAAGGAAATATAAATAACAACTTTATTATTGCATCTAGGACATATTTCCTTCAGGCTCCCACTTGCACTAGTGTCAATAATCTAGTTCACATCGTCATGTGATTTAACACCAATAGTTCACATCTTTATGTGATTAGTTTACATCTCCATGTGACTAACACCCAAAGGGTTTACTAGAGTCAATAATCTAGTTCACGTCGCTATGTGATTAACACCCAAAGAGTACTAAGGTGTGATCATGTTTTGCTTGTGAGAGAAGTTTTAGTCAACCGGTCTACCACATTCAGAGCCGTATGTATTTTGCAAATTTTCTATGTCTACAATGTGATACGTCTCCAATGTATCTATAATTTTTGATTGCTCCATGCTATGTTATCTACTATTTTGGGCAATATTGGGCTTTATTATCCACTTTTATATTATTTTTGGGACTAAGGCCCATCCCAGATTTGCTGTTTTTTGCCTATTTCAGTGTTTCGAAGAAAAGGAATATCAAATGGAGTCGAAACGGAACGAAATCAACTGGAGAAGTTATTTTTGGAAGGAAAGCTACCAGATGGACTTGGACCCCACGTCAGGAGAGAAGGGAGGTGCCCACGAGGGTGGGGGCGCGCCCCCTGCCTCGTGGGCCCCCCGAAGCTCCACCGACGTACTTCCTGCACCCATATATACTCACGTACCCTAAAACTTCCAGAACAGACAATAGAACGGGAGTTCCGCCGCCAGAAGCCTCCGTAGCCACCGAAAGCCAATCTAGACCCATTTCGGCACCCTGCCGGAGGGGGAATCCTTATCCGGTGGCCATCTTCATCATCCCGGTGCTCTCCATGACGAGGAGGGAGTAGTTCTCCCTCGGGGATGAGGGTATGTACTAGTAGCTATGTGTTTGATCTCTCTCTCTCTCTCGTGTTCTTGAGGTGATATGATCTTGATGTATCGCGAGCTTTGCTATTATAGTTGGATCCTATGATGTTTCTTCCCCCTCTACTCTCTTGTAATGAATTGAGTTTTCCCCTTGAAGTTATCTTATCAGATTGAGTCTTTAAAGATTTGAGAACACTTGATGTATGTCTTGCCATGCGTATCTGTGGTGACAATGGGATATCACGTGATTCACTTGATGTATGTTTTGGTGATCAACTTGCGGGTTCCGCCCATGAACCTATGCATAGGGGTTGGCACACGTTTTCGTCGTGATTCTCCGGTAGAAACTTTGGGGCACTCTTTGAGGTTCTTAGTGTTGGTTGAATAGATGAATATGAGATTGTGTGATGCATATCATATAATCATACCCACGGATACTTGAGGTGACATTGGAGTATCTAGGTGACATTAGGGTTTTGATTGATTTGTGTCTTAAGGTGTTATTCTAGTACGAACTCTAGGGCTGTTTGTGACAATTATAGGAATAGCCCAATGGATTGATTGGAAAGAATAACTTTGAGGTGGTTTCGTACCCTACCATAATCTCTTCGTTCATTCTCCGCTATTAGTGACTTTGGAGTGACTCTTTGTTGCATGTTGAGGGATAATTATGTGATCCAATTATGTTATCATTGTTGAGGGAACTTACACTAGTGAAAGTATGAACCCTAGGCCTTGTTTCAATGCATTGCAATACCGTTTACGCTCACTTTTATCATTAGTTACCTTGCTGTTTTTATATTTTCATAATACAAAAACTATTATCTACTATCCATAAACCACTTGTATCACCATCTCTTCGCCGAACTAGTGCACCTATACAATTTACCATTGTATTGGTTGTGTTGGGGACACAAGAGACTCTTTGTTATTTGGTTGCAGGGTTGCTTGAGAGAGACCATCTTCATCCTACGCCTCCTACGGATTGATAAACCTTAGGTCATCCACTTGAGGGAAATTTACTACTGTCCTACAAACCTCTGCACTTGGAGGCCCAACAATGTCTACAAGAAGAAGGTTGTATAGTACACATCAAGCTCTTTTCTGGCGCCGTTGCCGGGGAGGTGAGTGCTTGAAGGTATATCTTTAGATCTTGCAATCGAGTCTTTTAGTTTCTTGTTTTATCACTAGTTTAGTTTATAAAATAAAATTACAAAAAAATGGAATTGAGTTTGTCTCATACGCTTCACCTTTTTAATATGTTTCGTGAGTATGATGGAAAGTATAATTGTGCTCAAGTGCTAGAAGAAGAAATCTATAAAATGTTTGGCACTAAATCTTTGAATGATGAGCATGATTGCAATGTTGTTAGTACAAATTCTGTGAATATCCATGATACTAATGATGATTGCACTAGTTATGATGAAAATGTCTCCTATAAACATGTCAATTTTTGTGGAGTACATTGGGTTTGTAAGTACACACCAAATAGGGAAGATAGATATTGCAAGAGGCATAAGTACTTACAAACTAAATTGTTGCAAGAAAGGCTAGATGAATGTGCTGAAAATTTAAATTATCTTGGCCATACTTGTGAGCTTTGCAATGAACATGATCATTTTAGTACCCAATGCAAATTGTTTCATGATCGTATCGTGTCCAAAAATTGTGATGACTTGATTTCCCTTGCACATCATAACTAACTTAGTTTGATTATGGGTTACGAAGAAATGAAACTTATAACTAATCATCTTCCAGAATTTGCCCGTTATAAACTTCTTGGATTTGATCTAGATGAAATTTATATGTATTGTGCGGTGAATTGTATTGAAAATCCTTATATTGCCAACTACATAAAGAAAAGAAAACAAATAGAGGATGAAGAGAATACTAATGAAAGGGAAGAGACTTCCCAATATCCTCCTATTATTTCTTATGATGAATCAGGTAACGAGGAGGAGCCTCCTATTCAACCAATCTCATTAATAAGGAGCTCCACAAAGAGGATTGAACCCACACATGATGTGGTGAAGAAGAAGAAAAGAAAAAGGAAGAGAGGTAAAAAGATATCAGCCCCAAATAATGATGCTCCTATTACTATTGTGCCTCATGAAAATATAATTGTGGAAGATAATGATGCTTCTTATGATCTTGAAAATCTTTTTGGCACTTGCTTAGAAGAATATGATAATTGCTATACTATTGGTGCTATCCATACTATTAATGATGAGAGTGATTATGCTTATAATATGAAAAGGCCCAAGCTTGGGGATGCTATGTTTGATGAATATGATGTTTTTGAGAATATATTTGCTGCAATTAATGTCAGTCCCAAGCTTGGGAAGACTATGTTTAATGAAGATGATATTTTTAGTCTCCCAAGTTTTGATATGCAAATTTATAATGATGATAGCATGCCTCCTACCTATGATGATTATTGTGATGATACTTATGCTATAAAAAGTAGCGATTACATTTATAAAACTTGTCATGATTATGATTACCCCTTTTCTGAACATTACTCTTTTAATGTGGAAACAATTTATAGTATTCGAGTTTCTTATGATACTCCCACTATTCCGAATGAGAAGAATTTTGCTTATGTGGAGAGTAATAAAATTTCTATGCTTGTAGATCATGAAAAGAATGCTTTAGGTGCTGGTTATATTGTTGAATTCATTCATGATGCTACTGAAAATTATTATGAGGGAGGAATATATGCTTGTAGGAATTGCAATAATATCAAGTTTCCTCTCTATGTGCTTAAATTTTTGAAGTTTTGCTTGCTTTACCTTCCTATGCAAGTTGATTCTTGTTCCCATAAGTTGTTTGCTCACAAAATCCCTATGCATAGGAAGTATGTTAGACTTAAATTTGCTAGTCATATTCTTCATGATGCTCTCTTTATGTTGTAATTCTTATCCTTTATGTGAGCATCATTGAAATCATCATGCCTAGCTAGGGGCGTTAAACGATAGCGCTTGTTGGGAGGCAACCCAATTTTATTTTTGTTCCTTGCTTTTTGTTCCTGTTTAGTAATAAATAATTCATCTAGACTCTGTTTAGATGTGGTTTTATGCTTTTAATTAGTGTTTGTGCCAAGTAGAACCTTTGGGAAGTCTTGGGGAAAGTCTTGTTGATCATGCTTTAAAAAACAGAAACTTTAGCGCTCACGAGAATTGCGGCCATCTTTATTTGGAAAGTGCTATTTAGTTAATTATTTTTTGAAGATGATTAATATATAAATTCCTCAGGTCCAGCAATTTATTTGAGAATTTTATGAGTTCCATAAGTACACGTTTGATTCAGATTACTACAGACTGTTCTGTTTTTGACAGATTCTGTTTTTCATGTGTTGTTTACTTAGTTTGACGAATCTATGGCTCGTAAAATAGTTTATAAACCATAGAGAAGTTGGAATACAGTAGGTTTAACACCAATATAAATAAATAATGAGTTCATTACAGTACCTTGAAGTGGTGTTTTCTTTTCTTTCGCTAACGGAGCTTACGAGTTTTCTGTTAAGTTTTGTGTTGTGAAGTTTTCAAGTTTTGGGTAAAGATTCGATGGACTATGGAATAAGGATTGGAAATAGCCTAAGATTGGGTATTCCCAAGGCACCCCAAGGTAATATTCAAGGACAACCAAGAGCCTAAGCTTGGGGATGCCCTGGAAGGCATCCCCTCTTTCGTCTACTTCCATCGGTAACTTTACTTGGAGCTATATTTTTATTCACCACATGATATGTGTTTTGCTTGGAGCATCAATTTATTTTGTTAGTATTTGCTTGCTGTTATTTAGAACAATGTTTTGCATCTTTTATTTCAATAAAAGTGGCATTGATAGCCTTTACTATGCCTATTTTAGAAGTCCACATGTTGCTGTTTGAAAACAGAAAGTTTACCGCTGTTGCAATAATTCTGTAGAAAAGTCAGAATGTGATAAAATGTTGAAACCTTTTGCATATTAAGCTCTGACAAATTTACTACATTGGGAATTTTCTTTCATAATTTTGGGAGCTTGGGAAGTATGGATGTTGCTACATTCTTTACAGACTGTCCTGTTTAGGCAGATTGCTGTTATGTTTGCATTGTTCGCATATGTTTGCTTCTTTAATGATTCTATTTGAGGATAGGACTATTAAATATGCATATACATTTAGTATGCAATGTTGAATAATAATTTTAGTGATTTTCTAAAGTAGAGTATGATAAGGTTTTTGCAATTGTTTATACTAACTTATCTCACGAGTCCTTGTTGAGTTTTGTGTGGATGAAGCTTTTGAGATTTAGGGAGACCTTGATATGAGAGGAATTAAGGAGACACAAAAGCTCAAGTTTGGGGATTCCCAAGGCATACCAATATAATATTTCAAGAAGCATCAAGAATCTAAGCTTGGGGATGCCCCGGTTGGCATCCCACCTTTCTTCTTCAACAACTATCGGTCAGTTTTGCTTGATCATAAGTTTTTGCTTCTTCACATGATGTTTGCCATTCTTAGAATACCATTTTATTTTGCTTTTCTTTCTGTTTGAATAAAGTATCAAGATCTGAAATTATTAAATGTTAGAGAGTCTTCACATAGTTGCATAATTATTCGACTACTCATTGATCTTCACTTATATCTTTCAGAGTAGTTTGTCATTTGCTCTAGTGCTTCACTTATATCTTTTAGAGCATGGTGGTAGTTTTATTTTATAGAAATTAATGAACTCTCATGCTTCACTTATCATTTTGAGAGTCTTAAATAACATGGTAATTTGCTTAAATAATCCTAATATGCTAGGCATCCAAGAATAGTAAAAACTTTCATATAGAGTATTGAATACTAAGAGAAGTTTGATGCTTGATGATTGTTTTTAGATATGGAGGTAATAATATCAAAGTCGTGCTAGTTGAGTAGTTATGAAATTGGAAATACTTGTGTTGAGGTTTGCAAGTCCCGTAACATGCACGTATGGTAAACGTTGTGTAACAAATTTGAAACATGAGGTGTTATTTGATTGTCCTCCTTATGAGTGGCGGTCGGGGACGAGCGATGGTCTTTTCCTACCAATCTATCCCCCTAGGAGCATGCGCGTAGTACCGAGGTTTTTGATGACTTGTAGATTTTTGCAATAAGTATGTGAGTTCTTTATGACTAATGTTGAGTCCATGGATTATACGCACTCTCACCCTTCCATCATTGCTAGCCTCTTCGGTACCGTGCATTGCCCTTTCTCACATTGAGAGTTGGTGCAAACTTCGCCAGTGCATCCAAACCCCGTGATATGATACGCTCTTTCACACATAAACCTCCTTATATCTTCCTCAAAACAGCCACCATACCTACATATTATGGCATTTCCATAGCCATTCCAAGATATATTGCCATGCAACTTTCCACCATTCCGTTCCTCATGACACATTCATTATTGCCATATTGCTTAGCATGATCATGTAGTTGACATAGTATTTGTGGCAAAGCCACCGTTCATAATTCTTTCATACATGTCACTCTTGGTCCATTGCATATCCCGGTACACCGCCGGAGGCATTCATATAGAGTCATCTTTATTCTAGTATCGAGTTGTAAATAAATAGAAGTGTGATGATCATCATTTTCTAGAGCATTGTCCCAAGTGAGGAATAAAAAAATAAAAAAATAAAACAAGAAGTGAAAGGCCATAAAAAAAGAGAAGGCCCAAAAAAAAGAAAAGAAAAGAAAAGAGAAAGGCCATAAAAAAGGAAGGCCAAATAAAAAAATGAGAGAAAAAGAGAGAAGGGACAATGCTACTATCCTTTGCCACACTTGTGCTTCAAAGTAGCACCATGATCTTCATGATAGAGAGTCTCTTGTTTTGTGGGAATTTTTCATTATAGAACTTGGCTTATATATTCCAACAATGGGCCTCCTCAAGTGTCCTAGGTCTTCGTGAGCAAGCAAGTTGGATGCACACCCACTTAGTTTCTTTTGTTGAGCTTTCATACATTTATAGCTCTAGTGCATCCGTTGCATGGCAATCCCTACTCCTTGCATTAACATCAATCGATGGGCATCTCCATAGCCCATTGATTAGCCTCGTTGATATGAGACTTTCTCTTTTTTGTCTTCTCCACATAACCCCCCCTCATTATATTCTATTCCACCCATAGTGCTATGTCCATGGCTCGCGCTCATGTATTGCGTGAATTATGAAACAATTGCTTGGCTTGTCATTGGGGTTGTGCATGATGAGAGCATTCTTGTGTGACGAAAATGGAGCATGACTAAACTATATGATTTTGTAGGGATGAACTTTCTTTGGCCATGTTATTTTGAGAAGACATAATTGCTTAGTTAGTATGCTTGAAGTATTATCATTTTTATGTCAATATGGAACTTTTGTCTTGAATCCTTCGGATCTGAATATTCATACCACAATTAAGAAGAATTGCATTGAAATTATGCCAACTAGCATTCCACATCAAAAATTCTTTCTTTTATCATTTACCTACTCGAGGACGAGCAGGAATTAAGCTTGGGGATGCTTGATACGTTTCCAATGTATCTATAATTTTTGATTGCTCCATGCTATGTTATCTACTATTTTGGGCAATATTGGGCTTTATTATCCACTTTTATATTATTTTTGGGACTAACCTATTAACCGGAGGCCCAGCCCAGATTTGCTTTTTTTTGCCTATTTCAGTGTTTCAAAGAAAAGGAATATCAAACGGAGTCGAAACGGAACGAAATCAACTGGAGAAGTTATTTTTGGAAGGAAAGCTACCGGATGGATTTGGACCCCACGTCAGGACAGAAGGGAGGTGCCCATGAGGGTGGGGGCGCGCCCCCCGGCCTCGTGGGGCCCCCGAAGCTCCACCGACGTACTTCCTGCACCCATATATACTCACGTACCCTAAAACTTCCAGAACAGACAATAGATCGGGAGTTCCGCCGCCAGAAGCCTCCGTAGCCACCGAAAGCCAATCTAGACCCATTCCGGCACCCTGTCGGAGGGGGAATCCTTCTCCGGTGGCCATCTTCATCATCCCGGTGCTCTCCATGACGAGGAGGGAGTAGTTCTCCCTCGAGGCTGAGGGTATGTACCGGTAGCTATGTGTTTGATCTCTCTCTCTCTCTCTCTCTCTCTCTCTCTCGTGTTCTTGAGGTGATACGATCTTGATGTATCGCGAGCTTTGCTATTATAGTTGGATCCTATGATGTTTCTTCCCCCCTCTACTCTCTTGTAATGAATTGAGTTTTCCCCTTGAAGTTATCTTATCGGATTGAGTCTTTAAAGATTTGAGAACACTTGATGTATGTATTGCCGTGCGTATCTGTGGTGACAATGGGATATCACGTGATTCACTTGATGTATGTTTTGGTGATCAACTTGCAGGTTCCGCCCATGAACCTATGCATAGGGGTTGGCACACGTTTTCGTCGTGATTCTCTGGTAGAAACTTTGGGGCACTCTTTGAGGTCCTTAGTGTTGGTTGAATAGATGAATCTGAGATTGTGTGATGCATATCGTATAATCATACCCACGGATACTTGAGGTGACATTGGAGTATCTAGGTGACATTAGGGTTTTGATTGATTTGTGTCTTAAGGTGTTATTCTAGTACGAACTCTAGGGCTGTTTGTGACAATTATAGGAATAGCCCAACGGATTGATTGGAAAGAATAACTTTGAGGTGGTTTCGTACCCTACCATAATCTCTTCGTTCGTTCTCTGCTATTAGTGACTTTGGAGTGACTCTTTGTTGCATGTTGAGGGATAGTTATGTGATCCAATTATGTTATCATTGTTGAGGGAACTTACACTAGTGAAAGTATGAACCCTAGGCCTTGTTTCAACGCATTGCAATACCGTTTACGCTCACTTTTATCATTAGTTACCTTGCTTTTTTTATATTTTCAGATTACAAAAACTATTATCTACTATCCATATACCACTCGTATCACCATCTCTTCGCCGAACTAGTGCACCTATACAATTTACCATTGTATTGGGTTCGTTGGGGACACAAGAGACTCTTTGTTATTTGGTTGAAGGGTTGCTTGAGAGAGACCATCTTCATCCTATGCCTCCTATGGATTGATAAACCTTAGGTCATCCACTTGAGGGAAATTTGCTACTGTCCTACAAACCTCTGCACTTGGAGGCCCAACAATGTCTACAAGAAGAAGGTTGTGTAGTACACATCACAATGCTCTGCACGGAGCTACTCTAGCTAATTGCTCCCACTTTCAATATGCATCCAGATTGAGACTCAGAGTCATCTGGATTAGTGTCAAAGCTTTCATCGACGTAACTCTTTTACGACAAACTCTTTATCATCTCCATAACTGAGAAACATTTCCTCAGTCCTCTTAGGTAACTAAGGATAATTTTGACCGCTGTCCACTGTTCCACTCCTGGATCACTATTGTACCCTTTTGCCAAACTCATGGTGAGGCACACAATAGGTCTGGTACACAACATTGCGTACTTTATAGAACCTATGACTGAGGCATAGGGAATGACTTTCATTCTTTTTCTATTTTCTGCCGTGGTCGGGTTTTTGGCCTTACTCAACTCACACCTTGCAACACAGGCAAGAACTCCTTCTTTGACTATTCCATTTTGAACTACTTCAAAATCTTGTCAAGGTATGTTCTCATTGAAAAATCTTTATCAAGCGTCTTGATCTATCTCTATAGATCTTGATGCTCAATATGTAAGTAGCTTCACCGAGGTATTTCTTTGAAAAACTCCTTTCAAACACTCCTTTATGCTTTCCAGAAAATTCTACATCATTTCCAATCAACAATATGTCATTCACATATACTTATCAGAAAGGCTGTAGTGCTCCCACTCACTTTCTTGTAAATAGAGGCTTCTCCAAATGTCTATATAAAACCATATGCCTTGATTACACTATCAAGCATATATTCCAACTCCGACAGGCTTGCACCAGTCCATAAATGGATCGCTGGAGCTTGCACACTTTTTAGCACCTTTTGGATCAACAAAACCTTCTGGTTGCATCATATACAACTCTTCTTTAAGATATCCATTAAGGAATGCAGTTTTTACATCCATTTTCCAAATTTCATAATCATAAAATGCGGAAATTGCTAACATGATTCGAAAAGACTTAAGCATCACTACGGGTGAGAAGGTCTCATCGTAGTCAACTCCTTGAATTTGTCAAAAAACTTTCACAACAAGTCGAGCTTTGTAGACAATAATATTACCGTTAGCGTTAGTCTTCTTCTTGAAGATCCATTTATTCTCTATGGCTTGCCAATCATCGGGCAAGTCAACCAAAGTCCACACTTTGTTCTCATACATGGATCCCATCTCAGATTTCATGGCCTCAAGCCATTTCGCGGAATCTGGGCTCATCATTGCTTCCTCATAGTTCGTAGGTTCGTCATGGTCAAGTAACATGACCTCTAGAACAGGATTACCGTACCACTCTGGTGCGGACCATACTCTGGTTGACCTACGAGGTTCGGTAGCAACTTGATCTGAAGTTTCATGATCATCATCATTAGCTTTCTCACTAATTGGTGTAGGAATCACTGGAACTGATTTCTGTGATGAACTACTTTCCAATTCGGGAGAAGGTACAATTACCTTATCAAGTTCTACTTTCCTCCCACTCACTTCTTTCGAGAGAAATTCCTTCTCTAGAAAGGATCCATTCTTAGCAACAAATATCTTGCCTTCGGATCTGTGATAGAAGGTGTACCCAAAAGTTTCCTTTGGGTATCATATGAAGATGCATTTCTCTGATTTGGGTTTGAGCTTATCAGGTTGAAGCTTTTTCACATAAGCATCGCAACCCCAAATTTTAAGAAACGACTGTTTAGGTTTCTTGCTAAACCACAGTGTTGTCTCAACGGATTTAGATGGTGCCCTATTTAACGTGAATGCAGTTGTCTCTAATGCATAACCCCAAAATGATAGTGGTATACCGGTAAGAGACATCATAGATTGCATTATATCTAATAAAGTACGGTAACGACGTTTGGACACACCATGACTCTATGGTGTTCCAGGTGGCGTGAGTTGCGAAACTATTCCACATTGTTTTAAATGAAGACCAAAATCGTAACTCAAATATTCACCTCCACGATTAGATCGTAGAAACTTTATCTTCTTGTTACGATGATTTTCCACTTCACTCTGAAATTCTTTGAACTTCTCAAATGTTTCCGACTTATGTTTCATTAAGCATATATACCCATATCTGCTCAAATAACGATACCCGCCGCGAGCCTCGACACTCATCAGACCACATACACTACTGGAACTTGCTTATTTGCCATCCGCCTTTTCTTTGCCGTCTGCTGGCTGACGGCAAAGAAGGTCTTTACCGTCCGCTTACACAAAACGGACGGCAAAGAATTGGCTGATGGCAAAGACTGAAGGTCTTTGCCGTCCGCTAGCGGACGACAAAGAGAGAGGTGGGCCCCACTAACGAGCTGCATAGAAAAAACCTAACGGCCCCCTCTTTGCCGTCTGCTAGCAGACGGCAAAGAGCACAAAAGTGGACGTCAAAGGATGGCGGACGACAAAGAGTTGACCTAACTAACGGGCCGAGCCCCACCCCGGCCGCCCCACTCTCTCTCTTTGTGTGTGTGTGTGTGTGTGTGTGTTTCTCTCATCCTCTCTCCTCGACAACCCGCCACCACCCCCTTGCCCCCCGCCGCCGCCCCCTTGCCTCGCCCCGTCACCCCGCATCCCTCCTCTGTGACGCCCCGACCTCCACCGTGTCGCCGCCACCTCGCCCAGCCGCCCCGCCCCCTCCCTTGCGTCGCCCCCCACCCCGTCCCACCGTGGCTGTCCGGCCTCCCCCTCCACCGGGCCGCCGCCTCCTCCAGCGGCCGCCCTCCCATCCACCGGCCGCCCCGCGCCTCCTCCACCGGCGATCCCCTGCAGGTGAGTGCTTCCCCCTTTTTTAGTTTAGTTTTTTAGTTTCTTTTAGTTTAGTTTCTATTTTAGTTATAGTTATAGTTTTAGTTTAGTTTTATTTTCAGTTTAGTTTTAGTTTTAGTTTAGTTTTATTTTAGATTAGTTTTAGTTTTAGTTTAGAAGAAGAAGAAGAGTAGAAGGAGGAGGAGGAGGGAGGAAGAGGAGGAGGGAGAAGAAGAAAGAAGAAGAAGAAGAAAGAAGAAGAAGAAGAAGAAGAAGAAGAAGAAGAGAAGAAGGAAAGGAAAACCTCCCCCCTCCACCGCAGCCTCCGCTCTGCCACACTAATCTTAGATTGTCTATAGAAACCAAAGGAGTGGGATCAGATGTATTTGAGTAGAGAGCAGAAATTGCTTAGGTCACTAATATTAACCGGAAGCCTCAAAATTGCTTAGGTCACTAATATTAACCGGGCTCTTACAAATTTAAGGGTACTATGTGGGTTTCCAGCCTATATTGATTGTGACTGGTGTAGTATGGAAGAGTTGGGGCCTCTTTGACAACTCAATTGCCTTTCACTATGGAGCCTAGAAAATGTACATACTGCCTTGTTGGCTGCAAAGGCGAGGGTAAATGCAAAGAAACAACTCACCTCTCTTGCTTTAACATGTGTTGGTAGGGTGGGAGATGGGTTGGTCCAAGGAGCTAGTCTCTGAGTTCAAGGAGGAGGAGCAAAGAAGACGGAAAGGGAAAGGAAGGAGAAGAAGAGGAGGAGAAAAATAATAAGAAAAAGAAGAAGAAGAAGAAGAAGAAGAAGAAAAGGATGTAGAGGAAGAAGAAGAAAAGGATAAAGAGGAAAAAAGAAGAAGAGGGGGAG
This sequence comes from Triticum urartu, assembly GCF_056163025.1. Taxonomy (NCBI): domain Eukaryota; kingdom Viridiplantae; phylum Streptophyta; class Magnoliopsida; order Poales; family Poaceae; genus Triticum; species Triticum urartu. The sequence continues at coordinate 224,302,701 of NC_141879.1, read as the reverse complement.
AAGAAGAAAAAGACATGTTTTTATACTCTCTTATTTAGGGTTCCGCCACGTTTTGTAGTTTCTTTTTTTTCTTTAGTTGAATGTTTTTATACTGCTAGCTAGTTGCCTAGTTTGCTGACCCAAAGAAGTTAAAATAGTTATTATATGAAATTCAACTAAAGTCAACATTTTTGATGACTAGTGCTACTAATAAATTCAACTAGAGCCATCATATGTCCACAAGTGCATTGTTTTTGGAATGAGAAATGATAACTTGGTGTAGTTGATTATCTTCTGCTCAAAATTTCTTATGTTATAATGTTGTATAAATATGTTATAAGGGTACTAATTAGTCTCTTCTGCTGCTTATCAGAGATGGGGGGAAGCCGCCACTGCAGACTCCGGTCTGCCACACCGGAGTACGAGTTGGATGCTTTCGAGTTCTTCGGTATCATACTTGGGACTTCAGTATGATCCATGAGGCAGGTATATAAAAGGAGAGATCTCCCCTTCACCCATCTCATTATGATAACTCTATTGTTTGCTACATCACTCATTGTCCCAAACTGCAGAGGCTGCCTGACACTTTTATGAACATGCTGGGTGAAGATCCGCCAAATAATGTGAAGCTGCGACATGCCGGCAACGGGTTTCGCAGGCTGTGGGACGTGGAGTTGATGATCAAGGAGGGCCACATGTACCTATGTCATGGCTGGGAGAAGTTCTACCGTGCCTACGACCTGTGATAGGGGTACTTCCTTCTCTTCAGGTATGAGGACGACGCCACCATGCTCATCGTGAAGGTGTTCAACAAGACTATGTGTCGCATGCGCTACACTGAGAACGATGATGCCAGTACATTCTGCCTCTTCTTATTCCTCTACATTTGGCTTTGTCTCGCATCGATTGTTAACGGTCATTGTTGCATTTGGACAGGCAATGGGAGCAGCAGCAGCGACAGTGGCTACAGCCAAAGCACCAGCGATTCTGGCTGTAGCAAAAGCAACAGTGATTCTGGCTGTAGCAAAAGCAACAGTGATTCGGGCTGCAACAAAGACAACAAGGAGGATGATCCGGATTGGAGTGGGGAAGAAGAGGAGCAGAGTGGGCATCAGGCTGAGGATGACCTAGCGATGGTGGTGGCTGACCAAGGGCAAGAGATGGTGGTGGCGCACCATGGGCAAGAGATGGTGGTGGCTGAGGATGACCTAGCGATGGTCGTGCCTGTCCTGCCTGAAGATGGCCTCGCGATGGTGGTGGTGCCTGACAATGACCTCGCGTCGGTGGTGGCGCCGACGATCCCACAGCTGGGCGACATGACCACGCCAATTGTGGTAGAAGACTACATCCCACTGCCTCCACCGCCTTGCAGCTCTTGGCGCATCAGGCTGAGGAAGGAGAAGGAGAAGAACAATGAGAACTGAACTATGTGTTGGGGAACATAGCAGAATTTTAAAATTTTCTACGCGTGACCAAGATCAATCTATGGAGTCATCTAGCAACAAGGGAGAGGGGAGTGCATCTATATACCCTTGTAGATCGCGAGCGGAAGCGTTCAAGAGAACGGGGTTGATGGAGTCTTACTCGTCGTGATCCAAATCACCGATGACCTAGCACCGAATGGACGGCACCTCCGTGTTCAACACACGTATGGTTGGGAAGACGTCTCCTCCAACTTGATCCAGCAAGGGGGAAGGAGAGGTTGATGGAGATCCAGCGGCACGACGGCGTGGTGGTGGAAGCAACGGTGATCTCGGTAGGGCTTCGCCAAGCTCAGGGAGAGGGAGAAGTGTCACGGGAGGGAGAGGGAGGCACCAGGGGCTAGGGTATGGCTGCCCTCCCTCCCCCCACTATATATAGGACCCCTAGGGGGGCACCGGCCCTAGGAGATGCAATCTCCAAGGGGGGCGGTGGCCAAGGGGGGTGGAGTGCCCCCCAAGCCAAGTGGGGCACCCCCACCCCTAGGGTTTCCAACCCTAGGCGCAGGGGAGGCCCAAGGGGGGCGCACCAGCCCACTAGGGGCTGGTTCCCCTCCCACTTCAGCCCATGGGGCCCTCCGGGATAGGTGGCCCCACCCGGTGGACCCCCGGGACCATTCCGGTGGTCTCGGTAGAATACCGATTACCCCCGAAACTTTCCCGATGGCCGAAACTTGACTTCCTATATATAAATCTTCACCTCCGGGCCATTTCAGAACTCCTCGTGACGTACGGGATCTCATCCGGGACTCCGAACAACTTTCGAGTTACCGTATACTAATATCTCAACAACCCTAGCGTCACCGAACCTTAAGTGTGTAGACCCTACGGGTTCGGGAGACACGCAGACATGACCGAGACGACTCTCCGGTCAATAACCAACAGCGGGATCTGGATACCCATGTTCGCTCCCACATGCTCCTCGATGATATCATCGGATGAACCACGATGTCGAGGATTCAATCAATCCCGTATACAATTCCCTTTGTCAATCGGTACGTTACTTGCCCGAGACTCGATCATCGGTATCCCAATACCTCGTTCAATCTTGTTACCGGCAAGTCACTTTACTCGTACCGTAATGCATGATCCCGTGATCAACCACTTGGTCACATTGAGCTGATTATGATGATGCATTACCGAGTGGGCCCAGAGATACCTCTCCGTCAATCCTAGTCTCGATTCGTGCCAACCCAACAGACACTTTCGGAGATACCCGTAGTGAACCTTTATAGTCACCCAGTTACGTTGTGACGTTTGGCACACCCAAAGCACTCCTACGGTATCCGGGAGTTGCACAATCTCATGGTCTAAGGAAATGATATTTGACATTTGGAAAAGCTATAGCAAACGAACTACACGATCTTTAAGCTATGCTTAGGATTGGGTCTTGTCCATCACATCATTCTCCTAATGATGTGACCCCGTTATCAATGACATCCAATGTCCATAGTCAGGAAACCATGACTATCTTTTGATCAACGAGCTAGTCAACTAGAGGCTCACTAGGGACGTGTTGTGGTCTATGTATTCACACATGTATAATGATTTCCGGATAACACAATTATAGCATGAACAATAGACAATTATCATGAACAAAGAAATATAATAATAACCATTTTATTATTGCCTCTAGGGCATATTTCCAACAGTCTCCCACTTGCACTAGAGTCAATAATCTAGTTACATTGTGATGAATCGAACACCCATAGAGTTCTGGTGTTGATCATGTTTTGCTCTAGGGAGAGGTTTAGTCAACGGATCTGCCACATTCAGGTCCGTATGTACTTTACAAATATCTATGTCTCCATTTTGAACACTTTCACGAATGGAGTTGAAGCGACGCTTGATATGCCAGGTCTTCCTGTGAAACCTGGGCTCCTTGGTAAGGGCAATAGCTCCAGTGTTGTCACAGAAGAGAGTCATCGGGCCCGACGCATTGGGTATGACTCCTAGGTCGGTAATGAACTCCTTCACCCAGATTGCTTCTTATGCTGCCTCCGAGGCTGCCATGTACTCCGCTTCACATGTAGATCCCGCCACAACGCTTTGCTTGCAACTGCGCCAGCTTACTGCCCCACCATTCAAAATATACATGTATCCGGTTTGTGACTTAGAGTCATCCAGATCTGTGTCGAAGCTAGCATCGACGTAACCCTTTACGACGAGCTCTTCATCACCTCCATAAACGAGAAACATATCCTTAGTCCTCTTCAGGTACTTCAGGATATTCTTGACCGCTGTCCAGTGTTCCATGCCGGGATTACTTTGGTACCTTCCTACCAAACTTACGACAAGGTTTACATCAGGTCTGGTACACAGCATAGCATACATGCCCTATGGCTGAGGCATAGGGGACGACACTCATCTTTTCTCTATCTTCTGCCGTGGTCGGGCATTGAGCCGTGCTCAAGCTCGTACCTTGCAACACAGGCAAGAACCCCTTCTTTGACTGGTCCATATTGAACTTCTTCAATATCTTGTCAAGGTACGTACTCTGTGAAAGACCAATGAGGCATCTCGATCTATCTCTATAGATCTTGATGCCTAATATATAAGCAGCTTCTCCAAGGTCCTTCATTGAAAAACACTTGTTCAAGTAGGCCTTTATGCTTTCCAAGAATTCTATATCATTTCCCATCAACAGTATGTCATCCACATACAATATGAGAAATGCTACAGAGCTCCCACTCACTTTCTTGTAAATGCAGGCTTCTCCATAAGTCTGCGTAAACCCAAACACTTTGATCATCTCATCAAAACAAATGTTCCAACTCCGAGATGCTTGCACCAGCCCATAGATCGAGCGTTGGAGCTTGCACACCTTGTCAGCATTCTTAGGATCGACAAAACCTTCCGGCTGCATCATATACAATTCTTCCTTAAGGAAACCATTAAGGAATGCCGTTTTGACATCCATTTACCATATCTCATAATCATAGAATGCGGTAATTGCTAACATGATTCGGACGGACTTCAGCTTCGGTACGGGTGAGAAAGTCTCATCGTAGTCAACCCCTTGAACTTGTCGATAACCCTTAGCGACAAGCCGAGCTTTATAGGTGGTTACATTACCATCCGCGTATGTCTTCTTCTTAAAGATCCATTTATTTTCTATGGCTCGCCGATCATCGGGAAAGTCAGTCAAAGTCCATACTTCGTTTTCATACATGGATCCTATCTCAGATTTCATGGCTTCCAGCCATTTGTCGGAATCTGGGCCCACCATCGCTTCTTCATAGTTTGAAGGTTCACCGTTGTCTAACAACATGATTTCCAAGACAGGGTTGCCGTACCACTCTGGTGCGAAACGTGTCCTTGTGGACCTACGAAGTTCAGTAGCAACTTGATCTGAAGTTTCATGATCATCATCATTAACTTCCTCTCTAGTTGGTGCAGGCACCTCAGGAACAATTTCCTGAGCTGCGCCACTCTCCGGTTCAAGAGGCAATACTTCATCAAGTTCTACTTTCCTCCCACTTATTTCTTTTGAGAGAAACTCTTTCTCTAGAAAGGATCCATTCTTGGCAACAAAGATCTTGCCTTCGGATCTGAGGTAGAAGGTATACCCAATAGTTTCTTTAGGGTATCCTATGAAGACGCATTTTTCTGATTTGGGTTCGAGCTTTTCAGGTTGAAGTTTCTTGACATAAGCATCGCATCCCCAAACTTTTAGAAATGACAGCTTAGGTTTCTTCCCAAACCATAATTCATACGGTGTCGTCTCAACGGATTTCAACGGAGCCCTATTTAAAGTGAATGCGGCAGTCTCTAAAGCATAGCCCCGAAATGACAGCGGTAGATCGGTAAGAGACATCATAGATCGCACCATATCCAATAGAGTGCGATTACGATGTTCGGACACACCATTACGCTGAGGTGTTCCAAGCGGCGTGAGTTGTGAAACTATTCCACATTTCCTTAAGTGTGTGCCAAATTCGTGACTCAAGTATTCTCCCCATGATCTGATCGCAAGAACTTGATTTTCCTCTCACGTTGATTCTCAACCTCACTCTAAAATTCCTTGAACTTTTCAAATGTCCCAGACTTGTGTTTCATTAAGTAGACATACCCATATCTACTCAAGTCATCAGTGAGGGTGAGAACATAACGATAGCCACCACGAGCCTCAACACTCATTGGACCGCACACATCAGTATGTATGATTTCCAATAAGTTGGTTGCTCGCTCCATTGTTCCTGAGAACGGAGTCTTGGTCATTTAACCCATGAGGCATGGTTCGCACGTGTCAAATGATTCGTAATCAAGAGACTCCAAAAGTCCATCTGCATGGAGCTTCTTCATGCGTTTGACACCTATGTGACCAAGGTGGTAGTGCCACAAGTATGTGGGACTATCATTATCAACCTTACATCTTTTGGTATTCACACTATGAATATGTGTAACATTACGCTCGAGATCCATTAAGAATAAACTATTCACCAGCGGAGCATGACCATAAAACATATCTCTCATATAAATAGAACAACCATTATTCTCGGATTTAAATGAGTAGCCATCTCGAATTAAACGAGATCCTGATACAATGTTCATGCTCAAAGCTGGCACTAAATAACAATTATTGAGGTTTAAAACTAATCCCGCAGGTAAATGTAGAGGTAGCGTGCCGACGGCGATCACATCGACCTTGGAACCATTCCCGACGCGCATCATCACCTCGTCCTTCGCCAGTCTCCGCTTATTCCGCAGCTCCTGCTTTGAGTTACAAATGTGAGCAACCGCGCCGGTATCAAATACCCAGGAGCTACTACGAGTACTGGTAAGGTACACATCAATTACATGTATATCACATATACCTTTAGTGTTGCCGGCCTTCTTGTCCGCTAAGTATTTGGGGCAGTTCCGCTTCCAGTGACCACTTCCGTTGCAATAAAAACACTCAGTCTCAGGCTTGGGTCCATTCTTTGGCTTCTTCCCGACAGCTTGCTTACCGGGCGCGGTAACCCCCTTGCCGTCCTTCTTGAAGTTCTTCTTACACTTGCCTTTCTTAAACTTAGTGGTTTTATTAACCATCAACACTTGATGTTCCTTTTTGATCTCCACCTCCACTAATTTCAGCATTGAATATACCTCAGGAATGGTCTTTTCCATCCCCTGCATATTGAAGTTCATCACAAAGCTCTTGTAGCTCGATGGAAGCGACTGAAGGATTCTGTCAATGATCGCGTCATCCGGGAGATTAACTCCCAGCTGAGTCAAGCGGTTATGCAACCCAGACATTTTGAGTATGTGCTCACTGACAGAACTATTTTCCTCCATCTTACAACTGAAGAACTTGTCGGAGTCCTCACATCTCTCGACCCGGGCATGAGCTTGGAAAACCATTTTCAGCTCTTCGAACATCTCATATGCTCCGTGTTGCTCAAAACGCTTTTGGAGCCCCGGTTCTAAGCTGTAAAGCATGCCGCACTGAACGAGGGAGTAATCATCAGCACGTGACTGCCAAGCGTTCATAACGTCTTGGTTCTCTGGGATGGGTGTGTCACCTAGCGGTGCTTCTAGGACATAATCTTTCTTGGCAGCTATGAGGATGATCCTCAGGTTCTAGACCCAATCCGTATAGTTGCTGCCATCATCTTTCAGCTTGGTTTTCTCTAGGAACACGATGAAGTTGAGGACAACGTGAGCCATTTGATCTACAAGACATATTGTAAAGATTTTAGACTAAGTTCATGATAATTAAGTTCATCTAATCAAATTATTTAATGAACTCCCACTCAGATAGACATCCCTCTAGTCATCTAAGATAAACATGATCCGAGTCAACTAGGCCGTGTCCGATCATCACGTGAGACGGACTAGTCAACACCGGTGAACATCTTCATGTTGATCATATCTTCTATACGACTCATGCTCGACCTTTCGGTCTTCCATGTTTCGAGGCCATGTCTGCACATGCTAGGCTCGTCAAGTCAACCTAAGTGTATTGCGTGTGTAAATCTGGCTTACACCCGTTGTATTCAAACGTTAGAATCTATCACACCCGATCATCACATGGTGCTTCGAAACAACGAACCTTCACAACGGTGCACAGTTAGGGGGAACACTTTCTTGAAATTATTACAAGGGATCATCTTATTTAAGCTACTGTCGTTCTAAGCAAATAAGATGGAAAACATGATAAACATCACATGCAATCAAATAGTGACATGATATGGCCAATATCATTTGCTCCTTTTGATCTCCATCTTCGGGGCTCCATGATCATCATTGTCACCGACATGACACCATGATCTCCATCATCATGATCTCCATCATTGTGTCTTCTTGAAGTTGTCTCGTCATCTATTACTTCTACTACTATGGCTAACGCTTTAGCAATAAAGTAAAGCAAGTACATGACGTTTATGTTGACACACAGGTCATAAATAAATTAAGACAACTCCTATGGCTCCTGCCGGTTGTCATACTCATTGACATGCAAGTCGTGATTCCTATTACAAGAACATGATCAATCTCATACATCACATATATATCATTCATCACATCCTTTTGGCCATATCACATCACACGACACATGCTGCAAAAACAAGTTAGACGTCCTCTAATTGTTGTTGCAAGTTTTTACGTGGCTGCTATAGGTTTCTAGCAAGAACGTTTCTTACCTACGCCAAAACCACAACGTGATATGCCAATTTCTATTTACCCTTCATAAGGACCCTTTTCATCGAATCCGATCCGACTAAAGTGGGAGAGACAGACACCCGCTAGCCACCTTGTGCAACTAGTGCATGTCAGTCGGTGGAACCAGTCTCACGTAAGCGTACATGTAAGGTCGGTCCGGGCCGCTTCATCCCATGATGTTGCCGAATCAAGATAAGACTAGTAAAGGCAAGTAAATTGACAATATCGACACCCACAACTGCTTTGTGTTCTACTCGTGCATAGAAACTATGCATAGACCTAGCTCATGATGCCACTATTGGGGAACGTAGCAAAATTTTAAAATTTTCTACGCATCACCAAGATCAATCTATGGAGTCATCTAGCAACAAGGGAGAGGGGAGTGCATCTACATACCCTTGTAGATCGCGAGCGGAAGCGTTCAAGAGAACGGGGTTGATGGAGTCGTACTCGTCGTGATCCAAATCACCGATGACCTAGCGCCGAACAGATGGCACCTCCGCGTTCAACACACGTACGGTTGGGAAGACGTCTCCTCCAACTTGATCCAGCAAGGGGGAAGGAGAGGTTGATGGAGATCCAGCAGCACGACGGCGTGGTCGTGGAAGCAATGGTGATCTCGGCAGGGCTTCGCCAAGCTCAGGGAGAGGGAGAAGTGTCACGAGAGGGAGAGGGAGGCGCCAGGGGCTAGGGTACAGCTGCCCTCCCTCCCCCCACTATATATAGGACCCCTAGGGGGGCACCGGCCCTAGGAGATGCAATCTCCAAGGGGGGCGGCGGCCAAGGGGGGTGGAGTGCCCCCCAAGCCAAGTGGGGCGCCCCCACCCCTAGGGTTTCCAACCCTAGGCGCAGGGGGAGGTCCAAGGGGGGCGCACCAGCCCACTAGGGGTTGGTTCCCCTCCCACTTCAGCCCATGGGGCCCTCCGGGATAGGTGGCCCCACCCGGTGGACCCCCGGGACCCTTCCGGTGGTCCCGGTACAATACCGATTACCCCCGAAACTTTCCAACAAATCTGTTGCTCGCTCCATTGTTCCGGAGAACGGAGTCTTAGTCATCTTGCCCATGAGGCATGGTTCGCAGGTATCAAGTGATTCATAATAAAGTGATTTCAAAAATCCCATTAGCATGGAGTTTCTCCATGTGCTTTACACCAATATGACCTAAACGGCAGTGCCACAAATAAGTTACACTATTAATATTAACTTTGCATCTTTTGGCTTCAATATTATGAATATGTGTATCACTACGATCAAGATTCAATAAACCATTTATATTAGGTGTATGACCATAGAAGGTATTATTCATGTAAACAGAACAACTCTGACTTAAATGAATAACCGTATTGCAATAAACATGATCTAATCATATTCATGCTCAACGCAAACACCAAATAACTTTTATGTAGGTTCAACACTAATCCCGAAGGTAGAGGGAGTATGCGATGGTGATCTTATCAACCTTGGAATCTCTTCCAACACACATCGTCACTTTTCCCTCAACTAGTCTCTGTTCATTTTGTAACTCCTATTTTTGAGTTACTAATCATAGCAACTGAACCGGTATCAAATACCTAGGGGTTACTATAAACACTAGTAAAGTACACATCAATAATCTGTATATCAAATATAGCTTTGTTCACTTTCCCATCCTTCTTATCCGCCAAATGTTTGGGGCAGTTTCGCTTCTAGTGACCATGTCCTTTGCAGTAGAAGCACTCAGTTTCAGGCTTAGGTCCAGACTTGGGCTTCTTCCCGGGAGTAGCAACTTGCTGGCTATTCTTCTTGAAGTTCCCCTTTCTTCACTTTGCCCTTTTTCTTGAAACTAGAGGTCTTGTTAACCATCAACACTTGATGCTCTTTCTTTATTTCTACCTCTGCAGCCTTTAACATTGCGAAGAGCTCGGGAATTGTCTTGTTCATCCCTTGCATATTATAGTTCATCACGAAGTTCTAGTAACTTGGTTATAGTGACTAGAGAACTTTGTTAATCACTATCTTATCTGGAAGATTAACTCCCACTTGATTCAAGCAATTGTAGTACCCAGACAATCTGAGCACATGCTCACTGGTTGAGCTATTCTCCTCCATCGTGTAGGCAAAGTAATGTCAGAGGTCTCATACCTCTCGACACGGGCATGAGTCTGAAATACTAATTTCAACTCTTGGAACATCTCATATGCTCCATGGCGTTCAAAACGTTTTTGAAGTCTCGATTTTAAGCCGCAAAGCATGGTGCACTAAACTATCAAGTAGTCATCATATCAAGCTTGCCAAACGTTCATAATGTCTACATCTGCTCCTGCAATAGGTTTGTCACCTAGCGGTGCATCAAGGACATAATTCTTCTATGCAGCAATGAGGATAATCCTTAGATCACGGACCCAGTCCGCATCATTGCTACTATCAGCTTTCAACTTAGTTTTCTCTAGGAACATATTAAAAAATAAAACAGGGGAGCTATACGCGAGCTATTGATCTACAACATAATTTGCAAATACTATTAGGACTAAGTTCATGATAAATTAAAGTTCAATTAATCATATTACTTAAGAACTCCCACTTAGATAGACATACCTCTAGTCGTCTAAGTGATCACGTGATCCAAATCAACTAAACCATGTCTGATCATCACGTGAGATGCAATAGTTTTCAATGGTGAACATCACTATGTTGATCATATCTACTATATGATTCACGTTTGAACTTTCCGTCTCAGTGTTCCGAGGCCATATCTGCATATGCTAGGCTCGTCAAGTTTAACCCGAGTATTCCGTGTGTGCAAAACTGGCTTGCACCAGTTGTATGTGAACGTAGAGCTTATCACACCCGATCATCACGTGGTATCTCGGCACGACGAACTGTAGCAATGGTGCATACTCAGGGAGAACACTTATACCTTGAAATTTAGTGAGGGATCATCTTATAATGCTACCGCTGTACTAAGAAAAATGAGATGCATAAAAGATAAACATCACATGCAATCAAAATATGTAAACCTGGGAACAGTTTGGTCTCGAACCATAGTTTCAATTTGGATTTCCTATTGGGCTGCTTTGGTTTGGTTGAAATGGGTTCAGTCTCTATTGTAATTTGGTTTGGTGTGGACTTTTGTAATTAGTAGATTGGGTTGGTTTGGTCTAGACAGAGACAAATTGGTCTCAGACCATTTTAGTCCATGGATAAAAACCAGTCTAGCAACTGTTTAACCACACACCATGAGCGTCATGTGTGACCAACGCTTGATTTAGGTGCAGCCGCTGCCCAAGATGAGCGACATGAGCACCGATGAGGAACTGGAACACGAGGAACCCAAAGACGAGGCCTTCCATGACGGTGCTGACAATGGTGATGGCCGTGAGCTCACCCTTGCCGATGTGGCCGACAAAGGCGATGGTGACGAAGCCGATGAGGAACTGGAAGACCCCGGTCAGGATCATCGGCCCAACGATCTGCCGAAGGGTCTTGCACACGTCTGGCAAGGTCTTGCAGCCGGCCATGGGCGAACGTGCCGGCACTACCATCAGCTCTTCCGGTGCATGCACAGACTATGTACACTAAAGCTCCTCACACCAAGCACACACCAAGCTAGCCGCCGTTTGTACGTGCCTCATACCTTTCGTACTTCTGTACGTACAAGTTGAGTTTGGGGTCCAATAGTTGCTGCTGATTGACCCATGGTTTGAAACTTTGGTTCAAATTGTACGTGGAAAATGGTCTGGATGGATTTGGCTTGAAAATACATTCCGTTTGGATTGGTATGGATTGTAGCATTTGCAATTTGGTCTAGTTTAGTTTGATCGCTGGACTTATACATGTATGTATTGGCCTGGGTTTAGTTTGGATTACAAACTATTCCCTGGTTTAAAAATATGTGACATGATATGGCCATCATCATCTTGTGCCTTTGATCTCCATCTCCAAAGCATTGTCATGATATCCATCGTCACCGGCTTGACACCTTGATCTCCATCGTAGCATCGTTGTCGTCTCGCCAACTATTGCTTCTACGACTATCGCTGCCGCTTAGTGATAAAGTAAAGGAATTACATGGTGATTGCATTTCATACAATAAAGAGACAACCATAAGGCTCCTGCTAGTTGTCGATAACTTCTACAAAACATGATCATCTCATACAACAATTTGTATCTCATCACGTCTTGACCATATCACATCACAACATGCCCTGCAAAAACAAGTTAGACGTCCTCTACTTTGTTGTTGCAAGTTTTACGTGGCTGCTACAAGCTTCTGGCAAGAACCGTTCTTACCTACACATCAAAACCACAATGATTTCTCGTCAAGTGTGCTATTTTAACCTTCAACAAGGACCGAGCGTAGTCAAACTCGATTCAACTAAAGTTGGAGAAACAGACACCCGCCAGCCACCTGTGTGCAAAGCACGTCGGTAGAACCAGTCTCATGAACGCGGTCATGTAATGTCGGTCCGGGACGCTTCATCTAACAATACCACCGAAGTAAATTAAGACGTTGCTGGTAAGCAGTATGACTATTATCGCCCACAACTCTTTGTGTTCTACTCATGCGTATAACAAATACGCATAGACCTGGCTTGGATGCCACTGTTGGGGAACGCAGTATTTCAAAAAAATTCTTACGATCACGCAAGATCTATCTAGGAGATGCATAGCAACGAGACGGGAGGGTGTGTGCATGTACCCTCGTAGACCGAAAGCGGAAGCATTTAGTAACGCTGTTGATGTAGTCGAACGTCTTCACGATCCAATTGATCCAAGTACCGAACGTACAGCACCTCCGTGTTCAGCACACGTTCAGCACGATGATATCCCTCGAGCTCTTGACCCAATTGAGGACGAGGGAGAGTTCTGTCAGCACGATGGCATGGCGACGGTGATGATAAAGTTACCGGCGCAGGGCTTCGCCTAAGCACTACAACGATATGACCGAGGTGTTAACTGTGGAGGGGGCGCCCACACGGCTAGGAACAATTGATGTGTGTCCTAGGGGTTCCCTCCCCACGTATATAAAGGAGGGAGAGGGAGGGAGGCAGCCTAGGGCGCGCCCAAGTAGGAGGAATCCTACTTCGGCCCCTAGTCCAATTCGGCCCCCTTACCATATTTGGACAAGGGGCAAAGGAAGGAGGGGGGAGGGGAAGGAAGTAGGAGTCCTACTTCATACTTTCCTTTTCCTCCTCTCCTTTTCCTTTCTCCCCACGTGGCTGGCCCTATAGGGGGCGCACCAGCCCCTTGTGGGCTGGTGTGTTCTCTTACTTGGTCTATTAAGCCCATATCTTTGCCGGGGGTTGCCCGGAACCCCTTCCGGTGACCCAGTATCACCCGGAACACTTCCAGTGTCCAAATATGTAGCGACCCGACCTCAGACGATCAAGCCTCTGTGCTTCAGTGTCATCCCTGGATTGGTAATGCTGACACACACAGTACGCGAAGGATTTATAACAGAGTAGCAATCACACACTTTACATCGATAGTCTCCAAAGAGAATTTATATGGCTTAAGGCCATCTAAATAAGATAACAGCGGAAGGCTTGGAAGATAAAGTGAGTCCATCAACTCCAATGGCATAGCTGAATGCATGACAAATGACCTACAGTGTCTTACTCGTCGTCTGAAAAGTCTGCAACATGATACGTTGCAGCCCGAAAACGGGTCAGCACATGGAATATGCTGGCAAAGTAACACAAGAGAGTAATGAACAGATAAATGCTATCACTATATGCATATATGGCTGGTGGAGGCTCTATGGTTAATATATTTTTGCGAAAAGCTAATGTTTTCCTACAACAAAGGAATATATTTTATATTTAACTATCATGGTAGTTGAAACAACATTGAGAAGGTTCCTCCAACTCAATCCGAATTAAAGTAGTCATTAACATCCCAAAAAATTAACTTAGAGTTATGAGCTCAAATCAATAATTCAAGTACCAGATACTCAAGATGTCCATAACCGAGGACACGGCTAACCATGATTAGTTTATACACTCTGCAGAGGTTTGCGCACTTTTCCCCACAAGACTCGATCTCCTCCGTTGGATTTCTCGCACTATAGGGTGTTTGAGAAACGGATGACCAAGACACGGTCTTTTAGAAGCATTAACTCTTTACTCTGGGTGGACCGTTACACCTACTTTCCCCTACATTTGCTAGCCGACCACTGAAAGAGGTCACACAACATACTCAACTATGCCAGAGCCCATAATGGCTTGTGGCTGCACACAGAAGTTTCTAGCATGAATAATCTTATGATCCCTTGAGCCTGGGTGGCGGACCATAGGATGATCACACAGTTACTCCGGGATATCCTAGGACAACACTGGATTCTCCAGGTGCCCACAAGGAATCCACCCAGATGTGTATTAAAGTTGCCACCTTAAGTTGAACCATTAATTAACAACTCACATCTGTCATGGATACACTCAAACCCAATACACATCTACGAGCATAACATAGCAATATAAGCATAACGTAGAAGTAACTCCGAAGGGTTTGATAATAAAACAGGTAATAGGTTCTACCTCATCATCTACTTCCCAGACCCACATGTTAAGAGATCCTACTCATGCAATGTGTGAGGGTTGAAACTAATGCATAAAAACATGGTGATAAAGGGGTATGATCAAAGTGTTACTTGCCTTGCTGACGATCTGCAAATACTAAAGACTCGTAGTAGCACGCTTCGCACTCTGGGTGTTCTATCGCAAACAAAAAATAGAATACATAAGAAATCAAGCAATGATGCATGGGTAAAACTCAAACAAGAAGATCTAACCATAAAGTTCACCTGAAGAACTCCGGTTTGCAAAAAGAATCAAATCAAATGGAGCAACGAAACTCAAACCACGAAAGAAACAAGATCCGATTACTAATCTAGACTAAAGTCAAATTTTACAGTATCAAAATCTTGTTCAAGTTGGTTAAACAGAAAGAGGGCTTCGAGATGAAGATCTAGGCGCTTGTTTCACCTGATTTGGATAAACGAGCGAAAAGATAAACTAAAAGGATAAACAGGTCATGTATATCTTGGCCAACTTCGCACTTGTATAGGTGGTTTTCACTGGGATAAAGTGAGCTACTTTGGTCAAGCGATCCACTACTACCCAGATAGAATCATATCCCGATCGGGTCCTGGGTAATACGGTGATGAAATCCATGCCAAGCTTATCTCACTTCCATTCGGGTATCGGCATAGGCTGCAGTAATCCTGCTGGCTTCTCATGTTCTGCCTTCACTCTCTGACATACATCACATACAGCTACATACTCGGCAATATCCTTCTTCATTTCAGTCCACCAGAAACGCTCCTTCAAATCCAAATACATCTTGGTGTTTTCGGGGTGTATAGAGTATGGCAAGTCATGAGCTTCCTGAAGTATCAACTTCCTGATCTCGGCATTGTTGGGCACAAATATACTGTCCTCAAACAACAAGGTGTCGTGCTCATCCTCACAAAAACCTTTGGCTTTGCCTTCAGCCATCTTCTCCTTTATCTCGGCAACTTCCTTGTCGTTTTTCTGAGCTTCTCGAATCTTTCCCAATAATGTCGACTGAACTTCCAACGTTGTAACAAAACCTCTAGGAACAATGTCCAACCGGAGTTCCCTGAGATCTTCTGCTAACTCCTATGGCAATCCTTTAATTAAGAAGGTATTGGCATAACTTTTCTGGCTCAAAGCGTCTGCTACGACATTGGCCTTTCCTGGGTGATAATGCAGCTTCATGTCATAATTCTTTATGAGCTCCAACCATCTCCTTTGCCTGAGATTCAACTCCTTTTGAGTAAAAATGTACTTCAAACTCTTGTGATCCGTGTACACATCACATCGGTTTCCAATAAGAAAGTGTCTCCAGGTTTTGAGTGCATGCACTACAGCTGCTAACTCCAAATCATGCATGGCATAATTCAACTCATGCGGTTGAAGTTTTCATGAGGTGTATGAAACAACTCTTCTGTCTTGCATAAGTACACTTCCAAGTCCTAAGCAAGAGGCGTCGCAATACACTTGGAAATCCTTACATATATCTGGCAGAATCAGCACTGGGGCCGTAGTCAGATGTTTCTTCAACTCCTGGAAACTTGCTTCACATTCTTCAGTCTGATGGAACTTGGTGTCCTTCTTCAACAATGTCGTCATAGGCTTCGCAATCTTAGAAAAATTCTCAATGAATCTCCAATAGTATCCCGCGAGTCCAAGAAAACTGCGGATCTCTCCAACTGAGGTGGGTGCCAACCACTTAGTGAATGATTGAACCTTGGTAGGATCTACTGCTATACCTTCTCCTGATATAACATGTCCAAGAAATCCAACTTCCTTCAACCAAAACTCACATTTGCTGAACTTGGCATACAACTGATGCTCCCTTAGCTTCTCGAGAACTAAACGCAAATGCTCCTTGTGTTCCTCTTCATCCTTTGAGTATACCAAGATATCATCAATGAACACCACAACAAACTTGTCCAAGAACTCCATAAACACCTTATTCATCATGCTCATGAAATAGGCAGGGGCACTAGTCAATCCAAATGACATAACCATGTACTCATAAAGCCCGTACCTTGTGGTAAAAGTCGTTTTAGGTATATCCTTCTCTTGAATCTTCAGCTGGTGGTATCCTGATCGTAGATTGATCTTCGAAAACACTTTAGCTCCTTACAGCTGGTTAAACAAATCATTAATCATCGGCAGCGGGTACTTATTCTTGATCGTCACTTCATTCAACGCACGATAATCAACAACCATCCTCAACGATCCATCCTTCTTTTCAAACAAGAGCACTGGGGCTCCCCAAGGTGATGAACTCCGTCGAATGTAACCTTTCTCCAATAACTCCTTAATCTGTTTCTTGATCTCCTCCAGATCATTCGCGGGCATCCGGTATGGTCTCTTTGATATAGGCTCAGTGCCTGGCAACAGCTCTATCAAAAACTCGATGTCTCGATCTGGCGGCATGCCTGGTAGCTCCTATGGAAATACATCCAGATAATCCTTCACTACAGGCACTTCCTCCTGAACAACTCCTGAGAGGTGATTTACTTGGGTTCTCCTTGGCGCATGCCTGGATACATACTTGATCCTTTTTCCCTCCGGGGTGGTAAGCAGAATTGACTTACTGGCGCAATCGATGTTTCCCCCATACATTGATAGCCAATCCATGCTAAGAATCACATCCAAACCTTGCGACTCCATAATTATCAAGTTGGATGGGAAAACATGACTACCAATGGTTAATGGCATCAGAAAACATCCATTGCTTGCCATATACTCAGCTTTGGGTGAGGTTACTAACATAGGTGTCCTAAGAACTTTAGTGGGAAACTTATACTTATCCACAAATCCCCTTGATATGTATGAATGCGATGCGCCAGTATCAAAAGAATGATTGCAGTAAATGACTTAACTAAAAACTTACCGATAACTGCATCTGGCTGCTCTTCAACCTCCTCCATGTTCATGTGGTTCACTTATCCTTTGTTAAATGGATTGGGCTTCTTCCCAGAGTTCCCATTACCATTTTCGTTCTTCTCTTCAGGGCACTCAGTGGCATAGTGTCCAGTCTTCCGGCACTTGAAACAAGTAACATGGCTTAGGTCCCTCTTGACGGGTGTGGCTGGATTGGAGCGGTTCTATCTGCTGCTTGCTCCATTCCCATTCCCATTCTTTGGGCCAATATGATTATGAGAACCTCCTCCATTGTGAGTGTGGCCTCCATGGTTATGTGTAAGTCCTCCCGAGTTTGGGGTAAAACGAGGCTTCTGCTGAGCTCCTAAATTATACTTCCCTTGTCCATACTTCCTCTTGCGGCTCTCTATCTGCTGCTGCTTCCCTTCGATCATGAGAGCTTTATCTACCAACTCCTGGTGGTTGTTAAATGTTGCCACCATTAAATGCATACTCATCTCATCATTCAGCCCTTCCATAAACTTCTCCTGCTTCACGGCATCTGTGGCCACATCATCTGGGGCATATTGATATAACTTACTAAACTCATCCACGTACTGCCCCACACTACGGTTCCCCTGGCGTAAGTTGAGAAACTCACGCTTCTTCATGCTCATAGCTCCAGTTGAGACATGGGCGGTGCAGAATGCTTGCTGAAACTGCTCCCAAGTGACATTGGCTATAGGAAAAGTGGCTATGCAATTCTCCCACCATGAGGCTGCTGGTCCATCCAATTGGTGTGCGGCAAAACGCACCTGCTCAACAACTGTGCAACCTACGATGGTCAACTCTCTTCCAATCCTGCGCAACCAATCATCAACAACTATTGGCTTGGTGCTACTGGAAAACACCAGCGGCTGCAACCTCAGAAAACGGGCTAAGTTGTCAACTGGAGGTGGCGGCGGTGGGTTGTTGTTGTTGTTGCCTTGGTTCTGAACTAACAACTGCATCAAGGCATTCTGCTGCTGGATCAACTGAGTGAGCTCCGGTGGGAAGACAAATCTGGTATCACGTCTTGGAGGCATCTGATGGGTTTAGAGGGAAGAGATTAGAATAAAATGAGGTCTAGTGGGAAAGCACTACCCAATTAATCAAGCAAGGGCATACAATCGATCTAACTATCGTTACAGTGCTCAGACTATACTATATACATGGGGGAAAATACTACTTGATCATATGGTGGTCTACTAGAAATTTGGATCGGTGGAAGACTCCATGATATCTGCTCCAGCTTCGTCTTCATAATCATCATCACTATCATCGGGGTCGGAGTCGGTGTCGTCGATGATGATGTAGTCTTCAGAACGAATCTCCTTAGGTTCGTCGTCTTCTCCTCCTGGCGCGGGGTCTCCCATGAAAACGCCTAGCTTCCTTGTTAGGTCGTCATTCTTCTCCACTAGTATCATCATTTCCTCCTCATATCCATCATGTGTAGACTTGAGTTCCTCTTCTAGCTCCATGATTCTGGTCATTGCCTTCTTCAAATCTATCATGCTTGCGCACATCTGGTTCTCCTGGCAACGTATGTGATGGTTTAACTCCTGGATGAATGCTGCAATAGACCCGTCCATCCTGGTACTGATCATCTCCCATTGCTCATCTCGGCGCCCACATATCTGGTAGATAGTGTCCTTCAGCTCCTGTTTGTAGACTTCTCCAATACGTCCTATAGCAATGTGGGCTGCCATACTCTTGCCTAGATTCCAGGTTGGTGCATCAAAGGAAAACTCTATGGATTTAGTGACTGGCGCAAATGTCCTTCCTGGAACTTGAACTCGAATCATCCAGCGCTCGTCTTCTGGTAAAGTGGCGGTGTAGGTCCCGGTGAAGCTTGGTATTCCGATGTTCAGGTACCTAGTGACTTCCTTCAAGTGTCGTCCAAAAGGTGTGTCTTCATCCGGTTGTGCAAACTTGTTCCTTGAGTCCGCCATCCTAAAGAGTAGAAAATGGAGAGGAGTCAGAAATGAGTAGAGAAGAGTGACCTATGGCTCATCTTAGTGCTCGTGTCCTACATTCAGCGTGTGCTCTGATACCATCTTGTAGCGACCCGACCTCAGACGGTTAAGTCTCTGTGCTTCAGTGTCATCCCTGGATCAGTAATGCTGACACACACAGTACGCGAAGGATTTATAACAGAGTAGCAATCACACACTTATTACATCGATAGTCTCCAAAGAGAACTAATTACAATAAATATGGCTTAAGGCCATCTAAATAAGATAACAGCGGAATGCTTGGAAGATAAAGTGAGTCCATCAACTCCAACGACATAGTTGAGTGCATGACAAACGACCTACGGTGTCTTACTCGTCGTCTGAAAAGTCTGCAACATGATACGTTGCAGCCCGAAAATGGGCCAGCACATAGAATATGCTGGCAAAGTAACACAAGAGAGTAATGAACAGATAAATGCTATCACTATATGCATACATGGCTGGTGGAGGCTCTATGGTAATATGTTTTTGCGAAAATCTAATTTTTTTTCCTACAACAAAGAAATATATTTTATATTTAACTATCATGGTAGTTTAAAGAACATTGAGAAGGTTCCTCCAACACAATCCCAATTAAAGTAGTCATTTACATCCCAACAAATTAACTTAGAGTGATGCGATCAAATCAATAATTCAAGTACCAGATACTCAAGATGTCCATAACGAGGGACACAACTAACCATGATTAGTTTATACACTCTGCAGAGGTTTGCGCACTTTCCCCACAAGACTTGATCTCCTCCGTTGGATTTCTCGCACTATAGGGTGTTTGAGAAACGGATGACTAAGACATAGTCTTTCAGAAGCATTAACTCTTTACTCTGGGTGGACTGTTACACCTACTTTCCCCTACATCTGCTAGCCCACCACTAAAAGAGGTCACACAACATACTCAACTATGCCAGAGCCCATAATGGCTTGTGGCTGCACACAGAAGTTTCTAGCATGAATAATCTTATGATCCCTTTGAGCCTGGGTGGCGGGCCGTAGGATGATCACACGGGTACTCCGGGATATCCTAGGACAACACTGGATTCTCCAGGTGCCCACAAGCAATCCACCCAGATGTGTATTGAAGTTGCCACCTTATGTTGAACCATTAATTAACAACTCACATTTGTCATGGATACACTCAAACCCAATCCACGTCTACGAGCATAGCATACCAATATAAGCATAACGTAGAAGTAACTCTCAAGGGTTTGATAATAAAATAGGTAATAGGTTCTACCTCATCATCTACTTCCCAGACCCACATGTTAAGAGATCCTATTCATGCAATGTGTGAGGGTTGAAACTAATGCATAAAAACTGGATGATAAAGGGGTATGATCAAAGTGTTACTTTCCTTACTGACGATCTGCAAATCCTAAAGACTCGTAGTAGCACGCTTTGCACTCCGGGTGTTCTATCGCAAACAAACAATAGCGTACATAAGAAATCAAGCAATGGTGCACGAGTAAAACTCAAACTAGAAGATCTAACCAGAAAGTTCAACTGAAGAACTCCGGTTTGCAAAAAGAATCAAATCAAACGGAGCAACGAAACTCAAACCACGAAAGAAACAAGATCCGATTAGTAATCTAGACTAAAGTCAAATTTTACATTATCAAAATCTTGTTCAAGTTGGTTAAATAGAAAGAGGGCTTCGAGACGAAGATCTAGGCGCTTGTTTCACCTGATTTGGATAAACGAGCGAAAAGATAAACTAAAACGAAAAACAGGGCAGAAATCACAATTGAAAATAATCGCGGAGAACTCTGAAAAAAGAAAAACTGACGAACAGGCTAACGAACGTACGTTCGCTGTTTGCAGCTAACGGATGAACAGCGTTCGTCAAAACGAATGTACGCACGAACGTCTGCTATTTAACCGAACCGAGAAAAACCGAAACAAAACCGATTCTAAAAAACGAGATCTAGATTTACGAAATAAAATAGATTGGTTTTTAAGGAAACCAGCGGCTACCTCGTGGAACGGGACGGTGGCGGCGACGTACTCCGGCGGCGGGGCGGCGGAACGGGGCAGCGGCACGGCAAGGCGGCGACGGCGGCCGACGCGGGCGGCTGCGACTTAGGGTTTGGGGCGCGGGGCGGCGGCGGCTCAGGTGGGTTGCGGGGTCGCGGGGCGCGACTCATAAAGGGGCCGGCCTCGGGAGTCCTGGCCGGTTACGGCCCGGAGTCAGTTAGAACCTTTTTTAAAAAAAAATATTCTGATGCGCAGAAAAACGATTAAAAGAAATACTAATTGGACTCCAAAAATCCTGAAATAACTTTTCCCCGTCCTCTAAAAATATAGCGGACAAAGTGAACATTTATTTGGGCCTCTAATGCAATTTTGAAAAACACGCATTTTTCCTATTTCGAATAAAATTGCAATAAAATCCAAATAAAATAACTTATTTGATCTTAATATTTTTCCTCCAATATTCCCTTTATTTTGGAGAACTCATATTATCTCCTCTTATATATATTTTAATATGAAATATTTTCGGAGAGAAAAATTATTAAAACCACAGTGATCTTTGTTTCGATATTTGAGAAAAATCAAATATGAAAACAATGAAATCCCCATCCCTCTCTGTGGGTCCTTGAGTTGCTTAGAATTTCGAGGATCGCAACACGAAAATGCAATAAAATATGATATGCATGAATGACCTATGTATAACATTCCAAATTGAAAATTTGGGATGTTACAAAATACCATCGTCCTATATATGAATCTTTACCTCTCAACCATTTTGAGACTCCTCATCATGTCTGTGATCTCATATGTGACTCCGAACAAACTTCGGTCATCAAATCACATAACTCATAATACAAATCGTCATCTAACGTTAAGCGTGCGGACCCTACGGCTTCGAGAACTATGTAGACATGACCGAGACACATCTTCGGTCAATAACCAATAGCGGAACCTGGATGCTCATATTGGCTCCTACATATTCTAGAAGATCTTTATCGGTCAAACCGCATAACAACATACGTCATTCCCTTTGTCATCGGTATGTTACTTGCCCGAGATTCGATCGTCGGTATCATCATACCTAGTTCAATCTCGTTACCGGCAAGTCTCTTTACTCATTCTGTAATGCATCATCCCGCAACTAACTCATTAGTCACATTGCTTGCAAGGCTTATAGTGATGAGCATTACCAAGAGGGTCCAGAGATACCTCTCCGATACACGGAGTGACAAATCCTAATCTTGATCTATGCCAACTCAACAAACACCATCGGAGACAGCTGTAGAGCATCTTTATAATCACCCAGTTACATTGTGACGTTTGATAGCACACAAAGTGTTCCTCTAGTATTCGAGAGTTGCATAATCTCATAGTCAAAGGACTTTGTATAAGTCATGAAGAAAGCAATAGCAATAAAACTATATGATCATTATGCTAAGAGAATGGATGGGTCTTGTCCATCACATCATTCTCTAATGATGTGATCCTGTTCATCAAATAACGACACATGTCTATGGTTAGGAAACTTAACCATCTTTGATTAACGAGCTAGTCAAGTAGAGGCATACTAGGGATACTTTGTTTGTCTATGTATTCACACATGTACTAAGTTTCCGGTTAATACAATTCTAGCATGAATAATAAACATTTATCATGATATAAGGAAATATAAATAACAACTTTGTTATTTCCTCTAGGGCATACTTTCTTCAATAAGATGATATTATGATGGTTAGCATAAGCAAGCAATATGCGAATAGCCTCAAGTCTAGCAATAGGTGCAAAGGTTTCATGAAAATCAATTCCTTCAACCTGTGTGTAGCCTTGAGCTACAAGACGAGCCTTATTCCTCACCATAAGGCCATTTTCATCTTGCTTGTTGCAATAGATTCATTTGGTACCGATGTATTGTGCTTGTGTGGGTCTGGTCGCTTGACAAGTTCCCAGGCATTGTTGAGCTCAAATTGATGTAATTCCTCTTGCATCGCTTGAATCCACTCAGGCTCCAGAAATGCCTCATCAACTTTGCTGGGTTCTGTGATAGAGACAAAAAAAAGTGCCCACAAAAGTTAGACAAATGTGAAGCTCTTGAGCGTGTGAGAGGACCTAGTGCGTTGATGTCATCAATGATTTTCTCAATCTGCACTTCATTTGCAATGCGAGGATGAGTAGGTTGATGACTTTGATTGAGCTCGACATTTCTTCACAGCCATTTTCCTCACATGCACCAGCATGATTTTCTTCACATCCTGGAATGACTTCTTCAGCAGATTCCTCAGTGGGTATGACATCCTTAGTAGCCTTGAACTTGATGGATTCCTCGGGTGACATTTCATCTAGCACAGGACGTAGGTGCTCTCTTTGCGAGCCGTTAGTTTCATCGAACCGCACATCTACAGTTTCAACAACCTTGTTGTGATAGGTGTTGAAGACTCTGTAGGTGTGCGTGTCCTTTCTGTAACCAAGCATAAAATCTTCATGTCCTTTCGGTGCAAATTTAGAATTTTGATGAGGATCTCTAATCCAGCATTTAACACCAAAGACTTTGAAATAACTTACATTGGGCTTCTTGTCAGTGAGGAGTTCATATGAGGTCTTTTTGAAGAATTTGTGAAGATATACCCTGTTGATTATGTGGCATGCAGTATCAATTGCCTCGGGCTAGAAACGAGGAGGTGTCTTGTATTCATCAAGCATAGTGCAAGCCATCTCAACAAGAGTTCTATTCTTACGCTCCACGACGCCATTCTGCTGAGGAGTGTATGGGGCAGATAAGTCGTGAGTAATGCCAAGTTCCTCAAGATAGTCATCAAGACCAGTATTCCTGAACTCGGTCGGAAAGTGTGTTATATCTACTAGAGGGGGGTGAATAGGCGATTTTTACAAATTCGTCACTGAGGAATTCCTAGGTGAGGAAATTCCTAAGGTACGAACTACTTAGCAGCGGAATAAGTACTCATATGCAAGCATAACGGAGCAGTAGCACATTCATGATGATGAAATGAAAACAAGCATAGAGTACAAGTAGCATATAAACAAGATAAGAAGGCTGAAGACAAACTAACTGAAGAAATAGGGTTGAGGAAATTGAGAAAATCTTTAGCCAAAGTCTTCAAACAGTAATGATCATGTACTTCAACACAAGAATGAGGAAATGAAAGGGTTGAGGAAATAGAACCAGTAGCTTGGTGAAGACGATGATTTGGTAGACCAGTTCCAACTGCTGTGACAGTCGTCCGCCTGGTTGGATCGGCTAGGTATTTAAACTAGAGGACACATAGTCTCGAACACACAGTCCTCACCGTATTCTCCTTGATCTAAGGTCACACAAACCTCTCCCAATCACTCGTGGTAAGTCTTCAGGTGACTTCCAAACCTTCATAGACTCGGTCACTCGGCGATCCACAATTTCCTCTTGGGTGCTCTAGACCATGACGCCTAACCATTCAGAGGATGCACAATCCTCAAAGGTAACAAGCATCGGTTCCACACAGAAACAATCTCTTCAGTGATGCTCAATCACTTTGGGTTTGTAGGTGTTTGGGTTTGGGTTTTCCTCACTTGATGATTTTCGCTCAAAGTCCTCGGAGGATAGGATGCTCTCAATGACAAGTGTCAGTTTCTCTCGGAGCAGCCAACTAGCTAGTGGTTGTAGGGGGCGGCTATTTATAGCCTAGGGAACAACCCAACATGATAAGACATAAATGCCCTTTAATGATATGACCGTTAGGTGGGTAGATATTTTGGGACAGCTGGCGCGTAGCACAACAACGACCGGATATTTGAGTATCAAATTCCTCACGGCTATCATGTTCCTCACTTGTAGGCAATCCGCACTGACGAATTCCTAACTCCTCAGTCAGAACAAATTCCTCAGAGACCAGAAGATCTTTGTCTCTATCACTAGAGAAATTGACTGAACTATATGAGATTTCCAATGGCTTCCCTCCAAAGGATTGGGTACGTGTAGGATTTTGAGTTGAGCATCACTTAGAAACATTTCCTTAGTTTTACCTCGACCCCCTTTAATAGTACGGTGTTTCCTATGACTCAAGAAAGAGAAAAATGAAACTACGAAAACAAAAGTCTTCATGCTTCATAATCCTCGCATGAATATCAAGTCTTCATGGTCACACCAATTTCTTCACTTTCAAAGTCTTCAGCTGAAGACGTTCATTTTTAGGGGTCGACTTTCATCGTAAATATCAAACTCCTCATAGACTTATAGACCTGTGTACACTCACAAACTCATTAGTCCCTTAACATATAAGTCTTCAATACACCAAAATCACTAAGGGGCACTAGATGCACTTACAATCTCCCACTTTTTGGTGATTGATGACAATATAGGTTAAGTTTTCAACAGGGATAAACATACGAAGTGTAAATACTGATATTGAGGAATTTTATTGCAAGATATAGAAGAACTCCCCCTGAAGATGTGCATATGTGAGGAATTTGCTTTGAATATAAAATGCACAATGTAGAGTAGAATCATGGAGATCCCCCCTAAATCTTGTAATTCATACATGCATTTAACATATGATATGAAGAATTTGAAATGCATGATGAAATATGGTGTCAGATGAAATTCAGCATGCGTGCATTAACGAACTAAGGAAATGCCATGCAGAAAACAGAGCAAAAGTATTAGACCACCATAGGACTTAAGTTTACAACTCGATCAACAAACACTTCAGAAGAGCGAGAGTTGTAACTTAACAAAAAAATGCCCATATAATAGACCCGCTTGAAGACTAACTCAAATTTCTCCCCCTTTGTCATCGACATTGTTCAAGAATTCACCTGATTAATCAGTTAATGGGTCAGTTAATCGCTACTCATAGCATGGCCGAATCGAATAACACCTATTCGTCGTGTTAACTTGTCAGGCCGATTAATTGGCCAGTCAGACCGATTAATCAGTTGTCATGCCGATTAATCCATGCTGGCCCATTAATGGGTGGGCAAACAAAGCCCAAAATTTTGGCCCATAACCCCTTCCGGCCCCATGTCGCTCCTTAATAGATAGGATTAATAATTTTACCTCCTCTCTATGCTTTTCATATGTGTATGGCAGCATATTTTGGTACACCAGATAGCTGGGAGAATGAGAGTATGGTATAATACATTAAAAAGTCTAGATATATGTTGGCAAGTTTCTATTCAATCTACCTATTAATGATCGACTGATTAATCCAGTTAATAGGCCGATTCACCAATTAATCGCTACTCCAAAACTGACCGAGCAGCTACCAGTTAACGATTTCTTGAACATTGGTCATAGAATGACCAAAAGGGACGAAAAGTGAGGACTAACGCCCCTGAAGAATACCATCATGATGTCGATGGAGGAGCATCGACATTGTTGGGGTCGTCCATTGAAGTAGGGCCTTCCGTGGTGTCGTTCAAATCTTCGGCTTCATCAGTCTCGCGCGATGAAGAATATGAACTGGTGACCAAATGAGGAACTTTAACCTTCTTGAATTTCTTCAAAGGTGGCTGAGACCAGTCAAAGTACTGTTGGAAGGGCGTCTGCTTGAGATCTTCATCACCGTAGAGGTGAGACAATACAACCCAAGTGCACTACAAAAAAAAGACACATCCATGACATTTTGGGCTGAACGAATTTTTTTCTGTCATACTTATGACACTTCTATGATGATAATTGTGACAAAATCCGGTATCATCATAGATGTGGCGGGGTCCTACTTCTATGACAAAAAATCATGACAGAAAATGGGCTTTCCGTCCTGGGCGGGCCAGAGATGCAGCTGCATGACATTCTTTGGGCCATCCATGACAGAAAAACCGTGGTAGAAGCAAGGGTGAGGAAAATATCGAGGTGCTCCCGGTTACGGTGGGTGGTCGGGGCCGAGCGATGTGTGTTTCTCTCGTACACGCACGGTCATGGGTGCGAGGCGTTGGGCTCTAACTGAACCCGAGCGATTGCACTGCAGGCTACGCGTTACTAAACCCGAGCGATCAATCGATCGCTGTTAACTGAACCCGATTGAGCGATTCCTTCGCTACTGCTGCTAACTGAAGCCGATCGATGCCGCCTCTGGATGAACAGTGAGCGTTGCTGGGGAGGTTTGGATGAACAGTTCCCGGTGGGGGTGGATGAACAGGACCCCGTGGTGTTGCCTCTGGATGAACACTAAGCGTTGCTAGGGGGGTGGATGAACAGTTCCCGATGGGGTGGATGAATAGGACCCCGTGGTGTTACCTCTGGATGAACAGGACCCCGATCGATCGAGCCAGTTGGGGCTGGATGAACAGGACCCCGTGGAGGGCAGGATGAACAGGACCACCCCGTGGAGGGCTGGATGAATAGTAGACGATGGAGGGCTGGATGAACAGTAGACCGTGGAGGGGTGGTTGAACAGGAGCTCGTTGAGAGGGTTGGTTGAATAGTAGCCAGTGGAGTAGTGCGCGGTGGAGGCTGGATGAACAGGAGCCCGTGGATGAACAATCGCAGGTGGAGGCTGGAGGAGGTCGACGGTGGATGAACAGTAGCCTGTGGAGGCTGGAGGGGGCCGACGGTGGAGATGAACAGTATCCCGTGGAGTCCCGTTTTGCGGTATGCCACGCCCCTCCCGATCAACAGGACCCCCGTTTAGACCGTAGGAGGTCCGTTTCCTCCGTTTTGCGGTACGCTAGACCCCTCCCGATGAACAGGATCCCGTTTTGACCGTGTCTGGCCGAACACAAGGCCGTTTCCTCCGTTCTATGGTACGCCAGGCCTCGTTTCCATCAGCTGTTCCGTCCAACCCTCCCGATGAACATGACGACGCATTCTGTTCCGACCCAGCCGGTTGGCTCCCCATGAACACGACGACGACACTGTTTCTCCGTTCCGACCCAGCCATGTACACGAGCCCTGGCTGTACGTATGCGCGAGTAGGCGTTCGAGACCCTACCTGTATGTACGTATGTGGCCGTATTTTCTTTCTTGCACACTGGCCGTTGTACGTACGTGTACATGCTATCTGCGCGCCTCTACTACGACATGTGCGCGCCTCTACATCGACCAGTATGTACGTACACGTTCGCGACCAAAATGACAATGCTACGTATGCTTCGACCAGGTGGGTCCTGACTGTCAGACACTTCCTTGCCTGCGAAGATGTAGCTGGTGGGTCCCAGCAGTCAGGGGGGCGAATCATTTTTTTGCCCGGACGCACTTCCTTGCGTGCGAAGATGTAGCTGGTGGGTCCCAGCAGTCAGGGGAAAGGTTTCTTTCGCGAAATACGGTGGCCCGTTCGGTGGGTCCCTGCTGTCAGGTGGAGGAATAATTATTTTGCGCGTAACAAGGAGGCACTTCCTTGCAGCCGCCGTGGACCCAGCTGTCAGCCTCTCCACGTACTGTACTCTTCCGATGGAAGTCGTTCCTTGACCATGTTGACCACGCCGCGCAGAGAGCACCAGGGCGGTGGACAATGACGAGGCCTAGGAAGGGGACGACGCGGAGCCGAGCAAGACGCGGCAGTGGAAGCCCGTGCGGAGAGGAGTACGAGGGTTCACTGATTTGGTTGCGGTGTGAGGCTGCCGTCGCCGCAGGGCCTGGCCAGCCGTGGGAATAGTAGGGGCGGTGAGGCCTCCGCGGGAGGCAGGAGCATGCGGCACGACCGGCACTGCTTTGGGCGGCTGGAGCAAGAAGACCAGAGGTTGAAGAAGCACTACGGCCGTTGGATGGACATCATACGGTCACTGGAGCTAGAATCGTTCATATTGACTAAGTTGACAAAGCACTCTGTCCTCGTCAACTTAGTAGGCCCACAAGTCAGCCTCCCACCGAGGTGGGTCCCAACTAGCAGGGGGTTTGTGCATAATAAGGAGGCACTTCCGGTGGGTCCGAGCTGGTGGCGAGGGGAATTTTTTTGCGAAATACGGTGGCCCATCCGGTGAGTCCCAGCATTCAGGGGTGAAACATTTTTCGCCAAATACGGTGGCCCGTCCGGTGGGTCCCTGCTATCAGGTGGAGGAATAATTATTTTTCGCATAATAAGGAGGCACTTCCTTGCGGCTGCCGTGGACTCAGTTGTCAGCCTCTCCACGTATAATACTCTTCCGATGGAAGTCGTTCCTTGACCATGTTGACCACGCCGTGCCGAGAGCACCCGGGCGGTGGACGACGGCGAGCAGCGAGACCTAGGAAGGGGACGATGCGGAGCCGGGGAAGACGCGGTAGTGGAAGCCCGCATGGAGAGGAGTACGAGGGTTCACTGGTTCGGCTGCGGTGTGAGGCTGTCGTCGCCGTAGAATAACAGGGGATGTGGGTGAGTGGAGGGATGGCCTGGCCAGCGGTGGGAGTAGTAGGGGGTGATGAGGCCTCCGCGGCAGCACAGCCGGCCATGGGAGGCAGGAGCAGGCGGCACAAACGGCGCTGCTTTGGGCGGCTGGAGCAAGAAGACCAGAGGTTGAAGAAGCACTACGGCCGTTGGATGGACATTGTACGGTCACTGCAGCTAGAATCGTTCATATTGACTAAGTTGACAAAGCCCTTGGAACGCGTCAACTTAGTAGGCCCACAGGTCAGCTTCCGAAATGGTGCGCCGCAGATGTCAGGGGGAGGAATCATTTTTTGGGCGGGTGAAGCTAGAATATTCGAGATTGAAGAAGAAGCACATCATCCGTTGGATGGACATCCAACGGCCACTGCTGCTAGAACCGTGTGTTGACTATAATAAGTTGACAAAGCCTTGCATACGCGTCAACTTGTTTTTTAGGGGATGCGTCAACTTAGTAGGCCCACAAGTGTGTGGCAGAGAACTTATAGCCCATTTGCGATTTGTAAGAATGTACAGCCCATTTTTGAATTTTAATGGAATTTACTACAGCCCATTTACAGTTTGTTAAAAGTACAGCCCATTTTCTAGCTAAGACAACGATTAATAATTTCAACCAACCGTTCAAGACAGAATTCAATAAAATTTCCCACATTTTGATGGGATCCGAAATATTTTTATCCCGAAATTTCTAGTTAGATTAAATATAAATTCGTATTACGAAAAAATCTAACGAAACATTGCGCGCGCAACAATTAAAAATTAAGATTTTCAAAATCCATAAATAATATTTTATAAACTAATTTCGTGCTTGGTGCATTTTTTTATAGTTACTGCCCAGTTTTTATAATTACATCCCATTTATTATTTTTAAAGCCCATTTTCCTGTTAAGCCTAATGCATCCCTCCTAGGAAAGATTTGCAGCCCAGCGGGGCGGAGAATAACAAGTTGACCTTGCCTGGGCATTCCTCAAAAAAATGCATAGCTGGGCTAGCCATTTTCATCTTGAAAAAAATTAATATCTGGGCTGGATATCTGTCCTGGGCTAGACGGGCCATAGCCCGCCCAGTTAATACCCTGCTCTCCTCTAAACAACAACGAAAACATCACCAAGAAAAACTCTACAGTGCTCACGCCTCAAAAACACAAATACTACTTGAGCTGCTTGGTCCCAGCTGTCGGCCACACCTTGTGAAATTCTCTCGTTTATATTGACTACATAGGTTGACAATGGTGCGGGACCGTGATGTCAGGAAACCAGGAGGAAGCAAAAAAATATAGTTGTACATAATAAGGAGGCACTTGCATACGTACGGCTATGGCCCTAGTGGGTCCCTACTATCATCCAGTCAAAATAAAGTCATCTCCTGAATCCTCATGTTCATTGACCATGTTAACAATGCTTGGTGCCACAGTGAGCGCAACAACTCGAAGGACGACGGAGAGGGCCTCGCGGGCCCTACGGATGGTCTGATACAGTGCCCGCTGCTCATTTAGGAAGCCAGGATCATCGGACACCTATGAGCACCTTCGAGAGACTGAGACGGCATGAAACGGTAAGGCCGTGCTTGGGAGCTCCGGTTTATTTCACACCTGTATTAAGATACAAGTGTAATTTACTCGTCATCGGAAACAACGCGTAAAATACAGGCGTAATGAAACCGAGGTCCAGAGGTCTGTAAGTAAAACCAGCGGGTTACGCGTGTAATTTGAGAGACTGGTGTATAGTTTACTAGTCGAAATCGACCAACCAAGCGCTTCGCCCGAGACCATCTGCTTTTATTTACAAGGTCAGTTTTACAAGCGGTTTTGGTTGGAAAACAATGATCCAATCACATCCTAAGATGATGAGTTGGTCGGAAGATCATATGGTTTCATGTCTAACCTACCTGACTCATCGTATAGGCTATGAATGAAACATAAGATGATGAACTTCTTAAGCACGTAAACAACAGAAGAGGATGATCTTCCTAACAAGCAAATCACTGGCATTAGATCGACATGCAAAACAATACGAAGCATTATTCTCAGGAGGCATGGTGAACAGCTCGTGATGCCGCATGCCACAACATGCCAAGCTCAACTTTGCAATCAAACACAAGGCCTGGCATTACATAGACAATATTCAGAACAAACTCTTAAAATATCTTACATAAGTCAACATTCATGTGACTATGCATCTCAGCAGAGTAGATATGTACTTCTAAACTGAAGACAGAAATAGGAAAAAACGATCAACGTTGCTCACAGCAAAGGGCGTCCCACTCAAAAATATGAAATGCATGTCTTCTGGCTAACATCAATGAGCAAAAATTGACAAGGTTTTCCAATTCCAATATATTAAACTAATGTCAACTTTGACAAGATTTTCCCATTCAAAATATGTAATGCCTATGATTGTGGAACAGGTAGGGTTTGTCATCAGTTTGTCATTTGATAGTCCGGTGGCTCAAGGTGACGACGAATGACTAGAGAACCATTCGATGTATTGTGCATGATGTGAAGTATTATGGAGGACACGAAGCATCTAAACATTTTGTGCAGTTCCACTAAAATCAAGCTGAGCATCCCTGTGGATTTCGTATTTATATGCTGCCAGAAAAACAAAGACACATCAGCACACACATGAATATTGGCCCCAGTGTCAACCCACCAATCGGTGGACTAACAAATTGAAAGTACGATAAACAGATTACCATACCCAGATGCCCCATCATTGTTGCTTAGAGTGACATTGACAGACTTGGAGTCCTGTCTTGGCTTCTTGGTACTTGTTTGGGCACTTGTTTGCCCAGTGTTCCTCCGAACCACAAGTAAAGCAGCCATCTCTCTTTTTGTCTTTCTTCTTACCCTTCTTAATGGCCGACGCTGGAAGCACCATTCAAACATATAGTCCGGTGGCTCAAGGTGACGATGAATGATTAGAGAATCATTCGATATATTGTGCATGATGAAGTATTATGGAGGACACAAACCATCTGGACATTTTGTGCAGTTCCACTAAAATCAAGCTGAGCATCCCTGTGGATATCATATTTATATGCTGCAAGAAAACAAAGACACAGCAGCACACATGAATATTGGCCCCAGTGTCAACCCACCAATCGGTGGATTAACAAACTGAAAGTACGGTAAATAGATTACCATACCCAGATGCCCCATCATTGTTGCTTAGAATGACATTGACAGATTTGGAGTCCTGTCCTGGCTTCCTGTACTTGTTTGGGCACTTTTTGCCCAGTGCACTACATGTGTTGTAGAGTTTCCTATGCTCCCTACAGACTAGTCATGTCACCAGCGTCTACTAATACTCTGTAAAGCTTCTTGATCATTCCTTATGTAATGTAGCGCAAACAGTGACTGCTTATTTCTGCAAAGTGGTAAGACCAACTGGACCCAGTAATGCAGCAGTTTGCCTTAGACACATTGGCTCCTTTTGTGCAGTTCAACTAAAATCAAAGTGGGAATAAAACCGAGCTTTAATTTTGATATCCCTGTAAGCAACAAAAGGTACAAGGGAAATAATTACTGAGAAATAATGGTTGATGACTTGTACTCCCAGAAGAAAAACATCTACTGATCTACCTTATCTTAATGGAAAACAAAGCAGGAGAGTAGCAATTCTCAATCAGTGTGATTCATTCATATTAAGTGAGACATTATCTTAACAATGACTTGTTTCAACATGTATAACGAATGACAAAGCAGAAAAGTATCATTCCTAAAACAATGTGACTGATTCATTTTAACAGAGACATTATCTTAACAATACCTTGGTTCAACATGTAGAAAGAACTACAAAGCAGGATAGTACCATTTGTAAAACACTGTAACTGATATATAATAACAGAGACATTATCTGAACAATACATTTCTTAAACATGTACTCTGGTCGATCCCTAAAAGAAATGGTACTCCCGCCGATCCCTAACAAGTGTTGCAGTTTTGAACTAAGATTCAGTAGTTAATTCTGAGGAAAGTCGGTACTGACCTTTCAAGACCAAGATTTGAAACAACTCATGAGGAAGACCTGAGAGAGATATCAACACATATATGGAAATCCGGTCTCATTTTGTGTAGTTCCACCAAAATTAAGCGAAGCAAAATGTCGCAATAGCAACAAGTTGAATAGATATCCCTTTTTTAACAGAGGCAAAAAAGGAATCAATTACTAGCCAATAAAGGAGGATGAAACATGCGGCCACAAAAATGGTAATCCCGCCAATCCCTAACAAGTGTTGCAGTTTTGAAATAAGATTCAGTAGTTAATTCTGAGAGTGGCATTGCTTAATTTTACCAGCAGCATTAGATTAACAAAAAGTATAAACAGTTCTAGGGGAGAGTGGGCGCAACAACATGTGCTTCCATCTCCTTATAAAGGGGGTGATGCAGAGTTTGTTGTAACAAAGCAACAAGCATAATGTATGGGTTGGTCCCATTTTTGTTCACTACTTAATGGGAAAAGACAAAAATACAGTAGCTTCAATTCAACATTTATTTAAAACAATACCAATACAAGTAGCACATCATCTCAAACCACACTGCATGATCATGTGGATGAAGGCAAGTACCAACCTGTCATTACGCACACAAGATCACGTACGAATCTGCCAACACGAATAGGAAATCCAATCTTGTTTTGTGCAGTTACTCTGAAATCAAGTAAAGTCGTCGGTGTGGCATTTAAGTTTGCTATAGCAACAAGTTGAATAGATATCCCTGATTTAACAGAGGCAAAAAAGGAAACAATTACTGCCAATAAAGGAGGATGAAACATGCGGCCACAAAAAGAAGCATCTACCTTATCTTGATGGAAAACAAATTATAGGACAGCAGCATTTCTAAAACGGTTGCATTGAGTCATATTAATAGAGAAATCCTCTTAAAATAGTTCAGTAGTTAATTTTGAGAGTGGCATTGCTTAGAATACAATAGCTTCAATTCAACATTTATTTAAAACAGTACCAATACAAGTAGCACAACATCTCAAAACACACTGCACGATCATGTGGATGGGACATGGGACATGCGAGCACCATGTGCGCCCACACGTATAAATGGGTACTGCAGAGTATGTAGCCAAGGAACATATCTACGTTGGTCCCATATTTTTTCTCTTTGAAACTTTTTCCGATGTGAGGACAGCAAATCTAGTCCTACACAAACTACCCGACCCCCAGTTTCTTTCCCTTTTCAACAAAGAGTTCGATTCCTTACAAATGTGTGTACTGGGTTACCCCATTTTCCCTTTACGACCAACAAAGCGGTTGGATAGCTAGTCTATACTACTTTCCCTCCCTCCTTTCCTCATTGAACCACGTCCTACATTCATGCTCCACCCCACCGCACCCTTCTTTCCTCTTTGAACCAAGACCTAGATTCGATTATAGAATCGAAAAAGATCAGCATGTAGCTAGACCAATGACGGTTTCAAAGAAACTTATACCTTAGGGTCGTCGGGATGTGGCAAGGCGTGCGACAGGAGGTCGGATCTGCCCACACTACGTACGGCAGAGAGGAAGAAGGGGTCGGTGGCCCTCCCGCATAGGCGCTGGGTGAAAGAGAAAAGCGCAGCCGGCAGTGGATTGCCTCCCTCACCAAAGGCGATAGAGTGAATGCTGCACCTCCTCCCCTTCCCGGTGCGACGGGATCCGAAGGCTCCTTCGCCAGCTGTGAGGGGGGGTGAGAGATACAGAGGCCATAACACAGTCTTGTTTAGATATGGTGAAGAGAGTGAGAGACAGTGAATATAGCAAACCCTAGGAAAGGAACGCTAAGCCTCCAGCGTGTGTGTGTGTGTGTATAGTGCGGCGAGAGTGTGGAGAGTGCAAACCCTAGCGAACAAGCACTGAGGTTCCAGCTTATATATATACTATAGTATGGACTGAGCTCCGGTGCCTTAACTGCACCTGCTTTTGGCTGTATGACAGGTGGGCCAGCCACATTTTGGGCCCACCTATCATAAACCCAAAGGCAGGTGCACTAAAGTCAATGAAGTTGCGTCCAAATAGTTCCTGTGTATACGACTAATATATAGTGGAGTGGTTTTCTTATTCTCTCCATAACAGTCGTTTTAAATTGTGTAAGTACAAAACGAAACTATTTATTTAACGTACCAGTGAAGAAAACTACTACTCGCTCTGTTCCTAAATATTTGTCTTTCTAGAGATTTCAACAAATGACTACATACGGAGCAAAATGAGTGAATCTACACTGTAAAAAATGTCTATATACATCCGTATGTGGTAGTCCATTGCAAACCACTTGAAAGACAAATATTTAGGAACATAGGGAGTACTTCCGATGAACTAACGATCCACGCGTCCTGGTCGCACTTGTTGTCCTTCACGTGCAGTACACTACTCGCCCTTAAGTGAACAACCACACATGCGCCAAATTATCGGAAACGTGTGAGAGTGTATACAAATAAAGAATTTTAATTTCAATTATCGGAAAGGTTTGAGAGTATGTACAGTTTACCCTCTCTAGTAATTATGGTTTGTTGTGTTTGGCCTAAACTTGATCAAACTTTACAAAGTTTGACGTCAGTCAAATCTAATATGCGGAGTAAATAAAAATGGAGGCTACTACGTCCATCCGAGTTTTTAGTGCACACCATTTTTTTATTCAAAGTTAATAGCTGGACAAATAAAATTACAGGGGAGCTGGAGACAAAGTTGTGAGAAGGCTTGGAAATCAATACAAAACTTATGCTCTTAGTACCAACTTCGATCCTTCTTCGAGGAAACATTTGGTTCATAGCCAATTGTGTGATAAAATTGCACCAACGTGAAAGACGACTGCGTCTCCAACGCAACCAAGGTGAACCGACGAAGGATATCATCTTTGTGGGTAACAAGCAAAGAGCACTGATGGAAGACAACTTGTTTTTCATTGAAAATCGATCAGCTTGACCAGCCGACACAACCATGAGGCGCAACCATGAGCATCGATAGGTCATCATGGTGATGCATCATCCATTTGGCATCAAGTTTGGGTGAGGCACCTATGAAGTTTGACAAATCCTCATGGTGGTCTGTTTCTTCTTAGTAGTCAAGCTCGAGGAAGGAAGAACCACGTGGCAGAGGACAGTGAGGCGGAACAACAATGGCCATCCAATTTTGTGCAGTTCCACTAAAATTGAGGAAGATATGCCCGGGTATGGAGATACGCATCGGTGTTTCCAAAAATATAAAAAAGGGATATAGTGTTGTTACTTTGTTTTACAAGAATAACAACGACATCTCAATTGTTAATAAGAATTATGAAAAGTACACCAACAAACAGAAGCATCATGATTATCTTGATGGGAACTAAATCAGGATACCCGAGGAAAAAAGCATTTCTTCATTTAACCAGTGATAGTATTAGATTAGCAGCAGCAATAGGAGCATATGGACAATGACCGCACAACCACCATGTACTTTTTGTCGAAACAACATGTATACCTCCACCGAGGCATAAATGAGGACAACTTTTCGAGTGGCATTTCCTCTATAATAGTAGGTGATGTTGGACCAGCCAACGAACCCTAGCTACTATAAATGGGGAGCTGGGGAGTAGTCGCATAGAAGAAAACCCGCATGCAGCGAGATGGGGAGCTAGACCAGTACAAGAAGTTATACCTCAGGTGGGCGAGATGTCGCTTAGGCGGGCAGGTGGGATCTGCCCACACGATGACAGCGAACAAGGGCGCAGAGGACCTTTGTCCGCGCAAGCGCCGGCTCCGAGAGGACGGTGCACATCGGCCTCCTCCATCGCCAACGGCGACAACGTCAACGCTGCACCTCCTCACCTCCCGCAGCGGATGAGATTCGGCCGGATCTATGACCACCGGTGAGGAGAGAGATAGTGTGGACACTGTCATCTTGTTTTGATATGGAGAGGGTGAGAGAGTGAGACGCGAGAAACTCTATCAAACAAGAGGCTATAATGGAGTAAAAAAATCTCTCCATGGCAGTGGTTTTAAATAGAATACGCGCGTTCCCAGAAAAAAGAAACGCAAACTGGCAGCCAATTGTTTAACATACAAAGAAAGAAAACTCGATCAAAAACACGCCCCCGCTTCCAGGTCACGAGAGTCGTCGCGCACACACACATAGACATAGACATGCATATCCATGTTTACGTAAAATTCCATTTCCATCTCCATCTCCAATCATATTTGTCCAACTGGCACATTATTTACATTGTTAATTATATACACGGCAATATTAACGTACAACATCTCTTGTTTGCGGGCGTCTGGACCGCTGCCACAGCCGCTCCTGACCAACCCGAACCCTCTTCATCACCCGCGCGTGCTTTCCGCCCGAAATGGTCAGTGCCGCATTCATGCCCGGCCAGAGCGGACACGACATCTCACTGGCGCCGGCATTGAAGTGGTGCGCCGGCCCCAACATGCATGTAAAAAGTTCTTGGGAGTCCGTGCTACAGCTAGCTGTCCTCCCCCAACTCGTCAATCTCTTCCAGTAGTACTAGTACTCCATGGCGCGATCCATCGACAAGCAGGCGGGAAAGTTATCGTATACTCGGTTTGCGGTGAGTGGCATGCCGAGCGACCGTGTGGGGTCGAGCCGTGGAGGAGGGTGAGACACGAACGCGACAGACGTGATTTTTAAACGTTGGTTTTGCTCAATGGCGCGATCCAACGAAACGAAACGTTGGTTTCTCTCCGTTTCCATTTTTTCTCCGGAAAAACGGAAACTTTCCACTCCATTTTCATTCCTACTCCATGGTTGCCCCGTTACAACATTCCATCAAATACAAAGGAAAACTAACACGCATGCTGATGCATCTCAATGATTCACAGATCATAGCCAATATTTACTTCACAACTAAAGACAAAAGTTGTGAGAGCGTGTATGAAAGAAAAACTACTGATGGGATCACTATGACTTAAACTCTAAAACCTAAACAGGATATAATTTCCTGGCTAAGTAGAACCTGTCAAAGGAAAGACGGCTGGCACCCTCGGATCATACGATGCTTTTGTGCAGTTCCCCTAAAATCGAGCTGAGCATCCCTGATGGCAATGATATTGAAGAAGTGTGATTAGAATAATAGCACTGGCACTAGTTCATGAGACATAAACTCATCACAAGTAGAAGCCGGTAGAAGTAGAGAAAGATCGACATGGAGATGGAGCTACGTGGGGAGCTGCGGCAGTGGAGCAAGCCGGCTCCAAAAGGAAGATGGACTACCTAGGACGTCGGGCTGTAGCTAGAAGGGCGGTTGGGACGCGGCATCGGCCCATACCGCGATGACCCCCGATTGGGATGCACCGACTGTGGATTTTCTCCCTCGCCGATGTCGACCGCGTCTACGCAGAACATTGTTCCCTTCCCCCAGCTGCGGGATCAGGCCGGATATGTGACCAGCGGTGTGGCCACCGTCGTTCTATGCTTGTGAAGAGAGCAACCCAAGCAAGCAGGCTTGTAGCTTAGGCTCCTGCTAGTGTATATATAGTGGTTTTCTTTTTCTCTCCATATCAACCATTTTATATTGCTTACGTGTCATTGAAGAGTGAAATGATGGTTGCTTGTTCCGACTAACTTACTATGTGATTTGACTGCTCCTATAGTGGCCCCTACACGTACTCCCCCTACGTGTATGCAACAGTCACACGTACACATGGACGCAAAAACGCGCGCGATGCCCTAATGGATGCATGTCCGAGCACACGACGGAACACACACGGTCACGCTCAAGTGCTCAACCTACACGTGCATGCACACACATACTCAGCCAGATGAGGTAGTGACCGTATAAACACCGGAAAATGTATATATTGAGCGCAATGAGCGTATTATGAAGTCCACTGACCGTATTTTTACAAATATGCAGTGACAGACAGTGTATTTATCTCGTTTGAAATTAATCCATATTAACCAGAGAGGAGGCAGTATGGACTAGCATTACTTTGCTGTGTCTCGTCAACTTGCCGAACGATGAGAAGCTTGCAGGACGGGAGAAGCTTGCGCGCGGTGGCTCGCAGGACAAGGAGAAACTTTTGACTAATGCAAGCTCTCCTTCCCTCAGGCGATGGACGTGCAACAGTTAATTCGGTGTCAGATTGCCAGAAGCATACACCGTACTAGTACTATTATTGTTGCACTTCCCGAAGAGGCGAACATCCAAGTGCAAAATTTACTAGTACTAGTACTACTACTATAGTCTATAGAGGTATGTACTATACTAGTACTAGGAACCAGATGGAGGAGCGTCTGCACTCTTATTATATTTTTAAAATGTGATAAAGCAATCTTCAACACATTTGGTTCTCTTCGAGGGTTCTCGCATGTGATAATGGAAGTTGATTGAATGGAACACTCGCCACAATTCTCGCTTAATTCTGGCTCATATCCTGTTACAAATAGGAGCGCTCGGTAATATTTCCTCTTTTTTTGTTATTCAGCATGTAAACAAGTCAGCAAACCTTGCTGCGCATCTTTGTGCGAACCGTGCTTGCTACACTTTGAATGTGGTCGAGAGCTGGCTTGATGAAACACCTCGCTTCCTACTTCTTTTTTTGCGGGGTACCTCGCTTCCTAGTGACCAGTGTCTTGGCTAATCATCCTAAGAATGCTTATATATGAATAAAGCTCTCTCATTTACCTGCAAAAAATAGTAAGCCATATTAACCGGAAAGGAGGGAGTATGGACTAGCACTACTTGTTGGTGTGTCCCGTTAACTCGCAGAATGAGGAGAAGCTTGCAGGACAAGGTGAAGCTCACTTACGCCTTTTTACTAATGCAACGTACCCTCGCCCAGGCGGTGGACATGCATTAGTTCATTCGGTGTCAGATTGCCAGAGGCATACAATGTACTAGTACCGAACATGCGGAGTACCATCATTGTTCGACTTCACGAAGAGGCGAAGAGCAAAGCGCAAGCTTTATTAGTACGAGTAGTACTACTTCTAGAACCGCATGGTGGAGCCTCTGTACTCTTATTTTTTTTTAATATCTGATAAAGTACACATTTATTCCGGAGAAGGGCAGAAAACAGCAGCCCAACATGTAATGATGATATTGATCAACCATGCTCGAATATATCTTGGCCTTCGTGCGAGCCCGTCTGTGCGTTCTCGCTCCTCGTCTCTCTCAAGGAACGGCGGGTTGGCCATTTTGCCATTAATTGAGATCGGTTTGCTCACACTATGATCCCACATGTCAGTGATATGCCAAGAGGAGGTGCGTTGACCGACTGGCCATACGCGTACTTGGTTTTGCACCTTCATACTACTCCTCCCTCCGTCATAGTTTACAGGGCGTGCTTCATTATGATGCATTTCTCTCAATGCATTTCCACCACCAGAGAGACTTTAGACGTGTTTGGTTTAATGCTCAATTAATTAGGGCATGGTAACCGCAATTTTCTCTCGATGTAGTACTACGGAGTGGAGTAAGTGCATGCAGGTGTGTACCTGGGGTGGAAGCACTGCATGCATGTGTGTACGCATTATTTCCTCTAGTAATAGAGGTCATGCTATAACTACCAATGCTATTTTTTAGGCTGATCGCTAGTCGCCTTGGTCCCGGAGATTTTCTCTTTTTCAGAAGCGCGCTCTATAAACAGTGACGGATGGAGTAGTATGAGCGGATTCAAAGAAGAGCGTATTGATGGTTGCTTCTTCCGAGCAACTTACAGTGGGAAAGGTGGGGCTTATGATTTGACTGCTCATTACTCACTATTAATGCGGCACAACGACCGGTCTGAGTCTCCCATGCGGCTGTGCACTACCCCCTCGGTT
This sequence comes from Triticum urartu, assembly GCF_056163025.1. Classification (NCBI taxonomy): domain Eukaryota; kingdom Viridiplantae; phylum Streptophyta; class Magnoliopsida; order Poales; family Poaceae; genus Triticum; species Triticum urartu. The sequence continues at coordinate 224,261,155 of NC_141879.1, read as the reverse complement.
CTTAAATATACTCCAGAGTATTTGTCTTTCTAGAGATTTCAACGAGTGACTACTCAAATATTTGTCTTTTTAGAGATTCAAATGGACTACTACATACGGATGTATATAGACATATTTTAGAGTGTAGATTCACTCATTTTGCTCCGTATGTAGTCACTTGTTGAAATCTCTAGAAAGACAAATATTTAGCAACAGAGGGAGTACACATACGAAGCAACATGAGTGAATCTACACTCTAAAATATGCCCATTTGAAATTTGTAAAAAGACAAATATTTAGGAACGAAGGAGTATAATTTTGTGCATGGCACATGGACCCGGATGCCGAAGAGGCTTCTGGCAATGCTATCAAGCTTCCAGCATTTGTTTACATAATTGACGTACTATACAAATAATTTTCCAGCAACATGAAATTGTGCAATGGTGTGAGCTTCCAGCTTTTGTTTCGTGTGTATTGCCATCGATGCTCTTTCAGAAACAATAAAAAACTAACTTCCTTGCTAATCCGAGCTAATATTTACATCACAACTGAAGACAAAGTTGTGAGAAGGTGTTAAATTAAAATTGATCCATGCTTTCATTGGCAGCAACGTCCCCCCAGCTCTGTCTAAATCAACAAGGCATGTTGGGAAAAAATTAGCTGTCTGAAGCATGCAACATTCTGATCATTTTGTGCAGTTCCACTAAAATAGAGCTGAGCATCCATGTTCCAAAGATATTAAGTGTGATTACGATAATAGAGGATTGCTGATGAAACAATAAACACACAAATAGAAGCCGGTCACCTTTGCAGTCTCTCTTAAGACTAACTAGTTGGAGAAGATTAGGCTCGGAGTTGGATGAGGAGGATAGAGCAAAACCAATCTCCCTTTGTGCAGTCGCACTGAAATGTAGAGACGTTGCTCGTGTGACATTTTCGTAGAACTCCACAAAACACTCTTAAGAAAAAAGTGATTTGTGCAGTTCACCAAAAGGTCGCAATAGCAACGAGGTTAAATGGATAGCCCTGTTTGCAAAAAAGAGGTAGAAAGGAAACAATTACTGGCCAATAACAGTTGATGACACATGCGACGACAAAAAAGAAGCATATTCCTTGTCCTAAGGGAAGATAACAACACACTTGTGTTTTTCTAAAATAGTGTGAGGACGAGATTGCAATATGGAAAGTACGCGTGGACGAGCTACGTTTTGGGCAAAGAATTATGGAAGATCCACATGCAGCAACATGGGAAGACGAGTAGTGGAGCAAGGCCGCAGGGGATACCTGGAGGTCGTCGGGATGTAACTAGGTGAGCGGCGGTGGGCAGAATCTACCCATACTGCAGCAGCAAGCAGGTGGCATAGGCCCTACCACGCCGGAGATTGGTCAGAGAGAACGGCGTGTACCGCGGATCGGGACGTGCTGCCTCGGTGTTGTCGAACGGAGAAACGATGCACGTCCTCCCTTTCCACCGGCGGACGGGATGCGGCCGGATCAGTGACCAACAGTGAGAGAGAGAGGCCACTGCAGCCTTGTGTGAGATACTCTGAAGAGAGACAAACCAGGCAGGCAGGCTCCATTGTATATAGTGGAGCGGACTACCTTTTTCTCCATAAAATCGTTTTATATTCTATGTACGTGCCATTGAGAGATATAACTTTATTTAAAAATAACGCGCGAACGCATCAAGTCGAACTTTGTTTCATGCATGTGTGGTACACGACCTCCGTAGGTAAACAACCGCTACACGCATTCAAATTAGCACGTGGGCTGCCATTTCGTATAGAAATGAGCTCCACCGTGTACCCGCGCGGGTGTGGCTGGGCACGAAGCGTGAGTACATGCATGGTGCACCTATTCTCTTCTTGTATACGTACACCACCTACGTGGGGTTGTGTGAGGGAGATACAAACATAGAGATATAGTATAGTGTGTGGGTTCGTGAGAGTTTTTTTGGGGGTGGGGTCAATCAAAAAATGTAACATATGCAATGTGTGTGAAATAGAGTCCTAGATATATCATATATATATAGAGGGGGCGATCCACGAGAAGAGAGTGGAGGTATCATCGGCTTGAGGTGTCCATAGAATCGAAGAGAGGGATGATGTGTGTGTGCGTGCGTGCGCGATCGATAGAGTGCCATCGAATTTGTGTGTGCCCACGTCAAATATATAGAGTGGCTGGCCTACTGGAACGTGAGAGGGGACATGTGCAGTTTATCTCTGTGGCATGGATACCTACATACAGCGTCCGACTATCGGTGTGTGGTGGGGGGAGGGAGGCCTAATTAACTATAGAGGTACAATGGTTGGTATATGTGTGGAGGAGGAGAGAGGCCTACCTCATGTATTAAGGGGCATCGATCTACCTCATGTATTAAGGGAGATCGATCGGCCTCCGTGCATATGTGTAGGAGAGGAATAAGGTTGGGAGAGAGACGGAGCTAGAGTGTTGGAGGGGGTGGTAGTGGAGTTGCTTCTAACAAATGGTGGGATAGGCTTGCTAGACAACCGGAGGGAACGCCTGCAATATCAATAAGAGAGGGGATGGCTGCCTATCTGCGCACGTGCGTGTGAGAGACGGGTCAGGAGGCATGCACGAATGACGAGGGGGGCGATATGGCTGTGGTAAGCAGACATAACTACATAGGAAGATCAATCATCCTTTGTCAGAGAAAGGAGAGACATAACTTGTGAGGTACATCGATCGATGGGGGGAATAGTTAAAGTAGACGTAGGTATATGTTGGGAGATCGATCGGTATACATGCATGTGTGTGTCAGAAGCAAATGAGGCATGGGAAGAAGGATAGAGAGAGAGGGATGCATCTAGGAGGTGGTGCGAGAGTCATACTATATCGAGGGGGGAGGAGTGTGTGAGTACGAGATCGATGAAAAGAGTGGTGGGAGTGAGGCATGGACGGTGATAAGAGAAGAGGGGAAGCTTGTGTTTTTTGCTAGGCACACCTGGCTAGAGAGGCATATCGATCGATGTGTGTCGTAAAGAAGGAGCTGGGGGGCCGACACACACCGTGGGTGAACGACCTAAAGTGAAAAGATGAATTTGCATGATGGAGCTAGAGAATGCCGAGGGAGGGTGAGAGGGATGCGGGCGTGTGCATGCACGAGAGAAAGTTAGCGCTAGCTAGCTACAAAGATAAGAGGATTGTGTAGGTGTAAAAGACGAATAGAGATCATACTTCATTATAAAAAGAGAATTTAGATATTTGAAGATTTTATCATAGTGTTTTAAACCGACGCATGTGTGAATATATATAACGGTGATACACATGGTGCGGTTATGAACATGTTATACTACATATAATATATTTTATCTCTACTCTTATAAAAACGGAGTTGTTGATGATGGTGTGCCTGCCATCCTGCAATATAGGTCGTCCGATTTATATCTGACGAATAGGAAGGAAACTATGGCAATTTTGAAAAAATATACACACACCCATCTCATATTTGCAAATTAGGCCTCCCCTTGATCATGTTGATGTTCTGTGGAACGCATGGGCATCTTGCTAGTACTACGTATATGTTGGAAATATGCCCTAGAGGAAATAATAAATTGGTTATTATTATATTTCCTTGTTCATGATAATCGTTTATTATCCATGCTAGAATTTTATTGATAGGAAACTCAGATACATGTGTGGATACATAGACAACACCATGTCCCTAGTAAGCCTCTAGTTGACTAGCTCGTTGATCAATAGATGGTTACGGTTTCCTGACCATGGACATTGGATGTCGTTGATAACAGGATCACATCATTAGGGGAATGATGTGATGGACAAGACCGCATCCTAAGCCTAGCACAAGATCATGTAGTTTGTATGCTGAAGCTTTTCTAATGTCAACTATCATTTCCTTAGACCATGAGATTGTGCAACTCCCGGATACCGTAGGAGTGCTTTGGGTGTGCCAAACGTCACAACATAACTGGGTGGCTATAAAGGTACACTACAGGTATCATCGAAAGTGTCTGTTGGGTTGGCACGAATCGAGACTGGGATTTGTCACTCCGTGTAAACGGAGAGGTATCTCTGGGCCCACTCGGTAGGACATCATCATAATGTGCACAATGTGATCAAGGAGTTGATCACGGGATGATGTGTTACGGAACGAGTAAAGAGACTTGCCGGAATGAGATTGAACAAGGTATCGGGATACTGACGATCGAATCTCGGGCAAGTATCGTACCGATAGACAAAGGGAATTGTATACGGGATTGATTAAGTCCTTGACATCGTGGTTCATCCAATGAGATCATTGTGGAGCATGTGGGAGCCAACATGGGTATCCAGATCCCGCTGTTGGTTATTGACCGGAGAACGTCTCGGTCATGTCTGCATGGTTCCCGAACCCGTAGGGTCTACACACTTAAGGTTCGATGACGCTAGGGTTATAGGGAAAGTATGTACGCGGTTACCGAATGTTGTTCGGAGTCCCGGATGAGATCCCGGACGTCACAAGGAGTTCCGGAATGGTCCGGAGGTAAAGATTGATATATAGGAAGTATGGTTTTGGCCACCGGAAGTGTTCCGGGCATCACCGGTAGTGTACCGGGACCACCGGAGGGGTCCGGGGGTCCACCAGGTGGGGCCACCAGCCCCGGAGGCCTACATGGGCCAATAGTGGGAAGGGACCAGCCCCTAGGTGGGCTGGGGCGCCTCCCACCAAGGCCCAAGGCGCCTCCAAGAGGGGAAGGGGGCAAACCCTAGGCTCAGATGGGCCTAAGGCCCACCTAGTGGTGCGCCCCCCTCTCTCCCCCTTGGCCGCCCCCTAGATGGGATCTAGGGCTGGCCGCCACCCCTGGGGAGGGAACCCTAGGTGGGGGCACAGCCCCTCCCCTCCCCCTATATATACTTGAGGTTTGGGGCTGCCCAACACATGTGATTTGCTCTCCCTGTTGGCGCAGCCCTACCCCTCTCCCTCCTCGTCTCTCGTAGTGCTTGGCGAAGCCCTGCTGGAGTCCCGCGCTCCTCCACCACCACCACGCCGTCGTGCTGCTGCTGGATGGAGTCTTCCCCAACCTCTCCTTCTCCCCTTGCTGGATCAAGGCGTAGGAGACGTCACCGGGCTGTACGGCAAATCAGCTGCTGCTCTAGTGAAGAAACCCAAGGTTGAACCCAAACCCGAGACTAAGTGCTTCTGTGATAAGGGGAACAGCCACTGGAGCAGAATTACCCTAGATACTTGGTAGATGAGAAGGCTGGCAAGGTCGATAGAAGTATATTGGATATACATTGTGTTAATGTGTACTTTACTAGTACTCCTAGTAGCACCATGGTATTAGATACCGGTTCGGTTGCTAAGTGTTAGTAAACTCGAAATAAAAGGCTGCGGAGTAAACGAAGACTAGCTAAACGTGAGCTGGCGATATGTGTTGGAAGTTTTTCCCAAGCTTGATGTGATCAAGCATCGCACGCTCCCTCTACCATCGAGATTGGTGTTTGCGTTGAGCATAGACATGATTGGATTATGTCTATCGCAATATGGTTATTCATTTAAGGAGAATAATGGTTACTCTGTTTATTTGAATAATACCTTCAATGGTCTTGCACCTAAAATGAATGGTTTATTGAATCTCGACCGTAGTGATACACATGTTCATGCCAAAAGATATAAGATAGTAATGATAGTACCACCTACTTGTGGCACTGCCACGTAAGTCATATCGGTATAAAACGCATGAAGAAGCTCCATGTTGATGGATCTTTGGGCTCACTCGTTTTTGAAAAGTTTGAGACATGCGAACCATGTCTATTGGTGTATATGCATAAAGAAACTCCATGCAAATGGACCGTTTGGACTCACTTGATTTTGAATCACTTGAGACATGCAAATCATACCACATGGGCAAGATGACTGAAAGCCTCGTTTTCAGGAAAATGGAACTAGAAAGCAACTTGTTGGAAGTAATACATTTTGATGTGTGCAGTCCAATGATGAGGCGTGTAGTGGATATCGTTATGTTCTTACTTCATAGATGATTTGAGTAGATGTTGGGTATATTTACTTGATGAATCACGAGTCTGAATTATTGAAAGGTTCAAGTAATTTCAGGGTGAAGTTGAAAGATCGTCGTGACCAGAGGATAAAATATGTATGATATGATCATAGAGATGAATATCTGAATTACGAGTTTGGCACAGAATTAAGACATTGTGGAAATTTTTTCACAACTAATACAGCCTGAAACACCATAGTATGATGGTGTGTCCGAACATCATAACTGCACCCTATTGGATATGATGCATACCATGATGTCTCTTATCGAATTACCACGATAGTTTATGGGTTAGGCATTAGAGACAACCACATTCACTTTAAATAGGGCACCACGTAATTCCGATGAGATGACACCGTATGAACTATGGTTTAGAGAAACCTAAGCTGTCATTTGTTAAAAGGTTTGGGGCTGCGACGCTTATGTGAAAAGTTTCAGGCTGATAAGCTCGAACCCAAAGCGGATAAATGCATCTTCATAGGACACCCAAAACAGTTGGGTATACCTCCTGTCTCAGATCCGAAAGCAATAAGGGATTGTTTCTAGAATCGGGTCCTTTCTCGAGGAAAAGTTTCTCTCGAAAGAATTGAGTGGGAGGATGGTGGAGACTTGATGAGGTTATTGAACCGTCTCTTCAACTAGTGTGTGGCAGGGCATAGGGAGTTGTTCCTGTGTCACCTACACCAATTGAAGTGGAAGCTTATGATAGTGATCATGAAACTTCAGATCAAGTCACTACCAAACCTCGTGGGATGACAAGGATGCGTACTACCTCAGAGTGGTACGTAATCCTGTCTTGGGAGTCATGTTGCTAGACAACAATGAACCTACGAGCTATGGAGAAGCGATGGTGGGCCTGGATTCCAAAATGGCTCGAGGCCATATAATCCGAGAGAGGATCCATATATGAAAACAAAGTGTAGACTTTGGAAGAACTACTTGATGGTCGTAAGGCTGTTAGGTACATATGGATTTTTAAAAGGAAGACGGACAATGATGGTAAGTATCACCATTAAGAAAGCTCGACTTGTCGTTAAGATGTTTTTTCTGACAAGTTCAAGGAGTTGACTACGATGAGAATTTCTCACCCGTAGAGATGCTTAAGTCCGTCGGAATCATGTTAGCATTAGCTGTATTTTTCGATTATGAAATCTTACAGATGGATGTCAAAACAAGTTTTCTTACCAAGTTTTCGTAAGAAAAGTTGTATGTGATACAATAGAAGGTTTTGTCAATCCTGAAAGATGCTAACAAGTATGCAAAGCTCCAGCAATCCTTCTAAGGACTGGAGTAAGCATCTCGGAGTTGGAATGTATGCTTTGATGAGATGATCAAAGATTTTGGGTGTATGCAAAGTTTATGAGAAACTTGTATTTCCAAAGAAGTGAGTGGGAGCACTATAGAATTTCTGATGAATATATGTTGTTGACATATTGTTGATCAGAAATGACGTAGAATTTCTGGAAAGCATATAGGGTTATTTGGAAAGTGTTTTTCAATGGAAAGCCTGGATTAAGCTACTTGAACATTGAGCATCAAGATCTATAAGGATAGATCAAAACGCTTAATGGTACTTTCAAATGAGCACATATCTTGACATGATCTTGAAGGTGTTCAAGATGGATCAGTCAAAGAAGGATTTCTTTCCTGAGTTGTAAGGTATGAAGTTAAGACTTAAAGCACGACCACGGCAGAAGAAAGAGGAAGGACGAAGGTTGCCCCCTATGCTTTTGTCATAGGCTCTATACGGTGTGCCATGCTGAGTACCGCACCTGATGTGTGCCTTGCCACATATCTGGCAAGAGGGTACAAAGGTAATCTAGGAGTAGATCACCAGATGGCGGTCTAAATTATCCTTAGAGGAATAAGGATATGTTTCTCGGTTATGGAGGTGATAAAGAGTTCGACGTAAAGAGTTACGTTGATGCAAGCTTAACACCTATCCGGATAGCTCTGAGTAGAGATACTGGATACGTATAATGGAGCAACAATTTAGAATAGCTCCAAGTACAACAGTTATTTAAAATGGCTCCAAATGTAGCGTAGTAGTTGCATCTACAAGATGACATAGAAATTTGTGAAGTACATACGGATCTGAATGTTGCAGACCCGTTGACTGAAACCTCTCTCACAAGCATAACATGATCAAACCCAGAACTCTTTGGGTGTTAGTCACATGGGGATGTGACCTTGAGTGTTAATCACATATCGATGTGAACTGGATTATTGACTCTAGTGCAAGTGGGAGACTGTTGGAAATATGCCCTAGAGGCAATAATAAATTGGTTATTATTATATTTCCTTGTTCATGATAATCGTTTATTATCCATGCTAGAATTTTATTGATAGGAAACTCAGATACATGTGTGGATACATAGACAACACCATGTCCCTAGTAAGCCTCTAGTTGACTAGCTCGTTGATCAATAGATGGTTACGGTTTCCTGACCATGGACATTGGATGTCGTTGATAACGGGATCACATCATTAGGGGAATGATGTGATGGACAAGACCCCATCCTAAGCCTAGCACAAGATCATGTGGTTTGTATGCTGAAGCTTTTCTAATGTCAAGTATCATTTCCTTAGACCATGAGATTGTGCAACTCCCGGATACCGTAGGATTGCTTTGGGTGTGCCAAACGTCACAACGTAACTGGGTGGCTATAAAGGTACACTACAGGTATCTTCGAAAGTGTCTGTTGGGTTGGCACGAATCGAGACTGGGATTTGTCACTCCGTGTAAACGGAGAGGTATCTCTGGGCCCACTCGGTAGGACATCATCATAATGTGCACAATGTGATCAAGGAGTTGATCACGGGATGATGTGTTACGGAACGAGTAAAGAGACTTGCCGGTAACGAGATTGAACAAGGTATCGGGATACCGACGATCGAATCTTGGGCAAGTATCGTACCGACAGACAAAGGGAATTGTATACGGGATTGATTAAGTCCTTGACATCATGGTTCATCCGATGAGATCATCGTGGAGCATGTGGGAGCCAACATGGGTATCCAGATCCCGCTGTTGGTTATTGACCGGAGAACGTCTCGGTCATGTCTGCATGGTTCCCGAACCCGTAGGGTCTACACACTTAAGGTTCGATGACGCTAGGGTTATAGGGAAAGTATGTACGTGGTTACCGAATGTTGTTCGGAGTCCCGGATGAGATCCCGGACGTCACGAGGAGTTCCGGAATGGTCCGGAGGTAAAGATTGATATATAGGAAGTATGGTTTTGGCCACCGGAAGTGTTCCGGGCATCACCGATAGTGTACCGGGACCACCGGAGGGGTCCGGGGGTCCACCAGGTGGGGCCACCAGCCTCGGAGGCCTACATGGGCCAATAGTGGGAAGGGACCAGCCCCTAGGTGGGCTGGGGCGCCTCCCACCAAGGCCCAAGGCGCCTCCAAGAGGGGAAGGGGGCAAACCCTAGGCTCAGATGGGCCTAAGGCCCACCTAGTGGTGCGCCCCCCACTCCCCCCCTTGGCCGCCCCCTAGATGGGATCTAGGGCTGGCCTCCACCCCTGCGGAGGGAACCCTAGGTGGGGGCGCAGCCCCTTCCCTCCCCCTATATATACTTGAGGTTTGGGGCTGCCCAACACATGTGATTTGCTCTCCCTGTTGGCGCAGCCCTACCCCTCCCCCTCCTCGTCTCTCGTAGTGCTTGGCGAAGCCCTGCTGGAGTCCCGCGCTCCTCCACCACCACCACGCTGTCGTGCTGCTGCTGGATGGAGTCTTCCCCAACCTCTCCTTCTCCCCTTGCTGGATCAAGGCGTAGGAGACGTCACCGGGCTATACGTGTGTTGAACACGGAGGTGTCGTCAGTTCGGCACTAGGATCATCGGTGATTTGGATCACGACGAGTACGACTCCATCAACCCCGTTCACTTGAATGCTTCCGCTCAGCGATCTACAAGGGTATGTAGATGCACTCTCCTTCCCCTCGTTGCTAGATTACTCCATAGATTGATTTTGGTGATGCGTAGAAAATTTTGAATTTCTGCTACGTTCCCCAACAGTGGTATCAGAGCAAGGTCTATGCATAGTTACTATGCACGAGTAGAACACAAAGTAGTTGTGGGCGTCGATATTGTCAATTATCTTGCCATTACTAGTATTATCTTGATTCGGCGGCATCGTGGGATGAAGCGGCCCGGACCAACCTTACACGTACGCTTACGTGAGACCGGTTCCACCGACTGACATGCACTAGTTGCATAAGGTGGCGGGCGGGTGTCTGTCTCTCCCACTTTAGTCGGATCGGATTCAATGAACAGGGTCCTTATGAAGGGTAAATAGAAATTGGCAATTCACGTTGTGGTTTTGGCATAGGTAAGAAACGTTCTTGCTAGAAACCTATAGCAGCCACGTAAAAAACTTGCAACAACAATTAGAGGACGTCTAACTTGTTTTTGCAGCAAGTGTTTTGTGATGTGATATGGCCAAAGGATGTGATGAATGATATATATGTGATGTATGAGATCATGTTCTTGTAATAGGAATCACGACTTGCATGTCGATGAGTATGACAACCGGCAGGAGCCATAGGAGTTGTCTTTATTTTTTGTATGACCTGCGTGTCATTGAGAAACGCCATGTAAATTACGTTACTTTATTGCTAAACGTGTTAGCCATAGTACTAGAAGTAATAGTTGGCGAGCAACTTAATGGAGACACGATGATGGAGATCATGGTGTCATGCCGGTGACAAGATGATCATGGGGCCCCAAGATGGAGATCAAAGGAGATATATGATATTGGCCATATCATGTCACTATTATTTGATTGCATGTGATGTTTATCATGTTTTTGCATCTTGTTTACTTAGAACGACGGTAGTAAATAAGACATACAACGGGTGTTCCCCCTAACTGTGCACCGTTGCGACAGTTCGTTGTTTCGAAGCACCACGTGATGATCGGGTGTGATAGATTCCAACGTTCACATACAACGGGTGTAAGACAGATTTACACATGCAAACACTTAGGTTGACTTGATGATCCTAGCATGTACAGACATGGCCTCAGAACACAGAAGACCAAAAGGTCGAACATGAGTCGTATAGAAGATACGATCAACATGAAGATGTTCACCGATGTTGACTAGTCCGTCTCACGTGATGATCGGACACGGCCTAGTTGACTCGGATCATGTAATCACTTAGATGACTAGAGGGATGTCTATCTGAGTGGGAGTTCATAAGATGAACTTAATTATCCTGAACATAGTCAAAAGGTCTTCGCAAATTATGTCGTGGCTCGCGCTTCAGTTCTACTATTTAAATATGTTCCTGGAGAAAATTTAGTTGAAAGTTGATAGTAGCAATTATGCAGACTAGATCCGTAAACTGAGGATTGTCCTCATTGCTTCATAGAAGGCTTTTGTCCTTAATGCACCGCTCAGTGTGCTGAACCTCGAACGTCGTCTGTGGATGTTGCGAACATCTGACATACACATTTTGATAACTACGTGATAGTTCAGTTAAACGGTTTAGAGTTGAGGCACCGAAGACGTTTTGAAACGTCGTGAAACATATGAGATGTTTCGAGGACTGAAATTGAGATTTCAGGCTCATGCCCACATCAAGAGGTATAATGTAACACCCTCGATGCGACTATATCTCCCACGTGTCGAGGCACGACTTATAGGCATAATCGCATTGAAGGCATATGTCGCAAGTTAGGCAATCTTCACAACATCCCATGTAATATAAATAATAAAGGGGAGATAACATAGTTGGCTTACACTCGCCACGTCAATCAAGGTACATAAATAACATTACATCATCCAAACACTCATGGCCCGACTACGGCACCAAAATAAAGATAACCCAACATGCGACACGGTCCCGATCACCCCAACTGGGCACCACTACTGATCATCAGGAAAAGACACGTAGTATCGTTGAGAGTCCTCGTCGAACTCCCACTTGAGCTCGAGCGCGTCATCTGGAGCGGAATCATCAGACCCTGCATCTGGTTTAATAGTAACCTGTGAGCCACAGGGACTCAGCAATCTCGCGCCCTCGCGATCAAGACTATTTATTAAGCTTATATGTAAGGCAAGGTAAAATATGTGGAGCTGCAGCAAGTGACTAGCATATATAGTGGCTATCCTGTTCGCAAAAGAGAGCGAGAAGAGGAGGCAAGGCACGAGCGAGAAACTAGAGGACAACCTGCGCAAGCATTACTCCAACACTGTGTTCACTTCCCGGACTCCGCCGAGAAGAGACCATCACGGTAACTCACACTGTTGATTCATTTTAATTAAGTTAAGGTTCAAGTTATCTACAACCGGACATTAACAAATTCCCATCTGCCCATAACCGCGGGCACGGCTTTTGAAAGTTCAAATCCCTGCAGGGGAGTCCCAACTTAGCCCATGACAAGCTCTCACGGTCAACGAAGGAATAGACCTCCTCCCGAGACGTTCCGATCAGACTCGGTATTCCGGTTCTTCAAGACACTTCGACAAGTTAAAACAAGACCAGCAACACCGCTCGAATGTGCCGACAAATCCAGATAGGAGCTTCACATATCTTGTTCTCAGGGCACACTCAGATGAGACTAGCTACGAGTAAAACCAACCCTCAAGTTTCCCCGAGGTGGCCCCGCAGGCAGCTCAGTCGGACCAACACTCAGAGGAGCACTGGCCTGGGGGGGTTTAAATAAGATGACCCTCGGGCTCCGGAAACCCAAGGGAAAAGAGGCTAGGTGGCAAATGGTAAAACCAAGGTTGGGCATTGCTGGAAAATCTTTAATCAAGGCGAACTATCAAGGGGTTCCCATTATAACCCAACCGCGTAAGGAACGCAAAATCCGGGAACATAACACCGATATGACGGAAACTAGGGCGGCAAGAGTGGAACAAAACACTAGGCGAGAGGCCGAGCCTTCCACCCTTTACCAAGTATATAGATGCATTAAGATAACAAGATAATATAATGATATCCCAACAAGTAAATAAGGTTCCAACAAGGAACGGTCTCCAATCTTCACCTGCAACTAGCAACGCTATAAGAGGGGCTGAGTAAAGCGGTAACATAGCCAATCAGCGGTTTGCTAGGACATGGAGGGTTAGAGGTTTGACATGGCAATTTGGGAGGCTTGAAAGCAAGTGGTAGGCATCGTAGCATGGCATAGCAAAAGAGCAAGCATCTAGCAAAGCAAAGATAGTAGTGATTTCGAGGGTATGATCATCTTGCCTGCAAAGTTGTCAGAGTTGACTGGATCCTCGAAAGAAAACTCAACGGGCTCCTCGTTAGCGAACTCGTCTCCCGGCTCTACCCAAACAAGACAAACAAGCAAACGGAACACAATCAACCACGTGCAAAGCTCAAACAATATGATGCAAAGATGGTATGCTATGCGGGATGCAATGCGGGATGCATATGCAAGATTTGACAAGGGATGCATGAACCTGGCCTCAACTTGGAAATACAAGTGTTCCACTGGAAATATGAGATGAAATCGCTTGAAAACGATATAAAGAACGCCGAAATCGGAGTTACGATTTGGAAATGGCAAGCAATTCAAATATGGCCACATTCTGCGATTTACAGCAAGTAGCCATCTAAATGCAATGAGATGAACATGCTACAGCATTCAAACATGGCATCAAAATACATGGCATGGATGCATTCATGATGCTTAACAAAAGTCTAGCACTGAGCTACGGCCAATTCATCCATTACCAGGTTCAAACAAGCATCGCAAAAATGCATATGGTAAACAGATCTCAGACTTGGTGAAATTAACACTTGTCTGGAATTTCAGATCAGGTAGCACTCTTCGGAGCAACAAAACTACATGCTACAAGACCTGAACATGGCAAAGTAAAGCATGGCATGGAGCTACTCAAAGAGCTTAACAAAAGTCCCTTAGTGACCTTGAGCCAAAAGGGATCATAAAACACATTTGCAAGCATGTGAACATGGCAAAAACATAATCAGTTCTCAGACTCAGTGAAAACTGGAGCATGCTGAAAACAGATATCAAGTAGGCATGTTTACGAGCTCGATGCACTCACTAAAAAGCATGTCATGACAAACTAAGCATACACCCATCAAGAATACACAAAATACAAGTTAGACATGGCAAGAACAATAGCATAGCATGCATGGATCAACTACAACATCATCGACAAAATCGCTAACAAGTAGACAATCTGCCCGGATTCACGAAGTAGCAAAAGTAGAGCTCGATTGACTCAATCTAGGGTGCTCCATAATTGCAAACAAAGACACGGATGGATAGAGCACTACAAGATTAACAAAACATCCTTACTGATCATCCTCAAAAGAGGCACGGATCACTAGGAAACAACATGAACATATGGCCATATGAGATAAACAGGTCAAGGACTTAGTGGAAATGCTAAGTCCCTGAAATCAGCATTACCAAGTGCCTCACTTTGCAAGCTCGTGCTAGTCACCACACACATCACAAAAATACATGGGTTGCACCTATGGAAAGATGGCAAAACCCTTAACAAAACATATGTAGAACTCATGGGCATATCATGCACACAATAATCATGGCAAAAATGACAAATATCTAAATGGAGTAGCAGATCTGACAATTATCTCAAGTAGCACTCTTCTAACAGCATTTCAGGCATCAAGATGGACTCGAATGAAAATGATGCAATGGAATTAAATGATGTGCTCTCTAAGACGAACATTTTGATATGCTATATGCCCAAAACGGAGTTACGGATGCAAAGTTACGGCACGATGAACATGGGCACATGAACTAGGGTTAGGGACGGAATGTCAACCTGAGAGGAGTTTTTCAGATCTGAGATCCGGTGCACGGGAATCGATGCTTGCCAGAAAGTTGTCGGCGCCGCCGGAGTAGAGGTCGGCCGGAGCGGGGAGAAGCTCTCCGGCTCACCGGAGTGGGGGAGGAGCTCACCGGTGTCGACCGCGGCGGTGGGGAACGGACTTGGCGGCGGAGATCCGGCGTGGAGGCAAGGACGGCGGCGGCCAGGCGCGATGGGGCGGCGGTCGCTGGAGCTGACGGCGCAGCGGCCGGAGCCGGCCGGCCTCGAGCAAGGCGGCGGCGGGACGCACGGGCGCAGGGCGCTCGGGCCGCGGGGGCCTGCCCCGGGCCGGGCGGGCCGCGGCGGTGGGAAGCGGCGGCAGGCCACGTGGCACCGCCTGATTGGGCGCGGGCGTCGGCGGCGGGGTGTCCGGCCTGGACAGACAATGTCCGGCGCGGCGCGAGGGGTGGATCTAGGGTTAGAGAAGGAGGGGATCCGGGATTTTCGGGAAGGGGCTATATATAGGCATAGGAGGAGCTAGGAGAGTCCAAATGAGGTGCGGTTTTCGGCCACGCGATCGTGATCGAATGCTCTAGATGATGGAGAGGGTTTTGGTGGGTTTTTGGCCAAATTGGAGGGGTGTTGAGCTGCAACACACACGAGGCCTTTTCGGTCCCTCGGTTAACCGTTGGAGCATCAAACGAAGTCCAATTGGTACGGAACTTGACAGGCGGTCTACCGGTAGTAAACCAAGGCCGCTTGGCAAGTCTCGGTCCAATCCGGAAATGTTTAAACCCCACACACGAAAGAAAAGTAGAAATGACCACCGGAGGAGAATGAAGCGCCGGAATGCAAAACGGACAACGGAAATCCTCGAATGCATGAGATGAACATGTATGCAAATGCAATGCACATGGTGACATGAAATGAGATGCATGACAACGACAACAACACACGGAGACAAAAACCCGAACCCGAGAAAATAAAATAACTTAACACCGGAAACGGCAAGAGTTGGATTACATATTGGGTAAATCATATCCAGGGTGTTACAACACTCCACCACTACGAAAAGATCTCATCCCGAGATCTAGGACTAAAAGAACGTCGGGTATTCAGAACGGAGGTGATCCTCTCATTCCCAGGTAGCTTCACGGTCGGAATGGTGTGACCACTTGACTTTGAGGAATTTGATTGACTTGTTGCGAGTCTTGCGTTCAGTCTCTTCAAGAATAGCAACTGGGTGCTCACGATAGGAGAGATCTTCTTGGAGCTCAATGTACTCGAAGTTGACGGTGTGGTCAGGAGTCTTGAAGCGCTTTCGGAGATGAGAGACATGGAACACATCATGAACATTTGCAAAGTTTAAAGGAAGCTCGAGTTGATAGGCGAGATCGCCTCTCTTGCTGACAATCTTGAAAGGTCCCACGTATCTGGGGGCAAGCTTCCCTTTGATACCGAAGCGACGAGTACCTTTCATAGGAGAGACGCGGAGGTAAACATGATCTCCGATCTCGAAAGCCAAATCACGGTGCTTACTATCATAGTAGCTCTTCTGGCGGGATTGGGCTGCTTTGAGGTTATCTCGAATGACTTTGCACATTTCCTCTGCCTCTGTGATTAAGTTATTTCCCAAAAGCTGACGTTCACCGGTTTTAGACCAGTTGAGAGGGGTACGGCACTTCCTGCCATACATGGTTTCAAATGGGGCCTTGCCCGAACTTGCTTGAAAACTATTGTTGTAGGAGAATTCAGCATAAGGAAGACAATCCTCCCACTTCATGCCGAAGGAGACCACACAAGCCCTGAGCATATCTTCAAGAATCTGGTTGACACGCTCGACTTGACCGCTAGTTTGAGGATGGAAAGTTGTGCTGAAACGGATGTTGGTGCCCATGGCCTTCTGAAAAGAATCCCAAAACTTGGAGGTAAAGATGCTGCCACGGTCTGAAGAGATCACTTGTGGAATACCGTGCAGAGAGACAATCCGAGAGGTATAGAGTTCCGCCAATTGAGCTGCAGTGATTGACTCTTTGATAGGCAGAAAGTGAGCCCCTTTGGTGAGTTTGTCGATGACAACGAATATAGCATCATTGCCACGTTTGGACTTTGGAAACCCAGTCACGAAGTCCATTTCAATGTGGTCAAACTTCCATTATGGAATGGCAAGAGGTTGGAGGAGACCCGCTGGCCTTTGGTGTTCTGCCTTCACTCTTCTGCAGACATCACACTCATTCATGAACTGAGCAATCTCGCGCTTCATTCGAGTCCACCAATAAGCCTACTTGAGGTCCTGATACATCTTCGTACTCCCAGGGTGGATGGAGAGGAGAAAATTGTGAGCCTCGTTCATGATCACTTTACGAAGATTACCTTTGGGCACAACAATACGATCCTCGAAGAAGAGAGTGTCCTTGTCATCAAGGGGGTAGCACTTGTACTTGGGTTGACTCTTGGCAATCCCAATCTTCACCTTTTTCACCATAGCATCAAGAAGCTGGGCTTGGCGAATCTGATCTTCCAAGGTAGGAGAGACTTGAAGGTTGGCGAGGAAACCTTGAGGAACAACTTGCAGATTAAGTTTGCGGAAAGCTTCACAAAGCTCGGGTTGATAAGGCTTGAGAATCAGACTGTTGCAATAGGCCTTTCTGCTCAATGCGTCAGCAATCACATTGGCCTTGCCTGGAGTATACTCGATACTCGAATTATACTCTTGAATCATTTCGACCCATCGAGTTTGCCTGAGGTTGAGATTAGGCTGAGTGAAGATGTACTTGAGACTCTTGTGGTCAGTGAAGATGTCCACTTTTGTTCCCAATAAGAGATGTCTCCAAGTCAAAAGAGCATGCACAACTGCCGCCAACTCGAGATCATGAGTGGGGTAGTTCTTCTCATTGGGCTTTAACTGGCGAGAGGTATAAGCAACAACTTTCTTCTCTTGCATCAACACTGCGCCAAGACCTTGGAGAGAGGCATCACAAAAGACCTCGTACGGCTTGGATTCATCAGGCGGAGTCAGAACTGGAGCAGTGATCAATTTCTCTTTCAAAGTGTTGAAAGCAATGTCACACTCCGGAGACCAAATGTACTTGACGTGCTTCTGGAGAAGATTTGAGAGAGGCTTCGCGATCTTAGAAAAGTTTTCAACGAATCTTCGACAGTAGCTTGCGAGACCAAGGAAGCTACGGAGTTGCTTCACGTTCTGAGGAGGTTCCCAATTCACAATTGCAGACACCTTCTCAGGATTCACCGCAATGCCCTTGGCAGAGATGATATGACCAAGATAAAGAACCTCATCGAGCCAAAATTCCCACTTGGAGAACTTGGCATAGAACTTGTGTTCCCTCAACTTATCAAGTACCAAACGCAAGTGCTTGGCATGATCTTCCTTGTTCTTCGAGAAAACCAGAATGTCATCGAGATAGACCAAAATGAAGTCATTGGTGTAGGCGTTGAAGATGAAGTTCATCATGCGAGAGAAAGTCGGAGGAGCGTTGACGAGGCCAAAAGACATGACCGTGTATTCATATGAACCATAGCTTGTCCTGAAAGCCGTCTTGGTAATATCTTGCTCACAGATTCGAATCTGATGATAACCCATACGGAGATCAAGCTTGGAGAATACTTGGGCACCTTTGAGTTGTTCGAACAGCTCGTTGATGTTGGGAAGTGGGTATTTGTTCTTGATGGTCTTCTTGTTCAATGGACGGTAATCAACACAAAGTCGGTCCGTTCCATCCTTCTTCTTCACAAAAAGAACACCACAACCCCACGGAGAAGAACTAGGCTGGATGAGACCCATTCTCTCTTGAATATCGAGTTGCTTCTTCAGCTCCTTCAACTCTTCAGGTCCGAGCTTGTAAGGACGCTTGCACACAGGTTCCGTGCCGGGCTCAAGATCGATGACGAATTCAACTGGCCGGTGCGGAGGCATTCCTGGAAGCTCTTCTGGAAAGACGTCTTGATATTCGCAAACGACTGGAATATGCGAGATAGCATCCAGTTCACCCTTCTCATTGAGAGAAAACAGATGGATGGTATTATCCTGAGCGGCAAAGACAATTACATCCTCAAACGAATGAGTCAATTGAATCTGTCTGGCTGCACAACCAAGATGAGCCTTGTGCTTAGAAAGCCAATCCATCCCGAGAATAAGATCAATATCCGAGTTACCAAGAACCATCGGAGAAGCCAGAAACTTGAAATCACCCATCAAGATAGAAATATCTGGAACCATCATACTAGAACTCAGACGCTTAGCCGGAGAGACGACTTGCATAGCTCTAGGTAAAGCCTTAGTACTAAAATTGTTCTCCGATGCAAATGGAAATGACATGAAGGAATGCGATGCACCAGAGTCACAAAGTACTTTTGCAGGAACATCGTTAACAGGAAGGTTACCCATGATGACATCTGACGAGTCCTCTGCCTGAGCTACATTCATCAAGTTGACCTTGGCATGCTTGGGGTTATGCTTGACCACAGCTGTACTTGCTGATTTGACAGGAGGAGGAGGAGGAAGACGCCTCTGGTTGAGACACTTATTGGCATAGTAACCCTTCTGTTGGCACTTGTTGCACGTGACCTCTAAAAGCGGACGGTGGTACGGAGCACTCGATCTTGGAGCTTGAGACGAAGTCTTATTCTGAAAGCCAGGGTTGGGTGGGTGGGAAGATCCACTGCCACCTTTGCTCTTCTGCTGATATGGCTGACTGAACAGAGGAGGAGGAAGCCAATACTTCTGCTGCTTGGCCACTTGAGTAGAGGAAGAAGGAGTAACATCTCTGACTCGCTTCTTGGAAGCATCACACCTCAGTTGAGCGACCTCTTGCTTCAATGCCATGTTGTAGAACTCATCGTACCTCAAGGGCTCAAAGAGAACAAGAGCGAGCTGGATTTCTTCTCTGAGACCACCCCTGAACTGGTATATCATGCTCTTCTCGTCAGGGACGTCCTGCTTGGCAAAGCAGGCGAGCTTCTGAAACAACTTGTTGTAATCATAGACAGACAAAGAGCCTTGCTTCAGGTTGCGGAATTCCTCACGCTTGCTTTCAACCACGCTCTGAGGGATATGATGAGCTCTGAAATCTTGACGGAATTCATCCCAAGTGATCACACGTCCACCTCTGGAATCCTTGTACTGCTGGAACCATTCTGCAGCTTGATCTTTGAGTTGGAAGGAAGCGAACTTGACAAAGTCCTCAGGCCTGACGTTACTTCACTCGAAATGCTTGCACAGATCCACAAGCCAATCGTTAGCATCGGTTGCCTCAACACAATTGCTGAAAGTCTTTGGCCCGTTAGCAAGGAACTGGTTGAGTGTAGCAAAGTGATTTTGATTGTTTCCTTGGTTCCCTTGGTTGCCTTGATTGCGCTCTTGGAGAATTTGCATGATCAACTGTGTGTTTGCATTGGTTGCGGCCATCACAACTTGCCATGCCTCCGGAGGAGGTGGAGGTGGTGGCGGATCCTGATTCTGATTCTGATTGGTGCTCTTAGCGGGAGCCATCCTCAAGAGGTTGACCACCGTTAGCACATAGACAGATAAATGAAGCTGAATCCAACGGAATGAAAATTGCAACATATAGTCTTCACATCCGAACAAAATGAACGAATGCATTCCTCTTGAAATGGTCACCTATCCATAAATTGAGAAGCCACTTAGAATTTAGGTAGAGAAATAAATCAACAAGGTACGGATCAAGAACGAATACTCGGTAAGAAATCCCAATCTCAAACCAAATATCCGTGGAAGAAGAGCTAGAGCTACAAGAATTCCCACCTATGAAACTCCCGAACCTTTCCGGTTATGCAATCAGGTGTTGGGGATACAGGGGAAGCATAATATCTCACCCAAATCTAGCAAATCCTACATCTAGCTGTATCCATCCTTCAACACATAACCGAGAAAAACTTCGGAAACCATCTACCTCAACCTTCGAAAAGCATCTGTTACAAGTTATGGCGATACTCCCGAACTCCCGCCCCAGTACTGGGTGGCGTCGAGGTTATCTCACCAACGAACTGCATAAAAGAGATTTTTGATGTCGGCGTACTAGACTCAGGTATTCCAGAACTGCAACGATAAAATTATGGTGACAACACCTCAAAGCTAAACTCCCCGGGACACTTCCACAAAACCCCTGACAGGAGGCACCAAGACAATGTTCTCATCATAAAACCATCGGAACGATTCCAAGATACCCGCGTGATCCTAAAATTTTTTTAGTGAAATTTGAGAAGAGAAGAGTCAAAACTCTACGTCAGGATGCCTTACCAGAGCGATGAGGAGACTGGGAAGTAAAAAGAATTCCTAAACTCTCCGATATATAATTCCTAAATGACTCAAAACATTTTTCTAGACACAACTCGGCTACTAAAAACAATCAAGCAATGGGGCTCCTAAGGTCGGGGAAGGCTCTGATACCAACTTGTAACACCCTCCATGCGACTATATCTCCCACATGTCGAGGCACGACTTAGAGGCATAATCGCATTGAAGGCATATGTCGCAAGTTAGGCAATCTTCACAACATCCCATGTAATATAAATAATAAAGGGGAGATAACATAGTTGGCTTACACTCGCCACGTCAATCAAGGTACATAAATAACATTACATCATCCAAACACTCATGGCCCGACTACGGCGCCAAAATAAAGATAACCCAACATGCGACACGGTCCCGATCACCCCAACTGGGCACCACTACTGATCATCAGGAAAAGACACGTAGTATCGTTGAGAGTCCTCGTCGAACTCCCACTTGAGCTCGAGCGCGTCATCTGGAGCGGAATCATCAGACCCTGCATTTGGTTTAATAGTAATCTATGAGCCACAGGGACTCAGCAATCTCGCGCCCTCGCGATCAAGACTATTTAAGATTATAGGTAAGGCAAGATAAATATGTGGAGCTACAGCAAGCGACTAGCATATATAGTGGCTATCCTGTTCGCAAAAGAGAGCGAGAAGAGGAGGCAAGGCGCGAGCGAGAAACTAGAGGACAACCTGCGCAAGCATTACTCCAACACCATGTTCACTTCCCGGACTCCGCTGAGAAGAGACCATCACGGTAACTCACACTGTTGATTCATTTTAATTAAGTTAAGGTTCAAGTTATCTACAACCGGACATTAACAAATTCCCATCTACCCATAACCGCGGGCACGGCTTTCGAAAGTTCAAATCCCTGCAGGGGAGTCCCAACTTAGCCCATGACAAGCTCTCACGGTCAACGAAGGAATAGACCTCCTCCCGAGACGTTCTGATCAGACTCGGTATCCCGGTTCTTCAAGACACTTCGACAAGTTAAAATAAGACCAGCAACACCGCCCGAATGTGCTGACAAATCCCGATAGGAGCTGCACATATCTCGTTCTCAGGGCACACTCAGATGAGACTAGCTACGAGTAAAACCAACCCTCAAGTTTCCCCGAGGTGGCCCCGCAGGCAGCTCAGTCGGACCAACACTCAGAGGAGCACTGGCCTGGGGGGGTTTAAATAAGATGACCCTCGGGCTCCGGAAACCCAAGGGAAAAGAGGCTAGGTGGCAAATGGTAAAACCAAGGTTGGGCATTGCTGGAAAAGCTTTAATCAAGGCGAACTATCAAGGGGTTCCCATTATAACGCAACCACGTAAGGAACGCAAAATCCGGGAACATAACATCGATATGACGGAAACTAGGGCGGCAAGAGTGGAACAAAACACTAGGCGAGAGGCCGAGCCTTCCACCGTTTATCAAGTATATAGATGCATTAAGATAACAAGATAATATAATGATATCCCAACAAGTAAATAAGGTTCCAACAAGGAACGGTCTCCAATCTTCACCTGCAACTAGCAACGCTATAAGAGGGGCTGAGCAAAGCGGTAACATAGCCAATCAATGGTTTGCTAGGACATGGAGGGTTAGAGGTTTGACATGGCAATTTGGGAGGCTTGAAAGAAAGTGGTAGGCATCGTAGCATGGCATAGCAAAAGAGCGAGCATCTAGCAAAGCAAAGATAGTAGTGATTTCGAGGGTATGATCATCTTGCCTGCAAAGTTGTCAGAGTTGACTGGATCCTCGAAAGCAAACTCAACGGGCTCCTCGTTAGCGAACTCGTCTCCCGGCTCTACCCAAACAAGACAAACAAGCAAACGGAACACAATCAACCACGTGCAAAGCTCAAACAATATGATGCAAAGATGGTATGCTATGTGGGATGCGATGCGGGATGCATATGCAAGATTTGACAAGGGATGCATGAACCTGGCCTCAACTTGGAAATCCAAGTGTGCCACTGGAAAGATGATATGAAATTGCTTGAAAACGATATAAAGAACGCCGCAATCAGAGTTACGGTTTGGAAATGGCAAGCAATTCAAATATGGCCACGTTCTGCGATTTACAGCAAGTAGCCATCTAAATGCAATGAGATGAACATGCTACAGCATTGAAACATGGCATCAAAATACATGTCAGGGATGCATTCATGATTCTTAACAAAAGTCTAGCACTGAGTTACGGCCAATTCATCCATTAACAGGTTCAAACAAGCATGGCAAAAATGCATATGGTAAACAGATCTCAGACTTAGTGAAATTAACACTTGTCTGGAATTTCAGATCAGGTAGCACTCTTCGGAGCAACAAAACTACATGCTACAGGACCTTAACATGGCAAAGTAAAGCATGGAATGGATCTACTCAAAGAGCTTAACAAAAGTCCCTTAATGACCTTGAGCCAAAAGGGATCATAAAACACATTTGCAAGCATGTGAACATGGCAAAAACATAATCAGTTCTCAGACTCAGTGAAAACTGGAGCATGCTGAAAACAGATATCAAGTAGGCATGTTTACGAGCTCGATGCACTCACTACAAAGCATGTCATGACAAACTAAGCATACACCCATCAAGAATACACAAAATACAAGCTAGACATGGCAAGAACAATAGCATAGCATGCATGGATCAACTACAACATCATCGGCAAAATCGCTAATAAGTAGATAATCTGCACGGATTCACGAAGTAGCAAAAGTAGAGCTCGATTGACTCAAGCTAGGGTGCTCCATAATTGCAAACAAAGACATGGATGGATAGAGCACTACAAAACAAAACATCCTTACTGATTATCCTCAAAAGAGGCACGGATCACTAGGAAACAACATGAACATATGGCCATATGAGATAAACAGGTCAAGGACTTAGTGGAAATGCTAAGTCCCTGAAATCCGCATTACCAAGTGCCTCACTTTGCAAGCTCGTGCTAGTCACCACACACATCACAAAAATACATGGGTTGCACCTATGGAAAGATGGCAAAACCCTTAACAAAACATATGTAGAACTCATGGGCATATCATGCACACAATAATCATGGCAAAAATGACAAATATCTAAATGGAGTAGCAGATCTGACAATTATCTCAAGTAGCACTCTTCTAACAGCATTTCAGGCATCAAGATGGACTCGAATGAAAATGATGCAATGGAATTAAATGATGTGCTCTCTAAGACGAACATTTTGATATGCTATATGCCCAAAACGGAGTTACGGATGCAAAGTTACGGCACGATGAACATGGGCACATGAACTAGGGTTAGGGACGGAAAGTCAACCCGAGAGGAGTTTTTCAGATCTGAGATCCGGTGCACGGGAACCGATGCTCGCCGGAAAGTCGTCGGCGCCGCCGGAGGAGAGGTTGGCCGGAGCGGGGAGAAGCTCTCTGGCTCACCGGAGTGGGGGGAGGAGCTCGCCGGCGTCGACCGCGACGGTGGGGAACGGACTTGGCGGCGGAGATCCGGCATGGAGGCGAGGACGGCGGCGGCCGGGCGCGACGGGGCGGCGGTCGCCGGAGCTGACGGCGCGGCGGCCGGAGCCGGCCGGCCTCGAGCAAGGCGGCGGCGGGACGCACGGGCGCGGGGCGCGGGGCGCTCGGGCCGCGTGGGCCTGCCCTGGGCCGGGCGGGCTGCGGCGGTGGGAAGCGGCGGCAGGCCACGTGGCACCGCCTGATTGGTCGCGGGCGTCGGCGGCGGGGTGTCCGGCCCGGACGGACAATGTCCGGCGCGGCGCGAGGGGTGGATCTAGGGTTAGAGAAGGAGGGGATCCGGGATTTTCGGGAAGGGGCTATATATAGGCATAGGAGGAGCTAGGAGAGTCCAAATGAGGTGCGGTTTTCGGCCATGCGATCGTGATCGAATGCTCTAGATGATGGAGAGGGTTTTGGTGGGTTTTTGGCCAAATTGGAGGGGTGTTGGGCTGCAACACACACGAGGCCTTTTTGGTCCCTCGGTTAACCGTTGGAGCATCAAACGAAGTACAATTGGTATGAAACTTGACAGGCAGTCTACCGGTAGTAAACCAAGGCCGCTTGGCAAGTCTCGGTCCAATCCGGAAATTTTTAAACCCCACACATGAAAGAAAAGTAGAAATGACCACCGGAGGAGAACGAAGTGCCGGAATGCAAAACGGACAACTGGGAAAATCCTCGAATGCATGAGATGAACACGTATGCAAATGCAATGCACATGGTGACATGAAATGAGATGCATGACAACGACAACAACACACGGAGACAAAAACCCGAACCCGAGAAAATAAAATAACGGTAAATCATATCCGGGGTGTTACATATAAGACCTCCGACGATTTTCTTAGCCTGCAAACTAAGGGAGAAAAGCTCAATTGTTGAGCTTGTGCTCAGATTGTCTGAGTACAACAATCATTTGAATCGAGTGGGAGTTGATCTTCCAGATGAGATAGTGATGTTTCTCTGAACTCATTACCACCAAGCTGCTAGAGCTTCGTGATGAACTATAATATATCAGGGACATATATGATGATCCTTGAGATATTCGCGATGTTTGACACCACAAAAGTAGAAATCAAGAAGGAGCATCAATTGTTGATGGTTGGTGAAACCACTAGTTTCAAGAAGGGCAAGGGAAAGAAGGGATACTTCATGAAACGGCAAATCAGCTGCTGCTCTAGTGAAGAAACCCAAGGTTGAACCCAAACCTGAGACTAAGTGCTTCTGTGATAAGGGGAACAGCCACTGGAGCAGAATTACCCTAGATACTTGGTAGATGAGAAGGCTGGCAAGGTCAATAGAATTATATTGGATATACATTGTGTTAATGTGTACTTTACTAGTACTCCCAGTAGCACCATGGTATTAGATACCGGTTCGGTTGCTAAGTGTTAGTAAACTCGAAATAAAAGGCTGCGGAGTAAACGGAGACTAGCTAAAGGTGAGCTGGCGATATGTGTTGGAAGTTTTTCCCAAGCTTGATGTGATCAAGCATCGCACGCTCCCTCTACCATCGAGATTGGTTTTTGCGTTGAGCATAGACATGATTGGATTATGTCTATCGCAATAGGGTTATTCATTTAAGGAGAATAATGGTTACTCTGTTTATTTGAATAATACCTTCAATGGTCTTGCACCTAAAATGAATGGTTTATTGAATCTCGATCATAGTGATACACATGTTCATGCCAAAAGATATAAGATAGCAATGATAGTACCGCCTACTTGTGGCACTGCCACGTAAGTCATATCGGTATAAAACGCATGAAGAAGCTCCATGTTGATGGATCTTTGGGCTCACTTGTTTTTGAAAAGTTTGAGACATGCGAACCATGTCTATTGGTGTATATGCATGAAGAAACTCCATGCAAATGGACCGTTTGGACTCACTTGATTTTGAATCACTTGAGACATGCAAATCATACCACATGGGCAAAATGACTTAAAGCCTCGTTTTCAGTAAAATGGAACTAGAAAGCAACTTGTTGGAAGTAATACATTTTGATGTGTGCAGTCCAATGAGTGCTGAGGTGTGTAGTGGATATCGTTATGTTCTTACTTCATAGATGATTTGAGTAGATGTTGAGTATATTTACTTGATGAATCACGAGTCTGAATTATTGAAAGGTTCAAGTGATTTCAGGGTGAAGTTGAAAGATCATCGTGACCAGAGGATAAAATATCTATGATATGATCATAGAGATGAATATCTAAATTACAAGTTTGGCACGGAATTAAGACATTGTGGAAATTGTTTCACAACTAATACAGCCTGAAACACCATAGTATGATGGTGTGTCCGAACATCATAACTGCACCCTATTGGATATGATGCATACCATGATGTCTCTTATCGAATTACCATGATAGTTTATGGGTTAGGCATTAGAGACAACCACATTCACTTTAAATAGGGCACCACGTAATTTCGATGAGATGACACCGTATGAACTATGGTTTAGAGAAACCTAAGCTGTCATTTGTTAAAAGGTTTGGGGCTGCGATGCTTATGTGAAAAGTTTCAGGATGATAAGCTCGAACCCAAAGCGGATAAATGCATCTTCATAGGACACCCAAAACAGTTGGGTATACCTCCTGTCTCAGATCCGAAAGCAATAAGGGATTGTTTCTAGAATCGGGTCCTTTCTCGAGGAAAAGTTTCTCTCGAAAGAATTGAGTGGGAGGATGGTGGAGACTTGATGAAGTTATTGAACCATCTCTTCAACTAGTGTGTGGCAGGGCACAGGGAGTTGTTCCTGTGGCACCTACACCAATTGAAGTGGAAGATTATGATAGTGATCACGAATCTTCAGATCAAGTCACTACCAAACCTCGTGGGATGACAAGGATGCGTACTACTTCAGAGTGGTACGTAATCCTGTCTTGGGAGTCATGTTGCTAGACAACAATGAACCTACGAGCTATGGAGAAGCGATGGTGGGCCTGGATTCCAAAATGGCTCGAGGCCATATAATCCGAGAGAGGGTCCATATATGAAAACAAAGTGTAGACTTTGGAAGAACTACTTGATGGTCGTAAGGCTGTTAGGTACATATGGATTTTTAAAAGGAAGACGGACAATGATGGTAAGTATCACCATTAAGAAAGCTCGACTTGTCGTTAAGATGTTTTTTTTGACAAGTTCAAGGAGTTGACTACGATGAGAATTTCTCACCCGTAGTGATGCTTAAGTCCGTCGGAATCATGTTAGCATTAGCTGTATATTTCGATTATGAAATCTTACAGATGGATGTCAAAACAAGTTTTCTTACCAAGTTTTCGTAAGAAAAGTTGTATGTGATACAATAGAAGGTTTTGTCAATCCTGAAAGATGCTAACAAGTATGCAAAGCTCCAGCAATCCTTCTAAGGATTGGAGTAAGCATCTCGGAGTTGGAATGTATGCTTTGATGAGATGATCAAAGATTTTGGGTGTATGCAAAGTTTATGAGAAACTTGTATTTCCAAAGAAGTGAGTGGGAGCACTATAGAATTTCTGATGAATATATGTCGTTGACATATTGTTGATCAGAAATGACGTAGAATTTCTGGAAAGCATATAGGGTTATTTGCAAAGTGTTTTTTAATGGAAAGCCTGGATTAAGCTACTTGAACATTGAGCATCAAGATCTATAAGGATAGATCAAAACGCTTAATGGTACTTTCAAATGAGCACATACCTTGACATGATCTTGAAGGTGTTCAAGATGGATCAGTCAAAGGAGTTCTTGCCTGAGTTGTAAGGTATGAAGTTAAGACTTAAAGCACGACCACGGCAGAAGAAAGAGGAAGGACGAAGGTTGTCCCCTATGCTTTTGTCATAGGCTCTATATGGTGTGCCATGCTGAGTACCGCACCTGATGTGTGCCTTGCCACATATCTAGCAAGAGGGTACAAAGGTAATCTAGGAGTAGATCACCAGATAGCGGTCTAAATTATCCTTAGAGGAATAAGGATATGTTTCTCGGTTATGGAGGTGATAAAGAGTTCGACGTAAAGAGTTACGTTGATGCAAGCTTAACACCTATCCGGATAGCTCTGAGTAGAGATACCGGATACGTATAATGGAGCAACAGTTTAGAATAGCTCCAAGTAGATCAGTTATTTAAAATGGCTCCAAATGTAGCATAGTAGTTGCATCTACAAGATGACATAGAAATTTGCGAAGTACATACGGATCTGAATGTTGCAGACCCGTTGACTGAAACCTCTCTCACAAGCATAACATGATCAAACCCAGAACTCTTTGGGTGTTAGTCACATGGGGATGTGACCTTGAGTGTTAATCACATATCGATGTGAACTGGATTACTGACTCTAGTGCAAGTGGGAGACTGTTGGAAATATGCCCTAGAGGCAATAATAAATTGGTTATTATTATATTTCCTTGTTCATGATAATCATTTATTATCCATGCTAGAATTGTATTGATAGGAAACTCAGATACATGCGTGGATACATAGACAACACCATGTCCCTAGTAAGCCTCTAGTTGACTAGCTCGTTGATCAATAGATGGTTACGGTTTCCTGACCATGGACATTGGATGTCGTTGATAACGGGATCACATCATTAGGGGAATGATGTGATGGACAAGACCCCATCCTAAGCCTAGCACAAGATCATGTAGTTTGTATGCTAAAGCTTTTCTAATGTCAAGTATCATTTCCTTAGACCATGAGATTGTGCAACTCCCGGATACCGTAGGAGTGCTTTGGGTGTGCCAAACGTCACAACGTAACTGGGTGGCTATAAAGGTACACTACAGGTATCTCCGAAAGTGTCTGTTGGGTTGGCACGAATCGAGACTGGGATTTGTCACTCCGTGTAAACGGAGAGGTATCTCTGGGCCCACTCGGTAGGACATCATCATAATGTGCACAATGTGATCAAGGAGTTGATCACAGAATGATGTGTTACGGAACGAGTAAAGAGACTTGCCGGTAACGACATTGAACAAGGTATCGGGATACCGACGATCGAATCTCGGGCTAGTATCGTACCGATAGACAAAGGGAATTGTATACAGGATTGGTTAAGTCCTTGACATCGTGGTTCATCCGATGAGATCATCGTGGAGCATGTGGGAGCCAACATGGGTATCCAGATCCCGTTGTTGGTTATTGACTGGAGAACGTCTCGGTCATGTCTGCATGGTTCCCAAACCCGTAGGGTCTACACACTTAAGGTTCGATGGCACTAGGGTTATAGGGAAAGTATGTACGCGGTTACCGAACGTTGTTCGGAGTCCCGGATGAGATCCCGGACGTCACGAGGAGTTCCGGAATGGTCCAGAGGTAAAGATTGATATATAGGAAGTATGGTTTTGGCCACCGGAAGTGTTCCGGGCATCACCAGTAGTGTACCGGGACCACCGGAGGGGTCCGGGGGTCCACCAGGTGGGGCCACCAGCCCCGGGGGCCTATATGGGCCAATAGTGGGAAGGGACCAGCCCCTAGGTGGGCTGGGGCGCCTCCCACCAAGGCCCAAGGCGCCTCCAAGAGGGGAAGGGGGCAAACCCTAGGCTCAGATGGGCCTAAGGCCCACCTAGTGGTGCGCCCCCCTCTCTCCCCCTTGGCCGCCCCCTAGATGGGATCTAGTGCTGGCCGCCACCCCTAGGGAGGGAACCCTAGGTGGGGGCGCAGCCCCTCCCCTCCCCCTATATATACTTGAGGTTTGGGGCTGCCCAACACATGTGATTTGCTCTCCCTGTTGGCGCAGCCCTACCCCTCTCCCTCCTCGTCTCTCGTAGTGCTTGGCGAAGCCCTGCTGGAGTCCCGCGCTCCTCCACCACCACCACGCCGTTGTGCTGCTGCTGGATGGAGTCTTCCCCAACCTCTCCTTCTCCCCTTGCTGGATCAAGGCATAGGAGACGTCACTGGGCTGTACGTGTGTTGAACACGGAGGTGTCGTCCGTTCGGCACTAGGATCATCAGTGATTTGGATCACGATGAGTACGACTCCATCAACCCCGTTCACTTGAACGCTTCCGCTCAGTGATCTACAAGGGTATGTAGATGCACTCTCCTTCCCCTCGTTGCTAGATTACTCCATAGATTGATCTTGGTGATGCGTAGAAAATTTTGAATTTCTGCTACGTTCCCCAACAGTATAATATATAGAACATATATCATAATTTGGGCTAATGTGTGGCTTTTGAAGCTCAGGTCTAAATACTTGTCATAATGTAGGGGGCGGGGCACTATACTATGTGTGATAAACATGGTGTACACGTATGGAACATGGTTTAGATTATGAATATACAATTAGTACCTCAAATGTACTATTATTTGGAATCAACATCAAGTGTATTCAAAAAATAGAATTCGAGTTCATGTAGTACACATAGTTCATATCTATCTCTATAGTAATCATGTGGTGTGTTATTAAGGTAATACACGAATGATGGTTGAAGTTGGCAACAATCATGATTGTAGATTCTTATTGAAATAGAGAAACGAATTCAAATTCAGTTCGAATTGCAGCGGTAGTATAAACATTTGGAATGCACTAAAATGTTGGTATGAGTAGGTTACATGCATTATACAACAAGCGAAAAAATTTAATTCGACATAACATGGATTCATACTCCCTCCTTCCATCTATATAGGGCGTAATGCGTTTTTAAGACCGCCTTTGACTATTGACAAGATTAATAGTACATGACAAGAACAATGTGAAAATTATATCATTGAAAGAACCTTTCACAGACGAATTTAACAGTGTGCTTTGTGTAAGTTGCATGTCATATATTATTTCTCTAATATTTGGTCAAAGTTAGCATCGAAAAACGCATTAGGCCCTATATAGATGGAAGGAGGGAGTAGCCTCGAATAGCATTTTTATAGTAAAACGGGGCAAGACTCTCTCTTTGTGTGGTGTGAATATTTTTATTTTTATCGTTTTCTTTTTGGTTGAGGGAAGTGTGAATTGATTTGGTACATACAAGTACAATATTACGCGCTAGGCTTGTCCCTAAAATTCAACCCGCGCCTTGTTATATCCCAAAAATTTAGATATCGTGCTCCCAAAACTGGCGCCTTCACAACCAGCGCCTTGCT
The DNA here is from genome assembly GCF_056163025.1 of Triticum urartu. Taxonomy (NCBI): domain Eukaryota; kingdom Viridiplantae; phylum Streptophyta; class Magnoliopsida; order Poales; family Poaceae; genus Triticum; species Triticum urartu. The sequence continues at coordinate 224,229,529 of NC_141879.1, read as the reverse complement.
ATCCCAAAATTACAACGCGCGCGAAAACTCCCTCCAACTACCAAATCCCGACACACGAAATCCCCCTTCTAACCCTGAGCCGAAAGGTCCACTAGTTCAAATCGGTGAGGGGTACTTTTGTAACACACCCTACATTTTGGACAAGCGCGTCCCTAAGTCATGGTTCGCCCCCTCCCATCGCCTCCTTTTTGCCATTCGAAATCCCAGGCCGCCATAACCTCTCCGCTACAGCCGCGAAACTCCACCCTCCTCCGTCCGCCACCTCACCGCTGCCCAGCCGGAGCCTCTTCCCCGATGATGTCGTCCATCACAACCCTCGTCCACCTCCCCGGATGAGGATCCGTCGTCCATCTCGCCGTCCCGCCGGTTCAGCAGCCCCGTCCTCCACCTCCAAGGAGTTGCTCCGACGATCGCCTCGTCTATCGCGGCTGCTGCATCCCCACAGCATGGCCTTAACCTGCTCCACCGGAACCGCAGCATCCTCACCGACTCCTCAGACGAAGCCGAGGCCTACACGGAGCCATCAAAGAGATTGTACACTCATCGCACCTTCTCCTTAGCTCGACCTCCCGGCGCCGACGGTGCTCCATCCCACACCCAAATGGAGCGGCTACCTTGAAGCTGGCGCCGCGGGCGACATCTCCATGGAGGATCTCCCCTAGTGCGAGGCCCCTTCAGTGGCGGCGGCCATACCAGCCGGATCTGCTGCTGCTGCTCTGGCTCTCGCTCGCTCGTTCGCGCTGCTGCTGCTTTGGCTCTCGCTCGATCGCTTGCTCGCCTAGCTGCTGCTACTCCGGCTCTCGCTCGCTCGCTCGCCCTGCTGCTGCTGCTCTCCCCCTCGCTCATGCTACTGCTCTGCTCCGATTTAGCTACACTTCAGTCGACTGAATCGACTTTTTGGTCAGTCGATTTTCAGGGGGTGGGGGGCTCACTGGAGTTAAGGAAGAACCACCCGCAGCAGGGACGGGGGCGCGCCGGAGAGGTACCCCACTATCTATCTTAGGGTTCAGGGTGGGGGCGGGGGGCCTATAGGGCTGGCTGGGGCAGCGGCGGACCAACAGTGGGGAGTTGTTTTGGGGCGGCGAGGCGACCCTGGGGCCAGCGGTTCGGCCGGTGGTGGCTGGCGGCTCAGGGGGGTGCAGGATGAAGATGAACTGTAGGCCCTCCCTAAACTACATGTCAAGTGCCTCTCTGCTACCATTGCGTTCAGTTTCGACAGTAACATTCAGATTCCATAGTAAATTTCAGTTTCGACAGTTAAGTCCAGAGTCAACAGTTTTTACCTCATCTGTTGTAGTCAGGTGGTTCTTGGTGATGTAAATTTTACATCTATTTTACATCATCTATTGGAGATGCTATTAGAATCCCACTTGGGATTGACGATGTATGTCTTGTGCTGCTTCAGCCTTGACGTATTACGGCTCACCGGGGCCGCTCCAACGACAGAATGATCCATCACAACAGAGCAGTGCCCTGGTGGCCGTCTACATTTTCCTCAGATCTTCCTCCACACCTCCGACAGCCACCTCTGCCTCAACTGCTTCAGTGACCAACCCAATGATGCTGAGGTCGACACGGCTATGGCAAAGAGGTCGTACACTTGTTGCATTACTTATTACTATACATTCATGTCGATCCATTAGGGCTATTTTGGTTCGACGGAAAAATATAGCAATAGGGAATTTTCCGATGGCACTCTACTATTCAATTATTCATGCATTTTGTTGAAAGGAATGAAGCAAAACATCCACCTGGACCTACTTTTCAAAATCCTATGCATGAAAACAAGATCAAGTGCATTAGTGGCAGAATAACATTCTAACTGTACACGCTTTTATATGGTTTTACTTTATTTTGGCCATGCTTCTTTGCATTCCTCTTCTCTTCCAATTCCTGTAAACCAAACACTCAAGTTGACAGAAATCCTGTGTTTACAAATGCTCTGTTTACCATGTGCATTCCTATCCTATTTCGGTGTTTTTCCTATCCCTGCGTTTTTAGAATCATGCAAGCCAAATGAGCCCTTATAGAATTACTCCAGTTATAGGTGGGTGTCAAAGGGAACTTTGTGTGGTTTGTCCTGCTCCTGTCGCGACGTCGTCCACCTCAACTGAGCTGCTCCATCGACAGAAACATCCACCAAACCAGACATCACGACTCCTGACCGTCTTTCGCCGCCTCAGATCTCCTTCCCTACCGCTGGCACCCACCGCAACAGCATCACCATCACCGACTTAGCAGATGAACCTGAGGAGTACACGGGTCCACAAGAGAGGTCGCACTCTTTTGTTTCTGCTTATGTTATGCATTGCTTAAAATTACCTGCTACTTTATCGTCCTGTTCACCTCTTGGACTCCAAGTCAGGTCCAAATTAATGTTCAAGCTTGAGTTCTAAATTAGTTGTGGGGCACATATCGAGGAAGCAATGAGTAGTATCTCTGTCTAATATCTGGTTCACCTAGGGTATGCCTATGTTGTTCATCTTGGGTGGGAAACAAATAGTAAAGCAATCATCATCTGTCTTTTTATTAAATTAAAGCAATCATCAGCCTGCTATCATTATTTTTGGATCCATCCACTAGTTGTTACCATCACTCTAAATTTCTACATGCTCTCCTTACATAATCTCACCATATTTTTTTCACATGCATGTCAGATATTGTACACAGTCATGCTGAACATGTAGAGAAAAAGAGAAGAGTTTTGCGCGGCAATACAATGTCATGCAGACATCGCTCCATGGTGGGTTCAATGGCAAACCAACCCACCCCTCTCCATATTGTAATCTAGAGGAATATATCTGTTCTGAGGCGGATTCAGATGCCGCTGACCACTCCTATTTACCCCCCCAAGGTGTTTGCTCTACATTGGCATGATGATGTTAGTCATATCATGCATATGTTGCCTTGCAGTGCCTACTTTTGACATCATATATGTCATCTGCTTAGTTTAGACATGTTCTGTAATGCCACCTGTTTAGTTTCTATATCATATATGGGAATTATGCAGTCTCAAGTCTTTTAACCGGCCATAATATACGTGAAATGTGCAATGCCATCATGTTTAACCAGGCATCATATATTTGAATGATATCTTGCCCATCCTTTTCTACATTACATTTCCATTTGTCGACAATGTTTGTACATTAAACTACTCTTCCTGTGAATCAGCCATTTGGGTGGGAGATTGAAAAATCTGGAGTGAAAACAAGGCCTTCAGAGCAGACAGTGCTACATGTCAAAGCAGATCTCTTGTTGGGTCCCAATAGCTCCTCGGAGATGGATTCAGAGATAGATGACCAGTCCTATTCCCCCACCGAGGTGTATGCTCTAACTTGGCACGGTTATACTGCTCATATCATGCATATGGTGTCTTGCATTGCATAGTTTAGACATCATATACACAATATTCAACACCATGTTATTAGTTCATACATCATATCTAATGCCCTCTATTTAGCATATAAATCACCTATGTGAATTAAATGATGTGATCCTGATTACTTAGATAACATGTAGGTGAATTATGTCATGCGATCATGTTTAGTTATTCATCATATCTTTGAATTATGTTATGCTATGCTATCCTGATTACTTAGATATCTATGTCATGCGATCATTGTCTTGCCAAATCAAAATAGAGACACGGTTCAAATCATATCAGTTCAAGACTTGGTAGTTTAATCTTGTCCACCTTACTAATGAACTGGTTCACCGAAATGAGTTTCATATACTAGTACATGCTAAACCTGCTATGTGTCTACTTGTTTATTCTTTTAGAATGCTGATATAATATTGGGGAAGAGTGCCTTATTAAGGAATGGTAAAGGAAGTAATGCGGATAAGGTTCAAGATAGTGACACATCCTTGTTGGTCTCCAACAAAGCTGATAAAACAGCTAAGCAAGACTATCTCGAAGACAGTGAGACAACCCCAAAGTCCTGTCTTGGTTTAGTGTTCGAGTTACTGGCCACTACCGCTTGCACAAGCTATTCAAACTCACTATCTGAATCAGTTCGGTTTCTTGAGTCTCAACTACAAGCTGAAAGACATCGATCAGCTGTGCTACGACAAGAAGCGGAAGGACTGCGGAAGTCCCTGGAGCATTCAGATGCATACTTTCTGGTGCAACAGCAAGCGTTGGAGGATTTTAGCGCCAAACAAGACAAAGCTAATAAGCTTGCTAAAGTTATTGCCAGCATGGTGGATACCACGTTTCTTGAGCTCTTCTGAAGTTGTTTCAGTTATGCTCTTGTTTTGCCGCCGCGTTTATTTGTACTGGTGGCCAATTTTGATGGCCAGTGTATGTAATATGCTGCTTTGTTCCCTATATTTGCACTGGTGGTGAACTTTGATGCCCAGTGGATGTAATATGTGTAATAGCGGTAATAGGCTAGCGTTAATTGCTTGCTTATTTATTTCCTTATTGTCTTGTTTAGTTGTTTGCTTGTAGTCACTGCAGTTCTTTTTTGTGTTTTTCTAGTGGCCACAATAACCTATTTTTGGAACTAGGCCAAAATAATCATGGCAACACACGGACTGTTGTAACCATGGGCCTCCTGCGGGCCGTATGATCCATGGGCCTTCTACGGCCGTAGGATCCATTGGCCTTCTATACGGGCCGTAGGATCCATTGGCCTTCTACGGGTCGTATGATCCATGGGCCTTTTACGGGCCGTAGGATCCATGTGCCTTCTACGGGGCGTATCATCATTTCGCCAATCATGGGTCGTACTATTCGTGGACAATAACGGGCGACCCATGGGTAGGGCATGGGTATGAGATTGCGCCCATGGGTAACCCAGTGGGTACCCAGAAAATATTAATAAATGAAAATAACTCCTATGATATGTGGGGTCTACATCCAACTCCTATTGCCCAACTAACCATAGCTAATAGGCTCCCAACAACCAGCTCACACTCCTCCTATGCCCTATGTGACTCCTCGAAATGATGAAATCTTAACTCATCACCAACACACACTCTTCCAACTCTCGAACTAGAAAACCCTAGTTCCCGTCGTCGCCTTCCACTATGTCGGCTTCCACCAACCACTTATCGTAATCCCTTGTCGGCTGGAATTGGCCACACACTAGAGGATGTCATGTCGGTACTAGATTGATTGCCCATCATCACTTGAATATTACACTCATGTATGTACTTCTTTAAAATTTAAATACTATGTATGTTGTACCCATTGGGTATAGGATACCCGATGGGTATGGGCATGTGTGTCAATTTGTGCCCATGGGTATTGAAATGGGTGGGTATAGAAATTTTCTATGGGTATGGGTTTGGGCAAGAGAAGGTTGTACCCAGCCATACCCTACCCATTGCCATCCCGTTACGGGCCGTTAATAGGCAGTATTTGATAACTCTATGAAAACAGCCCAACGGGTTTTTTCGACATGAAAACGGCCCAACGTATTAACGGGCCACAAACGGGCCGACTGTAACCACGGGCTGAATTTGGCCCACAAGCAGAAAATGACAGTAACGGGCCTTAAGTAACCGAATGCTGGAAATGAGCCCAAGAATAAATGGGCCCTGACAAGGCCAAAAGATAACATGGGTTGGAAATGGCCCAACGGAATAATGGGCCGTTAATGGGTATAAAGTGATATAATGTTCATTACGGGCCAGTTTTACCACGGGCCATTAAGGGGCCGAGGGTTACTAAGGGCCTCATATGGGCCGAAAGACGTCATGGGCCATACATGGGCCGGAAGTTAAAATGGGCTGGAATTATATTGGACGGCCCAGATGACACTACTGGGCCTAATTCGGATAGGCCGTAAACGGGTCCTGGGATAGCGGGCTGTAAATGGCCTATATGCGAACATGCCGTTAACAGGCTTGTCGTGGGCCGGCCTTCCACCTTTTTACCAAGTCAAATGGGCCGGCCTTTTCACAGGAATGGGCCTCTATTGAGCCGTGCCACGTGTCGACGTATCATATGCGCTTTGGGTCCAATGAGTGGATGACATATGTCCCAACGATGAGCCGACACGTGTTTCCTCCAGCCAATGATGATTTTACACGTGGAAAATCCCCATTGGTCGGGGTTGTTAATGGGTTATCGGATCCAAAACCGAACCCGATAGCTTAACTGTGTTCCGTTATGGTGGATTCCACATGTCGGTCACCCTTGACGACAGCACTTCTGCGACACGCGATTTATCGTCATGGAAGTGGACACTTCCGTGATGATAATTTTGGTAATTTCATGGAACACTTCTACGACAACACAGGTATGACTATCTTGATTCTTTCATAAATTTTTCATGGATGTACATGCATGACAAAAAACGTGACCTACTGTGACAAACACGTATCATCACGGAAGTGTATTTTTTTGTAGTGGTGCGATCAAAAACTTCATGAAAGTTGTAATGGTTCTTCTTCACAGTATTTTGTGTGATCGTCATATTCTGAAGAATTGAACCAAATTGACGCTTGACCCACTTGTCATTGCGATCGACCTTCTGATGATTACTTAAGAGAATCTCACGATCAGTTATCACTCGTGGAGCAGTGGCTTGAGGAATTTGCTTTGAAGCATTTGCTGCAGTATCATGTGTGGCAGAGTTGTCATTGGTGGAATATGATGCAGCTTTGTGAAACTTTCCATCCAATGGATGAGTGCCTTCATCTATAACAGGAGCCTTGCCCTTCTCATCAGCTGAGAAAATGGTCCTTTTGAGGACTTCAATCGGGGGCAAGTAGCTGAGATGATTTTGAAAATCAGCCTTATAGTTGATTGAAGACCTTGATCTAATGAATCTCGTGATCCAAGGAGCGTAGGGCTTCGATTCAAACGGTGACAGAGCTACATTGGCCAAAGTCCTCATGAAGAAATCGTGGTAGTTGATAGGAATACCATGTATGATACTGAATAGCAGATTCTTCATTATGCCAACAACCTCTTCTTCATCAGAGTTGTGGTCCTTGATCGGACTGGGGGCTTTGGTCAATATTATGTATATTGTCCTTGGCACATAGAGTAGTTCCTTGACGAGGAATTTGGTCCTTGGAGCTTGGCCAGGCTTCAATGGCTTCATCAGCACTTGCATCAGATGATCTGAAAGTTCAGGTTCAGCATGGATGAGCCTTGCACCTTCAGTGGGAGGAAGGCATGAAGTAATTCAGAGGCCGGAGCTTTGTAGTGAGTGTTTTCAGTCATCTAGTCCAGCACCCATGAATTAACATTCAACATTTCTAGTAATGTGTAGCGTGGCAAATAATTGAAGAATGAGTTCTTCATTCCAATCACAAATGTCGGTGTAGAAATTGAGCAGCCTGACATCATGAAGAACACTGAGGACTGGGGTGAATCATGGTAGAGACTCCATATCCACATGAGGAATTTGCTCATGGTCAAAGATCTTGTCCTTATCGAACAGTAGTGAGGAATAAAAGTTCATCTGGCTGGTAGTCCAAAAACGCTTGCGTTGAAGTCGAGCAGAGTCATATGGATTGTAGTCAATGAAGAAATGGTGTTCAACAAAGAAGTCATCAGCCTTGAACTTCTGCTTCTTGGAGTGAGGGTTCTATGGCTTGGGCTTAAGATTAGCAGTTGAAGTCTTCATAGCCTCATGACGCACAACCTCTGGAACCACAAGCTGAGGATTTTGAGGAGCAGATTCATCATCAGCAGCCTTGGCCTCCATTTCTTCAGCACTAGCAGATGGAGCTTCTTCAGGGATAGAAAGAAGTGAAGCTTGTCATTCTTCAGAGCCTGTATGAATTTCTTCAGTTTGGATAGGGGGCTGAGGAATTTCTTGCAGAGGAGTGGTCAGTGGTGAATTGGGATGATGACTTTCCCAGTAGTCATCATTCAGAATTGGTGTTGTAGACCCAATATCCATATCCTCATCTTCTTCATCAATTTCTTCAACGCCTGCCTCTTTATCCATGAAACTGAGGCATGTGCGATGATACCAGCAGGGTTGAAGGGATATCATCCACTTCAATTTCTTCATCCAACTGCTCTGACGTAGTAGCAGAGGGATCTTCTTCATTTGATTCACTAGGAATCACATATTCCTCACCAAAGGGAACAATTTTCTTTGATGGCATGCTCGATATTGGAACAACATCTATGGGATGGGCATAAGAGCTCATCAAACTCTTCACTTTCTTTGGTGCTGAAGACTCTGAGAATGTAGATGCTTTCCTTTTCTTCACAGCTGCCCTCTCTACAGCTTTGGTCTTCTTCGCTTCTGATGTAGAAGGAAGGTTGATGCTTGTCATTTGTTAGGTGCAATTTCTTCAGGCGCAACTGATGCAATTGCCCTGACTTGTTCAGTTTCCTCAGGCACAGTAGCAGATGCTTCAACTGGCCTGGCTTGTTCTTCAAGCGCAACACTAGAGGTTGACCTAGAAGTTTCTTCAGTGGCTGGAATTTCTTCATCAGCCCTGGTGCTTTCAGAATCATCAATAGCCTGATTTTCATCAACTGCACTTGCATGTTCTTCAGTAGGCTGAGCAGATGCCTCAGCCTGAGGAATGTCATGTTGCGATGAGACTGCAACATTTGGCGTGAATGTCTTGGTCAGCTTGACGAATCTGACTTTGGCTCCCAGCCAATCAGCATATATTTGTCAAATTCATCACTGAGTCCCTTGATTTCTGTTTGCAGAGCTAAAACTTCATCAGGTGATAGCTTCAGAACATTGTTCTTCAGAAAGCGCTCTTTCTTGTACTGAGCTTTCTTCACTTTCCTCCCCTGTTCAAATTTCCATTTTTCTTCATTTATGAAGGCCGTCAACATATGACTTTGGCCAGGAGTGAGGTTCAGATCGGGCAGGGGAGTATTTGGGTCCTTGTGCCATATGTCAATGAAGCCAAGGATCAACTTTGGATCCAACATGAGGGGCACAACACTGCCTTTGGCTCTAGCGGCCCTTTGTTGTCTGTCTCTGATGATTTCAACCAATTCTTCATCATCAGCTTTGTCTTCACTAGACGGTACTTGGAAGGCGACCTGCTTCTTGTGAGGACTTGGCCTTCTGCCTCGTCCAGCAGTGGCCTTTGTATTCAGCAAGGTTGGAGCTGTTGAAGACTGTGGAGGAGCTGAAGAACTTGCAGATGGTCCCGAGGCAATAGGGATGCCCGTGGTCCTTTGGAAAGAGGCAAGATGCGCAGGTGCCGAGGATTTTGCAGCAGCCACTAAGGATTTTGCAGATGGGGCTGGAGATGCTTTTGAGGAAGTGGAGTGAGGCACCGGCCATGAGAGCTTTGAGGAACTTGGCCGTGAGGGCATTCCAGCTGAGGAACTGGGCTTGTGTGCGGGCTTCTTGGGCATAGCCTTCTTGGGCTTGCTAACAGAGGCCTCAGCAGCGGGAGTATCAGAATCTTCATTGAATTTCTTCACTGCTTCTTTGGCCATTTTGGCCAACTTGGCTCTTCGCTTTGCCCACTCCTTGGGAATTTCCTCACCTCTTCTAATGTTAGAGGGATCAGCAACTTGGCCTGGTGCCAATGGAGGTTTTGGGCATGGAGGGTGTACTGCGAATTTCTTCATGTACTTGGGAGTCACATATTGTCGGTGTACAAAAAGAGGGGTACACTTTTTTTGTACCCCTATAACTGTGCACGGGCAGTCTGAGCCACGGGCGCCACCACACCAAGCAAGGCAAGAGAGGTAAGCCAGGGAAAGACCGAAGCTCAAGGGAACTAGGACGACGCCAAGGCCAAGACCACGAAGAGCAAAAGGGACGAAGCGGATTCCCCCGGCAAGATCCTTGCCGGGAGACAGCTTTGGCAACCCCGGCAAGACCCTTGCCGCGGCGACTCGCCCCATGCCTACGGAGCAAATTACCCTTGAGTCCACTGCCCCCAAGGGGCAAGGATTCGGGAGACATCCCCGTGGTGGCATGTAGATCTTTGTGAAGACATTCAAGATCAGATACGCACTAAGAAGACAACGACCTTTGGCGAGATACCAGCCAGGGAAGACCACGAGACCCCCGGCAAGCACCTTGCCGGGGATGATAGCAGGCACCTCGACAAGACCCTTGCTGGGACCCCGGCAAGGCCCTTGCCGAGGACATCCGCAGGGCCACCATTAGGCCCACGCCGACTAAACCTCCACCACCGTACGCATGCAGCTGCTGACCCAACCAGCTAGGCAGGCACCTGCGTGGCGGCATGCAGATCTTCGTGAAGACCCACCACTGCGCCACCTCAGCTGCCTGCCTACCTACATGGCATCACAGGCATCGCTGGCCAGGGCGCGTGTCGACACAAGAAGGAGCGGCGACGGACGAGACAGGTTTCTCCCCCGTCCCCGATAAAGCAAGGACACCTAAGCAAGATGCATTAAATGCACCTTGTCATGTAATGCGAGGGATAACCTCGCGTCACTGTACCCTTTCCATCTCTTGTGTGCCACTGTGGCGACCCCTTTTTCTATAAAAGGAGGCCCGAGGCGACCAGGAGAAGGATTCGGCTTTTTGGAGCTCCTAATGCCCCAGAGCTAGCTCAAGAACAGGAATATACATGCACCAAAGCAGGAGTAGGGTTTTACGCATCCTCGCGACCTGAACCTGGATAAACAAACTATGTACTATCTGTTTGATACGCTCTTCTCACGACCCCGCGCCCCGCTAACCGTAGTAGGGATTCTTGTGATCCCATAGGTGTCGTTCCCACCGACATCTTTGGCGCACCAGGTAGGGGGCGCAATTGTGAGAATTGGCTCTAGCAGTTAGCCCATCACTCCTTTATCTTCGTGGCCCTTGGAGAAGAAAGGAGGCCAGAAGGTCGGCACTCGAGCGACTGCAAACAGAAGCTAAGTTGCACTGAACCCTTATTTGGTCTATCCTTCTTATATGAGATTATCCCCCCCCCCCCGGAGATGTCACGCCTTTGTATGAGAAACCTGCACGCCAGGGGGCTCTCCCACGATCGGCAACACCCTTGCCCTGTTTCGAGTCCGCTCAACAGCTCAAGCGGCTGCGTCGAGAATGGCAGAGTAGCCTTCCGCGATCAACAACGCTCTCGATTCTGACTCGAGTGAAGCTCGACAGTTCGAGCGGCCGCGTTCAGAACGGTAAGGTGGCTTGTACGGCAGCACGCATACCCGGCAGGCCCATGGGGATCCATCCCCAAAACGCCGCTAGGGGCTTCTGCGCCGGCTAACCTACCCAATCAACATAGGGCGCGCATACAAAGAGAAATTGAACGGGGAAATAACGTGCATGAAAATTAAGAGTACTGCAAAAGTTATGTTACATCACATCATTGTTGCGGTTCTAACTAAAGATAAAATTTGTCTTGGTCGGGAACCTGCAGCGGCGAAGAAGAACGGGATGCCTAATCCCGGCGCTGGCCTTCCACCCTCTTGATTTCGTCGATACTGCTAATGATGGGCTTGATGCGCTCCTTGAGCACTGTGAGGTCAGTACCATCTGGCAAGCTATCCATCGCGGCTTCGAAGTTGAGGTCGGGATTCCAGTACGCCATCTTGGTGAGGACCTTGGTCATGGCCCCCCAGCGAAGTCGCCGGGCCTCCCCGGCCAACGTGGCCGCTCTGTTGGAGTGAAGATAAGCCAAGGCTCCAAGGACGCCCTCGAAGAATTGGGTCAGCTTGGCGTTAACGGTCCCGCTGCGCTCAGGGGCATACCTCACATTTGGCATCCCCATGGTGGCCAACTGCGAGGTGACCCTGCCGGCGATGTCCTCCAGACGGCTGATCCATCTGTTCTCGCCCACCACATATTCCTGGTGGGAGGCGGCCTCGTTCGCCCGCAGCAGCTTCTCCTCCTCCAGGCTCCTGGTCAAGGTCTCCTCCCGAGCTCTGCTCCCCGACAACATCTTCTCGAGATTCTCCAGCTTCAGCTTGAGATCTCTGATGGAGTTTTGCGCTTCGGAGAGCTCCCCGGCCCTGCTGATGCCGCTCCTTGCGCCTCTACCAAGGCGCTGTTGAGCGTGCTGTTCTCATTGGACAGCTTGAGGGCCTGCTCCTTCAGCTTGTCCCGCTCTACCTCCAACTCCTTCACCTTGCCGGCATGGGCCAGAGCTTGGGCATCGAGTGCCTCTTTGTGCCTCTGCTCCAGCTTGCGAGTCTGTCGCACGACAAGGGCCTCGAACTCCTCATTCTTGCCGCGGAGCATTGCGGCAAGCTTCGCCTCACGCACGGAGAGGTCCTCTTCCTGGGAATCCAATGCGGCTTGATGCTGGTTCCGGGCGGCCTCGGCCGCGGCAACCAAGTTCGTCGCCTTTTCCTGGGCCTTCTCGATGTCAGCCATCTTCATGGTGAGCTCTACATCGCGCTTGGCCAATTCCCCCTGAAAGGCCCTCTGCTCCTCGCGAGTCTGGTGAAACCAGGTCTGCGTCTCAGCAACGCGCGCCTTGAAGTCCACCTCCGCCTTGTCCACTGTTGCCATCCTGGACTTGACCTTGTCCAGGCGAGCACGGTAGAGCACTTGGAGCTTTCGGAAATTGGCCCCCATGGCACAGAAAAGCTGCTCTTCTGGAGAACCATCACCGCCAACGCCCGGTTCATCGACCACCTCGAGCCCGGTGGCAGCAAGCACCTCGCCGTCAAAGACTTCCCCTTCGGCGGGCGCTCGGGAACTTAACGCCCCTGGAAGATGGACGAAAAGATCGTCACCCACCTTCAGATATCTGCCGGGGCCCGAGGTTGAGGACGAGGAAGGCTGATCATCAACCACCTCTTCCTCGGCGGTGCCTTGGTGGCCCCCGCAGCGGTGTCCTCGGCAGCATCCTTGGCGGCCTCATCGGCGGCGACCTTGTCAGCATCTCTGGCGGCCTCCTCGGCGGCAATCTTGTCGGCCTCCTCAGCAATATTCCCAACAATAGTATCCACGTCCTCCATATCTATTGAAGGAGGGCCTGGGCAGTAATGGGAGCAATGAAGCCAAGAAAAAGAGTAAGGGAAAAACAGAGACGGAGGACAGGCGACTCACCAGTGCCAGGCTGTGAAGCAGAAGTCCCCTCCCCGCCAGCATTTGGCGCCGTGGCAGAGTCACCAGCGCCCAAGTTCCCCTCTTCCTCCATGGGTGTGGGCTCCGTGCTTGATGCCCTTGCCGGGGACGCCCCTCGCGGCGGCGTAGTCGATGGGGGTGGTGTGTTGGGGGTAGCCCTCTGCGGCTCCTCCTGCTGCCGCTCCCCTCCTGCAAACCCGACAAGGTCAACACCATAGCATCGAACGCCTACCACATGTCGAATAAGAGGAGGGTGATGAACTTACGCTGGGGGCTGTGCCAGGGGCTGCTGTCCGGGCTGCTCAACACCACCAGTGGCGTCTTTGAAGCCCCAGCCGGGTGCTGACTGCTCGCTGAGGCCTTCGCCCTCTTCACCCTCTGGGCCAACGTCTCTGCATCCCTGCAAAAGCAAAAATGGATCAGGAGAGGTGACTTAATTTGGGGGAATGGAAATCGCAGTAAGGAACGGAGTACTTACTCGTCATCCATCTCCTCCTCTTCCACCACTTTCCTTTTCCTCTTCGGGCTAAGAGGCCCGAGATCAAAAGCGACCTCCGCGTCGACATCCGAGTCGACATCTGCCGGACGAGGCGAAGAAGGCGGGGTTTGTGCGTGCCCAGATGAGGAAGGGACTGTTGTCTTCTTCTCAGCGGCCTTCGTCAGCCTCTTCGCTGCCGTGGCCCTTGTGTGACGCCCGGACCCCTCCAGGGTCAATTGAGGCCGCGTAGCCCTGCCGGGCCGGACCGGCTCGCCGGAGCCAGACCGCCACAGGACTCGCCCTCTTCCCCTGGCTGGCGTCAAGCCCGCCACCACATCCTCCTCCCCCGACAACTCGTCGGCCGCATCTTGGACAAGCGGAGCTCCCGTGTCGGTGCTGCTAACCTCCCCGGAGGCCGCCGCCCACCGGGTGAGCTCCTCTTCCTCCGCAGCCATTGCGGCCTTGTCCTCCACACCCCCGGTGCTGCCGGCCTCCATGGCAAGCTGTGCCTCCCTCGCCCTAGTGGCGATGTAGTCCAGCTCTGCCTGGGTAGTGTCCATGACAAGCCACCGCTCGGTGCCAGCATTGACATATACCTCGATCAGGGTGTCAAAGAATTGCTGCACATCCGCATCCTTCGGCTCCTTCCATCTCGGGACAGGGCCGTGCGCATTACAGTCCGGCATCATAGCGATGATCTCGGACCGACGTGAATTATTGCACAACGGGACCACCCCCGCTGGCAACTTGAAAAACGGCCCCTTGAGGGCCTTGCCGACCTTTGCGGCAGCCCTCGCGGTCTTGCCGGTCCGTTCGACCTCGCCGTCGCGACCCACATCAAGCTGAAAAAGCTGCTGGCAGAAGTGGGCATGCGCCATCGCCGTGACATTATGGTCGAGGCCAGGGCGGAGTTGCATAATGTCAGCCGGATTTGTAAAGAGCCAGGCTGGCCTCCCCTTGTTGTGCAACGGGGCGATCCGGCGGCGAATGAAGTCCGCCCCGATCATCTCAAGGGTGAGTCCAGCCCGGGTCAGCCGGAGAATCCTGGTGGTGGCGACAATGAGCCTCCCGTCGGCGGCGGCGACATCACCCCAATCGCTGCCGTGAACCGGCGGCACTCGGCGGACCTTGCAGAATTCTGGCGGGTCTTCATCTTCAATCCAGCACCATCGGCCACGCCATTCCTCCCACCTCTCCTTCACGGCACCGTCCGGGTACGCCCCCTTGGATCTTGGGATCCAGGTGACGCAACCAGAGACGGCACCTCCCGGCTGGATCCGAGGGGAGAAATAATGGCGGAAGAGTGTCGTGTTGGGCTGCACCCCGGCAAAGCCTTCGCAAAGATGCGCAAAGAAAGCCATGCACACCACCGCATTCGGAGTAAAATCTAAGAGGCAAAAGCCGAAGGTGTGCATAATGTCGCAGAAGAAATCGGAAAAAGGGGGCATAACCCGCAAGAAAGATAATGGACGAAAAAGGGATACCGATTTGGGGCAGGATCGGTGCAAGCGGCAGGAATGACGCGCGTCGCCGGATGTCCCGAATTCTCTCCCCCCGTCTTCACTCCCCATAGAGGCCTGAAGGAGGCTCGGAGCTCACGAACATCAACCGTCAAGGGGAAGAAAAAGGCGGACTTCATCTGGTCCCCCAATAGCGCACTCTCCGGCGGCTCCACAGTCCCAGCGCCCTTGGCCACCCCCTTGCCCTTGAAGGATTTGGGCGCCATGGCGGCTAAGAAAGTTAGAGGACTGAGGGAGGGGGATGGCGAAGCAACGATGGCGGGCGACGGCGGAAGCTTAGGAAGGAAGGAAGAGAGGAAACGGCGGCTCTAAGATTGGAGAAGGCACGAGGAAAGAGGAGAAAGTGAGCAGCGCACCCACGGTTATTCCTTTTTTATGGGGGAAAACACGGGCCGCCTCCTTTCACATTAACTGTGATGTGACGCATGCCCGCGAGAACCAACCCCACGCATGCCGCCCACATCACACGCACCTCCCCACGCCGCGCCACGCGCAGGAGTCGTGGGAAGCGCAACGCGCGAAAAATCTTACCGCGGTAAAAAAACGCCCCGCCTGCCCGCGCACCGTTTTTGGGCCTAGCCCAACAACGTGTTGCGCTTATGTGTGGCCCAGGCCCGGGGGCTCCTGTCGGTGTACAAAAAGAGGGGTATACTTTTTTTTGTACCCCTATAACTGTGCACGGGCAGTCTGAGCCACGGGCGCCACCACACCAAGCAAGGCAAGGGAGGTAAGCTAGGGAAAGACCGAAGCTCAAGGGAACTAGGACGACGCCAAGGCCAAGACCACGAAGAGCAAAAGGGACGAAGCGGACTCCCCCGGCAAGATCCTTGCCGGGAGACAGCTTTGGCAACCCCGGCAAGACCCTTGCCGCGGCGACTTGCCCCACACCTACGGAGCAAATTACACTTGAGTCCACTGCCCCCAAGGGGTAAGGATTTGGGAGACATCCCCGTGGTGGCATGCAGATCTTTGTGAAGACATTCAAGATTAGATACGCACTAAGAAGACGACGACCTTTGGCAAGATACCAGCCAGGGAAGACCACGAGACCCCCGGCAAGCGCCTTGCCAGGGATGATAGCAGGCGCCTCGGCAAGACCCTTGCCGGGGCCCCGGCAAGGCCCTTGCCGAGGACATCCACAGGGCCACCATCAGGCCCACGCCGACTAAACCTCCACCATCGTACGCATGCAACTGCCAACCCAACCAGCTGGGCAGGCACCTGCGTGGCGGCATGCAGATCTTCGTGAAGACCCACCACTGCGCCACCTCAGCTGCCTACCTACCTACATGGCATCACAGGCATCGCTTGCCAGGGCGCGTGTCGACACAAGAAGGAGCGGCGACGGATGAGACAGGTTTCTCCCCCGTCCCCGATAAAGCAAGGACACCTAAGCAAGACGCATTAAATGCACCTTGTCATGTAATGCGAGGGATAACCTCGCATCACTGTACCCTTTCCATCTCTTGTATGCCACTGTGGTGACCCCTTTTTCTATAAAAGGAGGCCCGAGGCGACCAGGAGTAGGATTCGGCTTTTTGGAGCTCCTAATGCCCCAGAGCTAGCTCAAGAACAGGAATATACATCCACCAAAGCAGGAGTAGGGTTTTACGCATCCTCGCGGCCCGAACCTAGATAAACAAACTGTGTACTATCTGTTTGATCCGCTCTTCTCATGACCCCGCGCCCCGCTAACCTAGTAGGGATTCTTGTGATCCCATAGGTGTCGTTCCCACAGACACATATCTGTACTCCCTCCATTCTCTGGCCCTTCTCCTCTCAATCCATTGTATGCGCACCTTGCGCTGATTTTTGTTCTCCTTGCCATGTTTGGCTTCATCAGGAGTGCAATATTCCTCATAAATGTCATCAGGAATTTCAAAAGTAGTGTTTGCTTCTGGTCTCTGTCCTACCTTCTGAGGTCTTTTGCCATCAGCCATTTTCTTCAGCTGAGGATTTTTAACAATAGAATTCTCTAACAAGGTATGTAATTTTTATTCAAGGGACACTGCAAATGAGTTAAGTTGATGAGAACCTAGAGATTCAACGGCGGACATGTGTACCTGTGAACAGAGTATAGGTGCGAAGAATTTGGGGAGGTCACATGCGTTCTCAGAAGTTTTTGCAAAAGAATCAAGTTTGAGGAATTTGACCAGGAGCGTCTTGAGGAATTTCACTAAACGGTCTTTGACTTAAGTTCCAGAGTTGTATAGGTTGAAAATCCACACAATTGAAGAATCTTGAAGAAAAACGTTGCTTAGAGAAACAAATCAAGGAACAAATGCATGTGTGGTGTTTAAGAGTGTGGAAGTTGAACAATAAACACCTTTTGAAGATTTTGTGGAAATCATCAGAATCAACAAGGGCGGTAAAAATAGATTTTATTTACCCTTGACGAAGAACACGACGAACTGGGAGTTGAAGTTGAGAAGTTCATCCATTCAGATCTTCCACGCCCTAACTTGGCGGCGGAAGACAGCTATGGCGGCGGCGGAGTGAAGATTTCCGCGGTCGGCGCGAATACGTAGGCGACGAGGTCGAGGCAGTGAAGCTCTTCCTAACCTGCGACGATGAAAGGTAGCGATGGTGCTAGGTCAGAGAGCTCGAGCGAGGGGAGTGAGATCGAGCGGGGTAAATGAGGTAAGAGGAGGATGGGGTATTTATGGCCAAAGTGAAAAACCGCTCGTCCGAGTAAAATGGATGGACGTGCCCCTGACCCTTCTCATCCTAGCGACATGTGTTACCCACGTACTGTGAAGAGGAGATCGTGTGAGATCGTGGGTGAATAGAATAATCTTATTGTGGGATGCGGAACGGTTTGAGCGGCAAAAGCCAAAAATTGAGATATGAAAATTTTAAAGTTTCGTTCACAAATTCTTCAGCTGATAAGGACGCGGTGAAGATTTTGAATGGGCTTCAAATAGAATGCACATGAAAAATTTTGAATAGACTGGATTGAGTTTAGCATAGAGGGGGAAGTGTCCGATCACATTCACTTAGCAAAAAAGTCAACTTGAAGAAATAGCAATAAGTGAATGTTGTAGAGGACTTGAAAACTCAAATATATATATATAGTCAATGAAGAACATAGTCAGAAAGAGTGAAGACTTGTAAAGTTAAAGAATTTGAACAAACTGAGGAATTTCAAAAACTGGAAGAAAAAAACTCAAATTGAAGATTTACAACTTTTGTTGGTGGCGTGACCCACCGTATAAGAATGATGATTTCAGACGTCGCGTACAATTGTCTTAGGGCTCTGAAAATCAAATTCTTCGTTAATTTCTTCACACTTAGAGGGTTAGTCTTCATTGATTGAAGATAAACATTACTTCATGGTTGCACATATAAGTCATCAATTTGCATAAATGTTAGGATGTGTGTCCTTTTCAAAGAACATTCGAAGATTCTAAGATATTTAGCTCATACTGCAACTTGCTAAATCTCTTCTCATGCAAGGGCTTTGTGAAGATATCGGCTAGTTGTTCTTCAGTCTTCACGTGCTCAATAGAGATGTCGCCCTTCAACACATGATCTCGAAGAAAATGATTACGAATCTGGATGTGCTTTGTCTTCGAGTGCTGAACTAGGTTATGAGCAATCTTGATGGCACTCTCATTGTCACACAAGAGTGGCACATTCTTCACATTGATGTCATATTCCTTGAGGGTTTGCTTCATCCATAGCAATTGAGCACAGCACGAACCAGTAGCAATGTACTCAGCTTCAACGGTAGAGAGTGATACACAGTTCTTCTTCTTTGAGGACCAACATACTAACGATCGTCCGAGGAAATGGCATGTGCCTGATGTTGACTTGTGGTCCACACGATCACTAGCATAGTCGGAGTCAGAATATCCAATGAGATCAAAAGTCAAGCCCTTGGGATACCATAATCTAAGTGTTGGAGTGTGAGCTAGATATCGAAGAATATGCTTCACGGCCTTATGGTGTGATTACTTCTGTGTAGCTTCAAAGTGGGCACACATGCAAACACTAAGCATAATATCTGGCCTAGATGCACATAGATACAATAAAGAGCCAGTCATGGAGCGGTATACCTTTTGATCAAAGTCTATACCATTTTCATCAGTGCATAGATGACCATTTGTGGGCATAGGGATTTTGACGCCTTTGCAATCTTGCATGCCAAATTTCCTCAATACATCCTTGAGGTATTTCTCCTGACATATGAAGATGTCGTTGCGCTATTGAAGAATTTGAAGACCTAAGAAGAATTTCAATTCTCCCATCATAGACATTTGATATTCCTCACTCATCATATATGCACATTCGTCACTTCAACATTGGTTAGTGCAGCCAAAGATAATATCATCAACATATATTTGGCACACGAATAATTCATCATCATAGGTTTTGGTGAAAAGAGTTGGGTCAAGTGAACCGAGTTTGAAGCCTTTCTTCATGAGGAATTCCTTCAAGGTATCATACCACGCCCGAGGGGCCGGCTTGAGGCCATAGAGGGCCTTATTGAGTCTGAAGACTTGGTCAGGATGCTTAGGATCTTCAAAACCTGGGGGTTGAGCAACATATACTTCTTCCTCAAGATTACCATTAAGGAATGCACTTTTCACATCCATTCCATATCAGATGATATTATGTTGGTTAGCATAAGCAAGCAATATGCGAATAGCCTCAAGTCTAGCAACAGGTGCGAAAGTTTCATCAAAATCAATTCCTTCAACCTGTGTGTAGCCTTGAGCTACAAGACGAGCCTTATTCGTCACCACAAGGCCATTTTCATCTTGCTTGTTGCGGTAGATCCATTTGGTACCGATGATATTGTGCTTGCGAGGGTCTGGTCGCTTGACGAGTTCCCATACATTGTTGAGCTCGAACTGATGTAATTCCTCTTGCGTCGCTTGAATCCACTCAAGCTCTAGAAATGCCCCATCTACTTTGTTGGCTCTGTGATATAGACAAAAGCAAAGTGCACACAAAAGTTAGACAAAAGAGAAGCCTTTGAGCGTGTGAGAGGACCTGGTGCTTTGATGTCATTGATGATTTTTCTCATTTTGTACTTCATTTGCGACGCGAGGATGAGCGGGTTGATGACGTTGAGTGGGCTCAGCATTTTCTTCAGAGCCATTTTCCTCAGGTGCATAAGCATGATGTTCTTCATGTTCTAGAATGACTTCTTTAGCAGATTCTTCGATAGGAATGACATCCTCAGTAGCCTTGAATTTAATGGATTCCTCAGGTGACATTTCATCTAGCACAGGAGGTAGGTGCTCTCTTTGCGAGCCATTAGTTTCATCGAACTGCACATCTACAGTTTTAATAACCTTGCGGTGATAGGTGTTAAAGACTGTAGGTGTGCGAGTCCTTTCCGTAACCAAGCATGAAACCTTCATGTGCTTTCAGTGAAGGAAATATGCCCTAGAGGCAATAATAAAGTTATTATTTATTTCCTTATATCATGATAAATGTTTATTATTCATGCTAGAATTGTATTAACCGGAAACACAATACATGTGTGAATACATAGACAAACAGAGTGTCACTAGTATGCCTCTACTTGACTAGCTCGTTGATCAAAGATGGTTATGTTTCCTAACCATAGACATGAGTTGTCATTTGACTAATGGGATCACATCATTAGGAGCATGATGTGATTGACTTGACCCATTCTGTTAGCTTAGCACTTGATCGTTTAGTTTGTTGCTATTGCTTTCTTATGACTTATACATGTTCCTATGACTATGAGATTATGCAACTCCCGTTTACCAGAGGAACACTTTGTGTGCTACCAAACCTCACAGCATAACTGGGTGATTATAAAGGTGCTCTACAGGTGTCTCTGAAGGTACTTGTTGGGTTGGCGTATTTCGAGATTAGGATTTGTCACTCCAATTGTCGGAGGGGTATCTCTGGGCCCTCTCGGTAATGCACATCACTTAAGCCTTGCAAGCATTGCAACTAATGAGTTAGTTGTGGGATGATGTATTACGGAACGAGTAAAGAGACTTGCCGGTAACGATATTGAACTAGGTATTGAGATACCGACGATCGAATCTCGGGCAAGTAACATACTAATGACAAAGGGAACAACGTATGTTGTTATGCGGTCTGACCGATAAAGATCTTCGTAGAATATGTAGGAGCCAATATGAGCATCTGGGTTCCGCTATTTTTTATTGACCGGAGATGTGTCTCGGTCATGTCTACATAGTTCTCGAAACTATAGGGTCCGCACGCTTAATGCTACGATGACAGTTATATTATGAGTTTTATGTTTTGATGTACCGAAGGTTGTTCGGAGTCCTGGATGTGATCACGGACATGGCGAGGAGTCTCGAAATGGTCGAGACATGAAGATTGATATATTGGAAGCCTATGTTTGGATATCGGAAGTGTTCCGGGTGAAATCGGGATTTTACCGGAGTACCGGGAGGTTACCGGAACCCCCCGGGGGCTTAATGGGCCTACATGGGCCTTAGTGAAAAAGGAGGGAAGCAAGGGAAGTGTGGGGAGCGCCCCCCCTAGGCCCAAACCGAATTGGTTTAGGGCAAAGGGGGTCGGCCCCCCTCTTTCCTTCTTCCCCCCTCCCAAGTCCTAATCCAACTAGGAAAAGGGGGGAGTCCTACTCCCGGTGGGAGTAGGACTCCTCCGGTGCGCCTCTCCTCTTGGCCGGCCGCACCCCCCTTGCTCCTTTATATACAGGGGCAGGGGGCACCTCTAGATACACAAGTTGATCAAGTTGATCATCTCTTAGCCGTGTGCGGTGCCCCCCTCCACCATAGTCCACCTCGTTAATACTGTAGCAGTGCTTAGGCGAAGCCCTGCGTCGGTAGAACATCAACATCGTCACCACACCATCGTGCTGACAAAACTCTCCCTCAACACTCGGCTGGATCGGAGTTAGAGGGACGTCATCGGGCTGAACGTGTGTTGAACTCGGAGGTGCCGTACGTTCGGTACTTGATCGGTTGGATTGTGAAGACGTACGACTACATCAACCGCGTTGTGCTAACGCTTCCGCTTTCGGTCTACGAGGGTACGTGGACAACACTCTCCCCTCTTGTTGCTATGCATCACCATGATCTTGCGTGTGCATAGGAAATTTTTTGAAATTACTACATTCCCCAACAGTGGTATCAGAGCCAGGTTTTATGCGTTGATGTTATATGCACGAGTAGAACACAAGTGAGTTGTGGGAGATATAAGTCATACTGCTTACCAGCATGTCATACTTTGGTTCGGCGGTATTGTTGGATGAAGCGGCCCGGACCGACATTACGCGTACGCTTATGCGAGACTGGTTCTACCGACGTGCTTTGCACATAAGTGGCTGGCGGGTGTCAGTTTCTCCAACTTTAGTTGAACCGAGTATGGCTACGCCCGGTCCTTGCGAAGGTTAAAACGGCACCAACTTGACAAACTATCGTTGTGGTTTTTGATGCGTAGGTAAGAACGGTTCTTGCTAAGCCCGTAGCAGCCACGTAAAATTTGCAACAACAAAGTAGAGGACGTCTAACTTGTTTTTGCAGGGCATGTTGTGATGTCATATGGTCAAGACATGATGCTAAATTTTATTGTATGAAATGATCATGTTTTGTAACCGAGTTATCAGCAACTGGCAGGAGCCATATGGTTGTCGCTTTATTGTATGCAATACAATTGCCCTGTAATGCTTTACTTTATCACAAAGCGGTAGCGATAGTCGTGGAAGCATAAGATTGGCGAGACGACAACGATGCTACGATGGAGATCAAGGTGTCGCGCCGGTGAAGATGGTGATCATGACGGTGCTTCGGAGATGGAGATCACAAGCACAAGATGATGATGGCCATATCATATCACTTATATTGATTGCATGTGATGTTTATCTTTTATGCATCTTATCTTGCTTTGATTGACGGTAGCATTATAAGATGATCCCTCACTAAAATTATCATAGTATAAGTGTTCTCCCTGAGTATGCACCGTTGCGAAAGTTCTTCGTGCTGAGACACCACGTGATGATAGGGTGTGATAGGCTCTACGTTCAAATACAACGGGTGCCAAACAGTTGCACACGCGGAATACTCAGGTTAAACTTGACGAGCCCAGCATATAACAGATATGGCCTCGGAAAACGGAGACCTAAAGGTCGAGCGTGAATCATATAGTAGATATGATCAACATAGTGATGTTCACCATTGAAACTACTCCATCTCACGTGATGATCGGACATGGTTTAGTTGATTTGGATCACGTGATCACTTAGAGGATTAGAGGGATGTCTATCTAAGTGGGAGTTCTTAAGTAATATGATTAATTGAACTTAAATTTATCATGAACTTAGTACCTGATAGTATCTTGCTTGTCTATGTTGATTGTAGATAGATGGCCTGTGCTGTTGTTCCGTTGAATTTTAATGCATTCCTTGAGAAAGCAAAGTTGAAAGATGATGGTAGCAATTACACGGACTGGGTCCATAACTTGAGGATTATCCTCATTGCTGCACAGAAGAATTACGTCCTGGAAGCACCGCTGAGTGCCAGGCCTGCTGCTGATGCAATTAACGACGCTAAGAACATCTGGCAGAGCAAAGCTGATGACCACTCGATAGTTCAGTGTGCCATGCTTTACAGCTTAGAACCGGGACTTCAACGACGTTTTGAACGTCATGGAGCATATGAGATGTTCCAGGAGTTGAAGTTAATATTTCAAGCAAATTCCCGGATTGAGAGATATGAAGTCTCCAATAAGTTCTATAGCTGCAAGATGAAGGAGAACAGTTCTGTCAGTGAACATACACTCAGAATGTCTGGGTACCATAATCACTTGACTCGGCTGGGAGTTAATCTTCCGGTTGATACTGTCATTGACAGAGTTCTTCAATCACTACCACCAAGCTACAAGAGCTTCGTGATGAACTATAATATGCAAGGGATGAATAAAAAAATTCTCGAGCTCTTCGCAATGCTAAAGGCTGCGGAGGTAGAAATCAAGAAGGAGCATCAAGTGTTGATGGTCAACAAGACCACTAGTTTCAAGAAAAAGGGCAAAGGGAATAAGAAGGGGAACTTCAAGAAGAACAGCAAGCAAGTTGCTGCTCAAGAGAAGAAACCCAAGTCTGGACCTAAGCCTGAAACTAAGTGCTTCTACTGCAAGCAGACTGGTCACTGGAAGCGGAACTGCCCCAAGTATTTGGCGCATAAGAAGGATGGCAAGGCGAACAAATGTATATGTGATATACATGTTATTGATGTGTACCTTACTAATGCTCGCAGTAGCACCTGGGTATTTGATACTGGTTCTGTTGCTAATATTTGCAACTCGAAACAGGGGCTACGGATTAAGCGCAAGATTGGCTAAGGACGAGGTGACGATGCGCGTGGGAAATGGTTCCAAAGTCGATGTGATCGCGGTCGGCACGCTACCTCTACATCTACCTTCGGGGTTAGTATTAGACCTAAATAATTGTTATTTGGTGCCAGCGTTGAGCATGAATATTATATCTGGATCTTGTTTGATGCGAGACGGTTATTCATTTAAATCAGAGAATAATGGTTGTTCTATTTATATGAGTAATTTCTTTTATGGTCATGCACCCATGAAGAGTGGTCTATTCTTATTGAATCTCGATAGTAGTGACACACATATTCATAATGTTGAAGCCAAAAGATGCAGAGTTGATAATGATAGTGCAACTTATTTGTGGCACTGCCATTTAGGTCATATCGGTGTAAAGCGCATGAAGAAACTCCATACTGATGGACTTTTGGAACCACTTGATTATGAATCACTTGGTACTTGCGAACCGTGCCTCATGGGCAAGATGACTAAAACGCCGTTCTCCGAAACTATGGAGAGAGCAACAGATTTGTTGGAAATCATACATACAGATGTATGTGGTCCTATGAATGTTGAGGCTCGTGGCGGATATCGTTATTTTCTCACCTTCACAGATGATTTAAGCAGATATGGGTATATCTACTTAATGAAGCATAAGTCTGAAACATTTGAAAAGTTCAAAGAATTTCAGAATGAAGTTAAAAATCATCATAACAAGAAAATAAAGTTTGTACGATCTGATCATGGAGGAGAATATTTGAGTTACGAGTTTGGTCTACATTTGAAACAATGCGGAATAGTTTCGCAACTCACGCCACCCGGAACACCACAGCGTAATGGTGTGTCCGAACATCGTAATCGTACTTTACTAGATATGGTGCGATCTATGATGTCTCTTACAGATTTACCGCTATCGTTTTCGGGTTATGCTTTAGAGACAGCCGCATTCACGTTAAATAGGGCACCATCGAAATCCGTTGAGACGACGCCTTGTGAACTGTGGTTTGGTAAGAAACCAAAGTTGTCCTTTCTGAAAGTTTGGGGCTGCGATGCTTATGTGAAAAAGCTTCAACCTGATAAGCTCGAACCCAAATCGGAGAAATGTGTCTTCATAGGATACCTAAAGGAGACTGTTGGGTATACCTTCTATCACAGATCCGAAGGCAAGACTTTTGTTGCTAAATTCGGAGTTTTTCTAGAGAAGGGGTTTCTCTCGAAAGAAGTGAGTGGGAGGAAAGTAGAACTTGATGAGGTAACTGTACCTGCTCCCTTATTGGAAAGTAGTTCATCACAGAAAACGGTTTCTGTGACACCTACACCAATTAGTGAGGAAGTTAATGATGATGATCATGAAACTTTAGATCAAGTTGTTACTGAACCTCGTAGGTCAACCAGAGTAAGATCCGCACCAGAGTGGTACGGTAATCCTGTTCTGGAAGTTATGTTACTAGACCATGACGAACCTACGAACTATGAAGAAGCGATGGTGAGCCCAGATTCCGCAAAATGGCTTGAGGCCATGAAATCTGAGATGGGATCCATGTATGAGAACAAAGTGTGGACTTTGGTTGACTTGCCCGTTGATCGGCAAGAAATTGAGAATAAATGGATCTTCAAGAAGAAGACTGACGCTGACGGTAATGTTACTGTCTATAAAGCTCGACTTGTTGCGAAAGGTTTTCGACAAGTTCAAGGGATTGACTACGATGAGACCTTCTCACCCGTAGTGATGCTTAAGTCTGTCTGAATCATGTTAGCAATTGCCGCATTTTATGATTATGAAATATGGCAGATGGATGTCAAAACTGCATTCTTGAATGGATTTCTGGAAGAAGAGTTGTATATGATGCAACCGGAAGGTTTTGTCGATTCAAAGGGAGCTACCAAAGTGTGCAAGCTCCGGCGATCCATTTATGGACGTGTGCAAGCCTCTCAGAGATGGAATAAACGCTTTGATAGTGTGATCAAAGCATTTGGTTTTATACAGACTTTTGGAGAAGCCTGTATTTACAAGAAAGTGAGTGGGAGCTCTGTAGCATTTCTGATATTATATGTGGATGACATATTACTTATTGGAAATGATATAGAATTTCTAGATAGCATAAAGGGATACTTGAATAAGAGTTTTTCAATTAAAGACCTCGATGAAGCTGCTTACATATTGGGCATTAAGATCTATAGAGATAGATCAAGACGCTTAATTGGACTTTCACAAAGCACATACCTTGACAAAGTTTTGAAGAAGTTCAAAATGGATCAAGCAAAGAAAGGGTTCTTGCCTGTATTACAAGGTGTGAAGTTGAGTAAGACTCAATGCCCGACCACTGCAGAAGATAGAGAGAAAATGAAAGATGTTCCCTATGCTTTAGCCATAGGCTCTATCATGTATGCAATGTTGTGTACCAGACCTAATGTGTGCCTTGCTATAAGTCTAGCAGGGAGGTACCAAAGTAATCCAAGAGTGGATCACTGGACAGCGGTCAAGAACATCCTGAAATACCTGAAAAGGACTAAGGATATGTTTCTCGTTTATGGAGGTGACAAAGAGCTCATTGTAAACGGTTACGTTGATGCAAGCTTTGACACTGATCCAGACGATTCGAAATCGCAAACCGGATACGTTTTTACATTGAACGGTGGAGCTGTCAGTTGGTGCAGTTCTAAACAAAGCGTCGTGGCGGGATCTACATGTGAAGCGGAGTACATAGCTGCTTCGGAAGCAGCAAATGAAGGAGTCTGGATGAAGGAGTTCATATCCGATCTATTTGTCATACCTAGTGCATCGGGTCCAATGAAAATCTTTTGTGACAATACTGGAGCAATTGCCTTAGCGAAGGAATCCAGATTTCACAAGAGAACCAAGCACATCAAGAGACGCTTCAATTCCATATGGGATCTAGTCTAGGTGGGAGACATAGAAATTTGCAAGATACATACAGATTTGAATGTTGCAGACCCGTTGACTAAGCCTTTTCCACGAGCAAAAAATGATCAGCACCAAGGCTCCATGGGTGTTAGAATCATTACTGTGTAATCTAGATTATTGACTCTAGTACAAGTGGGAGACTGAAGGACATATGCCCTAGAGGCAATAATAAAGTTATTGTTTATTTCCTTGATAAATGTTTATTATTCATGCTAGGATTGTATTAACCGGAAACATAATACATGTGTGAATACATAGACAAACAGAGTGTCACTAGTATGTCTCTACTTGACTAGCTCGTTGATCAAAGATGGTTATGTTTCCTAACCATAGACATGAGTTGTCATTTGATTAACGGGATCACATCATTAGGAGAATGATGTGATTGACTTGACCCATTCCGTTAGCTTAGCACTTGATCGTTTAGTTTGTTGCTATTGCTTTCTTCATGACTTATACATGTTCCTATGACTATGAGATTATGCAACTCCTGTTTACCAGAGGAACACTTTATGTGCTACCAAACATCACAACGTAACTGGGTGATTATAAAGGTGCTCTACAG
Source organism: Triticum urartu (assembly GCF_056163025.1). Taxonomy (NCBI): domain Eukaryota; kingdom Viridiplantae; phylum Streptophyta; class Magnoliopsida; order Poales; family Poaceae; genus Triticum; species Triticum urartu. The sequence continues at coordinate 224,201,787 of NC_141879.1, read as the reverse complement.
GTGTCTCCGAAGGTACTTGTTGGGTTGGCGTATTTCGAGATTAGGATTTGTCACTCCGATTGTTGAAGAGGTATCTCTGGGCCCTCTCGGTAATGCACATCACTTAAGCCTTGCAAGCATTGCAACTAATGAGTTAGTTGTGAGATGATGTATTACGAAACGAGTGAAGAGACTTGCCGGTAACAAGATTGAACTAGGTATTGAGATACCGACGATCGAATCTCGGGCAAGTAACATACCGATGACAAAGGGAACAACGTATGTTGTTATGCGGTCTGACCGATAAAGATCTTCATAGAATATGTAGGAGCCAATATGAGCATCCATGTTCTGCTATTGGTTATTGACCGGAGACGTGTCTCGGTCATGTCTATATAGTTCTCGAACCCGTAGGGTCCGCACGCTTAACGCTACAATGACAGTTATATTATGAGTTTTACGTTTTCATGTACCGAAGGTTGTTCAGAGTCCCGGATGTGATCACGGACATGACGAGGAGTCTCGAAATGGTCGAGACAGGAAGATTGATATATTGGAAGCCTATGTTTGGATATCGGAAGTGTTCCGGGTGAAATCAGGATTTTACCGGAGTACCGGGAGGTTACCAGAACCCCCCGGGGGCTTAATGGGCCTACATGGGCCTTAGTGGAAAAGGAGGGAAGAAGGGAAGTGTGGGTCGCGCCCCCCCCCCAAGGCCCAAACCAAATTGTTTTAGGGCAAAGGGGGCCGTCCCCCCTCTTTCCTTCTTCCCCCCTCCCAAGTCCTAATCCAACTAGGAAAAGGGGGGAGTCCTACTCCCGGTGGGAGTAGGACTCCTCCGGCGTGCCTCTCCCCTTGGCCGGCCGCACCCCCCCCCCCTTGCTCCTTTATATACAGGGGCAGGGGGCACCTCTAGACACACAAGTTGATCAAGTTGATCATCTCTTAGCCGTGTGTGGTGCCCCCCTCCACCATAGTCCACCTCGATAATAATGTAGCAGTGCTTAGGCGAAGCCCTGTGTCGGTAGAACATCAACATCGTCACCACACCGTCGTGCTGACGAAACTCTCCCTCAACACTCGGCTGGATTGGAGTTAGAGGGACGTCATCGGGCTGAACGTGTGCTGAACTCGGAGGTGCCGTACGTTCGGTACTTGATCGGTCGGATCGTGAAGACGTACGACTACATCAACCGCGTTGTGCTAACACTTCCGCTTTCGGTCTACGAGGGTACGTGGACAACACTCTCCCCTCTCGTTGCTATGCATCACCATGATCTTGCATGTGCGTAGGAAATTTTTTGAAATTACTACGTTCCCCAACATTCAGTGCAAATTTAGAATTGTGACGAGGATCTCTAATCCAACATTTAGCACCGAAGACTTTGAAATAACTCACATTGGGTTTCTTGTTAGTGAGGTGTTCATATGAGGTTTTTTTTGAAGAATTTGTGAAGATATACCATGTTGATGATGTGGCACGCAGTATCAATTGCCTTAGGCCAAAAGCGGGGAGGTGTCTTGTATTCATCTAGCTAGTGCGAGCCATCTCAACAAGAGTCTTGTTCTTGCGCTCCATGACGCTATTCTGCTGAGGAGTATAAGGAGAAGATAATCCATGAGTAATACCAAGTTCATCAAGATAGTCATCAAGACCAGCATTCTTGAACTTGGTCCCATTGTCACATCTTCACACTGAAGTTTGTTGAAGCCCTCGAGGAAAATCATTTGAAGACTTCCTGCACTTCAGTTTTGTAAGTGATGATATGCACCCATGTGTAATGAGAATAGTCATCAACAATAACAAATCCATATAAAGATGCATCATTAGTGAATGTGGCATAATGAGTAGGGCCGAAGAGATCCATGTGAAGCAATTCAAATGGACGAGTGGTAGTCATGATAGTCTTTGAGGGATGCTTGTACTTGGTCCTCTTTCCAGCTTCACAAGCTCCACACAGGTGATCCTTGAGTAATTTGACACCCTCAATGCCAATGACATGCTTCTTCTTTGCGAGTGTGTGCAAGTTCCTCATGGCAGCATGACCTAGTCATCGATGCCATAACCAGCCTTCTGAAGCTTTTGCAAGTAGACATGTGGCAGGTTGGGGTCCTGTAGAGAAATCAACAATATACAAGTCTCCTCTCCTAAAGCCTTCGAAGATTTGGAATTGTCAGCTTCCATGATCACAACACAACGATACTTGCCAAAGACAACAACCATATCAAGATCACAAAGCATTGAGACAGACATGAGGTTGAACCCTAAGGACTCGACAAGCATGACTTTGTCCATGTGTCGATCCTTTGAGATCGCAACCCTACCTAGACCCAATACCTTGCTCTTCCCTTTGTCAGCGTAGGTGATATGCTTCAGATGCGATGGAGATAAAGTAGTGTCCATCAATAGGTTCTTGTCACCAGTCATGTGATTTGTACATCCACTGTTGAGGACCCACTTAGTGGCTTTGGGTTGATCATCCTGCGGATGAATTAGTGCATCTTAAGAACTCATATACTTCATCAGTGAAGAACATGACATCAAATTCATCAGATCAATTTCATCAAACAATACAACAGATATAGTAGTATTACGATGTGAGAAATGAAAGATCATTTATTCATGATTGGCTTGCGTCCTTACGAGCATATATATTCAGGTCTCCAGCAAATTCTTCAGACAATTAAGTTTGTCTGGAGACCTTACCGTGCATAAGAGATTAGTTCTTTTTCTTCACCACCCACATCTGGAGGGGTGGCAAAGAGTTCATCATTCTGCGAGCTCCATAAGAAAAAGGTGGCATCGAAGCCAGTCCACTTTGTTTCACATAAGAGGGGTTAGAGTAAGCATATGAATAAGCAGAGAGATTCTTCGAGGAATTATGAACATAATGATTTGAAGAATAATGCACATATTCATAGCCCTTAGGCTTTCCCTGTGAAACTGAAGTGTTAGCACGATGATGTTCATATGATGATCTTGATCCATATGAGGAATTTGATCCACGTGAGGAATTTGGTCCATATGAGGACTTGGATCCATATGAAGACTTTGGTCCATATGAAGAATTTGATCTAGAGTTCCTATTCCTCACAGGTGGTGTCATGATGACATTCACCTGAAGACTTTCAAGGCACCCTTTGGGACCCAGATTCTCTTCATAGGGGGGTCGTTCCTATAGTTAGTTCCAACATATCTAGCAAATATTTCACCCTTTCGATTTTTGAATAGTTTATAGTTGGAGTCAAATGACTCATCAGAAGAATATGAAGATTCACATGTAAAGCCAGATAAAGTGGATGGATCTACGGGAGGTCCCTTTGCAGCAACCCATGAGGTTTTGGGATACTTCTCAGGTTTCCAGTAGGTCCCATCAGCATTGAGTTTCCTCTCAAAGGCAATACCCTCTTTCCTAGGGTTCCTGTTGAGGATCTGCTTCTTAAGCACATCACAAAGAGCCTGATGCCCTTTGAGGCTTTTGTACATGCCTCTCACATACAATTCCTTCAACCCTGCATTGTCAGTGATACTAGAGGTATCCTTAGATGAGGAATTTGTGATAACAGAGACAGTTGAAGAATTTTCAGCAATAGAAGCATTTGAACTTTCAGGTGAAGAATTAGCAGATTCTCTTTCAATGCATTTCAAACATGGTGGAATGAATTCAACCTGAGCGAAACTGATCTGTTGAGCTAGAAATGAATCATGTTCCTTCTAAAGATCTTCATAACTCACCCTTAGCTTCTCAAGATCTTGCTTTCTTTGAAGAAATTCATAAGAAAGCTTCTCATGATCAGCTAAGAGAGTGTTATGATGACTCTGAAGGTTATCAAACTTAGACTGAAGTCTCTGAAGATTATCAGTCAGAGTTTGAGTTCGATCCATTTCTTCACCCAACAAGTCATCGCTTTTGTCTAGCATATTTTGAACCTTTTCAAAAGCGTTTTGTTGTTTCATAGAAATCTTAGCAAGTTTAGAATAGCTAGGCTTGAGGTTTTCATCAGATATATCCTCACTTGATTCAGAGGAGGGATATTTGAGTACCTTGGCACCTTTTGCCATGAAGCAATAGGTGGGAGCGTAGTCATCATCAATGTCGTCAGCAGTGTTGGGGAAGTCATTTTCCTCAGAGTTGAAGATGGACTTGCTGACGAAAGTAGTAGCGAGGGCTAGGCTCTCCACACCAGAGTCTGACTCCTTAGATGCCTCCTCTTCCTCATTTTCCTCAGATTCAGCTTCAGAGTCCATTTCCTTTCCAATGAATGCTCGGGCCTTTTTGGAGCTGCTCTTCTTATGAGATGAAGACTTTGAAGATTTTGACGATGAGGACTTTGAAGATTTCTTCTTATTCTTTGAGTCATTAGAAATGTAATCCTTGTATTTCTTCTTCTTTGATTCCTTCTTCAATTGAGGACAATCAGTAATGTAGTGACCAGGTTTCTTGCATTTGTGGCAAGTTCTTTTCTTGTAGTCATGGGATGAGGAATCTGATCTCATGCCATCACCTCTTGAGGATTTACCAAAGCAACCACTGAGGGAGTCCTGGACTAAGGGGTCCTCGGGCTTTCGGCCTGCTAGCCATGGGCCGGACTGATGGGCTATGAAGAACACGAAGACCGAAGACTGCACCCATGTCCGGAGGGGACTCTCCTTGGCGTGGAAGGCAAGCTTGGCGACCAAATATGTAGATTCCTTTTCTTTGTAACCGACCTTGTGTAACCCTAGATCCTCCCGGTGTCTATATAAACCGGAGGGCTTAGTCCGGATCGGGAGATATTCATTACCATAGCCATACAAGATAGGCCTCTAGGGTTTAGCCATTACGATATCGTGGTAGATCAACTCTTGTAATACTTATATTCATCAATATCAATCAAGCAGGACGTAGGGTATTACCTCCATAGAGAGGGCCCGAACCTGGGTAAACATCATGTCCCCTGTCTCCTGTTACCATCGACCTTATACGCACAGTTCGGGACCCCCTTGTCGGTGTCAAAACCGGGGGATCTCGGGTAGGGGGTCCCAAACTGTGCGTCTAAGGTCGATGGTAATAGGAGACAGGGGACACAATGTTTTACCCAGGTTCGGGCCCTCTCTATGGAGGTAATACCCTACGTCTTGCTTGATTGATCTTGATGAATATGAGTATTACAAGAGTTGATCTACCACGAGATCGTAATGGCTAAACCCTAGAGCTCTAGCTTGTATGGTTATTATAATGAGTATCTCCTCCGGACTAAGTCCTCCGGTTTATATAGACACCGGGAGGATCTAGGATTACACAAGGTCGGTTACAAAGAAAGGAATCTACATATTTTGTCGCCAAGCTTGCCTTCCACGCCAAGGAGAGTCCTATCCGGACACGGGTGTAGTCTTCGGTCTTCGTATCTTCACAGACCATCAGTCCGGCCCATGGCTAACAGGCCGGACGCTCGAGGACCCCTTAGTCCAGGACTCCCTCAATAGCCCCTGAACCTGGCTTCAATGACAAGGTATCCGGCGCGTAGATCTGTCTTCGGCATTGCAAGGCGGGTTCCTCCTTCCGAACTCCAAGGTAGTCTTCGTATGTATTGAACGTGTCCAGACGTGTAACACACAACACACACAACCGTAGAGACAATATAATATTCCAAGAGTCCCATCTGCTCACAACTTTTTACAACATGACATCACGTCTGCCCGGTCACTATATCGAACCGTTTTGTCTGCCATCCCGTGTTTCGAGATGCGATTTCCATTGGCATGTCTTGTCAAAGCAGAGATCATGTCCCCTTATTGCGGGATTCTCATCAATACGGGCATGGGTAACCCAACCATGCCGTTTACACAGCCCTTGGGAGTAGGCGAATTTTAAGGCGAGTGGGGAGGTGTTCAATATTTACTGCCTTTATAAGGAGATAAGAATCCCTTTTCTTCACCCACGCCTTCTCTCTTCCTCTGCCCTTCCACTCTTGAGCTCCAGCGCCCAAGTTCTCATCTTATCCATCTCGAGCAAGCACTCAACCATGTTCAGATCCGAAGGTCAAGGAAAGTGGATGGCCTCCTCCGTCCAGGAGGAGCACATCGCCGAGCTTCGGGCGGCCGGGTACCTGGCAAAGGGAATCGCCCACCGCCTTCCGGCCCAGGGACAAATCATTCCCACGCTGAAGCCCAACGAGAGGGTAGTATTCATCCCTCCTTTCCTCCGCGGGTTAGGATTTCCACTCCACCCCTTCGTCCGCGGGCTGATGTTCTACTACGGGATAGACTTCCATGATCTATCCCAGAACTCCCTCCTCAACATCTCGGCGTTCATCGTCGTGTGTGAGGCCTTCCTTCACATCCAACCCCACTTTGGGCTATGGCTCAAGGTCTTCAATGTGAAGCCGAAGGTGGTGGATGGCCAGCACGCGGAGTGCGGAGGCGCCATGGTGAGCAAGCTGGCCAACATCTCCTAGCCGAAAGGCACTTTCGTGGAGACTGTAAAAGAATGGCAGAAACATTGGTTCTATATCACTGAGCCCCGCGGCGCCACCTAGGCTGCAACTGCCGAATTCAACTCTGGTGCTCCCGTGCGACTTACTTCCTGGGTCGAGAAGGGCCCGAACTGGTGTTTGCCAGACGAGCTGACAGCGCTGCAAACGCGCATTCAAAGCATGGTGGATAAAGATATCAAACTCGTCGATATAATCCAGGTGATGCTGGTTCGCCGGATTCTTCCATGCCAAAGCCGAAGTCGCCCTCTATGGGAGTTCAATCCGAAGAAGCACCATACCCTGAAGAGGCTCTTTGAAACCACTCACGAGGATGCCTAGAGGTTGATTTTTAAGGGCAATGAAACACCGCCGGCCATAGATTCGGACCGCGGGCATGACATCAACCACCTCGCCAACGAGGTATATTATTCTTACTACATCCCTTACTTGCTTGTTTCAAGGATGATGTCTAAGCTTTTATCGTCATTGATTCTTCAGGACTGGATGGAGAGGGCGAAGCGGATCCAATGTTCGGCTCCGCTGCCTGAAGAACCAGTCATCCCGCGTTTAGCGAAGATGCTGATGCCGACGCCCTACAAGGCGCCGGAGAAGAAGGCTACAGGGAAGGCCAAGGGGGTCCGGAGTGGCCCCTGCCACAAGGGTGCTTCGGACGCAACGTCCGAAGATAAGACTCATTCCTCCGCCGCCGAAGACGACAACGATGAGGAGGAGGAGGAAAACAACCCTCCCCTGATGAAGGGAAGAAGAAGAGGGCGGCCTCCACCATTCTGGAGGCGGAGGCGCCCAAGAAGGGGAAAGGCCCACTCGTGGGCAGCTCCGCATGGGACGTTGAAAGCAGTCTGGAGCAACGCCCCCGCACTAAGCCGCGGGCCGCATCATAAGTGCTAACACTTATATCTGCCCATAAAGTTTCTCCTCCTCATTGTATTAACATGATTGGTGAGGTTATTGTAGTCCGGCCCACAACAGCTCCCCGCGATCCTCGTCAGGAGGCTCGCTGGATTCCAAGGTGATGGCCAGCGATTCACCACAAGCCGCTCACTCCCCCAAGGCCAAGGACGATGTGGAGGTGCTATCCCGAAGGACTGTTCCAAGAGGGGGAGAGGCTCAGGAGGCGCCAGAAGGCGAAACCTCCGTCGCCGGACACCAAGGGGAATCAATCCCCATGGAGACTGGTGGGGAGGGCCGTATTTAGTTTGGCCCTCAGCCAGACTCAATTCCGGAGACCGATGCGGCTCTGGAATCCGGCACGCAACCTCCTTCGAAAGAAGGGGGTGCCTATTTCGCTAGTGACCCCTGTCCAACCAGGGGCACCGGATAATCTGCTGGAGGCGCTGCGAGGCGCTTCCATTGTGGATGAGCACCATGTCCTTATGGGCATGGTAATTGAAAGGGTTCAGTCCGCCAAGAGCGGACTAACCGAAGCCTGCAGTAGCCTGCTGACAGGTTTTGAGGTAAGCAACGCAAAAAAGAGAAAATCTCAATGTAGACAATAGCCCCTGAGACACTGTCCGGTGTTCGGAAAGAAAAAGGCGGATAGAGGATCAATCTCCTATTGCAGGAAACTAACTAAAATTTTCTGAAATGTAAACACAGGTGTCGCTGTTGGCCGCAGCCTCGCATAGTGCCGAAGTCTCCGGACTGAAGCAGAAACTGGCGGAGGCCAATGAGGAGCTGGGCCAGGTGAAGAGGCAGCTCCAGGAAAAACAAGGTAAGTAATAACCTGTTATGTATTCAAAAAAAGAAAAATGATATGCAATGAATGAAATGCCATGATGTGTACAGAGGCGACGACCGAGGTTGAGGCCCTAAAAAAGGCCCTGATTGAAGCCGAAGGGAAGGCTGTCAAGGAGCAGGCCGCTCGGAAGAATCTCAAGGCCCGGGTCAACAAGGTCCAACAGGAGCTCGAGGACGCGGTGAAGAAGTGCAAGGCCTTGGAGCATGATGCGTCGGTTCAAGAGACCGAACTTGCCAAGGCTTGTCAGAGTGCGGAGGCAGCCCGGAATGAGGCCCAGGGTGCCCTCCAGGAGATCCAGGAGGCCAGGAAGATCGTGGTGGGTAAGGCATTCAATATGCAAAGCAAGAATGTGAAGATGAAATATTGTTTACTAACCCGGATTCGGAGTTCTCCAGGGGCTTTTACTGATCTGCCACGCAGTGTGGCTGACGCCGCAGAGTTCTTCCGAGCTGAAGAAGGGAGCTCCATGGAGAAGCTGTTTTGGTCGCAATATCTCGCACCAGAACATCCGGTGCCCTTCAGCGATTAGCTAAAACAGCTGGTCGAGCTGCATAGGGTGGCCGAACTAGCCATGAAGGATTTAATAATCCGGTTGTGGCCAGCCGAAGCTATACCCGGCAGTTACTTCGGCCTCGTGAAGCGACTGGTGGATGCCTGTCCTCGGCTGGACGTCGTCAAGCGGTCCATCTGCATCGAGGGCGCACGTCTGGCCTTCTCCTATTGCAAGGTCTGGTGGGCGAAGCTGGACGCTGTGAAATTAGCGACTGAGGGGCCACCGGAGAGCAAGGTGCACCGCACACCCGAGCGATACTTCAGCGATGTCTTGGAGGGGTCCCGCATTGTTGCGGATCATTGTGCGAAAGACACTATCTTTGAATGAATGTATTCGAGCTCCCTCTACCTTGTATGATAAAACAAAGTAATTGTGCAATATAATGCTGGTTATGTTTTTAAATTTTTACTTCCTGTGCGGCCGTGTTGTATGAAATCTGAGGGTTAACCAGTCATCGGCTTCTGCCCCCACGTAGGTAGTACGTGGGTCTTTGGGATGGAATCTAAACAATCTTGATCCAATTAGATGGTCCTTGAAGGAGTTGTTTAGCGCAACGAACCAGGCAACCAGACTATGCGGCTGTAACGCCCTCACTTAGCCATAGGAGTTCGACAATAAAAACATGGGCGCAGCCCCTAGTATCCGAACTAGAGTGCTATAAGTGTCTGATCGGGAAGTACCAATCCTTCGCGTAATGTGGAAGAAATCTCCAACGATTTGTAACCTCCGAACAGCTGACCGGCTCTCGCTGCATTATGACAGTCAGTTTCCGGCTTTCTCTACTGAGGTGCTCCTTTGGATAAACCAAGGCACAATCGAAGTAGTTCTCCCTTTACTACCTTAGCCGATATAGCGGAACATAAGGTAGCAAGCACAGGAGCCGGGCAACCCAACTATTGACCAAACACATGATTCGGAGCCAATTCATATAATGCAAAATTCGGGTGCCGAACTATACTTATAAAAAGTGTTCAGACTTTTGTTGCCGCAATGTGGGGTGCTATGAAGCCCCTGGCAAACATCACATGTACCAAAGTGTACGGGTGCTACCTGATAGGGTTATCCACGGGGAAGCTGAGAGAAAAAAGAGAAAGAAAACAGAAAAGGTGCAAAGGTAAAAAGCTGGGGTCCTAAAGCTCCAGCCGCAAACTGTTGTCATTGTAATTTAATTAGTACGTCAAGGCACATTAATACAGGTAGTGCGATAAGCAACATGCTATTTAACATGCCGAAACCAAGGGAGATCTGCATGTGGGTCCTGAAAAACAGGTAGAGTTATCGTTAACGGAATCACCTAAAAAGTCCCCCATATGTCTGCGTTTCTCGCCATCTTTGTGTGTTTATCCTTCAAGAGGACCGATGACCAGACCACCAGATGGGGCCTGTGGGATTGAGACCTGAAAAGGAGACAAGTAAAAGTGAAAGTATGTGTATATCCGATGCCGGTTGAGCCGTAGTATGGACCACGAGCTAGCTATGCCTTCGTCGATGCCCATGGGATTTTGAGTGCGTAGTATGTACGCGCGGCACGAATGCCACCACTTGATCGGGGCTGAGATGGAGGCTGGATTGCTAGTCGAGCTCCTGATGAGCCGAGCTCTCCTGTTGTAGAGTAGTTCGGACCCCCTTAACGGTGTCCGTGGGCTCGGCAGCCGAATTAAGGTTCTGCTTGAGAAGGCCGCTCTGTATTTATGCTGCTAAGGTAGTTGTGTGCTCTTCTGTATGGAGGGGGCGTTCCATATTTCCATTGATCGTTATGATGCCGCGTGGACCGGGCATCTTGAGCTTGAGATAAGAATAGTGTGGTACTGCGTTGAATCAAGTGAACGCAGTTCGTTTGAGTAGTGCGTGATAGCCACTGTGGAAGGGGACGATATCGAAGATTAAGTCCTCGCTTCGGAAGTTGTCTGGAGATCCGAAGACAACCTCTAGTGTGATTGAGCCCATACAGCGGGCCTCTACACCTGGTATGACTCCTTTGAAGGTAGTCCTGGTGGGCTTGATCCGTGATGGGTTAATGCCCATTGTTCGCGTTGTATCCTGATAGAGTAGATTGAGGCTGCTACCTCCGTCCATAAGGACGTGAGTCAGTTGGAACCCGTCAATTATTGGGCCTAGGACTAGTGCGGCTGAGCCACCGTGACGGATACTGGTCGGATGATCCCGGTGATCAAAAGTGATCGGGCATGACGACCATGGATTAAATTTTTGGGCGACTAGCTCTATCGCGTAGACGTCCCTGAGCGCATGCTTGCGCTCCCTCTTGGGGATGTGGGTAGCGTATATCATGTTCACCGTTTTGACCTGAGGGGGAAATTTCTTCTGTCCCCCTGTGTTCGGTTGTCGGGGCTCTTCATCATCGTCCTCGCTTTGCGATCCCTTTTCCCTGTTCTCAGCGTTTAATTTGCCGTCCTATTTAAAAACCCAGCAATCTCTATTTGTATGATTGGGTGGTTTGTCCGGGGTGCCATGAATCTGGCACGGACGATCAAGTATGCGGTCCAAGCTAGATGGGTCTGAATTGTTCTTTTGGAACGGCTTCTTCCGCTGACCGGACTTAGAGCCACTGAATCCGGCATTGACCGCCATATCCTCGGTGTTGTCATTGTTGTTTCGACGCTTGTATATGTTGCTTCGAGATTTGTCTTTGTTATTTTTAACTTCAGGGGTGCCGGCATCGCTTGCATTGTGTTTGCTACAGGCCAACCAACTGCCCTCGCCCGCACAAAAGTGGGCCATGAGTGCCGTGAGGGCTGAGGGAGTCCTGGATTAGGGGGTGTTCGGGTAGCCGGACTATACCTTCAGCCAGACTCCCGGACTATGAAGATACAAGATTGAAGACTTCGTCCCGTGTCCGGATGGGACTTTCCTTGGCGTGGAAGGCAAGCTTGGCGATGCGGATATTCAAGATCTCCTACCATTGTAACCGACTTTATGTAACCCTAACCCTATCCGGTGTCTATATAAACCGGAGGGTTGTAGTCCGTAGTCAATCAACTCCACACACAACAATCATACCATAGGCTAGCTTCTAGGGTTTAGCCTCCTTGATCTCATGGTAGATCTACTCTTGTACTACCCATATCATCAATATTAATCAAGCAGGAGTAGGGTATTACCTCCATCGAGAGGGCCCGAACCTGGGTAAAACAAAGTGTTCCCTGCCTCCTGTTACCATCCGGCCTAGATGCACAGTTCGGGACCCCCTACCCGAGATCCGCCGGTTTTGACACCGACATTGGTGCTTTCATTGAGGGTTCCTCTGTGTCGTCGCCCTTAGGCCCGATGGCTCCTTTGATCATCAACAACGATACGATCCAGGGTGAGACTTTTCTCCCCGGACAGATCTTCGTCTTTGGCGGCTTCGCTCTGCGGGCCAATTCGCTCGGCCACCTGGAGCAGATCGAAAGCTACGCCCCTGGCCATCAGGTCAGGTTTGGAAGTTTAAACTACACGGCCAACATCCGCGGAGACTTGATCTTCGATGGGTTTGAGCCACGGCCAAGCGCGCCGCACTGTCTCGATAGGCATGATATAGCTCTGCCGCCGAACAGCGCCTTGGAGGCCGCATACGCATCGGTTCCGACCCCTAACTCGGAGCCTATTGCGCCAATCGAGGATGAACGGTTGGACGTCACCTCAGGGGCTGCGATCCGAAAAGCGATCGAGCCGAACGCTAGCCCCGCACTCTGCACTACCTGTGACTCCGAGGATCCGGACTCCTCCCCGGACTCCGAACCCCCCGCGCCCCCGCCAATCGAATCCGATGGGGCGCCGATAATGAAGTTCACCACCGCAGACATCTTTCAGCACTCGCCTTGTGGTGATATCCTGAACTCTCTCAAGTCTCTCTCCTTATCAGGAGAGCCCTGGCCGAACTACGGTCAGCGAGGATGGGATACGGACGATGAAGAAATTCAAAGCCCACCCACCACCCACTTGGTAGGCACTGTCGACAATTTAAACGACGTGCTCAACTTCGACTCCGGAGACATCGACAGCATGGATGACGATGCAGGAGATACTGACGAACCAACGCCCATAGGGCATTGGACAGCCACCTCATCTCACGATGTGTACATGGTGGATACCCCTAAAGGAAGCGACAACAAGGAAAAAGGGGATGGGACGGGAGATCGACCCTCCGAAAAGCAATCAAAGCGTCGGCGTAAACGCCGACCCAAGCCCCGCCTCGACAAAAACCCAGCCATAGAGCAGGACAAGCCGGTAGACGACGAGCAGGCCTTAGAGCAACCGTCCAAACAGGGCAACACGGATAGAGAAACCGAACATCCCTCCCCCGACGAAAACGGCATTCCGGACGACCTCACGCCGAATAAACCTATGAAGCAGAAGAATCTCCACGAGAAGCTCGTTGCAACTGCACGCAACCTAAAGAAGCAGAAGAGGAAGCTAAAAACAGCGGAAGACGCACTCTGGATTAGATGGAGCAAAGTAATCAATACCACAGATAAGTACGGCGACAGTCGCCGCACTAAAAGCTATCCGAAAAGAAAGCTACTGCCTGAATTCAACGAAGAGGCCCTAGAGCCCTCGCATTCAAAAAATGAAAAAGCCACACGGTCGGATAGACGACCCCATAAAGCGGTAAGCGGCGCCGCACCTAAATCGGCATGCGACCCACTTAAGGATTCGCATCATGGCCCAGTCAGGTCCATTTATGGGCCAAGAAAGCAAGCTCTCGTAAGCAAATACAGGGGCGCCGCACACCCCCTATGTTTCACCGATGAGGTCCTGGACCATGAATTCCCAGAGGGATTCAAACCCGTAAACATAGAGGCATATGATGGAACAACAGACCTTGGAGTCTAGATCGAGGATTATATCCTCCACATACACATGGCTAGAGGAGATGATCTCCACGCCATAAAATACCTACCCCTTAAGCTTAAAGGGCCAGCCCGGCATTGGCTTAAAAGCCTTCCCGAAAACACAATTGGAAGCTGGGAAGAGCTCGAGGATGCTTTCCGAGCAAACTTTCAAGGGACCTATGTCCGCCCTCCGGATGCAGACGATCTTAGTCACATAACTCAACAACCCGGAGAATCAGCTTGGCAGTTCTGGAATAGATTCCTCACTAAAAAGAATCAGATAGTCGACTGTCCGGACGCCGAAGCCTTAGCAGCTTTCAGGCATAACGTCCGAGACGAATGGCTCTCCAGACACCTCGGCCAAGAAAAGCCAAGAACAATGGCCGCACTAACAAGCCTCATGACCCGCTTTTGTGCAGGGGAGGACAGCTGGTTGGCAAGGTGCAGCCCCAGCGACCCAAGTACATCCAAAACTAGGGATGGAAACGGAAAACCGCGACGCAACAAGGACCGTCGCTGGACTAAGGACAAAAGTCCAAAGAGCACGGCAGTCAATGCCGGACTCAAAGGCTCACGTCAAAAACAGGAAAAATCGCCCCCCCCCCAGGATAACAGGGACGATCCATCCAACCTAAATAAAATCCTGGACAGGATATGTCAGATACACAGTACTCCCGGGAAGCCCGCTAACCATACCCACAGAGACTGTTGGGTTTTCAAACAATCCGGCAGACTAAATGCCGAACACAAGGGGCTCGACACACCAAGCGAAGACGAGGACGAACCCCAAAAGCAGAGCACCAGGAAACAAAAGAGCTTCCCACAAGAAGTAAAAACAGTGAACTTACTTCACATAACAAAACGTGCGGCGCCCGCAAAGGTACGCACCACACGGCCCATCCCCAAAGGGTCCCGCCACTGGTTGTCAAAACCAATCATCTTCGATCAGCTGGATTATTCTAGGAATATCAAGAATGTAGGCTGGACTGCCTTGATACTCGATCCAATAATTGGAGGACTCCAGTTTTCAAATGTCCTTATGGACGGCGGCAGTGGACTAAACCTGATATATCAGGATACAATCCAGCACATGGGGATAAACCCAGCAAGAATCCGCCGCAGCAAAACCTCCTTTCAAGGGGTAATACCTGGTCCGGACACCCATTGTATGGGTTTTCTCCGGCTCGAAGTCATATTCGGCTCGGCCGATAACCTCCGCCGCGAAAAGCTGACCTTCCATACATCCCGTTCTCAAGTCGCTATCAAGCACTACTGGGACACGAAGCTTTCGCTCGCTTTAACGCAATACCGCATTATGCATCTCTTACGCTTAAGATGCCCGGTCCACAAGGCATCATCTCTTTGAAGGGGAAGCACTAAAGTGCGCCTCCCCAAGCGGAGGACTGTGCGGCCGCTTTGACAGCCCCACAGCAAAACGGCCTCACCGGCCAGAAAACTTCGAAATAGGTCATTAAAGACCACGAACGCGGATAGACGAGTTCGGTGCAAAATCATCATTGATGCAGGCCTAGAAGCCATATACCCCCCGCACTAGGGGCTCCACTCATATACAATAAGAGAAATAATATATCTTACTTTATACTTTGTTTATTTTAAACTTTTTTCGGCACG
Organism: Triticum urartu; assembly: GCF_056163025.1. Lineage (NCBI taxonomy): Eukaryota > Viridiplantae > Streptophyta > Magnoliopsida > Poales > Poaceae > Triticum > Triticum urartu. Next base: position 224,186,576 of record NC_141879.1, on the reverse strand, counting down.
ACCCATTTTCAACTCAGTTCCTATCTTTTACAGATGAACGTCGTGCGGCGCCCGTCCAGGATACGGCACAACGGAGACACAGGCGCAGATGTGCAGTAGGGACCCGTCCTAAAGGATTCTTTTTAGATTAAGACCCTGCGTAAACCTTTTTTACTGTCTCTTGTTGCTACACATCCCCTGGTTTTTTCTTTCTGATATAACCAAGGAGGAGGCTGGCATCTTGGCATGTGGCCACGTCAGAATTTTTGCACGTACCTGGACACTAGGGGCTTTTTTAATAAAGAGTGTCGTTTCGCCCGCACTCATAAAGACCGAACACCTTAGGGAGTGTTCGGCGTCGCGAGTTTTGGCATTATATGCATCAGCTCCAAATCATGTCTTTGGTCAAATGTTGGGTTGCCCGGCTCCTGAGTTCGGCTACCTTACGTTCCGCTCTATCGGCTAAGGTAGCACCAGGAGAACTACTGCGATTGTGCCCCCGGTTCGGCCGGGCGAGCACCTCAGTAGAGAAAGCCGAAAACTGACTGTCATGATGTAGCGTGAGACTGGTCAGCCACTCGATGACCTATCAGAATCTATCAGATTCCTCCGCTTTAACGAAGGGCCGCTTCCCGGTCAGGCACACACGCGCCCCGAATTCGGACGAGCGCAGTTGCCACCAAGGAGCTACCTAAAGAGTCTCATTGTCAAACACCTATGGCTAAGTGAAAGTGTTAAAGCATTATAGTCCGGTTGCCTGGCACGCTGCGCTATCACCTCCTTTGTAGGACCAAGACGTTGGGTTAAGTGTGAAAATGCGTCTTCTGCGAGCACCCCCGCACTATGTGTGTGGGGGCTGAAGCCAACGACTGCCATCTTTCAGATTCTATATATATATATCTTAAAACGGCCGCATAGGAGGTGGTCCCAATACTTGGAGGCACAAGTATAAAAAAGGCCACTACAGTTTATCAAAATATTACTTTATAATTACATATGCTATCATAACATAGCATCTTTCGAGCACTGCGTCTCTATTATACGAGCGCCTTCAAGAACTTCCTAAAAATAGTGCTCGGAGGATACTCGGCTTTTGTCCGAATCTCGGGACGCAACAATGGTGGTCTCCATCTCTGCCCAGTATGTCTTAACATGGGCAAGAGCCATCCTAGCGCCCTCTATGCATGCTGACCTCTTCATTGCATTTATACGCGGCACCGCGTCAAGGAATTGCTGCACCAAGCTGAAGTAACTCTTCGGCTCCGATCTCCCCGGCCACAGGTGACCCATGACGTACTTCATGGCGAGTCCAGACAACCTATTCAGTTCGGCCCATTGAGCCAAACGATCATCCACTGCCAGTTGACGCTCTGGATTGTGAAACTGCGACCAGAAAAGCTTTTCCACTTCGCGATCTTTCTGATCTTGAAAGTGTTCGGTCGCATCAGCAGCACTCGCTGCCAAATCTAGATAGGTATCCTCCACGCTCCACATCCGGTCCAACGGAGCAAACTTCGGATCACAAAACTTCCTCCGCAGCATAAAGGGCTTTCCAACCGCAATCTGTTCGGCCTGACGTGGCTCCTCCCTTGCAGCTCTCATCGCAGAGCGAGCATCCTTGGCATCGGCAACGGCCTTCTCTAAGTCCGCCTGTCTCGCCCGGTCTTCTTTCTCAAGAAGTTTGCAACGGTCTGCAGTGCTCTTTAACTTCTCGGCCATCTCGGTCATTTCTTCTTTGCTTCGGCAGTGAGCAGCCTGTTCGGCTTTCAGCTCTTCAAGGGCCTTCTCGGCAGCCGCATCACTTTTTCTGGCTTGCTCCTTAGCTCAGGCAAGTTCTGCCCTAAGATTCTCCACAGCGGCCGTACCATCTGCGTCAAGCATACACATTGTAAGACACTGACATGAAGCTCCTCTTACATGATGCCACCCGAAGAATTACATACCTTGAGCCTCATCAAGCCGCTTGTTGACAAGCGCAATGTCGGCGTCTGCCACGTCCAGTTGCTACTTTAGTTCGGCCACATCATCAGTTCGGCTTGATTCCGGACACCTCGCCACCTACATTCAAAGGCGACATCTTAGACCTGGGATTATGATCCTCTGTGTGTCGTCATTTCTTGACAACGCGCAGAGTCTCAGGGGCTACTATCTATACAGGGCGCATCTTACTTATGCGCAACTGACAAAAGTGTACATTATCTATACAGGGCGAGCTTTCTGCGGATGAAATCCTTTCAATCACCGTGCCCATCAATGCACAGTGCTCCTCTGAGATAGAAACTCGCCCCAGCAGAATCTTCAGCTCCTCCAGCCGAGCACCAGACGGTGCCGGACTTGTCCTATGGCCTCTTTCGAAGGCCGGACGCGGAGAACCTTGGGAGCCCACATAGCTATCTTCCGCCCCTGCCGGATTCAGAGAAACCCTCCGCGACGACACCTCAGGGTCGCCCGCCTCGCTAGGCGGTACGGCAGGGGGAGGCATCCCGCTCTCCATCATCTCCGGAAGAAGATCCCCCGAAGATGAGCTCTGTTGAGAAGGGCTGAGGTCCGAGCTACAAGGTAAAATTTCGGTTAATCTTCTCAGATATAAATCAAGGATTTCTCTCATCCCTCAAAAGGAAAACCTCTCTCTACTTACGGCTTGCTGGAGGGCTGATCCCCTTGAGAGCGTAGTCCGGCCGAGGAACTCCCCGGCGTCGGACCCTCTGACGAGGATTTTCTCCCCCGTTTCGAGGCCATGGTTTCCCGGTCGTCAGAGGCGGCTCTCTTCTTCCCCTTAGGAGAGGAATTGTCGGTTCCTCCCTTCGAGGCAGCCTCCTTCGAGGAGGCCATAGCTTCCTTGTCCTCCCCCTCCAAAGGCATTATCTCCAGCATCCTGACTAGCACGGGATCCGGCCTGGTTTCAGGAAGGGGAGCCGGACACCTGATCAGCTTTGCCTTCGCTATCCACTCCTGTTTAAAAGGACGGCTCTTTAAGGGGCAAGTTTATGACAATTATACGGATAGAAGGTCCGGGCACAGGGTTGCTTAATTGAGTATCCGGGAGATTGCAGCTTAGGCCTGCGTCTTCGGTTAAATCCGGACACATCTCTTGTGATCCGAAGAACATTCTATACATCTCCGCGGGCGTTGCGCCCATAAAATTCTGGAGAGCTCGCGGTCCCTCCGGATTAAACTCCCACAGGCGAAGGGGGCGACGTTTTCCGGGCAATATTCGGTGAATCAGCATGACCTGCATCACCTTGACCAAACTGAGGCTCCTTCCAAGAGATCCTTAATTCGGCCCTGTAACAGGGGCACGTCTTTGGGCAAACCCCAATCTAATCCTTTGTTGACCCATGACGCTAGCCGTGATGGGGGACCCGAGCGAAAGGCAGGAGGCGCCGCCCACTTGGCGCTCCTGGGAGCAGTGACATAGAACCATTCTCGTTGCCACAATCCGAGCTCCTCTTGAAAGGAGCCCTCGGGCCATGGAGCATCAGCATTCTTACTTATGACAGCGCCTCCGCACTCTGCTGCCGTCCCTCGATCATATTCGGCTCCAATCCAAAAGTCTTGAGCCATAATCCGAAGTGAGGAGTAACACGGAGGAACGCTTCACACACAACGATGAATGAGGAAATGTGGAGGATGGACTCCGGGGCTAAGTCATGAAATTCCAGCCCATAATAAAACAGCAGCCCCCTCACAAAGGGATCCATCGGGAAGCCTAACCCCCGAAGGAAGTGAGACATGAACACTACGCTCTCACCAGGCTGGGGACTGGGAATAGCCTGCCTTTGAGTAGGCAACCTATGCGGAATTTCAGTGGTCAAGAACTTAGCCTCTCTCAACTTTAGCACGTCCTCCTCCGTGACGGAAGAGGGCATCCATCGGCCTTGAAGGTCGGAACCGGACATTGTCGAAGGTCCGAAGCACCTGGAATTTGGAGCCTAGGGTGTTGGAACTCGAGGCGACGGGCGAACTCGTTTGAGATTGGAAAAAGGAGTAAGGCCTTGGTCTCTTTATAAGAGGTTGAATACCAGAAGCCCTCCCCGTAACCGTTTGGGACTCGCCTTTAATCGAGAAAACACGCTAACGGGCATGATTGGGTTACCCACGTCTGTATTGATGAGAATCCCGTAAAAGGGGGGCACACGATCTCTGCTTTGACAAGACGTGCCAAGGAAACCGCCTCGCAAAACATGCTGAGGTGGAAAAGTAAAAACGATTCGAGTAAAGAACTTGGCCGTAGTGTGATGACGCACTACGGAATATGTCAGCAGATTTGATTTGTGTTAATATTATTCTCTCTATGGCAATATGTGGAAATTTATTTTGCAGAGCCGGACACTACTATTGGTGTTTACAATCTTCTATGAAGGACTTGGAGGAGGAACCCGCCTTGCAATGCCGAAGACAATTTGTGCACCGGACTCGTCATCATTGAAGCCTGGTTCAGGGGCTACTGAGGGAGTCCTGGATTAGGGGGTGTTCGGGTAGCCGGACTATACCTTCAGTCGGACTCCCGGACTATGAAGATACAAGATTGAAGACTTCGTCCCGTGTCCGGATGGGACTTTCCTTGGCGTGGAAGGCAAGCTTGGCGATGCGGATATTCAAGATCTCCTACCATTGTAACCGGCTTTATGTAACCCTAACCCTATCCGATGTCTATATAAACCGGAGGGTTGTAGTCCGTAGTCAATCAACTCCATACACAACAATCATACCATAGGCTAGCTTCTAGGGTTTAGCCTCCTTGATCTCGTGGTAGATCTACTCTTGTACTACCCATATCATCAATATTAATCAAGCAGGAGTAGGGTATTACCTCCATCGAGAGGGCCCGAACCTGGGTAAAACAAAGTGTTCCCTACCTCCTGTTACCATCCGGCCTAGACGCACAGTTCGGGACCCCCTACCCGAGATCCGCCGGTTTTGACACCGACAAGGGCCGCCATGGATTTTGGCTTTTCTTGGCCGAGGTGGCGAGTGAGCCATTCATCGTGGATGCTGTGTTTGAAGGCTGCTAGGGCTTCGGTATCCGGACAATCAACGATTTGGTTGTTTTTAGTTAAGAACCTAGTCCAGAATTTCCTGGTGGACTCTCCAGGTTGTTGAACTATGTGGCTTAAGTCATCGGCATCTGGTGGCCGGACATATGTACCTTGGAAGTTGTCCAGGAAGGCTTCTTCCAAGTCCTCCCAGCTGCCGATAGAATTTTCAGGCAGGTTGTTTAACTAGTGCCGAGCTGGCCCCTTGAGTTTTAAAGGGAGGTATTTGATGGCATGGAGGTCATCGCCGCTGGCCATATGAATGTGGAGAATGAAGTCTTCGATCCACACCGCGGGGTTCGTGGTTCCATCGTATGATTCTATATTCACGGGTTTGAACCCTTCTGGGAATTCATAATACATGACCTCAACAGTGAAGTAATGAGGGTGTGCGGTGCCTCTATATCGGGCCATATCGCGACATAGCTCTGATGGAGTCCATCTGCGGTTTTCAGCCCACGCATGACTAAGTCTGTCACGTCCGAATAGGTGGCCGTCGTCGCGTGTCGAGGCACGTCCTCGTGATCCGTAGATTGATCCGGTATGTCCTGCTTTATTGTTCAGGTTTTGCCGGAGGTCATATGTATGGCCGTGGGCTAATTTGCCTCTACCTGTGCGATGAGGCGGGGCGGGCTGGTGTTCGGCGTGAGCTGCCGTTTTGTCCCGACCATGTGGTGGTTGGTCAGCCATATTGTACGATGGTGGTATGTATTCCGGCGCCTCCTCATCAAAATGAGGTAGCAATTTGCGCTTTGGGTAGCTTTTGGTTGGGCGCTTGAGGCCATATTCTTTGGTTGCTAGGACATCAGTCCATTTATCATTGAGCAGATCTTGGTCAGCCTAAAGCTGTTGCTGCTTCTTTTTTAGGCTCCTTGCAGCGGCTATTAGCTGGCGCTTGAAGCGCTCCTGCTCAAGAGGTTCCTCTGGCATGATGAAATTGTCGGTGCCGAGGCTCACCTCATCGTCGGAGAGCGGAAGATAACTTCCGTCCTCTAAGTCTTCGTGTGTGGCCTGTTTACCAGGGCTAACCTGCCCATCTTCCCGTTCATCTTGTTCATTAGCTGTTTCAATGGGGTCTTTGTTGTCTTCGACACCTTCTGGAGTGTTATCTTCTCCTATGTCGGTGTTGTTGTTTCTACTACGGCGTGACTTAGAGCGGCGCCGCTGACGCCGGCGCTTGGATTGTATTTCGGAAGGTTTATCCTCAGCTGGATCTTCCTTGTCGTCGCCGTTGTTCTCCTTTGGTGCATCCACCATGTATACATTATACGAGGAAGTGGTCGTCCAGCGTCCAGTGAACGGCGGGTTATGGGCCTCTTCTTCTCTGGCATCGTCATCCATACCGTCGATGTCCTCGGAGTCGTAATCAAGTGTGTCGGTCAAATCCTCGACCGTGGCTATGAAGTGGGTGGCGGGTGGGAAGCAAAATTCTCCACCATCAGCCCCTAGTTCGGACCGGATATAGTTCGGCTGTGAGTCCTTCGTCAAGGATGGGTTTTTTAATGAGTTTAGCACGTCGCCCAAAGGTGAGTGCTGGAAGATGTCTCCGGCGCTGAATTCGAAGATCGATAGACAATCAAGTTCAGCGTCCGCGGGCTCACATGGTTCGGAACTTACGGCCGAAGACGAGTCCGGAGTTCCGGTGGCACAGGTATCATGTGAGATCGAGTCTATGTGCGGCTCCAACGCCGGGGAATCTGTGGCTCTGTGGCGGGGTTGAGCTTCCCGTCCTTGGATGGCGCAGTCTGCTCCGGATCTAAGGCCAGAGCGGTTACGGGAGCTGTCTCCTGGATGCAGTCCGATGACAGATTTAGGCCATGTCTCTCGGGGTGACCCGGAGTGGTAGCCGCGGTCGAATCCAGCAAGATCAAGTCTCCACGGATGTCCGCAACGTAGTTCAAGCTCCCAAATCTGACCTGATGGCCAGGGGCGTAGCTTTCGAACTACTCCAGATGGCCAAACGAATTGGCCATAGTGCGAAGCTGCCGAACACAAAGTTTTGTCCGGGGAGGAAAATTTCTCCTTGGACAGCGTCATTATTGACGATTGAAGGGGCCATCAAACCTTTTGGCGGACAGCACAGGGGAACTCTCATTGAAAGCACCAATGTCGGTGTCAAAACCGGCGGATCTCGGGTAGGGGGTCCCGAACTGTGCGTCTAAGGTCGATGGTAACAGGAGACAGGGGACACAATGTTTTACTCGGGTTTGGGCCCTCTCTATGGAGGTAATACCCTACGTCCTACTTGATTGATCTTGGTGAATATGAGTATTACAAGAGTTGATCTACCACGAGATCGTAATGGCTAAACCCTAAAGCTCCAGCTTGTATGGTTATGATAATGAGTATCTCCTCCGTACTAAGTCCTCTGGTTTATATAGACACCGGGAGGATCTAGGGTTACACAAGGTCGGTTACAAATAAAGGAATCTACATATTCTGTCGCCAAGCTTGCCTTCCACGCCAAGGAGAGTCCTATCCAGACACGGGTGCAGTCTTCAGTCTTCGTATCTTCAAAGCCCATCAGTCCGGCCCATGACTAACAGGCCGGACGCTCGAGGACCCTTAGTCTAGGACTCCCTCACCCCTACCCGAGATCCGCCGGTTTTGACACCGACATTGGTTCTTTCATTGAGAGTTCCACTGTGTCGTCGTCAAGAGGTTTGATGGCTCCTTCAATCATCTACAACGATGCTGTCCAGGGGGGTCTTCCTCCCCAGACAAATCTTCGTGTTCGGCGGCTTCGCACTGCGGGGCAACTCGCTTGGCCATCTGGAGCAGATCGAAAGCTACGCCCCTGGCCATCAGGTCAGATTTGGGAGCTTGAACTACATCGTGGACATCCGTGGAGATTTGATCTTTGCCGGATTTGAGACCGCGGCGACCGCTCCTGGTCACCTCAATGAACATGACCTAAATCTGTCATCAGACCGCATTTAGGAGATAGCTCCTGCAACCGCTCTAGCCTTAGATCCGGAGCATACTGTGCCATCCAAGGATCGGAGGCTCAACCCCACCACGGAGGCCACATATTCCCCGGCGTTGGAGCTGCACATGGACTTAACCTCACATGATATCTGTGTCACCGGAACTCCGGACTCATCTCCGGCCATAAGTTCCGCACCATGTGAGCCCGCGGATGCCGAACTTGATTGTTTATCGATCTTCGAGTTCAACGCCGCAGACATCTTCCAGCACTCGGCCTTTGGCGATGTGCTAAACTCATTAAAGAACCTGTCCTTGGCGGGGGACCCACAGTCGAACTATGTCCGGTTCGAACTAGGGGCTGATGGCGGAAAATTTTGCTCCCCACCCGCCACCCACTTTATAGCCACTGTCGAGGATTTAACTGACACGCTTGCTTACGGCTCCGACGACATCGATGGTATGGATGATGATGCCGAAGAAGAAGAGGCCTAGAACCTGCCGTTCACCGGACGCTGGACGGCCACTTCCTCGTATGATGTATACATGGTGGATGCACCAAAGGAGAACAGCGGCGATGACAAGGAAGACCCACTAGAGGATAAACTTTCTGAAATACAATCAAAGCGCCGGCGTCAGCGGCGCTGCTCTAAGTCACGCCGCAGTAGAGACAGCAATACCGGCACAGGAGAAGATAATACTCCAGAAGGTGTCGAAGACAACGAAGACCCCGTTGACACAGCTACTGAGCAAGATGAACGGGAAGATGGGCAGGTCAGCCCTAGAAAACAGGCCACGCACGAAGACTTGGAGGACGGCAATTATCTTCCGCTCTCTGAGGACGAGGCGAGCCTCGGCACCGAGGATTTCATCATGCCTAAGGAACCTCTTGAGCAGGAGCGCTTCAAGCGCCAGCTGATAGCCACTACAAGGAGCCTAAAAAAGAAGCAACAACAGCTTCAAGCTGACCAAGATCTGCTCAATGATAAATCGACCAATGTCCCAGCAGCCGAAGAATACGGCCTCAAGCGCCCAACCAAAAGCTACCCGAAGCGCAAATTGCTACCTCAGTTCGACGATGAGGCGCCGGAATACATACCACCATCGCACAATGCGGCTGACCGGTCACCACGTGGTCGGGACAAAATGGCAACTCAAGCTGAACACCAGCCCGCCCTGCCTCATCGCAAAGGCAGAGGCAAATTAGCCCACGGCCATACATATGACCTTCGGCATGAACTGAACAATAAAGCAGGACATACTAGATCGATCTACGGATCGCGAGGACGTGCCCCGACACGCGACGACGGCCATCTATTTCGGACGTGACAAACCTAGTCATGCGTGGGCCGAAAGCCGCAGATGGACCCCATCAGAGCTACATCGCGATAAAGCCCGATATAGAGGCGCCGCACATCCTCATTGCTTCACTAATGAAGTCATGGAACATGAATTCCCAGAAGGGTTCAAACCTGTGAACATAGAATCATACGACAGAACCATAGACCCCGCGGTATGGATTGAAGACTTCATTCTCCATATACATATGGCCCGCGGAGATGACCTCCACGCCATCAAATACCTCCCTCTAAATCTTAAAGGACCAGCTCGGCACTGGTTAAATAGCCTGCCTGAAAACTCTATCGGCAGCTGGGAAGACTTGGAAGAAGCCTTCCTCGACAACTTCCAAGGTACATATGTCCGGCCACCAGACGCCGATGACTTAAGCCACATAGTTCAACAACATGGAGAGTCAGCCAGGAAATTCTGGACTAGGTTCCTAACCAAAAGGAACCAAATCGTTGACTGTCCGGATGCCGAAGCCCTAGCGGCCTTTAAACATAGCATCCGCGATGAATGGCTCGCCCGCCACCTCGGCCAATAAAAGCCAAAATCTATGGCAGCCCTTGCGGCACTCATGACCTGCTTTTGCGCGGGTGAGGATAGTTGGCTGGCCCGTAGCAAAAATAATGCAAGCGACGCCGGCACCCCTGAAGTTAAAAATAACAAAGACAAGTCTCGACGCAACAGATACAAGCGACGAAACAACAATGACAACACCGAGGATACGGCAGTCAACGCCGGATTCAGTAGCTTGGACTGCATACTTGACCATCCATGCCAGATTCATGGCACCCCAAACAAACCACCCAATCACACCAATAGAGATTGTTGGGTTTTTAAATAGGCCGGCAAGTTAATCCGAAAACAAGGATAAGGGATCGCAAAGCGAGGACGACGACAAGAGCCCCGACCGCCGAACACAGGGGGACAGAAGAAGTTTCCCCCTCAGGTCAAAATGGTAAACATGATACGCTACACACATCCCCAAGAGGGAGCGTAAGCGCGCGCTCAGGGACGTCTACGTGATAGAGCCAGTCACCCCAAAATTTAATCCATGGTCGTCATGCCCGATCACTTTTGATCACCGGGATCATCCGACCAGTATCCGTCACGGTGGTTCAACCGCACTGGTCCTAGACCCAATAATTGATGGGTTCCACCTGACGCGAGTCCTGATGGACGGTGGCAGCAGCCTCAATTTGTTGTATCGGGATACAATGCACAAAATGGGCGTTAACCCATCATGGATCAAGCCCAAGACTACCTTTAAAGGAGTCATACCGGGCGTAGAGCCCCGTTGTACGGGCTCAATCACACTAGAGGTTGTCTTCGGATCTCCGGACAACTTACGAAGCGAGGAGTTAATCTTCGATATCGTCCCCTTTCGCAGCGGCTATCATGCGCTGCTCGGACGAACCGCATTTGCTCGATTCAACGCAGTGCCACACTATGTGTATCTCAAACTCAAGATGCCCGGTCCATGTGGCGTCATAACAGTCAATCGAAATACGGAACGCTCCCTTCATACGGAAGAGCACATAGTTGCCTTAGCAGCAGAAGTACAGAGCGGCCTTCTCAAGCAAAACCTTAATTCGGCTGCCGAGCCCACGAACACCGTCAAGAGGTTCCAAACTACCCTGCAGCAGGACAGCTCGGCTCGTCAGGAGCTGGACTAGCAATTCGGCCTCCGTCTCAGTCCTGGTCAAGTAGTGGCATTCGCACCGCGTGTACATAACTACGCACTCAAAATTCCATGGGCATCGACGGAGGCATAGCTAGCTTGTGATCCACAGTGCGGCTCAACCGACACCGGATACACACATACTTTCACTTTTATTCGTTTCCTTTTCAGGCTTCAATCCCGCATGCCCCATCTGATGGCCTGATCATCGGTACTCTTGAAGGACAAACACACCAAGGCGGCAAGAAACACAGGCATATGGGGGACTTCTCTTGGTGGTCTCGTTAACAATCACCCTACCAATTTTTCAGGACCCACGTGCAGCTCTCCCTTGGTTAAGGCATAGTAACTAGCCTCCTGCTTCTTTCATTACTTGTATAAACGCGCTTTAACGCACCAATGAAATTATAATAAGAACAGTTTGTGGCTCAAATTTTACGGCCCTAGCTTATCACTTGTTCTTCTTTTTCTTCGTTTTTTTTCTTTTCTTTTCTAGTAAACCCTATCAGGTAGCACCCGTACACTTTGGTACGTTTGATGTTTGCCAGGGGCTTCATAGCACCCCATACTATGGCAACAAAAGTCCGAACACTTTTTATAGTATAGTTCGGCACCCTGAATTTAGCATTGTATGCATTGGCTCTGAATCATGTCTTTGGTCAATAGTTGGGTTGCCCGGCTCCTGTGCTTGCTACCTTATGTTCCTCTATATCGGCTAAGGTAGTAAAGGGAGAACTACTGCAATTGTGCCTTGGTTTATCCAAAGGAGCACCTTAGTAGAGAAAGCCAAAAACTGACTATCGTGATGCGGCGAGAGCCGGTCAGTTGTTCGGAGGTTGTAAATCATTGGAGATTTCTTCCGCATTACGCGAAGGATCGGTACTTCCCGATCAGACGCTTATAGCACTCTAGTTCAGATACTAGGGGCTGCGCCCATGTTTTTATTATCGAACTCCTATGGCTAAGTGAGGGCGTTAAAGCCGCATAGTCTGGTTGCCTGGTTCGTTGCGCTAAACAATTGACATCGACCCCAGAATAGTCTCACGATCATCCTGGGCATGATTTGACATCGAGCCCGACGAGAGCAACTTCAGGATTTGACTTGAGGTCAATCCCGGCAAAGGCTTCTCACGCTCCTCCTCAGCCAAATCTAACATCAGGACCAAGGGAAGTGGCTCGTGTTGATCCTTGGCCTGGCACGCAACTAGGCCCGGGAAGATGAGCTCTCCGCGGAGATCCGCGGTGTACTCCATGTTGTCGAATATCATGATCCAACCTGGAGCAAAGGACTCGACCTAGCCGAGATGGCCAGCAGTCTTGGCGACGAGGGTGACATCGTCGAAGACGAACATCTGGCCCGGCACAAAGATTGCACTAGTCCCGATCTGAGCGTTGATCTTGATTCCTGTCGATCTGCAATGATCACCTAGTAGGACCTGCATGGGCCACCACTGACAGAGCTAAATCTGGCAGATCTCGGGATAGGGGATCCTAAGCAAGATGTCGTGGACCGATGGTAACAGGGACACAAGATTTACCCAGGTTCAGGCTCTCCGAAGAGATAAAACTATATGCATGGTCATGATTTATTGCGTTGGAGTGTGTATAGAGTGTAAACTGCAACGAGATTGAATATATTGTCTACGAGTCAGGCCCCTCAGTTTATATAGATACCGGGTGGTCCTAGGGAACATGATCCTAATCAGCTACGTACGAGGTAGATCCTTCCACGAATCCAATGTCTTGGAGTATACGTCAAGTCTTCCGGATCTTCCTTGTATACGTCATGGGCTGCCTGATGCAGCCTAGGACGGAACTGACAAGGGGTCCTCAGCCGGTTCACTAGGCCAGGAGTCGACATATTGGGAAGCCCCTTAGCCAGGACACCGTTACACGAGGAAGACAATAGATGCAAGAAGCTAAGGTTGGGTATGGGGTCATTCGTGGGACACATGGCTGGTGGGGGGGATGGGGTCGAAGACAGTCGTGTGCATGCCTTCGCGCCGTACGATCTGAACCGATCAGGCAGCGTTAGACGCGGCCGACGAAGAACAAGTTTCAGCTGGGTGAGGCCAAATGTTTCCTTTTTTCTTCTTATTCTTACATTTTGAGTTCATGTATATTAAACGAAATCTTAACTAGTTTTTTTAGGACCTGAATATCCAGCGAACATCAAATTTTTAGGCATGGCAAATCAAAAAAATCATGGCAAATTTTGTTCGTCGAGGATGGCAAGTTTAGTTGACGAGCATGGAAAAATCTACCTTAGTTTATTTTTTGACAGGAAATTTTCGTGCTTGTAAACTAATTTTTCATAATCGCGCCAATATAAATTGTCATAAAAAACGTCAGTTTTGCCATGCCTAAAAACTTGCCGTCATATTTTTAGTGTTTCCCTTTTTTAAAAAGCTTAACTAGACAAGGAAAGATTTTTAGCGTCACGTAATCAACATTTTGATCAGTGAAGGGGTTCAGATCGCCAAACAAGTCACAAAAAATCTCAGACAATTCAAATCAAAGCCGAAGACGAGAGAAAGAAATGAAAGCAAAAGATAGGTGGGTCAGTGGGTGAATCAAGGTTATTTAGCGACGCATTGGGATTGCCCGCTCGGGATCTTTCCCACCTAGAAGCCCCCTTCACCCTTGAGGAAGTGGAGAAGGTTGTGAAAGGGGTGCCACTCGACAAGGCGCCGGGACCGGACGGCTTTACGGGACGATTCTATGCCTCGTGCTGGCATATCATCAAGGAGGACATCATGCGGGTGCTTGAGCACTTCTTCCGCGGTGACATGCGTGGACTGCCCTCAATTAACAAGGCGATCATCTCGCTGCTGCCCAAGAAAATGGGTGCGGTGGGGCTGAAGGACTTCAGGCCGGTGAGCCTCATGCATGGTGCCATCAAGATTTTCGAGAAGATCCTGGCTACGCAGTTGGCGGCGGAGCTCCCACATCTTGTGGGCAATCACCAGAGTGCATTTGTCAGCGGGCGATCCCTCCATGACAATTTTATGCTCGTGTAGTGCACGGCTAGGCGGTTGCATGCCCTACGGGAGCCCATGGTGCTTATGAAGCTGGACATTTCTAAGGCCTTCGACACCATCCAATGGTCGTTTCTCCTCGAGGTTTTGGAGACCATGGGGTTTGGTGCGAGGTGGAGGGCTTGGATATGCGGTATTCTCTCCACGTCGATCACGAGAGTCACTGTTAATGGTGTGCCCAACGAGACGATCTTCAGCTATTGCGGCCTGCGCCAGAGGGACCCGGTCTCCCCAATGTTATTCATCCTATGCATGGAGCCGTTGCACAGGCTGTTCCTCAAGGCCACGGCATCGGGCATCCTCACACCCCTGGCGCAACAAGGTGTACGGCAGCGGCTCTCAATGTTTGCGAATAATGTCACTATCTTCATCAAGCCTTGGCGGTTGGACTTGCAACGTGTGAATCCATCCTCCACATCTTTGGGCAAGCCTCTGGGTTGCGAGTTAACATGGCAAAGAGCGCAACACTACCCATCCGGTGCTCCCAGGAGGAGTTGGCCCTAGTTTGTCACACTTTGGGATGCTTGAGCACTACCTTCCCGTGCAAATACTTGGGCCTCCCACTGTCACTCAGGAAGCTCACGGCGGCCCAACTCCGGGGCCTGGTGGAACAGTTGGCTGCGCGACTACCACATTGGAAGGCAGCAACCCTTCCTAAGAGCAGTCGTGATATGCTCGTACTGTCGGTGCTTTGCGCAATCCCCATACATTCTATGCTGGCACTAGGCTTACCAACAAAGACAATTGCCGCGATGAATAAGGTCTGTCGTGGATTCATATGGGCTGGCAAGGCGGAAGTGGGCAGAGGTGCGTGCGCCGTAGCCTGGAGTCGGGTGTGCACGCCCAAGTGGTCCGGCGGTCTTGGCATACCAGACTTGGCCTGGACGAATGTGGCATTGCAGGCCAAATGGCTATGGCTGCAGAGGGTGGATCGGGAAAGACCCTGGCTGGAGTTCTCATTCTCAGTGCCGAAGGAAGCAACGCAACTTTTCTAGGCTGCAACAACAGCTGTCATTGGCAACGGACGGGACACACTATTCTGGAAAGATAGGTGGCTAGACGGTTATCGGCTGCAGGAGTTGGCACCGCGGGCGTACAGCGCAGTCCCAGCACGGACAAGGAAAGAAAGGACCAGGGTGTGTGCTAGCAAGGGAGGTTTGGACCAGGGTCTTCTTTGCCCTAGGTAATTCGGGAGGCGCGCCGCAGGTAGGAGAGGCATTGCAGGCATAGTGCACAAGGCAGAGCGCGCACGGGCATCACGCGAAGACGATCCGCACCATCTACCTGCTAACTCTATGGGAGTCGTGGAAGCACATGAACGCTATAATATTTGATGGGGCGGTGGTATGGCACGGCTTATCGACAGAATCACAAGTGAGAGCAGGGTTTGGAAGCGGGCGGGCATCTTGCGGGGTGACTTAGCGGCACTGGAGTGGGCATAAGGCGAGTAGTCGGCTTAGTGCAACGGCGGACGGTGATGTGGTGCCTGTACATTCATGATGTAATGTAACCGTGGAGGACTCTCTCCTTTTTTTTTTTAATATATGATACGCACACATGTGAGTTTTCAAGAAAAAAAAAGTTTATTTAGCGACCGCCCGCCTCATGCTTTGGTCACCTTACCTGGGCGCGTGCTTTGTTCCGGTGCAAGTGCAAGTGCAACGCCCTCCCGAAAGCAAAGGCAAAAGCAAGCAAAGAACAAAAAAACAGTTCCTCATGCCGTAGCCAAATCTTCTGATCTGAAACAGATTCTAGACGAGATCCTTGGAAGAACACATACGATCCACTTTCTCGCGTCCCGAAGCGTTCAAAGATGCCCAGAGACATGCACAAAAGTTGGGCAAAGCACCGTCACATCTCACATGGCCACCTTTAGCGGCACGCTGCTGCTGCTACATAACAAGCCCTCGGCACCCACCACACGAAGCAGACCGAGTATTTTGCGCTGCAGGAGTCGGTGAGCATCAATGGCTTCTCTGCCCCAGCCATTGCCGTACGGCAGCAGCTACTATCCTTCCGCCGGCTCCGTCCGGCACACTGGCAGGCCGGCGCCCGACGAGGGCGGAGGCTCCTTCGGGCCGGTGCTCGTGGTGCTCGCCGTCGTCTCCTTCCTCTCAGCCGCCGCGTGCATCGCCGGCCGGCTGTGCGGCCGGAGGTCGTCGTCGTCGAGAGGAAAGTCCTCTGCAGAGCAGCAGAGCACTGCAGATGCGGAGAAGGGGTTGGGTACTGCAAAGTGCCCGGCGGTTATGAGGCCCCTGCCGAGCTCCCGCGCCACGGTGCACGACATGGACGACGACGACGTTTTCGAGATCAAGTTCGCGCACGTGAAGCCACCGGCGGAGTGGGAGAAACACGGCGCCGGTGGCGATGGCGGTGGCAGGGTGCCCGCGCTGCCTCAGCCGCTGCTCGGCCCGCCCCGGCAGTACGCGGCAGCAGGCTTCAGGTGCGCTCCTGCTCCTGCAAACGGCGCCGGCGTAGCGAGGCAGGCGCATCCGCCGCAGGTCAGGGGTGCTGGAGATTCGTGCACTGCTCCTGCGAGGCCAACAAAGTAGATGATCGCCGCACGATGTTTCTTGATAGTACGCTCCAATATACAGCAGTAGTACTATTAACTACGGCTTCGCATACATCTCCCAGATGCAAAGGCTGAGAATGATTTCTCCTTTTCTAAAAAACTATTAACTACAACATCCTGTAATAGTCTGTGAACATTGAGTTGTGTTTCTAGTTTCGAAATTCGAGTTTGCGTTTCCAGTAACAGTTTAGCCATGGATTCGAACGAGTGGATTACGTGGTACTTGTGATTCTCTAAGACTGTAACTATTTGCGAAATATATATACAAATAAATTAAGGGTTTTCTATAACAAGTTCTGTAAGACTGTAACTATTTGCCAAATATTTATACAAATAAATTAAGGTCTTTTTTATAACAAATTAAGGTCAAAACTCATACTCCCTCCGTTTCACAATATATATATATATATATATATATATATATATGAAAAATAGTTATTCTTCATCCCCCTCTATTTTACCATCAATGCACCGTAATTTTACGTTCCGTAAGTTTTGTCTTATTTCCGACGTAAAAAGCGACCGTAAAAAAATATATAATCACCGTAAAAAATATTTTATGTTATGTAAAATTACAAACATAGTCTAAAATACACATAAACAGCAAATTTTCTTGTCTTATGACCTATATTTTTATTTTCTTATGTCAAATTTTACGTAGTGAATCAATAGAAATGTAACTATTTGAATTCCAAACGTAATTTAATTATGAAATGGATGAAGTTTACGTTTGGAATTTAAATAGTTACATTTCTATTGATTCACTACGTAAAATTTGACATAAGAAAATAAAAATATAGATCATAAGACAAGAAAATTTGCAGTTTATGTGTATTTTAGACTATGTTTTTTATGTTTGTAATTTTACATAACATAAAATATTTTTTACGGTGATTATATATTTTTTTACGGTCGCTTTTTACGTCGGAAATAAGACAAAACTTACGGAACGTAAAATTACGGTGCATTGATGGTAAAATAGAGGGGGGGTGAAGAATAACTATTTCTCACCCAGGGTGACGAATAGCGTATAGGGTCGCGCTATTCGTCATCCTGAGTGAGGAATAGTTATTCTTCACCCCCTCTCTATTTTGACATCAAGGCACCGTATTTTTACGTTTCGTAAAATTTGTCTTATTTCGTACATAAAAAGAGAACGTAAGAAAATATGTACTCGCCGTAAAAAATATTTTATGTTACGTAAAATTATGAATGTAAAAACATAGTATAAAACATACATAAAATGTGATTTTTCTGATCTTATAACCTATATTTTTGCTTTTTTATACCAAATGTTACATATTGAATCAATATGCATGTAACTATTTATATTCTAAACGTAATTTATTTAGAAAGCGATCATAAAATTACCTCGGGTGAAGAATAACTTATTCTGCACACTGGGTATGTATATATATATATATATATATATATATATATATATATATATATAGGTAAAACTGTGTCTACCATAGCTTGCCACAGAACTAGTTAAGTGTCCCTAAACTTTTAACGGTTCAAAAGTTATCAAAAAATATGAAATAAATATGGGAGCATCTCTCTAATGTAATAAGATGATCCAACGGAGGGATTGTCAAAATATGCATTTATGTGTCCTAGCCAAAAATAATAAGCATTTCAGCTCACCGCGACATAAATATATACTGAACTATTTGTTTTTTTGTCCAGGACACATACAGTCGTATTTCTTTAATCCCTCCGTTGGATCATGTTATATTATAGTATTTTTTTCAAAAATTTTAAGAACTTTTGCACCGTTGAAACTCTTAACTAGTTCTGTGGCAAGCACTTGTAGAAAATTCTACTCCTATATATTAAGTCAAATTTTATTAAGCTTGACCAAGTTGTAGAGAAAAACATATATATTTAGAATACCAAATATATTTCATTAGATACATCACAATGTATACTTTCATATTGTATACATTCTGGTGTTGTAGATAGTTTTCTTCATAAATTTGGTCAAAGATTGCAAAGTTTGAATTTTAAAAGGGTCTATATGCACTATATTATAAAAAGGAGGGAGTATTTAGATAGGCGCTCATAACACACGGTAGTAGTATGCTTATTATGCTTATAATAGGAAAATGTTAACTGTTGAACGTTCCCTCTGTGGGGCCCTAGCGAATGCCACCATAGCCTGAATCCGCATCACGCAGATGGCAAAAAAAAAAATAGATCGCTGGCATTTTTGTGTGCTACATGGTAACTTTCTTTTGACCCATGGCAATTCTTATAAATTTTCCATGACAACTTAGTTGAAATTGCATGATAATTTAAGTGTTCGTTGGGAAATCGCTCCCAGCGGCTGTTCCCCAAATATTGGTGTTTTTATAATAATACTATTACAAATTCTTTTTTAGACGAACCGGAGATTACTTGGATGGATAGATTCTTGCGGTGAAATCAACACACCAAGTGTTGAGGCCTAGATTGGGCGCTGGTGCTTCCATTTTTCTGGATTTATTTCAGACTTTGATGTTCATTTAGTGAGGAGATGCTTCCGTAAACTACGAGACGCGGGTGCTCATAGAGATAGGGTGTGCGAGAAATAAGAAAAAAAAAGGTATGTGACATATCTTCTTCTTAATGAATTGGCGGCCCTACTTCTTTTAGCCCACGGCACTACCTCTCGACGCGGCCCTTTTCGGACCTGGATTAGGCCCAAAGCAAATGGCCGCTGAAGCAAGACCACATTTCTGAAATCTTCTGTTTCTCATCAAAAAAATAAAAATCTGAAATATTCTCCTGTCCTCTCTCTCTCTCCTCTGCGACGATGCTGCTGATGAGGTCCGCCGCCGCCCCCTGCTCCTTCACCTCCATGCTCCTCCGCCGCTTCACCACCTCCTCCTCCGCTTCATACGCCATCCGCCGTCAGGCCACCCTGGCCCTCTCTTCCCTATCCTCCTCCTCCTCCTCCTCCTCCTCTGCTAGATTCACCACCTGGTCCCCTCCCCCTCTTTCCGGCAGCACCCGGACCGGGGGATTCTCGGCCTGGGCGTCGGCGCCGGGACCGGAGGGGCCCACCGGCTCCACCATCACGCTGTCTATGGAGACCAAGGTACTTCTTGGCACCCCGTTGGCGCCTCTTGCTTCTAATCTTGGTTTCTCCACGGGTGGAGCCGATGTCTCCCAGATGTAAATCCTCTGGTCGCTTACATGTTGTTGTTATCCTTTTTTCAGATCAAGGAGCAGCTGGAGGCGGACACTGTCACCGTCGTCGACGCCTCAGGGGATGGCCGCCACGTCTGGTAACAAAATTGACCCTGCCATCGGTTCCATGATTGACTACAGTAGATGTCAAGAACGCTTGCTGTTTCGTGGGCGTAATTTAGGTCCTCGGGCTATCTGTGGAGAGCACACACTCTATGGTCTAGACTTGTAACTGTACTCAAGCAGTAGATGGAATTAATCTGTGGTCTCTTGATCACCTCTTGGTTGCGAGTGACATTTGCGTATGGAGCATCGGTAGTATGGTGATATAGTCGGGATACTTTAGGAGTTATGTGTGGAGTTATATGAATACGCAAGGGACTAGCTCATTCGCTTTTAGATTCAGTTACTTTATTAGACTAGGAAGGATGCATAAAATGGATGTAATGCACTAATGCAGCAATTAATAAGTTAATATTCTTAAAACCCTTTAGATACATGATGTAAACTTTTGAGGAAAGGGACCTGCTGAGTTATCGCGGACAGTGGTAGTGCCAGAGCCAGGGTCTCGGACGCGGCAGCAAGGCGAAGGGATAGCGCCATAGCGGGGCGTCAGCATGGCAGAAGCTACCTATTAGCAATGACAACTGCAGTGGTGCTAGCAGTTGTGTTGTTAGCAACGATGGATATAATGTTTTTTGCTATACAAGAGTTTACTGGTACAGTCCATGATCCGGACATGTTAAGTAGTGGAGGACTTGTGCAGACTCAGACACCATATTGAGCAATTATGTAAAGAAAAAAGCCCACAAGCTTGGCATAGTATTTTCATGCCAATGATAATCTGAGAAGAAAGCTAACTGCCAGTGTATTTGATGAGCAATGAAGCTATCGCAGGAGAGGTCAGGGACTCAGGGGGCGCAATTCCTGCAAGGCAGCTTATAGATATTGGAGGGCTATGTTGATCAATTCAAAAAGATAGGAGTTGATTTTGTGTTAACGTGATATGGATAGTTCATTGAGCATCATCACATTCATCGTTTATTGCAGTGGGAGAGGCAACAGCATTCAGCATACTGACATGCTACCTGTTCCCGTTGAAAAAATTGATGTGCGCAAAATTGATGTTCAATGAGTTTGCTATTCGAACGCAACGTAAATTTTAGACGGTGAAACTAAATTCCAAGGCACTGGTCATTATCAGAAATATTAAACTGGACAATAATTAGGTTAGATTGATCAAATATCATGTATGCAAAATGCACCCTTAAGTGAATTAGTGTGGCAGACATCACTTAGATACATATTACTCCCATCTCTCTATTATTTCGTGCATCATGGATTGTGGAAAATTCTAGAAATTGACACTGAAAAGAGATAAAAATGGCAATACAACTTAATTGACATGATTGACATCAGAAGTTATCAACCTTCATATTCTGCATCAAACCTTCTCTTATGAATCTGTTAAAATAGTTATCAGGCATTTTCCATACCCGTGTGTAGGCATTTTTATTATTTTCAGCTAGTCCAGTAATGTTGAGGATTGCCTTCAACTGCAAATGGATCCCTCCTTTTCTCAACATGAACTTAGTAATTCTACAATTACGGAAATCCAGGATAGTCTGCTGCTAGCACCAACAGTTTTCTGTTCATGAGTTGACAAAAATAACATTAGTTATATCTGTAGGGTACTTATGTTTAAATATACTATATTTGAGGCAACATTGTTTGGGATTCTTTCATTAACTGATGCTTGATTGGTCCTACTATTTTCCTTTGGTTATATTTCTGAAACTAGACTTGTCCCTTTTTTTGGCCTCAGCATAGACGTGGTTTCGAAGGCGTTCGAGGGGAAATCCGCTGTGAACAGGCAGAGAATGGTTTACAAGGTTATATGGGAGGAGCTTCAGAGCACCGTGCATGCTGTGGACCAAATGACCACCAAGACTCCAGGTGAGGCGGCTGGCAACTAGTAATCGAGATCTGCATGGCAAAAATTAAACTGTTGTACACCAAGGCCACTGCCAGGACCGACATGAAGACATTCTTTTGTAGGATACACTTTTCATGTACACGCCAACTGATGGATCAATAATTTGGTGTGTGATTGGCATTACCTCCATAAGAAATATATTTTTTGGCTATAATTAGCATTTTGTTTTTGATATGGCAGCTACTTGTCCAAAGGATTCAAGAGTTAGAATCCCAGGTTTGATCTTTGTTTGCTTTTCATGTGACTGATCCACTTGAGGTCTATCGTTGCTTGCTTTATGCAATCATCAGGCGAAAAATAGGAATAGAGGTTAGGGAGAATGGCAAATAGATGTAGAAAATTGATTGAAACGACCAAACTGAGATAATTGCAGTGTACCTGGTGGCATTCACCTAGATACCATGTCTAGGCAATAAGGTAAATTACGACTTTATGTAAAATTATAGTTTGACATTTTATTTTCAAGCAATCAGCAGAGCTCTGCCTTTTCATTGAGCAAGCAAGAGGATTGAAAACAGACAACTCTGCCTAAGTTATGCACCAGGACATGCAAGGATTATCTTGGCTTTGGAGCTTTTGCAAATCTTCTGGTGCATGAGCGTGTTGCATGGTGCGTTTTCTCTGTTCAAAATTGTTAAGAGTGTAAACAGATAAAAGACAACCACCACCAGAAAACAACATTCGTCTCACGATATAGCTATATAGATACCGACAATCCAACACTCTGTACACACACCAGCAAACAAGTCGACATCGGCACATTACAGTTACCGGACGACCATCCTTCCTCGATCGGAAGTTCCTAAGCAAACATTTTTTTGGACTTAATAAGTTCACAACGAGGCACACAGGGAAGCAAAACAACTAAGTTCCCACGTTCATCTTGTCGTCATGTGCTTCATTTGCAGCTTCAACTTTTGGAATAACCTCCACATTCCCCATCTGCACATCTGAAACTGAATCACCGCGGGTGCCAGCAGCCGCAGCTGGTAAGGGAGCAGCCGGCTTATCAGATGGCCCTCCTTGATCTGGGTTGCGAACCACGGTCACCTCGGCAGTGTTCACGTCCATCATCTTGTGTGCCTTTTGGGGTTTCTGCTCAACTGGGCTAACATTCTGAGCATCTGCAGACGCCGCCGCTCTAGATGCGTGCAAGATCTGGAGCCTGAAATCAGTTTCTGGTCGACGGCATACCTTCCTCAGAGGAACAATCTCCTGTCACGTCAAAAGAAATGTAAAATCTAAGTATTTGTCTGAAACATCATACCGTCACTCTGCTTTCCGTTTTATTTGACTACATAACAAGATAATTAGCCTGAACAAAAACCATAGTATCTTGCAATAATTTTTCCCATAATTTCTTCCTTTAACATTTTTTTTTGTTTGGCTGCCAAAGAAATTGCAGGTTGGAAATGAAATCACAAGGAAATTCCAAAGCAGGTTTTGTTGCCTTCAGAAACTGGGGTGGGTTTTATAATGGGTCCACAAAGGACCATGGCGTGCTACCCACTATTCATGTCCAGGCATGTTATGAAGAAAACCATGGCCAACTACATACAAATCAGAGGGGTGGAGGTCTGATTTTTGCCAGCTCGGGTTGTATGTGTCATCAAATCTTCGTGGAATCAAGGATAAAGCCCAAAATCAAATTCTATATGCAGGCAAATAGCCCTGGAACCAGAATCGCAACTCCAGGACCCTAGTCCCACATCTGACATCCAAAATGGTGTAACACTGGAACCAGAGTAAATGCCTGAACGCTCAACAGAGTTAGACAGAAGGAGAATTACCTCAGAGTGATCATGATCATACCGAACAAGAAACCTGCAGCGGCACCCTCTTACATCATGCCTGCGCCTTTGAGCATCAAGAACACGAGCGTCAAAATAGAGGGCCTGCTCTTTGCCTTCCTGTTCAATTCAGCAAAGAAATATTTACTCATGTGAGAAATCAACTTGGATAAACGGTAACACTACATTACAAGACAACTAAATCAAATCAAAATAGACTGGCCCTTTGTTCAACTTTACTTCACTACTTACCCACTGACCAAAATTCCTTACTAAGACCCTCAACAATACTCCAATTTTGAGTACAATACTGTCTTGAACTAGCAGTAAACTCATGCACATTTAATCTTAACGCTCTAATTTACCGTTCCAGGTGTTTGTCCAACTACCAACACAATGATTTTTTAGGCAGCCTTTATTTGATGGAAGTTGATTTATCCATTTTATAAATGACCAGAGATAGGTTACAGCCTCCATTTTCCAAGAGAAGCTTTCAGGGCTCACTTCAATAATAAAGTAATGAGAATATTCATTGGATAAATTCACACCCAATTTAGATTAAAAATCAGTTCTTCTACTCATAAGTATGACTAGAAATAAAATGCAGCGATTTCAGTCCTTTTGCCATTCACACCTCAACTAATAAATTGTACAATCAATGCTGCCAGTTGGACCAAGTGGCATCACAATGAAATTCTATTACGAAATATGATTACCAAGAAAATGGAAAGCCACAGGAAACAGATGTTGTACTTAAATGTCCTATTCATTGCAACTATAGCACTGCATATATCATACGTATAAAATACATGCAGCACTGGAACTTATAATTCTTACAGATTAAAGTAAAGGCATTTAAGAAGTATATGTACTGTCAATCACAACACTTGAAAATGCACAGACTGGAATTACAACTTTATAGTTCACACAAACAAGAAATAGAGGCTATGAATTGCAGAGCCTTGAGTATCAACAAGGTTGAAATATATAATCAATTACTCTTAAAAAGGACCAAACAAGTGACTTGGCTTAATAAGCAACAGTAATCTGTTTGCCATGTGCACCGCAGTCAAAACAGAAACTTTGGAAGACCCAAGACTTTTGGCAGGTGAAACCCGGCCGACATACCCCCACTCTATCAGAGGCCAACAAGTAATAGAAATAAAATAATCTCGGAATAATAAGTTAACAAGCAGAATTTTCAAGTGCCAAGTCAGGTGAACAGAAGTCCTTTAAGATGATGACTACCTGAAAACAAAGAATGAGATCCCCAGGAAGCACAGCAACACATTCTGCAGATTCACATGGAAGAGACCGCAGCCGCACACATTTACGAACATTAATCCATTCATCCTCCTCAGGCCCAAATCCAGAAAATCGAACTTTTACTTCCTGAAACACAAAAAGTTAATAAGTGCAAGCACAGTTGGCGTAACGCACAGGTAGTAAACCCACTGTGGAGAATGATTAAACACTAGAGGAACGTGGGCATTATATAATTGTTGAAAAATGAGCGAGTCTGGTTTTCAACCCTCAACTGTGAAAAACACAAATCACCCCTAAGACTGGTTTTGACAGTAATCTTTGCCACGTTGGCAGCCAAATCCTCGATCTTTGTGAATCTTAAGTACCAGCTTGACAAGCCACATCAAGTCATCAACAGTTTGTTTCTCTCTTCTCAAACCATACTCAAGTCGGCTCACAAGCCTCGCAGCAACTGAGCCACATGTATCACTTAGAACTCAACAGCTTGTGCAACACCGCACTAACCCTTGGGTGCCCGTCAAACATGTTTGCCTTCCGTGCTTGCAACATACACTACACGTACAGTGGTTCACATCGCACTTCAACCACACACAGTTCCCGCAAGGTGATGTACAGACTAATTTGGATGCAAAGTTATTTCCGTACTATGGCTGTGCTTCTTCCTTTGGTGTGTGTGGAGTCAACTAAAAGTCTAATTGTCTAAAACAATACTACTGCTACTGCTTCTGTAATTCTCCATTAAGCAAATACTCCCTCCGTCCCAAAATAAGTGACTCAACTTTGTACTAACTTTGCACTAAAGCTAGTACAAAGTTGAGTCACTTATTTTGGGACGGAGGGAGTACTAGAATTATGGCAAATCATCAAGCTTGGGCAAATACATCAAGAAACAAAGCTTTGGCGGCTAGTACAGTGGTGGTGGGTGACTAGTAGTTAGCACAGAGTTGGATGAATCAGTTAGTTAATTTGGAAACTGACCCAGCATGGAAGCCTATGCTTTGCAGTTCACATGCGTATGAGTCTGGGTCTTCTCTTGGGACAAGATTCTGGAGTAGGTGTGCTTGTTTCTCGAGGCCACACGCTGCAGCATAGTGCAGGAGGGCTCTTTGGCTCAAAAATGCCCCTGCTTTTTGCTGGCTGTGTGGAAGAGAAGCAGCCAGGCTTTGATTATGAATGGACCTTGCAGGGACAATGATAAAGTCCTGTGGAGCTGTCATCACGGTCACATCATTGATGCTCGGATCATGACATCACGATCACGGCAAGCAATCGGAATTGGATGGCGCACACTGTGTCGCATGTAAGGATGTTATATTGCACGTTTACACCATATCAAATCTCCAATATTTTCCCTATGCTGAATATAGATCATGGGATTGGTATAATGGGTGGGTGGGGGGGTCCATGGTGGCAATGCAGCTGAATTCGCTTGTTACATGACCAAACTGAAATGAAAACTGCCACTGTAGTCTGATACGCTTCAGTTCCTACAGTTCAAGGGTGTAAATAGCATTGTGGTTCAGCATTTAAATCGCTTCTCATGATAATTGAAGGGGGTGAATTAACTTATTTGTTTTAAAAACTCTGGCATGTCTATACTGCTATACAATCTTTAAAACAAACATTCAATCTATGTATTTTGTTTTACATGTCAAAACACAGAGATGGTGAAAAGTAAAAGTTATACCATCTAATATCAGCTTCCCATATAAGCCTAATAAAGTAGAAAGTACACAAGGTTCTTGGAGTTATGTTAACTGATCAGTACTTTATTAGTACCATCTTGTAAAAGTGTAGAGCAGGATGGAGTGATACTGTGCCGACTCACAGGTCTTCTACAACACAAAGTTAGATAAGACAGGTGTTCAAAATGTTTGAACACCAACACTGATCCGGCAATAAGTGTTGGGGAAATCTAGGACACAATGTCATCTAACTATAAATAGATGAAAACCAGAATCATCTCTAGTTTTAGTGCTGGTAAAGCGCTTGAATAAATAATGGCAGAAGTGAATTTAGTAAATCAATCATATTTAACAACAAAAAACATGGTCATTACCGGGTCCCCTGTTTCAAAGAGCCTGTGGGACAGAAAGGCAGCAACATCATACCTGTAACAACAAAGATTAGTCATGCATATAGAACTAAAAGGTTTATGCAAGTAAACCGAATCAACGATTAAACCCCCCACCCCCCGCACACACACCGACAGACAAACCAACCCACACTCACACACAAAAATAAATCAACTATACACAAAAAAACAGACCACATCTGATCTGACATCAAAAGAGGAAATGATGAATATATATATATCTGCATACCACGCGCCATCTCTAGCTGACTTTGCTTCAAACTCGGCCTGGCCACCATCCGAAGCACTCTTTCCTGATTGGTAACGACAATATCAATAATCCATAATCAACATGATACATGGTTCATGGCAGGTCGGTTACAAACTAAAATCTTCTAAACGATAATAAATACTGAAATTGTTATAGCAGCCAGCACCCAAACAATAAGCCCTAGACATTCAGAGGCACCCCTACACCCAACATAAGCAGCACAGCCATCATGCATAAATTCTGCACCACCAAAGCAATAGTACCAATATACCATCATCATTATCATCCTAACCACCAGCGGAATTGCATGCTATGGAAATGAACAGCATAAGTAAATATCGAGTTATGGGCGTTCCAGCAGCCACCTGAGTGGGATCCGGGGTAGGAAGAGGAAGACCCCTGAGCCCTGAAGGAGGCCGGGTGGTGTTCCTCGGCCCCCGTGGGCAGCATCTTCCCCTGCGGCGGCGGCGCGCCCCTGGGGGTCCTGGCCCGCTGCGAGTACCTCCGGTTCTGGAACCAGTTCCAGACCTGCGCCGACCCGCAAAATCCAACATAGATCGGAATAAGACGGGCCCGTCTCGTATCCCCAGGGAGGGAAATAGGGGGGAATTAAATTCGAGTGGGGAAAACCTAGTACGTACCTGCTTGTACTGGACGGGGATCTTGCCGGCGCGGGCGGCGGAGGCGGTGAACTTCTCGGCGAGGCCCTGGATGACGTTGCGCTGCGGGATGGCATTGTTGAGGTGGCGGAGGTGCTCCTCCATCTCCGCCACCTCCGCGTGCGTGAACCGGAACGCGGGGCCCCCGCTGCTCGGCGGCCGCCCCATCCTCCCCCTCCGGCGCTGCTGCGAGTGGCGCGGTGAGGAGGCTCGACGGATAGATCGTCGGAGTAGGGAGACTGGAGAGGGGGGACGGAGGAGATGCGTTGCCGGTTCAGACAGGCAGCCGCTGATCCGCCACGGGATCTCGCCTCTGTGTCTCCTGCGGCTGTACCGTGTGCCGCTGCCTGTGTTGCCTGCCTTTTCTGCGGGATCCGAGCTGGGTTGCCTAGCCGAACTCCACGACCGAACATCCGTTTTGCGCAGATTCTGTAGGCGTGTTTGGCAGCCGCAGTGACCGCCTGACCGGGCCTGCTAGCTCATGTCTGGCTTAGAATAGGTCGTATTTAATTTTGTTGGTAAAATGTTTATGTCATCAACCAACAAGCTATCATACAACTACTTCAATGGATTGTATGTAAGGTTAGTCATAGTGGGAGTAACTTAGCTAGTAACATAGCGCACTTCAAAATTTTTTTGCTAATGTGGCATGTAGTTAATGAGAAGTGGTAACATAATATGTTAATGTAACATAACGGTTTTTAAGACAAGATGAGTCTACAAACTAATAAATGAAGTCATCTATGACACCACTACTATATTACTTTGCACTATGAAGGTAGTAATTTAGACTAGTGTCATATGCATGACACTAGTATAAGTTACTCTCCACTATGACCAGCTTAAGCTATCTAATAGATGGTGAGAAAATAAATGTGATTGCTCTTTATTTTACCTTGGAGCTTGTGCAAAGCTTGTTGGTCAATCTACATACAACTTTGCTCTCTCTTCACATTTAATACATGCCACATCATCACTATATCCTAGGTGGCAAATTTACCAACACCAATCTTACAACTGTTGAAGATGCCCTTACACGAGTCTGGTTGAGTAAATGCAGCCTCTAAATCAACATCTGCAACCTGTTTGATTGCCCGCATTAGGGTATAGTTTAGCACATGGAGTTTGCTTGTCCGTATTGTCTGAACTGACACATAAGCATGGTTGTTTGGTTGCACACACGATGCGAGGTATGCTGACTTTTTATCTTATGTGGAGGTTACCTTACATATGATCACATCTAGCACACCAACGTCATAATACTGCTGGAATGGCGACGAACTGCACGATGATGATGAAGTTCTTCACCGCAAGGCGGGGCGCCGTCTTGGCAACTGCAACATTGCCAACATCAACCACGTCAATTGTGTGCTTTTTCGCACATAGTTGGCGTAACCTTCTTTTGCCGCCCGTCTAGTCTTAAAACTTCTATGCTTGTTCTTGTTGTAAGGTGTAACTTGTTCACTGCAAGTTTCTCATGAACTGTAAACCCCTGGTGCTTTTCTGACAAACACCGCATACCATTTGTCCTAGCAGTGCACAAGAGCAGCAGCTGAAGCAGTAAGCAAAAGAACAATCAAGAAGCAAGCAATGGAGTAGAAGTAGTAAGCATGCATGATCATATGGCATAGCAAATTCTAACATAGCACTACTATGATGACATCGTACCACCACACCGAAAAGAGGGTGTCATCCTACCACCGCAAGTTCACGATCATCATGAGGGGTCAGTATATACCACCTCAACAAAATATACATACCATAAAACAGTTTTCAAGGCTTAGCGCCATCGCCATCCAGGATAATGCACACGGTAACCAACAGCAAGCTCTAGTAGTAGTGCTTGCTCAGCCAGCTCCTAAGCCAAAGCACCCCATGGGCGTCAGCCATGGCAACAAACCCAACACCCTGGCCCTTATTTGTAACGCCCCGAGACCGATGTGCCAGGTGTCCTCCAGGTATTCGTTGTTGTTGCCTTGTCATTGCTTGCGTCCTATGCATTGCATATCATGTCATCATGTGCATTTCATTTGCATACATATTCGTCTCATGCATCCGAGCATTTTTCCCGTTGTCCGTTTTGCAATCCGGCGCTCCTATGTCATCCGGTGTCCCTTTCTACCTCTTTTCGCGTGCGGGTGTTAAACATTTTCGGATTGGACCGAGACTTGTCATGCGGCCTTGGTTTATTATCGGTAGACTGTCTATCAAGTTTCGTGTCATTTGGACTTCGTTTGATACTCCAACGGTTAACCGATGGACCGAAAAGGCCTCGTGCGTGTTGCAGCCCAACACCCTTCCAATTTGGCCCAAAACCCACCTAAGACCTCTCCATCATCTCGGTCGTTCGATCACGATCGCGTGGCCGAAAACGGCACCTCATTTGGACTCCCCTAGCTCCCTCTACCTATATATATGTGGCTCTCCCCGATTTTCGCGCAGTCCAAACCCTAGCTTCTTCCCACTCCGCCGCCGGACATGTCCGCGCCCGCCGGACGTGTCCAGCCTCCACCTCACCCCAGCCAATCAGGGCTTGCCACGTCAGCTCCGCCGCCGCCTCGTCCAATCGCGCACCGCCACATCGTCCCGGCGCCCCGCCTCTCCACCGCGCGGCCCGCCGAGCCCATTGCGGGCCCGCGCGAGCCCATCCCGTCGCCGCCGCCTGCCCGCGGCCTCCCGAGGCATGCGCCGCCCGCGGGGCGCGCCGCCCGGCCACCTCATCGTCGCTCCGCCACGGAGCCGCTGCTCCGGCGACCTCGCCCCACCAGCGCGCCACCGCACCGCCCGCCGGACCCGCCGCCTACTCCGGCGCCAGCCGGTTCCCGCGTCCCCAGGCCACCGTCGCCGCCCGGTGCGCCGCAATGCCGCCCTGCCGTCCGGCCTCCTCGTCGTCGGCGCACCTCCCCCTCGCCGGCCCCTCTTCTCCGGCGCCACTGTTCCGGCCACGAGCTCCCCGGCGTTCCTCGTTCTGCGTGCCGCCCGATCCGAATCTGAGATCTGAAAATCCCCCCTCGGTTGACTTTCTCGTCCCTAACCCTAATTATTTTGTATACTTTGACCTGCCATAACTCTGCATCCATAGCTCCGTTTCGGGCGTGTAGCATATCAAAATGTTTGTCTCGACGAGTACATCAATTCATCTCATTGCATCATTTTAATTTGAGCTCATCTTGATGCCCGAAATGTTGTTGGAAGAGGGCTATGTGAGTATTTTGGCAGATCTATTTCATCAAATAGACTTTTGTCATTTTTGCCATGTTTAATGTGTGCATGCTATGACTCTGAGCTCTACATGTGTTTTGTTATATGCCATGCCATCTTTACAAAGGTGCTTATCATGTATTTTTGTGATATTTCACTAAAGTGTCATAGCATGTACTTTTCATACTCTAAAGTGTGCTTCCTGATGATAAATTCCAGACTTGTGTTAATTTCACTAAGTCTGAAACCTGTTATCGTTTGCCCTTTTGCCATGCTTGTTTGAACCTGTTAATGAGTGAATTAGCCATAGCTCAGTGTTCATCTTTTGTCAAGCATCTTGAGTGGATCCCTGCCATGTATTTTGTTGCCATGTTTGAGTGATGTAGCATATTTAACTTGATGCATTTAGATGGCTACTTGCTGTTTATCGCAGACCGGTGCCATATTTGTTTTGCTTGCCATTTCCAAACCGTGCATCCGATTCCGGTGATCTTTATATCGATTTCAAACAAAATCATCTCACCTTTCCAGTGGCACTCTTGGATTTCCAAGTTGAGGCTAGGTTCAATCATTCCTTTCCAAATCATGCATATGCATCGCATACCGCATCCCGCATATCATGCCATGTTCGTGTGTGGTTTGTTTACTATGTTGTGTGCTTCTTTTCCGGTGTTGCTTCTTCGGGTTGGTTCCGATTACGTCGCGTTTGTGAGGACCAGTTTGACTACGTCCGTTTGTCTTCTTCATGGACTAGTTCTTCTTCCTGGGGGGATTTCAGGCAAGATGACCATACCCTCGAAATCACTTCTATCTTTGCTTTCTAGTTGCTCGCTCTTTTGCTATGCCTATGCCGCGATACCTACCACTTGCTTATCATGCCTCCTATATTGTTAAGCCAAGCCTCTAACCCACCTTGTCCTAGCAAACCGTTGTTTGGCTATGTTACCGCTTTGCTCAGCCCCTCTTATAGCGTTGTTAGTTGTAGGTGAAGATTGAAGTTTGTTCCATGTGGGAACATGGAGATGTTGTTCCTTGTTGGAACATGTTTACTTGTTGGGATATCACAATATCTCTTATTTAATTAATGCATCTATATACTTGGTAAAGGGTGGAAGGCTCGGCCTTATGCCTGGTGTTTTGTTCCACTCTTGCCGCCCTAGTTTCCATCATATCGGTGTTATGTTCTCGGATTTTGCGTTCCTTACGCGGTTGGGTTACAATGGGAACCCCTTGACAGTTCGCTTTGAATAAAACTCCTCCAGCAAGGCCCAACCTTGGTTTTACCATTCACCACCTAGCCTTTTCTTTTTCCCTTGGGAGTCGCGCTCTCAAGGGTCATCATTATTTTAACCCCCCCCCCGGGCCAGTGCTCCTCTGAGTGTTGGTCCACCTTGTCAGCCGCCGGTGGCCACCAGGGGCAACTCTGGGCTGGCCTACCGGAAGTTTGGACAATCCGGTGTGCCCTGAGAACGAGATATGTGCAGCTCCTATCAGGATTTGTCGTCACATTCGGGTGGCTTTGCTGGTCTTGTTTTACCATTGTCGAAATGTCTTGTAACCGGGATTCCGAGTCTGATCGGGTCTTCCCGCTAGAAGGAATATCCTTCGTTGACCGTGAGAGCTTGTGATGGGCTAAGTTGGGACACCCCTGCAGGGATTTGAACTTTCGAAAGCCGTGCCCGCGGTTATGGGCAGATGGGAATTTGTTAATGTCCGGTTGTAGAAAACCTGAAGTTGACCTTAATTAAAATACATCAACCGCGTGTGTTACCGTGATGGTCTCTTTCCGGCGGAGTCCGGGAAGTGAACACGGTGTTGGAGTTATGTTTGACGTAGGTTGTTCTAGGATCACTTCTTGATCATAGTTTCTCGACCGTGCTTTGCCTTCTCTTCTCGCTCTCATTTGCGTATGTTAGCCACCATATATGCTAGTCGCTTGCTGCAGCTCCACATCATACCTTTACCTTACCCATAAGCTTAAATAGTCTTGATCGCGAGGGTGTGAGATTGTTGAGTCCCCGTGACTCACAGATACTTCCAAAACCAGCTTGCAGGTGCCGAGGTTACCGTGCAGATGACGCAACCAAGCTCAAGGAGGAGCTCGATGAAGATCTTTTCCTTTGTGTTGTTTCGTTCTAGTTGATCAGTAGTGGAGCCCAGTTGGGGTCGATCAGGGACCGTGTCGCTTTTGGGGTAGTCTTCTTTTATTTTGGGTTCCGTAGTCGAACCTTGATTGTATCTGGTTGATGTAATGCTTTATTCATGTATTTGTGTGAAGTGGCGATTGTAAGCCAACTATGTATCTCTTTCCCTTATGTATTACATGGGTTGTGTGAAGATTACCTTACTTGCGACATTGCTTTCAATGCGGTTATGCCTCTAAGTCGTGCTTCGACACGTAGGAGATATAGCCGCATCGAGGGCGTTTCATTATTGTCCAACAGGTGGCTCAGAGACTGCCATGAGAGCCTCGTCGCTGAAGCCACCTTGCTCCATGATGGCGTTGTTTAGGTCAGGGTGGATTTCCAGGGTCTTGCTCTCTGTAATGGTGTTTCCACCTCCTTCACAGCCTCAGTCATGTTGGTGAAGACACCGGTCTCCTCCTCCATCAGGTCGCCCCTCTTCCTCTTCCTAACGACCACAGGGACACGCTCAAATGGCTTATCAGGTCCATAAAGGACCGTCTCTACGTCCAGGGTGCCTGGGAACTCTGGCATGGGAGAACCGAGAGGCTCACCGGAGCCCATGGTATGCTTGCCGGTTGCAATGCCAAAGGAGAAGATGTGTTGCATCTAGTTGTAGTTTTGGATGGGTTTGTTGAGAAACTCAGCATCCTTGGGGTGGTCCTAAGATAGAAGCACAAGTGTTGTTAGTTGCTAGAAGGCAATGTTTGATGGTGTGCAAACCAAGGGAACAATGAGCTAACCACGACATGGCTAGTGTAGTGCTTTGCCTCCAAAAAGATAGAGCAAGTGCTCTAATCCCAGGACGCGCCGCTAAGGTCTCTGAGCTTGGACACTTGGATCCAACGAGCTCTCCACTTCCTCAGGTGGTTGTACACCTGGGTGGCGGTCACCTCCTGGCCACAGAACTCGAACGCCTGCTTCGCAAAAGTGTTCAAATGCACCTCCTTGAAGCCCTTGTCAGTCCTAACCCCACTAGAGATGAGCTTGCGCATTTTGTTTAGCACGAATGTGGACATGAACGGCTGCCACTCATGTTGTTTCCCCTACCATCCTTCTTGGCCTTCAGTGAAGCGGCAGCAGAAGTGGCAATTGGCTCAACGAGCACGACTGGCACAAAGTTAGAAGCACCAGGTGATACCTCAAACACCTTTGAATCATCAGGCATGTTCTGATCAAGGAGGGGCTGATGACTGATGACCCACAAGTGTAGGGGGTCTATCGTAGCTTTTCGATAAGTAAGAGTGTCGAACCCAACGAGGAGCAGAAATAAATGATAAGCAGTTTTCAGTAAGGTATTCTCTGCAAGCACTGAAATTATCGATAACAGATAGTTTTGTGATAAGGTAATTTGTAACGAGTAGCAAGTAATAAAAGTAAATAAGGTGCAACAAGGTGGCCCAATCTTTTTTGTAGCAAAGGACAAGCCTGGACAAACTCTTATATGAAGGAAAGCGCTCCCGAGGACACATGGGAATTATCGTCAAGCTAGTTTTCACCACGTTCATATGATTCGCGTTCGATACTTTGATAATTTGATATGTGGGTGGACCGGTGCTTGGGTACTGTCCTTACTTGGATAAGCATCCCACTTATGATTAACCCCCATTACAAGCATCCGCAACTACAACAGAAGTATTAAGGTAAACCTAACCATAGTATGAAACATATGGATCCAAATCAGCCCTTACGAAGCAACGCATAAACTAGGGTTTAAGCTTCTATCACTCTAGCAACCCATCATCTACTTATTACTTCCCAGTGCCTCCCTCTAGGCCCAAACAATGGTGAAGTGTCATGTATTCGACGTTCACATGACACCACTAGAGGGATGACAACATACGTCTCATCAAAATATCAAACGAACCAAATTCACATGACTACTTATAGCAAGACTTCTCCCATGTCCTCAGAAACAAACGTAACTACTCACAAAGCATATTCATGTTCATAATCAGAGGGGTATTAATATGCATAATGGATCTGAACATATGATCTTCCACCAAGTAAACCAACTAGCATCAACTACAAGGAGTAATCAACACTACTAGCAAACCACAGGTACCAATCTGAGGTTTGGATACAAAGATTAGATACAAGAGATGAACTAGGGTTTGAGATGAGATGGTGCTGGTGAAGATGTTGATGGAGATTGACCCCCTCCCGATGAGAGGATCGTTGGTGATGACGATGGTGATGATTTCCCCCTCCCGGAGGGAAATTTCCCTGGCAGAACAGCTCTGCCAGAGCCCTAGATTGGTTCCGCCAAGGTTCTGCCTCGTGGCCGCGGAGTTTCTTCCCCAAAGCTTGCTTACTATTTTTTCTCGGACGAAAGACCTCATATAGCAGAAGATGGGCATAGGAGGGCCACCAGGGAGCCCACGAGCCAGGGGGCCCGCCCAGGGGGGTAGGGCGCGCCC
Source organism: Triticum urartu (assembly GCF_056163025.1). Classification (NCBI taxonomy): domain Eukaryota; kingdom Viridiplantae; phylum Streptophyta; class Magnoliopsida; order Poales; family Poaceae; genus Triticum; species Triticum urartu. Next base: position 224,150,964 of record NC_141879.1, on the reverse strand, counting down.
CAACCCTCGTGGCCAAGGTGTGGCCCCCCTCTGAAACTTCTTTCGCCCAATATTTTTTATATATTCTGGAAATAACTTCCGTGAAGTTTTAGGACTTTTGGAGCTGTGCAAAATAGGTTTGTAATATTTGCTCCTTTTCCAGCCCAGAATCCCAGCTGCCGGCATTCTCCCTCTTCATGTAAACCTTGTAAAATAAGAGAGAATAAGCATAAGTATTGTGACATAATGTGTAATAACAATCCATAATGCAATAAATATCAATATAAAAGCATGATGCAAAATGGACGTATCAACTCCCCCAAGCTTAGACCTCGCTTGTCCTCAAGCGAAAGCCGAAATCGAAAAATATGTCCACATGTTTGGAGATAGAGGTGTCGATAAAAATAAAATACTAGCATGAAGGCATCATGATCATTCTTAGAACAACAACATATATATATAGTCATATGATCTCTTATGCTAAAGTAATAATTCAATCACAATTTCAAGTATAAATTATAAACTTCATTGAGAACCAACAAACTCTAATCTCAGTTATTGAGGCAATTGCAATTTATCATAACATAGGAAAGAGTCAATATAAGAGCTTTTCAGCAAGTCCACATACTCAACTATCATTTAGTATTTCACAATTGCTGACACTCACGCGATATTTATGGTTATGAAGTTTTAATCGGACACAGAGAAATATAGGGGCTTATAGTTTTGCCTCCCAATGTTTTACCTCAAGGGTAATGTCAACAATAATAGTTCATGAAAACTCACATCCAATTTGCTATATATATCTGGATCTTTCCAACACATTGTGCTTGCCAAAGGATAAAATTAAAAAGGGAAAGGTGAATATCACCATGACTCTTTGCATGAAGTATAAGACAAGAATAAAAGATAGGCCCTTCGCAGAGGGAAACAGAGGTTGTCATGCGCTTTTATGGTTGGATGCACAAAATCTTAATGCAAAAGAACGTCACTTTATATTGCCACTTGTGATATGGACCTTTATTATGCAGTCCGTCGCTTTTATTTCTTCCATATCACAAGATCGTATAAAGCTTATTTTCTCCACACTAATAAGACATACATATTTAGAGAGCAATTTTTATTGCTTGCACTGATAACAACTTACTTGAAGGATCTTACTCAATCCATAGGTAGATATGGTGGACTCTCATGGCAAAACTGGGTTTAGGGATATTTGGAAGCACAAGTAGTATCTCTACTTGGTGCAAAGAAATTGGCTAGCACGAGAGGGAAAGGCAAGCTCAACATGTTGGATAATCCATGACAATATAATTTATCTTAGATGTAAGAAAACATAACCCATTACGTTGTCTTCCTTGTCCAACGTCAACTCTTTAGCATGTCATATTTTAATGAGTGCTCACAATCATAAAAGATGTCCAAGATAGTATATTTATATGTGAACCTCTCTTTCTTTATTACTTCATATTAATTGCAATGATGACCAAAACTATGTTTGTCAACTCTCAACAACTTTTATTCATCATACTCTTTATATGTGAGCTCATTACTCTTTCATAAGATCCATATGATCTCTTTATTTATTTTTATTTCTTCTCTTTTATTTTATTCCCTCAAGATCGTAGCAAAATAAGCAAGCCCTTGACTCAACACTAATCTTTATTATATAGCTCACGGACTCGATTACATAGGAAGATCATAAAGCAAAGCTCACAACTAGATCATACTAAAACTTTATTCTACTAGATCAAGATATTATCAAAAGGATCGAACTAAGAAAAACGGTAAAGATAAAAGTGATGGTGATACGATACCGGGGCACTCCCCCAAGCTTGGCAGTTGCCAAGGGGAGTGCCCATACCCATGTGTTTATGTCTCCTTCTTCGGGGGTGGTGATGTGATATTCTTGGCGATGATGCCCCGCAAGATACGATTCTCTTCTTCGAGCTTATTGACTTGCTGCTTGAGGCCCATTATTTCCTTATGGAGCTTGCTCGTGACGGCTAAAGCTCCCTTCACCCAAGAATGTTGCATAGATGTGGGAGAACAAGTAACACTCTTTTTCATATTTTCATAAGAAAGAAATCTAACATTGGAAGGGATGACCGAGTTTGGAATAGCCGAGCTCTGTAGTTCCCCCATGGTGAATCCTGCTCGGAGGCGGGAAGTAACTTCTTCATCCTCCTCCATGGCATCTATCCTTTTCAAATCGGCCTCCATCTCTTCCTCAGTTGATGGCCCAAAGTGTTCATCATTGCTGTTTGGTCTTGGCCCCGGTGTTGGATGAGACACTCGACTCTCCTCGACTGACTCTTGATAAGACATCTTGCTCTAAATCTGCAACAGAAACATCTCGAAACAAAGACAAGAGATATTTGTGTGATACGGTGGTCAAAACCTTCGAGAGATTATATAATGAATTTCTACCGACCAAAGAAGTATCGTGCAAGAAAACGGAGTCCGGAGAGCACACAAGGTGCCCACGAGGCAGGGGGTAGGGCGCGCCCTCCGCCCTCGTGGAAGCCCCGTGTCCTTTCCGGTCTGCTTCTTATTTTCCTATTTTTTATATATTCTAAAACGGAGAAATATTTCCACTAGAACTGTTTTGGAGTCGGTTTACTTACCGTATGAAACATCCCAAATTTTCAATTTGGAATGTTATACATAGATCATCCATCCATATCATGTTTTATTGCTTTTTAGTTCCGTAATCCTCGAAATCCTAAGCATCTCAAGGACCCTCGGAGAGAGTTGGGGATTTCCCGGTCTTCATATTTGATTCTTTTATCAAATAATGAAAAGAGGATTTGATTTTAATTATTTCTCTTCGAAAAATATTTCACATTAAAAATTAAACAGAGGAGATAATATGACTTCTCCAAAATAAATGAAATATTGGAGGAAAAATATTAAAATCATGAAATTGATTTTTATTTGATTTTATTCGGATTTTATTTGCATTAGAAAAATTGCATGTTTTTCAAAATTGCATTTTAGGGCCAAGAAAATGTTCATCTTGTTCTAAATATTTTATTTAGACGGTGAAAAATTGTTTTGGCATTTTTAGGTTTTTATTTATTTATTTCTAGGATTTTATTTCGGTCGGCGAAGTTTAAAAAAAGAGGTTCCGCGCCGACTGGGCCTAAGGCCCAGCCGTGCCAGGCCGCCGCTGCCGCTGCCGCCTCCTGCGCGTGCTGCCGCCGCCGCCACTCGGACCGGAGTCCGAGTTGGACTTCGCCTCCGCCGCACCTTGCCGCCGCCACTCGGACCGGAGTCCGAGTTGGACTTCGCCTCCGCCGCGCCTTGCCCCCTCCTCCAAGTCGCCGCCCCCGCCCCTTTATATACGTCGCCACCCCGCCCCCAACACCACCACCATCGCCGCCGCAGTCGCCGCTGCCTCGCGTAGCCGCCGCCGCCCGCGCTCGCCGCCGCAGCCGCCGCCGCCTAGCGCCGCCGCCGCCAAGCCCCGTCGCCCCGCGAGCCGCCGCCCGCACCCCGCCCCGCCGGAGCCCCTCGCCGAAGGTAGCCACCGCGCCCCGCCGCCGGTTTTTTTTATAAAAATCGTTCATTTTTTTCAGAAACCCTAGATCCGTTTTTTCGGATTCGCCGGTTTTTCTCGGTTCTTCTAGTTAGCGGACGTTTGTCTGAACGTTCGTTTTAACGAACGGTTCCTCGCCCGTTAGAAACAACTAACGAACGCTCGTTCATTAGTCTGTTCGTGAGTTTTCTTTTATCGGATTTATTCCGCGATTTTTCTGATCGTGATTTCTGATCCGATCTTAATTTCTGTTTATCTTTTCGCTCGTTTAACGGAATCAGGCGATTCAAGCGCTTGGAGTTCCGTCTCGAAACCCTCTTTCCGTTTAACCAACTCAAACAAGTTTTGCTACTGTAAAATTTGACCTAGTTTCAGATTAGTAAACGAAGCTTCTTTCTTTCGCCGTTTGAGTTTCGTTGCTCCGTTTGTTTTGATTCTTTTTGCGAACCGGAGTTCTTAATTTGAACTTTCTGGTCAACCTCTCTTATTTGAGTTTTGCTTGTGCATCGTTGCTTGTTACTTATATATGTTATTGTTTGCTTGCGATAGAATTTCCGGAGTGCGAAGCGTGTTACTATGAGTCTCTAGGATTCGCGGATCGTCAGCAAGGCAAGTAACACTTTGATCATATCCCATTATTACCCAGTTTTTATGCATTAGTTCCAATCCTCAAACATTGCATGATTAGGATGTCATTAACTTGTGGGTTGGGAAGTAGTTGCTGAGGTAGAACCTATTGCCCTGTTACATTCAAACCCTTGGGAGTTACTTCTACGTATTGCTTATTGCTATGCTATGCTCGTAGACGTGGTTTTGGGTTTGAGTGAAATTCATGTCAGATGTGAGATTGTTAATTAATGGTTCAACTTAAGGTGGCAACTTAATCAAACAACTGGGTGGATTGAGGCACCTGGGGAACCCAGTGTTGTCTGTTTTTTTGGAAATCCCGGGGTACCCGTGTGATCTTCCTATGGACCGCCACCCAGGCTCAAAGGGAACTGAGATGATTCATGCTAGAAACTTCCGTGTGCAGCCACAAGCTATTATGGGCTCTAGCATAGTTGAGTAAGTTACGTGAAGCTCTTGAAGAGGTAGATCAGCAGGTAGTGGGTTTTGTAGGTTTGGTATGGTCTACCCGGAGTAGAGAGTTAATGTTTTTGAAAGACCGTGTCTCGGTCATCCGTTTCTCAAATACCATGTAGTGCGAGAAATCCAACGGAGGCGATCGAGTCTTGTGGGGAAAAGTGTGCAAACCTCTGCAGAGTGTACAATCTAATCATGGTTAGCCGTGTCCCCGGTTATGGACAATTCTTGAGTATCTAGTACTTGGGTTATCACATGTATCTCACCATGCTTAATTAATACTGTTGGGTTGTTAATCACTTTAATTGGGATTGAGTTGGGGTTACCTTCTCAATGATGTTTCAACCACCATGATAGTAAAATTAAAATCTATTCCGTTGTTGTAGGGAAAAATTGGCTTTTCGCAAAACTACAACCATACAGCTTTCCACTAGCCATATATGCATGTAGTGATAGCATTATTCTGTTTCTGCTCTACTGTGTTATATTGCCAGCATACTCCATGTGCTGACCCATTTTCGGGCTGCAACGTATTATGTTGCAGACTTTTCAGACGAGGAGTAAGGTTCGTTAGGTCGTTGTCGTGCAGCTCAACTATGCCGTTGGAGTTGATGGACTCACCTTATCTTCCAAGCCTTCCGCTGTTATCGCATTAGATGGCCTTAAGCCATATTATTGTAATAAGTTCTCTTTGGAGACATTCGATGTAATAGTGTGTGATTGCTACTCTGTTATAAATCCTTCGAGTACTGTGTGTGTCAGCATTACCGATCCAGGGATGATACTGAAGCACAAAGACTTGACCATCTGAGGTCGGGTCGCTACACCATACCACGTACCTATTCCTTTTCGGAGTCTGAAACGTTCTGGAAAGTGTCCCTTATGTATTCCTCCGGGTTACGGTTTCAATAATATTAGTTTCAACATTTATGGGATTACCTGAGATATAATGTTTGATTCTTTGACCGTTCACCACCTTCGGATTTGTGCCTTCGAAGTTGTTGATTTTTATGGCACCGGAACGATAGACCTCCTTGATAACGTAAGGACCTTCCCATTTAGAGAGAAGTTTGCCTGCAAAAAATCTTAAACGAGAGTTGTATAACAATACATAATCACCTACATTGAACTCATGTTTTTGTATCCTTTTATCATGCCATCTTTTAACTTTTTCTTTAAACAGCTTGGCGTTTTCATAAGCATGGGTTCTCCATTCATCAAGTGAGCTAATGTCAAAAATCCTCTTCTCACCGGCATGTTTGAAGTCATAGTTGAGCTCTTTAATAGCCCAATATGCCTTATGTTCTAATTCAAGAGGTAAGTGACATGCTTTACCATAAACCATTTTATACGGAGACATACCCATAGGATTTTTGTATGCAGTTCTATAAGCCCATAATGCATCATCAAGTTTCTTGGACCAATTCTTTCTAGATCTATTAACAATCTTTTGCAAAATTAATTTAAGCTCTCTATTGCTAAGTTCTACTTGACCACTAGACTGTGGATGATATGGAGATGCAATTCTATGATTAACATCATACTTGGCAACCATTTTACGAAAGGCACCATGAATAAAATGTGAACCACCATCAGTCATTAAATATCTAGGGACTCCGAACCTCGGAAAAATAACTTCTTTAAGCATCTTAATAGAGGTGTTATGATCAGCACTACTAGTTGGAATAGCTTCTACCCACTTAGTAATGTAATCAACAACAACTAAAATATGTGTATACCCATTAGAGGAAGGACACAGTCCCATATAATCGAAGCCCCAAACATCAAATGGTTCAATAACAAGTGAATAATTCATAGGCATTTCTTGATGTCTACTAATATTACCAATTCTTTGACATTCATTGCAAGACAAAACAAACTTACGGGCATCCTTGAAGAGAGTAGGCCAAGAAAAACCGGATTGCAATACCTTGTGTGTAGTTCTATCTCTAGCATGGTGTCCTCCATAAGCTTCGGAGTGACATTTGCGTAAGATCTGTTCATGTTCATGCTCAGGTACACAACGTCTAATAACACCATCTACTCCTTCTTTATAAAGATGTGGGTCATCCCAGAAGTAATGTCTTAAATCATATAAGAACCTTTTCTTTTGCTGGTATGTGAAACTAGGTGGTATAAACTTAGCAACAATATAATTGGCATACCATGGAGCAGTACGAGAAGCATTTATGACAGCTAATTGTTCATTAGGAAAGCTATCATCAATAGGTAGTGGGTCATCAAGAACATTCTCTAACCTAGACAAGTTATCTGCAACGGGGTTCTCAGCTCCCTTTCTATCAATAATATGCAAATCAAATTCTTGTAGTAGGAGAACACATCTAATAAGCCTAGGTTTAGCATCTTTCTTTTCCATAAGATATTTAATAGAAGCATGATCAGTCCGAATAGTTACTTTAAAATCAACAATATAAGGTCTGAACTTATCACAAGCAAATACAACTGCTAAGAATTCTTTTTCAGTAGTAGCATAATTTCTTTGGGCGTTGTCTAGAGTTTTACTAGCATATTGGATAACATTTAATTTCTTATCAACTCTTTGTCCTAGAACATCACCTACAGCATAATCACTAGCATCGCACATAATTTCAAAGGGTAAATTCCGATCAGGTGGCTGAACAATAGGTGTAGAAATCAAGGCTTTCTTAAGTATTTCAAATGCTTCTACACAATCATCAGCAAAGACAAAAGGGATATCTTTTTGTAATAGGTTAGTCAGAGGCCGAGAATTTTTTTAGAAGTCCTTAATGAACCTCCTATAAAAACCGGCATGACCAAGGAAACTTCTTATACCTTTGATGTCCTTGGGACACGACATCTTCAATAGCATCAACTTTAGCTTTGTCAACTTCAATACCTCTTTCAGAAATTTTATGCCCCAAGACAATACCTTCATTGACCATAAAGTGGCACTTCTCCCAATTCAAGACAAGGTTAGTTTCTTCACATCTCTGCAAAACTCGATCAAGGTTGCTCAAGCAATCATCAAAAGAGGATCCATAAACAGAGAAATCATCCATGAAAACTTCACAGATCTTTTCACAAAAGTCAGAGAATATAGCCATCATGCATCTTTGAAAGGTAGCAGGTGCATTACATAAACCAAAAGGCATACGTTTATAAGCAAAGGTACCGAAAGGGCAAGTAAAAGTAGTCTTTTCTTGATCATCAGCTGACACAAGTATCTGAGAGAAACCAGAATAACCATCTAGAAAGCAAAAATGTGTATGTTTAGATAATCTTTCTAGCATTTGATCAATGAAAGGCAAAGGGTAATGATCCTTTTTAGTAGCTTTATTTAATTTGCGGAAATCAATTACCATCCTATAACCTGTAATAATTCTTTGCGGAATCAATTCGTCTTTATCATTAGGAACAACAGTAATACCTCCTTTCTTAGGGACACAATGGACAGGGCTTACCCACTGACTATCAGCAACGGGATAAATTATACCTGCCTCAAGGAGCTTTAATATTTCCTTTCTTACCACTTCTTTCATCTTAGGATTGATCTGTCGTTGGTGATCAATAACTGGTTTGGCATCTTTCTCCAAATTTATTTTGTGTTGACATAGAGTGGGACTAATGCCCTTAAGATCATCAAGAGTCTATCCAATAGCAGCACGGTGCTTCTTTAGAATTTTCAATAATCTCTCTTCTTCATGCTCTGAAGGGTTAGCACTAATAATAACAGGATATATCTTCTTTTCATCGAGATAAGCATATTTAAGAGTATCAGGCAATGTTTAAGCTCAAACATGGGATCACCCTTGGGTGGAGGAGGATCCCCTAGGATTTCAACAAGCAAGTTGTGTTTCAGAATAGGTCCCTGTTTAAAGAATACTTCATCTATTTCCCTTCTTTCATTCATGAACATATCATTTTCATGGTCTAGCAAATATTGTTCTAAAGGATCAGTAGGAGGCACAACAATAGAAGCAAGACCAATAATTTCATCTTTACTAGGAAATTCTTTATCATGGGGTTGTCTACGAACTTTAGCAAAATTAAACTCATGAGACATATCCCCTAAACCAACAGAAACAATATCCTTATTGCAGTCTATCTTAGCATTAACATTATTCAAGAAGGGTCTACCAAATATACTGGGACAAAAGTCATCTTGTGGGGAACCGAGAACAAGAAAATCAGCAGGGTATTTAACTTTCCCACACAAGACTTCAGCATCTCTAACAATCCCAATCGGTGAAATAGTATCTCTATTGGCAAGTTTAATGGTAACATTGATATCTTCTATCTCAGCAGGTGCAATATCATGCATAATTTCTTGGTATAAAGAATGGGGTATTGCACTTGCACTAGAACCCATATCACATAAGCCATGATAACAATGATATCCTATTTTAACAGAAATAACAGGCATGCCTACAACAGGTCTATGTTTATTTTTAGCATCAGGTCTAGCAATTCTAGCAGCTTCATTGCAGAAGTAAATAACATGCCCATCAATATTATCGGCCAAGAGATATTTAACCATAGCAATACTAGGTTCAACTTTAATTTGCTCAGGGGGTTTAGGTGTCTTAATATTACTTTTGTTAACCAGAGTTGAAGCTTTAACATGATTCTTTATTCTAACAAGGAAAGGTGGTTTCTCAATATAAGCAGCAGGAACAATAGGATTATCATAAGTGATACTCTTTTCTTCAACTTTAATAGGTTCAACTGCTTTTACTTCAATGGGAGGATTATATTTAAACCACTTCTCCTTAGGGAGATCAACATGAGTAGCAAAGGATTCACAGAAAGAAGCTACTATCTCAGAGTCAAGTCCATATTTAGTGCTAAATTCACGAAAAGCATCGGTATCCATAAAAGATTTAACACAATCAAACTTAGGTGTTATACCTGACTCCTTACCTTTGTCGAGGTCCCAATCTTCAGAGTTGCGTTTAATTCTTTCCAATAAATCCCATTTGAATTCAATAGTCTTCATCATAAAAGATCAAGTACAAGAAGTATCGAGCATGGAGCGATTACTGAGAGAAAGCCGAGCATAATTTTTTTGAATAATCATTTCTCTTGAGAGCTCATGATTGGGGCATGAATAAACATTGACTTAAGCCTCCCCAAGCTTGAGCGATGCTTTCTCCTTTGCGAGGCCAAAAATTATAAATATAATTACGATCACGATGAACAAGATGCATAGGATAAAACTTCTGATGAAATTCCAATTTCAATCGCTTGTAGTCCCATGATCCCATATCATCACATACCTATACCATGTCAATGCCTCTCCCTTCAAAGATAAAGGGAAGACCTTCTTCTTGATAACATCATCGTGCATACCTGCAAGCTTAAATAATCCACAAACTTCATCCACATAGATTAAGTGTAAATCGGGATGCAATGTTCCATCTCCTGCAAAAGGATTAGCTAGCAGTTTCTCTATCATACCCGAAGGAATTTCAAAGTAAACATTTTCAGTAGGTTCAGTAGGTTGAGGAGCAACTCTTTGCTCCACTGGTCAGGGTGAAGATACCCCGAACAAGCCCCTCAAAGGATTATGTTCCATAGTAACAAGTGACAGTAAATTTCAGCACACTATATAAATTTTTCCTTACCAAATTCCACCTACCAAAGGCGCTCCACTCCCCGGCAACGACGCCAGAAAAGAGTCTTGATGAGCCACAAGTGTAGGGGGTCTATCATAGCTTTTCGATAAGTAAGAGTGTCGAACCCAACAAGGAGCAGAAGGAAATGATAAGCAGTTTTTTAGTAAGGTATTCTCTGCAAGCACTGAAATTATCAGAACAGATAGTTTTGTGATAAGGTAATTTGTGACGAGTAGCTGATACGTCTCCAATGTATCTATAATTTTTTATTGCTCCATGCTATTATATTATCTATTTTGGATGTTAATGGGCTTTATTTTACACTTTTACATCATTTTTGGGACTAACCTACTAACCGGGGGCCCGGCCCAAATTGCTGTTTTTTTGCCTATTTTAGAGTTTCGCCGAAAAGGAATATCAAACGGAGTCCAAACGAAATGACACCTCCGGGAACGTGATTTTCTCAACGAACGTGATCCAGGAGACTTGGAGTGGGCGCCAAGAAACAATTGAGGAAGCCATGAGGCAGGGGCGCGCCCTCCACCCTCGTGGGCCCCTCGTTGCTCCACCGACGTACTTCTTCCTCCTATATATATATCCACGTACCCCCCAAACATCCAGGAGCACCACGAAAACCTAATTCCACCGCCGCAACCTTCTGTACCCGAGAGATACCATCTTGGGGCCTTTTCTGAAGCTCCACCGGAGGGGGCATTGATCACGGAGGGCCTCTACATCAACTCCATGCCCTCTCCGGTGATGTGTGAGTAGTTTACTTCAGACCTACGGGTCCATAGTTATTAGCTAGATGGCTTCTTCTCTATCTCTGGATCTCAATACAAAGTTCTCCTCGATCTTCTTGGAGATCTATTCGATGTAATCTTCTTTTGCGGTGTGTTTGTCGAGATCCGATGAATTGTGGGTTTATGATCAAGTTTATCTATGAACAATATTTGAATGTCCACTGAATTCTTTTATGTATGATTGGTTTATCTTTGCAAGTCTCTTCAAATTATCAGTTTGGTTTGGCCTACTAGATTGATCTTTCTTGCAATGGGAGAAGTGCTTAGCTTTGGGTTCAATCTTGCGGTGCTCGATCCCAGTGACAGAAAGGGAAACGACACATATTGTATTGTTGCCATCGAGGATAAAAAGATGGGGTTTACATCATATTGCATGAGTTTATCCCTCTACATCATGTCATCTTACTTAAAGCATTACTCTGTTCTTATGAACTTAATACTCTAGATGCATGCTGGATAGCGGTCGATGTGTGGAGTAATAGTAGTAGATGCAGAATCGTTTCGGTCTACTTGTCGTGGACATGATACCTATATACATGATCATACCTAGATATTCTCATAATTATTCGCTTTTCTATCAATTGCTCGACAGTAATTCATTTACCCACCGTAATACTTATGCTCTTGAGAGAAGCCACTGGTGAAACCTATGCCCCCCGGGTCTATCTTCCATCATATTAATCTTCCAACACTTAGTTATTTCTATTGTCGTTTATTTTACTTTGCATCTTTATTTCTCTTTATCATAAAAATACCAAAAATATTATCTTATCATATCTATCAGATCTCACTCTCGTAAGTGACCGTGAAGGGATTGACAACCCCTTTATCATGTTGGTTGCGAGGTTCTTATTTGTTTGTGTAGGTGTGTGGGACTCGAGCATGATCTCCTACTGGATTGATACCTTGGTTCTCAAAAACTGAGGGAAATACTTACGCTACTTTACTGCATCACCCTTTCCTCTTCAAGGGAAAACCAACACAGTGCTCAAGAGGTAGCAAGAAGGATTTCTGGTGTCGTTGCCAGGGAGATTCGCGCCAAGTCAAGTCAAGATTTGACTCCTGACAATGAGCCATTTCTGGCGCCGTGGCCGAGGAGTCTACGCACAAGTCAAGACATACCAAGTACCCATCACAAACACTTATCCCTCGCATTACATTATTTTCCGTTTGCCTCTCGTTTTCCTCTCCCCCACTTCACCCTTGCCATTTTATTCGCCCTCTCTTTTTCCGTTCGCCTCTTTTTCGCTTGCTTCTTGTTTGATCGTGTGTTGGATTGGTTGCTTGTCACGATATGTAACTCCCCAAGACCGGAGCTTCAGATGCCTTCCAGGGTTTCCGGGTTTCGTCGTGTGATTTGTTTGGTTCACCGCTTTCATCTTTGCATCATGTGCATTGCATCATGTCATCATGCCATCATGTCATTTTTTTTCTTTCTTAACTCAACTAAATAAATTGCATGGATCTTCGGTCCATTTAAATCGAGGGATATTCACTATGGTGATTACTCTTTAAAACTTATTCTCCCAATATTTTAGGGAGCTATATAAATTATATTCCCATTATGTGGAATTACCTTAACACACTTGCAAAAATCCCAAAGCCTTTTATTATTTCAACTCTTGGCCTCTAACTTTGCCACATGTCCTTTCATCATTTTCCGGAGCTCCACCTAATTTCTTGACATTTTTGGGCACTTCGAAAAACCTATCCTAGCTCAAACCTTTTGAATTAAATTCAAAGGAATTTGAATTTAATCTTTCAAACTTGACCTTTTTCTATTTTCCCGGACCGTGAACATTTTTTTCTGAGTCCGTGAAAATTATCCCCGTGCCCAAATTCTTCCTCTAACCTTCTCTTCTCTTTTTTCCTTCTCTTATTTTCTTTGTTTTTGTAAAGAGAAGGAGATGGGAGAGAAAAGAGCCCGGCTGGGCCTCCCAGCCCAGCTGCAACCTGCCAAGCCGGCTCCATCCGCGCTGGCCCATTTGGCCCAAGGCCTCCCGCAGGCCCAGCCGTGCCTATAACCCTAGCCTCGCAGCCACGTTCTCTCCCGATCCCCATATCTCCCCCTCGTTCCTGTGCCGCCGCCACACATCGACGCCAGGGAGAGCGCCCGATCTCCTCTGCCTCCTCCTCTCTCGCTCCCTGCTCGACCCCCACGCCAGGTCCCTCTGTCGGCGACCTCCGCCGCCTTGAAGCCTCTGCTTCTCCTCGCTGGCAGGACTCCTGCGCCTCCTCCATGGCCCTCCTCCTTCGGCCTCCTCATCGTCCTGCCATGGACGCCGAGCTCGAAGCTCCGGCCGACCCTGCCTCCATGACCTTTGCCGAGCAGTCCCTCTCCTGGAGCCGCTCGTTGCTGTTGCTTTTCATCGAGGCGCCAAGTTCCGTCGATCTGCAGCCATCTCCCTCGCGCCCTTCCTCCTCGCCGGTGTTCTACTCGAGGACCAGCCCCGCGCACCCCTGTGCTCGCGGGCAGGGGACCCCAAGAGCGCCGCGTCGTCTCCCTACCTCGCCTGCGCTGCCGGCGTCAACAACTAACAGTGGACCGGAGCCCCTGCCTTGCTCCACCACATCGCCGCACATCCGGCCATCGACGTCCAACTCCTCACCAGCCCGCAGCTACCTCGAGCAGTCCTACCACGGCCATCACCTCCCCGACGCCCTTACTGCTGCTGCTAGACCACCTCGGTGCCACCAGGGAGTACCATGGCAAGTACAATGACTTACGGCACACGGACGACCACCGCACCGAACGCCAAAGTATAGGATGACCCGCGAGGCCCCTGGACGCCAAGTACCACGATGTCGGTGCCCCTCAAGTTCGGCTACACGAAAACGCCAAGTACCCCTACAAACCGTGTACGACTACCGGCGCCGAAGTCCGCGAGTACCACTATGTTTGCGATGTACATCTACACCAAGACTGGACCGACAAGTATCGCGAGAACATTTGTACCTCTACCATCGCCGTGGATCCGACAAGTACCCCTACAACAAGTGTACCTCTACCTCGTCTTCGGAATCGCTAAGAATGTCAAGTACCCCTTCGAGATGACGAGATCGGCAAGTTCGAATGACCCCAAGTACCTCTTCGAAACGACCGAGTACCATTACCATCGGGCGCTTGAACGACTACTTCCTCTACTTCCCACGACGACCCGTGAACAACTACTTTCCCTTCGACACGTGTACCCCTACCCCCGAACTCGATCCGTTCCGATAATGCACGCTTCAAAGGTATAACCCCGAGACGACATCCGTGAACGAATGCTTGCGATGTTTGAGATGCTCATGTTTGCACCATGTCCAATTTGTCACCCGTTTCCTTGTCGCCAACTCGTGGGACGCCCGGAATCCGGGAGCGTCCCACCATCTTTTGAACGCATCCGCACACTTCTCCTTTGCATCGGTATCTCAATCGAGTTACCGGAACCGGAATGTTGCCGTGACACCATTTCCGTTGTCGTTGCCCTGGCACCCCTTTAGTTTTCGCCACGATGACAAATGCCTCATATCTTATCATGTCAACGTTTTCATAAATACTGCATAAAACTTGCACATGTCATTCGCATCATGATAATAACATTTAAATGTTTAAAATTGTTGTTGCACCAAATTGATAATTGCATATGGGGATTTGCAGGATTTGTTGCTTGTTATATCCGGCCCCATTTAAATTGTCTAGATGGTATAGTTTTGTTATGTTTTCACCTCTTGACTTGCTTAACAACATTTAATATTGCTGAGTACATAAACAAGATCGAACTAAATAAGTCACGTGGTGTTTCGTCAATATGCAACGGAGTTGCATATTGAGCTCCACTTAATTTGTAGGGTTTTTTGTGCACTTTGCCATGCCATGACTCATTAAACCGGACATGCATCATACTTGTTGTGCATCTTGCCATGTTGTGGTGGTTGTTTACTATGTTGTGTGCTTCTTTTCCGGTGTTGCTTCTTCGGGTTGGTTCCGGTAACGTCGCGTTTGTGAGGACCCGTTCGACTACGTCCGTTTGTCTTCTTCATGGACTCGTTCTTCTTCCTTGCGGGATTTCAGGCAAGATGATCATACCCTCGAAATCACTACTATCTTTGCTATGCTAGTTTGCTCGCTCTTTTGCTATGCCATTGCTACGATGCCTACCACTTGCTTGCAAGCCTCCCAAATTGCCATGTCAAACCTCTAACCCACCATTGTCCTAGCAAACCGTTGCTTGGCTATGTTACCACTTTGCTCAGCCCCTCTTATAGCGTTGCTAGTTGCAGGTGAAGATTGGAGGCCGTTCCTTGTTGGAACATCATTTATTTACTTGTTGGGATATCACTATATTGCTATGTTATCTTAATGCATCTATATACTTGGTAAAGGGTGGAAGGCTCGGCCTCTCGCCTAGTGTTTTGTTCCACTCTTGCCGCCCTAGTTTCCGTCATATCGGTGTTATGTTCCCAGATTTTGCGTTCCTTACGCGGTTGGGTTATAATGGGAACCCCTTGATAGTTCGCCTTGATTAAAGCTTTTCCAGCAATGCCCAACATTGGTCTTACCATTTGCCACCTAGCCTTTTCTTTCCCTTGGGTTCTACAGACTCAAGGGTCATCTTATTTTAACCCCCCGGGCCAGTGCTCCTCTGAGTGTTGGTCCGACCAAGTAGACTGCGGGGCCACCTTGGGGCAACTTGAGGGTTGGTTTTACTCGTAGGATGTCTCATCTGAGTGTGCCCTGAGAAAGAGATATGTGTAGCTCCTATCGGGATTTGTCGGCACATTCGGGCGGTGTTGCTGGTCTTGTTTTAACCTGTCGAAGTGTCTTGAGTTACCGAGATACCGAGTCTGATCGGAACGTCTTGGGAGGAGGTCTATTCCTTCGTTGATCGTGAGAGCTTGTCATGGGCTAAGTTGGGACTCCCCTGCAGGGATTGAACTTTCGAAAGCCGTGCCCGCGGTTATGGGCAGATGGGAATTTGTTAATGTCCGTTTGTAGATAACTTGAACCTTAACTTAACTAAAATGAATCAACCGAGTGTGTTACCGTGATGGCCTCTTCTTGGCGGAGTCCGGGAAGTGGACACGGTGTTGGAGTAATGTTTACACAGGTTGTTCTCTAGCTTCTCGCTCGTGCTTTGCCTCCTCTTCTCGCTCTCTTTTGCGAATAAGTTAGCCACCATACTTGCTAGTCGCTTGCTGCAGCTCCACTCATATTTTACCTTGCCATACCTATAAGCTTAAATAGTCTTGATCGCGAGGGTGCGAGATTGCTGAGTCCCTGTGGCTCACAGATTACTACTACACCAGATGCAGGGATTGATGATTCCGCTCCAGGAGACGCGTATGAGCTCAAGTGGGAGTTCGACGAAGACTCTCAACGACACTATGTTTCCTTTCCTGATGATCAGTAGTGGTGCCCAGTTGGGGGTGAACGGGACCGTGTCGCATGTTGAGTTCTCTTTTATTTTGGCGCCGTAGTCGGGCCATGAGTGTTTGGATGATGTAATGTTATTTATGTACTTGATTGACGTGGCGAGTGTAAGCCAACTATGTTATCTCCCTTTTTATTATCATATTACATGGGATGTTGTGAAGATTGCCTAACTTGCGACATATGCCTTCCATGCGATTATGTCTCTAAGTCGTACCTCGACACGTGGGAGCTATAGTCGCATCGAGGGTTTTATACGATGACTCTACCTAGATTTTGTGATCTTCACCTTAAAAGGTTAGAATAGATCGAAAGCAACGTCAGGAGTTTTATGACTTTACAATTTGAGCACAATAATTTCTTTAGGAACGAGCTTAAGGAACAAAAAAGCTTTATGGGTTATATGAATAAAGAGCTCGATGATATGTCTAAAGAATTTTATGGTTTGAAATCTCAGATTGCTCATCTCGAAAAATTAATTGCTGAAGTTTCGGATAAGCAGGCCACCTTAGTCAATAAGATGGCCGCTAAGCCGGATTTTTTTTATGAAAATAAATATGAACATATAAAAGTTATTGATGTGTCTCCTATTAAATCTTTGTTTTGCAATATGAGTCTTGATAATAATGGGACTGAAGATGAGCCACCTTTACCTAGAAGGCGTTCCAAAAATTCTGAGTTTTTAGATCTTGATGTAAAAATTGGTAAAAGTGGGATTGAAGAAGTCAAAACTTTAAATAGCAATGAACCCACTATTTTGGATTTTAAGGAATTTAATTATGATAATTTCTCTTTGATAGATTGTATTTCCTTGTTGCAATCCGTGCTAAATTCTCTTGATGCTTATAGTCAAAATAAAGCTTTTACTAAACATATCGTTGATTCTTTGATGCAATCTTATGAAGAAAAACTTAAGTTGGAAGTTTCTATCCCTGGAAAACTCTATGATGAGTGGGAAACTACAATACAAATTAAAATTAAATATCATGAGTGTTATGCTTTGTGTGATTTGGGTGCTAGTGTCTCCACGATTCCAAAAACTTTGTGTGATTTGCTAGGTTTCCGTGATTTTGATGATTGTTCTTTAAACTTGCACCTTGCAGATTCCACTATTAAGAAACCTACGGGAAGAGTTAATGATGTTCTTATTGTTGCAAATAGGAACTATGTGCCCGTAGATTTCATTGTTCTTGACATAGATTGCAATCCTTCATGTCCTATTATTCTTGTAGACCTTTCCTTAGAACGATTGGTGCAATTAGTGATATGAAGGAAGGGAATATTAAATTACAATTTTCATTAAGGAAGGGAATGTAACACTTTCCTAGAAATAAAATTAAATTACCATATGAATCTATTATGAGAGCCACTTATGGATTGCCTACCAAAGATGGTAATACCTAGATCTATCCTTCCTTTTATGCCTAGCTAGGGGCGTTAAACGATAGCGCTTGTTGGGAGGCAACCCAATTTTATTTTTATTCCTTGCTTTTTGCTCCTGTTTAGTAATAAATAATTTATCTAGCCTCTGTTTTGGTTGTGTTTTTTGTGTTTAATTAGTGTTTGTGCCAAGTAGAACCGTTGGGAAGACTTGGGGAAAGTCTTTTTTATCTTACTGTAACAAACAGAAACTTTAGCGCTCACGAGAATTGCTGCCATTTTTATTTGGAGATTGCTATTTAGTTAATTATTTTTGCAGATGATTAATAGATAAATTCCTCACGTCCAGAAATTTATTTTAGAATTTTTGGGGTTCTAGAAGTTGCGTTAGCTACAGATTAATACAGACTGTTCCGTTTTTGACAGATTCTGTTTTTCTTGTCTTGTTTGCTTATTTTGATGAATCTATGGCTAGTAAAAGAGTTTATAAACCATAGAGAAATTGGAATACAGTAGGTTTAACACCAATATAAATCAAGAATGAGTTCATTACAGTACCTTGAAGTGGTGTTTTGTTTTCTTTCGCTAACGGAGCTCATGAGATTTTCTATTTTGAGTTTTGTGTTGTGAAGTCTTCAAGTTTTGGGTAAAGATTTGATGGATTATGGAACAAGGAGTGGCAAGATCCTAATCTTGGGGATGACCATGGCACCCCAAGGTAAAATTCAAGGACACCAAAAAGCCTAAGCTTGGGGATGCCCCGGAAGGCATCCCCTCTTTCGTCTTCGTCTATCGGTAACTTTACTTGGAGCTATATTTTTATTCACCACATGATATGTGTTTTGCTTGGAGCGTCTTGTATGATTTGACTCTTTTCTTTTTAGTTTACCACAATCATCCTTGCTGTACACACCTTTTGAGAGAGACTCACATGATTTCAAATTTATGAGAATACTCTATGTGCTTCACTTATATCTTTTGAGCTATATAGTTTCTGCTCTAGTTCTTCACTTATATCTTTTAGAGCACGTCGGTGGTTTTATTTTATAGAAATAATTGATCTCTCATGCTTCACTTATATTATTTTGAGAGTCCTTTAGAACAACATGGAAATTTTCTTTAATATAAAAACTTTCATACAAGTGCATTGAATACTATGAGAAGTTTGATACTTGATAATTGTTTTGAGATATGGAGATGGTGATATTAGAGTCATGCTAGTTGAGTAGTTGTGAATTTGAGAAATACTTGTGTTGAAGTTTGTGATTCCTGTAGCATGCACGTATGGTGAACCGTTATGTGATGAAGTCGGAGCATGATTTATTTATTGATTGTCTTCCTTATGAGTGGCGGTCGGGGACGAGCGATGGTCTTTTCCTACCAATCTATCCCCCTAGGAGCATGCGCATAATAATTTGTTTCGATAACTAATAGATTTTTGCAATAAGTATGTGAGTTCTTTATGACTAATGTTGAGTCCATGAATTATACACACTCTCACCCTTCCACCATTGCTAGCCTCTCTTGTATCGCGCAACTTTCGCCGGTACCTTAGACCCACCATATACCTTCCTCAAAACAGCCACCATACCTACCTATTATGGCATTTCCATAGCCATTCCGAGATATATTGCCATGCAACTTTCCACCGTTCCGTTATTATGACACGCTTCATCATTGTCATATTGCTTTGCATGATCATGTAGTTGACATCGTATTTGTGGCAAAGCCACCATTCATAACTCTTCATACATGTCACTCATGCATCATTGCACATCCCAGTACACCGCCGGAGGCATTCACATAAAGTCATATTTTGTTCTAAGTATTGAGTTGTAATTCTTGAGTTGTAAGTAAATAAAGTGTGATGATCATCATTATTAGAGCATTGTCCCAAGTGAGGAAAGGATGATGGAGACTATGATTCCCCCACAAGTCGGGATGATACTCCGGATGAAAAAAGAAAGAAAAAAAAGAGGCCATGAAAAAGAGAAGGCCCAAATAAAAAAATGAGAGAAAAAGAGAGAAGGGACAATTCTACTATCCTTTTTCCACACTTGTGCTTCAAAAGTAGCACCATGATCTTCATGATAGAGAATCTCTTATGATATCACTTTCATATACTAGTGGGAATTTTTCATTATAGAACTTGGCTTGCATATTCCAATGATGGGCTTCCTCAAAATGCCCTAGGTCTTCATGAGCAAGCGAGTTGGATGCACACCCACTTAGTTTCTTTTGTTGAGCTTTCATACACTTATAGCTCTAGTGCATCCGTTGCATGGCAATCCCTACTCACTCACATCGATATATATTGATGGGCATCTCCATAGCCCTTTGATACGCCTAGTTGATGTGAGACTATCTTCTCCTTTTTTGTATTCTCCACAACCACCATTCTATTCCACATATAGTGCTATATCCATGGCTCACGCTCATGTATTGCGTGAAGATTGAAAAAGTTTGAGAACATCAAAAGTATGAAACAATTTCTTGGCTTGCCATCAGGGTTGTGCATGATTTAAATATTTTGTGTGGTGAAGATAGAGCATAGCCAGACTATATGATTTTGTAGGGATAACTTTCTTTGGCTATGTTATTTTGAGAAGACATAATTGCTTAGTTAGTATGTTTGAAGTATTATTATTTTTATGTCAATATTAAACTTTTATCTTGAATCTTTCGGATCTGAACATTAATGCCACAATAAAGAAAAAATTACATTGAAAAACATGTTAGAAAGCATTCCACATCAAAAATTCTTCTTTTATCATTTACCTACTCGAGGACGAGCATGAATTAAGCTTGGGGATGCTTGATACGTCTCCAACGTGTCTATAATTTTTGATTGCTCCATGCTATTATATTATCTATTTTGGATGTTAATGGGCTTTATTTTACACTTTTATATCCTTTTTGGGATTAACCTACTAACCGGAGGCCCAACCCAAATTGCTGTTTTTTTGCCTATTTAAGAGTTTCGCTGAAAAGGAATATCAAACGGAGTCCAAACGAAATGAAACCTTCGGGAACGTGATTTTCTCAACGAACGTGATCCATGAGACTTGGAGTGGGCGTCAAGAAACAATCGAGGAAGCCACGAGTCGGGGGGGGGGGGGAGCGCTTACCCCCTGGGCGCGCCCTCCACCCTCGTGGGCCCCTCGTTGCTCCACCGACGTACATCTTCCTCCTATATATATCCACATACCCCCCAAACACTAGGAGCACCACGAAAATCTAATTCCACTGCCGCAACCTTCTGTACCCGAGAGATCCCATCTTGGGGCCTTTTCCGAAGCTCCGCCGGAGGGGGCATTGATCACGGAGGGCCTCTACATCAACTCCATGCCCTCCCGGTGATGTGTGAGTAGTTTACTTCAGACCTACGGGTCCATAGTTATTAGCCAGTTGGCTTCTTCTCTCTCTTTGGATCTCAATACAAAGTTCTCCTCGATCTTCTTGGAGATCTATTTGATATAATATTCTTTTGCGGTGTGTTTGTCGAGATCTGATGAATTGTGGGTTTATGATCAAGTTTATCTATGAACAATATTTGAATCTCCTCTGAATTCTTTTATGTATGATTGGTTTATCTTTGCAAGTCTCTTCGAATTATCAGTTTGGTCTGGCCTACTAGATTGATCTTTCTTGCAATGGGAGAAGTGCTTAGCTTTGGGTTCAATCTTGCGGTGCTCGATCCCAGTGTCAGAAAGGGAAATGACACGTATTGTATTGTTCCCATTGAGGATAAAAAGATGGGGTTTACATCATATTGCATGAGTTTATCCCTCTACATCATGTCATCTTACTTAAAGCATCACTCTGTTCTTATGAACTTAATACTCTAGATGCATGCTGGATAGCGGTCGATGTGTGGAGTAATAGTAGTAGATGCAGAATCGTTTCGGTCTACTTGTCGCGGATGTGATGCCTATATACATGATCATACCTAGACATTCTCATAATTATTCACTTTTCTATCAATTGCTCAACAGTAATTCATTTACCCACCGTAATACTTATGCTCTTGAGAGAAGCCACTAGTGAAACCTATGGCCCCCGGGTCTATCTTCCATCATATTAATCTGCCAACACTTAGTTATTTCTATTGCCGTTTATTTTACTTTGCATCTTTATTTCTCTTTATCATAAAAATACCAAAAATATTATCTTATCATATCTATCAGATCTCACTCTTGTAAGTGACCATGAAGGGATTGACGACCCCTTTATCGCGTTGGTTGCAAGGTTCTTATTTGTTTGTGTAGGTGTGTGGAGCTCGAGCGTGATCTCCTACTGGATTGATACTGTCGGGGGTTAGGTGCGACATATGCCAAAGGATGGCTTATCATGGTGGGGGCGAGTAGAACGTCGCTGGTGCCTGAAAACGGGATGAGGCGAAGACATGCACGCCGGCGAATCTTACCCAGCTTCAGGGCTCTCCGGGGAGATAATACCCCTACTGCTGCTCTGCGGGGTCTCCGCATGGTCACTATGGCAAAGTGTCTACACGGTTGCTCCTTGAGCTGTTTCCTGGAGGTAGGAGAGGGCGAGGCTAGCTCTCTCCCTCCTATATGATCTGGTCTAGAGCTAATGGGTTCCAACCCTTTGCATGGGTGCCCTGGGGGGTTTATATAGGCCTACCTCCCAGGGGTACAATGGTAATCCGGCTGGACGCGGGCCCAGCCATCAGCGCCTCTGGCCTCCGTCTTCCCTGCCGACCGCTGGCGCCCGCCGACTGGCCTGGTACGGAGCCGACAGGCCGCGTCCGCCGCGGGCGGGTCTTGCCAGCTGCTGATTACTGTAGTCATGCTTCTGATGACGCGGGCTTGATCATGAGGTCGTGGCAACAGCCCCCCCCCCCCCCCCCCGCCTGGCGGGCGATCACTAGTGCCACTCTCCATCACATCTTGATTAATGGTGCGTGGGCCCCGGGGGAGGGCTCGGCCGACTCCCCGGGGCCGACTCTCGACGGGCCCGACTGGTGGTCCTCTTGCCGTCTCCTGGGGTCTCACTGACTGGTGGGACCCGCTGCCTCTAGGCCGTACAGACAAGCCGTCGTGGGTGTAGGATTCGGTCCTGCGGTGCTGATGTCAGGGCCGGCATGGCAACAGTGCCACGCCGCACGGAGATCTTCCGGGGTACGGCGTGTTGTGGCCATGCCTGCCCTTGGTAAGGGGCGGGAGCGGGCTTCATTGTTGCCACTCCCCTGCCCCGTCCCACTTGATGAGGTCGTGGGGTGTGTTGGAGTCGCAGGTCGACTCCCCAAAGCCGGCTTCTCTGGAAGTCGCCAGTCAGGAGTCGGCTTTCCCTGAAGTCGTCCCTGGGACTCGGCCGTGAGTGGTCAGTCGGCCATCTTGCCGTTGACTTCTTGAAGGCGGCTCTTCGTCCTCGGGTCTTGAGGGGCGCAGCCTGCCCCGATGTCTTGAAAGGTTCTGGGTCTCGGGTTGGCCTACCCGTGGCCCATTACTCCGACAGTAGTCCCCGAAGCTGGTGAGGCGCCACGGACGATCGGTCGAGAAGCCTCAGCAGTTTCTCTTTCCGGGTGCTCAACACATGGTCTGTGATTGACTTCTGCCGGGCCGACTAGAAGGAGTCGGACTCGCTCAATTCGGACTCGCTCAATTCCGACTCACACAATATTTCGAACGTCGTGGCGGGATCCAAGTAGCGTGCTAGCTAAGCCTCCAGGCCGCCACCCATTCTAGGCCTGTCATGCAATGACACGTGGCTGGGCCATCCTGCCAGCCTACGCGCGCGATGGGACAGGCCCATAGGCGGGGCCCGCCACTACCGCGCCTCGGCGCCCGAGCGGATCCGCTGCGGCCCCGACGGACGGTTGGGATTCCCGTGGAGTTACTGCGCGCAGTAACTTTGTCGTGGAACGTGGGGGTCGTGGGGCCGTGGGCGCAGTAAATCCCACGACCGCCCCCTCGGCTTCGCAGCCCACGAGGCTATAAGTAGGGGAAAGAGGGGGGCATGCGCGCCCCTCCTTCCCACCCCTCCTCGCTCTCTTCCTTCTTACTGCTCCTCGCTCTCCTCCTTCTTCTTCTTCTTCGCTCTGCCGCGCGCCCAAGCTCTGGTGAACGCCACGGCGATCAGCTCGCGATGAGTTACTCCTCTGCCGCCGCGCCTCCCCTGGTGCGCTCCGGCACTTGGGACGGTTCCGAAGTTCACGACGACCACATCGAGTTCCTCCGCAGGACTCGTCGGCTCCCCGGCGAGGATCACATGCGGGTGCGCCTTGCGCCGAAGGGGGAGATTTCCCCCGCGCCGCAGGAGGGCGAGCGGGTCATCTTCCGCTCGCACTGCTTGCGCGGGTTGGGGCTGCCGGCGAGCAGTTTCTTCCGATCCTTCCTGGAGTTCTACGGCCTCCAGCCGCACCACCTCACCCCAACACAGTGGTGCTGCTGTCCGCCTTCGTGGCCTTGTGCGAAGGCTTCCTTGGAGTCCTCCCCACCCTCGAGCTCTGGGGGGAGTTCTTCTTCTCCAAGCTCGGCACCCAGGCTGCAGGCGTGCCGGTTCAATGCGGCGCTTTCATCGCCATGCGAAGGTCGGGGGCCGACAACCCCTTCCTCTCCATCTCGCTGATAAAGTCGGTGAAGATGTGGCAGAGATCGTACTTCTACGTCAGGAGCGTCTCCGTGAGGGGCGACTGGGTCAACCTGCCGGCTTTCGAAGCTGGCCCACCGACTGGGAGACTGCCCAACTGGTCGTACCGGGCCAAGTCGCTGACGCCTGCGGGAGCCGGCGCCATCGCGTGACTCCGAGTGCTGACACAGTCGGAGGGCTTGACTGGTCCAGACCTGCTGGCCGCCTTCGTGGCACGCCGAGTTCTCCCGCTCCAAGGCCGCCCCCATATGATATGCCAAATGAGCGGGCACCGCGACCCGAGTCGGATGTGCACCAAGGACATGCCACACGAGGAGGTGGCCTTCATGGTGAACTACCTCTCGGATAGCAAGCTCCTGGAGGATTGGCGGTTCGGCAAGGAGCCGTACTCCCGCGCCAACCCCCCGCCCGTGGTGAGTTGCCTTTCCTTTATTTCTTTGGATTGTCTTCTTTCTCGCCGAGTTTGTTTTGACCAGTCGGCTTTGGTCAGAATCCCCTCCTCCACCCGCCAGCTGGCACCTCGGGGCCGGCCCGCGAGTTCCTCGCCGACCGGGCGAAGAGCGACGTCGACGACCCCGATCTGGGGGCGGCGGCTCTGGAGGACGACGCCGAGGGAGGAGGAGGAGCAGCAGGCGACTTCAGGCCTTCGGCCACTTTCGCCGACTGGCCTGACAACGACGCCGAGGGAGAAGTCGCCCCCCGCCATCGGCCAGGAGCCAGCCAGCCTGGCGCGGGCTCTTCTGCCGCGCCGGGTGCTCCAGGCGGCAGGAAGAAGCGCAGGGCCGTGCCGACCTTGTTCGGCAGTCGGCCGAAGAAACCCAGGGGTTCGGCTGCGGCGACCCGGCGGGACGAGGCGGCTGCGAAGGCCATCCGCTTCCGTAAGGAAGTGAAGAAGCCGCCATTGGTCTCCGCGTGAGTATTCTGTCTCAATGCTTTATTCTTTCTTTGTGGCTTTGTTTGAGTCTTTGCTTGCTCCCCTTGCTTCAGGGCTCCTCTCACTCTTGAGAGGGTCACCGCCGCCTCCGTCATGGGGTCAGCGGGGACGTCCGCCACCACTTGGCGGATTGACCCCGCTGCTGACCTCCGGGAGGCAACAGAGCGGAATGCACTGGAGAAGCGCAACGAAGAAGAGGCCGTTCGCCTGGAGAAGGCGGAGGCCGATAGGGCGGAGGCCTCCGCCAAGAAAAAACTGGCAGAGGCCGAAGCTGCCGCCGCGACGAAGCGGCAGGCTAAGGAGGCCGCACGCCGCCAATTGGCGGTGTTCGTCACCCCGTTGAACTCTGCGCCGCCGCCTCCGGAGTTCACGGGGCAGACTGGGGAAGCCGGCGGCGAGAACCCCGTCGTGGAGAGGGAAGGCGACGACCCCTCTACGCCGGACGTGATCGTTCCGCCGCCGCCTCCGCCGCCGTCTGAGAGTGCGCAAGGCAAGCAGCCAGCGGACCCTCCGGTGCCGCCGACCGAAGACGAGGCCGTGGCAAGGTTACTCCTCCAAGTCGTCTCGCCGACACACCGCCGTCTGGAGAAGGCGACTTCGGCACCCCGCCCCCTGGAGGCCGGCACCGCCAGCTCCGCGATCCCAGATGCCGAAGCGACGAGCGCCGCGCCCATTGGGTGGGTGCGAGGAGGCGGCATGGGGCCGCTGAACCAGGTGCTTCTGGACGTCCAGGCGAAGCTTCGTGCTGAGGGCGACGCTCTCCAGAATTGCACCAAGGCGTACCTAGCGTCGCGGGCAGCCGTCCGGGTATGTGTTTTCCTTTGGTCCTTGTTTCCTTGTTCCTCTCTGTGGGGGCGTGCCAGCGCACCCACTGGGTGTAGTCCCCGAGTGTTGGGCTGGCTGCTAAGCAGGCGGCCCGGAACTCCAATTGATGAACTCTGGGTATTAATTTTTTTGGTCTGAAATGCTTGACGCAGGATTACCACAACCTCCGCGTCACTGCCTTCAACCGTAACGTTGAAGAGCTAGGCAAGCGGACTGCCGATTTGTCGGAGAGCCAGAGTAAGTCCTTTTTCTTCTTTGCAGGGGCGCGCTGGCGCACCCGCGGGCTGTAGTCCCCGAGATTCGGGCCGACTACTGAGCAGTCGGGCCGGATCTCCCCGGCGATCTTCTTTATTGATGACTTAACGCCTTCTTTCTTCCTTCTTTTCAGGAGCCAACGCTGCTCTTCAACAGTAGCTGAGCGAAGCCAACTCCGTATTGCACGCCAAAGGGGAGGAGTGCAGCAAGCTCGCCACGGAGCGCGATCTGCTGGCCACTCAATTGGCAGAGCAGGAGGAGCTGCTTGCGAAGACGCAGAGGGAGGCGCAAGAGACGGAAACCGCCCTCTTGGCTGAGTTCGCGAGCGAGCGCTCCTCCTGGTCTGACAAGGAGGTGATGCTGGCCTCCGGCTTCCATGAGATTGAAGACATCATTGATGGTGAGTTTCTTTACTTTCTTTCTTCGAGCTGCCGATTATAAGTCGTGCCGACTCCTGGTTTTTGACTTGCTTCTTCGTTTCTTCCGTCTTGGCAGACTTCTTTCCTGGGCACTCGCAGGCCGCCATTCAAGCCATCGAGGCTGACCGTGAAGGTCGGAGGGCGGAGGGTGCAGAGATCGCCGCCGACGCCCCCTGAACCCTTGACGAGCGCATCCTGAGCATCGAGGCTCGCCTTCGGCCGACTCACCGGATGCTGCGCCGGCTTCAGCGTGTCGGTGCCCAGGTGATTGCCGCCCTGTGGCCAGATATGCAGTCTCCGCGCACCCCCAGCCTGACGGCCGACTGGCTAGAGGTCGCGGCTGGTCGTCTTGAGGCCTAGAAGGGTTCTTCGGCCCGAGTTGGAGCGCCGGGCCTTGGAGTTCGTCAAGGCGTGGTATCCGGGGCTGGATCTAGACCGGCTGGCCACGCTTCGATCGGAGGCCCAGCCAGAGCTGGCAGCCGCGGAAGACGCCCTCATCAAGCGTGCTGCGGCGATCGCCGAGTACACCGACACCAGCATCTTCGTCCCCGAGCGGTCTGAAGATGGCGAGGAGGTACCGCCGGAGTGGTTTGGGATGAACCCAGACTACGGCGAGGACTCGGCAGAGGTGATTGGCTCCAGCGTCGAGGAGGAAGGCGAGGCGGAGGACGGAGGTGAGGCGGAGGCACCAGAAGACGGAGCAGACGCGACCGCGCCTCCAGCAACGAGCCGTGTGCGACTGAGTCGACTGCCTCCAGAGGCGATCAAGCTGAGACTACCCAGCCGGCCGCCCCGACGCCTGACGCTGCCGCCTCCTCCGACCCTCCGAATCCGTCTGCTGCTTTCTAAGCTGCCGCTTTATCTTTATT
This sequence comes from Triticum urartu, assembly GCF_056163025.1. NCBI lineage: Eukaryota > Viridiplantae > Streptophyta > Magnoliopsida > Poales > Poaceae > Triticum > Triticum urartu. The sequence goes on along the minus strand of NC_141879.1, from coordinate 224,123,251 downwards.
TTATCTGCTTCAGTAGTCTTTGAAGAACTTGTTAATTCACACAATTCCACCCGCGGGGTGTATTTTGAACTTCTGCTCGAAGATTCGGCCAAGGGCCTACGTTATGTAAATATATTTATCTGAGTTCTATATTTTCTTGCTCATTGCTCTTTTGGCCTTTTTCCTTTGCCACTTTCTCTTAGTTGCCTGCCTTGCTAATCGGACAGCCGCTCTGCGGACTGCCGCTGGATAAAATGCTTGGCTACTTGGGAAGGCAAGTACTTAGCCGTTTTTAAGAGTTTTTGAGCAAGTTGAATAGAAGGCGGCAATCCGACTATTCGAGAGTCGGTTTGTGAAAAAAGGCTGGAAACCATCTTGAGCTATGTTTTATGCTTTGAGTCCTTAGCCATTTTTCATGCGAACGCCCGTTCTACCTTACTTCTGCCCACCGTACAGTCGCTTCTGCGAGCTGCGGCTTCTGACAGGAGACGGTTTAGGTGTTACACACTAGTCCGGCTGCAGGAAGCATTTCACAGTGCAAGGCGGCAAGTCCCCGGGCCGACTTGTCGAGCCCAGTGCCAAGCGGCATAACAAAGAGTAACATACTTGTAGGCATAATTTTTATCATACAGACAAAAGAGGGCAGTCCCCGAGCTCGTCTCGGGGGGCCCGAAGTCTTGGTACTTTAATACAAAAGGTAGCATGGTACATACTGCATCAATTGTAAAATCTTCGGAGGAGATTTGCATTCCATGGCCGCTCTGTCTCCTTGCCGGAGTCGTCCCTCTTGCGTGCTCGGGGCTTCTGAGCGTCAATCAGGTAGTAGGAGTCGTTGCCCAGTACTTTGCTGATGATGAAAGGGCCTTCCCAAGGCACCGGCAGCTTGTGCTGGCCGGCTGTTCGCTGGATCAGCCGGAGCACAAGGTCGCCTTCTTGGAAAGATCTTGACTTGACCTTCCTGTTGTGGTATCGGCGCAGGCTCTGCTGGTAGATGCTGGACTTGCTGAGTGCCAACAGCCGGCCCTCTTCCAGCAGATCGACGCCGTCTTGTCGTGCTTCTTCCGCTTCCTCCTCGGTGTACATGGTGACTCGTGGGGAGTCGAACTCTATGTCCGTTGGGATGATGGCTTTGGCACCGTAGACGAGGAAGAAAGGCGTGAAGCCGGTTGACTTGTTTGGAGTCGTGCGCAGACTCCAGAGGACGGCTGGTACCTCATCGAGCTAGCAGCCAGCCGAGCGCTCCAGAGGCTCGATCAGCCGGGGTTTGATGCCGGACAGGATGAGGTCATTTGCTCGCTCCACCTGGCCGTTTGACTGTGGATGGGCGACGGACCCTAGGTCCAGTAGGATGCCCTGTGTTGCGCAAAAATGGGCCAAGGCGCCTTTGGCAAAATTTGTGCCATTGTCGGTGATGATGCTGTGTGGTATGCCGCACCGAATTGTGATATCGGAGATGAAAGTCACGGCAGTCGGACCGTTCAGCTTCTTGATTGGCTTCGCTTCTATCCACTTGGTGAACTTGTCCACTGCGACAAGTAAGTGAGTTAAGCCACCTCGTGCTGTCTTGAATGGTCCCACCATGTCTAGACCCCAAACTGCGAAAGGCTAGGCAATGGGGATGGTCTTGAGTGCAGAAGCCGGCTGGTGCGGCTTGGAGCTGAACTTTTGGCACCCTTTGCATTTTTGGACCAACTCCTTGGCCTCTTCTAGGGCAGTCGGCCAGAAGAAACCGTGTCGAAAGGCTTTGGCGACGAGTGCTCTCGAAGCCGCATGGTGGTCGCACTCGCCTTGATGGATGTCTTTGAGAATTGCTTGGCCTTGCTCTGGCTCTACGCAGCGCTGGTAGACACCAGTGACGCTGCGCCTGACCAGCTCTCTGTTGATTATGGTGTAGGCTGCCGCTCGGCATTGTATTTGCCGAGCTGAGGTCTCATCAGTCAGCAGCTCTTTGCTCACCAGGAATTTGAGGATGGGCTGGGCCCATGAGGGTGCTGCTATTTCTTTGACTGCCAGAACTGCGACTTGGACGAGGGCGGTTGGCCTGGGAGGCGGCGGGTTGGAGTCAACAACCGCTTGCTAGGCTAATGAAGTCCCCAGGCCGACTGGCGCGGCCCTTGGGTCGAGTTCTGGAGTCTTCGAGTCCGCCGCCGCAGTCCCCGGGCCGGGTTTGACTGTGGAGGCTTTGGAGCCATCTGCCAAAATCCCTTCACCGACTGCCGGGGCTCTGGAGTCGGATCCGACGTCTTCGGGAGGAGCCGGCACAAAAATGGAGTCTGATTCTGGTGAAGGCTTGACAGACGGCTTGAGGAGGCGTTGAAGGGCGACGCCGGATGGTATTGCTTGGCGGGTAGAGCCTATTCGTGCCAAGGCGTCTGCTTGGTCGTTGTCATTTCTTGGCACATGGAGGAACTCACACCCTTCGAAATACCCGCTGAGTTGCTGCACGAGGAAACGGTAACTCGCCATGTTTGCATCTTTCGCGTCCCAGTCGCCAGATGACTGCTGGACCACTAAGTCCGAGTCGCCATAACACAAGATCCGGCGGATGCCAAGTTCTTTGGCAAGCCGGAGCCCGTGAATGAGCGCCTCGTACTCGGCGATGTTGTTGGAGGCGGCAAAATGGATTTGCAGTGCGTATTTGAGCTTGTCGCCTTTAGGAGAGGTGAGGACGATGCCGGCTCCCAAGCCGGTGCGCATCTTGGAGCCGTCGAAATGCATCCGCCAATGGGTGGAGTCAGGCGCTGGAGGTAGGTACTGGGTCTCGGCCCAGTCGACGAGGAAGTCGGCCAGTGCTTGTGACTTGATAGCGGTGCGGGGCTGGTAGTGGATGGTGTAGGGAGTCAGCTCTATGGCCCACTTGGCCACTCGGCCAGAAGCATCTCGGCAAGCGGGGCCGTGCAGACCATCGTGATTGAATGCTCTTGAAAGTAAGGCTTCAATTTCTTGGCAGTAAAGTGTACGCCATAGCACATTTTCTGGTAGTGGGGGTAGTTCTGCTTGGAGGTCGACAGTACTTCGCTCAGGTAATATACCGGTCTCTGGATAGGTAGTGCCTTGCCTTCCTCCTTGCGTTCCACTATAGTGACCGTGCTGACTACCCGGCTAGTGGCGGCGATGTACAGGAGCATAGGTTCCTTGGGAGTCGGAGCCACCAGGACGGGTGGAGTAGTCAGCATCTTCTTCAACTGGAGAAAAGCTTCGTCTGCCTTATGGTTCCACTCGAAAAAAGTGGTCTTCTTCATGAGTTGGTATAAGGGGAGAGCTTTCTCGCCCAGCCGGCTGATGAATCGGCTGATGGACGCCAAGCAGCCGGTGAACTTTTGCACATCCAGCAGTCGGCTAGGTACCTCCATTCTCTCAATGGCCTTGATCTTTACTGGGTTGCATTCTATGCCGCGTTCAGAGACCAGGAAGCCAAGGAGCTGGCCAGCTGGTACTCCGAAGACACACTTCTCGGGATTGAGCTTGATCTGGAATCGGCGCAGGTTCTCAAAGGTCTCCTTGAGGTCTTCCAGCAGTGTTCCACACTTTTTCGTCTTCACCACCACGTCGTCCACGTAGACGTGGGCGTTCCTGCCGAGCTGCTTGAGGAGGCACTTCTGCATGCAGCGCTGAAAGGTGGCGCCGGCATTCCTTAAGCCGAACGTCATGGTGAGGTAGCAGAAGGCTCCAAACGGCGTGATGAAGGCGGTCTCCAGTCTGTCAGCCGGGTTCAGCTTGATCTGGTGATATCCTGAGTATGCATCCAAAAAACTCAACAGCTCGCATCCGGCTGTGGAGTCTATCACCTGGTCGATTCTTGGTAGAGCAAATGGGTCCTTGGGGCAGGCCTTGTTGAGGCTCGTGTAGTCAATACACATTCGCCACTGCTTGTTCTTCTTCAGTACCAGGAATGGATTTGCTAGCCATTCTGGAAAGAACACTTCCATAATGAAGCCGGCTGCGAGGAGTTGGGCTATCTCTTCTTCGACAACTCTTCTCTTCTCTTATGATAGGCGGCGCAGGGGCTGCCTGACTGGCTTTGCATCAGATCAGACATGTAACTTGTGCTCGGCGAATTCCGTCGGTACACCTGGCATGTCTTTGGGGGACCATGCGAAGATGTCCCGATTCTCACGGAGGAAATCGACGAGCTCGCCTTCCTATTTGCTGTCGAGGTTTGCACCTACGACAGCGTACCTCTCCGGGTGCTCCGGATCCAAGGGTATCTTCTTTGTCTCTTTGGCCGGTTTGAATGAACCTTCAGCCTCCGACTCCTTTGGGTTGGGTGATACCTCTGGCTGCTTGCCGGCCATCGCCACAACTCGCTCAAGGAGCCGCTTCTCGGCCGCGATTACCAGGGACTCGGCCAGCCGACTGCTCTCAGCCGCACAGGCAGACGACTTCCGGTAGTCACCGGCCACAGTCAGAATTCCCCTGGAACTGGACATCTTCATCTTGAGGTAGGCGTAGTGGGGGACCGCCATGAACTTGGCCAAGGCGGGTCGGCCGAGTAGCGCATGGTATGGGCTCTCGAGGTCCACCACCTCAAAGCAAACAGACTCTCGGCAGAAGTGATCTTTGTCTCCAAAGAGGACGTCCATCAGGATCTTGCCGATTGGTGAGCAGGAAAGCCCAGGAACAATGCCGTGGAACACAGTCCGACTGTTCTGAAGCTGTCTTTTCTTGATTCCTAACTTCTCCATGGTGTCCTTGTACAGGATATTGGTGTTGCTGCCTCCGTCTATCAGAACTCGCGAGAAACGCGCGGCTCGTCTATCCGTAGCAAAGGTGGCGTCCAAGACCAAGGCATAGGAGCCCGGACTTGGCATCACCTTTGGGTGGTCAGCCCTGCTCCAGCTGATGGGCTTCTCGGACCAGTGCATGAACTATGGCGTCTCTGATGCTACCGCATTCACCTCTTGTCGCCGCAGCCGCCTGCTGCGTCGATCATTAGCCATACTGGTAATCACCACGTAGGCTTCGTGTTCTTCAGGGTATTCGTCTTGTACTGCGCCGACTGACCTGACAGCCGGCTGCTGGGGCAGAGGCGGAGGCGGCTGCCCAGCAGGCGGGGGTGGCAGGAGGCCGTCTCCCTTGGCGATCCTGGTGAGCCAGTGGCACTTCCGGGTGGTGTGATTCGACGGCTTCGCACCGCTATGGAACTTGCAAGGTCCATCCAGGGTCTGCTCGTAGGAGAAGGCCGGCAACCAGTTTGGCTTGCCGCCTTTCTGTCGCTTGGGCGGAGGCTGCCCATCCGGCTGCTGGGCTTCAACGGTCGCGACCTGCCGGCTGCGGGGCCTTGCGCTTGTGGTCGGCCTGCTGTTGTCGCCGGTTGGCGTCTCCCGCCGGAGTTCTTGGAGCTTGAGGGGCCACTTTGCCAGTTGTGCTGATTTGAATCTCTGCCTTCATGGAGGAGTTGGCCGTGGCGTACTTGTCCGCTATGATCAGCAGCTCGTCGAGGGTTTCTGGCTTGTCACAGAGGAGCTTGTGCTTGAGGAGGGTGCCTTCTCTGCACCCGGCTGTGAAGTACTCGATGGCTTGCACCTCGTGCACGCCCTTGCAGGAGTTCTGAAGCTCGGCCCAACGCGTGAGGTAATCGCGAGTCGACTCGTCTGGGCCTTGCACGCACAAGGAGAGCTGACGAGGCTTGGGAGGATGCTTGTACGTGCTGGTGAAGTTGCGGACGAACGCTTCGGTGAAGTCGACCCAGTTGTTGATTCTGCGGGGCTTTAGGCTGTTCAGCCATGTCCGGGCCGTGCCCTAGAGCATGAGCGGAACGTACTTTACGGCGACACGCTTGTTGCCGTTTGCTATGTGACAGCCGTGGAGTAGTCGACTAGCTAGTCTTCCGGCTTCATGGAGCCGGTATACTTGGGCATGTCTCTTGGGAGCGTGAACCCTCTGGGAAAGGGCTCGTCCCGAATACGGGGCTTGAAACAAGGCGGACCCAGCTCGTCTTCTTCTTCCAGTGCTAGGGATCGGTGAAGTCGGTCGATCCGGTGGCGGGCGTCATTCTCTCCAACTCCCTCTCGGCGGCCAAGGCGGTCGCCGAGAGTCGGATGGTCAACAGGCGGCGGGGAGACTCGCCTCTCCTTGCGAGGAGGGGGAGGCGGACAGTCGTCCCGTCGTTCCACTGCTCTCGGGCGGCCGTCTCGGTCGCGCTCTATGGTAATGCGAGTCCGACTATGGCTGACAGCCGGATCCTTGTATCTTCTTCCTCGGGCGCCGCCAGTCGGCGTTCGAGACGTCGCGCCTTGATCTCAGCGAAGGTCGTCGTTTTGCCGCTGCGGTGCCTCCGTGCGGCAGCCGGCCTCGTTCTCCGCGGCGGCCGCGTAGAGGAGCTGCTGGACTCGCTCCATCATGAGGCGGCGTTCTTCGCCCTCGAAATTGTCCAGCTCATTCGCCGCTGCCTGGACGGCTCAGATGTTCTCCCCTGGTGTAGCGTACACAGGGCTGCTTGCCCCAAACAGGTTGGCGATGGCTACGCCGCGCTGCTAGACCGCGCCAAGGTGGCTGGGCCCCGCCGGGGCCGGCGAGCCGCCGATGGCGCGATCCATCTCCCGCTGGTAGGCTTCTGACAAGCGTCTCATGCTGGCCAGCTTCTTCGCGCCTTCAACGAGCTGAAGGCGGCGCGCCTCCAACGCCTCTGCGTCAGCGTCTTCCGGAATGGGCGCAGTTAGGTCTTGTAGCACCGCGCCGAGTGAGTCGTGCGCTCCTCTGCCGGGGAGCTCGTCATGAGTAATGATGAGCACCTCGTTGACGGTGCTTCCGTCGCTCTCCGCATGAGGGAGAGGTTCGTCGTAGACCACCACATTAGTGGGGAACGCGTCAAGCGACGCGGTGTCGGAGTCGACCAGCATCGGGTCGGTGGAGCCTACAGACTCCAAGTCTACGGCAGGCTCACCGGAAACGTGGAGTTGATCGAGGAGGCCCGCGAGGAGGCTCTCGGAGCCGCCCGTGCCTGCGTCGGATGCAGGTTCGTCGGAGAGGCGAACCTCGCCGACAAGTTCGGCTAGGCAGCTGGCTGCGCAGGCGATCTCAACGCCGCGCAGCGCGTCGGCGCAAACCCCGTCTGGCGCGCTTGGCTGGCTGCGCTCGCCAGGGAGGAAAAGGGTTCCCGTCCAGAACAGGTCTCCGGATGGCGGTGCACCAGGCCCCACGGTGGGCGCCAAATGTCGGGGGTTAGGTGCGACATATGCCAAAGGATGGCTTATCATGGTGGGGGCGAGTAGAACGTCGCCGGTGCTTGAAAACGGGATGAGGCGAAGACATGCACGCCGGCGAATCTTACCGAGCTTTAGGGCTCTCCGGGGAGATAATACCCCTATTGCTGCTCTGCGGGGTCTCCGCATGATCACTATGGCAAAGTGTCTACACGATTGCTCCTTGAGCTGTTTCCTGGAGGTAGGAGAGGGCGAGGCTAGCTCTCTCCCTCCTATATGATCTGGTCTAGAGCTAATGGGTTCCAACCCTTTGCATGGGTGCCCGGGGGGGTTTATATAGGCCTACCTCCCAGGGGTACAATGGTAATCCGGCTGGACGCGGGCACAGCCGTCAACGCCTCTGGCCTCCGTCTTCCCTGCCGACCGCTGGGGCCCGCCGACTGGCGGGCCCCGCCGACTGGCGGGCCCCGCCGACTGGCCTGGTACGGAGCCGACAGGCCGCGTCTGCCGCGGGCGGGTCTTGCCGGCTGCTGATTACTGTAGCCGTGCTTCTGATGATGCGGGCTTGATCATGAGTCGTGGCAACAGCCCCGCCGCCTGGCGGGCGATCACTAGTGCCACTCTCCATCACATCTTGATTAATGGTGCGTGGGCCCCGGGGGAGGGCTCGGCCGACTCCCGGGGCCGACTCCCGACGGGCCCGACTGGTGGTCCTCTTGCCGTCTCCTGGGGTCTCACTGACTGGTGGGACCCGCTGCCTCTGGGCCGTACAGAAAAGCTGTCATGGGTGCAGGATTCGGTCCTGCGATGCTGATGTCAGGGCCGGTATGGCAACAGTGCCACGCCGCACGGAGATCTTCTGGGGTACGGCGTGCTGTGGCCATGCCTGCCCTTGGTAAGGGGCGGGAGCGGGCTTCATTGTTGCCACTCCCCTGCCCCGTCCCACTTGATGAGGTCGTGGGGTGTGTTTGAGTCGCAGGCTGACTCCCCTACGCCGGCTTCTCTAGAAGTCGCCAGTCAGGAGTCGGCTTTCCCTGAAGTCGTCCCTGGGACTCAGCCGTGAGTGGTCAGTCGGCCATCTTGTCGTTGACTTCTTGAAGGCGGCTCTTCGTCCTGGGGTCTTGAGGGGCACAACCTGCCCCGATGTCTTGAAAGTTTCTAGGGCTCAGGTTGGCCTACTCGTGGCCCATTACTCCGACAGATACCTTGGTTCTCAAAAACTGAGGGAAATACTTACGCTACTTTACTGCATCACCCTTTCCTCTTCAAGGGAAAACCAACGCAGTGCTCAAGAGGTAGCAGTAGCAAGTAATAAAAGTAAATAAGGTGCAGCAAGGTGGCCCAATCCTTTTTGTAGCAAAGGACAAGCCTAGAAAAACTCTTATATGAAGGAAAGCGCCCCCGAGGACACATGTGAGTTATTTTCAAGCTAGTTTTCATCACGTTCATATGATTCGCGTTCGGTACTTTGATAATTTGATATGTGGGTGGACCGGTGCTTGGGTACTGTCCTTACTTGGACAAGCATCTCACTTATGATTAACTCCCATTGCAAGCATCCGCAACTACAACAGAAGTATTAAGGTAAACCTAACCATAGCATGAAACATATGGATCCAAATCAGCCCCTTACGAAGCAACGCATAAACTAGGGTTTAAGCTTCGGTCACTCTAGCAACCCATCATCTACTTATTACTTCCCAACGCCTCCCTCTAGGCCCAAACAATGGTGAAGTGTCATGTATTCGACGTTCACATGACACCACTAGAGGGATGACAACATACATCTCATCAAAATATCGAACGCATACCAAATTCACATGACTACTTATAGCAAGACTTCTCCCATGTCCTCAGGAACAAACGTAACTACTCACACAGCATATTCATGTTCATAATCAGAGGGGTATTAGTCTGCATAATGGATCTGATAATATGATCTTCCACCAAGTAAACCAACTAACATCAACTACAAGGAATAATCAACACTACTAGCAACCCACAGGTACCAATCTGAGGTTTGGATACAAAAATTGGATACAAGAGATGAACTAGGGTTTGAGATGAGATGGTGCTGGTGAAGATGTTGATGGAGATTGACCCCCTCCTGATGAGAGGATCTTTGGTGATGATGATGGTGATGATTTCCCCCTGCCGGAGGGAAGTTTCCCCGGCAGAACAGCTCTGCCGGAGCTCTAGATTAGTTTCGCCAAGGTTCCGCCTCGTGGCGGCGGAGTTTCTTCTCCAAAGCTTGCTTACAATTTTTTCTCGGACAAAAGACCTCATATAGCAGAAGATGGGCATCGGAGGGCCAACAGGGAGCCCACGAGGCAGGGGGGCGCGCCCAGGGGGGTAGGGCACGCCCCCACCCTCGTGGCCAGGGTGTGCCCCCCCTCTGGAACTTCTTTCGCCCAATATTTTTTATATATTCTAGAAATAACTTCCATGAAGTTTCAGGACTTTTGGAGCTGTGAAGAATAGGTCTCTAATATTTGCTCCTTTTCCAGCCCAAAATCCTAGCTGCCGGAATTCTCCCTCTTCATGAAAACCTTGTAAAATAAGAGAGAATAGGCATAAGTATTGTGACATAATGTGTAATAACAGTCCATAATGCAATAAATATCGATATAAAAGCATGATGCAAAATGGACGTATCAATGACCCACAATTATAGGGGATCAATTGTAGCCCTTTCCGATAAATAAGAGTGTCGAACCCAACGAGGAGCAGAAGAAAATGACAAATAGTTTCCAGTAAGGTAATGTCTGCAAGTGCTGAAATTTTAAGTAGTAGAGTAGTTTGATAGCAAGATAATTTGTAACGAGGAAATGACGATAGTAGTAACAAAAGTGCAGCAAGGTAGCTCAATCCTGTTGAGGCAAAGGACATGCCAAAACGGTCTCTTATGATAAGCAAAGCTTTCTTGAGGGTACACGGGAATTTCATCTAGTCACTTTCAGCATGTTGGTTTAATTCGTGTTTGATTCTTTGATAATTTGATATGTGGGTGGACCGGTGCTTAGGTATTGTTCTAACTTGAACAAACCTCCTACTTATGATTAACCCTCCCGCAAGCATCCGCAACTATGAGAAAAGTATTAAGAATAAATCATAACCATAGCATTAAACTTTTGGATCCAGTCGGTCCCTTACGGAATAGCGCATAAACTGAGGTTTAAGCTTCTGTCACTCTCGCAACCCATCATCTAATTGCTACTCCACAATGCATTCCCTTAGGCCCAAATATGGTGAAGTGCCATGTAGTCGACGTTCACATGACACCACTAAGGGAATCACAACATACATACTATCAAAATATCGAACACATATCAAATTCACATGATTACTTGCAACATGATTTCTCCCGTGACCTCAAGAACAAAGGTAACTACTCACAAATGATAAACATGCTCATGATCAGAGGGGTATTAAATAGCATATTGGATCTGAACATATAATCTTCCACCAAATAAACCATATAGTAATCAACTACAATATGTAATCAACACTACTAGTCACACACAAGTACCAATCTATAGTTCCGATAACAAGATTGAACACAAGAGATGAACTAGGGTTTGAGAGGAGATGGTTCTGTTGAAGATGTTGATGGAGATTGCCCTCCCCAAGATGGGAGATTTGTTGGTGATGATGATGACGATGATTTCCCCCTCCGTGAGGGAATTTCCCCCGGCGGAATTGCTCCGTCGGAGGGCAAAAGTGCTCCTGCCCAAGTTCCGCCTCGAGATGGCGGCGCTCCGTCCCGAAAGTCCTCTCTTTATTTTTTCTAGGTTAAAATGACTTATATACCAAAAGATGGGCACTGGAGGTGGGCCGAGGAGGGCACAACCCACCAGGGCGCGCTTGGGCTCCCTAGCACACCCAGGTGGGTTGTGCCCACTTGGTGGGCCCCCTATAGTAGTTATTTGCTCCAAAAAAATTTAAATAATCCATAAAAATTCTCCGTGAAGTTTCAGCTCGTTTGGAGTCGTGCAGAATAGGTGGCCTGACGTAGCTTTTTCAGGTCCAGATTTTCAGCTGCTAGAATTCTCCCTCTTGATGTGTACCTTGCAAATTATGAGAGAAAAGGCATAAGAATTACTCCAAAAGCATTATTATGGATAAAACATTATAAATAATAGTAATAAAACATGATGCAAAATGGACGTATCAGGGGCTGCAAGTCCTCAATATAGGAGACCGCAAACTAGTTGTCCGACAGGACAAGGGCCTGCCTAGGATATTGCGCCTGCGTGGTCATGTCCTACAATCGTATCGGGCATACATAGTAAGCATAGAACACACAGTACCACAACATAACAACCGGACGATCCATGAAAGTAGGAGCATACATGCAACCTAGATATGACTCCATCACCAATAGCTACCACAACATCAGAACTAGCTATGAGTTCATTGTGTTCATCACAAATAGCTACTCTAGCATGCTACAAATCCTACACAACTAGGTATGAATCCATAGTGTTCATCCATAGACCATAGTGTGCATCACTATCATACTACTCAATCTACACAGATCTAGCACAAAAAGCTATCACTACATCAAAATCTAGCATCTGCTCAAAGATCAATGCACGAGTCAACCCTACCACATGCTTGCACATCTAACCCTACGACCACATCCTCTTAGATCAAGCTAGAACAAACACAGAGAAAGAGGTCATTGAACTCACAGAGGCCATGGATGCAGCTCGGGGGGACGCGGAAAGGGTCGAAGAAGTTGAGGACGGGAGTGGCCGCCGCCGTGGACCGTCAGACGATGAAGGAGCTCTGCTTAATTACTTGGTCGTCGGTGCCGATGCGCGTTGGTGGGAAAGATCAAAAGGAGGGAGAAGGGTGGCAGGGCTTTGGGCGGTGAGAGGATGGAGGCTAAATAGGGCGACCGAATCGGCGGGGGGTGAGCCGAAATCCCCCCGCCGATTTTTCGGAGACGTGGGCGAGCTCGCGCCATCTCCCTAGTCACTGGAGCTTAGCGCCGCTTTCCCCTCCCATGCCTCGCATGAGCCTGGCTCTGGAGAAACTGTCGATCTAGGCGTAGGTCGCGGGCCTGGCTCAGAGTGTTGTAAAGTTCATGTCGTGCAGGCCGAACAGTGTATACAGGACAACCAAACAACCCGATTCCTTCCCGCACGGGCCTGGTTGGACCTTATGTGGGTAACCAACGTGTCCTATATGTCTGGGTCGGGTAAAGGGACAATGTCTAGCCACTTTTTATGTTGTGTTAGCCACATTTTGTGGTTGTGTTGACGGTACGTCTAATTGGCCGACACATTTGGTCTGACTAGCAATCCGGCGGCCAAATATACAATTTCTGAATGCATACGTCTAAAAAACATCGCATATAGTTCACAACCAAATAAATCACATAGTATCACAATAAAAAATAGTTTACAACCATAAAATCACAAAGTTTACAATCAAATTTAAATTGCCACAAATACATCGAAAGAAAATGAACCAATACATCTACTAGTTACCAAGGTGAGTCCACATGTGCTCAACCATAACATTTGGAGTTGAATGTGATTTCGCCAATCATGCATTTCATGATGAAATTGAATAAACTGTAGAATTGTTGTCGGTTGTTGGTGCTCAGGCACAACATTTTACATGCCCCTTGCATGGCCCCTACCAATCAAATAGACATTTCTTCCACTTCTAGTGCGTACAATCTATGCTACCAAGCATTTTTGGGAAGCCTCGCCAACAACCGGTTTATATCTGTGACATTTGGCTCTGTCAAGTACTCAGGGTCAAACACTCATGCGTACATACTCATCCACGAGATCACCGGGAATTTCGTATGCAAGCATACAAATAGCCGTAGTGCATTTCTGGTAAGTGGAGAAGCCAACCTTTTCAAGGGCATCCTTCTTGCACTCAAAGTAATCACCATATGCTACCACTCCCCCTCGAACAGTTGAACATATATCTCATCATCTGAAAGAGGCGCCAAAAAAGATGGGGTTTGAAGAGTGATACGTCTCCAACGTATCTATAATTTTTGATTGTTCCATGCTATTATATTGTTCCATGCTATGATTGTTCTTTAAACTTGCACCTTGTGGATTCCACTATTAAGAAACCTATGGGAAATATTAATGATGTTCTTATTGTTAGGAATTATGTGCCCGTAGATTTCATTGTTCTTTATATAGATTGCAACATGTCCTATTATTCTTGGTAGACCTTTCCTTAGAACGATTGGTGCAATTATTGATATGAAGGAAGGGAATATTAGATTCCAATTTCCGTTAAGGAAAGGCATGAACACTTCCCTAGAAAGAAAATAAAATTACCATATGAATATATTATGAGAGCCACCTATGGATTGCCTACCAAAGATGGCAATACCTAGATCTATCCTCGCTTTTATGCCTAGCTAGGGGCGTTAAACAATAGCGCTTGTTGGGAGGCAACCCAATTTTATTTTTATTCTTTTCTTTTTGCTCCTGTTTAGTAATAAATAATTTATCCAGCCTCTGTTGTGTTTGTGTTTTTTGTGTTTAATTAGTGTTTGTGCCAAGTAGAACCATTGGGAAGACTTGGGGAAAGTCTTTTTGATCTTGCTGTAAAAAACAGAAACTTTAGCGCTCACGAGAATTGCTGCCATTTTTTATTGGAAAGTGCTATTTAGTTAATTCTTTTTGCAGATGATTAATAGATAAATTCCTCACGTCCAGAAATTTATTTTAGAATTTTGGGGTTCCAGAAGTTTGAGTTAGTTACAGATTACTACAAACTGTTTTGTTTTTGACAGATTCTATTTTTCGTGTGTTGTTTGCTTATTTTGATGAACCTATGGCTAGTAATAGAGTTTATAAACCATAGAGAAGTTGGAATACAGTAGGTTTAACACCAATATAAATAAATAATGAGTTTATTACAGTACCTTGAAGTGGTGTTTTGTTTTCTTTCGCTAACGGAGCTCACGAGATTTTCTGTTAAGTTTTGTGTTGTGAAGTTTTCAAGTTTTGGGTAAAGATTTGATGGGTTATGGAACAAGGAGTGGCAAGAGCCTAAGCTTGGGGAGTCCCAAGGCACCCCATGGTAAATCCAAGGACACCAAAAAGCCTAAGCTTGGGGATGCCCCAGAAGGCATCCCCTCTTTTGTCTTCGTTCATTGGTAACTTTACTTGGAGCTATATTTTTATTCACCACATGATATGTGTTTTGCTTGGAGCGTCTTGTATGATTTGAAGCTTTGCCTTTTAGTTTACCACAATCATCCTTGCTGTACACACCTTTTGAGAGAGACACACATGAATCGGAATTTATTAGAATACTCTATATGCTTCACTTATATCTTTTGAGCTATATAGTTTTTGCTCTAGTGCTTCACTTATATCTTTTAGAGCACGGTGGCGGTTTTATTTTATAGAAATTATTGATCTCTCATGCTTCACTTATATTATTTTGAGAGTCCTTTAGAACAGCATGGTAATTTGCTTTGGTTATGAATTTAGTCCTAATATGATAGGCATCCAAGATCGGTATAATAAAAACTATCATAAAAAGTGCATTGAATACTAAGAGAAGTTTGATACTTGATAATTGTTTTGAGATATGGAGATGGTGATATTAGAGTCATGCTAGTTGAGTAGTTGTGAATTTGAGAAATACTTCTGTTGAAGTTTGTGATTCCCGTAGCATGCACATATGGTGAACCGTTATGTGATGAAGTCGGAGCATGATTTATTTATTGATTGCCTTCCTTATGAGTGGCGGTCGGGGACGAGCAATGGTATTTTTCTACCAATATATCCCCCTAGGATCATGCGCGTAATACTTTGTTTCGATAACTAATAGATTTTTGCAATAAGTATGTGAGTTCTTTATGACTAATGTTGAGTCCATGGATTATACGCACCCTCACCCTTCCACATTTGCTAGCCTCTCTATTATCGCGCACCTTTCACCGGTATCATACACCCACCATATACCTTCCTCACAACAGCCACCATACCTACCTATTATGGCATTTTCATAGCCATTCCGAGATATATTGCCATGCAACTTTCCACCATTCCGTTTGTTATGACACACTTCATCATTGTCATATTGCCATGCATGAGCATGTAGTTGACATCGTATTTGTGGAAAAGCCACCGTTCATAATTCTTTCATACATGTCACTCTTGATTCATTGCATATCCCGGTACACCGCCGGAGGCATTCACATACAGTAATATTTTGTTCTAAGTATTGAGTTGTAAGTAAAAAGAAGTGTGATGATCATCATTATTAGAGCATTGTCCCAGTGAGGAAAGGATGATGGAGACTAAGATTCCCCCACAAGTCGGGATGAGACTCCGGACGAAAAATAAATAAAAAAAGAGAAAAATGCCAAAAAAAGAAGGCCCAAATAAAAAAATGAGAGAAAAAGAGAGAAGGGACAATGTTACTATCCTTTTCCACACTTGTGCTTCAAAGTTGCACCATGATCTTCATGATAGAGAATCTCCTATGTTGTCACTTTCATAAACTAGTGGGAATTCTACATTATAGAACTTGGCTTGTATATTCCAATGATGGGCTTCCTCAAATTGCCCTAGGTCTTCATGAGCAAGCAAGTTGGATGCACATCCACTCAGTTTCTTTTGTTAAGCTTTCATACACTTATAGCTCTAGTGCATCCGTTGCATGGCAATCCCTACTCACTCACATTGATATCTATTAATGGGCATCTCCATAGCCCATTGATACGCCTAGTTGATGTGAGACTATCTTCTCCTTTTTGTCTTCTCCACAACCACCATTCTATTCCACCTATAGTGCTATGTCCATGGCTCACGCTCATGTATTGCGTGAAAATTGAAAAAGTTTGAGAACATCAAAAGTATGAAACAATTGCTTGGCTTGTCATCGGGCTTGTGCATGATTTAAATATTTTGTGTGGTGAAGATAGATCATAGCCAGACTATACGATTTTGTAGGGATAACTTTCTTTGGCCATGTTATTTTGAGAAGACATAATTTCTTAGTTAGTATGCTTGAAGTATTATTATTTCTATGTCAATATTAAAATTTTGTCTTGAATCTTTCAGATCTTAATATTCATGCCACAATAAAGAAAAAATTACATTGAGAAATATGTTAGAAAGCATTCCACATCAAAAATTCTTCTTTTATAATTTACCTACTCGAGGATGAGAAGGAATTAAGCTTGGGGATGCTTGATACATCTCCAACGTATCTATAATTTTTGATTGCTCCATGCTATTATATTATCTATTTTGGTCCGATGAATACTGATGTATGTGGTCCGATGAATGTTGAGGCTCGCGGCGGGTATCGTTATTTTCTCACCTTCACAGATGATTTGAGCAGATATGGGTATATCTACTTAATGAAACATAAGTCTGAAACATTTGAGAAGTTCAAAGAATTTCAGAGTGAAGTGGAAAAACATCATAACAAGAAAATAAAGTTTCTGCGATCTGATCGTGGAGGAGAATATTATTTGAGTTACGAGTTTGGCCTACATTTGAAACAATGTGGAATAGTTTCGCAACTCACGCCACCTGGAACACCACAGCATAATGGTGTGTCCGAACATCGTAATCGTACTTTACTAGATATGGTGCGATCTATGATGTCTCTTACTGATTTACCACTATCATTTTGGGGTTATGCTTTAGAGACGGCTGCACTCACGTTAAATAGGGCACCATCAAAATCCGTTGAGTCAACACCTTATGAACTATGGTTTGGCAAGAAACCAAAGTTGTCGTTTCTTAAAGTTTGGGGCTGCGATGCTTATGTGAAAAAGCTTCAACCTGATATGCTCGAACCCAAATCGGAGAAATGTGTCTTCATAGGATACCCAAAGGAAACTATTGGGTACAGCTTCTATCATAGATCCGAAGGCAAGATATTCGTTGCTAAGAATGGATCCTTTCTAGATAAGGAGTTTCTCTCGAAAGAAGTGAGTGGGAGGAAAGTAGAACTTGATGAGGTGACTGTACCCGCTCCCTTATTGGAAAGAAGTTCATCACAGAAACCGGTTCTTGTGACATCTATACCAATTAGTGAGGAAGCTAATGATGATGATCGTGCAGATCAAGTTACTACCGAACCTCGTAGGTCAACCAGAGCAAGATCCGCACCAGAGTGGTACGATAATCCAGTTCTGGAGGTCATGTTACTTGACCATGACGAACCTACAAACTATGAAGAAGCGATGATGAGCCCAGATTCCGCAAAATGGCTTGAGGCCATGAAGTCTGAGATGGGATACATGTATGAGAAAAAAGTGTGAACTTTGGTTGACTTGCCCGATGATCGACAAGCAATCGAGAACAAATGGATCTTCAAGAAGACAGCCGCTGACGGTAATGTTACTGTCTACAAAGCTCGACTTGTTGCAAAAGTTTTTCGACAAGTTCAAGGAGTTGACCACGATGAGACCCGAATCTTGTTAGCAATTGCCGCATTTTATGATTATGAAATTTGGCAAATGGATGTTAAGACTGCATTCCTGAATGGATTTCTAGAAGAAGAGTTGTATATGATGCAACCTGAAGGTTTTATCGATCCAAAGGGAGCTAACAAAGTGTGCAAGGTCCAGCGATCCATTTATGGACTGGTGCAAGCATCTCGGAGTTGGAATAAACGTTTTGATAGTGTGATCAAAGCATATAGTTTTATATAGACTTTTGGAGAAGCCTGTATTTACAATAAAGTGAGCGGGAGCTCTATAGCATTTCTAATATTATATGTGGATGTCATATTGTTGATTGGAAATGATATATAATTTTTGGACAGCATAAAAGGATACTTGAATAAAATTTTTTCAATGAAAGACCTCGGTGAAGCTGCTTATATATTGGGCATCAAGATCTATAGAGATAGATCAAGACACTTAATTGGACTTTCACAAAGCACATACCTTGATAAAGTTTTGAAGAAGTTCAAAATGGATCAAGCTAAGAAAGGGTTCTTGCCTGTGTTACAAGGTGTGAAGTTGAGTAAGACTCAATGCTCGACCACTGCAGAAGATAGAGAGAAAAATGAAAAGTGTTCCCTATGCTTCAGCCATAGGCTCTATCATGTATGCAATGTTGTGTACCAGACCTGATGTGTGCCTTTCTATTAGCCTAGCAGGGAGGTACCAAAGTAATCCAGGAGTGGATCACTGGACAACGGTCAAGAACATCCTGAAGTACATGAAAAGGACCAAGGATATGTTTCTCGTTTATGGAGGTGACAAAGAGCTCATCGTAAATGGTTACGTTGATGCAAGCTTTGACACTGATCCGGACGATTCTAAATCGCAAACCGGATACGTGTTTATATTAAACGGTGGAGCTGTCAGTTGGAGCAGTTCTAAACAAAGCATCGTGGCGGTATCTACATGTGAAGCGGAGTACATTGCTGCTTCAGAAGCAGCGAATGAAGGAGTCTGGATGAAGGAGTTCATATCCGATCTAGGTGTCATACCTAGTGCATCGGGTCCAATGGAAATCTTTTGTGACAATACTGGTGCAATTGCCTTGGCAAAGGAATCCAGATTTCATAAGAGAACCAATCACATCAAGAGACGCTTCGACTCCATTCGGGATCAAGTCCAGGTAGGAGACATAGACATTTGCAAGATACATACGGATCTGAATGTTGCAGACCCGTTGAGTAAGCCTCTACCACAAGAAAAACATGATCAACACCAAGGCTCCATGGGTGTTAAAATCATTACTGTGTAATCTAGATTATTGACTCTAGTGCAAGTGGAGACTGAAGGAAATAAGCCCTAGAGGCAAGAATAAAGTTATTATTTATTTCCTTATTTCATGATAAATGTTTATTATTCATGCTAGAATTGTATTAACCGGAAACATAATACATGTGTGAATACATAGACAAACATAGTGTCACTAGTATGCCTCTACTTGACTAGCTAATTGATCAAAGATGGTTGTTTCCTAACCATATACATGAGTTGTTATTTGATCAATGGGATCACATCATTAGGAGAATGATGTGATTGACTTGACCCATTCCGTTAGCTTAACACTTGATCGTTTGTTTACTGCTATTGCTTTCTTCATGACTTATATATGTTCTTATGACTATGAGATTATGCAACTCCCGAATACCGGAGGAACACTTTGTGTGCTACCAAACTTCACAACGTAACTGGGTGATTATAAAGGTGCTCTACAGGTGTCTCCGATGGTACTTGTTGAGTTGGCATAGATCAAGATTAGGATTTGTCACTCCGATTGTCGGAGAGGTATCTCTGGGCCCTCTCGGTAATACACATCACTATAAGGCTTGCAAGCATGATAACTAATGAGTTAGTTACGGGGTGATGTATTACGGAACGATTAAAGAGACTTGACGGTAACGAGATTGAACTAGGTATTGGATACCGATGATCGAATCTCGGGCAAGTAACATACCGATGACAAAGAGAACGTATAGTGTTGTGCGTTTTGACCGATAAAGATCTTTGATGGAGTCCGGGATTAGGGGTCTCCGGACAGCCGGACTATATCCTTTGGCCAGACTGTTGGACTATGAAGATACAAGATTGAAGACTTCGTCTCGTGTCCGGATGGGACTCTACTTGGCGTGGAAGGCAAGCTAGGCAGTACGGACATGGATATCTCCTTCTTTGTAACCGACCTTGTGTAACCCTAGCCCCCTCCGGTGTCTATATAAACCAGAGGGTTTAGTCCATAGAACAACATACAATCATACCATAGGCTAGCTTCTAGGGTTTAGCCTCTCCGATCTCATGGTAGATCAACTCTTGTAACACTCATATCATCAAGAATAAATCGAGAAGGACGTAGGGTTTTACCTCCATGAAGAGGGCCCGAACCTGGGTAAAACATCGTGTCCCCTGCCTCCTGTTACCATCCGCCTTAGACGCACAGTTCGGGACCCCTACCCGAGATCCGCCGGTTTTGACACCGACATTGGTGCTTTCATTGAGAGTTCCTCTGTGTCATCGCCATTAGGATTGATGGCTCCTACGATCATCGATAGCGATGCAGTCCAGGGTGAGACTTTTCTCCTCGGACAGATCTTTGTGTTCGGCGGCTTCGCACTGCGGGCCAACTCGCTTGGCCATCTGGAGCAGATCGAAAGTTATGCCCCTGGCCACCAGGTCATGTTTTGAAGCTTAAACTACATGGCGATATCCGTGGAGATTTGATCTTCGACGGATTCGAGCCCCTGCCTTGTGCGTCGCGCGGTCACGATGAGTACGATTTAGCTCTACCATCGGACAGTGTTCGAGAAATCGCACCGGCAACCGCTCTGACCCTCAATTCGGAGCTAGTTGCGCCGTCCATGGGCGGGTGGATAGACCCCGCCACGGAGGCTTCATCCTCAGCGGTGATCGAGCCGAATATCGACCTTACCCTTCACGAGAGCCGTGTTGTCAAACTGCCGGATCCTTCTCCGGCCACGGACTCCGAACCGCCTGCGCCCGCTCCTATCGAATCCGATTGGGCACCGATCATGGAGTTTACCTCCGCGGATATTTTTCAGCACTCGCCCTTCGGCGACATACTGAACTCATTAAGGTCTCTCTCCTTGTCAGGAGGATCCTTGCCAAACTGTGTCCAGTGGGATTGGGATGCGGATGATGAAGAAATTCGCCGCCCACCCACCACCCATTTAGTAGCCACTGTCGACGATTTCACCGACATGCTCGACTTCGACTCCGAAGACATCAACGGTATGGACGACGATGCAGGAGACGAACAGGAACCACTGCCCACAGGGCACCAGACGCCCACTTCATCACATGACTTATACATGGTGGACACACCAAAAGGAAACGACGACAAGGAACGGAAGGACGCAACGAAGGGTTGTCCCCTCGAGAAGCAGTCAAAGCGGCACCGTAAGCGCCGCCCCAAATCCCGCCTCGGCAGAAACAACGATCATATAGACCTAGCGTTAGAACAGGGTGAACCATCGCCGGACTACGGCAACACGGAGAATCAAACGGAACAGCCCGACTCTGTCAAAGATAATAATCCGGACGACATCACACCGGACAGACACCCGGAGCAACAGAATTCCCATCAAAGGCTTGTTGCCATCGCGAGGAGTCTAAAAAGCAGAAGCAAAGGCTCAAGGCTGCGCAACACACACTCAGAATCAAATGGAGTAAAGTACTCAACACAACAGCGAAGTACAGCGGTAATCACCACACCAAGAGCTACCCGAAGCGGAAGTTGCTACCTGAATTCGATGAGGAGGCCTTAGATCCCCCGCAACCAAAAATTAAAACGGCCATCCGGCCGGATAGACGACCTCACGACCAACATAGAGTGGCAAACAATGCCGCACATAAGCCAATACGCGATCCACGCGAGGGCTCACATCAAAAGGACGGCGCAACCAGATCCATTTATGGACCATGCAAGCGCGCTCCAGCATACGATGCAACACAACAAACATCCGAACACCACGGTACACCCAGATACAGGGGTGCCGCACACCCCCTATGTTTCACCGACAAGGTGCTGGTCCATGAATTTCTAGAGGGATTCAAACCCGTAAACATAGAGGCATACGATGGAACAACAGACCCTGGGGTCTGGATTGAGGACTATATCCTCCATATCCATATGGCTCGAGGAGATGATCTCCATGCCATCAAGTACTTACCCCTCAAATTCAAAGGGCCATCTCGGCACTGGCTTAAAAGCCTCCCCGAAAGCTCCATTGGAAGCTGGGAAGAACTTGAAGACGCTTTTTGGGCGAATTTTCAAGGGACGTATGTCCGACCTTCGGATGCGGACGATTTGAGTCATATAACTCAACAGCCCTGAGAGTCGGCCCGAAAGCTTTGGAACAGGTTTCTTACTAAAAAAACCAAATAGTCGATTGTCCGGACGTCGAAGCCTTGGCAGCCTTTAATCACAGGGTCCGAGACGAATGGCTTGCCAGACACCTCGGCCAAGAAAAGCCGAGAACAATGGCAGCATTAACAAGCCTCATGACCCGCTTTTGCGCAGGCGAGGACAGCTGGCTAGCCCGATGCAGCACCAGCGACCCAAGTACGCCCGAAGTTAGAGACGGAAACGGGAAATCACGACGCAGCAAAAACAATAAGCGCCAGAATAAAGAAGACAGCCCGAAGAGCACGGCGGTAAACGCTGGATTCAGAAGCTCTCGGCCAGGTCAGCAAAAGCCGCCCTCTAAAGGCGCCAGAGATGAACTGTCCAGCTTAAACAAAATTCTGGACCAAATATGTCAGATCCATAGCACCCTCGATAAACCTGCAAATCATACCCACAGAGAATGTTGGGTCTTCAAGCATTCCGGCAAGCTCAATGCTGAACATAAAGGGCAGGATACACCAAGCAAAGACGAGGATGAGCCTCGCAAGCAAAACACTGGGGAACAGAAGAAATTTCCACCAGAAGTCAAAACAGTAAACGTGTTACACATGATAAAGGGAAGAAACAACGCGACACTCCCAGATAAACATGCCCAAGGGCATATCACCGCGGAGCTCTGCCACTGGCCGTCTCAACCGATCACCTTCGACCATCAGGATTACTCAGCAAGTATCTGGCACGCAGGATGGGTTGCCTTAGTATTAGATCCAATAATTGACGGATACCACTTTACACGAGTCCTGATGGACGGCGATAGTAGCTTAAACCTGATATATCAGGACACAATCCGCAAAACGGGGATAGACCCAACGAAAATTTGCCACAACAATACTACCTTTAAAGGAGTAACGCCAGGCCCAGGGGCTCATTGCACGGGCTCCCTGCTACTAGAGGTTATATTCGGCTTCCCCGATAACTTGCGTAGCGAAAATTTAACTTTCCACATTGCTCCATTCCAAAGTGGCTATCAAGCACTACTTGGACGCGAAGCTTTCGCTCGCTTTAATGCAATACCGCATTACGCTTCCCTCACGCTTAAGATGCCCGGTCCACGTGGCATCATTATAGTAAAAGGAAATATTGAGCGATCCCTGCGCGCCGAAGAGAGTGCGGCTACCTTGGCAGCCGCACACTAAAACGGCCTCACCAACTAAAGCATTCGATAGGTCGTCAAGACCACGGACACGGTTAGACGAGTCCGGTGCAGCTATATGTAATTCATACAGGTTTGATGGCCACACCCCTATTACAAATACAAGAAGCTCAACGCGCGCAGACAAGTGGCAATTTTTACTCATCTTGAACTGTACATGGTTTCTTTAAACCTACCTTCTTGCACGACAACTTTTCACCTAAGTTCCTCTCTTTTACAGATGACCATCGTGCTACACCCGTCCAGGATACGGCACAACGGAGACATAGGCGCATACGTGCAGCAGGGACCCATTCCAAGGATTCTTTTTAGATTAAGACCATGCGTCAACCTTTTTTACTGTCTCTTGTTGATACACATCCCTCGGATTCTCAGTACAATTGAGAAGGATGCCGACGTCTTGGCATGTGGCCACGTCAGAATAATGCACGTACCTGGACACCAGGGGCTTCTTACAAAGGGCACTGTTTAGGCCCGGCTTACACCATAAAGACCGAATACCTTAGGGAGTGTTCGGCGTCGCGAGTTTGGCCTTATATGCATCAGCTCCAAATCATGTCTTTGGTCAAATGTTGGGTTTGCCCGGCTCCTGTGTTTTGCTGCCTTACGTTCTGCTCTATCGGCTAAGGCGGCACCAGGAGAAGTACTGCGATTGTGCCCTGGTTCATCCGGACGAGCACCTCAGTAGAGAAAGCCGAAAACTGACTGTCATGATAAAGCGTGAGACTGGTCAACCACTCGATGACCTATTGGAATCTTAGAATTCCTCCGCCTTAACGAAGGGCCATTTCCCGCCAGGCATGTACGCACCCCGAACTCGGGTGAGTGCGGAGCCACCAGGGGCTATATAGTAGCCCCACTGTCAAACTCCTCTGGCTAAGTGAAAGTGTTAAAGCATTATAGTCCGGTTGCCTAGTTCGCTGCGCTATCACCTCCTTAATAGGACCAAGACGTTGGACTAAGTGTGAACACGCGTCTTCTGTGAACACCCCCGCATTATATGCGTGGGGGCTGAAGCCGACGACTGCAATCTTTCAGGACATACATATATATACGTAAACGGCCGCATAGGAGGCACCACATCACCTTCGGGCAAAAGTATAAACACAGCCTCGATAAATATAATAAAACATTGTTCTTACAATGGGAATACATATCACTCAAACATAATATTCTTCGAGCACTAGGCCTCTATCGAACGAGCAGCCTCAAGAACTTCTTCAAAATAGTGCTCGACAGCCACTCGGCCTATGGCCGAACCCTGCGCCGCAATAGTGGCAGCATCCATCTCCGCCCAGTATGCTTTGACACGGGCAAGGGCCATCCGCGAGCCCTCTATGCACGCCGACCTCTTCATTGCATTGATGCGCGGCACCGCACCAAGGAACTGCTTCACTAAGCTGAAATAGCTGTTCGGCTTCGGCCCTTCCGGCCACAGATGATCTACGACGGACCTCATGGCGAGTCTGGACAATCTATTGAGTTCGGCCCACTCGGCAAGCTGATCAATTAGTGGAAGCGGACGCTTTGAAACATTAAACTGCGACCAGAATAGCTTGTCCACTTCATGATCTGTTTGATCTCGGAAGTATTCGGCCGCATCGACAGCACTCGCCGTCAAATCCAGATATGCGTCTGCCGAACTCCAAAACCGATCCAGAGGGGCATACCGCGGATCTCCAAACTTCCTTCGCGGCAAAAAGGGCTTCCCAGCCACAATATCACAGGCTTCACGCAGATCCTCCTTCTTCGCTCTCATGGCAGAGCGGGTGTCCTTGGTCGCCATCGTGGCCTTTTCGAGGTCCGTCGCCTTCGCTTGGTTTTCTTCTTCAAGGAACTAGCAACGGTCGGCAGTGTCTTTCAACTTTACAGCCATCTTGGCCATCTTCTCTTTGCTCTCGCAATGCGCGGCCTTCTTGGCTCTTAACTCTTCGGCCGCCTTCAAAGCAGCCACATTACTACTCCTTGCTTGTTCTTTGGCTCGGGCAAGTTCCGCCCGAAGGGTCTCCACGGTGGCGGCTCCATCTGCAGTCAAAACATATTAAAGATACTGGCATCACGCTGCTCTTACTATGTGACATTCACCAGAAAACATCACTTACCCTGTGTCTCATCAAGCCGCTTGTTAACAAGCTCGATGTCGGCATCTGCCGCATCCAGTTGCCGCTTTAGTTCGGCAAACTCATTAGTCCGGCTAGCCACCGGAGCTTCCGCCACCTGCACATAAAAGCAGTATGGTTATTACATGGGACTATGATCCTCTGTTTGCCACCGCTCTCGGCAACAACCAGAGTCTCAGGGACTACTATCTACACAGGGCAGACCTAAAAATATGCGGTACTATCACAAATGTATATCATTTTATGTACCTCAAAGCCCGTTAGTAGACTCATAAAGGCATCATGCAACCCGCTTTCGGCAGACGAAATCCTTTCCATCACCGTACCCATCAATGTACGGTGTTCTCCCGAGATGGTCGCTCGCTTTAGCAGATCCCTCGGTGCGTCCGACCGCATACTAGACGGCGCCGGACTCCTTTGTTTTCTCTCTTCAAGAGCCAGTTGCTGGGTACTTCGGGTGACTATAGGATTATCTTCTGGCCTCACCAGATCCAGAGAGGCCCTCCTTGACGACACTTCAAGGTCGCCCGCTTCTTGAGCGGGGGAGTCTGGGGGAGGCGTTTCGCTCTCCATCATCTCCGGAAGAAGGTCCCCTGAAGACGAGCTCTGTTGAGAAGGGCTAAGATCTGAACTGCAAGATAAACGCTTCGGTTATTTTCCTCGGAAGTAAGGTAGAATATCTTTACTATTAAGTATTTTTTTGATCACTTACGGCTCGTTAGAGGGCTGATCCCCGCGCGGACTTTGTGCGGCAAGGGCACCCCCAAGGCAGGACCCTCGGTTGGAGACTTCTTCTCCCGTTTGGAAGCCTTGGTTTCCGGATCTTCAGAGGTAGTCCCCTTCCTTCCCCGGTATGAGAGAATGTCAGAATCTTCCCCTTGGTTATCCCCCCTCGCGGAGGCGCTCATTCCCTCGGTCGGAATTGGTAGCGATGGGGGCCCGCTTTCGCCCTCATTATTCCCCCTTTATCTTCCTTCGAGGGCTCCGGGCAAGGTGCTAGCTCGAGCATCTTTTCCAGTACCAGATTGTCCAAACCCTCGGGAAGGGGGGCCGAACACCGAATCATCTTCGCCTTTGTTAGCCAGTCCTGGTCGGAGGGCGATTTCTCAGAATGACGTCATGATAAATGAAAGACGGTGTGTTCGGCTAGAGGAGTACTTACTTGGTCGGCGGTGCGGTTGCTTCTCAGGCCCACATCCTCGGTAGTATCCGGACACTCTATTTAGGGTCCGACGAATGATTTATACATCTCCTCGTGCGTCAGGCCGAGGAAATTCTGAATAGTGCGCGGTCCTTCTGGGTTGAACTCCCACATGCGGAGGGGCCGACGTTTGCATGGCTGGACTCGACGAACCAGCATGACTTGCACCACCATAACCAGATTGAAATCTCCTTCGAAGAGATCTTGAATGCGGCTCTGCAGTATGAGCACGTCCTTGGCTGGACCCCAGCTCAGCCCTCTGCTAAGCCATGACATCAGTTGTGGTGGAGGGCCCGAGCAGAAAGCAGGGGCAGCTACCCACTTGGCACTTCTGGGAGCTGTGATGTAAAACCACTCCCGTTGCCATAATCCAGATACCTCTGGAAAGGAACCCTTCGGCCATGAAGCGCCAGCAATTTTGCTTATTAGAGCGCCTCCGCACGCTGCGTGCTGCCCTTCGACTATCTTCGGCTTCACGACAGAAGTCTTGAGCCACAGGCCGAAGTGAGGGGTAATGTGGAGAAAGGCCTCACAAACGACAATGACTGACGATATGTGTAGGAGGGAATCCGGGGCTAGATCATGAAAATCCAGCCCGTAATAGAACATAAGACCCCTGACAAAGGGATCCAGAGGAAGGCCTAGTCCTCGGAGGAAGTGG
Source organism: Triticum urartu (assembly GCF_056163025.1). Lineage (NCBI taxonomy): Eukaryota > Viridiplantae > Streptophyta > Magnoliopsida > Poales > Poaceae > Triticum > Triticum urartu. Next base: position 224,096,104 of record NC_141879.1, on the reverse strand, counting down.
GGGACGAACACGATGCTCTCTTTGGGTTCGGGAGTAGGGATGACCTGCCCTCGGGCGGGTAGCCTGTGCGAAATCTCGGTGGTCAGATATCTGGCCTCCCTCAACTTTTTGATGTCCTCCTCCGTGACGGAGGAAGGCATCCACCGGCCCTGGAGGCTGGATCCGGACATGATTGGAGATCCGAAGCACCTGACCTGGGCTTTGGGTGTTAGAACTCGAGGCGGGGGAAGGATTCGATTGAGCACGGGAGGGAAAAAGTAAAAGCCTTGTCCCTTTATAAAGAGGGTGAATATCAAGTGTCCTCCCCGTAGCCGTTTGGGACTTGCCTAAAATCTAGGAGTCCTAGGCGCGGTTGGGTTACCCACGCCCGTATTAATGAGAATCCCGTAATAAGGGGGACACGATCTCTGCTTTGATAAGACGTGTCAAGAAACTGCCTCGCGTTATGTGCGGGGCTAGTTAAAGAAAAATGGTTCAAATAATCGCCGAGCCATGGCATGATGTCATGTTGCCAAAACGTGTCAGCAGATTAGATTTGTGGAAATATTATTCTCTCTACGGTGGTATGTGGAACTTATTTTGTAGGGTCGGACACTATCTTTTCATTCAAACTCTTCTGTGGTATATCCGGAGGAGGAACCCACCTTGCAATGCCGAAGACAACACTACGCGCCGGACTCATCATCATTGAAGCCTGGTTCAGGGGCTATCGAGGGAGTCCGGGATTAGGGGTCTCCAGACAGCCGGACTATATCCTTTGGCCGGACTGTTGGACTATGAAGATACAAGATTGAAGACTTCGTCTCGTGTCCGGATGGGACTCTACTTGGCGTGGAAGGCAAGCTAGGCAGTACGGACATGGATATCTCCTCCTTTGTAACCGGCCTTGTGTAACCCTATCCCCCTCCGGTGTCTATATAAACCGGAGGGTTTTAGTCCTTAGAACAACATACAATCATACCATAGGCTAGCTTCTAGGGTTTAGCCTCTCCGATCTCATGGTAGATCAACTCTTGTAACACTCATATCATCAAGAATAAATCAAGTAGGACGTAGGGTTTTACCTCCATCAAGAGGGCCCGAACCTGGGTAAAACATCATGTCCCCTGCCTCCTCTTACCATCCGCCTTAGACGCACAGCTCGGGACCCCATACCCGAGATCCGCCGGTTTTGACACCGACAATCTTCGTAGAATATGTAGGAACCAATATGAGCATCCAGGTTCTGCTATTGGTTATTGACCGGAGACATGTCTCGGTCATGTCTACATAGTTCTCGAACCCGTAGGGTCCGCACGCTTAAAGTTTTGTGACGATCGGTTTTATGAGTTTATATGTTTTGATGTACCGAAGGTAGTTCGGAGTCCCGGATGTGATCACGGACATGACGAGGAGTCTCGAAATGGTCGAGACATAAATATTGATATATTGGAAGCCTACATTTGGACATTGGAATAGTTCCGGGTGAAATCAGGATTTTACCGGACTACCGGAGGGGTTACCGGAACCCCCCCGGGACTAATGGGCTTGTTGGGCCATAAGGGAAAGAGAGAGGGGGCGGCCTAGGGCAGGCAGCGTGCCCCCTTCCCCCTATCCGAATTGGACTAGGAGAAGGGGGGGCGGCGCCCCCCTTTCCTTCTCTTTCTCTCCCTGCCTTTCCCCCTCCTAGTAGGAGTAGGAAAGGGAGGAACCCTACTCCTACTAGGAGGAGGATTCCTCCTCCTAGGCACGCCAACACGGGCCGGCCGGCCTCCCCCTTGGTCCTTTATATACCGGGGCAGGGGCACCTCTAGACACACAAGTTGATCACAAAGATCTCTCCCAGCCGTGTGCGGTGCCCCCCTCCACCATAATCCACCTCGGTCATACTGTAGCGTTGTTTAGGCGAAGCCCTGCTGCGGTAGCCTCATCAACATCGTCACCATGCCGTCGTGCTGACGAAACTCTTCCCTGAGCTCTACTGGATCGTGAGTTCGCGGGATGTGACCAAGCTAAAGTGTGTTGAACACGGAGGTGCCGTACGTTTGGTACTGAGGATCGGTCGATCGTGATGACGTACGACTACATCAACCGCGTTGTCATAACACTTATGCTTAACGGTCCACGAGGGTACGTGGACGACACTCTCCCCTCTCGTTGCTATGCATCACCATGATCCTGCGTGTGTGTAGGAATTTTTTTGAAATTACTACATTCCCCAACAGTGGTATCAGAGCCTGGTTTTATGTGTAGATGTTATATGCACGAGTAAAACACAAGTGAGTTGTGGCCGATACAAGTCATACTGCTTACCAGCATGTCATACTTTGGTTCGGCGGTATTGTTGGATGAAGCGGCTCGGACCGACATTACGCGTACGCTTATGCGAGACTGGTTCTACCGACGTGCTTTGCACAAAGGTGGCTGGCGGGTGTCAGTTTCTCCAACTTTAGTTGAACCGAGTGTGGCTACGCGCGGTCCTTGAGAAGGTTAAAACAACACCAACTTGACGAACTATCGTTGTGGTTTTGATGCGTAGGTAAGAATGGTTCTTGCTCATCCCGTAGCAGCCACGTAAAACTTGCAACAACAAAGTAGAGGGCGTCTAACTTGTTTTTGCAGGGCATGTTGTGATGTGATATGGTCAATACATGATGCTATATTTATTGTATGAGACGATCATGTTTTGTAACGGAGTTATCGGCAACTGGCAGGAGCCATATGGTTGTCGCTTTATTGTACGCAATGCAATCGCCCTATAATTGCTTTACTTTATCACTAAGCGGTAGCGATAGTCGTAGAAGCAATAGTTGGCGAGACGACAATGATACTACGATGGAGATCAAGGTGTCGCGCCGGTGACGATGGTGATCATGACGGTGCTTCGGAGATGGAGATCACAAGCACAAGATGATGATGGCCATATCATATCACTTATATTGATTGCATGTGATTTTTATCCTTTATGCATCTTATTCTGCTTTGTTTGATGGTAGCATTATAAGATGATGTCTCGCTAAATTTCAAGATAAAAGTGTTCTCCCTGAGTATGCACCGTTGCCAAAGTTCGTCGTGCCGAGACACCACGTGATGATCGGGTGTGATAAGCTCTACGTCCATCTACAACGGGTGCAAGCCAGTTTTGCACACGCAGAATACTCGGGTTAAACTTGACGAGCCTAGCATATGCAGATATGGCCTCGGAACACTGGGACCGAAAGGTCGAGCGTGAATCATATAGTAGATATGATCAACATAGTGATATTCACCATTGAAAACTACTCCATTTCACGTGATGATCAGTTATGGTTTAGTTGATATGGATCACGTGATCACTTAGATAATTAGAGGGGTGTCTATCTAAGTGGGAGTTCTTAAGTAATATGATTAATTGAACTTAAATTTATCATGAACTTAGTACCTGATAGTATTTTGCTTATCTATGTTGTTGTAGATAGATGGCCTGTGATGTTGTTCTGTTGAATTTTAATGCGTTCCTTGAGAAAGCAAAGTTGAAATATGATGGTAGCAATTACACGGACTGGGTCTATAACTTGAGGATTATCCTCATTGCTGCACAGAGGAATTACATCCTGGAAGCACCGCTGGGTGCCAGGCCTGCTGCAGATGCTGCTGACAACGTTAAGAATGTTTGGCAGAGTAAAGCTGATGACTACTCGATAGTTCAGTGTGCCATGCTTTACGGCTTAGAACCGGGACTTCAACGACGTTTTGAACGTCATGGAGCATATGAGATGTTCCAGGAGTTGAAGTTAATATTTCAAGCAAATGCCCGGATTGAGAGATATGAAGTCTCCAATAAGTTCTATAGCTGCAAGATGGAGGAGAATAGTCCTGTCAGTGAGCATATACTCAAAATGTCTGGGTATCATAATCACTTGACTCAACTAGGAGTTAATCTTCCTGTTGATAGTGTCATTGACAAAGTTATTCAATTACTGCCACCAAGCTACAAAAGCTTCGTGATGAACTATAATATGCAAGGGATGCAATAAGACTATTCCCGAGCTCTTCACGATGCTAAAGGCTGCGGAGGTAGAAATCAAGAAGGAGCATCAAGTGTTGATGGTCAATAAGACCACGAGTTTCAAGAAAAAGGGCAAAGGGAAGAAGAAGGGGAACTTCAAGAAGAACGGCAAACAAGTTGTTGCTCAGGAGAAGAAAACCAAGTCTGGACCTAAGCCTGAGACTGAGTGCTTCTACTGCAAATAGACTGGTCACTAGAAGCAGAACTGCACCAAGTATTTGGCAGATAAGAAGGATGGCAAAGTGAACAAAGGTATATGTGATATACATGTTATTGATGTGTACCTTACCAGAGCTCGCAGTAGCACCTGGGTATTTGATACTGGTTCTGTTGCTAATATTTGCAACTCGAAACAGGGACTATGGATTAAGAGAAGACTGGCTAAGGACGAGGTGACGATGCGCATGGGAAATGGTTCCAAAGTCGATGTGATCGCCGTCGGCACGCTACCTCTACATCTACCTTCAGGATTAGTTTTAGACCTAAATAATTGTTATTTGGTGCCAGTGTTAAGCATGAACATTATATCTGGATCTTGTTTGATGCGAGACGGTTATTCATTTAAATCTAAGAATAATAGTTGTTCTATTTATATGAGTAATATCTTTTATGGTCATGCACCCTTAAAGAGTGGTCTATTCTTGTTGAATCTCGATAGTAGTGATACACATATTCATAATGTTGAAGCCAAAAGATGCAGAGTTGATAATGATAGTGCAACTTATTTGTGGCACTGCCATTTGGGTCATATAGGTATAAAGCGCATGAAGAAACTCCATACTGATGGACTTTTGGAATCACTTGATTCTGAATCACTTGGTACTTGCGAACCATGCCTTGTGGGCACGATGACAAAAATGTCGTTCTTCGGAACTATGGAGCGAGCAACAGATTTGTTGGAAATCATACATACTCATGTATGTGGTCCGATGAATATTGAGGCTCGCGGCGAGTATCATTATTTTCTCACCTTCACAGATGATTTGAGTAGATATGGGTATATCTACTTAATGAAACATAAGTCTGAAACATTTGAAAAGTACAAAGAATTTCAGAGTGAACTGGAAAATCATCGTAACAAGAAAATAAAGTTTCTGCGATCTGATCGTGGAGGAGAATATTTGAGTTACGAGTTTGGCCTACATTTGAAAGAATGTAGAACAGTTTCGCAACTCACGCCACCCGGAACACCACAGCGTAATGGTGTGTCTGAACGTCGTAATCGTACTTTACTAGATATGGTGCGATCTATGATGTCTCTTACTGATTTATCGCTATCATTTTGGGGTTATGCTTTAGAGACGACTGCATTCACGTTAAATAGGGCACCATCAAAATCCGCTGAGACGACACCTTATGAACTATGGTTTGGCAAGAAACCAAAGTTGTCGTTTCTTAAAGTTTGGGGCTGCGATGCTTATGTGAAAAAGCTTTAACCTGATAAGCTCGAACCCAAATCGGAGAAATGTGTCTTCATAGGATACCCAAAGGAAACTAGTGGGTACACCTTCTATCACAGATCCGAAGGCAAGATATTCGTTGCTAAGAATGGATCCTTTCTAGAGAAGGAGTTTCTCTTGAAAGAAGTGAGTGGGAGGAAAGTAGAACTTGATGAGGTGACTGTACCTGCTCCCTTATTGGAAAGTAGTTCATCACAGAAACCGGTTCCTGTGACATCTACACCAATTAGTGAGGAAGCTAATGATGATGATCATGAAACTTCAGATCAAGTTACTCCCGAACCTCGTAGGTCAACCAGAGCAAGATCCGCACCAGAGTGGTACGGTAATCCAGTTCTGGAGGTCATGTTACTTGACCATGACGAACCTACGAACTATGAAGAAGCGATGATGAGCCCAGATTCCGCAAAATGGCTTGAGGCCATGAAGTCTGAGATGGGATCTGTCGGTGTCAAAACCGGCGGATCTCGGGTAGGGGTTCCCGAACTGTGCGTCTAGGTCAGATGGTAACAGGAGATAGGGGACACTTTGTTTTACCCAGGTTCGGGCCCTCTCGATGGAGGTAAAACCCTACTCCTGCTTGATTAATATTGAAGATATGGGTAGTACAAGAGTAGATCTACCACGAGATCAGAGAGGCTAAACCCTAGAAGCTAGCCTATGGTGTGATTGTTGATGTGTATTGTATGTTGTATCGACTAGCCTGGCCTCGGTTTATATAATGCACCGGAGGCCTAGGATAACAAGAGTCCTAGCCGAATACGCCGGTGGGGAGAAGTCCTTGTCTTGATCACCAAGTCTTGTGGAATCTTCCTTGTATGCGGTAGCCGTCCGAACTGGCCCATGAGTATACGGCCACGGGGGTCCTCGGCCCAATCTAATAGATCGGGAGACGACGTGGTGAGTACCCCCTAGTCCGGGACACCGTCAGTAGCCCCCTGAACCGGTCTTCAAGTTAGGGACGCTCCTCGATTCTTCCGAACTATTCTTCATCTTCGGTTGCCGGTCTTGAAAACTGGTTCAACAAATCTTCTTTATCTTCGATCTTGAGGATTGCCGAAATGCATTCGACGAGTTTACATGTCGGGTATCCGAGGAGCCCCTTTAAGTTTACGGCCTTTATCAATGCCTTGTTTATTTTTATGCCACACCTCGGGTTTGAAGTTGTTCCCGGGAGGCAGGGTCCTCTTGCGTCCGAGCTCCAACGCCGGACTGCATTCGAGGTATCTTTTGCAGCCGAGCACCAACGCCGGACCGCTTCCCAGCTCTAGCGCCGGAATGTATCCGAGCTCCAACGCCGGACTATGTATCCGAGCTCCAATGCCGGACTGTATATCCGAGCTCCAACGCCGAAATATATCCGAGCTCCAACGCCGGACTGTGTCCAGGCTCCAATGCCGGATTATATCCGAGGTGTCATATCACCTCAAAAAAGTTGAAGGAGTTAGCCGAGCTTAATGCCGGAAATGCCCTCTATGGAGCCAGCCACTAGCGCCCGAGCTTTATGCCGGACTGCTTCCGAGGTGGTGCACCACCCCGACTATGGGCCGATATATTTTTTATTGGTGCGATTTATTCTCTGCCGAGATATATAGCCAGTAGCCCTCAAGGTGTGTATCGGTCTAAAACCCGAGATGCACATGAAGGATGACATAAGACCGCTGATCCCAGTAGCCGCTGAGACTCAGGTTGATTTGCAAAATCGGCCTGAGGATCAAGTCCTAGCTCGGCAGAATACTTCGGGACACAAAAGCGGCGTGCTCAGTCCTCAAGACTCAAGTTGGGTGCGGCCGACCAACCTGAGGATCAAAATCTCCTCGGAAACTATATTGCACATAAAATTTTCTGCATTGGACAAGCAATGCAGTAGCCCCCGAGACACTGGTCGGGTGGCAACACCAGATCAGGGGATCGATGTGCCCCTTTAATATTTGTAAATAATAAGCCCGAAGCCCAGTAGCCCCCGAGCCTTAATGCGGGCACGGGTGACCGAATTAAGGATCAATATCCATAGTAAAATCACAAATTATGTGTAATGACTCTATGTATCCAAGTACTTTACGTCATTAATGCTTGGATCCGCATTGTACAAAACTTTGTTGACCGACCATCGGCTTCCACCTCCTTGGCCAGTAGCCGAGGAATTTTTGTCCTACTTTATAAAGCCTTTATGAGGGCAAAGATTTACGACAAACAAGGCAATCTGGCCACACGGTTTTATAAACAAAGGAACGCAGAGAGATATGTTATATTACTGTTTAACAGAAGAAATGTATTCCAAAGAAAATAGTCCCGCTATCGGTTCCTTTCTTTGGGTTGTCATGCTAAGCATGATCATGAAACCTCAGCTCGAATGTAAGAGCAAAATATCGAGGATTTAGTTTGGGAGGCCAGTTAATAGCCCCCGGTAGTGTTCGGCGACAGTCGAGGTCAAGCTGTAAACACTTCGGCCAATGTTATGAATGGCCCATCATTTAACATAGTCATCGGATCGCTGACCAGTTTACGCTTACTGTGAAAGTCAGTTTTCGGCTTTCTCCACTGAGGTGCTTAACCATGTGAGCTGGAAGCACAATCGCAGTGGTTCTCCCTTTGCACGCCTAGCCGAACAAAACGGAACGTAGGAAGCAAGTGCAGGAGCCGGGCAACCCAACTATTGACCGAAGACACAATTCGAAACCGATGCATATATAGCAATATCTGAGAATGTTTTTGTCGAATCCCTAAAGGTGTCCGGCATTGCACTGCGAGACTAATGCTGGAAAAGCACAAATAGTTTAAAAATGCCAAAAAGCTTGGAAAACCAAGAAATGTCAGTAAAAACATGACATCCAAACAAGATCAAGTGTTCGGTACCAATCCGAAAATTGGTCTTAGAAAAAAAGAGTGCTTCTGTCGTGCTTTAACATTACACATCCGATCTCAAGACTTCAAGCGGGTCAGCCTACGGCTGGCTATTGACCACACACTCACGTCGAAAAAGGAACGATAGAAAAAGACTTTGCAACGACCAAGAAGAAAACACATTTACTATAAAATAGCTCATATAAATTTAGGAGCCCCCAAGTGACTTGGGTAGAAGAATGATTGCATGTACCGAAGTACTTATATCATATCTATGTTCAACCGAACTTTAAACGCGTCTTAACCGACCGTCAGCTTCTCCCTCTCCCGTAAAGGACCGAAAAGTGTTATGTACTCCATCGGTCGAGAATATCGACGGTGTTTCCAATAACCAGGCAATCAGGCCATAAGGCTGTAACAGACAAAGCGCGCTCAGGGAACTTATGCTATATTACTGCGAAGAGTAAGAAGCATCTTCGAAGAAAATAGTACCCCCACCGATACCTTTCTTCGGTGCTCATTGTTATTATGAGACTTGTGCAATAGATTCTTTGTACTCATGAGTTCCGTTGTGTGCCGACCATCATTGAATAACTATAAGAGCGCTAGCTTTCGGCTTCACCCAGTCTGAGGTCCGGCTCGGGTGACCCGATCGTGACAATCGCAGAGGTGCTCCCTTTACTCCCTAGCCGAACAATCGGGAACGTAGGGGTAAACACAGGAGCGAGGCAACCCAGCTTGGAAATCGCTTAAGTCAATGTGGTGCATATTGTGGCGTAAAACACGAACAAGGAACGAAGCCGTACAAGTATAATCATATGCAACAGGAAAAGCTTCATAAAGGAAGCCCCCAAGTAAATGGGTTATTTGAATTTATGCGTCACAAACAAAGTTTGGACAAGGAAATTTTTTAGAAGCAACTTTTTTCCAAAAAAGTATAATGCTTGGTCGAACCAAACGCAAGTTAGAAATTAAAGCTTTGAGCATGAAGGCGACTTAGCTGGTTAATGTGTTCGGTATTGATGACGCGGTCCGAGCTTGATGCAGGGCAAGGTTCCATCCCTCAAGCCGGTCCCGAGGTGGCGAAGCGGAGAGCTCGACACGACGAAGTGGTGACATAGCACGGTCAATGCAGACCGGCAGAGTGACTCCGAAGTCCCCGGATCATTTTCCTGTGCACAAAAAATAGTGCAAACCGGAGATAATAGTAATAATGATAATTAAAAAAATCGTTGCATAATAAATAATTTATGCAAAGTGAGTAATAAAAGAAATATGGCCTGGCGCCGAAGTCAAGTCGATGCAAGGCGTCGGCGTGATGCGGTAAAGGCGTGGCAAAGCCTGAATTCGCAGGTTGGTCCGAGCTCCGGATGCGGCGTTCGCCGGACTATGTACGGAAACTGACCGAACCACCATGCGACTCTCGTCAATGCGGCCACCATTTGATAGACCTGTGTACATATGATGGACAAACCAGAGTAATAATTCTTTGGGAAAAATGAACCCAAACAAGCAAAAAATACTGGGATTAATAGCACCTGGTTTATTTGTTGTAGCAATCCGAAGGAAGGTGATTCCTAAAATTGGGACCCGCCCCGCACACCCATTGCCTGATGGGCGATAAAACGACGGCATGGCAATGCTGGTAAAGGTTGACTCGCCGAGGCAAAGCCCTCGGCCCAGCTAACATGACGGAGCTGGTCGGCTAGTGACGCCGAAGTGTCCGGAGTAGGTTGATGAAGAGATGGCGAAGCCCCCGGTCCAGCCGAGATGTCGAAGCCTCAATGTCAGCCGATGAGTCGAAGTAGGTCGGCGTGATGGACACCAGCTTGAAGAAGCAATAGTGCGGCCCTGTCGATGCAGGTCGTGACGTGGTCGATGCCGGCTTGATGAAGCGACCGTGCGGCGATGCCGGTATGCCCGCTCCATGTAATCCGTGGGGCGGCGATGTTGGTGATGATTTATCATTCGCGATGCCGGGCTCTTGTTCAGCTTGCCGAGATGATGATCCGAAGAACTTGAGCTCGGCTCAACAAAGTGACGCCGTGTCTAGCGCAGGTCGGCAGCCGTGGAGTAATATTGCCGGACTGGTCTGACACCAGCATGATGTTGAAGATCATGTTCAAAAGATCTTACAGCTAGTGGGATGTGTTTGGGAACAAAACACAATACCCCATACAAAACTTCCTTCAAAAGGGATGTCCGAAATCCTGTTCATAAAAAAGATGAACTCGGGTCGGATTCGTTTTCGCGCAGAAAACAGATCCGAAAAGTGATGCACTAATCGGAAGGTTCCCGGAGTTTGGACGGTCGGATCGAGCCGAAATTTTGAGAGCTGGTAGATATAGGAATTCCGCAGCCGATAAACAGTTGGATCTTCCAAAGGACGTCCGAGCTAGAAGATGGACACCACGCCCTAAACTCATCCAAATTCCCGTCCAGATTTGACAGGGCTCCGGTATATCGTGGATTGCCAGAGATTCCTCCATCGGAATTCGACGAAATTTTCCAGGGTTGTTGTAGACTCAATTCCGCACAATTCCACCAAAGCGATCATCAAAGCGATACTGAGGAGGTGGTGGTGGCAGATACGAGTTCGCTGTCCAGAAAAACAGCACGGTCGCTTGAGGGCAATGTTGACGTTGAGCCCCCGAACTCCATAGATGATTCCTCCGTGATCTTGATAGAGATCGGAGTTGATGTTTGATGAAGGCCCTCGTCCGGACATGGTGATCCGAACACGGGGCGCAATTCTTGGTCGAACCAAGGTGACCAGTCGAGCTGGTGACGAAGATGCCGAAGTCGCAGTTGATCTGCAGGCGAGCCATCGATCCTTTTGTCGATCACACAGCAGAACTCTCAATGAAAGCACCAATGTCGGTGTCAAAACCGGCGGATCTCGGGTATGGGGTCCCGAACTGTGCGTCTAGGTCGGATGGTAACAGGAGACAGGGGACACTTTGTTTTACCCAGGTTCGGGCCCTCTCGATGGAGGTAAAACCCTACTCCTGCTTGATTAATATTGAAGATATGGGTAGTACAAGAGTAGATCTACCACGAGATCAGAGAGGCTAAACCCTAGAAGCTAGCCTATGGTATGATTGTTGATGTGTATTGTATGTTGTATCGACTAGTCTGGCCTCGGTTTATATAATGCACCGGAGGCCTAGGATAACAAGAGTCCTAGCCGAATACGCCGGTGGGGAGAAGTCCTTGTCTTGATCGCCAAGTCTTGTGGAATCTTCCTTGTATGCGGTAGCTGTTCGAACTGGCCCATGAGTATACGGCCACCGGGGTCCTCGGCCCAATCTAATAGATCGGGAGACGACGTGGTGAGTACCCCCTAGTCCAGGACACCGTCAGGATCCATGTATGAGAACAAAGTGTGAACTTTGGTTGACTTGCCCGATGATCGACAAGCCATCGAGAACAAATGGATCTTCAAGAAAAAGACAGACGCTGATGGTAATGTTACTTTCTACAAAGCTCGACTTGTTGCAAAAGTTTTTTGACAAGTTCAAGGAGTTGACTACGATGAGACCTTCTCACCCGTAGCGATGCTTAAATCCGTCCGAATCATGTTAGCAATTGCCACATTTTATGATTATGAAATTTGGCAAATGGATGTAAAGACTGCATTCCTGAATGGATTTCTAGAAGAAGAGTTGTATATGATGCAACCTCAAGGTTTTATCGATCCAAAGGGAGCTAACAAAGTGTGCAAGCTCCAGCGATCCATTTATGGACTGGTGCAAGCATCTCGGAGTTGGAATAAACGTTTTGATAGTGTGATCAAAGCATATGGTTTTATAAAGACTTTTGCAGAAGCCTGTATTTACAAGAAAGTGAGTGGGAGATCTATAGCATTTCTAATATTATATGTGGATGACATATTGTTGATTGGAAATGATATAGAATTTTTGGACAGCATAAAAGGATACTTGAATAAAAGTTGTTCAATGAAAGACCTCGGTAAAGCTGCTTATATATTGGGCATCAAGATCTATAGAGATAGATCAAGATGCTTAATTGGACTTTCACAAAGCACATACCTTGATAAAGTTTTTAAGAAGTTCAAAATGGATCAAGCTAAGAAAGGGTTCTTGCCTGTGTTACAAGGTGTGAAGTTGAGTAAGACTCAATCCCCGTCCACTGCAGAAGATAGAGAGAAAATGAAAAGTGTTACCTATGCTTTAGCCATAGGCTCTATCATGTATGCAATGCTGTGTACTAGACCTGATGTGTGCCTTGCTATTAGCCTAGCAGGGAGGTACCAAAGTAATCCAGGAGTGGATCACTTGACGGCGGTCAAGAACATCCTGAAGTACCTGAAAAGGACCAAGGATATGTTTCTCGTTTATGGAGGTGACAAAGAGCTCATCGTAAATGGTTACGTTGATGCAAGCTTTGATACTGATCGAGACGATTCTAAATCGCAAATCGGATACGTGTTTATATTAAATGGTGGAGTTGTCAGTTGGAGCAATTCTAAACAAAGCATCGTGGCGGGATCTACATGTGAAGCGGAGTACATTGCTGCTTCGGAAGCAGCGAATGAAGGAGTCTGGATGAAGGTGTTCATATCCGATCTAGGTGTCATACCTAGTGCATCGGGTCCAATGAAAATCTTTTGTGACAATACTGGTGCAATTGCCTTGGCAAAGGAATCCAGATTTCACAAGAGAACCAAGCACATCAAGAGACACTTCGACTCCATTCGGGATCAAGTCCAGGTGGGATAGATAGAGATTTTGCAAGATACATACGGATCTGAATGTTGCAGACTCGTTGACTAAGCCTCTTCCACAAGAAAAACATGATCAACACCAAGGCTCCATGGGTGTTAAAATCATTACTGTGTAATCTAGATTATTGACTCTAGTGCAAGTGGGAGACTAAAGGAAATATGCCCTAGAGGCAATAATAAAGTTATTATTTATTTCCTTATTTCATGATAAATGTTTATTATTCATGCTAGAATTGTATTAACCGGAAACATAATACATGTGTGAATACATAGACAAACATAGTGTCACTAGTATGCCTCTACTTGACTAGCTAATTGATCAAAGATGGTTGTTTCCTAACCATATACATGAGTTGTTATTTGATCAATGGGATCACATCATTAGGAGAATGATGTGATTGACTTGACCCATTCCGTTAGCTTAACACTTGATCGTTTGTTTACTGCTATTGCTTTCTTCATGACTTATACATGTTCTTATGACTATGAGATTATGCAACTCCCGAATACCGGAGGAACACTTTGTGTGCTACCAAACTTCACAACGTAACTGGGTGATTATAAAGGTGCTCTACAGGTGTCTCCGATGGTACTTGTTGAGTTGGCATAGATCAAGATTAGGATTTGTCACTCCGATTGTCGGAGAGGTATCTCTGGGCCCTCTCGGTAATACACATCACTATAAGCCATGCAAGCATGATAACTAATGAGTTAGTTACGGGGTGATGTATTACGGAACGAGTAAAGAGACTTGCCGGTAACGAGATTGAACTAGGTATTGGATACCGACGATCGAATCTCGGGCAAGTAACATACCGATGACAAAGAGAACGTATAGTGTTGTGTGGTTTGACCGATAAAGATCTTCGTAGAATATGTAGGAACCAATATGAGCATCCAGGTTCCGCTATTGGTTATTGACCGGAGACGTGTCTCGGTCATGTCTACATAGTTCTCGAACCCGTAGGGTCCGCACGCTTAAAGTTCTGTGACGGTCGGTTTTATGAGTTTATATGTTTTGATGTACTGAAGGTAGTTCGGAGTCCCGGATGTGATCACGGACATGACGAGGAGTCTCGAAATGGTCGAGACATAAAGATTGATATACTGGAAGCCTACATTTGGACATCGGAATAGTTCCGGGTGAAATCGAGATTTTACCGGAGTACCGGAGGGGTTACCGGAACCCCCCGGGGACTAATGAGCCTTGTTGGGCCATAAGGGAAAGAGAGAGGGGCCGGCCTAGGGCAGGCAGCGTGCCCCCTTCCCCTGTCTGAATTGGACTAGGAGAAGGGAGGGCGCCTCCCTTTCCTTTTCTTTCTCTCCCTGCCTTTCCCCCTCCTAGTAGGAGTAGGAAAGGGAGGAATCCTACTCCTACTAGGAGGAGGAATCCTCCTCCTAGGCTCTCCAACAAGGGCCGCCCGGCCTCCCCCTTGATCCTTTATATACAGGGGCAGGGGGCACCTCTAGACACACAAGTTGATCACAAAGATCTCTCCCAGCCATGTGCGGTGCCCCCCTCCATCATAATCCACCCCGGTCATACTGTAGCGGTGTTTAGGCGAAGCCCTGATGCGGTAGCTTCATCAACATCATCACCACGCCGTCGTGCTGACGAAACTCTTCCCCGAGCTCCACTGGATCGTGAGTTCGCGGGACGTCACCGAGCTGAACGTGTGCTGAATGCGGAGGTGCCGTACGTTCGGTACTGAGGATCGGTCGATCGTGAAGACGTACGACTACATCAACTGCGTTGTCATAATGCTTCTGCTTAACAGTCTACGAGGATACGTGGAAGACACTCTCCCCTCTCGTTGCTATGCATCACCATGATCCTGCGTGTGCATAGGAATTTTTTTGAAATTACTACGTTCCCCAACAGGGAATGGGCCGCCGACGGACAAAAAAGGGACGCCCGTCCGTTTGGGTCGCCGCTTTGGGCCGCTATTTCTGCCCATTTCGACCCAAGCGGACATGCGCGGACCAAATAGGGTCGTGCATTGGAGTTGGCCTTACTTGCTTGTCACACACGTCTATGGGTCATGACCAATGCAAAACCTGGCTAAGTGGGTCCCCACTGAACATGTTTGGCATGGTCCATGGTGGCCCGTTTATCCAAGACATATCCATCCAACTTGTGTGAATACCCCTAAAAAAACTTGTGTAAGTTCTCTGAGAGAAACTTATTGACCAAAAAATTCAAGAAGGAAAGATTGTATTTCGAAAAAGGGTGGATTTTATTAGCTCAAAATGAAGCATCAAGAGAATACAAACATGATGAGCACACACCCGGCCTCTGCACAACTAGAATGCACACAACCAACACCAACCCACACAAAAAACACGCGAGCAAATAGCAAAGTCATATGAGACCAAAGCTATGCATGGGCGAGAAAAAGAAAGAAAGAAAATAAAATCAAAGTGATCAGTTCCGTGATCGGCAAACTATAGGAAAGACCATATCCGCACCAACCGTCTCAAGACACCATATGAACATCGTGATTCTTCAACAGAAACACCTTCAGGAAGGGAGCAACGCTGAAACGCTGTAGTCACTGGATCCAGCAGTCAACGCCGGAATCTAGGTTTTCACCCTGAAGAAATTGTCTGAGCATATCCGAGCAATGCCTTCAACAAGGTAACGATGTATAACCATCTCCATTGCCAGAATTCAATTATGTGCTTTCACCCCGGAGCTCGATACCGGGTACTTAAGAAGCACCACCATCGACGTCACAAATGTGTTGTCTCCACCACTTTTCCACGACCCCGGCAGCTACATGCGATGCGCCACTGCACAACCATTCCTCTGCATCAAGCTGACGTCCATAGTTTGCATCTCATCGCCGAAGTGAACAATCAGATCGAAAAGATGAACTATCGAAGATCTTTCGATGTACACTGCCGCCGTGGAGCCGCAAGAGGTCGCTACACCATCATAGTTTGCAACCATCATCTCTAGTCCGAATAAGATCTGGATCACCGTTACCGCCCGAGATATCGCTCACAGACGATGGGAGACCGAGCCGCCATCTAGCAAGGCCTGGCCCAAGCGACGCCTGAGGCACGCATCGGCTCGACCAAGTCCACACGTCCCAGCGCGCTGACGCATCACCCGCCGCCATGCCCATCAGATCCAGGTTGCCGTTGTGAGCACATGCCAGCAAGGAGCCAGCCCGAGGCACCACCGGTGTGACCCGGTGTTGCCATGCCGGTCAACACGAGGCCAAGGCAGCCGGTGCACAGGACCAAATCCACGTGGATCCATGATTGCCGCGCCGGCGGCCCCTCACCAATGAGCCGTCTCCGCAAAGCAGCGTGCCACCGAACAACCAATGTCGTCGGAGCAGCCGCCACGGATAGATCTGGCGAAGGAAAGATTGTTTTAGGTGATTCCGAGCTTCTTTCTTGAATCACAAAGACCTAGATCCTTCCTTTCCTAGTGTTCGTCTCTCTTCACTTCAAATCTATCATTTTGTGTGTGTGAGAGGAGAGAGAGAGATCTTACGAGCTCTTGGGAGTGCTTGGATTGAACATCTTTTTGAGGAGTTTAGCAAGTCACTTTACTTTGCTTGTTACTGTTGGAGGATGTGTACGCCTCCTAAACAATTATGAGTCATTTGAGATCCTTCATCCACAATTGTGAAGGAATTAAGAGTTTGCTCAAGGTCTACATATCGCCGTCTTAGTGGAAAAGATACCTCGAGTGAGACTTGCGCTTTATGGTCCATAATCTATGGTGGAAATAGGTGGGCATGCCCCAAGTGGGCTCTTTGTAGTCGAAGCCATCGGTACCTTTGTGGTTTGAACCTTCATTGATGAGGAGTAGGATAGCACAAACTATCCGAACATGAGTAAAACATCATCGAGCCTCCCAATGTTTGCATTGCCTTACTATATTTTTTTTACTTTCATGCATTGTCCTGCTTCTGCTCATTATCATTTCATAGACTTGCTAGTTAGTATCTTTAAGCAATCTTGAGTGTAGCCTAAAAACCACCAACCTAAAAATTTGAGTAGACAAAATCATTACAAGAACAAAAACTCACACTATGAATCTAGAACAAAAGAATGGGCAAAAAGCGAGCATGAACTGCAAAAGGGTAAGATATCAACAAACTTCCGCTCGAATCTGGTTGTTCTGGGCAAGGATGAGTGCCAATGCACGTGAATGGATGGACCACCATTACAAGTTTTTCTCAGTTGTGTACGCATTAACAATTTAGAGAGAGAGATGGGGTCATCAATTTCGTGGTCACCGAGGAATGTTGTCTCGAGGATGAAAGGCGAGGCATACTCGCGGTTGAGAAAAATAAGGGAAGAAATGACTCAGTTAATGAAAATGAAGCGTCTGGACTAGCTATGGGTTGTCACTCAAAATTTCAATGTACTTCAGAATCATCAATTGATTCTAGGTGGCACTAAAACAACTGGGATCCAAGAATTCGTTTCCAACTCTCTAATTCCAGTGCCTGTTTTCCATATGCACATTTTATTTTTGTTGAAAAACAACATCAGCTTATAACATCTGAATGTAACACACATGAGTTTCATACTCATGGTCCTAAAAAAACATAAGCACAAAGTTGGATCTTTATGGTTGATGTTGCCGAGACCTTTGTGGTTCAGACCACCATGAACGAGTAGGATAACACCAACTGTCCAAAATCACAGTAAGACATCATTGAGCCCCCCCCCCCCCCAACTTTGCATTTCCTTACTTACTCTTTACTTTCCTGCAATGTCTTGCTTCTGCTCCTTGCCTTGTCATAGACTTGCTTGTTAATATCCTGAAGCTACCTCGTCAGTGTAGCCTACATGCTATCAACATAAAAAGTAGCAGAAAATTTCACTAGAGACCAACAACTCAGACTATGAATCATGAACAAGAGAACATGCAAAAGCGAACAAGATGCAAAAAAGGAATATGTCAACAAACATTTGCTCAGATTTGGCTTTCCACTCTGACGAGGATCAGCATGTGAATGGATTTGACCACCATTACAAGTGTCTAGTTTTGGGCATATTTAACAACTATGTGTGTGTGTGATAGAGAGAGAGAGAGAGAGAGAGAGAGAGATGGGGGTCATGAACTTCATGTCCACGGAGGAATGTTGTTCGGAGGATGGAAGGAGTGGTGTACACGTGATTGAGAAGAACAAGTGGGAGAAATGACTCGGTTCGAGAGAAATAAAGTGTCTGAAAAAATAATTGGTTCTAGCTATGGGACGTTACTTGGAATTTCAATTTGATTCGGAATCGTCAAGTGACTCTAGGCGGCAGTGAAACAACTGGAATCAAGAATTCTATCCCATTCTCTAATTCGGGGGCCAAGTTTCCATATGCACATTTTCTTTGTGTTGAAAAACTACATATCCACTAAGTGGGCTCTTTGTGTACGTTGCTACCGAGATCTTTGTGGTTCAAACCTCCATCAATGAGGAGTAGGATAGCGCCAACTATATGAACCTCAGTAAAACACTCTACTCTACTTTTTACTTTCGCGCAGTGTCGTGCTTCCACTCATTATCTTGTCATAGACTTACTTGTTAGTATCCTTCAGCAACCTTTAGTGTAGCCTGAAAACTAATAACCTAAAAATTTGAGTAGAAAATTCCATTAGAAGAGCAACAACTCAGATTGTTAATCCTGAACAAAGAGAAAGGGAAAAACCAAAAACAAACCGCAAAAAGGATAAGATTTTAGCAAAGATTCACTCGGATATGGCTGCTCTAGGAAGGATATGAAGGTCAGTGCACGTGAATGGATTGGACCGTCATTACAAGTGTCTTTCAGTTGTGGACGCATTAACAAGTGGAGAGAGAGAGAGAGAGAGATGGTGGTCATGAACTTTGCGACCATCGAGGATCGTGTGGAGGGTGGAAGGAGTGGGTATCTGCGTTTGGTAAGAACATAGGGATTAGATGGCTCGATTCCAGACAAATGAAGTGCCGGAGCAAAGAAATTGGTTCTTGCCATGGGACGTCATGTGGAATTTGAATTTGCTTCAGAATCATCAAATGAATTCTAGTTGGCAGGTAAAGAACTCCAAGATTTCGATTTCAAATCTCTAGGTCGAATTTCCCACATGCACATTCCTTCTCTTTTTCTTTGTTGAGAAATTCCATATGCACATTCTCACCGTTGTCATGCACCCAATCTTGAAGCCCTATGATTCTTTTCAAGCTTTTCAACCAATCAATGCGACTTTTAGGGCAACTTTTGCTAAAACTCGAGCAGTTTCTTGAACCAAGGCGGTCCACATACAAGAAAAAAAAAAGAACAAGAAAAAGCTTAACTACAAGCGACACACAAACATGTTGGTCGATTGTCACCCCGCAGGCCGCGGCTGGTTCAGAGTATTGGCGGCGGCACCGTACTCCCCGGACGGCTCGAACTCCCCCGTGAACTCCTCGGTGGCGAAGGCCGTGCGCCGGAGCTGCTCGAGGGCGGCCTCCTGCTGGCTGTTGTTGAACACCTGGCTCTGCCCCACCTTCACCCCGTTGCTCAGGTCCGACATGCTCCCCTCGTCCACGTCCACGTCCAGCGCCCTCATCACCTGCCGGTCGAACCACGCTCCTTAATTCGCGCCACGAAAATCTCGGCCGTGGTCACCACCAGCTCGTTGTTCCACTCGAAGATGCGACTGACACACTTACCTGCACCATCCGGGGACGCTTGGGAGCCGAGTGGCGGATGCACGCGGCGGCGGCCTCCACCATCCTCACCATCTCGGCCTTGTTGTATCTGCCTTCCAGCCGCGGGTCGGCCAGCTCGTCGTGGTTGCCGGTCTCGATGGCGTCGGCGAGGATCGGCCGAGCCTGCATGCAGAAGACGACGGAGCAGTTGGGAGCTGTAACTTGTGTCAGTGACGAGTACGTGTTCTGCAAGCGAGGAAACTCGTAGTCGTCGGTACCCATTCGGCGAGGCTCTCCTCCCCGAGCGGCCGGTCCTGGTCCACGGGCTTCCGGCCGGTGATGAGCTCCAGCAGCACCACGCCGAAGGAGAAGACGTCGGACCGGTCCGTCAGCTTCCCGCTGGACGCGTACTCCGGGGCGAGGTACCCGAACGTGCCCATGATGCGCGTCGACACGTGCGTGTGGGTGTCGTTGGAGAGCTTGGCCAGCCCGAAATCCGCGACCTGCATTCCATGCACATTCCAGACACGAGATCGATCAGAAGAATATACCGGAAGACAAAGAGAAAAGAACTCATCTGTTGGTTGACCGTGCCTGTGCTTCAAACGAGTAATCGAGCAGGATGTTGGCCGACTTGATGTCCCTGTGGATGATCCGCGGGTGACCTTGAAAACGTACGAGTCACCATCAGAAAATCACAAGTATTTCTCGCCATGAACTCTGCGCAACACACAACATGCATATATACACCTCAGGAGATCAACGTACAGTCTTCATGGAGGTAAGCTAACCCCTTGGCCGCACCGATGGCGATCCTAAGCCTCGTCGGCCAGTCCATCGCCGGCACGCCGCGACCTGCACGCGTCAGATCAACCACACCAGAAGCCTCAGTCACAATCGCAGCAAAAACCCACGCGACGATCCATGCATCTGCTCACCGACCGACCGTGCAGATGGTCCTCGAGGGTGCCGTTGGGGACGAACTCGTAGATGAGCATGCGGTGCTGCTGCGCCACGCAGTAGCCGACGAGGGAGACGAGGTGGCGGTGGTGGACGCGGCTGATGATCTCCACCTCCGCCTGGAACTCGCGCCCCCCCTGCCCGCTGCCGGCCTTGAGCTGCTTCACGGCCACGCACTTGCCGTCGGCGAGCCACCCCTTGTACACGCACCCGAACCCGCCCTCGCCGATCACGTTGTCGCGGGAGAAGTTGCTGGTGATGCTCGTCAGCTCCTCGTAGCTGAAGGACGACTTGGACTCCATGCTGCCCGACGGGTACCCTGCCCCTCTGAAGCTGTCCGAGGAGCCCGGTGGCCCCGGCGTCGACATAGGGCCGTAGGAGAACCCGCTGGATGCTCCCGGCGGCGGCGGCCCGTAGAACACCCGCGACGGGTGGTTGGAGCCGGTGAGTTGGCCCGAGTGCATGTAGTAGCTCCGGCTCCCATCTGAAGCCAAACGTACATAAAAAATTATCGGATTTTGCGCTACGTGTTTTTGAAGCTACGAGTATATACTACGACGGTGAAGATTACCCGAGTGATAGACCATTCCCTCCATCATCTTCCTCCTCCTCCTCGTCACGATGAAGAAAATGGCCACGATGATGAACAACAAACCGGCAACGGAAGCGCCAGCAATGGCAGCCGCTACCTGGCCATTTATTGCTTGTGATGAGTGGACCTGTTGTGCAGACGAAGAAGCTGCGCTTCCACCAGCACCATTAGTACTGGATGTACTCGCTGACGAACCTACAGCCTGCATGCCGCCAGCCCCAACGGCGCCACCTTGTGCTCCTGGGAGTTGAGCAGACATCACACCGACGGTACCAGGGGGTGCGATGGATACAAGCCCTGGCGGTGCTCCGGGATGGCTATTTACTATAAAGACCACCGAATGGTTCGCCGGCGCCGGAGGAGGAGGAGGAGAGGGAGAAGGAGAAGGAGGTGGCTGGCTGCCATCAGGAGGTGAAGAACCTGCTTGGTCAACGTTACCATTCCATCGCGGCGGCGGCGGTGGAGATGAGCGAGGTGGAGGGCTCCGAGAGGAGGATGAAGACGGAGAAGGCTCTGAGTCTTCCGACTGCGCCGGAGGCGATGACCGTTTCTGCGGCGGCGAAGAGTCGGAATCTTCGCCGTCCCCGGAAGACTCGTCGGTCGGCGGCGGAGGTGAAGAGTCGGAATTTCCACCATTCCTGGAACTGGAAGCTCGGGAGGGCGACGAAGACGGCAACGGGGATGATTTTGATTTTGATGGTGGAGGGGACCGACGAGAGGACTGCGAGCCTTTCGAATCAGAGGGAGAGGAATCTTGTGAATCCGAGGATGACGAGGAAGATCTCGAGCCTCCATCGTCGTCGTCTGAAGATGGCGGAGATGGACTAGACGAGTCGTCGCCATTCTCATCTGAAGAAGAGCCGGATGATCTCGATGACCGTCGGGGTGGAGGCGCCTTGGACTTGGACTTGGACTTGGAACCATCGGACCGATCATCGCTTGCGTCCTCTGATGAACCTGGCGACGGGGCTAGTCTCGGCATGCCTTCTCTATGAGATTCACGCGATCTCTTCTCCGGCGATCAGAATTTCTTTCGGATGCTTCCCTTGGGAAAATCATCAAGCAGCCTTCCCTGACCACGATTGTATCGGCCGCCGTCGTCTCCGCGCCTCGGGATGAAATGCAATCCCCGAAGTTGCTCCACCCCATTCTCTGTTAGTGCAGCTCCTCGCCAACCATCTTCCCCCAACAGATGGCTTCAATGGTTCACAGATTCACCGGGCACCAGAGAAACCGTGGAGCAAGAAAGTTGGAAGAAAGGCGAAGGAGGGAGGAAAAGTGACCAAGAGGCACGAACGGGAAGAAAAACATGTGAATGTGATTGCCTAAGAATAGGGAGGCAGTAGGAGAGACTCCTCGTCGCAACAGCAAGATCCAACCTAACAAAAGATTTGGAGTGCTATATTTGGGCATTGCGGTTCAAATTAAAGCCCAAAACGGAAAATTGGGCGGTGAACTATGTAGCGGCAAGCCGGCGTCCAATAGAGAGCTGCCATGTACTAGTATTATATGGGCCTAGCATTTTTGATTTTGGTATTGCACTGCTTCTTGATTTCTCACATCCGTATTTCTGTCCTCTTTTTAAACAGTTGGCCCTCTCTTGTACTACTTCACATGCATGCATGATACTAATGTGGGAGGACCACTATCTCTCTTCTCCCACACAATAAATCCAACCTTTTCTTTCCTCTTGACTAATTTAAAACATCAATATCTTTTAAACCATATATTTGTTTCTGAATATATTTTTATATTTGAACTCCTTTTGCCATAACTTTTAAAATGAGACTAATCTTGAATATTTTTCAACCATATATTTCAATTGCACATTTCTCAAATAACTTGTATCACTCATTTGAAATAAATTGTTTCAGATTTTCAAATAATTTGTTTCATAATGATATATTATAATGTCACTTTCCATGGTTACTATTTCAAAATTTAGAACCTACATTTCACTTTTGACTGGCTTGTTTCACAAAAAACATATATTTCAACTACACATTTCTGAAATAAACAATTTCATTGTTTTGAAATAAATCGTTTCACATTTTTGAATAATTAGTTTCACAAAGATAAATTATAATTTCACTTTTTATGCTTGCTATTTCACAATTCAGAAGCTACATATTATTATTCACTCGCTTGTTTCATAAAAAGCACATCTATTTCAGTTGCTCATTTTTTAAATAACATATTTCACTCTTTGAAAATAAATTGTTACACATTTCCAAATAACCAGTTTCACAAGTTGTCATTTTAGTTTCTTTTTTTCTTTTTACTTTCAAAACCGATGTTTCACTTCCTCTCTCTGGTTTCACAAAATCCACATTTTTCAAGTGAAATAGGTTTGTTTCACATACGAAATGTGAAACGTTGAAATTTAAACGTGTTTGAAATATATCAAAAATTGGTTTATTTCTAGTGGTCTTGGCGCCAGGAGTTCAAATATATAAATTGTTTCACAAACGAACTTATCTAAAAGATATAAATGTTTTTAAGTGGTCAAAATGAAAAAAAGCCCATGAATTTGTTTGCAAGTTAGGGAGAAAAGACAGATGCATACGTGTGTGAGAGAAAAGTGATAGAGTGAACTGTCACATCCATGCATGTGATGTAACGACAAAAGGTGTGTGCTAATAGCTGTATTTGACCTAGTATTCATTTTGTATAGCAAAAAGGGATGAACAGTTGCTCTTCGTTGACCAAATCTTAAAGCAGATATTCAGTGGTGAGATCATTGCCGGCACATGCCGAACCGCTAAAAATGACTTTGCGCTTCAAAGCCCCATGTGAAATAAAATGTCAAATGAGAGCAATTTGCAAGAAGGTAGGAGCTGAGATAAAATAATGAGAGTAATTGCTATTTTTAGTTTTGAGGTTCCGACTGTTGGGGTTTATCCCAGTTCTAAGGGCATCTTCAATGGCAGCCTGCAAATTTTCTCCCGCAATTGTCAGTGGACAGGGGGACTAGTTCATGGACATGAATGCGGGACGTCACCATCCAACGTTGCCCACGTACATCGGGCCTCTCTAATATTCTTTGAAAGCTTGCACGTTTAAATAGTCGCATACATAGAGTTTAGATGTGCAAGTAGCCGCATACATAGATTACAAACATTCAAATAGCCGCATGCAGCAGTGTTCAAATTTAAACAAGTTCAAATATTACATTTCAACATTGTTGTCTCCTTTAACCGCCCACTGATGCTCAATTAGATCCTCCTTCAGCTGCTCGTGAGTTGGTCGATACTGAATTTGTTGATGCATTTGAAAAAACTCTTCAATGGTCAGATTTTGGTCTGGAAGTTCGATAGGATCACCCATATTCTCAAATTGTAGAGCTGTGGCAGCATGCTCACCCTCATTCTCGACGATCATGTTGTGCATGATCACACAACATGTCATCACCTACCACAAGGTCTCCGGGTCCCATTGTTTAGCAGGTCCATGAACAATTGCAAAACGAGCCTACATAACTCCAAATGCCCTCTCGACATCCTTTCTAGCTGCTTCTTTTTTGGGGGCAAAGTGAGACTTTTTCTGACCAACTGGGTTAGAGATGGTGCTGACAAAGGTATCCCACGGAGGATAGATACAGTCAACTAGATACTAGCCCATGTTTACTCATGTCCATTGAAGGCATAGTGTCAAGGAAGAGCTTTTCCTTTAGCGAGCCTCGCAAACTATGATGATCCCTGCAGCACATTGATGTCACTGTGAGACCCAGGCATGCCAAAGAAAATGTATCAAATCCAAACAACATGTGATACAACTGCCTCAAGAATGATGGTGAGCTTCTTAACATGATCCCGATATTGCCCTTGTACAACCTTTGGGCAGTTATTTCATTTCCAATGCATGCAGTCAAGAGATCCAAGCAAACCTGGCGATCCTCTTGCTTCTGAGATTGCCAAGAGCCTCTCAGTGTCTGTCACATTTGGTTTTCTTAGGTACCGAGGTCCAACCACCTCGACCAGGAAAGTTGCAAACCTGACCATGGTATCTCTGCATGTGCTCTTAAACATCTGTGCATATGGCTCCTCCACACGCTCTAGGTCTTCAAGGACCGCCTACATCATCGCTATCTCATCCGTGTAGTCCAACTCGTCGGATGATCCATCGGACGACTCAACATAGTGCTCGTATATGTACTCCAAATCGGAATTCATTGCTTGAAAGAAGACAGAGCAACATTTTTAGCTCCGGCAATTCATCAAACAATTGTCCTACATGGTGTGTATAGCAATAGCGGATGGTAATTGGCGGGGCGGTTGGAGGAGATGGATTGAGTGACGATGGAGGAGAAGCAGGGTGGAGCCTGACTGGAACGATGTAGGCGACAAAGACGTAGAGTTCCGACAGGGGTGTTGCATGGCGGCCGGGGTGGTGGAGCGGCAGAGAAGGCAAGAGAGAAAGAAGGACGGATAGAAAATGAGGAGGGTGAAGACGCAGGTCCGGGAAGGGTTTTGGGTAGGCCGGGGCTGTCAGAGTCCTGCATGTCTTCTATCCGGGATCCCGCAAAGCGCCCCACGTTTCTCTCGGGTTTGAAGGAAAAAGTACGTCTGGACTGCTCGACAGACTGATACAGACCCGCGTTGGATGGCTTACGTGGTCCGGACCGGATTGTGATGTGTGAGGCAGGTGAAAGTTTAGACCGTGCAAGCTGAAACACTCGGTTATCTTGAAGTTCTAGCACAATTGTTCTAATCTCAGAGCATGGAGCATCGAAAGATGACCAAGAGTCATATGGAGATATGATCGACAAGTTTGCCTACCAGTTGAAGTTGACGTCATCAGTGGTGTCCACATCAATGGTTGTGAATAAGAGCAGGGTCTTGAATCACTTAAAATCAATTATGAGAGATATTGGTTTGAGTGGGAGACAATTATGTATTAATTTAGTTTAATCACTAGTGTAAATTAATTATGAATAAATGTGTATGCGTAGTTTGCATTATAGTTATAGAATATGACTCGCGTAGTTTGCATTATAGTTATAGAATATGACTCACGGTTCCACTTTTCCTATTGAAATTGATTAACTATTATTTATCTGGTTGACTCTTTAATTACGATTGGTAAACATAATGTGAGGATCATCCTCTAGAGTGCCAAGAAGATTTTTTTTGTCCTACTGCATGCTTACAATACTCTCATGCTGATGCTATGGATGATGAGGCTCACAAGGCTAGAATCATATTGCGGTCCTTGCTTCCAAGAAACCTGAACTGCAAAACATTTGGGATAATCACGTGATATTCTTGGAACTGAAAATTGTTTTCAGAAACAAACAAAGACTCAAAGATATGTGATATCTAAAGAAGTGTTTGCTTGCAAGTTCTAGTGAAGCATTCAACTATGTTTAAGACTGAATGCATAGGATCCGAAAGAACGCTATTCGTCTGTTGATGGTGAAAACTGAAAGAAAAAGAACAAATCCAGAGGATGTAATGAGACTTACATGCCTAGGGAAGTTTAGGGCTCATGCCACTCTTAAAGCTGGATGCTTCTTTTGTGAGTAGGAGAAATATTGGAAGTTAAACTCTAAGAAGTAAAACGCAGAAGAAAAGAAGATTGGAATGTCCAGCTTAGGTATGAATGGCATATAAGTTATAAGATGTAGGGGAAGTTGGTCAAGTAAGTGTAATACTTGAGAATTTGTACTATTGATCACTAATTCTTCGAGATTGTGGTTAAAAGTTGATGATAGGAAGTTGACTCGATTGCATGTTGTTGTGAATCGTTGCAAGAAATTACAAACATCCTAAATGGCCAGAAAATAATGAGGTTAAATATGCGATGGAAACTTTGTAGAAGTTACAGTACTTCCCATTAGTGTATTACCTCTATGTTTATTTTCATTATCCATTTTAGATTTCCGTATACTCTAGCCTATTGCATAATGATTATTGCAAAAGGGGTTGTTCATAAGAGAATAATTATTTGTTCATTGTTATGAATAACTAAAAGGCCACACTCCTATTGTGAATAGGATGTATGTTATGAATATTGATGATACAGTTAAACATCCATAACACTGACGCTAAATGTCACATGACTAAAAGAATACCACATATGTGTGGCACTGCATTTAGTCACATTAGAGAAACCGACAAGGAGAAATTCCACAGTGATGGATTTTGAAGTCATTTGATTATGAATCATCTGACACTTGCAACTTTCGTCTAAATAGTGAAGTAAACTAAAATTCTGTTCACATGCCATAAAGAACGAGCAACAAAATAATTGGAACATGCATATTGATGTGTGTAGTCCAATAAGCGTTGTTGCAAGCAGTGGATTTATATATCTTCAAGTTGACTCAAGTAGATATTTATATTCACGTATCGAGTCATAAACCTGGATCTTTTGAAATGTTTCAAAAGGTTACTCAGAGTGAAGTGTCGCAAAGGTGACATATCTAGCAGGGGCAACATTAGTTGACTCCATCTCAAATAGGATGTCACAAAGCTAATCATCAGCATCCATAGGATTGGTGGAATTGCGAAAAATGGATGGGTTGAGGCGCACGAAATCCTGAAGTGAGATCGGGCCAGGCTCCTGACGAGCATTATTGTTGGCTAGGCGGTCCACCATAGTACCCATGAAGTATGTTCAGCTTGAGCTACTGCATCGTTGCTGTGACATAGAGTGGCGGATCTTCACAGCCCGACATTCTGTGTAAAATCAACAGGGTCAGGTTAACAATCGGTAATGCATGAAATATGAGTGGAGGGTATATGCACTAGTGGAAAAAGTGTTAGCCATAACTTACTTGCCGGCGCGCCATTTACAACCAACACCACCACTATTTTTTCAAATAGTGGTGGCGTTGGCTTATTTGGTACGACATTAGTAGGTGCATAGTGGTGGCGTTAGAAAACTTTTGTGTGACATCGATGATGATGCTTTTGCTTGTAGAGCTAGCTACTGGATAACTTTTGCTTGTAGGTAGTAGCAAGCTAGTTACTGAAAACTGTACTAATAGATAGGTATATTTTGTGGATTTGAGACTTACCACTAGAAGTTTAAATGGCTGCACATATACTAATCGCCAGGTATATTATTTTTTATTGCTGAAAAATACAAATTGTTGGCGTTGCCTCACAATGAACGCCATAGATAACACAATATATTGTTGGCGTTAGCCAGGTGGCATGCCACCAGTACTAAAATACTACTGACTAATAACCCACAAGTATAGGGGATCAATTGTAGCCTCTTTTGATAAGTAAGAGTGCCGAACCCAACGAGGAGCTAAAGGTAGAACAAATATTCCCTCAAGTTCTATCGACCACCGATACAACTCTACGCACGCTTAACGTTCGCTTTACCTCGAACAAGTATGAAACTAGAAGTACTTTGTAGGTGTTGTTGGATAGGTTTGCAAGAATATAAAGAGCACGTAAATAAAAACTAAGGGCAGTTTAGGTAAAGAAGCAATAAAGTTAGTATAGCGAGTGTGGAAAAGTGGTGGTAGAAGTTGCAAAATTGTCCCTAAGCAATTGACTACGTTACTAGACCGATAGCAAGTTTTATGTGAGAGAGGCCACTGCTAGAATGTCATCCCCGACTTAGAATTCTGTGCACTTATGATTGGAACTATTAGCAAGCATCTGCAACTACTAACGTTCATTAAGGTAAAACCCAACCATAGCATTAAGATATATTGGTCCCCCTTCAATCCCGTATGCATCAATTTCTATGCTAGGTTGAAGCTTCTGTCACTCTTGCCCTCCAATACATAGTCCTATCAACATACAACTAACCCTATGGTGTGATCCACGTGCGCGCTCATATGATGGGCACCAAAGGACAGCAACATAACCACAAGCAAATTAAACCAATCATAGCAGTTCACCAATTACCGATAGGACAACGAAAATCTACTCAGACATCATAGGATGGCAACACATCATTGGATAATTATATGAAGCATAAAGCACCATGTTCAAGTAGAGGGTACAATGGGTTGCGGGAGAGTGGACCGCTGTTCATAGATGAGGGAAGGTGACGAAGATATTGGTGAAGATGGCGGAGGTGTTGGTGTAGATCGCCGTCACACGATGATGGCCCCGACGGCGTTCCGGCGCCACCGGGAGAGAGGGGGAGAGGGCACCCCTTCTTCTTCTTCTTCTTCCTTGACCTTCTCCCTAGATGGGAGAAGGGTTTCCCCTCTGGTCCATGGCCTCCATGGCGGCGGAGGGGCGAGAGCTCCTCCGAGATTGGATCTGTCTCTCCGTCTCTCTCTGTTTGCGCGTTATAGATTCTGGCCTTTCACCGTTTCTTATATTCCCGGAGATCCGTAACTCCGATTGGGCTGATATTCTAACACTATTTCTATCCGTATATTGGATTTCTTGCGGCGAAAGAAGGGCATCAACCGCCTTACGGGGTGGCCACGAGGGCCCAGGGCGTGCCTGACCCCCTGGGGGGCGCCCCTCTGCCTCGTGGCCCCCTTGGGCATCGTCTCACGTTGATTCTTCTTCCCGAAAATCACATATATTCCAAAATAAATCTCCGTCAGTTTTTATCCCGTTTGGACTCCGTTTGATATGAATTTTCTACGAAACAAAAAACATGCAACAAACAGGAACTGGCACTGGGCACTGGATCAATATGTTAGTCCCCAGAAATAGTACAAAAAGTTCCCAAAAGTATATGAAAGTTGTATAATATTGGCATGGAACAGTCAAGAATTATAGATACGATGGAGACGTATCAGCATGCCCAAGCTTAATTCCTGCTCATCCTCGAGTACGTAAATGATAAAAAAAGATAATTTTTGATGTGGAATGCTACCTAGCATAATCTTGATCATGTAATCTAATCATGGCATGAATATTAAGACACGAGTGATTCAAAGCAATAGTCTATCATTTGACATTAAGACAATAATACTTCAAGCATACTAATAAAGCAATTATGTCTTCTCAAAATAACATGGCCAAAGAAAGTTATCCCTACAAAATCATATGATCTGGCTATGCTCCATCTTCACCACACAAAGCATTCAAATCATGCACAACCCCGATGACAAGCCAAACAATTGTTTCATACTTTTGATGTTCTCAAACCTTTTCAATTTTCACCACAATACATGAGCGTGAGCCATGGATATAGCACTATAGGTGGAATAGAATATGATGGTGGAGGTTGTGTGGAGAAGACAAAAAAGGAGAAAGTCTCACATCGACGCGGCTAATCAACGAGCTTTGGAGATGCCCATCAATTGCTACAATGCGAGTAGGGGCGGACCCAGAACCAAAATGTCCTGGTATCCACGTGTACACACTACACGGTGGATAAAAAACAATAATATACATAAATTAACACACTCAACAACTTAAAATGTCCAGCGTATTTGTTTTAGCCAAAATGAAGCGTTCCTCTTGAAATACTATTTGATTTTGTAAAGTTGAACAATAAAGCATAAGAACTCCAAGCAATAAAAACAACAACAACAACATAGAACAATATATCTTGATTACATACAAAAGAAACAAAACCAAGTGGTAGTACATATTGTGCATTTACTTGCCATTCGTTCTTACTGCTGTCGAGCTTGGTCGATAAATAATCCAAATAGATGTGAATCATTAGGGGAGTTTTATTAATTGCAGCAACCCGATTCTCAAATCTGATACCCTTAATTTGAAAACCCTAGCCATACAAATTGTATAAACATAACTAGGTAAAAATTAATATAAATGCATGTGATTGAGCGAGAATGGTGGCCATACCTAATTCGTTTGATTATTTAGCTCTGGGCGAGGGCGGGAAGAGAGGCTGGCGGCCGGCAATTGGCGATTGGCTGCTGAGCGTGCGACGGCGGACGACCGTACACCGCGTCGCCATAAATCTTTTTATAGACAACCTTTTTTCTAGACAACCGCGTCACTGTGAAGTCAAGCAGCCGAACAGGCTGCACGCTCTAGCAATCCAATATATCCAAAGCCGCCGGATGAGCTATTACTAGATGAGTTGATAGATGGGCCGTTCCTGCCGGTGTCCAGCTCAGAAATTTACCGGTGTCCAAGCTCAGTATCTCGGCTACATATAACGTATGAGGAATTTGCACCCGGTGTCCTATGACACTGGCTAGCTATACGTGGGTTCGCCCCTGAATGCGAGGAGTAGGGATCGCCATGCAACGGATGCACTATGAGCTATAAGTGTATGAAAGCTCAAACTAAAACTGAGTGGGTGTGCATCCAACCTGCTTGCTCGTGAAGACCTAGGGCATTTGAGGAAGCCCATCATTGGAATATACAAGCCAAGTTCTATAATGAAAATTCTCACTAGTATATGAAAGTGATAACTCAAGAGACTCTCTATATGAAGAACATGGTGCTACTCTGAAGCACAAGTGTGGTAAAAGGATAGTAACATTGTCCCTTCTCTCTTTTCTCTCATTTGTTTTAATTTTTTTCTCTTTTTTCTTTTTTTTTCTTTTTTATATGCTTCTTTGGCCTCTCTCTCTCTCTCTTGGGGCTCCTTTGGCCACTTTTATTTTGATAACCTCACATGGGACAATGTTCTAATAATGATGATCATCACACTTTTATTTACTTACAACTCAATATTACAACTCGATACTAGAACAAAGATATGACTCTATATGAATGCCTCCGGCGGTGTACCGGGATGTGCAATGATCTAGCGTAGCAATGACATCAAAAAACGGACAAGCCATGAAAACATCATGCTAGCTATCTGACGATCATGCAAAGCAATATGACAATGATGCTCAAGTCATGTATATGATGATGATGGAAGTTGCATGGCAATATATCCCGGAATGGCTATGGAAATGCCATAATAGGTAGGTATGGTGGCTATTTTGAGGAAGATATAAGGAGGATTATGTGCGATAGAGCGTATCATATCACGGGGTTTGGATGCACAGGTGAAGTTTGCATCGACTCTCAAGGTGAGAAAGGGCAATGCACGGTACCGAAGAGGCTAGCAATGATGGAAGGGTGAGAGTGCGTATAATCCATGGACTCAACATTAGTCATAAAGAACTCACATACTTATTGCAAAAGTCTTGAAGCTATCGAAACAAAGTACTGCGCGCATGCTCTTAGGGGGATAGATTGGTAGGAAAAAACCATCGCTCGTCCCCGACCGCCACTCATAAGGAAGACAATGAATAAATACCTCATGCTCCAACTTCGTTACATAACGGTTCACCATACGTGCATGCTACGGGAATCACAAACTTCAACACAAGTATTTCTACAATCCACAACTACCCACTAGCATGACTCTAATATCACCATCTTTATATCACAAAACTATTGCAAGGAATCAAACATATCATATTCAGTGATCTACAAGTTTTATGTAGGATTTTATGACTAACCATGTGAATGACCAATTCCTATCATCTCTCTAAATAGATATAAGTGAAGCAAGAGAGTTTAATTCTTTCTACAAAATATATGCCCACTCTCTAACAAATATAAGTGAAGCAAAAGAGCATTCTACAAATGGCGGTTTTCTATGTGAAGAGAAACATGCAATCCAAACTTCAAATGATATAAGTGAAGCACATGAAGCATTCTATAAAGCCATACTCAAAAAATATAAGTGAAGTGCAATGATAATTCTATAAATCAACCAAGGACTATCTCATACCAGCATGGTGCATAAAATAAAAGTGAAAACTAAATGCAAAAGATACTCCAAGATTTGCACATATCACATGAACGAAACGAAGACGAAAACATACCGATACTTGTTGAAGCAAGATGGGATGCCTTCCAGGGCATCCCCAAGCTTAGACGCTTGAGTCTCCTTAAATATTTACTTGGGGTGCCTTGGGAATCCCCAAGCTTGAGCTCTTGCCTCTCCTCCTTCTCCTCATATCGAGACCTCCTCGATCTTTGATCACTTCATCCACACAAAACTCAACAGAAAGCTCGGTAAGATCCGTTAGTATAATAAAGCAAATCACTACTCTAAGTACTATTGCAAACCAATTCATATTTTGTTTTTGCATTGTAGATACTGTAATATAGCTTTTCCATGGCTTAATTCACTGATAGAAATCGATAGTTTCATCAAAACAAGCAAACTATGCATCAAAAACATAATCTGTCTTAAACAGGACAGTCTGTAGTAATCTAAACATTCACCATACTTCTGGTACTACAAAAATTCTGAAAAAAATTGGAAAAATAAACAATTTGTATAGAAAGACATTAAAAAAATTCAAAACCGTTTGACGTTCCAGTAAAAAATGTAAAATCGCGCACTACAGCCAAAGTTTCTATCTTGCACCGCACAAACCAACAAGAAATGTAAACATCCTAAAGGCAAATCTTGGCACATTATTCTTGTTTTTAAACTTTATAAAATCACACAACAGAAATAGATGACTCTCTAAAACTTCCGGGTTGTCTCCCTGGCAGCGCTTTCTTTAAAGCCATTAAGCTAGGCATATAGTGCTCAAGTAATGGATCCACCCGGATCCCAAGGTATATCAAAGCCAATTTTAATTAACAATGATTTGTGATTTAGTAGTGATCACAAATTAACATATATCATGCAACAACGAAGTCTAACTCTCTTCCTATGCATCGACATGTCATATAAGAACAATTCATGCACACAAAGTAAAGGCCAATACATAGCATAAGTAGTTTCTTGCAATTTTATCGTGTGGGAAACATAGAGAGGTGGAGATGCAGTTCCTCTCTCATAATAATTGCAAGTAGGAGCAGCAAGCACATGCATATTATATCTATCAAAATCATCATGTGTATTAGTAAAACGCAACCCATCAATATAATCCTTAACAAGTGCAATCTTCTCCGATATAGTGTAGTCGGGAGAATTCAAAAAGATAATAGGAAGCAACAATTTCATGTTTAACATCAGGAACTATAGCAATTTCATCTCCATAAGCATAATTCATATTGGCATCTTGGCCACAAGCATAGCAAGAATCATCAAAAAGGGATATTTCAAGAGAATCAACAGGATCATAACAATCATCATAGCAATCATCCTTCGGTAAACATGAAGGAAAATTAAACAATGTATGAGTTGAAGAGTTACTCTCATTAGAAGGTGGGCACGGGTAGCTAATCCGCTCTTCCTTCTTTTGTTCTTCGCCCTCCTCATCATCTTTTTCATCCAATGAGCCCACAGTTTCATCAATTCCTTCTTCCATAGACTCCTGCAAAATATTAGTCTCTTCTTGGACAGCCGAGGAGTCCTCAATATATGGTTTAACATAGGCATTAGAATCATAATTATCATAACAATATTTAAGTATGGCAAAATTTTCAGATTTGTAAAGAGTAGCATCATACTTTCCAATCAATGAAGCAATTTCATAAGCACCCATAAAAGCAATGAATTCTTCTATTTGTTCCACATCATAGTGATCATATATACCATTAGCATAAGAAGCCAAGGTTTTATCATCATTAGATTTGCAAGAAAAGGTAAGGTGTGGAGCCTTCATCCTGGAGCAACAAGTATAATCATATCTCAAGCATAGTTCCTGAGCATACCACTTCAATATATGAATTTGATCCCATAATAGTTTCCCTTTTTGAGTCAAGCGATAATCCCTAAAGTATTCACGTTGATCCAACATTACTCCCATTACAAATTTTAATGGGGTTTTCTTAGGAATATCAAAGTAGTACATAATATCTTTCACATAATGAGCATCGAGGGTTTTAGGAGGTTCCCCATCTCCATGAGTAGCAAGTAAACCTATTTTTTTGGTATTTCGTGTTCCATATCCATAATTAAAGATAGAGAACAACTTAGAACAACAAATAAAAATTACTTAGTGATAAAGTAAACAAGCACACACGAGAATATTCACCCCGCGCTATAACTCCCCGGCAACGGCACCAGAAAAAGGTCTTGATAACCGACAAGTATAGGGGATCAATTTTAGCCTCTTTCGATAAGTAAGAGTGTCGATCCCAACGAGGAGCTAAAGGTAGAACAAATATTCCCTCAAGTTCTATCGACCACCGATACAACTCTACGCACGCTTAACATTCACTTTACCTAGAACAAGTATGAAACTAGAAGTACTTTGTAGGTGTTATTGGATAGGTTTGCAAGAATATAAAGAGCATGTAAATAAAAACTAGGGGCTGTTTAGGTAAAGAAGGAATAAACTTAGTATAGCGAGTGTGGAAAAGTGGTGGTAGGAGTTGCAAAATTGTCCCTAAGCAATTGACTACGTTACTAGACCGATAGCAAGTTTTATGTGGGAGAAGCCACTGCTAGCATGTCATGCCTGACTTGGAATTCTATGCACTTATGATTGGAACTATTAGCAAGCATCCGCAACTACTAACGTTCATTAAGGTAATACCCAACCATAGCATTAAGATATATTGGTCCCCCTTCAATCCCGTATGCATCAATTTCTATGCTAGGTTGAAGCTTCTGTCACTCTTGCCCTCCAATACATAGTCCTATCAACATACAACTAACCCTATGGTGTGATCCACGTGCGCGCTCATATGATGGGCACCAAAGGACAGCAACATAACCACAAGCAAATTAAACCAATCATAGCAGTTCACCAATTACCGATAGGACAACGAAAATCTACTCAGACATCATAGGATGGCAACACATCATTGGATAATTATATGAAGCATAAAGCACCATGTTCAAGTAGAGGGTACAATGGGTTGCGGGAGAGTGGACCGCTGTTCATAGATGAGGGAAGGTGACGAAGATATTGGTGAAGATGGCGGAGGTGTTGGTGTAGATCGCCGTCACACGATGATGGCCCCGACGGCGTTCCGGCGCCACCGGGAGAGAGGGGGAGAGGGCACCCCTTCTTCTTCTTCTTCCTTGACCTTCTTCCTAGATGGGAGAAGGGTTTCCCCTCTGGTCCATGGCCTCCATGGAGGCGGAGGGGAGAGAGCCCCTCCGAGATTGGATCTGTCTCTCTGTCTCTTTCTATCTCTACGTCCCAGATTCTAGGCTTTCACTATTTCTTATATTCTCGGAGGTCCGTAACTCCGATTGGGCTGAAATTTTAACACGATTTCTATCCGGATATTGGCTTTCTTGCGGTGAAAGAAGGGCACCAACCTCCTTACAGAGTGGCCACAAGGGCCTAGGGCGCTCCTAACCCCCTGGGGCGCGCCCCTGCCTCGTGGCCCCCTCGGGCATCGTCTCACATTGATTCTTCTTCCCAAAAATCACATATATTCCAAAAAATATCTCTGTCAGTGTTTATCCCGTCTGGACTCCGTTTGATATGGATATTGCGTGAAACAAAAAACACGCAACTAACAGGAACTGGCACTGGGCATTGTATCAATATGTTAGTCCCCAAAAATAGTATAAAAAGTTGCCAAAAGTATATGAAAGTTGTATAATATTGGCATGGAACAATAAAAAATTATAGATACGACGGAGACATATCACTGACGTGTCTGCCAACGCCATCACTAAACTGTTTTCATTGGCGCCATATTGGTGGCATTGGGTCTCTACGTCAGCAAGGCACTTTTTGCCACGCCATAGCTAGGCTTTTTTCCACTAGTGATGGAATTACTCATAAGTGTATACGACCACAAGGGTTAAAGTGCGGTAGGTTCAAAAAAGTTCTTGGCAATTCGCTGAGTATTTCGGAATATCTTGAGACATAAAGAGTTCATCTGGAATGAGTGGCTCTCTTGAAATAAGTTTTCATGTGAACCTAGAGTTAAGAAAATTGTACCCGAAGAGATGAGAAGTTCAGAAACCAGAGTAAGATGCAATCCATCCACAGTGATGGAGGCCCTTAAGCCACACAACACACCTAGGAGTTTGCAAATAGTTTTCAAAGACTAGACTCAACATTAACCAAGAGGTTTGGGGGTTCATGTAGGTAGTCGGCTCTGATACCAACTTGTGACGCCCCCATTCATAATTGTGCACTAATCATACACACATCATGAATAGTTACTCCATGTTAATATCACAACACAACTCCACGACACAAATTTAAATATAAATCTTTGTATTACAAACGAAGGTTATGAGGACCCATAATACATCAGTACATATAGCAAGTTAAGTCTGGTACACACAAATTAAACAAGTTTTACCTTATGAAACACTGAGCATAACAACGACACTAGATCGAAAAGGCGCATGGCTCCTGCTTGGGACCTCCAAACTACTCATCGACGTCGGTCTCCACATAGTAAGAACCTTGTGAACCACCTCCATCTGTAGTGCTACCATCTAAATGTAGCAACCGAGTTGAAGGAAAAGAATAGAAAAGCAATGATGAGTACTCATCCAAAGTAATCGCAAGACATACATTAGATCTATACTACATATGTATTGGTATCAAAGAGTGGGGTATTATCTGTGGACTAAACTGCAGAAATGCCAGAATAAAGAAGGGAAAGCTCCATGTATCACAAGTGCCATCACCATGCAACATTAGAAGAGGAACAAATTGCTTCTTACAACAAAGGAAGAGTATGAGCATACACAAGTATAAGTAGATAATACAATAATACCATACCCTGAAATGCTTCCTCAGCTCCTTACGAGAAAAGATCCGCGGGCATTCCATATTTATTGAGTTGTTGTATCATACTTAGTATCTGGTTCAAGTTGTATAGACATATAAGGTGGGTGTGTTTTATCAAGTATCTGGTTCACTTAGTATAAGATCAGGGTACATCTCCAACCATCCTTTACTGTGGACGCGCCTATCTGAATAGTTTTGTCTTTCCTGTAAGGGTGCACCACATAACCTGATACGCTCAATTTCCCTAGTCAGACACACCTTGTTGCCGGTCATGCCCGGCCTCACACAATCGATAAGCCGAAGTCCTACCTCAGCTCTCTAGAGAGGTCACATGCCGGTCTACATCCTAAGCACAAATGATTGTTCGGTCGCTCACCATTAATGATCCTACACATTACGAGCAGGGTTCCAGCCTCACCTCATCTAGAGGATATATGTTTTCTACTATGCCACCTCTCTGAATTAGACATCTGACAGAACTTTCGATACAAACTAACGACGCTTATGGCCCCATAAATGATTATCCCGTGCAACGGTTAGTGCATATAAGTCAGTGTCAGTTTCAGTTCAAATACCCAAATCTCATTAGTCGTATTATTTTATTTATCCGTCGTCAACGACCAGTGCTCATACCCACCTCATCCTAGACGGTCTCTGCCTACCCTGTCATTTTGCCAACTTTAAACATGCGCGGATGGTACCAGCCTCACCATCATCTCGTGGATATCTGCTAGGTTCCCATACGTATCACTCAGGAGCTATGGGGACTCAAGTCCATCTCTTATTTTCACGGGACTCAAGTCCATCTCTTACGGTATCGTACCACATGCCCTTAAATCCCATATCAAACATAAATGTAACATTGTAATGTAGTAGTGTAAAGCATATCCGTGATCATCGCCCAAAGGGGATCTGTTAGGACCCCAATCCTAAGCCACATTGATCTAGCATGTAACACATCATATAACTTTGCGGCCTCACACACGGTATTCCCACGGGTGCCACCTTACCTGGCCTAGACCGTTTGCGCCTTTTGGCTCACGTATATGATAGTGTCGCTAGCATCCATATGACAGAGAACCCGGGCCGACATGACTAGTCATGAACCCAAAGTGGCGCTAACTTACGGGGACAGGCATACATGAACCAGCATCGAACATGTCGGTCATCAGCGTGTGAATCCGGGCTGTAGCAACTGGGCTAACAGGACTTCGGGAACCTGGGCTGTAGCAGGCTAACAGGACTCCGAAAGACACCGCGTGACATTTCCCCGAAGGGACAGACACATGATCGAAGAAGGACACATGCCAGCCAGTCTAAGTGTTCCAGAGTAGTAGCAACTAGGCTAACAGGACTCCGGTAAACCGGGCTGTAGCAGACTACCATGGCTCAGTGGAAGCACTAGACTACATTTCCCCATAAGAGAGGCTACCAAGGATAGACAACTAGGTTGTCGGATCCCACACATACCAAGCATTTCAATCATACACACAATATGCTCGATATGTGTAAATACAACATGGCATCACAACAAAACTCTATGACTCAAGTATTTATTCATTAGACTCTGAGGAGCCAAGTATTACAAACATGGGTCTCATGACCCAACATACAGAGCATACAAGCAACAAGCGGAAGCATAAACATGTCTGAGTACAGACAACTACAAATGAAAAAGGTTGAGAAGCCTGACTATCTACAAGACCCTCCCAAGGGTACAAGATCGTAGCTGAGGTAACGGGCTAAACGTCGAAGTCCACGCGATACTACTAGTGAGACTGTACTCTCTGCAAAAACATAAATTAAGCAAACGCGAGTACAAATGTACCCAGCAAGACTTACATCAGAACTATCTACATATGCATCAGTATCAACAAAGGGGGTGGTGGAGTTTAACAGCAGCAAGCCAGCTTTGACTCAGTGGCTATCCTGAACTACGACTGCAAGTAACTCTTTTGATGTGGCGCACACGAGTCCACATATGCACCATATCAATACACCACTATGGATCCGCTCCCACCTCCCTACGAGAAGGCCATCCATAGCACTCACGCTTATCTTGCGCATTTCAGAGTATCCACTTTCACTTGTCTATGAATTGTATAGGCAACCTAGAAGTCCTTTACCGCGGACATGGCTATTCGAATAGATGATGTTAACCCTGCAGGGTGTAGTTCTTCACACACGCTCTCGCCACTTACCACCATGTACACGTCGTGTATCTCGGCAACCTTCAAGCGGAAGCCTGGTGAGAGAGTCGGCCACGACCTGACTAACCACACAAGTCTCTAGTCCAGGTTTATCGTCTATTCGGGTTCCGTCTGCAAGGATATCCGGCCGGGGTGTCGCTCACGGCCCCAAACGATGTGTGCAGGGTTCCCAAGCCCACCTCGACGGATGGATCTATGCTTGGTACACCGTGCCACGGTGCCTAGTCTGTCCCAAGCCCACATGTACCGGGTGCCACTTGGTAGACTACTAACACTGTTGGAAATATGCCCTAGAGGCAATAATAAAATGGTTATTATTATATTTCCTTGTTCATGATAATTGTCTATTGTTCATGCTATAATTGTGTTATCCAGAATTCGTAATACATGTGTGAATACATAGACCACAACACGTCCCTAGTGAGCCTCTAGTTGACTAGCTCGTTGATCGAAAGATAGTCATGGTTTCCTGACTATGGATATTAGATGTCATTGATAATGGGATCACATCATTAGGAGAATGATGTGATGGACAAGACCCAATCCTAAGCATAGCTCAAAGATC
This sequence comes from Triticum urartu, assembly GCF_056163025.1. Classification (NCBI taxonomy): domain Eukaryota; kingdom Viridiplantae; phylum Streptophyta; class Magnoliopsida; order Poales; family Poaceae; genus Triticum; species Triticum urartu. The sequence continues at coordinate 224,055,527 of NC_141879.1, read as the reverse complement.
GTGTAGTTCGTTTGCTAGAGCTTTTCCGAATGTCAAGTATCATTTCCTTAGACCATGAGATTGTGCAACTCCCGGATACCGTAGGAGTGCTTTGGGTGTGCCAAACATCACAACGTAACTGGGTGACTATAAAGGTGCACTACGGGTATCTCCGAAAGTGTCTGTTGGGTTGGCACGAATCGAGACTGGGATTTGTCACTCCGTATGACGGAGAGGTATCTCTGGGCCCACTCGGTAATGCATCATCATAATGAGCTCAATGTGACCAAGTGGTTGATCACGGGATCATGCATTGCGGTACGAGTAAAGTGACTTGCCAGTAACGAGATTGAACGAGATATTGGGATACCGACGATCGAGTCTCGGGTGAGTAACGTACCGATTGACAAAGGGAATTGTATACGAGATTGATTGAATCCTCGACATCGTGGTTCATCCGATGAGATCATCGTGGAACATGTGGGAGACAACATGGGTATCCAGATCCCGCTGTTGGTTATTGACCGGAGAGTCGTCTCGGTCATGTCTACGTGTCTCCCGAACCCGTAGGGTCTACACACTTAAGGTTCGGTGACGCTAGGGTTGTAGAGATATTAGTGTGCGCCTATGCGGTAACCCGAAAGTTGTTCGGAGTCCCGGATGAGATCCCGGACATCACGAGGAGTTCCGGAATGGTCCGGGGGTGAAGAATTATATATAGGAAGTCCAGTTTCGGCCATCGGGAAAGTTTCGGGGGTCACCGGTATTGTACCGGGACCACCGGAAGGGTCCCGGGGGTCCACCGGATGGGGCCACCTATCCCGGAGGGCCCCATGGGCTGAAGTGGGGAAGGGAACCAGCCCCTGGTGGGCTGGTGCGCCCCCCTTGGGCCTCCCCCTGTGCCTAGGGTTGGAAACCCTAGGGGTGGGGGGCGCCCCACTTGGCTTGGGGGGCAAGCCACCCCCCTTGGCCGCCGCCCCCCATATAGATGGGATCTAGAGGGGCCGGCGCCCCCCTGGACCCCTATATAAATTGGGGGGAGGGAGGGCTGCGCATCCTAGCCCCTGGCGCCTCCCTCTCCCTCCCGTGACACCTCTCCCTCTCGCTGAGCTTGGCGAAGCCCTGCCGAGATCACCGTTGCTTCCACCACCACGCTGTCGTGCTGCTGGATCTCCATCAACCTCTCCTTCCCCCTTGCTGGATCAAGAAGGAGGAGACGTCTTCCCAACCGTACTTGTGTTGAACGCGGAGGTGCCGTCCGTTCGGCGCTAGGTCATCGGTGATTTGGATCACGACGAGTACGACTCCATCAACCCCGTTCTCTTGAACGCTTCCGCTCGCGATCTATAAGGGTATGTAGATGCACTCCTTTCCTCTCGTTGCTAGAAGACTCCATAGATTGATCTTGGTGATGCGTAGAAAATTTTAAAATTCTGCTACGTTCCCCAACAGTGGCATCATGAGCCAGGTCTATGCGTAGTTTCTATGCACGAGTAGAACACAAAGCAGTTGTGGGCGTCGATATTGTCAATTTACTTGCCGTTACTAGTCTTATCTTGATTCGGCGGCATCGTGGGATGAAGCGGCCCGGACCGACCTTACACGTACGCTTACGTGAGACTGGTTCCACCGACTGACATGCACTAGTTGCATAAGGTGGCTAGCGGGTGTCTGTCTCTCCCACTTTAGTCGGATCGGATTCGATGAAAAGGGTCCTTATGAAGGGTAAATAGAAATTGGCATATCACGTTGTGGTTTTGGCGTAGGTAAGAAACGTTCTTGCTAAGAAACATATAGCAGCCACGTAAAAATTTGCAACAACAATTAGAGGACGTCTAACTTGTTTTTGCAGCATGTGCCGTGTGCTGTGATATGACCAAAAAGGATGTGATGAATGATATATGTGATGTATGAGATTGATCATGTTCTTGTAATAGGAATCACGACTTGCATGTCGATGAGTATGACAACCGGCAGGAGCCATAGGAGTTGTCTTAATTTATTTATGACCTGCGTGTCAACATATAATGTCATGTAATTACTTTACTTTATTGCTAAACCATTAGCCATAGTAGTAGAAGTAATAGATGACGAGACAACTTCATGAAGACACGATGATGGAGATCATGGTGTCATGCCAGTGACGACAATGATCATGGCGCCCCGAAGATGGAGATCATAAGGAGCTAAATGATATTGGCCATATCATGTCACTATTTGATTGCATGTGATGTTTATCATGTTTTACATCTTATTTGCTTAGAACGACGGTAGCTTAAATAAGATGATCCCTCGCAATAATTTCAAGAAAGTGTTCCCCCTAACTATGCACTGTTGCGAAGGTTCGTTGTTTCAAAGCACCACGTGATGATCGGGTGTGATAGATTCTAACGTTCGAATACAACGGGTGTAAGCCAGATTTACACACACAATACACTTAGGTTGACTTGACGGGCCTAGCATGTACAGACATGGCCTCGGAAGATGGAAGACCGAAAGGTCGAGCATGAGTCGTATAGAAGATACGATCCACATGAAGATGTTCACCGATGTTAACTAGTTCGTCTCACGTGATGATCGGACACGGCCTAGTCGACTTGGATCATGTTTCACTTAGATGACTAGAGGGATGTCTATCTGAGTGGGAGTTCATTGAATAATTTGATTAGATGAACTTAATTATCATGAACTTAGTCTAAAATCTTTGCAATATGTCTTGTAGATCAAATGTCCCATGCTAATGTTGCCCTCAACTTCAACGCGTTCCTAGAGAAAACCAAGATGAAAGATGATGGCAGCAACTATACGGACTGGGTCCGGAACCTGAGGATCATCCTCATAGCTGCCAAGAAAGATTATGTCCTAGAAGCACCGCTAGGTGATGCACCCATCCCAGAGAACCAAGACGTTATGAACGCTTGGCAGTCACGTGCTGATGATTACTCCCTCGTTCAGTGCGGCATGCTTTACAGCTTAGAACCGGGGCTCCAAAAGCATTTTGAGCAACACAGAGCATATGAGATGTTCGAATAGCTGAAAATGGTTTTCCAAGCTCATGCCCGGGTCGAGAGATATGAAGTATCCGACAAGTTCTTCAGTTGTAAGATGGAGGAAAATAGTTATGTCAGTGAGCACATACTCAAAATGTCTGGGTTGCACAATCGCTTGACTCAGCTGGGAGTTAATCTCCTGGATGACGCGGTCATTGACAGAATCCTTTAGTCGCTTCCACCGAGCTACAAGAGCTTTGTGATGAACTTCAATATGCAGGGGATGGAAAAGACCATTCCTGAGGTATATTCAATGCTGAAATCAGCGGAGGTGGAGATCAAAAAGGAACATCAAGTGTTGATGGTGAATAAAACCACTAAGTTTAAGAAAGGCAAGGGTAAGAAGAACTTCAAGAAGGACGGGAAGGGGGTTGCCGCGCCCGGTAAGCAAGCTGCCGGGAAGAAGCCAAAGAATGGACCCAAGCCCGAGACCGAGTGGTTTTATTGCAAGGGAAGTGGTCACTGGAAGCGGAACTGCCCTAAATACTTAGCGGACAAGAAGGCCGGCAACACTAAAGGTATATATGATATACATGTAATTGATGTCTACCTTACCAGTACTCGTAGTAGCTCCTGGGTATTTGATACCGGTGCGGTTGCTCACATTTGTAACTCAAAGCAGGAGCTGCGGAATAAGCGGAGACTGGCGAAGGATGAGGTGACGATACACGTCGGGAATGGTTCCAAGGTCGATGTGATCGCCGTCGGCACGCTACCTCTACATTTACCTACGGGATTAGTTTTAAACTTCAATAATTGTTATTTAGTGCCAGCTTTGAGCATGAACATTGTATCAGGATCTCATTTAATTCGAGATGGATACTCATTTAAATCCGAGAATAATGGTTGTTCTATTTATATGAGAGATATGTTTTATGGTCATGCCCCGTTGGTGAATGGTTTATTCTTAATGAATCTCGAGCTAATGTTACACATATTCATAGTGTGAATACCAAAAGATGTAAGGTTCATAATGATAGTCCCACATACTTGTGGCACTGCCGCCTTGGTCACATAGGTGTCAAACGCATGAAGAAGCTCCATGCAGATGGACTTTTGGAGTCTCTTGATTACGAATCATTTGACACGTGCGAACCATGCCTCATGGGTAAAATGACCAAGACTCCATTCTCAGGAACAATGGAGCGAGCAACCAACTAATTGGAAATCATACATATTGATGTGTGCGGTCCAATGAGTGTTGAGGCTCGCGGTGGCTATCGTTATGTTCTCACCCTCACTGATGACTTGAGTAGATATGGGTATGCATACTTAATGAAACACAAGTCTGAGACCTTTGAAAAGTTCAAGGAATTTTAGAGTGAGGTTGAGAATCAACGTGACAGGAAAATCAAGTTGTTGCGATCAGATCGTGGGGGAGAATACTTGAGTCACGAATTTGGCATGCACTTAAGGAAATGTGGAATAGTTTCACAACTCACGCCGCCTGGAACACCTCATCATAATGGTGTGTCGGAACATCGTAATCGCACTCTATTGGATATGGTGCGATCTATGATGTCTCTTACCGATCTAGCGCTGTCATTTTGGGGCTATGCTTTAGAGACTGCCGCATTCACTTTAAATAGGCCTCCGTCGAAATCCGTTGAGATGACACCGTATGAATTATGGTTTGGGAAGAAACCTAAGCTGTCGTTCCTAAAAGTTTGGGGATGCAATGCTTATGTCAAGAAACTTCAACCTGAAAAGCTCGAACCCAAATCGGAAAAATGTGTCTTCATAGGATACCCTAAAGAAACTATTGGGTATACCTTCTACCTCAGATCCGAAGGCAAGATCTTTGTTGCCAAGAATGGATCCTTTCTAGAGAAAGAGTTTCTCTCGAAAGAAGTAAGTGGGAGGAAAGTAGAACTTGATGAAGTATTGCCTCTTGAACCGGAGAGTGGCGCAGCTCAAGAAAATGTTCCTGAGGTGCCTGCACCGACTAGAGAGGAAGTTAATGATGATGATCATGAAACTTCAGATCAAGTTGCTACTGAACTTCGTAGGTCCACAAGGACATGTTCCGCACCAGAGTGGTACGGCAACCCTATCTTGGAAATCATGTTGTTAGACAACGGTGAACCTTCGAACTATGAGGAAGCGATGGCGGGCCCAGATTCCGACAAATGGCTAGAAGCCATGAAATGCGAGATAGGATCCATGTATGAAAACGAAGTATGGACTTTGACTGACTTGCCCGATGATCGGCGAGCCATAGAAAATAAATGGATCTTTAAAAGGAAGACAAATGCAGATGGTAATGTGACCATCTACAAGGCTCGACTCGTCGCTAAGGGTTACTGACAAGTTCAAGGGGTTGATTACGATGAGACTTTCTCACCCGTAGCGAAGCTGAAGTCTGTATGAATCATGTTAGCAATTGCCGCATTCTATGATTATGAGATATGGCAAATGGACGTCAAAACGGCATTCCTTAACGACTTTCTTAAGGAAGAATTGTATATGATGCAGCCGGAAGGTTTTGTCGATCCTAAGAATGCTAACAAGGTGTGCAAGCTCCAACGCTCAATCTATGGGCTGGTGCAAGCATCTCGGAGTTGGAACATTTGATTTGATGAGATGATCAAAGCGTTTGGGTTTACACAGACTTATGGAGAAGCATGTGTTTACAAGAAAGTGAGTGAGAGCTCCGTAGCATTTCTCATATTATATGTGGATGACATACCGTTGATGGGAAATGATATAGAATTCTTGGAAAGCATAAAGGCCTACTTGAACAAGTGTTTTTCAATGAAGGACCTTGGAGAAGCTGCTTATATATTAGGCATCAAAATCTATAGAGATAGATCGAGACGCCTCATTGGTATTTCACAAAGTACGTACCTTAACAAGATATTGAAGAAGTTCAATATGGATTAGTCCAAGAAGGGGTTCTTGCCTGTATTGCAAGGTATGCAATTGAGCACGGCTCAATGCCCGACCACGACAGAAGATAGAGAAAAGATGAGTGTCATCCCCTATGCCTCGGCCATAGGGTCTATTATGTATGCCATGCTGTGTACCAGACCTGATGTAAACCTTGCCGTAAGTTTGGTAGGAAGGTACCAAAGTAATCCCGGCATGGAACACTGGACAGCGGTCAAGAATATCCTGAAGTAACTGAAGAGGACTAAGGATATGTTTCTCGTTTATGGAGGTGACGAAGAGCTCGTCGTAAAGGGTTACGCCGATGCTAGCTTTGACACAGATCTGGATGACTCTAAGTCACAAACCGGATACATATATATTTTGAATGGTGGGGCAGTAAGCTGGTGCAGTTGCAAGCAAAGCGTTGTGGCGGGATCTACATGTGAAGCAGAGTACATGGCAGCCTCGGAGGCAGCACAAGAAGCAATCTGGGTGAAGGAGTTCATTACCGACCTAGGAGTCATTCCCAATGCGTCGGGCCCGATGACTCTCTTCTGTGACAACACTGGAACTATTGCCCTTGCCAAGGAGCCCAGGTTTCACAGGAAGACCAAGCATATCAAGCGTCGCTTCAACTCCATTCGTGAAAGTGTTCAAAATGGAGACATAGATATTTGTAAAGTACATATGACCTGAATGTGGCAGATCCGTAGACTAAACCTCTCCGTAGAGCAAAACATGATCAACACCAGAACTCTATGGGTGTTCGATTCATCACAATGTAACTAGATTATTGACTCTAGTGCACGTGGGAGACTGTTGGAAATATGCCCTAGAGGCAATAATAAAATGGTTATTATTATATTTCCTTGTTCATGATAATTGTCTATTGTTCATGCTATAATTGTTTTATCCGGAAATCGTAATACATGTGTGAATACATAGACCACAACACATCCCTAGTGAGCCTCTAGTTGACTAGCTCGTTGATCGAAAGATAGTCATGGTTTCCTGACTATGGACATTAGATGTCATTGATAATGGGATCACATCATTAGGAGAATGATGTGATGGACAAGACCCAATCCTAAGCATAGCTCAAAGATCGTGTAGTTCGTTTGCTAGAGCTTTTCCGAATGTCAAGTATCATTTCCTTAGACCATGAGATTGTGCAACTCCCGGATACTGTAGGAGTGCTTTGGGTGTGCCAAACGTCACAACGTAATTGGGTGACTATAAAGGTGCACTACGGGTATCTCCGAAAGTGTCTGTTGGGTTGGCACGAATCGAGACTGGGATTTGTCACTCCGTATGACGGAGAGGTATCTCTGGGCCCACTCGGTAATGCATCATCATAATGAGCTCAATGTGACCAAGTGGTTGATCACGGGATCATGCATTGCAGTACGAGTAAAGTGACTTGCCGGTAACGAGATTGAACGAGATATTGGGATACCAACGATCGAGTCTCGGGTGAGTAACGTACCGATTGACAAAGGGAATTGTATACGGGATTGATGTGGAACATGTGGGAGTCAACATAGGTATCCAGATCCCGCTGTTGGTTATTGACGGGAGAGTCATCTCGGTCATGTCTACGTGTCTCCCGAACCCGTAGGGTCTACACACTTAAGGTTCGGTGACGCTAGGGTTGTAGAGATATTAGTATGCGGTAACCCGAAAGTTGTTCGGAGTCCCGGATGAGATCCCGGACGTCACGAGGAGTTCCGGAATGGTCCGGGGGTGAAGAATTATATATAGGAAGTCCAGTTTCGGCCATCGGGAAAGTTTCGGGGGTCACCGGTATTGTACCGGGACCACCGGAAGGGTCCCGGGGGTCCACCGGGTGGGGCCACCTATCCCGGAGGGCCCCATGGGCTGAAGTAGGGAAGGGAACCAGCCCCTGGTGGGCTGGTGCGCCCCCCTTGGGCCTCCCCCTGCACCTAGGGTTGGAAACCCTAGGGGTGGGGGCGCCCCACTTGGCTTGTGGACAAGCCACCCCCCTTGGCCGCCGGCCCCTACCTAGATGGGATCTAGAGGGGTCGGCGCCCCCCCTGGACCCCTATATAAAGAGGGGGGTACGGAGGGCTGTGCACCCTAGCCCCTGGCGCCTCCCTCTCCCTCCCGTGACACCTCTCCCTCTCGCTGAGCTTGGCGAAGCCCTGCCGAGATCACCGTTGATTCCACCACCACGCCGTCGTGCTGCTGGATCTCCATCAACCTCTCCTTCCCCCTTGCTGGATCAAGAAGGAGGAGACGTCTTCCCAACCGTACGTGTGTTGAACGCGGAGGTGCCGTCCGTTCGGCGCTAGGTCATCGGTGATTTGGATCACGACGAGTACGACTCCATCAACGCCGTTCTCTTGAACGCTTCCGCTCGCAATCTACAAGGGTATGTAGGTGCACTCCTTTCCTCTCGTTGCTAGAAGACTCCATAGATTGATCTTGGTGATGCGTAGAAAATTTTAAAATTCTGCTACGTTCCCCAACAAACACAACCTACAAACACCAGAAACTAGTTGCAACTCCTGGACAGAGATCAGGTTGATTAATAAGTTGAGAGAGCTTGGAGTGCTCGGAGCCCAATGTCTGGTAGTAGCTGTTCATGGATCACAAACACAGAACTCAGTTCCTAAGGATGGTTTCAATGAGACAACTCACCATGTAGTCCTACATGACCTCTCACCGCTACCTTTACCAAATCGTGTCCACACACTTAGCTCTCAATAGTAGGACATGTTCACCACATTCCAATACATTCCCGATGAATCAGACCTAACTCAACTCTAAGTAATAGCAGGCATGACAACAAGCATGAAGGAGTAGGCACATCATAGCTCAAACAACTCCTACTCATGCTAGTGGGTTTCATCTATTTACTGTGGCAGAGGAAAGGGGTTCAACTACCGCGGCATGTAACAATTGAATCGTTGTTGTCCTAATGCAGTAAAAGAGAGCAGGAGCGAGAGAGTGGGATTGTATCGGAATGAACAAGGGGGTTTTGCTTGCCTGGCACTTCCGAAGATAGTATAGGTCTTCATCGGTGTCATCGATCACAACGTCGAAACCACGTCTACTAAGGGGGGGACAATTACCGGCAACAGAGAGGAAACACAATCAATGCAATGCAAAAATATGATACATGATCATGACATGGCAATATGTTGTGGTTTGAGCTAATGCAACTAGCAATGATTTAAATGAAGTTGGTTTGAACCAAAGTTTCAAATTCAAACTCCATATGTGAAATTCAAATTCCATTTATTTGTTTTGTCCAATTCAGCAGCTATAAGTTGTTCTAACATGCATGAAAATGCCATAAATAGATTCTTTGGATTTTTTTTGCATTTTTCATATATAACTCTTTTCAATCTGAGTTATAGATTATTTTCTATGATTTTTTTGAAGTTTTAACTATTTTCTGGAATTTCCTGGTTATTGAAAATGCCAGAAAATCTTTATGGCATCAGCAAGGTCAACAGTGACGTCAGGAGGTCAACTGACCCGGTCCAGGTCAAACCTGACCTATCGGGCCCACTGATCAGTGGCAGAGGCGCTAATCCCGCGTTGACTCGTGCTTTGACTCGATGCGGGCCCACTATCAGTGGTTGTGGGGTGGTTAGCTGGCAGTGATTAGCACTAATCACGCGGCCACATCGACGCGGCCGGGGATTAGCCGCCGGCGACCTTGACAGACGATGGAGGCACACCGGAATCGCTACTCCGGCGATGGTTTGATGCGCGGGAGGGCTCTACGGGTTCCTGGCATTGCGGCGCTTCTAGTGGTGGTGGCGGGTGGTGCTGGGGTGGCCGAGAACGACGGTGGCCGGAGTTTGGACGTCGACCATTCCGATGTTGCAGGGCACGGCAGGAGCAACGGGTAGTTGCTACGGCCCCGTGGTGACGCTCTGAGCGCGGTGACGTGCTTTGTTTCGAGCTCAATTGGACGTGGCCACGGTGGTGAGGGGCTCAGGCGGCGGCGTGATTTGGTCGGCAAGGGGCGTCGGCTATAGGGCGTAACAAGCTCGGGGAAGAGGGGGTTTCGACGCGGAAGCTCACAGTGGTTGCAGAGGGCGTCGACGCGGGCTCGGGGAAGGCCAGATGGCGACGTACGGCTGGCGGCGATCTCGGACAACCGAGGAGGAAAACGGCGGCATTGGAGGTGCCGCTGAGCTTCTAGCGCCGCAAGACTCGGTGGAGAGGACGAAGACGGTGAGGCGGAGACGCCTGGGACGGAGAGGGAGCGAGGGAGTGGCTATGGCCGCGGCGGTGCACGGCGGCGCTCTCTGACGCGTTCGGGTCCGGGCGGGAGAGAGAGCAAAGGGGAGGGAAGGCACGGAAGGAGAGTGAGGGGGTACAGGGCTGGCGCGTGGCGGCTCCAGGAGCCTCTCGTGCGTCGGCAGAAGCAGGAGGTGGCCGCGCAGGTGCCAGCGTGCGGCGAGCACGCGCCCTCTTGCCCACTGGCAGGAGGTGGAGGATGACTGGCAGAGGGGCTAGTGGGCTGGGCCTTTGCTGGGCCGCCAGGTAAGCCCAGGTGAGGTTCCTCCCTCTCTATCATTTCTTTTATGTTTTCTATTTTCTGTAATTTGTTAGATTTGATTTGAAGCATCAAATCATTTAGAACTTTCTGTAAATTTTTATGTGAGCTCAGGAAACTAGTCCAAGGCCACATGTAAATTTACAAAAATTATTTGAATTTTATCTCTTATGTAACAGAAATAAGTCCAACTCAAATATGTTATTGATTTAATTCAAAGGCCCAAAATAAATATTTTAAAGCCTCCAAAAATATTGGTTTGAATTTTATTCTTGCCAATATTTTTCAAGGTTTAACATGAACATTTTCTTGGGCTTCTTTGAGAAGATTGTAATGTTGATCATTTTTAAAAGGTTTCTGAGGCTTTGAAAATTCCTCAATTCAAATTTCATTTGAATTTAAACATGATGACATGAAGATCAAGCAAAGACAATGGGGGCGGAGCTAGGGCTGTGAAAACTCACCCCCACTAAACAAGAATCTCGTCCTGAGATTCAAGACGTGAGGTAAGAAGACAGAGGGACACAAAGCTAACACGATCTTCATGATCCAACTGCCCTTCTCAAAGATGTTGATTCATTACTTCAAATTGATCTTGATGTCCTTGCTTTTGAGATCTCCATCCAACACGACAACGAGAAGAAAGGGAAAACTCTAGAAGACTCGATCTTCTCAAAGATCGAGCAACTCGGGATCAACTCATGGAGTGAGACATTTAAACATCTCTCGAGTTGAGACACAAAATGCACATCGGGAGGGATGGAAGAAACAGATGACAGAGGTTCAATTTGGTGGCAACAATCCCACGCTGGAGTTGGATGGTGCATGGTTTCAAAGTAGCGAGGAGATAATTGCCATGATTCCATAACGAGACATCTTAGGGGAGGTGGCTCGTAGAGCTATTTCCTTAAATGGCAAAAAGAATTACTTTTGATCCATAGATCATTGAAACTCTTCATACCAGCCTGAGGCAATTCACAATTGATCATTTGAAAGAATTCAAGAGGATGGCATACTCAGTTTGGAAAGGAAACTACGGTTATAGAACAACTCGGCAAATGGAAGGCACATTCCAGTTGATACCAAGGATATAACCTAGTGACTGAGCATTCTTTCAAGAACTTGAGCATTTCCATATTCATCAAGGTTTTACCAACAACTATGCCAAGAATCCTGGCAACACATCATACTACCATGATGAACAGTGATGGAGAATGCAGATGCAAAGGAAGACAACACCTTCTCAGATTTACCTTAGCAATGCCAAGGAGTCAAAACCTGGATGATCGACCGTGAGACATCTAGCACTCCGCTTCTCATGTCCTCCTTGATGTACTAGATACCACGATCATGCTTAAAGTGTCAACATGGCCATCAAGTAAAGGCCGGACTTCGGGAGCTCAAGAATCCATAAGGATCAACTTCTAGAATAAGTCATGTGAGATCCTCATGGGGAGTGACCAAACGGCTTAATCAAGATACTACAATAATAGTGCTTCCGGCTAGTGTGCCCACTTCACTGGAACCTATATCATAGTTCTTGGAAGAAGTTCAAACCATCATATCTGCCTGAGATTCAGATCTGGTTGGTAACAGGATAATTCAGACAACGTGTCTAGAAAGAAAGTTTGCAACACAAACCGAAGAGATGACGTTGCGAGATTCTCGGGAAATGAACTACGGTAGCAAGATCCAAAACATGAGTTGGGTTGCAAGATACATGTGAACACACTGTACAAGACAAGCGTAAGCACAAAGAATCCTTACCACAAAACACTACCGAGTTCTTGTTGGGAACCATCATTGAGGATATTGAAGTCCTTGCATAAGGCATGCTCTTAAGAAGGAACTTCTTCTCCTTGAACAACTCAATCAGTGGCTTGGTGTGCTAGGGAATACATATGGAGTGGAGGTAATTAATCTACCAAACCATAGAATACATTCACACATGCATAACTGACTTGGGATGATTCCAAAGGAAACAAAACAAACCTTTCTCAAATTCATGGCGGCAACTTGCACGTAATGCACGTGAACTTGGAGAAGGTCACTTCTTACACCAACATATACTTCATGAACGGGACATGAAGATAATACTTACAAAGTTTCCAACACTAGGTTGATGTTCAACATGAATCATGGAGGAGACAAAATGCTGCTGATGGGCTCAACAGCAACTCATTGAAATTTTCCATATCACTAGAATTCCACCATTATGTGAACAATGTGATAGTATTGGTCATACCAAAAGATGTAATGGTGTATGAGGGAGTCCTGGACTAAGGGGTCCTCGGACGTCCGGCCTGATATCCATGGGTCAGACTGATGGGCTATGAAGATCAAAGACTGCACCGTGTCCGGATTGGACTCTACTTGGCGTGGAAGGCAAGCTTGGCGACCAAAGATTCCTTCTTATGTAACCGACTCCATGTAAACCCTAGATCCCCTCGGTGTCTATATAAACCGTAGGGGGTAGTCCGGAAAGGAGATCACATATACTCATTACCATATTCATAGGCTAGACTTCTAGGGTTTAGCCATTACGATCTCGTGGTAGATCCACTCTTGTAACACTCATATTCATCAATATCAATCAAGCAGGACGTAGGGTTTTACCTCCATAGAGAGGGCCCGAACCTGGGTAAACATTGTGTCCCCCGTCTCCTGTTACCATCGATCCTAGACGCATAGTTTGGCACCCCCTACCCGAGATCCGCCAGTTTTGACACCGACATTGGTGCTTTCATTGAGAGTTCCACTGTGCCGTCGGTAGAAGGCTCGATGGACCCTTCGATCGTCAATAATGACGCTATCCAAGGAGGAACCTTCCTCCCCGGACAGATCTTTGTATTCGGCGGCTTCGTACTGCGGACCAACTCGCTTGGCCATCTGGAGCGGATCAACAGCTATGCCCCTGGCCATCAGGTCAGATTCGGGAGCTTGAATTACGTCGCGGACATCCATGGAGACTTGATCTTCGACGGATTCGAGACCACGACAGCTGCTCCCCATTGCCTCGATGAACATGGCTTAAACCTGTCATCGGGCAGCACCCAGGAGACAGCTCCTGTAGCAGCTCCGGCTCTAAATCCGGAGCAGATCAAATCGCCCGAAGATGGGAAGCTTGACTCCATCACGGGGGCTACCGATCCCGCAGCGTTGGAGCCGCACGCAGATTCCACTTCCCATGGTATCCGCATCAATGAAACCCCGGACTCGCCTCTGACGACGAACTCCGAACCCTGCGAGCCCGCATACACCGAACTCGATCGGTTATCGATCTTCAAGTTCGGCGCCGCAGATGTCTTCCAATACGCGCCCATGGGTGACACCAAACTCGCTAAAAACCCTATCCGTGGCAAACGACCCGTCGCCGAACTATGTTCGGTCCGAACTTTCAGCGGATGATGGAGAATTTTGTTTCCCACGTGCCACCCAGCTCGTAGCCACTGTTGAAGACCTAACCAATACGCCCGACCCCTGCACCGAAAACATCAACGGTTTGGACGACATTGAGGGGCAAGGCCAGAGCTTATTATCCGTTCGACATGGGAAGACCACCTCCTGGTATGACATGTGTATGAAGGACACGCCTTACGGCGCTCTCGACGATGATAAGGAGAATCTGGTGGAGAATAAACCGACTGGTACACAGCCGGGAAACCGACACCCTAGGCCAAATCGCCCAAGAGAAAACACTGCCAACACCAGAGAAGACGGCACCCCGGACAACAAAGACCCTGCTAAGGTAGAATCCGAGCAGGATGAACAGGAAGGCGGGCAGGACAGCTCTGATGAATAGACCACATATGGGGACTCGAAGGACAGCAATTATCTCCCACCCTCCGAGGAAGAGGAGATCCTCGACGAAGAAGACTTTATCATGCCCAAGGAACCTCTCGAGCAGGAGCGCTTTAAACGCCAGCTTATAGCCACTGCAAGGAGCCTAAGAAAGAAGCAACTGCAGAACACGGCCTTAGCAGCCCAGTCAAAAGCCACCCAAAGAATAGGTGGCTCCCTTAATACGATGGCAGGGCGATGGAGCTAATACCACCATCGAATAATGTGGCGGGCCGGCCACAATTCGGTCCAGTCAAAGCAGCAGCCCAAGCAGAGCACCATACATCCGGCCGTCAAAACAAAATAGCCTGGAGGAATACCTGCGATATCAACCAATACACTAAGGGTAGAGCAGGGCGTACATGATCGATGTACAGATCACAAAGATATATCCCGACCGACGATGATGGTCACCTATTCGGACGCTATAAAGCTGACCATGCCCGGGCCATACACCGTAAATGGAACCCGCCGGAGGTGCTTCTTAGTGTGGCCTAACATAGAGGAGCCGCACACCCTCTCTGCTTCACTAACGAAGTAATGGAGCACGAATTCCCAGACGGGTTTAAACCCATCAACATCGAATCATATGATGGAACAACAGATCCCGCGGTATGGATCGAGGATTATCTCCTTCATATTCACATGTCCCGTGGAGACAACCTCCACGCCATTAAATACCTACCTCTCAAGCTTAAAGGGCCAGCTCGATACTGGCTAAACAGTTTGCCAGAAAATTCCATCGGCAGCTAGGAAGATTTGGAAGACGCCTTTCGAAGCAATTTCCAGGGAACATATGTCCAGCCATTATACGCCGATGACTTAAGTCACATTGTCCAAGAGCCCAGCGAGTCAGCCAGGGAGCTTTGGACCAGGTTCTTAGTCAAAAAGAACCAAATTATCGATTGTCCGGACGTAGAAGCCCTTGCAGCCTTCAGACACGGCGTCCGGACGAATGGCTAGCATGTCACCTCGGCCAAGAAGGACCCAAATCCATGGCAGCCCTTACCACTCTAATGACCCGCTTCTGCGCAGGAGAAGACAACTGGCTTGCTCGTAAAAGAAACGACGCCAACAGCCCTTGCACTTCCGAAATCCGAGATGGCAACGGAAAGCCACGACGAACTGAACACAACAGTCGTACTAATATATGCGACACAGTGGTGAATGCCGGATTTCACAATTCGAAGCCCGGTCAACGAAAGAAGCCACTAAAGGCAAACCAGGACGGACCATCCATCCTTGACAGGATATTGGACCGACCGTGCCAGATTCACGGTCACCCTGATATTCCAGCTAATCATACCAGCCGAAACTGTTGGGTCTTCAAGCAGGCAGGCAAGCTTAACGCTGACTACAAGGGGAGGAGGCCACCAGGCGGTAAAGACGACGGATCAGCTCGCCAGCAGAACGCTAGGGGCCAGAAACAGTTCCCCTCTGACGTTCGACTACTCCGGGAACGCGAATAGCAGTCCGTCTTCCGCCACCCACGTACTGTACTGGCAAAATTTGCACCTCACACACATCACTATGCACTCAAGATACCATGGGCATCGGTGGAAGCATAATACGGGCAACCCTACAAGCATTCCAGTAACGTTTTTTATCTACTTACTTTATTTTTCTATATCATCCCTAAATAACAGGTGACCAGCGGTACAGCATCTACAACGGACTCTATCGGAGTTCGGATCCGTATGCTCACCTAAGGGGCTTCTTCCGTCAAGGATCCCCCCCCCCCCGAGGACAGGCGACGCAGACGTGCAACAGGAGGTCCAAAATAACATTTTGTGGACCATACTCTTTATTCTGAGCCTGTAATATGCCTTTTTCCTCTGATCTCGACCCTGAGAATGTAAAAATAGTCGGGTTCACGTTTCCTTTTTTTCATCATTATTATTATAAATATACATAAATTTATCATTGGCACATCGCCTCATTCTCAATAAGTCTCATCCGAACTGATCTTCCATACTCTTTTAAAGTACGGCCTTAACGGCTGCTCTGCGGATACACCTCGGCATACCCTGCCAGGGGCTCGACATGGGAACGAATGAGCTGCCAGTAAAAGTCTGAACAGCTCTATAGCGAACTTCGGCGTCGCAAGTTTGGCCTTATATGCATCAGCTCCGAATCATTGTGTTGGGTCAATAGTTGGGTTGCCCGGCTCCTGTGTTTGCTACCCTATGTTCCGCTCTATTGGCTAGGGTAGTAAAGGGAGAACTACTGCGATTGTGCCCTGGCCTAGACCAGATGAGCACCTCACTAGAGAAAGCCGAAAACTGACTGTCTTGATGCGGCGAGAGCTGGTCAACCACTTGACGACTTATTGGAATCCTTAGCTATTCTCCATGTAACACTAAGTATCTTTTTCAGATCAGATATGCAAGGCACCACACGCCGCATACACACCAGGGGCTATGTCGTAGCCCCACCATAAAACTGCTATGGTTAAGTGAAAGTGTTAACGCCTTATAGTCTGATTGCCTGGTTCACCGCATTATCACCTCCTTCATGGACCAAGACGTTGGATAAAGAGTGATTAAATGCTTTGCCGAACACCCCCGTACTTCCTACGAGGGGGCTGAAGCCGACGACTGGAAAACTTGCAGATTATATTAAAACAACCGCATAGGAGGAATTCAAGCTCTCGAGGAAAACACAAATAGATTAACTATAAAGTTGTCTTTTACAATCATCATACACCTCACTCGAACATTATGTTTTTTGAACATTGACCCTCTATCAAGCGGGCGGCCTCCAGGACGTCTTCAAAGTAACTCTCCGGTTCCGAACTGACCCTGCCCCAGGGCGGACCCTTCGTAGCAACGTCGACGGCCTTCATCTTTCCCCAAAATGTCTTGACTCGGGCAAGGGACATCCGTGCACCCTCAATACAAACTGATCGCTTCACAGCATCGATTCGCGGCACTGCATCGACAAGTTTCTACACCAAACCGAAATAGCAATTCGGCACAGGCTCGGTCGGCCATAGCCAGACTATGACATCCTTCATGGCAGCGCCAGATACCCTATGAAGTTCGGCCCATTGGGACATCTGTTCATTAAGCAGCATCGGGCGTTTTGACACACCAAACTGTGACCAAAAAAGCTTCTCCGTTGCATATCCAGCTTGCGCTTGGTAATACCGCACTGCATTGGAATAACTCTTCGGCAAGTCAAAATACTCGTCCGGAGAACTCCACACTTGGTTCAGCTGAACATAGTCCGGGTCACCGAACTTAGTCTGCAGCAGAAAAGGATTTCCAGCCAATATCTCTTTCGCCTGCCGAACCTCCTCACGGAGTGCTCTGGACTCTGATCGTGCTTCTCTTGCCTCCTGTCGGGCCTTGTCCAGTTCAGCCGTTAAGGCTTCATTCTCCTTTTCAAGGACTTCAGAGCGCCCAGTAGCATTCTCCAAAGCGAGTGTCATCAGGGATACCTTCTCCTCGCCCTGGTATCGTGCAGCTTGTTTGACCTTCAGTTCAACCGATGCCTCGTTAGCAGCAGCATCACTAAGCCAGACCCGCTCCTTTGCCCGGACTAGCTTCGCCCGAAGAGCCTCAATGGCGGCAGCACCATCTGCATTTGATGCGCATTTCATATAAAGCTCTTCCCTGTGTCAAGCACATTGGTGTAAAGAATGCTCGAAATACATACCTTGCGAGTCGTCAAGACACCTGTTGATCAATGCAATGTCATCCTCTGCAATATCCAGCTTTTGCTGGAGTTCGGCCACTTCCGTATTCTGGGCAGCCACAGGAGGGGTAGCAGCCTATATTTCAAATTAAACCGAGGTTAATACCTAAGCATATCTCCTTGATCCTCCGATCGCTTCCTTCGGGAGACAATCCGAGTCTCAGGGGCTACTGCATATACAACAGGTGCATTCTGTCAATAAAATTTAATAGACAAAACTACATCACAAACCTCAAAACCTCGTAGAAGGCTCGTAAAAGCCTCGTTCAATCCGCTCTTCGCGGATAGAATCCTTTTTACCACCATAGCCATCAAAGTACGGTGCTCTTCTGAAAGGGATGCTCGTCGTAGCAAGTCCGTCAGCGGCTCCGGCACCCTTGGGTCTTCGGAAACCGCCGCCGAAGTACGGTCTTCCCATGAAGGATCCCGCTTACTTACCTCCAGAATCGTCTCCGGCTGTAAACCGGACGGTTCGGGGACTCCAGTCTTGATCCCGGAACCTCAAGTGATAGAGGCGCCGCCTTCAGGTAACGCCTTCTCCGTTTCTTGTACCACTTGGTGTTCGGGAGGAGACCTTCGGGACGATACTCGGTATCATCCCCCCTATCGGGCGATGGGGCTGGAGAAGGCATATCACTCTCCATCATCTCCGGAAGAAGATCTCCCGAGGAGGAGAACGATTGAGAAGCACCAGGCGTTAACCTGCGTGGATGAACATATATCGGTTGATTACTTCACTAATAGGAAAGGAATGAGGTGCCCCGGCCATGCTTACGTTTTGTCGTGAGGTTCGTCCTCGTCATTGTTCGCCCGGCCCAAGCCGCTCGATGACGGCATTTTTCCCTTCTTGAAAGGCCACCCTCCTGACCTTCGAAGGTGGCCCTCTTCTTGCCCTGGAAGGCTCCCTCTGCACTTTGGACCTTGGGTAAAAGGGTTTCGGTTTCCCCGAACGCGGCCATATGGTACGGTGTCAGAACCAGCATCCTCGTCAGCAGGTCGGTCGCGGGGCCTTCGGGAAGATGCGCCGGACACCAGATCAGCACTACTTTCTTTATCCAGTCCTGTATAGGGACGGATTGTTCAATATCTTGTTAAGAGATACCTAAATGAAAGGTGCTTAGGTACTGAATACTTACCAAAGTGTCCGGATGATTGCAGTCAAGGCCAACGTCTTCGGTGGTGTCCGGCCATTGCTCTCGTTCCCCGAAATATAATTTCCACATTCCTTCGTGCGTAGTGCCGAAGAAGTGCTGCAGGGTCCGTCGCCCTTCTGGGTTGAACTCCCACATACGAAGAGGCCGCCGCTGACATGGCAGGATCCGGCAGACTAGCATTATTTGAACGATGTTCACAAGATCGATGCGCTTCTCGATAAGGCTTCGGATGCCACTTTGCAGAGTCTGCACTTCATTGATGGATCCCCAGTCCAATCCCTTATTGACCCATGAAACAAGCTGAACTGGAGGGCCGGGTCGGAACGCAGGTGTAGCCGCCCACTTGGAGCTCCATGGCTCATTGACATAAAACCACCCTTGCTGCCACAGGTCTGAAGATTTGGTGAAAGATCCTTCGGGCCAAATGGGGCCGGCCAGTTTGCCTATTATGATGCTTCCGCACTCTGCCCTGCTCCTCCTCTGCCACCTGCGGCCTCACATCAAAGGTCTTGAGCCACAAACCGAAGTGCGGAGGAGTCCGGAGCAAGGCCTCACACGTGACGATAAATGTCGAGATGAGGAGAATAGAGTCCGGGGTCAGATCGTGAAAATCTAGCCCATAGTAAAACATGAGCCCCCGGACGAAGGGGTTAAGCGCAAACCCTAGCTCGTGAAGGAAGTGAGACACAAATACAACCCTCTCGCCAGATCTGGGGGTCGGTATGACTTGCCCTTGTGCCGGAAGCCGATGAAAGATTTCTGAGGTCAGGTACCTCGCTACGCGAAGCTCCGCAATGTCCTCCTCTGTGAAAGAAGAAGCCACCCACCGGCCCTGACGGTTGGATCCGGACATGTCTAAGTCTGGTGGTGATTGGGACCCGAGGGTTGGAACTTGGGGTGGCTGGGGTTGAGGAAGGAGCAAGCGCAAGGGGAGAAGAAGAGACATGATCTCTATAAAAAGGCCCCGGATATTGGGCGTCTCTCCCAGGGTCTCTAAACTTACCTATTACCAAGGAGTCGTACCCAGGGGACGGTTGGGTTACCCATGCCTGCATCAATGAAAATCCCGTAAATAAAGGGACACGATCTCTGCCCTGACGACACGTGCCAGTAAAACCGCACCCCGAGACGTGGGGTGGCTCGCTAGCTGACGGTTGGAAATAGCAACCGGGCAGGCATGATATGATGTCATAAACAGTTATCAACAAGTTGGGCTTGTGAGTTATTATATTCTCTCCATTATATACACATGTCCAGATATACTTCCTTCGTCCGAAGACTATTCTGGAGTTCGGAAGGAGGGAACCCACCTTGCAATGCCGAAGACAAATCTCCACGCCAGACTCCTCGTCATTGAAGCCAGTTTCAGGGGCTACTGAGGGAGTCCTGGACTAGGGGGTCCTCGGACGTCAGGCCTGATATCCATGGGCCGGACTGATAGGCTATGAAGATCGAAGACTGCACCGTGTCCGGATTGGACTCTACTTGGCGTGGAAGGCAAGCTTGGCGACCGAAGATTCCTTCTTATGTAACCGACTGCATGTAAACCCTAGATCCCCTCAGTGTCTATATAAACCGTAGGGGGTAGTCCGGAAAGGAGATCACATATAATCATTACCATATTCATAGGCTAGACTTCTAGAGTTTAGCCATTACGATCTCGTGGTAGATCCACTCTTGTAACACTCATATTCATCAATATCAATCAAGCAGGACGTAGGGTTTTACCTCCATAGAGAGGGCCCGAACCTGGGTAAACATTGTGTCCCCCGTCTCCTATTACCATTGATCCTAGACGCATAGTTCGGGACCCCCTACCCGAAATCCGCCGGTTTTGACACCCACAGTGTATGCTCGAGGAACAATTACGAGTAAGACAACATTATGAATATCGTTGGTTCTAACTTGATTTACGATAGCCCACACTCAAATCAAGGTTTGGACAAGTATACAGATTCAACAACCGTTCACGAGGAACAATCGATGAAGATATCATCTTTGTTCAACACACACACACAAGGATATCCCATAGAACGAACTAAGTTAGGCAAGCGTTTATCTTCCAACTCTCCAAGTTGTTGTTTAGCTTAACCAACTAGCTTAGGGTTATCCAACATAGATTCTTGGAGAATGGGTGGTTTAGAGAAAAACCAACATGATCACAAACTCAACATAGCGGTCAGGGAACAACCTGGTAATACTTCCGAGAAGATATTTGGAAAATCATGAACCACCAATATGTTATTAAGCTCGAGAACAATCTTGCTTTTCAGGGCAAGACGATATGATCAAAAGAGTGAGGGATTGACACAATCCTAAGTCATTGATCCAAGAGTGCACCGGAAATTAGGACTAGGCAGCACGATCAATCTTAGGTTGATGATTCAATAACCAGCACGCTAAGAGTGCAAATATTGTCTACTAACTACCAAGCAACGAGGTTGCTAGGAGTATTGATTTCACACATCACGGTTCACTTGTCGGCATTCCGGTTACAACAACACGGGACCGAGGAATGAATAATGATGGCGAGAAGTATCACAGCATCAAGAATTCATAAGAGGTGGTGCAATTCTAATGACAATCCTGACATAAAGGGATAATACTCCATGGTAGAACAGAACAAAAGTTGGATTGGCATTTTGATCTGCGGAGCACAACTACTTTGACCCAATCCTGGATATGGATGAGGTACTGGAGTTTGTTTCTCCTAGTCATTCTGAAATAGAACGGATTGACTACCATAGTAATAATATGCACCGATAAACACGAATGCACAACATACTCTTGATTATCAACTGATACACGAGGGTCGAAATACAACCGAAGAGGGACAACTCAAAGGAAGATAGCACTTTCTGAGTTTTGGATGCATAGATTAGTATGTTGAACAAAGCTCAACATATTTCTTCCGGATAGCTGATGACCCACAAGTATAGGGGATCTATCGTAGTCCTTTCGATAAGTAAGAGTGTCGAACCCAATGAGGAGCAGAAGGAAATGATAAACGGTTTTTAGCAAGGTATTCTCTGCAAGTACTGAAATAAGAGGTAACAGATAGTTTTATGATGAGATAATTTGTAACGAGCAACAAGTAACAAAAGTAAATAAAGTGCAGCAAGGTGGCCCAATCCTTTTTGTAGCAAAGGACAAGCCTGGATAAACTCTTATATAAGGAAAAGCGCTCCCGAGGACACATGGGAATATCGTCAAGCTAGTTTTCATCACGTTCATATGATTCGCGTTCGGTACTTTGATAATTTGCTATGTGGGTGGACCGGTGCTTGGGTGCTGTTCTTACTTGAACAAGCATCCCACTTATGATTAACCTCTATTACAAGCATCCGCAACTACAACAAAAGTATTAAGGTAAACCTAACCATAGCATGAAACATATGGATCCAAATCAGCCCCTTACGAAGCAACGCATAAACTAGGGTTTAAGCTTCTGTCACTCTAGCAACCCATCATCTACTTATTACTTCCCAATGTATTCCTCTAGTCCCAAATAATGGTGAAGTGTTATGTAGTCGACGTTCACATAACACCACTAAAGACTAGACAACATACATCTCATCAAAATATCGAACGAATACCAAATTCACATGACTACTAATAGCAAGACTTCTCCCTTGTCCTAAAGAACAAACGTAACTACTCACAAAGCATATTCATGTTCATAATCAGAGGGGTAATAATATGCATAAAGGATCTGAACATATGATCTTCCACCAATTAAACCAACTAGCATCAACTACAAGGAGTAATTAACACTACTAGCAACCTACTAGCACCAATCCCGGACTTGAAGACAAGAATTGGATACAAGAGATGAACTAGGGTTTTGAGATGAGATGGTGCTAATGAAGATGTTGATGGAGATTGCCCTCTCCTGATGAGAGGAGCGTTGGTGTTGACGATGGCGATGATTTCCTCCTCCGGGAGGGAAGTTTCCCCGGCAGAACAGCTCTGCTGGAGCTCTAGATTGGATCCGCCAAAGTTCCGCCTCGTGGCGGCGGAGTTTCGTCCCGAAAAGTTGCTTCTGATTTTTTCCTCGACGAAAGACTTCATATAGGAGAAAATGGTCATCGGAGAGCCACCAGGGGGCCCACGAGGTAGGGGGGCGCGCCCTAGGGGGGGCACCCCCTCCCTCGTGAGCAGGGTGTGGGCCCCCCGGTCTTCATCTTTGGCGAGGATTTTTCATTATTTATTATAAGGTGTTCCGTGGAGTTTCAGGACTTTTGGAGTTGTGCAGAATAGGTCTCTAATATTTGCTCCTTTTCCAGCCCAGAATTCCAGCTGCCGGCATTCTCCCTCCTTATGTAAACCTTGTAAAATAAGAGAGAATAGCCATAAGTATTGTGACATAATGTGAAATAACAGCCCATAATGCAATAAATATCGATATAAAAGCATGATGCAAAATGGACGTATCAACTCCGCCAAGCTTAGACCTCGCTTCTCCTCAAGCGAAAAGCCGAAATCGAAAAATATGTCCACATGTTTAGAGATGAAGGTGTTGATAAAAATAAAATACGGACATGAGGGCATCATGATCATTCTTAGAACAGAAACTTATGTAATTCTTGTCATATGATCTCTAATGCTAGAGTAATAATTCAATCACAATATCAAGTATGAATCGTAAACTTCATTGAAAACTAACAAATTACAATCTCGGTCATTGAAGCAATTGCAATTTATCGTAACATAGGAAAGAGTCAATGTATAAGAGCTTTTCAGCAAGTCCACATACTCAACTATCATATAATCTTTCACAATTGCTGACACTCACGCAATACTTATGGGTATGGAGTTTTAATCGGACATAGAGAAAGATAGGGGCTTATAGTTTTGCCTCTCAACGTTTTACCTCAAGGGTAATGTGAACAGTAATAGTTCATGAAAACTCACATCCAATTAGCCATATATACCAGGATCTTTCCAACATACTGTGCTTGCCAAAGGATAAAGTGTAAAAAGGAAGGGTGAAAATCACCATGACTCTTATGCAAGGTATGAGATAAAAGTAAAAGATAGGCCCTTCGCAGAGAAAAGCAAAGGTTGTCATGCGCTTTTATGGTTGGATGCACAAAATCTTAATGCGAAAGAACGTCACTTTATATTGCCCCTTGTGATATGAACCTTTATTATGCAGTCCGTCTCTTTTATTACTTCCACATCACAAGATCGTATAAAGTTTATTTCTCCCACACCAATCAATCATACATATTTAGAGAGCAATTTTTATTGCTTTGCACCGATGACAACTTACTTGAAGGATCTTATTCAATCTATAGGTAGATATGGTGGACTCTCATGGCAAAACTGGTTTAAGGGTATTTGGAAGCACAAGTAGTATCGCTACTTGGTGCTGAGAATTTGGTTAGCATGAGGGGGAAAGGCAAGCTCAACATGTTGGAGGATCCAATACAATATAATTTATCTCAGATGTAAGAAAACATAACCCATTACGTTGTCTTCCTTGTCCAATGTCAACTCTTTAGCATGTCTGTAACGACCCGGATTTGGAAGAATCCAAGTCTCTGTGCTTACTGTGCTATCCCTGGATCATAGCTAGCACACACAGTAACAAAAATGAATATCAGTAAGACATACATCATTCTACTACAACGGTAGATCCAGATATATATAAATCATACCTTAGGCACAGCTCAAGCTGGCAGGTAATATAGCGGAATAATATGCAGTCACTAAGTTAGGCTCCATCAACGCCACTGGGCTAGTTGAGTGTAGACCATAACCCTATCGTCTCCTAATCTGTCAAGATCTGCACATGACAGGTGCAGGTGAGTACGTGGAATGTACTCGCAAGTTGCAAAGGAAAGTTTAACAGAATATATATGCAGGGTAAGAATTGTGGAGGTTTCATTTACGTAAAGCCAATTTTCTCCTATACTAAATTTTATAAACTACTTTGGAATAGAAATAGTTTTTAGTATAAAAGTAGGAGTGAGACACTTGGATATACGCACCAGTGCTCAGTCTCCAAAATAGTTTTAAAACATACATAAGGTTGAGGTGAAACACATTCACTATGCTAATTCCTCAACTTTAACCGTTAAATTAGATTTTTAGAAAAGAGAGGGGAGATTGTTCTTCAGTCCAAGTCTTCAGTTGCTCAAAATTGCCCGTAACCGGGGGCACGGCTAATCGATTAGGTTTAACCCTCTGCAGAGGTCGTACACGTTCCCCACATGACATAACCAACCCCGTTTATCGTTACACACTTGGGTGTACGACTAGCAGAAGATTGTGACGAAGCCTTTCCGTAACAGCCCCCTATACCACCAAGCCGCCCGCAACTTCGACACGAAGGCCTCTCTCCGATGCGGTCCTGGGGTAGGGTTTCCCGTTAGTACTAAGCTAAGCCAGAGCCCATAGTAGCATGTGGCTGTACTGGAAGCTACATCAAAGTGTACTTGGAAGATCTCAGTCCCCTGGACGGCGGTCCCCACCAAAAACCTGTGTGGAAGACCCCAGTCGGGCACATTCACTGCAAGACCCCGATTGGGCGCAATCACTTGTAGACGCTCCCGTCAATACCATTCCGCCCAGAGAGTAGAAGTAAAATAGTATATAATTTTGTTTTTAACATTTTTCACAAAACGTTGCCCCAAACAAGGCAAGTTTAAAGGTTTAAAACAATTTTGGTTTTCATCCCACCCATTTTATGCAAGCGTGGCCAAGCGTGTTTATAAGTCTTGAACCTATGGCTCTAGCTAGTAATAATACTTGTACAACTTTTGTAAAACATGCATAGTATTTAAATTCAAAGAGATATGCATAATATAAAAATATAGGCCAGAGCATGATCAAATTGCAACTTGCATGATTCTTGAAGTTGATATATTCTACTTCGAGTCATCTCTCCTTCACCTTACGATATATCTAACGATACAAGAAAATAATTTAACACACAACAATTGCAAATGAAGATCCAAATAAAAGATACAAATTCACAATAAATACATTCGTAGGATAATTAGCACGACGTGGTTATGGTTTGAGATAGAATCAAGTTTGGTCTTAAATGAGACATGACATAGTCATATCCTAGGGTTGGATCAAGTGATACTAAGTGAAGATCTTGGTTTGATATAGAAGATGGGTTGTGAGACAAGTTCTTACAACAAATTCTATCATGAGATTATTCGGAATATTTGACTTGGGTTAAATAAAACTGGCATGGCATAAGTTTCGAGATAAAAGGATTAAATCCTTAATCTTGTAATTTCAAAGTTTTGTGGTGATATCGAATGACCAGAGAGGTCTCATCTATCTAAGGATTTCTGCTGAAGAATCAAATTCAATCTAATAAAGTTATTAAATTACGATTAAAGAAAGTCAAATTAAGATGACGATGCTAAAATAGTGACTAAACATCATTGAAAAATTATTCTATGCGTTCTAATAGAATGGTGAGGTCCTAAGGTCCAACTTTCATATATAAAACATTTTTATATGATTTACAGAATAAAAGATATAGTGCAAATACTCATCTTACCATTTAAATCAAAAGTAAATTTTAAATTTCCCAAAAGTGAGATTTTATAATTTCATATAAAAGTACAGGTTTCAACGAATCCGGAGGTATCTTATTTGTCAAAATCGGACATACGGTTTGGGAGACACGAATTTCCGAAGTTTGGATATTTTTCTGAATAAAAGAATTACGGGATTTAGAGAGAGCTCACCAGAGTTGGTCGCCGGAGTTGGAAAATAAGGTCGCCGGAGTTGTGGAAGAAGCTCCTTGACGTCAAGTAGAAGGAGGACGGCGAAGAGGTCGATGAGGGAAGTCCGTTGGGCAATGTCCCGGGCTCGGCCTCGTCCCGTAGCGGCATGGAGTGGCCGCCGGAGTTTCCGAACTCCGACGAGCAATTGATCGGGATGGAGAAGTAGATAGCTCCCAAAAGGAGAGGGCTTCGGACGAGGGCTGAGAGGGGCTCGCGGGGTGCTTTTTATAGGGCTCGGGGAGGTCAGAATTCGAGCGGGGCGTCCGTCGACATTATGGTGTTAATGGCGAACATTACGGCTGCTCTAGGTGGCCATTAGGGCACGGTTTAGTGCGTGTAACGGAAGAGAAAGAGTTAGGACGGAGTGGGGGATCTGTTCAGATGACATTGGGGCGAGGGAGAGGAAGGGGAGGGGGTGGGCGCTGGATGGGGTGTGATGCGTGCGTTCTCTTGGCTCCTGCCATGAAACGTACAAGGAAGAAGATGATCGAGTTGGGTCGTGGGGAAGCTGGACCTTCGTGGGCCTTGGCTGCATGGTTTTTTTAAAGAAACATCTTTAGAGAGAAAAAAATGTTCATACCCACAAGAATAACACTTGTACTCAGGTACAAATAGCTTTATGCAGAAATAATTTTTATTATTCATATATTTAGTTTAATGCTCTATGGACACATTTATTTTATTAAAGCTATTTTTTTAGGCGACAAAACTTATATAGTTTTGTTTTAAGAAATTAACTCACAACAAATAAATGCAAAAACAATAATTGTGTCATATTAGATATTTCCAAATATATTTTTGGATAAGTCACATTATCTCCTCTCATTAAATTGTATTTGAATAATTTAGAAATATTTAAATGGCATTAAAATTCCATATAAGATCCAATTCCAATGAAACTCAAAAATTCAAAGAACCCCAAATGGAACATTAATCCACCACATTTGAGAAAGTCATTTTATTCTCACTCATATATTTTAATGTGGTTTCAAAATATTCCAAAAGAATTGAATGCCCTTTGAATTCTTGAATAAACTTTCCCAACCATATTTTTTATTGGGCAAAAAAATGTTATCAAATTTTTAACATGGTTTGAAAAAAAGGTTTAAACAAGGACTAAAAAAGTTTTAATTCCCAACGAAAATCAGAGCAGTTCAATCAATATTATCCTATTATTAACATTCCAAAATTTGGAAAAATTGAGATTGTTACAATGTCATATTTTAATGAGTGCTCACAATCATAAAATATGTCCAAGATAGTATATCTATATGTGAAGACCTCTCTTTCTTTATTACTTCCTATTAATTGCAACGATGACCAAAACTATGCTTGTCAACTCTCAACAACTTTTATTCATCATACTTTTTCTATGTGAGCTCATTACTCTCCATGAGATCCATATGATCTCTTTGTTTCTTTTTATTTCTTTCTCTTTTCTTTTATCCACTTAGGATCATGGCAAAATAATCAAGCCCTTGACTCAACACTAATCTTTATTATATAGCTCATGGACTCGATTACATAGAAGGATAATAAAGCAAAGCTCACAACTAGATCATGCCATAAACTTTATTCTACTAGATCAAAATACTACTAATAAGATCGAACTAAGGGAAACGGTAAAGATAAAAGTGATGGTGATACGATACTGGGGCACCTCCCCCAAGCTTGGCAGTTGCCAAGGGGAGTGCCCATACCCAGATACTCAATTCTTCTTTGTTGGAGGAGACAGTGGAGGTGTTGTTAATGATGGATAGTCGCACATCGGGCGTAGAAGGTCTTCTAACTTGCGGATAATGCCCTTGAGTGCGATGATATGCTCCTTCAACAAAATATTTTCACGTGTGTGATACTTATTTTGTATACGAGCCAACTCAATCATCTTCAAAGCTTCGATTTCTGTAGGGGTAAGAAGATTATGATCCAGTTGAAGGGTGTCTTCTGTTGCTGGAACTTGGTCCTCCACAGCCTTCTTGATCCCTTCATCCTTGTTGATCTCCATAGGTTCTTCTCTCTTCAGCTCTATCTTCATTAGCCAAGCATCATTGCCCTCATGGTTGGAGGAGGAGGGAGACGGCATAGTGCCTGGCCTTGACAACCCTGACAGAAAACAGCTCGAAACAAAGACATGAGATTTTTGCGTGATACGGGAGTCAAAACCTTCGGGAGAATATATAATGAATTTTTACCGACCAAAATACGTATCGTGCAAGGAAACGGAGTCCGGAAGGCACACGAGGTGCTCACGAGGTAGGGGGCGAGCCCAGGGGGTAGGGTGCACCCTCCACCCTCGTGGGGCCCTCGTGTCCTTTCTGGACTGCTACTTCATTTTCTATTTTTCTAAATATTCCAAAATGGAGAAATATTGCCTTAAAAATTGTTTTGGAGCCGGTTTACTTACCGTACCACATACCTATTCCTTTTCGGAGTCTGAAACATTCTGGAAACTGTCCCTTATGTATTCCTCCGGGGTTACGGTTTCAATAATATTGGTTTCAACATTTATGGGATTACCTGAGATATAATGTTTGATTCTTTGACCGTTTACCACCTTCGGATTCGTGCCTTCGAAGTTGTTGATTTTTATGGCACCGGAACGATAGACCTCCTCGTTAACATAGGGGCCTTCCCATTTAGAGAGAAGTTTCCCTGCAAAAAATCTTAAACGAGAGTTGTATAGCAATAAATAATCACCTACATTAAACTCACACTTGTGTATCCTTTTGTCATGCCATCTTTTAACCTTTTCTTTAAACAACTTGGCATTTTCATAAGCTTGGGTTCTCCATTCATCAAGTGAGCTAATATCAAATAACCTCTTTTCACCGGTAAGTTTAAAATCATAGTTGAGCTCTTTAATAGCCCAATATGCCTTATGTTCTAGTTCGAGAGGTAAGTGACATGCTTTTCCATATACCATTTTATACGGAGACATACCCATAGGATTTTTATATGCAGTTCTATAGGCCCATAATGCATCATCAAGTTTCTTGGACCAATTCTTTCTAGACCTATTGACAGTCTTTTGCAAAATTAATTTGAGTTCTCTATTACTCAATTCTACTTGACCACTAGATTGTGGGTGATACGGAGATGCAATTCTGTGATTGACGTCATATTTAGCAAGCATTTTACGGAAAGCACCATGAATAAAATGTGAACCACCATCAGTCATTAAATATCTAGGGACTCCAAACCTCGGAAAAATAACTTCTTTAAGCATTTTAATAGAAGTGTTATGATCAGCAGTACTAGTTCGAATAGCTTCTACCCACTTAGTAACGTAATCAACAACAACTAAAATATGTGTATATCCATTAGAGGCAGGAAAAGGTCCCATATAATCAAAGCCCCAAACATCAAACGGTTCAATAACAAGTGAATAATTCATAGGCATTTCTTGACGTCTACTAATATTACCAATTCTTTGACATTCATCACAAGATAGGACAAACTTACGGGCATCCTTGAAGAGAGTAGCCAATAGAAACCGGATTGCAATACCTTATGTGCAGTTCTATCTCCCGCGTGGTGTCCTCCATAAGTTTCGGAGTGGCACTTGTGTAGCATCTGTTCCTGTTCATGCTCAGGTACACAACATCTAATAACACCATCTACTCCTTCTTTATAAAGGTGTGGGTCATCCCAAATGTAATGTCTCAAATCATAGAAGAACTTTTTCTTTTGTTGGTATGTGAAGCTAGGTGGTATAAATTTAGCAACTATGTAATTAGCATAATTAGCATACCAAGGGGTACTATGAGAAGTACTTATGACATTTAATTGTTCATCAGGAAAGCTATCATCAATAGGTAGTGGGTCATCAAGAACATTCTCTAACCTAGATAAGTTGTATGCAACGGGGTTCTCAGCTCCTTTTCTATCAACAATATGCAAATCAAATTCTTGTAGCAAGAGAACCCATCTAATAGGTCTAGGTTTAGCATCTTTCTTCTCCATAAGATATTTAATAGCAGCATGATCAGTGTGGATAGTTACTTTAGAATCAACAATATAAGGTCTGAACTTATCACAAGCAAATACAACTGCTAAAAGTTCTTTTTCAGTAGTAGCATAATTTATTTGAGCATTGTCTAGAGTCTTACTAGCATAATGGATAACATTTAATTTCTTATCAATTCTTTGTCCTAGAACAGCACCTACAGCATAATCGCTAGCATCACACATAATTTCAAAGGGTAAATTCCAATCAGGTGGCTGAACAATAGGTGCAGAGACTAATGCTTTCTTAAGTATTTCAAATGCTTCTACACAATCATCATCAAAGACAAATGGTATATCTTTTTCTAATAAATTAGTCAGAGGCCGAGAAATTTTTGAGAAGTCCTTAATGAACCTCCTATAAAATCCGGCGTGACCAAGGAAACTTCTTATACCTTTGATGTCCTTGGGACATGGCATCTTTTCAATAGCATCAACCTTGGCTTTATCAACTGCAATACCTCTTTCAGAAAATTTATGCCCCAAGACAATACCCTCATTAACCATAAAGTGGCACTTTTCCCAATTCAAGACAAGATTAGTTTCTTCACATCTCTGCAAAACTCAATCAAGATTGCTCAAGCAATCATCAAAAGAAGATCCATAGACAGAAAAATCGTCCATGAAAACCTCACAAATCTTTTCACAAAAGTCAGAGAATATAGCCATCATGCATCTTTGAAAGGTAGCAGGTGCATTACATAAACCAAAAGGCATACGTCTATAAGCAAAAGTACCAAAAGGGCATGTAAAAGTAGTCTTTGATTGATCTTTAGCCGACACAGGTATTTGAGAGAAACCAGAATAACCATCTAGAAAGCAGTAATGTGTATGTTTGCATAATCTTTCTAGCATTTGATCAATAAAAGGTAAGGGGTAATGATCTTTCTTAGTAGCCTTATTTAATTTGCGGAAATCAATTACCATCCTATAACCTGTAATAATTCTTTGTGGAATCAATTCATCTTTATCATTATGAACAACAGTAATACCTCCCTTCTTAGGGACACAATGAATAGGACTTACCCACTGACTATTAGCAACGGGATAAATTATACCTACCTCCAGAAGCTTTAGTATTTCTTTTCTTACCACTTCTTTCATTTTAGGACTCAGACGTCGTTGAGGATCACGAATTGGTTTGGTATCTGCTTCCAAATTTATTTTATGTTGACATAGAGTGGGGCTAATGCCCTTAAGATCATCAAGAGTATATCCAATAGCAGCACGGTGCTTCTTCAGAGTTTTCAATAATCTTTCTTCTTCATGCTCTGAAAGGTTAGCACTAATAATAACATGATATATCTTCTTTTCATCAAGATAAGCATATTTAAGATTATCAAGCAACGGTTTAAGCTCAAACACGGGATCACCCTTAGGTGGAGGGGGATCCCCTAGGATTTCAACAGGAAAATTGTGTTTCAGCATAGATTCCCGTTTAAAGAATACTTCATCTATTTCCCTTCTTTCATTCATAAACATATCATTCTCGTGGTCTAGCAAATATTGTTCTAAAGGATCACTAGGAGGTACGGCAATAGAAGCAAGACCAATAATTTCATCCTTACTAGGCAATTCTTCTTCACGGTGTTGTTTACTAAATTTAGAGAAATTAAATTCATGAGTCATATCATCTAAGCCGACAGTAACAACATTCCTAGTGCAATCTATGGTAGCATTAACAGTATTTAAGAAGGGTCTACCAAATATAATGGGACAAAAGCTATCTTGTGGGGAACCAAGAACAAGAAAATCAGCAGGATATTTAGTTTTCCCACACAAGACTTCAACATCTCTCACAATTCCCATTGGTGAAATAGTATCTCTATTAGCAAGTTTAATTATGACATTAATATCTTCTAACTCAATAGGTGCAATGTCATGCATAATTTCATTGTATAAGTCAATAGGTATTGCACTAGCACTAGCACCCATATCACATAAGCCATGATAACAATGATCTCCTATTTTAACAGAAATAACAGGCATGCCTATCACAGGTCTAGGTTTATCTGTATCATGGGGTTTAGCAATTCTAGCAGTTTCATCACAGAAATAAATAACATGCCCATCTATATTATCAGACAAGAGATCTTTAACAATAGCAATATTAGGTTCAACTTTAACTTGCTCAGGAGGTGTGTATGTTTTAATATTGCTTTTACGAACCACAGTTGAAGCTTTAGCATGATCCTTTATCCTAACAGGGAAAGGTGGTTTCTCAACATAAGAAGTAGGAACAATAGGATCATTATAAGTGACAATCTTTTCTTCAACTTTAATAGGTGCAGCTACTTTTACTTCTATGGGAGGATGATATTTAAACCACTTCTCCTTAGGGAGATCAACATAAGTAGCAAAAGATTCACAGAAAGAAGCTACTATCTCAGAATCAAGTCCATATTTAGCGCTAAACTTACGGAAAATATCGGTATCCATAAAAGATTTAACACAATCAAACTTAGGTGTCATACCTGACTCCTTCCATTGTCGAGGTCCCAATCTTCAGATTTGTGTTTAATTTGATCCAATAAATCCCATCTAAATCCAATAGTCCTCATCATGCATAAAAGAGCCAGCACAAGAAGTATCGAGCATGGTGCGATTATTCCCAGAAAGCCGAGCATAAATTTTTTGAAGAATTGTTTCTCTTGGAAGCTCATGATTGGGGCATGAATATAACATTGATTTAAGCCTCCCCCAAGCTTGAGCGATGCTTTCTCCTTCGCGAGGCTATATATATAATTGCGATCACGATGAACAAGATGCATAGGATAATACTTTTGATGAAATTCCAATTTCAATCTTCTATAGTTCCATGATCCCATATCATCACATAGCCTATACCATGTCAATGTGTCTCCCTTCAAACATAAAGGGAAGACCTTCTTCTTAGCAACATCATCGGGAATACCCGCAAGCTTAAATAATCCACAAACTTCATCCACATATATTAGGTGTTCATCAGGATGCTTTGTTCCATCTCCTGTAAAAGGATTAGCTAGCAGTTTTTCTATTATACTCGAAGGATACTCATAAGGAATTTAATTTTCAATAGGTTCAGTAGGTTGAGGAGCAACTCTTTTCTCTACTGGTCGGGGTGAAGATACCCCGAACAAGCCCCTCAGAGGATTACTTTCCATAGTAACAAGTGACAGTAAATTTCAGCACACTATAAATTTTTTCTTACCAAATTCCACCTACCAAAGGCGCTTCACTCCCCGGCAACGGCGCCAGAAAAGAGTCTTGATGACCTACAAGTATAGGGGATCTATCGTAGTCCTTTCGATAAGTAAGAGTGTCGAACCCAATGAGGAGCAGAAGGAAATGATAAACGGTTTTCAGCAAGGTATTCTCTGCAAGTACTGAAATAAGTGGTATCAGATAGTTTTGTGATGAGATAATTTGTAACGAGCAACAAGTAACAAAAGTAAATAAAGTGCAGCAAGGTGGCCCAATCCTTTTTGTAGCAAAGGACAAGCCTGGACAAACTCTTATATAAGGAAAAGCGCTCCCGAGGACACATGCGAATATCGTCAAGCTAGTTTTCATCATGTTCATATGATTCGCGTTCGGTACTTTGATAATTTGTTATGTGGGTGGACCGGTGCTTGGGTGCTGTTCTTACTTGAACAAGCATCCCACTTATGATTAACCTCTATTGCAAGCATCCGCAACTACAACAAAAGTATTAAGGTAAACCTAACCATAGCATGAAACATATGGATCCAAATCAGCCCCTTACGAAGCAACGCATAAACTAGGGTTTAAGATTCTGTCACTCTAGCAACCCATCATCTACTTATTACTTCCCAATGTCTTCCTCTAGGCCCAAATAATGGTGAAGTGTTATGTAGTCGACGTTCACATAACACCACTAGAGACTAGACAACATTCATCTCATCAAAATATCGAATGAATACCAAATTCACATGACTAGTAATAGCAAGACTTCTCCCTTGTCCTCAGGAACAAACGTAACTACTCACAAAGCATATTCATGTTCATAATCAGAGGGGTAATAATATGCATAAAGGATCTGAACATATGATCTTCCACCAATTAAACCAACTAGCATCAACTACAAGGAGTAATTAACACTACTAGCAACCTACTAGCACCAATCCCGGACTTGAAGACAAGAATTGGATACAAGAGATGAACTAGGGTTTTGAGATGAGATGGTGCTGATGAAGATGTTGATGGAGATTGCCCTCTCCTGATGAGAGGAGCGTTGGTGATGAGGATGGCGATGATTTCCCCCTCCGGGAGGGAAGTTTCCCCGACAGAACAGCTCTGCCGGAGCTCTAGATTGGATCCACCAAGGTTCCACCTCGTGGCGGCGGAGTTTCATCCCGAAAAGTTGCTTCTGATTTTTTTCTCGACGAAAGACTTCATATAGGAGAAGATGGTCATCGGAGAGCCACCAGGGGGCCCACGAGGTAGGGGGCGCGCCCTAGGGGGGGCACCCCCCGCCCTCGTGAGCAGGGTGTGGGCCCCCCGGTCTTCATCTTTGGCGAGCATTTTTCATTATTTATTATAAGGTGTTCCATGGAGTTTCAGGACTTTTGGAGTTGTGCAGAATAGGTCTCTAATATTTGCTCCTTTTCCAGCCCAGAATTCCAACTGCCGGCATTCTCCCTCCTTATGTAAACCTTGTAAAATAAGAGAGAATAGCCATAAGTATTGTGACATAATGTGAAATAACAGCCCATAATGCAATAAATATCGATATAAAAGCATGATGCAAAATGGACGTATCAATAACCCATGCAGAAGGCTAGGATTGGCAGAGTCAGAACTATCGAATGAAGAACTCGTCAAGATCACTCTTGTTGTAATCTTTTCGTTCAGAGAATGCCTGCCTTAATGGTTCATGGTATTGGCAGAATGATATACCACGGACCGCAAGACTATCACAAAAGGTTACTAATATCCTAAAGGTACGAGCAACACTATCAACATGAAGTAAGTAGGGTGAATCTCGGGTTCAGGAACCTAGAAATAGAATGCCTACTACTAAATGGCATCACGGGATGCTTTTGAGAATGATGGCCAGAATCATCACACTGGGGATACAAAACATGGCTGGATTACTAGGTGATTCTCTAATATGCCTGGGGTCATAATAATAGCTCCAACATATATGTCGAGGCAAAGGAGCAACTCAACCCATCAATTAGTATGGTTAATGTGGCCTAAAAGGACATCGGGGACAGGAGGAAAAGATTTGCAAATGCATTAGATTATTTAGAAACCTAGGATGACTCGGACAGCATAACAGTTGTAAATGGTTAAAAAGACTTAAGCCATGCTAAAAAATGGTGGCATAATCACTCAACATCACAATATCAAGGTTCTGAGATCAACTGTCAACACACAGAAGTAGTAGGAACTGAACTGGGGCTTGAAACCATCAATCCTATAAGTCTATGGATTAGTAACACGTGATCCTGATAGAAAGAAGAGAAAGCCTAGTTTCTTAACCCCATAGAAAAGAAGAGGGTGACTCAGATCAGAAGCACATGAGGTATAAGGAGTAAAAAGAGCCTTACGTTCCCTTCCATAATCAATTCCGTTATATAACTAAAGAATTTCTAGACTCAACTTCGACCAGTTTGGCTTGATAATCCTATAGGCAGTCAGGATCTGATACCAAAGCTGTTAGGACCCCGATCCTAAGCCACATTGATCTGGCATGTAACACATCATATCACTTTGCGGCCTCACGCACGGTATTCCCACGGGTGCCAACTTACCTGGCCCGGTACTGTTTGCGCCTTTTGGCTCACGTATATGATAGTGTCGCTAGCATCCATATGACAGAGAACCCAGGACGACATGACTAGTCGTGAACCCAAAGTGGCGCTAACTTACGGGGACAGGCATACATGAACCAGCATCGAACATGTCGGTCATCAGCGTGTGCATCCGGGCTGTAGCAACCGGGCTAACAGGACTCCGGGAACCCGGGCTGTAGCAGGCTAACAGGACTCCGAAAGACACCGCATGACATTTCCCGAAGGGACAAACACAGGATCGAAGAAGGACACATGCCGGCCAGTCTAAGTGTTCCGGAGCAGTAGCAACTGGGCTAACCGGACTCCGGTAAACCGGGATGTAGCAGACTACCATGGCTCAGTGGAAGCACTAGACTACATTTCCCCAAAAGAGAGGCTACCAAGGATAGACAACTAGGTTGTCAGATCCCACACATACCAAACATTTCAATCATACACACAATATGCTCGATATGTGTAAATACAACATGGCATCACAACAAAACTCTATGACTCAAGTATTTATTCATTAGACTCTGAGGAGCCAAGTATTACAAACATGGGTCTCATGACCAAACATACAGAGCATACAAGCAACAAGCGGAAGCATAAACATGTTGAGTTCAGACAACTACAGATGAAAAAGGTTGAGAAGCCTGACTATCTACAAGACCCTCCCAAGGGTACAAGATCATAGCTGAGGTAACAGGCTAAACGTCGAAGTCCACATCATACTACTAGTGAGACTGAACTCTCTTTGCAAAAACATAAATTAAGAAAACGTGAGTACAAATGTACCCAGCAAGACTTACATCAAAACTATCTACATATGCATCAGTATCAACAAAGGGGGTGGTGGAGTTTAACAGCGGAAGACAGCTTTGACGTAGTGGCTATCCTGAACTACGACCGCAAGTAACTCTTTTGAGGTGGCGCACACGAGTCCACATATTCACCATATCAATACACCACTATGGATCCGCTCCCGTCTCCCTACGAGAAGGCCATCCATAGCAATCACGCTTATCTTGCGCATTTTAGAGTATCCACTTTCACTTGTTTATGAACTGTACAGGCAACCCAGAAGTCCTTTACCACAGACACGGCTATTCGAATAGATGATGTTAACCCTGCAGGGGTGTACTTCTTCACACAGGCTCTCGCCACTTACCACCATGTACATGTCGTGTATCTCGGCAACCTTCAAGCGGAAGCCTGGCGAGGGAGTCGGCCACGACCTGACTAACCACACAAGTCTCTAGTCCAGGTTTATCGCCTATTTGGGTTCCATCCGCAAGGAGATCCGACCGGGGTGTCACTCACGGCCCCAAATGATGTGTGCAGGGTTCCCAAGCCCAGCTCGACTGATGGATCTACGCTTGGTACTCCGTGCCATGGTGCCTAGTCTGTCCCAAGCCCACCTATATAGGGTGCCACTTGGTAGACTACTAACACAACCTACAAACATCAGAAACTAGTTGCAACTCCTGGACAGAGATCAGGTTGATTAATAAGTCAAGAGAGCTTGGAGTGCCCGGAGCTCAATGTGTGGTAGTAGCTGTTCATGGATCACAAACACAGAACTCAGTTCCTAAGGACGGTTTCAATGAGACAACCCACCATGTACTCCTACATGGCCTCTCACCGCTACCTTTACCAAATCGTGTTCACACACTTAGCTCTCAATAGTAGGACATGTTCACCACATTCCAATTCATTCCCGATGAATCATACCT
Organism: Triticum urartu; assembly: GCF_056163025.1. Taxonomy (NCBI): domain Eukaryota; kingdom Viridiplantae; phylum Streptophyta; class Magnoliopsida; order Poales; family Poaceae; genus Triticum; species Triticum urartu. The sequence goes on along the minus strand of NC_141879.1, from coordinate 224,017,119 downwards.
GACTCAACTCTAAGCAGTAGCAGGCATGACAACAAGCACGACTGAGTAGGCACATCAGGGCTCAAACAACTCCTACTCATGCTAGTGGGTTTCATCTATTTACTGTGGCAATGACAGGTCATGCAGAGGAAAGGGGTTCAACTACCGCAGCATGTAATAGTTGAATTGTTGTTGTCCTAATGCAGTAAAAGAGAGCAAGAGCGAGAGAGTGGGATTGTATCGGAATGAACAAGGGGGTTTTGATTGCATGGCACTTCCGAAGATAGTATAGCTCTTCATCGGTGTCATCGATCACAATGTCGAAACCACGTCTACTGAGGGGGGGGGACAATTACCGGCAACAGAGAGGAAACACAATCAATGCAATGCAAAAATATGATGCATGATCATGACATGGCAATATGTTGTCATTTGAGCTAATGCAACTAGCAATGATTTAAATGAAGTTGGTTTGAACCAAAGGTTCAAATTCAAACTCCATATGTGAAATTCAAATGGCATTTATTTGTTTTGTCCAATTCAGCAGCTATAAGTTGTGCTAACATGCATTAAAGTGCCATAAACAAATTCTTTGGATTTTTCTGATCATTTTTCATATATAACTCTTTTCAATCTGAGTTATAAATTATTTTCTATGATTTTTTGAAGTTTTAACTATTTTCTGGAATTTCCTGGTTATTGAAAATACCAGAAAAGCTTTATGGCGCCAGCAAGGTCAACAGTGACGTCAGCAGGTCAACTGACCCGGTCCTGGTCAAACCTGACCTGTCGGGCCAACTGATTAGTGATAGAGGTGCTAATCCCGCGTTGACTCGAGCTTTGACTTGATGCAGGGCCCATTGTCAGTGGCTGTGGGGTGGTTAGCTGGCACTGATTAGCACTAATCACGCGGCCACGTCGGCACGACCGGGGATTATCCACTGGCGACCTTGACAGACGGCGGAGTCACACTGGAATCGCTACTCCGGCGATGGTTTGATGCGCGGGAGGGCTCTGCGGGTTCCTGGCGTTGTGGCGCTTCTAGTGGTGGTGGCGGGCGGTGCTGGGGTGGCTGGGAACGACGGCGGCGAGCATGTCTGCGACGGCCGGAGTTCGGACGTTGACCGTTCCGATGTTGCAGGGCACGGCAGGAGCAACGGGTAGTTGCTACGGCCTCGTGGTGACGCGCTCGGTTTCGAGCTCGATTGGACGTGGCCACGATGGTGAGGGGCTCAGGCGGCGGCGTGATTTGGTCGGCTACAGGGCGTAATGAGCTCGGGGAAGAGGGGGTTTCGACGCGAAAGCTCATAGTGGTTGCAGAGGGCATCGACGCGGGCTCGGGGAAGGCCAGATGGCGATGTATGGCTGGCGGCGATCTCAGCCGACCAAGGAGGAAAACAGCGGTGTTGGAGGTGCCGCAGAGATTCTAGCGCCGCGTGACTCGGTGGAGAGGATGAAGATGGTGAGGCGGAGACACCTGGGATGGAGAGGGAGCGAGGGAGTGGCTGTGGCCGCGGCGGTGCACGGCGGCGCTCTCTGATGCGTTCTGGTCCGGGCGGGAGAGAGAGCACAGGAGAGGGAAGGCACGGAAGGAGAGTGAGGGGGTAAGGGGTTGGCGCGTGGCGGCTCCAGGAGCCTCTTCTGTGTCGGCAGAAGCAGGAGGTGGCCGCACGGGTGCCAGCGCGCGGCGAGCACGCGCCCTCCTGCCCACTGGCAGGAGGTGGAGGATGACTGACAGAGGGGCCAGTGGGCTGGGCCTCTGCTGGGCCGCCAGGTAAGCCCAGGTGAGGTTCCCCCCTCTCTATCATTTCTTTGATGTTTTCTATTTTCTGTAATTTGTTAGATTTGATTTGAAGCATCAAATCATTTAGAACTTTCAGTAAATTTTTATGTGAGCTCAGGAAACTAGTCCAAGGCCACATGCAAACTTACAAAAATTATTTGAATTTTATCACTTATATAACAAAAATAAGTCCAACTCAAATATGTTATTGATTTAATTCAAAGGCCCAAAATAAATATTTTAAAGCCTCCAAAAATATTGGTTTGAATTTTATTCTTGCCAATATTTGTCAAGGTTTAATAGGAACATTTTCTTGGGCTTCTTTGAGAAGATTTTAATGTTGATCATTTTTAAAAGGTTTCTGAGGCTTTGAAAATTCCTCAATTCAAATTTCATTTGAATTTAAACATGATGACATGAAGATCAAGCAAAGACAACAGTGGCTGAGCTAGGGCTGTGACAGGATCACAACCCACATCTAGCATAGCAACATGGAGAAGGGTGTAGCTCTAACTTATGGAACACCAACATAGCTAAACTAGGCATGCTAGGCTAACATGTAAAGCATTTATATCATGTGGCAAAATAAGGCTATGCATCTGATGACCCACAAGTATAGGGGATCAATTGTAGCTCTTTTCGATAAGTAAGAGTGTCGAACCCAACAAGGAGCAAAAGGAAATGACAAGTGGTTTTCAGCAAGGTAATGTCTACAAGTGTTGAAATGATAAGTAATAGAGTAGTTTGATAGCAAGATAATTTGTAATGAGCAAATAACGATAATAGTACCAAAAGTGCAGCAAGGTAACCCAATCCTTTTGAGGCAAAGGGCAGGCCAAAACGGTCTCTTATGATAAGCAAAGCGTTCTTGAGGGTACACGGGAATTTCATCTAGTCACTTTCACCATGTTGGTTCGATTTGTGTTTGCTACTTTGATAATTTGATTTGTGGGTGGACCGGTGCTTAGGTGTTGTTCTTAATTGAACAAACCTCCTATTTATGATTAACCCTCCCGCAAGCACCGCAACTACGAGAAAAGTATTAAGAATACATTCTAACCATAGCATTAAACTTTTGGATCCAATCGGTCCCTTACGGAATAGCGCATAAATTGAGGTTTAAGCTTTTGTCACTCTCGCAACCCATCATCTAATTGCTACTCCACAATGCATTCCCTTAGGCCCAAATATGGCGAAGTGTCATGTAGTCGACATTCACATGACACCACTAAGGGAATCACAACATACATACTATCAAAATATCAAACACACATCAAGTTCACATGATTACTTGCAACATGATTTCTCCCGTGAACTCAAGAACAAAAGTAACTACTCACAAATGATAAACATGCTCATGATCAGAGGGGTATTAAATAGTATATTGGATCTGAACATATAATCTTCCACCAAATAAACCATATAGTAATCAACACTACTAGTCACCCACAAGAACCAATCTATAGTTCCGGTAACAAGATTAAACACAAGAGATGAACTAGGGTTTGAGATGAGATGGTGTTGTTGAAGATATTGATGGAGATTGCCCTCCCCAAGATGGGAGAGTTTTTGGTGATGATGATGACGATGATTTCCCCCTTCGGGAGGGAAGTTCCCCCGGCGGAATCGCTCCCCCGGAGGGCCAAAGTGCTCCTGCCCAAGTTTCGCCTTGAGACGACGGCGCTCCGTCCAGAAAGTCCCCTCCTTATTTTTTCTAGGTCAAAATGACTTATATACTAGAAGATGGGCACCGGAGGTGGGCCTGGGTGAGCACAACCCACCAGGGCACGCCTGGGCTCCCTGGCGCACCCAGGTGGGTTGTGCCGACCTGGTGGGCCTCCTCTGGTACTTATTTGCTCCAATATTCATCGTATATTCCATAAAATTTCTTCGTGTAGTTTTAGCCTGTTTGGAGTTGTGTAGAATAGGTAGCCTCACGTAGCTTTTCCAGGTCCAGATTCCCAGCTGCCGAAATTCTCCCTCTTTGTGTGTACCCAGGCCCAGTCCTGATGGGGGGGCAGGGGGCAGCCGCCCCGGGCCCCCGAGACAGAAGGGGCCCCAGATAAGTGTGCTTCTCTAAATCAAGCATGCAGTTATAAATAAATTAAAAAAACGATGTTCCATGTTCCGCCGTGTGTGGCCCGGCACAAGTAGATCGCTATAAGCACACAACAAGGACTCCTGAAATCTAAAATCTAGAGCGACGCATCACTGGCCGCCAATCACGGACGCCGCTCGCGCCGAAGACTTGCACAGATCTAGCACCCGGTGGGAGACGGTTCAATTGCGATTTTGCCTAATCGCTTCATGGGCTTACGACACCATCGCCTTGCCTGATCACATCGCCATTAGTTCATCTCCTTGCAGCGAATGCAGCCACGACGGCCGCGAGGAACAGGCTAGGCGAACAGGATCCATGAGGCCACAGGTCCGCCCGATGGCAGTCGATAGTGTTCCGCTGTTCGCGCAACCACGTTACGAATGGCAGAGAAGGTTAGCCTAATAGCCTATAAGTGCCTTGATGATATACATAAATTCATAGATGACATTGATATTGCGTCCTTTTTATTGCAACAGGACAATGATGAAGGACTGGATGGACACTGTTGAGTGATATATCTTATTCAGCTTGGTGCATTCGCATCTTGCGAGTTTGACTTTATATTCGGTAAGAAATATTTTTAGATAGCCCACCACTCACGCCGAATGGTTATTGATTGAGTACTGTTGTAGCTACTTACTAGTTTTGATTTACCAGTTGTTTCTTTAAATTTTGGCATGTTCATCTAATCTATATATATACATCGTGCAATTTTATCCATTGAGAAGAAATTGCTGGAATAGGGTTAATTAGTAACGTTGCATTTCAGAATGTTGTGATTTTAAGGTAATATGTATAAATTGTTCGATGCAATATTGATGCATTTGAAATGTTTTTGACAATATATTAGCATATTGGCTATTATGTCATCATTATATTAAAGGGCCCCTTATTTTATTTTCGCCCCGGGCCCCCAAAATGTCAGGACCGGCCCTGTGTGTACCTTGCAAATTATGAGAGAAAAGGCAGTAGAATTACTCCAAAAAGCATTATTATGTGTAAAAACATCCTAAATAACAGTAGGAAAACATGATGCAAAATGGACGTATCAGCATCTTAGTAGGATGTACCACACAACACTAGTGACAATACCTAATGAAGGAAGTAGAGAGAAAGAATAGGCGATATCAGATTGATCAAGGGGGTTTGCTTGCCTAGAAGAAGCAGATGCAGGAACAAAGTAAATAATGGCAATGAAATGCAGCACAAAATGCATGTCATGGAAAAATGTGATGATAATGTGCTCTAATGCATTATTAGACATTTTAATTAAACAGGGGGAAATATTTGGGAATATATCCCAAATTTAAACACTATTCTATATTGATCTAGATGCAAAATATCACGATTCATCATATTAGAGTGGTTTGTCATGCCTGCAAATGACATATTCCTATTCCTTATATTTTTCTGATCAATTTTCATATTTAAATTATTTTCATCTCGGTTATAGATTATTTTCTATGAGTTTGCAAAGTTTAATTGAATTTCTAGAATTTCATTATTTATTTTAATTCGCAATATTAATTGGATAATTGCTAAGTGTACCTAGAAAGTGCACCCAGCTGAGTGCTACATGTTGGGGAAAGCAGTAATTTCAAAAATTTCCTACGCACATGCAAGATCATGGTGATGCATAGCAACGAGAGGGGAGAGTATTATCTACGTACCCTCGTAGACCGTAAGCGAAAGCGTTGTGACAACGCGGTTGATGTAGTCGTACGTCTTCATGATCCGACCGATCCTAGTACCGAAAGTACGGCACCTCCGCAATCTGCACACGTTCAGCTCAGTGACGTCCCACGAACTCACGATCCGGCAGAGTGTCAAGGGAGAGCTTCGTCAGCACAACGACGTGATGGCGGTGATGATGATGCTCCCGGAACAGGGCTTCGCCTAAGCACCGCTACGATATGACCGAGGTGGATTATAGTGGAGGGGGGCACCGCACACGGCTAAGAGATCAATGATCAACTTGTGTGTCTATGGGGTGCCCCCTCCCCCATATATAAAGGAGTGGAGGAGGGGGAGGGTCGACCCTCCTATGGCGCGTCCTACTCCCACCGGGAGTAGGATTCCCCCCTTTCCATGTAGTAGGAGTAGGAGAAGGAAGGACGAAAGAGGGAGAAGGAAAGGGGGGCGCCCCCCTTCCTAGTCCAATTCAGACCAGAGGGGGAGGGGCGCACGGCCTGCCCTGGCAGCCTCTCATCTCTTTCCACTAAGGCCCATAAGGCCCATTAAACTCCCCGGGGGGTTCCGGTAACGCCCCGGTACTCTGGTATATGCCCGAACTTTACTTGAAACCCTTCCAATGTCCAAACATAGTCGTCCAATATATTGATCTTTATGTCTCGACCATTTCGAGACTCCTCGTCATGTCCGTGATCAAATTCGGGACTCCGAAATACCTTCGGTACATCAAAACACATAAACTCATAATATTGATCATCACCGAACGCTAAGCGTGCGGACCCTATGTGTCCAAGAACTATGTAGACATGACAGAGACATGTCTCCGGTCAATAACCAATAGCGGAACCTGGATGCTCATATTGGTTCCTACATATTCTATGAAGATCTTTATCGATCAAACCGCATAACGATATACGTTGTTCCCTTTGTCATCGGTATGTTACTTGCCTGAGATTCGATCGTCGGTATCTCAATACCTAGTTCAATCTCGTTACCGGTAAGTCTCTTTACTCGTTCCATAATGCAACATCCCGTAACTAACTCATCAGTCACATTGCTTGTAAGGCTTATAGTGATGTGCATTACCGAGAGGGCCTAGAGATACCTCTCCGACAATCGGAGTGACAAATCCTAATGTCGATCTATGCCAACTCAACAAACACCATAGGATACACCTGTAGAGCACCTTTATAATCACCCAGTTACGTTGTGACGTTTGGTAGCACACAAAGTGTTCCTCTGGTATCTGGGAGTTGCATGATCTCATAGTCATAGGAACATGTATAGTTATGGAGAAAGCAATAGCAATAAACTAAACGATCATCGTGCTAAGCAAACGGATGGGTCAAGTCAATCACATCATTCTCTAATGATGTGATCCCATTAATCAAATGACAACTCATGTCTATGGTTAGGAAACATAACCATCACTGATTCAACGAGCTAGTCAAGTAGAGGCAAACTAGTGACACTCTGTTTGTCTATGTATTCACACATGTACTAAGTTTCCAGTTAATACAATTCTAGCATGAATAATAAACATTTGTCATGATATAAGGAAATATAAATAACAACTTTATTATTGCCTCTAGGGCATATTTCCTTCAGTCTCCCACTTGCACTAGAGTCAATAATTTAGGTCACATCGTCATGTGATTTTAACACCAATAGTTCACATCTTTATGTGAATAGTTCACATCTCCATGTGACTAACACTCAAAGGGTTTACTAGAGTCCATAATCTAGTTCACATCGCTATGTGATTAACACCCAAAGAGTGATCATGTTTTGCTTATGAGAGAAATTTAGCCAACGGGTCTGCCACATTCAGAGCCGTATGTATTTTGCAAATTTTCTATGTCTACAATGCTTTGCACGGAGCTACTCTAGCTAATTGCTCCCACTTTCAATATGTATCTAGATCGAGACTTAGAGTCATCTAGATCACTGTCAAAGCTTGCATCGATGTAACTCTTTACGATGAACTCTTTGTCACCTCCATAACCGAGAAACATTTCCTTATTCCACTAAGGATATTTTTGACCGATGCCCAGTGATCCACTCCTGGGTCACTATTGTACCCTCTTGCCAAACTTACGGTGAGGCACACAATAGGTCTAGTACACAGCATAGCATACTTTATAGAATCTATGACTAAGGCATAGGGAATGACTTTTCATTCTCTTTCTATTTTCTGCCGTGGTCGGGTTTTGAGTCTTTACTCAACTTTACACCTTGCAACACAAGTAAGAACTCCTTCTTTGACTGTTCCATTTTGAACTACTTCAAAATCTTGTCAAGGTATGTACTCATTGAAAATTTATCAAGCGTCTTGATCCATCTCTATAGATCTTGATACTCAATATGTATGTAGCTTCATCGAGGTTTTCCTTTGAAAAACTCCTTTAAAATACTCCTTTATGCTTTCGAGAAAATTTTACATTATTTCCGATCAACAATATGTCATTCACATATACTTATCAGAAATGTTGTAGTGCTCCCACTCAACTTTTTGTAAATACAGGCTTCACCGCAAGTCTATATAAAACCATATGCTTTGATCACTTTATCAAAGCATATATTCCAACTCCAAGATGCTTGCACCAATCCATAGATGGATCGCTGGAGCTTGCTCACTTTGTTAGCACCTTTAGGATCGACAAAACCTTCTGGTTGCATCATATACAACTCTTCTTTAAGAAATCCATTAAGGAATGCAGTTTTGACATCCATTTGCCAGATTTCATAAAATGCGGCAACTGCTAACATGATTCGGACAAACTTTTAAGCATCGATACGAGTGAGAAAATCTCATCGTAGTCAACACCTTGAACTTGTCGAAAACATTTTTCGACAATTCGAGCTTTGTAGATAGTAACACTACTAACAGCGTCCGTCTTCCTCTTGAAGATCCATTTATTCTCAATGACTCACCGATCATCGGGCAAGTCAATCAAAGTCCATACTTTGTTCTCATACATGGATCCCATCTCAGATTTCATGGCCTCAAGCCATTTTGCGGAATCTGGGCTCATCATCGCTTCCTCATAGTTCGTAGGTTCGTCATGGTCAAGTAACATGACTTCCAGAACAGGATTACCGTACCACTCTGGTGCGGATCTTACTCTGGTTGACCTATGGGGTTCGGTAGTAACTTGATCAGAAGTTTCATGATCATCATCATTAGCTTCCTCACTTACTGGTGTAGGAATCACTGGAACTGATTTCAGTGATGAACTACTTTCCAACAAGGGAGCAGGTACAGTTACCTCATCAAGTTCTACTTCCTCCCACTCACTTCTTTCGAGAGAAAATCCTTCTCTAGAAAGGATCCATTCTTAGCAACGAATATCTTGCCTTCGGATCTGTAATAGAAGGTGTACCCAACAGTTTCTTTTGGGTATCCTATGAAGACACATTTCTCTGATTTGGGTTCGAGCTTATTAGGTTGAAACTTTTTCACATAAGCATCACAGCCCCAAACCTTAAGAAACGACAACTTAGGTTTCTTGCTAAACCACAATTCATATGGTGTCGTCTCAGCGGATTTAGATGGTGCCCTATTTAATGTGAATGCAGCTGTCTCTAATGCATAACCCCAAAACGATAGTGGTAAATCGGTAAGAGACGTCATAAATCACACCATATCTAATAAAGTACGATTATGACGTTCGAACACACCATTATGCTGTGGTGTTCCAGATGGCGTGAGTTGCGAAACTATTCCACATTGTTTCAAATGAAGACCAAACTCGTAAATCAAATATTCGCCTCCACGATCAGATCGTAGAAACTTTATTTTCTTGTTATGATAATTTTCGACTTCACTCTGAAATTCTTTGAACTTTTTGAATGTTTCAGACTTATGTTTCATTAAGTAGATATACCCATATCTGCTCAAATCATCTTTGAAGGTCAGAAAATATCGATACCCGCCGCGAGCCTCAACACTTACCGGATTGCATACATCAGTATATATTATTTCCAATAAGTCAGTTGCTCACTCTATTGTTCCGGAGAATGGAGTCTTAGTCATCTTGCCCATGAGGCATGGTTCGCAAGCATCAAGTGATTCATAATCAAGTGATTCCAAAAGTCCATCAGCATGGAGTTTGTTCATGCGCTTTACACCAATATGACCTAAACGATAGTGCCACAAAGAGGTTGGACTATCATTATTAACTTTGCATCTTTTGGCTTCAATATTATGAATATGTGTATCACTATGATCGAGATTCAATAAACCATTCACCTTGGGTGTATGACCACAGAAGGTTTTATTCATGTAAACGGAATAACAATTATTCTTTGACTTAAATGAATAACCATATTGCAATAAACATGATCCAATCATATTATGCTCAACACAAACACCAAATAACATTTATTTTAGGTTCAACACTAATCCAGAAGGTAAAGGGAGTGTGCGATGGTGATCTGATCAACCTTGGAATCATTTCCAACACACATCGTCACCTCGTCCTCAACTAGTCTTTGTTTATTTTGCAACTCCCGTTTCGAGTTACTACTGTTAGCAACTAAACTAGTATCAAATACCGAGGGGTTTGCTATAAACACTAGTAAAGTACACATCAATAACATTTATATCAAATATACCTTTGTTCACTTTGCCATCCTTCTTATCCGCCAAGTATCTAGGGTAGTTCTAGTTCTAGTGACCATTCCCTTTGTAGTAGAAGCACTCAGTTTCAGGCTTGGGTCTAGCTTTGGGCTTCTTTATGGGAGTGGCAACTTGCTTTGCCATTATTCTTGAAGTTCCCTTTCTTTCCCTTACCCTTTTACTTGAAACTAGTGGTCTTGTCAACCATCAATACTTGATGCTTTTTCTTGATTTCTACCTTCGTCGATTTGAGCATCGCGAAGAGCTTTGGGAATCATTTCCGTTATCCCTTGCATATTATAGTTCATCACGAAGTTCTAGTAACTTGGTGATAGTGACTAGAGAACTCTGTCAATCACTATCTTATCAGGAAGATTAACTCCCACTTGATTCAAGTGATTGAAGTACTCAGACATTCTGAGCACATGCTCATTCATTGAGCTATTCTCCTCCATCTTGTAGGCAAAGTACTGTCAGAGGTCTCATACCTCTTGACACAGGCATGAGTATGAGATACCAATTTCAACTCTTGGAACATCTTATGTGCTCCGTGGCGTTCAATTTTTTTTGAATTCCCGGTTCTAAGCCGTAAAGCATGGTGCACTAAACTATCAAGTAGTCATCATACCGAGCTTGTCAAACATTCATAACATCTGCACCTACTCCTGCAATAGGTCTGTCACCTAGCTGTGCATCAAGGACATAATTCTTCTGTGCGGCAATGAGGATAATCCTCAGATCACGGACCTAGTCCGCATCATTGCTACTATCATCTTTCAACATAGTTTTTCTCTAGGAACATATCAAAAATAAATGGGGAGCTACATCGCGAGCTATTGATCTACAACATAGTTATGCAAATACTATTAGGACTAAGTTCATGATAAATTAAAGTTGAATTAATCATATTACTTAAGAACTCCCACTTAGATCGACATCCCTCTAGTCATCCAAATGATCACGTGATCCAAATCAACTAAACCATGTCCGATCATCACATGAGATGGAGTAGTTTTTAATGGTGAACATCACTATGTTGATCATATCTATTATATGATTCACGCTCGACCTTTCGGTCTCCGGTGTTCCGAGGCCATATCTGCATATGCTAGGCTCGTCAAGTTTAACCCGAGTATTATGCGTGTGCAAAACTGGCTTGCACCCGTTGTATGTGACCGTAGAGCTTATCACACCCGATCATCACATGGTGTCTCGGGACGACGAACTGTCGCAACGGTGCATACTCAGCGAGAACACTTATACCTTGAAATTTAGTGAGAGATCATCTTATAATGCTACCGCCGAACTAAGCAAATAAGATGCATAAAAGATAAACATCACATGCAATCAAAATATGTGACCTGATATGGCCATGATCATCTTGTGCTTTTGATCTCCATCTCCAAAGTACCGTCATGATCTCCATCGCCACTGACATGACACCATGATCTCCATCATCTTGATATTTATCAATGTGTCGTCACATGGTCGTCTCGCTAACTATTGCTTTTGCAACTATTGCTATCGCATAGCGATAAAGTAAAGCAATTATATGGTGCTTGCATCTTATGCAATTAAAGAGACAACCATAAGGCTCCTACCAGTTGCCGATAACTTTAATAAAACATGATCATCTCATACAACAATATATATCTCATCATGTCTTGACCATTTCACATCACAACATGCCCTGCAAAAACAAGTTAGACGTCCTCTACTTTGTTGTTGCAAGTTTTATGTGGCTGCTACGGGTTGAGCAAGAACTGTTCTTACCTACGCATCAAAAACCACAACACGCTATAGTGATTGCTTTTTGATCTTCTAAAAGAACCATGGTCATTGAAACCGATGCAACTAAAGCTGGAGAAACAGACACCCACTAGCCACCTGTGTGCGAAGCACGTCGGTAGAACCAGTCTCGCGTAAGCGTACACGTAATGTCGGTCTGGGCCGCTTCATCCAACGATGCCATTGAATCAATAATCAACTAGTGACGGCAAGCAATATGTATATACCCACGCCCACAACTCCTTTGTGTTCTACTCGTGCATATAACATCTACGCATAAACCTGGCTCAGATGCCACTGTTGGGGAACGCAGTAATTTCAAAAATTTCCTACGCACATGCAAGATCATGGTGATGCATAGCAACGAGAGGGGAGAGTGTTGTCTACGTACCCTCGTAGACCGTAAGCTGAAGCGTTATGACAACGCGGTTGATGTAGTCGTACGTCTTCACGATCCGACTGATCCTAGTACCGAAAGTACAACACCTCCGCGATCTGCACACGTTCAGCTCGGTGACGTCCCACGAACTCACGATCCAGCAGACTGCCGAGGGAGAGCTTCGTCAGCACAACGGCGTGATGACGGTGATGATGATGCTACCGGAACAGGGCTTCGCCTAAGCACCGCTACAATATGACCGAGGTGGATTATAGTGGAGGGGGGCACCGCAAACGGCTAAGAGATCAATGATCAACTTGTGTGTCTATGGGGTGCCCCCTCCCCCGTATATAAAGGATGGAGGAGGGGGATGGCCGGCCATCCTATGGCGCGCCCCATGGGGAGTCCTACTCCCACCGGGAGTAGGATTCCCCCCTTTCCATGTAGTAGGAGTAGGAGAAGGAAGGACGAAAGAGGGAGAAGGAAAGGGGGGCGCCCCCCTTCCTAGTCCAATTCGGACCAGAGGGGGAGGGGCGCACGGCCTGCCCTGGCAGCCCCTCATCTCTTTCCACTAAGGCCCATAAGGCCCATTAAACTCCCCGGGGGGTTCCGGTAACACCCCGGTACTCCGGTATATGCCCGAACTTTACTCGGAACACTTCCAATGTCCAAACATAGTCGTCCAATATATCGATCTTTATGTCTCGACCATTTCGATACTCCTCGTCATGTCCGTGATCAAATCCGGGACTCCGAACTACCTTCGGTACATCAAAACACATAAACTCATAATACCGATCATCACTGAAAGCTAAGCGTGCGGACCCTACGGGTTCGAGAACTATGTAGACATGATCGAGACATGTCTCCGGTCAATAACCAATAGCGGAACCTGTATGCTCATATTGGTTCCTACATATTCTACGAAGATCTTTGTCGGTCAAACCGCATAACGATATATGTTGTTCCCTTTGTCATCGGTATGTTACTTGCCCGAGATTCGATCGTCGGTATCTCAATACCTAGTTCAATTTCATTACTTACAAGTCTCTTTACTCGTTCCATAATGCAACATCCTGTAACTAACTCATCAGTCACATTGCTTGCAAGGCTTATAGTGATGTGCATTACCGAGAGGGCCCAAAGATACCTCTCCACAATCGGAGCGACAAATCCTAATCTCGATCTATGCCAACTCAACAAACACCATCGGAGACACCTGTAGAGCACCTTTATAATCACCCAGTTACATTGTGAAATTTGGTAGCACACAAAGTGTTCCTCCGGTATCCGGGAGTTGCATGATCTCATAGTCATAGGAACATGTATAGTTATGGAGAAAGCAATAGCAACAAACTAAATGATCATCATGCTAAGCAAACGGATGGGTCAAGTCAATCACATCATTCTCTAATGATGTGATCCTGTTAATCAAATGACAACTCATGTCTATGGTTAGGAAACATAACCATCACTGTGTCAACGAGCTAGTCAAATAGAGGCAAACTAGTGACACTCTATTTGTCTATGTATTCACACATGTACTAAGTTTCCGGTTAATACAATTCTAGCATGAATAATAACATTTATCATGATATAAGGAAATATAAATAACAGCTTTATTATTGCCTCTAGGGCATATTTCCTTCACTACAGAGGCTGACAAGTGAGTCCATTGAGCCGAGTCAATAGCCCAGTCACCAAAAAAATAGTTTGACCATTACTGGTCAAACTTGACCAGTGGGTCCCACTGGTCAATGACTGCTTATTTTAACAGTGTTTAGGTTATTAAATAAGGAGGTGGGGCCCTATTGTCAGTGTCTCAGGGGTTAATTAAGTTTTACTCCCTCCGGTCCTTTTTAGTCTACATATAAATTTTGTCTGAAGTCAAAGCATCTCTACTTTGACCGAATTTATAGAAAAAAGTATTAACATTTACGATGCCAAATCAATTTTGATAGATTCATTAAGAAATTTAGTTTCATGGGATATATATTTGGTATGGTAGATATTGATATTTTTTAATATATATTTGGTCAAACTTTGCAAAGTTTGACTTGACCCAAATCTAATATGCGGAGTAAAAAAGGACCGGAGGGAGTACAGTTGCGGGGCCACAAGTTAGTGGATGTTAGTGGCCGGATTACTGCCTAATCTAATGGCCCGGGCCCGCATGTTAGTGGCCCAGCTAGAGTTAAAAGGGGGCGGTGCGTGATGTCGATTGAACTACGTCGGTATTTCTCCAAAGAGGAAGGGATGATGTAGCACAACTACGGTAGGTATTTCACTCAGTTACGAAACCAAGGTATCAATCCAGTAGGAGAACCAAGCAACACTATGTAAACGTGATACATCTCCAACGTATCTATAATTTTTGATTGTTCCATGCTATTATATTATATGTTTTGGATGTTTTATATGCATTAATATGCTATTTTATATTATTTTTGCGACTAACTTATTAACCTAGAGCCTAGTGCCAGTTTATGTTTTTTTGCCTTGTTTTTGAGTTCTATAGAAAAGGAATACCAAATTGAGTCCAAACGGAATAAAACTTTCGTGATGATTTTTCTTGGACCAGAAGACACCCGTAGCACTTGGAGATGAAGTCAGAGGAGTCCTGAGGTGACCACAAGCCTCAAGGGCACACTGTTGGGGATATAACTATTAGGTATGACCCGCCATGGAGGGGCCGGGTCATGCCATTGGCGGGTTAAAGATGAAGAGGCCCGATAAGGGCCAAGAGACATGAAGATGGCGGTTCATAGAGCAAGCCTATTGAAGGCCCAAGACCCGGAGGCAACTTGAGGCCCAAAGGGATGTGCCGCCATATGTTTAACTTGTCCTGTAAGGCAAGCTTATTTACAAATCGAGCCGGTCACGTTTGTGTGAGCCGACCGGGACTCTGTAAGCCGCCGGGCATCAACCTGTATATAAAGGGGTGACCCGGCAGCGAGTTAACTCAAGTAACACTCAATCGAGAACTAGGTCAAGCGTATTCGCTCCCTGGTAATTGAAACCCAATAAATACAACGTAAAGCAAGAGTAGGCTTTTACCTCATTGAGAGGAGCCGAACCTGGGTAAACTCTTTGTGTCCTTTGTCCCGTTCAACCCCTTTAAGCTAACCTCGTTGCGATGGCTCCACACCTAAGTCCGTTAGCTAGGACATCTACCGTGTAAATTCCTTGAAGGGCATCTTTGCAGGGAACAAGGTATACGCGGTAGGCCGGATGACCAAGAGCCGCGGCGGCAAACTCTACATCGACGATGCTGGCTGGGGGCCCGAGGCCGGCTCAATTGAGTATGGGTATCGGGTCCCCTTCGGCGGAATCCACGTCTTCATCGGCAAGATCGGCGAGTCGGAGCCTGAGCCGGACACCTGCACCGACATCACCGATACGGCTCAGCGTGCACGACCCGCCAAGGTTAGAGCCGCGGTGAGGCACGCCTTTGTTGGTTTTATCCACGGGGCGGATCTTGAGGAAGGATCTGTATCCCACGGAGAGACGGCCATCTACTATGATGATGAGTCCTTGATAACCCACAAGTATAGGGGATCAATTGTAGCCTCTTTCGATAAGTAAGAGTGTCGAACCCAATGAGGAGCTAAAGGCAGAACAAATATTCCCTCAAGTTCTATCGACCACCGATACAACTCTATGCACGCTTGACGTTCGCTTTACCTAGAACAAGTATGAAACTAGAAGTACTTTGTAGGTGTTTTTGGATAGGTTTGAAAGATAATAAAGAGCACGTAAATAAAAAGTAGGGGCTATTTAGGTAAAGACACAACTAAGTTAGTTTTAGTAGAGACCTTGTTGTTACGAGAAAGTTATTTGTCCCTAGGCAATCGATAACTAGACCGGTAATCATTATTGCAATTTTATTTGAGGGAGAGGCATAAGCTAACATACTTTCTCTACTAGGATCATATGAACTTATGATTGGAACTCTAGCAAGCATCCCAACTACTAAAGATCATTAAGGTAAAACCCAACCATAGCATTAAAGTATCAAGTCCTCTTTATCCCATACGCAAACAACCTACTTACTCGGGTCTGTGCTTCTATCACTCACGCCACCCACCATAAGAAAATCATGAACATATTGCAAAACCTACAGCAGGAATCCCTCACGCTTGCGCGACACGGAGAGCACCATAGGACAGCACCAATAATAAAACATGCAACTCAAACCGATCTTGATCATCAAATAACCCATAGGACAAAACGGATCTACTCCAACATCATAGGATAGCCATACATCATTGGGAAATAATATATAGCGTTGAGCACCATGTTTAAGTAGAGATTTCAGCGGGTAAAATAGGGGTTACACCGCTGCATAGAGGGGGGAAGAGTTGGTGATGATGGCGGTGAAGTTGTTGGTGAAGATTGCGGTGATGATGATGGCCCCCGGTGGCACTCCGGTGCCACCAGAAGCGAGGGATAGAGAGCCCCCCTCCTCCTTCTTCTTCCTTGACCCCCTCCGTAGATGGGAGAAGGGTTTCCCCTTTTGTCCTCGGTATCCATGGCTTGGGAGGGGCGAGAGCCCCTCCGAGATTGGATCTGTCTCTCTGTCTCTCTCTGTTTCCGCGTTCCCAGATTCTGCCCTTTCACCGTTTCTTATATTCTCGGAGATCCGTAACTCTGATTGGGCTGAAATTTTAACACGATCTCTATCTAGATATTCGCTTTATTGCGGCGAAAGAAGGGCATCAACCGCCTTACGGGGTGGCCACGAGGGTCAGGGGCGCGCCCCCTGCCTCGTGCCTCCCTCGGGCACCGTCTCGCCTGGATTTTTCTTCCCAAAAATCATATATATTCCAAAAAAATATCCGTCGGGTTTTATCCCGTTTGGACTCCGTTTGATATGGATATTCTGCGAAACAAAAAACATGCAACAAACAGGAACTGGCACTGGGCACTGGATCAATATGTTAGTCCCAAAAATAGTATAAAAAGTTGCCAAAAGTATATGAAAGTTGTAGAATATTGGCATGGAACAATCAAAAATTATAGATACGATGGAGACGTATCAGTCCTCAACTAGTGAGACCAATTCAATGTATCAATTGCAAGACGGCGGGCTTGGGGGCTATTCCGATGGCAACAGTATTCCGGACCCTTAGAGCCACCGAACAGGGTCACGATCTTCATGGCCGGCACACAATCGGTGCTCAATTCCTGAACCGCGGCGGCTATGACTTCCTGCTCAACAGCTGCGGCGACGGCCGGGGTGAGCGGCTCTGTGCGCCCGCCGGCTCAAGTCTTATCTGAGCTCTTAGATGCTTTGGCAACCTTATTAGCAACAGAGAGGTAAGCCCGGAGACTCAAGCACAACATAATATGGATGTTGTGAAGCTGCGGGATGAGATAGCTCAGGCCAAGGAGGAGCTTAATGCTAAGAATACTAGGATGGTGATAGAACGAGCCACCCTGGATGCTGCGTCACAACGGATTCAAGGAAAAAAATCCGGTTAAGCTTGGATCAGAACATCTAATGTCGTTCTACGAAGGAGGCACCAAATTCGTTTACCTTTAGAGTACGATGCGAGGAATCTTTTCAACATGCCTGGGGCTGGACCAAGTAATTCACCTGAGGTAAACCGGGTTGTTGAGGCGCCCGTGACCGGGGTGACGGTTCAACCACATGTTATAGACCCGCCTCATATGAATTTAACCCCACCTCAGCAGGTACTGACACCGCTGGGTAATTTTTTCTAACCCTTTGGATAACATGATTACTGCGGCATCGCGGCTTGCAGCTATTCCCGTTGAAGGCGAGTCTCCTACCGCAATGGAGATACGAAGGGCAGGGGAGCTTCTTCAGACATCAGTAGCTCAGCAGAAAGCTTACTCATACAACCATGATCAGATTCATTCGACTCCACGCCCTAGTCGGAGTTATAGCCGGCACATTGAGTCGCCGGCGGTTTCGAGCAGTGAGCGGCGCAGTAACCAGCCTCGTGGGCGTGACCCGCCATATGCTGATAACCATGCTCAGGTTTTGGTGGACCAGGCCAGGGCGCGTTGGGAGATTGAGCTGGCGGCTCAGTTAGCAGCTCATCAGCAACCTCAGCTTAACCCCTCGATGTCTGTGGAGGCCGGGATGATTTCTAGAACCCTTGGGGTGCGTGCCTAGTGCTGGCTTTGCGTAATGAGCGCCTGCCCAAGGATTTTAAGGGCCCCACAAGGTGCCCAATTACACAGCGGATCAACCCCCAGAGGCTTGGATTGAGAGCTATGAGCTAGCCATGGAGATGTTGGATGTCGATGATGCTGTGTGCGCTAAGTATTTCACCATGATGTTGGATGGGCCGGCTCGCACCTGGTTAAAGGGGCTGCCCCCTAACTCCATCAGGTCATGGACCAAATTGAAGGCACGCTTTATTCAGAATTTCAAGGACACATGCAAGCAGCCTCTGTCGATTCTTGATTTAGACACTTGTATCCAGAACGAGGGTGAGTCAACCGCCCATTGGGTATGCCGAATTTCGGCTATTATCCACTCATCGGATAGCATCAACGCCGGCTCAGCCATCCCGATTTTGGAGAAAAAATGACAGTTCCTTCCCCTCAAACAGAAGTTGGGGCGGCTTAAGCGCAACTGCAATGATATGGGAGATCTCATGGCGGCTCGTGTCAAATACGTCGACTCTGATAATATTAAGGACCCTGAGTCTAACGAGGAGAAGGCTGGTAAGGGGAAGAAGAACAGCAATGCAAAGGGACAACAACACAGTACGGTGGGTCAAGGTAACAATGGTAAGCGCAAGCAAACTAATGGCGGTTTAGACTTTGTGGCCAATACCAACATGCAGAATAGCAATCAGCATCGCGAGGGAAAGACGCCAATGCCCTGGTTTGGTGGGCCAAAGTTTAACCTTGAGGCGATAATGAATCAGCCTTGCCCAAAGCACGGTTCTCAAGATAAGTCGGCCTCTCATCTATGGAAAGATTTCTTCATCATGAGGGAGTATAGAAATTCCGGTTTTTATCACGATAATCATGGCCCGCAGGGTAGGTCAGGGTCCGGCTCTCACGGGCCCGAGTTTGGAGGGGGCGGCTCAAACTCTGGATTTCAAGGCCAGGGCATTCAAGGTGGTTTCAATCAGCAGCCTAGTCAAGCTAATCAACAACAGCAGTCTAGGTATTAGAGTAATCCAAAGCAGCTAAATAGTGGGCAATATCATTTTTTCACCACGAGCTTGTGCAAGCGAGATCAGAAGGTTCATTAACGGGCGGTGAGCGCGGTTGAGCCGACCGTCCCTCGATACTTATGATGGTTAGAGTAACCCATTGTATGGAGCCATGAGGATCATCCACCCCGGGTTGACAACTTGGGCCAGCTAGCTTTGGTGGTTGCTTCTCAGGTTGGAGGTTACAAATTCACGAAGGTGCTTATGGATGGTGGCAGTAGTATCAATATCCTTTACTATGATACTTTTCGCCGTATGAATTTGATTGACAAAGATCTTAAGCTGTCTTCTACTGTTTTTCATGGGGTGGTGCCCGGTAAGTTGCATATCCGGTGGATAAGATAGCTTTGGAAGTGGCTTTTGGGAATGAACATGACTACAGGGCTGAACATTAACTTTTGAAGTGGTCAAGATCAAGAGTCCTTACCATGCTTTGTTTGGAAGACCAGCTTATGCAAAATTTATGGCCCGGCCTTATTATGTCTATCTGCGGCTTAAAATGTCGGGTCGTAAGGGTACCATCACGGTGCATGGCGACAGGAAGATAGCTTTGGAGTGTGAATAGGGCGATGTTGCCTATGCTGAGCCTGTTTGTGGAACAGAGGAGTTGAAGTTCTACAAAGATAATGTTGACCCGGCGGATATGACCCTGTTGAAGAAGACAACCACAGAGCATGACCCTTTGTTGAAGTTTAAGTCGGCAAGATGAAACCAAGTAGGTTGATTCTGTTCCTGGCGACTCGTCCAAGCAGTTCAGTATTAGTGCCAATATGGATTCGAAATAGGAAAGTGCGCTCATCAAGTTCATCACTGAGAACCGGGACATCTTTGCATGGAAGCCTTTAGACATGCCAGGTGTACCAAGGGAACTCGCTGAGCACACTCTCAATGTTGATTCAAAGTTTAAGCAGGTCAAGCAATTCCTTCGTCGTTTTAATGAAGAGAGGTGCAAGGCCATTGGTGAAGAAGTGGCCCGGCTCTTAGCGGTCGGGTTTATTATTGAAGTTTTTCATCCTGAATGGTTGGCTAATCCGGTGCTGGTACTAAAGAAAAATGGCACTTGGCGTATGTGTGTGGATTACACTAATCTTAACAAAGCCCATCCAACTGATCCTTTTGCTCTCCCACGTATTGATCAGATCATTGATGCTACGGCGGGTTGTGAGGGTTTGAGTTTTTTGGATGCTTATTCTGGTTATCATCAGATCAAGATGGCAGTTAAGGACCAGGAGAAAACAGCTTTCATCACTCCTTTTGGAGCCTTCTATTACGTGTCTATGCCTTTTGGGCTCAAGAGTGCCTATGCGACTTATCAACATTGTGTTCACAATTGCCTCCACAGCCAGATTGGACGTAATCTTCATGCTTATGTGGATGATATCGTTGTGAAATCCAGGAAGAAGGAGACCTTGTTAGATGATTTGAAGGAGATGTTTGACAACCTCCGGGTTTACAAGATGATGCTTAACCCGACCAAGTGTGTCTTTGATGTGCCAGCTGGTAAGCTGTTGGGTTTTTTGGTTTATGAGAGAGGCATTGAAGCTAACCCAGAGAAAATTAAGGCTATCACTTCTTTGGCTAAGCCGGCATGTATCAACGACGTCCAGCGTTTGACGAGTCGTATTGCAGCTTTAAGCCGGTTTATAAGCCGCCTGGGAGAAAAGGTTATCCCTCTGTACCAGATGATGAAGAAAACATATCACTTTGTCTGGAGTGATGCTGCCAATCAAGCATTTGAGGCGCTGAAAAATAGTTGGCTGAGCCGCCTCTTCTGGCAGCTCCCATTGATAAGGAACCCTTGCTTTTATATGTGGCTGCTAATAGCAGAGCCATCAGCGTAGCGGTTGTTGTGGAGAGGAAGGAGTCAGGCAAGGAATATCCGGTTCAACGGCCGGTTTACTATGTCAGTGAGGTATTAATTGAATCTAAGCAAAGGTACCCACATTGGCAGAAGCTAGTTTATGGAGTGTTCATGGCTAGTCGTAAGTTGAAGCAGTATTTCCTTGGTCATCCCATCACTGTGGTCAGTTCTGCTCCTTTAGGGGATATTATTCAAAACAGAGAAGCTACAGGCCGGGTGGCCAAGTGGGCCGCTGAACTTGGGCCCCATGGTTTAAAGTATATGCCTCGGACAACTATTAAGTCTCAATCGCTTGTGGATTTCATCAATGACTGGACAGAGTTGCAGATGCCTGAGGAGAAGCCTGGTAATAGATATTGGACTATTCATTTTGATGGATCCACGCAGTTGGAAGGCTCGGGGGCTGGAGTCATTTTGACTTCCCCACGAGGTGATAATTTTTATTATGTTTTAAGGCCGATGTTTCCTTGTACTAATAATGCAGCTGAATATGAGGCTTTACTCCATGGTCTTCTAATGGCTAAAGAGATGAATTTAAGTCGGCTCAGGTGTTTTGGCGATTTAGATCTGGTGGCTTAGCAAGTCTCAGGAACTTGGGATTCCAAAGACCCGTTCATGGCGGCTTATCGCCGGGTGGTTGATGCTATTGCTGGTCATTTAAAGGGTTATCAAGTGGAACATGTTGATCGCAGGAAAAATGAGGCGACTGATGCTTTAAGCCGGTTGGGGTCTTAGCGTAGGCCGGTACCACCTAATGTTTTTCTTGATATTCTGAATAACCCTTCAGTCAAATTGGCTGCGGAGGAGGACCCGACTATTCCTGACCCGGAGGCATAGTTGGTGTCGGCTCTCCATGCTATTCCAGATTGGACAGTTCCGTATTTGGCTCATATGACCCAGGGTGAGTTACCTGAGGATGAAACTTTGGCTAGGCAAATAACCCGGCGGTCTGCTACCTCTTGAGCATGCGTTGGTTTTCCCTTGAAGAGGAAAGGGTGATGCAGCAAAGTAGCGTAAGTATTTCCCTTAGTTTTTGAGAACCAAGGTATCAATCCAGTAGGAGACTACACGCAAGTTGCCTAGTACCTGCACAAACAATCAAGAACCTCGCAACCAACGCGATAAAGGGGTTGTCAATCCCTTCACGGTCACTTACGAGAGTGAGATCTGATAGAGATAATAAGATAAATATTTTTGGTATTTTTCTGGTATAGATTGGAAAATAAAGATTGCAAAATAAACAACGACAAAAATAGCTAGTTGATGGGAAACTAATATGATGTAAAGTAGACCCGGGGGCCATAGGTTTCACTAGTGGCTTCTCTCAAGATAGCATGTATTACGGTGGGTGAACAAATTACTGCTGAGCAATCGATAGAAAAGCGCATAGTTATGACGATATCTAAGGCAATGATCATGAATATAGGCATCACGTCTGTAACAAGTAGACCAAAACGATTCTGCATCTACTACTATTACTGCACACATTGACGGCTATCCAGCATGCATCTAGAGTATTTAGTTCATAAGAATGGAGTAACGCTTTAGGCAAGATGACATGATGTAGAGGGATAAACTCAAGAAATATGATATAAACCCCATCTTTTTATCCTCGATGGCAACAATACAATATGTGCCTTGCTGCCCCTGCTGCCACTGGGAAAGGACACTGCAAGACTGAACCCAAAGCTAGGAACTTCTCCCATTGCAAGAAAGATCAATCTAGTAGGCCAAACTAAACCGATAATTCGAAGAGACTTGCAAAGATATCAAATCATGCATATAAGAATTCAGAGAAGAATCAAATAATATTCATAGATAATCAAGTTCATAAACCCACAATTCATCGGATCTCGGCAAACACACCGCAAAAAGAGTTACATCGAATAGATCTCCAAGAAGATCGAGGAGAACTTTGTATTGAGATCCAAAGAGAGAGAAGAAGCCATCTAGCTAATAACTATGGAACCGATGGTCTATGGTAAACTACTCACACATCATCGGAGAGGCTATGGTGTTGATGTAGAAGCCATCCGTGATCGAATCCCCCTCTGGCAGATCACCGGAAAAGGCCCTGACATGGGATCTCACGGGTACAGAAGGTTACGGCGGTGGAAAAGGTGTTTCGTGGCTTTCCCCGAAGGTTTTAGGGTATAAGAGTATATATAGGCGAAAGAAATAGGTCGATGGAGCTGCGAGGGGCCCACGAGGGTGGGGGCACGCCTGGCCCCCTGGGCGTGCCCTCCTACCTCGTGGCCGCCTCACTGCTTCCTTAACGTCCACTCCAAGTCTCCTGGATCACGTTTGTTCCAAAAAAGATCCTCGCGAAGGTTTCATTTTGTTTGGATTCCGTTTGATATTCCTTCTCTGCGAAACACTGAAATAGGCAAAAAACAGCAATTTGCACTGGGCTTTCGGTTAATAGGTTAGTCCCAAAAATAATATAAAAAGGTATATTAAAGCCCATTAAACATCCAAAACAGATAATATAATAGCATGGAACAATCAAAAATTATAGATACATTGGAGACGTATCAAGCATCCCCAAGCTTAATTCCTGCTCATCCTCGAGTTGGTAAATGATAAAAACAGAATTTTTGATGTGGAATGCTACCTAGCATAATTTTCAATGTAATTCTCTTTATTGTGGCATGAATATTCAAATCCGAAAGATTCAAGACAAAAGTTTAATATTGACATAAAAATAATAATACTTCAAGCATACTAACAAATTAATCATGTCTTCTCAAAATAACATGGCCAAAGAAAGCAATCCCTACAAAATCATATAGTCTGGCTATGCTCTATCTTCATCCAACAAAATATTTAAATCATGCACAACCCCGATGACAAGCCAAGCAATTGTTTCATACTTTTTATGTTCTCAAACTTTTTCAATCTTCACGCAATACATGAGTGTGAGCCATGGATATAGTATTATAGGTGGAATAGAATGGTGGTTGTGGAGAAGACAAAATGGAGAAGATAGTCTCACATCAACTAGGCGTATCAACGGGCTATGGAGATGCCCATCAATAGATATTAATGTGAGTGAGTAGGGATTTCCATGCAACATATGCACTAGAGCTATAAATGTATGAAAGCTCAACAAAAGAAACTAAGTGGGTGTGCATCCAACTTGCTTGCTCACGAAGACCTAGGGCATTTTGAGGAAGCCCATCATTGGAATATACAAGCCAAGTTCTATAATGAAAAATTCCCACTAGTATATGAAAGTGATAATATAAGAGACTCTCTATCATGAAGATCATGGTGCTACTTTCAAGCACAGGTGTGGAAAAAGGATAGTAACATTGCCCCTTCTCTCTTTTTCTCTCATTTTTTTGTTTGGGCCTTTTCTTTTTTATGGCCTCTTTTCCTTTTTTTTTTCTTTTTTTCGTCTGGAGTCTCATCCCTACTTGTGGGGGAATCATAGTCTCCTTCATCCTTTCCTCACTGGGACAATGCTCTAGTAATAATTGTCATCACACTTTTTTTACTTACAACTCGATACTTAGAACAAAATATGACTCTACGTGAATGCCTCCGGTGGTGTACCAGGATGTGCAATGAATCAAGAGTGACATGTATGGAAAATTATGAATTGTGTCTTTGCCACAAAAACGATGTCAACTACATGATCATGCAAAGCAATATGACAATGATGGAGTCTGTCATAATAAACGAAACGGTGGAAAGTTGCATGGCAATATATCTCGGAATGGCAATGGAAATGCCATAATAGGTAGGTATGGTGGCTGTTTTGAGGAAGGTAAATGGTGGGTTTATGGTACCGGCAAAAGTTGCACCGTACTAGAGAGGCTAGCAATGGTGGAAGGGTGAGAGTGTGTATAATCCATGGACTCAACATTAGTCATAAAGATTTCACATACTTATTGCAAAAATCTATTAGTTATCGAAACGAAGTATTATGTGCATGCTCCTAGGGGGATAGATTGGTAGGAAAGACCATCACTCGTCCCCGACCGCCACTCATAAGGAAGACAATCAAAAAAGAAATCATGCTCCAACTTCATCACATAACGGTTCACCATACGTGCATGCTACGGGAATCAAAAACTTTAACACAAGTATCTCTCAAATTCACAACTACTCCCTCCGTTCCTAAATATTTGTCTTTCTAGACATTTCAAATGGACTACCACATACGGATGTATGTAGACATATTTTAGAGTGTAGATTCACTCATTTTGCTCCGTATGTAGTCACTTGTTGAAATGTCTAGAAAGACAAATATTAGGAACGGAAGGAGTACTCAACTAGCATGACTCTAATATCACCATCTTCATATCTTAAAACAATCGTAAAGAATCAAACTTCTCATAGTATTCAATGCACTTTATATGAAAGTTTTTTTATCATACCCATCTGGAATGCCCATCATATTAGGATTAATTTCATAACCAAAGCAAATTATCATGCTATTCTAAAATACTCTCAAAATAATATAAGTGAAGCATGAGAGATCAATAATTTCTACAAAATAAAATCACCACCGTGCTCTAAAAAATATAAGTGAAGCACTAGAGCAAAATTATCAAGCTCAAAAGATATAAGTGAAGCACATAGAGTATTCTAATAAATTCAATTCATGTGTGTCTCTCTGATGTCGACTACATAACCTTCTTCTTGTAGACATTGTTGGGCCTCCAAGTGTAGAGGTTTGTAGGACAGTAGCAAATTTCCCTCAAGTGGATGACATAAGGTTTATCAATCCGTAGGAGGCGTAGGATGAAGATGGTCTCTCTCAAGCAACCCTGCAACCAAATAACAAAGAGTCTATTGTGTCCCCAACACACCCAATACAATGGTAAATTGTATAGGTGCACTAGTTCGGCGAAGAGATGGTGCAATATGGATAGTAGATAATAGTTTTTGTAATCTGAAAATATAAAAAAGCAAGGTAACTAATGATAAAAGTGAGCATAAACGGTATTGCAATGATAGGAAACAAGGCCTAGGGTTCATAGTTTCACTAGTGTAAGTTCCCTCAACAATGATAACATAAGTGGATCACATAACCATCCCTCAATATGCAACAAAGAGTCACTCCAAAGTCACTAATAGCGGAGAACGAACGAAGAGATTATGGTAGGGTACGAAACCACCTCAAAGTTATTCTTTCCAATCAATCCGTTGGGCTATTCCTATAAGTGTCACAAATAGCCCTAGAGTTCGTACTAGAATAACACCTTAAGACACAAATCAATCAAAACCCTAATGTCACCTAGATAATCCAATGTCACCTCAAGTATCCGTGGGTATGATTATACGATATGCGTCACACAATCTCAGATTCATCTATTCAACCAACACAAAGGGCCTCAAAGAGTGCCCCAAAGTTCTACCAGAGAATCACGACGAAAACATGTGCCAACCCCTATGCATAGGTTCATGGGCAGAATCCGCAAGTTGATCACCAAAACATACATCAAGTGAATCACGTGGTATCCCATTGTCACCATAGATACGCACGGCAGGACATACATCAAGTGTTCTCAAATCTTTAAAGACTCAATCCGATAAGATTACTTCAAAGGGGAAACTCAATTCATTACAAGAGAGAAGAGGGGGAGGAGAAACATAGGATCCAACTATAATAGCAAAGCTTGTGATACATCAAGATCGTGCCAAATTAAGAACACGAGAGAGAGAGAGAGATCAAACACATAGCTACTAGTACATACCCTCAACCCCGAGGGAGAACTACTCCCTCCTCGTCATGGAGAGCACCGCGATGATGAAGATGGCCACCGGAGAGGGATTGCCCCCTCCGGCAGGGTGCCGGAACAGGTCTAGATTGGCTTTCGGTGGCTACGGAGGCTTTTGGCGGCGGAACTCCCAATCTATTGTGCTCTCGGATGTTTTTAGGGTTTATGGAGATATAAAGGCGGAAGAAGTACGTCAGGGGGGCATGAGGGGCCCACGAGGGTGGAGGGCGCGCCCAGGGGGGTGGGCGCGCCCCCCTACCTCGTGGCCTCCTCGAAGCTTCCCTTACGTGCACTTCAAGTCTTCTGGGCTTCTTTCCTTCCAAAAATCGGTTCCGTGAAGTTTCAGGTCAATTGACTCCGTTTGGTTTTCCTTTTCTTCGAAACACTAAAGCAAGGTAAAAACATAAGCTGGCACTGGGCTCTGGGTTAATAGGTTAGTCCCAAAAATGATATAAAAGTGTATAATAAAGCCCATAAACATCCAAAACAGTAGATAATATAGCATGGAGCAATCAAAAATTATAGATACGTTGAAGACGTATCAGAATCCCCAAGCTTAATTCTTGCTCGTCCTCGAGTAGGTAAATGATAAAAACAGAATTTTTGATGCGGAGTGCTACTTAGCATAATTTTAATGTAATTCTTCTTAATTGTGGTATGAATATTCAGATCCGGAAGATTCAAGACAAAAGTTCATATTGACATAGAAAATAATAATACTTCAAGCATACTAACAAAGCAATTATGTCTTCTCAAAATAACATGGCTAAAGAGAGTTATCCCTACAAAATCATATAGTCTGGCTATGCTCTATCTTCACCACACAAAATATTAAAATCATGCACAACCCCGATGACAAGCCAAGCAATTGTTTCATACTTTTGATGTTCTCAAACTTTTTCAATCTTCACGCAATATATGAGCGTGAGCCATGGACATAACACTGTTGGTGGAATAGAATGGTGGTTGTGGAGAAGACAAAAAAGGATAGTCTCACATCAACTAGGCATATCAATGGGCTATGGAGATGCCCATTAATAGATATCAATGTGAGTGAGTAGGGATTGCCATGCAACGAATGCACTAGAGCTATAAGTGTATGAAAGCTCAGCAAAACAAACTAGTGGGTGTGCATCCAACTTGCTTGCTCACGAAGACCTAAGGCATTTTGAGGAAGCCCATCATTGGAATATACAAGCCAAGTTCTATAATGAAAAATTCCCACTAGTATATGAAAGTGACAACATAGGAGACTCTCTATCATGAAGATCATGGTGCTACTTTGAAGCACAAGTGTGGTAAAAGGATAGTAGCATTGCCCATTCTCTTTTTTTCTCTCATTTTTTTATCTGGGCCTTTTCTCTTTTTTATGGCCTCTTTTCTTTCTCTTTTTTATTTGGGCTTCTTTGGCCTCTTTTATTTATTTTTCGTCCGGAGTCTCATCCCGACTTGTGGGGGAATCATAGTCTCCAGCATCCTTTCCTCACTGGGACAATGTTCTAATAATGATGATTATCACACTTTTACTTTTCTTACAACTCAACAATTACAACTCGATACTTAGAAAAAAATATGACTCTATATGAATGCCTATGGTGGCTGTTTTGAGGAAGGTATATGGTGAGTGTATGATACCGGCGAAAGGTGCGCGGTATTAGAGAGGCTAGCAAAGGTGGAAGGGTGAGAGTGCGTATAATCCATGGACTCAACATTAGTCATAAAGAACTCATATACTTATTGCAAAAATCTACAAGTTATCAAAACAAAGTACTACATGCATGCTCCTAGGGGGATAGATTGGTAGGAAAAGACCATCGCTCGTCCCCGACCGCCACTCATAAGGAGGACAATCAATAGATAAATCATGCTCCGACTTCATCACATAACGGTTCACCATACGTGCATGCTACTGGAATCACAAAATTCAACACAAGTATTTCTCAAATTCACAACTACTCAACTAGCATGACTCTAATATCACCATCTCCATATCTCAAAACAATCATCAAGCATCAAACTTCTCTTAGTATTCAATACTCTATATGAAAGTTTTTACTATTCTTGGATGCCTAGCATATTAGGATTATTTAAGCAAATTACCATGCTATTTAAATCTCTCAAAATGATATAAGTGAAGCATGAGAGTTCATCTATTTCTATAATACCACCACCGTGCTCTAAAAAGATATAAGTGAAGCACTAGAGCAAACGACAAACTACTCCAAAAGATATAAGTGAAGATCAATGAGTAGTCGAATAATTATGCAACTATGTGAAGAATCTCTAACATTTAAGATTTTCAGATCTTGGTATTTTATTCAAACATCAAGCAAAAATAAATAAAATAAAATGACTCTCCAAGCAAAACACATATCATGTGGCAAATAAAAATATAGCTCCAAGTAAAGTTACCGATGAATGAAGACGAAAGAGGGGATGCCTTCCAGAGCATCCCCAAGATTAGGCTCTTGCTATCCTTGAATATTACCTTGGGGTGCCTTGGGCATCCCCAAGCTTAGTCTCTTGCCACTCCTTATTCCATATTCCATCGAATCCTTACCCAAAACTTGAAAACTTCACAACACAAAACTTAACAGAAAACTCGTAAGCTCCGTTAGTATAAGAAAATAAATCACCACTTCAAGGTACTGTAATGAAATAATTCTTTATTTATATTGGTGTTAAACTTACTTTATTCCAACTTCTTTATGGTTTATAAACTCTTTTACTAGCCATAGATTCATCAAAATAAGCAAACAACACACGAAAAAACAGAATCTGTCAAAAACAGAACAGTCTGTAGTAATATGGATCAAACGTATACTAATGAAACTCATAAAATTCTCAAATAAATTTATGGACCTGAGGAATTTATCTATTAATCATCTTCAAAAAGAATTAACTAAATACCACTCTCCAATAAAAAATGGCAGCAATTCTCGTGAGCGCTAAAGTTTCTATTTTTTTACAGCAAGATCAACAAGACTTTCCCCAAGTCTTCCCAACGGTTCTACTTGGCACAAACACTAATTAAAAGCATAAAACCACATCTAAATAGAGGCTAGATGAATTATTTATTACTAAACAGGAACAAAAAGTAAGGAACAAGAGTAAAATTGGGTTGCCTCCCAACAAGCGCTATCGTTTAACGCCCCTAGCTAGGCATGATGATTTCAATGATGCTCACATAAAGGATAAGAATTGAAACATAAAGAGAGCAACATGAAGAATATTACTAGAACATTTAAGTCTAATATACTTCCTATGCATAGGGATTTTGTGAGAAAACAACTTATGGGAACAAGAATCAACTTGCATCGGAAGGTAAAACAAGCATAACTTCAAAACTTTAAGCACATAGAGAGGAAACTTGATATTATTGCAATTCCTACAAGCATATGTTCCTCCCTCATAATAATTTTTAGTAGTATCATGAATGAATTCAACAATATAACCAGCACCTAAAGCATTCTTTTCATGATCTACACGCATATAAATTTTATTACTCTCCACATAAGCAAAATTCTTCTCATTCGGAATAGTGGGAGTATCATAAGAGACTCGAATACTATAAATTATTTCCACATTAAAAGATTAATGTTCAGAAAAAGGGTAATCATAATCATGACAAGTTTTATAAATATAATCATCACTACTTTTTATAGCATATGTATCATCACAATAATTATCATAAGTAGGAGGCATGCTATCATCATAATAAATTTGCATATCAAAACTTGGGAGACTAAAAATATCATCTTCATTAAACATAGCATCCCCAAGCTTGGGACAAACATTAATTTCAGAAAATATATTCTCAAATATGTCATCCTCATCAAACATAGCATCCCCAAGCTTGGGCCTTTTCGTATCATAATCATAATCACTTTCATCATCAATAGTATGGATAGCACCAATAGTATATAGCAATTATCATATTCTTCCAAGCAAGTGCCAAAAAGATTTTCAAGATCATAAGAAGTATCATTATCTTCCACAATTATATTTTCATGAGGCACAATAGTAATAGGAGCGGCATTATTTGTGGGAGATATCTTTTTACCTCTCTTCCTTTTTCGTTTCTTCTTCTTCACCACATCATGTGTGGGTTCAATCCTCTTGTGGAGCTCCTTATTAATGAGATTGGTTGAATAGGAGGCTCTTCCTCGTTACCTGATTCGTCATAAGAAATAATAGGAGGGTATTGGGAAGTCTCTTCCCTTTCATTAGTATTCTCTTCATCTTCTATTTGCTTTTTTTTCTTTATGTAATTGGCAATATAAGGATTTTCAATGCAATTCACCACACAATACATATAAATTTTCTCTAGATCAAAATCAAGAAATCTATCAAGATTAAACTTTGGAATACCCTCAGTTATACGTTTCATTTCCTCATACCCCAAAAGAAGACTAAGCTCTTTATGATGCTCAAGGGTAATCAAATTATCACAATTTTGGGATACGATTCGGTCGTGAAACAATTTGCATTGGAGATATAAATGACCATGTTCATTGCAAAGTTGACAAGGGGCGCGAAAAATATTGAATTTTTCAGCACAATCATCAAGACTTTCTTGCAACAATTTAGTTTCTAAGTACTTATGCCTCTTGCAATATCTATCTTCCCTATTTGGTTTGTACTTACAAACCCAATGTACTCCACAAAAATTGACATGTTTATAGGAGACATTTTCATCATAACTAGTGCAATCATCATTAGTATCATGGATATTCAAAGAATTCGTACTAACAACATTGCAATCATGCTCATCATTCAAAGATTTAGTGCCTAACATTTTATAGATTTCTTCTTCTAGCACTTGAGCACAATTATCCTTTCCATCATACTCATGAAAGATATTCAAAAGGTGAAGCATATGAGACAAACTTAATTCCATTTTTTGTAATTTTCTTTTATAAACTAAACTAGTGATAAAACAAGAAACTAAAAGACTAGATTGCAAGATCTAAAGATATACCTTCAAGCGCTAACCTCCCCGGCAACGGCGCCAGAAAAGAGCTTGATGTCTACTACACAACCTTCTTCTTGTAGACGTTGTTGGGCCTCCAAGTGCAGAGGTTTGTAGGACAGTAGCAAATTTCCCTCAAGTGGATGACCTAAGGTTTATCAATCCATAGGAGGCGTAGGATGAAGATGGTCTCTCTCAAGCAACCCTGCAACCAAATAACAAAGAGTCTCTTGTGTCCCCAACACACCCAATACAATGGTAAATTGTATAGGTGCACTAGTTCGGCAAAGAGATGGTGATACAAGTGCAATATGGATAGTAGATAATAGTTTTTGTAATCTGAAAATATAAAAACAGCAAGGTAACTAATGATAAAAGTGAGCATAAACGGTATTGCAATGATAGGAAACAAGGCCTAGGGTTCATAGTTTCACTAGTGTAAGTTCCCTCAACAATGATAACATAATTGGATCACATAACCATCCCTCAACATGCAACAAAGAGTCACTCCAAAGTCACTAATAGCGGAGAGCGAACGAAGAGATTATGGTAGGGTACGAAACCACCTCAAAGTTATTCTTTCCAATCAATCCGTTGGGCTATTCCTATAAGTGTCACAAACATCCCTAGAGTTCGTACTAGAATAACACCTTAAGACACAAATCAATCAAAACCCTAATGTCACCTAGATACTCCAATGTCACCTCAAGTATCCATGGGTATGATTATACGATATGCGTCACATAATCTCAGATTCATCTATTCAACCAACACAAAGGACCTCAAAGAGTGCCCCAAAGTTCTACCGGAGAATCATGACGAAAACGTGTGCCAACCCCTATGCATAGGTTCATTGGAGGAACCCACAAGTTGATCACCAAAACATACATCCAGTGAATCACATGGTATCCCATTGTCACAACAGATACGCACAGCAAGACATACATCAAGTGTTCTCAAATATTTAAAGACTCAATCCGATAAGATTACTTCAAAGGGGAAACTCAATTCATTACAAGAGAGAAGAGGGGCAGGAGAAACATAGGATCCAACTATAATAGCAAAGCTCGCGATACATCAAGATCGTGCCAAATTAAGAACACGAGAGAGAGAGAGAGATCATAGCTACTGGTACATACCCTCAGCCCCGAGGGGGAACTACTCCCTCCTCATCATGGAGAGCACCGGGATGATGAAGATGGCCACCGGAGAGGGATTGCCCCCTCTGACAGGGTGCCGGAACGGGTCTAGATTGGCTTTCGGTGGCTACAGAGGCTTCTGGCGGCAGAACTCCCGATCTATTATGCTCTCGAATGTTTTTAGGGTATATGGGGATATATAGGCGGAAGAAGTACGCCAGGGGGCCATGAGGGGCCCACGAGGGTGGAGGGCGCGCCCAGGGGGGTGGGCGCGCCCCCTACCTCGTGGCCTCCTTGAAGCTTCCCTTACGTGCATTTCAAGTCTTCTGGGCTTCTTTCCTTCCAAAAATCGGTTCCGTGAAGTTTCAGGTCAATTGGACTCCGTATGGTTTTCCTTTTCTTTTAAACCCTAAAACAAGGTAAAAACAGAAATTGACACTAGGCTCTGGGTTAATAGGTTAGTCCCAAAAATGATATAAAAGTGTATAATAAAGCCCATAAACATCCAAACAGTAGATAATATAGCATGGAGCAATCAAAAATTATAGATACGTTGGAGACGTATCACTCTCCCAAAAGGGTATGTAAAGCAAGGATGATTGTGGCGAACTAAAAATGAAAGACTCAAATCATACAAGACGCTCCAAGCAAAACACATATAATGCGGTGAATAAAAATATAGCCTCAAGTAAAGTTACTGATAGACGAAGACGAAAGAGGGGATGCCTTCCGGGGCATCCCCAAGCTTAGAATTTTGGTTATCCTTGAATTTTACCTTGGGGTGCCTTGGGCATCCCCAAGCTTAGACTCTCGCCACTCCTTGTTCTAAAATCCATCAAATCTTTACCCAAAAACTTGAAAACTTCACAACACAAAACTCAACAGAAAATCTCATGAGCTCCGTTAGTATAAGAAAACAAATCACCACTTTAAGGTACTGTAATGAACTCATTATTTATTTATATTGGTGTTAAACCTACTGTATTCCAACTTCTCTATGGTTCATACCCCTCGATACTAGCCATAGATTCATCAAAATAAGCAAACAACACACGAAAATCAGAATCTGTCACAAACAGAACAATCTGTAGTAATCTGTAGGTTTCGAATACTTATGTAACTCCCAAAATTCTACCAAATTAGGACGACCTGAGTAATTTGTATATTAATCTACTTCAGTTGGAATCAGTATTTTATCGCTCTCTGGTTAAAAATGAAAATTATTCTCGTGAGCGCGTACTTTCTGTTTTTTCCAGCAAGATCAAATAACAATCATCCAAGAAGATCCTAAAGGACTAATTAAAACATAAAAAACACAATCATAACAGAGTATAGATTATTTATTCATTACTAAACAGGAACAAAAAGCAAGGAGCAAAAATAAAATTGGGTTGCCTCCCAACAAGCGCTATCGTTTAACGCACCTAGCTAGGCATAAAAACAAGAATAGATCTAGGTATTGTCATCTTTGGTATGCAATCCATAAGTGGCTCTCATAATAGATTAATAAGGTAATTTAATTTTATTCCTAGTAAAGTGTTCCATTCCTTTCCTTAATGGAAATTGGAATCTAATATTTCCTTCTTTCATATAAATAATTGCACCAATCGTTCTAAGGAAAGGTCTACCGAGAATAATAGGACAAGTAGGATTGCAATCTATATCAAGAACAATAAAATCTACGGGCACATAATTCATATTTGCACCAATAAGAACATCATTAATTATTCCCATAGGTTTCTTAATGATGGAATCCGCAATATTCAAATTTAAAGAACAATCATCGAATTTACGGAAACCTAGCACATCACAGAAAGTTTTTGGAATCGTGGAAACACTAGCACCTAAATCACATAAAATATAGCATTCGTGATCTTTAATCTTAACTTTAATAGTAGGTTCCCACTCATCATAAAGTTTTCTAGGGATAGAAACTTCTAATTCAAGTTTTTCTTCATAGGATTGCATTAAAGCTTCGACGACATGTTTAGTGAAGGCTTTGTTTTGATCATAAGCATGAGGAGAATTTAGCATGGATTGAAACAAGGAAATACAATCTATCAAAGAGCAATTATCATAATTAAATTCATTGAAATCCAAAATGGTGGGTTCATTTCTATGTAAAGTTTTGACCTCTTCAATCCCACTTTTACCAATTTTTGCATCAAGATCTAAAAACTCCGAATCATTGGGACGCCTTCTAATTAAAGTTGATTCATCTCCAGTACCATCTTTATCAAGATTCATATTGGCAAACAAAGATTTAATAGGAGACACACCAATCACTTTTAGATCTTCATCATTATTATCATGAAAACTAGAAGAACACACTTTTACAAAGCAATCTTTCTTAGCACGCATCCTAGCGGTTCTTTCTTTGCACTCATCAATGGAAATTCTCATGGCTTTGAGAGACTCATTGATATCATGATTAGGTGGAATAGATCTAGGTTTAAAGAATCAACATCAAGAGAAATTCTATCCACGTTCCTAGCCAACTCATCAATCTTAAGCAATTTTTCTTTAAGCAAAGCATTGAAATTCTTTTGCAAATTCATAAATTCTTTAACACTAGTGTCAAAATCAGAGGGCATCTTATTCAAATTTCCATAAGAGTTGTTGTAGGAATTACGATAATTATTAGAGTAATTACTAGGGAACGGCCTAGAATTAAAGTGTCCTCAATATGTGTTGTTACCAAAATTGTTCCTACCAACAAAATTCACATCCATAGATTCATTACTATTCTCAATCAAAGTAGACAAAGGCATATCATTAGGATCAGAAGAAACACTTTTATTAGTAAACAATTTCATAAGTTCATCCATCTTTCCACTCAAGACATTATTCTCTTCTATTGCATGAACCTTTAGATCTTTCGGTGTGCCATTGAGAATAATTAACCATAATATTATCTAGGAGTTTAGTAGCTTCTCCTAAAGTGATTTCCATAAAAGTGCCTCCCGCGGCCGAATCTAAAAGATTTCTAGAAGCAAAATTCAATCCAGCATAAAAATTCTGTATAATCATCCATAAATTCAAACCATGTGTAGGGCAATTATGTTCATTAATTCCATCCTCTCCCAAGCTTGTGCAACATGCCCATGATCAAGTTGCTTAAAATTCATAATATCGTTTCTAAGAGAGATGATCTTAGCGGGAGGAAAATACTTAGAGATAAAAGCATCTTTGCACTTATTCCAAGAATCAATACTATTTTTAGGCAAAGAAGAGAACCAAGTTTTAGCATGATCTCTAAGCGAAAATGGAAATAGCTTCAATTTAACAATATCATCATACACATCTTTCTTCTTTTGCATATCACATAAATCAAAAAGCTGTTTAGGTGGGTAGCGACATCTTCACTAGGAAGGCCAGCAAATTGATCTTTCATGACAAGATTCAGCAAAGCAGTATTAATTTCACAAGATTCAGCATGGGTAAGAGGAGCAATCGGAGTGCTATTAAAATCATTGTTGGTATTGGTAAAGTCACATAATTTAGTATTATCTTGAGCCATCGTGACAAACAATCAATCCAACACACAAGCAAACAAGAGGCAAGCGAATAGAAGGCGAACGGAAAAAGGAGGAACGGAAAAGAGGTGAATAAAACGGCAAGGGTGAAGTGGGGGAGAGGAAAACGAGAGGCGAATGGAAAATAATGTAATGCGAGGGATAAGAGTTTGTGATGGGTACTTGGTATGTCTTGACTTGTGCTTAGATCTCCTCGGCAACGACGCTCGAAATGGCTGGTTGACGGTAGATCAAATCTTGACTTGACTTGGTGCAAATCTACCCGGCAACGGTGCCAGAAATCCTTCTTGCTACCTCTTGAGCATGCGTTGGTTTTCCCTTCAAGAGGAAAGGGTGATGTAGCAAATTAGCGTAAGTATTTCCCTCAGTTTTTGAGAACCAAGGTATCAATCCAGTAGGAGACTACACACAAGTCGCCTAGTACCTGCACAAACAAACAAGAACCTCGCAACCAACGCGATAAAGGGGTTGTCAATCCCTTCACGGTCACTTACGAGAGTGAGATCTGATAGAGATAATAAGATAAATATTTTTGGTATTTTTGTGGTATAGATTGGAAAATAAAGATTGCAAAATAAACGGCGACAGAAATAGCTAGTTGACGGGAAACTAATATGATGTAAAGTAGACCCGGGGGCCATAGGTTTCACTAGTGGCTTCTCTCAAGATAGCATGTATTACGGTGGGTGAACAAATTACTGTCGAGCAATTGATAGAAAAGTGCATAGTTATGATGATATCTAACGCAATGATCATGAATATAAGCATCACGTCCGTAACAAGTAGACCGAAACGATTCTGCATCTACTACTATTACTCCACACATCGACCGCTATCCAGCATGCATCTAGAGTATTAAGTTCATAAGAACAGAGTAACGTTTAGGCAAGATGACATGATGTAGAGGGATAAAATCAAGCAATATGATATAACCCCCATCTCTTTATCCTCGATGGCAACAATACAATACGTGCCTTGCTGCCCCTACTGTCACTGGGAAAAGACACCGCAAGATTGAACCCAGAGCTAAGCACTTCTCCTATTGCAAGAAAGATCAATCTAGTAGGCCAAACTAAACCGATAATTCGAAGAGACTTGCAAAGATATCAAATCATGCATATAAGAATTCAGAGAAGAATCAAATAATATTCATAGATAATCAAGTTCATAAACCGACAATTCATCGAATCTCGGCAAACACACCGCAAAAAGAGTTACATCAAATAGATCTCCCAGAAGATAGAGGAGAACTTTGTATTGAGATCCAAAGAGAGAGAAGAAGCCATCTAGCTAATAACTATGGACCCGAAGGTCTATGGTAAACTAATCACACATTATCAGAGAGGCTATGGTGTTGATGTAGAAGCCCTCCGTGATCGAATGCCCCTCCGGCAGATCGCCAGAAAAGGCCCCAAGATGGGATCTCACTGGTACAGAAGGTTACAACGGTGGAAAATGTGTTTTGTGGCTCTTCCCGAAGGTTTTAGGGTATAAGAGTATATATAGGCAAAATAAATAGGTCAGTGGAGCTGCGAGGGGCCCACGAGGGTGGGGGCGTGCCTGGCCCCCCTGGGCGCACCCTCCTACCTCGTGGCCGCCTCACTGCTTCCTTGACGTCCACTCCAAGTCTCCTGGATCACGTTTGTTCCAAAAAAGATCCTCGCGAAGGTTTCATTCCGTTTGATATTCCTTTTCTGCGAAAGACTGAAATAGGCAAAAAAACAGCAATTTGCACTGGGCTTTTGATTAATAGGTTAGTCCCAAAAATAATATAAAAAGGGTATATTAAATCCCATTAAACATCCAAAACAGATAATATAATAGCATGGAACAATCAAAAATTATAGATACATTGGAGACGTATCACGGTCTAAGTAAATGACCATTGCCAATGGCGAGTTACACTGATGTAGTGTCACAGGGGTGTTTCAGCGCTGCATTTCTCCTGAGGAGGGCCGTGAGATTCTACAAGAGATTCATTAAGGAGATTGTGGCCATCATGCCGGCTCTAAGTCTCTCGTGGCTAAGGATTTTCATCATGGGTTTTATTAGCTGATGGCTCATGCTGATGTAGAAGATTTGGTTAGCAAGTGCGATGGCTGTCAGAAATTTTCCAGACATGCTCATGTGCCGGCTCAAGAATTAAGGATGATTCGGATCACTTGGTCATTTGTAGTCTGGGGGCTGGATATGGTGGGACCTTTCAAGAGGTCCAAAGACAAAAATACCCACCTCTTGGTGGCGGTTGATAAATTTACGAAGTGGGTTGAAGCAGAGCCGGTCGACAAGTGTCATGCGGCAACTACGGTTCAATTCATCAAAAGGGTGATTTTCCATTTTGACTACCCTCATAGCATCATAACTGATAATGGTACTAATATGTACAAGGGTGGTATGAAAGAATTCTATCAACAAGAGCATATTCATCTTGATGTTTCATTAGTGGCTCACCCCCAGTCCAATGGTCAAGCTGAAAGAGCCAATCAAGAAATCTTGAGAGGTATAAAGCCCTGGCTTATGGTCCCTTTGTAGAGGACGCCAGGTTGTTGGGTTGAGAAGTTACCCTCAGTGCTTTGGAGTATCAATACTACCCCTAACTGATCCACGGGTTATACATCTTTCTTCATGGTTTATGGAGCAGAGGTGGTTCTTCCCATTGACATCCATCATGACTCACCCCGCATGGCGGCTTATGTTGAAGCTGATAATGAAAAGGCACGTCAGGATGATCTTGACCTCCTGGATGAGGAGCGTGACCTTGCGATGGCTCGTTCAGCAATCTACTAGCAAGATTTGTGTTGTTATCATAGCCGCCAGGTTATAACCCGGACCTTTCAAGAAGGTGACTTGGTGCTCCGGCTCATCCAGGATCAAACAGATATGCACAAATTATCCCCGCCTTGGGAAGGGCCTTTTGTGGTCAGCAAAAACCTGAACAACGGGTCATAATACCTCATTGATATTCATGACCACAAGGACTCATGCACATCAGAGGAGGAGACCCGCCGGCCTTAGAACATTGCGCATCTTCGGCCTTATTACACTTGAACCACTGGTTCTCATGTTGTACATATTTTCATCAATGTATAAATTATGATCAGTGTAATAAAGCCGGCATCCCTGATAATTGAGGGCCTCTGTCATTTCATTTCTGAGTATCTGAGTCTTTATTGTCCGTTCATAAGATTATTTGGGGGCTTCCTGCCCATTGAGCATAGCTGTGACTACCCTTTTGATCCGGCTTACATGCCTTGTTACAAATTACATGGGGGCTTCCTGCTTATTGAGCATAGTTGTGACTACCCTTTTGATCCAGCTTATACGCCTTTTTGCAAATGACTTGGGGGCTTCTTGCCCAAGTTAAAAGGTCACCAAAGAGAACTTGCTGAAGTGCGCAATTCAAACATAGGTATCCTGCCTTGATGGCTTGTTATGGGTTACTTGGGGGCTTCCTGTTCAATGAACATAGCTTTGTTTACCCTCATGATCGGCTTGGATGCCAGGTGTATTCGCCAAAATTCCGGGTTATCCTGCCTGTATGTCCTTGTCACTCCGCCCAAGTAATCTTGGAATGACCCGCCGTATTCTCAACAGTCAATCTTGTAAAAGACCCTGAACTTGTTGAGGTTAAAACGATGATTGGTCATGTGAGGGCCGAATTACAGAGTTGAATGAAGGATTAACTTAGTGGCCGTGCTGCCCATGAAAGCACTTGAAATTTCATCTTGGCGGCCTATGAAAAGCCTTGTTTTTTCTGATTTGTTATTTTCTGAACATTGTTTTGGGTTCATATCCTTGTCCCATATTAACATATGGTTTAAAACAATTAAGGCCATGTAGCCTTAATCTTTATGACTCATATTTGAGCATATTTGGGGTTTTGATAACCCGTTCTAGCATTGGACGTTAAGTCGCCAATATACTTGATTGTGCAGTTGGAATTATGCGCTTACGAATATTTGGGTTGTCACCCTCACTGGATGCGGCGATATAATCCGACAATTTGAGCCAATCTTCCAGATATGTTTGTGAATTGTGGGATGAATAGGCGAGGTTTGATAACCCGCCTTGGTTATAGACTTTAAAGTCACCAAACAAATTTTATATGGACATCATGACCTACCCTGGCGTGAACCGCCAGGGCACATGTTATTTACTTGTGTGCATGGAATATGATAATATGACCTACATGATTGATAATATTATGAGCATAAGCAGTAGATCTTCAACATCAGATCGGTGGTTTAAAGTATTATGCAAATAAAGATGCTCGATGGCATGGCCGATCATTGTTTTCAGCTAACCTATTACAAGGCGTTAGACAGCCCAAAAGAATAAGTGTTTTTCTGTGCACAAATTCTATGTGGCGGTTTGTAAACCAGCCCTTTGGTCAGTTTTCTTGGTCTTGGCGGGGTGCGGATTTTGGGTCATCCTGCATCGGTTCTTCGCCCATGCTCATCATCTGGAAGTCATTTGTGGCCCAGTTGATCCCAGTCAAAGCTTTAAATACAACTTCATCATCTATGAGGGTCGACGGGTCAATATCGGTAGCGAAGATGTGCCTACGTGTTGGTGGGATGAAATCCACGGCCTCATGAACCGGCGCTGCTACCCTTGAGTTTTCTTTGGTGTAAGTCGCCTGATATTTTGACAAGTTAGTCTCCTCAGCTAGCTTGCTTGCTGAGGGAGTCCTGGATTAGGGGGTCCTCGGGTGTCCAAACTATTTGATATGGGCCGGACTGGTGGGCCATGAAGATAAAAGCAGACGACTCTCCCCCGTATCCGGGTAGAACTCCTATATGCGTGAAAGGCAAGTTTGGTGTCCGGATATGTTATTTCCTTCCCTTATAAACTAGAGGGGTTAGTCCGTAGAGATCATCGAAATTCTCATAGGCTAGATAGCTAGGGTTTAGCCATTATGATCTCGATGTAGATCAACTCTTGTAACCCCAATACGCATTGAATACAATCAAGCATGACGTAGGGTTTTACCTCCTTTAAGAGGGATCGAACCTGGGTAAACATTGTGTCCCCATCGTCCCTTGTTACCATTGATCCTCAGACGCACAGTTCGGGACCCCCTACCCGAGATCTGCCGGTTTTGACACCGACACTTGCCAAAGGGCGCATTTCCCCTACGCACTTGGTGAAATCTGCTATTTTGAAGGGTGACCCGTCCTCTTTTAAGTTTGGGCAGCCGGTGGCTAGCTCTTCTGGGTCCAACTCTGCTTGTTATGCCTTTGCCTGGCTTAGCGCGGTGATGGCACCGGCTCTAGCGGCTGATCGCTCCAGCTCTTCAACTCTTTGCGGCAGCACAGACAATTTCTCCAACACTTCCTTGATAAGTGAAGGTGGTTGCTTTTTATGCGAGATAGGAGATATGGCTCATTGAGCACTGGTATATAACTGCTCCGCAAGGGTGTATGCATCTTTAAACTTTACGCGCATGTCTTGACCCAGGTTGGAACTTCTGGAGCCTGCATCAGCAAAGATATTGATAAGCCGCCTAATGATTGTTATAAATTGGTGGTCAAAGACTGAAGTATACCTACCATAGATGGCGGCTGTCATGCTATTGATTTGATGCTTCAAACCGGATAACTCATCGGTCACCGGCTTAAGAGCAGCCTCAACATCTCCAGCTTTTTTCAATAGAGTCGCCTTCTCTGTATTCGAGCTGTTCCTCTTAGCATTGAAATCCTTTTCCAGCTTCTCAATATCTTCCAAAGTGGTTTTCAGCCCTGATTTGGCCTTGGAAGTTTAATATTGCTGTGTTTGGATGTTCTGCCACAGATCCACCACTTGGGATTCTTTCATATTTAATTTAGCCTGCAAGACAAAGAGATTAAGCAGCAATGTGTGGTTATGATAATCATCTTATTTGAACTCCCAAGCATAATACAAGTATTTTACTTGGCACTTGGGGCTAATGTACATTGCTCTTTTGAAGGCAAATCTTTAATGATCCGTCTTGTTTTCTTCAACTGAAGCTGGCTCATGGGGCCTACATACTTAGATTTGTACATAAGTATGGTGATAAGTCATGGCTTAGCTATGCAGCTTAAGCCGGCCCTTGGGGGCTACATATGCGGATTTTAACACCACAATTTGAAGTCCTGGCTTAACCTTCCAATTTAAGCCGACCCTTGGGAACTACTCATTTTGATTCAGCAGAGTTAAATAATTGCTATGGAATAGCTACAAGGTCAAAGATGCTATTTAAGTCTACAACATGTTCAATTATTTCATATTCAGTAGACTTGGCGGCAGATACGTCTCCAACATATCTATAATTTTTTATTGCTCCATGCTATTATATTATCTATTTTGGATGTTATTGGGCTTATTTTTACACTTTTATACTATTTTTGGGACTAACCTATTAACCGGAGGCCCAGCCAAAATTGTTGTTTTTTGCCTATTTTAGAGTTTCACCAAAAATGAATATCAAACGGAGTCCAAACGGAATGAAACCTTCGGGAACGTGATTTTCTCAACGAACGTGCTCCAGGAGACTTGGAGTGGGCGTCAAGAAACAACCGAGGAGGCCACGAGGCAGGGGGTGCGCCTACCCCCTGGGTGCGCCCTCCACCCTCGTGGGCCCCTCATTGCTCCACCGACGAACTCCTTCCTCCTATACATATCCACGTACCCCCAAACATCCAGGAGCACCACGAAAACCTAATTCCACTGCCGCAACCTTCTGTACCCAAGAGATCCCATCTTGGGGCCTTTTCCGGAGCTCCGCCGGAGGGGGCATTGATCACGGAGGGCCTCTACATCAACTCCATGGCCTCTCCGATGATGTGTGAGTAGTTTACTTCAGACCTTCGGTCCATAGCTAGTAGCTAGATGGATTCTTCTCTCTCTTTGGATCTCAATACAAAGTTCTCCCTGATTCTCCTGGAGATCTATTCGATGTAATCTTCTTTTGCGGTGTGTTTGTCGTGATCCGATGAATTGTGGGTTTATGATCAAGTTTATCTATGAACAATATTTGAATCTTCTCTGAATTCTTTTATGTATGATTGGTTTATATTTGCAAGTCTCTTCGAATTATCAGTTTGGTTTGGCCTACTAGATTGATCTTTCTTGCAATGGGAGAAGTGCTTAGCTTTGGGTTCAATCTTGTGGTTCTCGATCCCAGTGAC
Organism: Triticum urartu; assembly: GCF_056163025.1. Classification (NCBI taxonomy): domain Eukaryota; kingdom Viridiplantae; phylum Streptophyta; class Magnoliopsida; order Poales; family Poaceae; genus Triticum; species Triticum urartu. Next base: position 223,973,183 of record NC_141879.1, on the reverse strand, counting down.
AGAAAGGGAAACAACATGTATTGTATTGTTTCCATCGAGGATAAAAAGATGGGTTTTACATCATATTGCATGAGTTCATCCCTCTACATCATGTCATCTTGCTTAAGGCGTTACTCTGTTCTTATGAACTTAATACTCTAGATGCATGCTGGATAGTGGTCGATGTGTGGAGTAATAGTAGTAGATGCAGAATCGTTTCGGTCTACTTGTCTCGGACATGATGCCTATATACATGATCATGCCTAGATATTCTCATAATTATTCGCTTTTCTATCAATTGCTCGACAGTAATTTGTTCACCCACCGTAATACTTATGCTATCTTGAGAGAAGACACTAGTGAAACCTATGGCCCCTGGGTCTATTTTCCATCATATTTATCTTTAGTCAACTAGCTATTTCTGGCACCGTTTACTTTGCTTTATTTACTTTCAATCTATATCACATAAAAATACCAAAAATGTTTATCTTATTATTATCATCTCTATCAGATCTCACTCTTGCAAGTGGCCGTGAAGGGATTGACAGCCCCTTTATCGTGTTGGTTGCGAGGTTCTTATTTGTTAGTGTCGGTACGAGGTAACTCGCGCGTGGTCTCCTACTGGATTTATACCTTGGTTCTCAGAAACTGAGGGAAATACTTACACTGCTCTACTGCATCACCCTTTCCTCTTCAAGGGAAAACCAACGCAGTGCTTAAGAGGTAGCAAGAAGGATTTCTGGCGCCGTTGCCGGGGAGATCTACACCAAGTCAAGACATACCAAGTACCCATCACAACTCTTATCCTTCGCATTACATTATTTGCCATTTGCCTCTCGTTTTCCTCTCCCCCACTTCACCCATGCCATTTTATTCGCCCTATTTTCCTTTCGCCCTCTCTTTCTATTCGCCTCTTTTTCGCTTGCCTCGTCGTTATGGCTAGTCCTTTATCTATTCCCTTGTCTCCCGAGAATGAAGTTCATAATTTTAAACAAAGGGAGGGAGAAAATCTAAAATATGCTTGGTATAGAATTTGCAATGCACAAAATAGATCTACTAGGAAACAATCCACTTCCGTTCTTCTTTGCAATTTTTATGTAGGCATCACGCCTTGGAATAGATATATTCTTGATACCATTATCGGAGGAAATTTCTTGGGTAGCCATACTTCTGATTCTTATGATGCTATGATAGATTTGTTTGGCCCACCACCTCTTTTGGTTAATGAAACTGTTTTAACTTTGGAACATGTGATGTAACGGCTTGAAATTATTGAAAATAAAGTTGCCACCATAGAGTTAATTGAAAATTTGGATAGAAACATCCATAACCAAATTACCCAATACGGATCTAAGGTAGGAGTTGCTCTTAAATTTTTTAAAGAAAAGGGACCTATGGTTAATGAAAAGATAGATCAAGATTCCACTAGAATTGATAAAATTGAGGATATTATTACCAACCTTGGGTCTGCCTTTTCTTCGGTGAAAAACACTCCTCCTAATGCTAATATTGCTAAATTGATGTATGTTCCTAAAAATAAGGGTGGAACTTCTAGTAAGGAAAATGCGGACCTCAAATCCACAAGTGTTCACCCCAATTTTCTCACTATCCTTAAGGAACCTTTTACTACAAATGATTTTCTTGATTTCGTGCCTAGGAGTTTGATAATTAATAAAAATAAAGAAACTCCTAAAATTTATAGGTGTCTTATTGAAGAATTGCCTACCAAAGATGGCAATACCTAGATCTATCTTCGCTTTTATGCCTAGCTAGGGGCGTTAAACGATAGCGCTTGTTGGGAGGCAACCGAATTTTATTTTTATTCCTTGCTTTTTGATCCTGTTTAGTAATGAAAAATTTATCTAGCCTCTGTTTTGGTTGTGTTTTTCGTGTTTAATTAGTGTTTGTGCCAAGTAGAACCGTTGGGAAGACTTGGGGGAAGTCTTTTTAATATTGCTGTAAAAAAACAGAAACTTTAGCGCTCCCGAGAATTGCTGCCGTTTTTTATTGGAGAGTGATATTTAGTTAATTATTTTTGAAGATGATTAATAGATAAATTCCTCACGTCCAGAAATTTATTTTAGAATTTTTGGGGTTCCAGAAGTTTGTGTTAGTTATAGATTACTACAGACTGTTCTGTTTTTGACAGATTCTGTTTTTCGTGTGTTGTTTGCTTATTTTGATGAATCTATGGATAGTAAAAGAGTTTATAAACCATAGAGAAGTTGGAATACAGTAGGTTTAACACCAATATAAATAAATAATGAGTTCATTACAGTACCTTAAAGTGGTGTTTTCTTTTCTTTCGCTAACGGAGCTCACGAGATTTTCTATTTAAGTTTTGTGTTGTGAAGTTTTCAAGTTTTGGGTAAAGATTTGATGGATTATGGAACAAGGAGTGGCAAGAGCCTAAGCTTGGGGATTCCCATGGCACCCCAAGGTAAAATACAAGGACACCAAAAATCCTAAGCTTTGGGATGCCCCGGAAGGCATCCCCTCTTTTGTCTTCGTCTATCGGTAACTTTACTTGGAGCTATATTTTTATTCGCCACATGATATGTGTTTTGTTGGAGCGTCTTGTATGATTTGAGTCTTTGCTTTTTAGTTTACCACAATCATCATTTCTGTACACACCTTTTGAGAGAGACACACATGAATTGGAATTTATTAGAATACTCTATGTGCTTCACTTATATCTTTTGAGCTATATAGTTTTTGCTCTAGTGCTTCACTTATATCTTTTAGAGCACAGTGGTGGTTCTATTTTATAGAAATAATTGATCTCTCATGCTTCACTTATATTATTTCAAGAGTCCTTTAGAACAACATGGCAATAATAAAAAAATTCATACAAGTGCATTGAATACTAAGAGAAGTTTGATACTTGATGATCGTTTTGAGATATGGAGATGGTGATATTAGAGTCATGCTAGTTGAGTAGTTGTGAATTTCAGAAATACTTGTGTTGAAGTTTGTGATTCCCGTAGCATGCACGTATGGTGAACCGTTGTGTGATGAACTCGGAGCATGATTTATTTATTTATTGCCTTCCTTATGAGTGGCGGTCGGGGACGAGCAATCTTCTCCTACCAATCTATCCCCCTAGGAGCATGCATGTAGTACTTTGTTTCGATAACTAATAGATTTTTGCAATAAGTATGTGAGTTCTTTATGACTAATGTTGAGTCCATGGATTATACGCACCCTCAGCCTTCCACATTTGCTAGCCTCTCTAGTACCGCGCAACTTTCGCCGGTACCATAAACCCACCATATACCTTCCTCAAAATAGCCACCATACCTACCTATTATGGCATTTCCATAGCCATTCCGAGATATATTGCCATGCAACTTTCCACCGTTCCGTTTGATATGACACGCTTCATCATTGTCATATTGCTTTGCATGATCATGTAGTTGACATCGTATTTGTGGCAAAGCCACCATTCATAATTCTTTCATACATGTCACTCTTGATTCATTGCATATCCCGTACACCGCCGGATGCATTCACACAGAGTCATATGTTGTTCTAAGTATTGAGTTGTAATTCTTGAGTTGTAAGTAAAAAAGAAGTGTGATGATCATCATTATTAGAGCATTGTCCTAGTGAGGAAAGGATGATGGAGACTATGATTCCCCCACAAGTCGGGATGGGACTCCGGATGAAAAATAAAAAAAGGAAAAAAACGTAGGCCAAAAAAAGGAAGAAGGCCCAAATAAAAAAATGAAATGAGAGAAAAAGAGAGAAGGGACAATGATACTATCCTTTTTCCACACTTGTGCTTCAAAGTAGCACCATGATCTTCATGATATAGAGTCTCCTATGTTGTCACTTTCATAAACTAGTGGCAATTTTACATTATAGAACTTGGCTTGTATATTCCAATGATGGGCTTCCTCAAATGGCCCTAGGTCTTCGTGAGCAAGCAAGTTGGATGCACACCCACTTAGTTTCCTTTGTTGAGCTTTCATACACTTATAGCTCTAGTGCATCTGTTGCATGTCAATCCCTACTCACTCACATTGATATCTATTGATGGGCATCTCCATAGCCCGTTGATACGCCTAGTTGATGTGAGACTATCTTCTCCTTTTTTTTGTCTTCTCCACAACCACCATTCTATTCCACCATAGTGCTATATCCATGGCTCACGCTCATATATTGCGTGAATATTGAAAAAGTTTGAGAACATCAAAAGTATGAAACAATTGCTTTGTTGTCATCGGGGTTGTGCATGATTTAATATTTTGTGTGATGAAGATAGAGCATAGCCAGACTATATGATTTTGTAGGGATAACTTTCTTTGGCCATGTTATTTTGAGAATACATGATTGCTTAGTTAGTATGCTTGAAGTATTATTATTTCTATGTCAATATTAAACTTTTATCTTGAATCTTTCGGATCTGAACATTCATGCCACATTAAAGAAAAATTACATTGAGAAATATATTAGGAAGCATTCCACATCAAAAGTTCTTTTCTTTATCATTTACCTACTCGAGGACGAGCAGGAATTAAGCTTGGGGATGCTGATACATCTCCTACATATCTATAATTTTTGATTGCTCCATGCTATTATATTATCTATTTTGGATGTTATTGGGCTTATTTTTACACTTTTATATTATTTTTGGGACTAACCTACTTACCGGAGGCCCAGCCCAAATTGCTGTTTTTTGCCTATTTTAGAGTTTCGCCGAAAAGGAATATCAAACGAAGTACAAATGGAATGAAACCTTCGGGAACGTGATTTTCTCAAAAAACGTGATCCAGGAGACTTGGAGTGGGCATCAAGAAACAACCGAGGAGGCCACGAGGCAGGGGGCACGCCTACCCCCCTGGGCGTGCCCTCCACCCTCGTGGGCGCCTCGTTGCTCCACCGACGAACTTCTTCCTCCTATATATATCCACGTACCCCCAAACATCCAGGAGCACCATGAAAATCTAATTCCACCGCCGCAACCTTCTGTACCCAAGAGATCCCATCTTGGGGCCTTTTCCGGATCTCCGCCGGAGGGGGCATTGATCACGGAGGGCCTCTACATCAACTCCATGGCCTCTCCGATGATGTGTGGGTAGTTTACCTCAGACCTTCGGGTCCATAGCTAGTAGCTAGATGGCTTATTCTCTCTCTTTGGATCTCAATACAAAGTTCTCCTCGATTCTCTTGGAGATCTATTCGATGTAATCTTATTTTGCGGTGCGTTTGTCGAGATCCGATGAATTGTGGGTTTATGATCAAGTTTATCTATGAACAATATTTGAATCTTCTCTGAATTCTTTTATGTATGATTGGTTTATCTTTGCAAGTCTCTTTGAATTATTAGTTTGGTTTGGCCTACTAGATTTATCTTTCTTGCAATGGGAGAAGTGCTTAGCTTTGGGTTCAATCTTGCGGTGCTCGATCCCAGTGACAGAAATGGAAATGACACGTATTGTATTGTTGCCATCGAGGATAAAAAGATGGGGTTTACATCATATTGCACGAGTTCATCCCTCTACATCATGTCATCTTGCTTAAGGTGTTACGCTGTTCTTATGAACTTAATACTCTAGATGCATGCTGGATAGCGGTCGATCTGTGGAGTAATAGTAGTAGATGCGGAATCATTTCGGTCTACTTGTCTCGGACGTGATGCCTATATACATGATCATGCCTAGATATTCTCATAATTATTCGCTTTTCTATCAATTGCTCGATAGTAATTTGTTCACCCACCGTAATACTTATGCTATCTTGAGAGAAGCCACTAGTGAAAACTATGGCCCCCGGGTCTATTTTCCATCATATTTATCTTCAGTCAACTAGCTATTTCTGGCAGCGTTTACTTTGCTTTATTTACTTTCAATCTATATCACATAAAAATACCAAAAATATTTATCTTATTATTAATCATATCTATCAGATCTCACTCTTGCAAGTGGCCGCGAAGGGATTGACAACCTCTTTACCGCGTTGGTTGCAAGGTTCTTATTTGTTTGTGTAGGTACGAGGTGACTCGTGCGTGGTCTCCAACTGGATTGATACCTTGGTTCTGAAAAACTGAGGGAAATACTTACACTGCTCTGTTGCATCACCCTTTCCTCTTCAAGGGAAAACCAACGCAGTGCTGAAGAGGTAGCAGCGGCTGACATACACACACACACACACACACATATATATATATATATATATATGAGAAGAGTTTTTGAGTGTTTACCTCAAAGCGCTCCTTCATCAGATTGACTAAGTTGGCTTCAAAGTCACGACTAGTGTGAAGGTTGTTTAGATGACCCGCCTGAATCTCATGAGCATTAAACTGGGCATAACTCTCCAAGTCCATTTTCCACTTGCCCTTGTCAACAGCTGAAAATTCTTCCTTGGCGCTGTGTTTTGACAAAACAGTGGGGTTGCCGGGTTCTACATAGCCAAACCCGGTGAGAATAACATCTTAAGCCTTTTCTTCAGCAGGCTTTACGGGACTTGGTGGCTTAGCGTTTTCCAGGTTAACATCCATAGAATCTGTGGTGATACGGTGCTCTTCTGGCGGCGGAGCATCAGTGGGAACTTCAAGAGTCTGATGGGAAGCCTCTGACAATAGTTGCTTCGCCGGCTCATTGGTGTTGGTAATTTTGCCCGGCTTATTTGTCTTTGCCTTCTTGCTTGGCTTGGCTTTCCCACTGGCAATGACACATAAAGATATTAGCATGATAATTTTCAAAGGATTTAAAAGCAAAGAAATTTATTCTCACCTAGGGGCGACTTTGAAGAGGGGGATTTGAGTCCCAGTGGAGTCACCAGATGAAGAGTGAGAAGTTCCCTGATAGTTTGAATCAGAAGGGTTAAGGGGTTGTCGAATAAGACCTGCCTTTGGAAAAGCTAAGTCAGAAATCTGTGAAACCTCTGCTCGGCGCTTGCAAGGGACCGGCGTTTTGGGTAAGCCAGAGGAGAGATTCCCACCACCGCTGTTCCGGGTCGTGCGGCGAACATCATGCTATTGCTTCTTCAAAACTAAGTTGGGATCCAGGTAATCTAAAGGGTGAGAAAACCTTACTTTTTGGCTCGCTTGTTAAACTTTCTGTCTTGGCAGAGGTTCTGAGTCGGAGGAAAGGATAGTTACCTCTTCACCATCTGCGTGGCTGGCTTCCGCATCATCCTGATAGCAATCAGTGTCAATTAGGTGTAAAAAAATGAGACAATGGAATCAAGTTCTACGTCCGACTCATCATCGTTCAGTGCAAAAAGTTCTGATGCGTTTGCCTTCTTCTTGGCGGGTTTCTTGGAAGTTTTCGTCTTATCTCTCATTTTTTGGGCCAGCTTATCTTGCAATTTCTTGCTCCAAAAGGGGGAATCAACTTGCATAAGTCAAGTAATGATGAGAAGACAGAATGAGAAATAATGAGTTTGCAAATATGGCTCAAAAATACTTACAACTGGCGGGTTTTTGAGGGTGCAGAAGGGGTTCAACCTCACTTTGCTACAAGTCTCTAAACTCTCATTGAGCAGAGTCTTCATCATATCATTGATTTGTTTATCATCCAGATGGATGGGAGAGTAACACAGTGGGTCTTTGACATCATTGGTATACTCACACATTAAGCTGGATCGGCGGCTTAAGGGCAAGATTCTCCATGCGACCCAGCACCAGACTAAATCAACTCTGGTCAACCCATTGGCCATTAAGGCTCTGATCTTTGAAAAGATGGGCATATACTTGGCCCGTTCTTTTGTGATGATCCGTTCTGGGAGAGGATGTCTATTGCTAAGCCGGCTTTCACGGTAACCCCGCGGAGGATTTTCGCCTTTTGGAGAGGTGTCTTTGCAATAGAACCAAGTTTGGTTCCAGTCCTTAGGATGGCTGGGAGGTGGGCAGCAGGAAAAGTGGCTTCTTTCCGCCTCTGAATTGAAATGCCACCTAGTTCCCGGCAGGGCCCATCCGTGAACTTGGTATGGCGGTTTAGGTAATAAAATTCCCTGAACAATTCTACTGTGGGCTCCTGTTGAAGATACACTTCACAAAAAACTTGGAAGTTGCACATGTTCAAAACAGAGTTGGGCCCAATATCTTGCGGATGGAGTTGGAAGAAATGCAGCACATCACGAAAGAATTTTGAGCCGGGTGGAGTGAACCCCTGGAGCATGTGATCAGTAAAGACAACAACTCCGCCTTCTTTTGGGTCAGGGGTGGTTTCGATTCCTAGGACTCTCCAGTGGATAACGTTCTTTGCGGCTAAAACACCCACTTGAACATGTTCGTTCAGCGTCTGCTCCATGACCCGGGAGGCGACCCAGTTGCATGAAGTGACTGTTTTGGTCATTTTGTTGATGAAAGGCCTAGAAAGGAAAATATTGCCGAATTAAGGTTATGCTATTAAGCCGTCCAGTGGTTAAAAAGTAAGTGCATTATGTGAGACCAATTCATATGTAGAAGGTACGTGCTATAAAGGTGGGCATGATTAAACCGAAAGATGATACCGGGTTATGCAGCTTCTGAACGTATACTGACGACTAAAAAAGGGGCTAATGGTGTCTCGCGGGTTACGGCCTATCTCATAAACCTCCCACACGGCCGCAGTTCACAAGTATTTGTAGACCTATGAGTGAAGTTTTGCTAAAGTACTAAACAAACATGTTTCATAGATCAGTTCTATTATTTTGGATCTACAACAGTTCAGAAAAGGAAATAAATCCTAAACCTAAGGTGGCGGCAGCAGAAGAACTCATGTGCTCAAATGGGATCTTGTACAAAGGGGGTATCTTCTGCGATTGGAAACGGATGCTAAAACTACTACCACGTAACTTCAGTGTTGTATTCAAACCCAACTACACGATTTAAAGAAAAAATGAAGAACGACGAAGAACTCTGATGAACTGAGCAAACCCCAGTGTAGATCTGATGCGAAGTAAAATGGGTACTTGTTGATGCTGATGAACAACGGAGGTGCGACACGTTTCTCTGGTCAGTTCAGGTCGGTGCAGCGGCTGTAGTTGATGACATTGGAGGAAGACGGCAGCGGCGGAGCTCGGGTTTGCAGAGGCATCGCAAGGAGGAAGACAAAGATGAGGGGGCAAGGGTAAAAAGTGAAAGGAAAGACCCATGTCCCTATTTATAAGGAAGTGACTAGATGGCATGCGCGAGAATCGAGAAGGCTGAAAAAGGATTACGTGGCTACATGGACGCCTCGATTTTCGGGAGGTCTATTAAGATAAGGATTTGTTGAGATATCTTGGGCTTTATGTGAAGTTAATGCATAGTGATGTCATGGCGGGTTATCATGGTTTTGAAATGTGACGTCATGGCGGGTTACAATGAATTGATGAGGAATTGATAATGAAAGATTTTGCTAAGTCAAGAGGTGAAGATTGATGTAAACAAGATCAAATCAATCTGGGGTCTAATGTTGGGGATATAACTATTAGGTATGACCGGCCCAGGAGGGGCCGGGTCATGCCATTAGCGGCTTAAAGATGAAGAGGCCCGATAAGGGACAAGTACACATGAAGATGGCGGTTCATAGAACAAGCCTGTTGAAGGCCCAAGACCCGGAGGCGACTTGAGGCCCAAAGGGATGAGCCATCATATGTTTAACTTGTCATGTAAGGCAAGATTAGTTAGAAACCGAGCCAGTCACGTTTGTGTGAGCCGGCCGGGACTCTGTAAGCCGCGGGCATCAACCTGTATATAAAGGGGTGACCCATCGACGGGTTAACTCAAGTAAGAATCAATCGAGAACTAGGTCAAGCGTATTCTCTCCCTAGTAATCGAAATCCAAGCAATACAACCTAAAGCAGGAGTAGGCTTTTACCTCATTGAGAGGGGCCGAACCTGGATAAACTCTTTGTGTCCTTTGTCCCGTTCAACCCCTTTAAGCAAACCTTGTTGCGATGGCTCCACACCTAAGTCCTTCAACTAGGACATTTGCCGTCTTAAGTCCACGACACACGACCTAGGGGAGGATGAGGGCTTGTGGGCCCCTCGGAGCTCCTCCAACCCTAATCTTTGGCCTATAAATTCCCAAATATTCCCAAACGACTAGAAGCATCCACCAAAATACTTTTCCGCCTCCGCAACCTTCTATACCCGTGAGATCCTATCTTAGGGCCTTTTTCGGCACCCTGTCGGAGGGGCATTCGATCACAGAGGGCTTGTACGTAAACTCTATTGCCCTTCCGATGAAGATGAGTAGTTTACCACAGACCTACGGGTCCATAGCTGTAGCGACCAGACCTCAAACAGTCTGATCTCTGTGCTCCGGTGTCATCCCGGGATCAGTAATGATGACACCACACAGTACTGGGAGGATTTATAGCAGAGTAGCAATCACACACTTGTTACATCGAGTGTCTCATAGAGAACTTATTACAAATAATATGGCTTAAGGCCATCTAATAACGATAACAGCGGAAGGCTTGGAAGATAAGTGAGTCCATCAACTCCAACGGCATCACTGAGTATAGAACCACGACCTAAAAAGTCCTTAATCGTCGTCTGAAAAGTCTGCAACATTAACGTTGCAGCCCGAAACGGGTCAGCACATGGAATATGCTGGCAATGCAACACATAGAGAGTAATGGAATGAAACAGCTATACTATATGCATATTTGGCTGGTGGAAAGCTCTATGGTTACAGTTTTGCGTAAAGCCAATTTTTCCCTACTTCAAAGGAATAAATTTATTTAATTATCAGGGTAGTTGTTAAACATTGAGAATGGTTGACAGCATTCTCAATCCCAATTAAGCATCATCATTGAACAAAACCCAACAAAATTAATTTAGAGTAACATGTTGAGATTCACATGAAAATCCAGGTACTAGATACTCAAGATGTCCATAACCGGGGACACGGCTAATCATGATTAGTTTATTACACTCTACAGAGGTTTGCGCACTTTTCCCCACAAGACTCGATCGCCTCCATTTGGTTTCTCGCACTACAAGGTGTTTGAGAAGACGGATGACCGAGACATAGTCTTTCAGAAGCGCTAGCACCTTACGATCAGGTAGACCGTACCACCTACATCCCCTACATCTGCTAGTCTACCACTGTAAGAGTTCGCACGACTTAGTCAACTATGCTAGAGCCCATAATAGCTTGTGGATGCACACGGAAGTTTCTAGTATGAATAGTCTCATGATCCTTTTGAGCCTGGGTGGCGGTCCAAAAGAAAACAGGCAAGTCCTGGAATACCCAGGTGCCTCAATCCACCCAGATGTGTGTTTAAGTTGCCACCTTAGATAAACCATTAATTAACCAAACTCACATCTGTCATGGATATCACTCACCCAATCCACGTCTACTAGCATAGCATGGCATAATAAGCAAACGTAGAAGTAACTCCCAAAGGTTTGATAATAAACAGGTAATAGGTACTACCTCAACTACTTCCCATCCCACAATTTAATTAGATCCTAATCATGCAATGTGTGAGGATTGATCTAATGCAATAAAACTGGGTAGTAGGAAAGGTATGATCAAAGTGTTACTTGCCTTGCTGATGATCCGGGAAACCTAGAGACTCGAAGTAACAAGCGGCGCACTCCGGGTATTCTATCACAGACAAACAAACAAGCATACAATAAGTACTCATCTAATGCACGGGTAAAACTCAAGTAAGAGATCTAACCAGAAGGTTCAACTTAAGAACTCCGGTTGGCAAAAAGAATCAAATCGAACGAAGCAACGAAAGTCAAACGGCGAAAGAAAACAACTTCGTTCTACTAATATGGATCTAGGGCAAATTTTATAGTAGCAAAATCTTGTTTAAGTTGGTTAAACAGATAGAGGGTTTCGAGACGAAACTCCAGGCGCTTGAATCGCCTGATTCTGATAAACGAGCGAAAAGTTACACTAAAACGAAAATCGGATCAGGAATCGCGATCAAAAAAATCACGGATTTAATCCAAGAAAAAGAAAAACGACGAACGTTCGCTAGAACGAACGAACGGACGAACGCTCGCTATTTAAATAAATCGGAAAACCGATCTATTAAAAAAACCGAAACTAAAAAAACGACAAAAAACCGACGGAAAACCGATCGGTTTTCTAAAAAAACGGGCATGGATTTCGAGGCGGCGGCGAACCTCGGCGAGCGTGTGGGCGGGGAGGCGCGTGGGCGGCGACAGCGAGCGGCGCGGCGGCGGCGCAGGCTGCGGCGGCGGGGTCGGGCGGCTGGGGCGGCACGGGGCTAGGGTTCCCCCGGGGCTGGGCCGGCTTATAAAGCCACCTCGGGCCGGAGTCCTAGCCGGACACGGCCCGTAGGTCGGTTCGTTTTTTTTACGCGCAGAAGAAAAATAAAAAGAAATACTAAACTGACTCCAAAAATTCCGAAATAAATTTTCACGGGCTTCTAAAATCAAGATGCACAAGGTGAACAGTTATTTGGGACCTAAATGCAATTTTGAAAAGCGCACATTTTTCCTAAATTCAAATAAAACAACGAAAAACTCTGAAATAAGATCTTATTTGATTTTATTATTTGATCCTCAATATTTCTCTATTTTGGGAAAGTCATTTTATTCCCTCTCTCATATTTTGTAATAGAAATAATTGATGATAAAATAAATAAAATCAAATGATCCTATTCTCAAAATTTGAGAAAACTCAAATATGAAAATAACGAAACCCCCAACTCTCTCCGTGGGTCCTTGAGTTTCTTAGGATTTCTAGGATCAACCAAAATGCAGAATAAAATATGATATGCATAGATGATCTAATGTATAACATTCCAAATTGAAAATTTGGGATGTTACAATAGCTAGTAGCTAGATGGATTCTTCTCTATCTTTGATGTTCAATACATTGTTCTCCTCGATGTTCTTGGAGATCTATCTGATGTAATGTTCTTTTGCGGTGTGTTTGTCGAGATCCAATGAATTGTGGATTTATGATCAGATTATCTATGAATATTATTTGAATCTTCTCTGAATTCTTATATGCATGATTTGATATCTTTGAATTTCTCTTTGAATTGTTGGTTTGGTTTGGCCAACTAGATTTGTTGTTCTTGCAATGGGAGAGGTGCTTAGTTTTGGGTTCAATCTTGCGGTGTCCTCACCCTGTGACAAAGTAGGGGTAGCGAGGCATGTATTGTATTGTTGCCATCAAGGGTAGAAAGATGGGGTTTTCATCATATTGCTTGAGTTTATCCCTCTACATCATGTCACCTTACTTAATGCGTTACTCTGTTCTTATGAACTTAATACTCTAGATTCATGCTGGATAGCGGTCGATGTGGTGGAGTAATTGTAGTAGATGCAGGCAGGAGTCGGTCTACTTAACACGGACGTTATGCCTATATTCATAATCATTGCCTTGGATATCGTCATAACTTTGTGCTTTTCTATCAATTGCTCGACAGTAATTTGTTCACCCACCGCATGTTTTCTTTCAAGAGAGAAGCCTTTAGTGAAACCTCTGGCCCCCGGGTCTATTTTCCATCATATATTTTTAGATCTATAAACCAAAAACCCAAAAATACCTTGCTGCAATATATTTGTTTTTACTTTGCTTTACGTTTTAGTAATCTTTTATATCTATCTCTATCAGAGCTCATCCTTGCAAGTGACCGTGAAGGGATTGACAACCCCTTTATCGCGTTGGGTGCAAGTGTTTGATTGTTTGTGCAGGTGCATAGATTGGAGACTTGCGTGTACCTCCTATTGGATTGATACGTTGGTTCTCAAACTGAGGGAAATACTTATCTCTACTTTGCTGCATCACCCTTTCCTCTTCAAGGAAAAAACCAGCGCAAGCTCAAGAAGTAGCAAAACGGTACCTGCACACAAAGAACAAATAATTGCAACCTTACGCATATGAGGGGTTGTCAATCCCTCTTCAGGTAATGGTGCCGAAAAAATGTCAAGTTGACGGGATAAAATTTCTGTAGATTGGATAAATAGATCTCAATAAAACGCGAAATAAAATAAGTAATAAAAAAGTGCAACAAGATATTTTTGGATTTTGGAATAATAGATCTGAAAATAAAAGTAAATAAAAATATATCTCAAAGCAAATATGATAAAGAATAGACCCCGGGGCCGTAGATTTCACTAGTGGCTTCTCTCAAGAAAATAGAATATGGTGGGTAAACAAATTATTGTTGGGAAATAGACAGAAGATTGAATAATTATGATGATATTCAAGGCAATGATCAATATATAGGCATCACGTCCAAGATTAGTAGACCGACTCCTGCCTGCATCTACTACTATTACTCCACACATTGACCGCTATCTAGCATGCATCTAGTGTATTAAGTTCATGGAGAAACGGAGTAATGCAATAAGAATGATGACATGATGTAGACGAGATCTATTCATGTAGGAATATCCCCCTCTTGTTATCCTTTAGAGCAACGATACATGCATGTCTTGCTGCCCCTTCCGTCACTGGGGAAAAAACACCGCAAGATCGAACCCATCACAAAGCTCCTCTTCCCATGGCAAGAAAAATCGATCTAGTTGGCATAACTAAACCAAAGATTCAAAGAAGAAATACGAGGCTATAAATAATCATGCATATAATAGATCAAAGAAGAATCAAATAATATTCATGGATATAGATCTGAGCATTGATACGTCTCCATCGTATCTACTTTTCCTAACGCTTTACCTCTTGTTTTGGACTCTAATTTGCATGATTTGAATGAAACTAACCGGACTGACGATGTTTCAGCAGAACTACCATGGTGTTTTTTTTGTGCAGAAATAAAAGTTCTCGGATTAGAACAAACTTTGCGGAGAATTTGTATGCAATAAGAGAAAAGTACTGGAGCCAAGAACCACCGGAGGGGGCCCCTGGGTAAGCACAACCCACCAGGGCACCCCCTCAGGCGTGCCCAGGAGGGTTGTGCCCGCCCGGTGGCCCCCAGACCCTGATTCCACTCCACAAATACCTATTTTTCCAGAAAAATCAGGGAGGAAGAATTATCACATTTCGCGATACGGAGCCGGCGCCACCTCCTGTTCTTCACCGGGAGGCCAGATCTAGAGTCCGTTTTGGGCTCTAGAGAGGGGGATCTTCGATCTTCATCATCACCAACCCTCCGTCATCGCCAATTCCATGATGCTCCTCACCGGGAGTGAGTAATTCCTTCGTAGGCTCGCTGGTCGATGAGGAGTTGGATGAGATTCATCATGTAATCGAGTTAATTTTGTTAGGGCTTGATCCCTAGTATCCACCATGTTCTGAGATTGATGTTGATATGACTTTGCCATGCATAATGCTTGTCAGTTTGGGCCCGGGTGCCATGATTACAGGCCTGGACCATTTATGTTATCACCATTATTTCTATGTTCTAGATCCGATCTTGCAAGTTATATTCACCTATAACGTGTTATGATCCATAAACCTTGGAGTGACAATAGTCGGGATACTTTCTGGTGATAACCGTACTTTGAGGAGTTCATGTATTCACTATGTGCTAATGCTTTGTTCCGGTTCTCTATTAAAAGGAGGCCTTAATATCCCTTAGTTTCCTTATGGACCCCGCTGCCATGGGAGGGTAGGACAAAATATGTCATGCAAGTTCTTTCCATAAGCACGTATGACTATTTACGGAATACATGCCTACATTATATTTATGAACTGGAGCTAGTTTTGTATCGCCCTAGGTTATGACTGTTATATTATGAATATCATCCAACAAATCCACCGATCCAATGCCTACAAATTTCTCTTATATTGTTCTTGTTAAGTTACTACTGCTATTGTTACTATTACACTTGCTACAAAATCATTGCTCTCACTGTTACCGTTACTATTACTGTTGCTACTACTATCAAAACCATCATATTACTTTGCTACTAATCACTTTGCCATAGATAATTAATCTCCAGGTGTGGTTGAATTGACAACTTAGCTGCTAATACTTGCAAATATTCTTTGGCTCCCCTTGTGTCAAATCAATAAATTTGGGTTGAATACTCTACCCTTGAAAACTGTTGCGACCTGAATGATACCAAGACTCCATTGCCGGGGAGCATAGATATATTTGTTGAGTCACTTGGGATTATTATCAATTTTGACTATGAAGAATTTGAAGGATACCAAGACTAAGATATTTCCCTCTAACACGAGGGGAGGTAAGGAATTGCCATCTAGCTCTGCACTTGATTCACCTTCTATTTTGAGTAAACTTGCAACACCTCCACCTTCTATTAATTCTTATATGTCGAAAGTTATTGATGATGCTACTTCTACTATGGATAATGCTTATGATGATGCTAGTACATTGCTTGATGATAAAGTGCCACTAGGTGAATTTCTTGATGAACAAATTGCTAGAGCTAAAGTTATTGAACATGCCGAAACGGATGACATTATTGAGTCTGAAAATCTTGAGACACCTATTAGACCTAGTCCTCCTAGATATGAATTGCCTAAGATACCGGAAGGTTATGTTATGGATGACGAGACAATTAGAGACTTTCTTGCTTGCAATGATAGGGATGATCTTAAGAAATTACTATGCAAACTGAAAGAAAAATCTTTGAATGCTAGAATGAAATGTGATCCTAAGTTTGCTACTTCGCCTATATTTGTTGATGATAAGGATTATGAATTCTCTGTTGACCCAGAGTTAATTACTTTGGTTGAATCTAATCCTTTGCATGGATATGGAACTGAAACTATTGTGGAACATCTTACTAAGCTGAATGATATAGCCACCCTATTTGCTCATGATGAGAAAAATGTAACACCCCGAGAATCAAGCTACAGTGATCTTCCCTTAGTATGTGATTGCACCATTTTTTATACTTAAAATACAATTAAATAATTAATTCAACTCAAATTTAAATTCTCAATAGAAGTGTCGAAAATATTTCTTCGGATGTTAAAATAAAAGTGTTCATAATTTCGCAAATACCTGCTAAGTAATTGTCATGAAGAATCTACCATGTTTTGAATTAGCAAAATGCCCCTAACCTAATTAAAACAATGCCAACAACTTTAATTTTGGCCAATTTAATTTAACCAAAAACTCATACTTTTCAAAATAAATTGAAACTTGTTTGGCTAGGTAAAGCCATTTCCTAATATTTATGAGCCAACTTTCATCTTCAACTAAAGTAATTTGGTATAAATTTAAGATGTAAAAGTGTAGCTAAATTAGAAAAGAGGTTAGGAAATAGAAAAATAGAAAGAAACCCCATGGCCACTTGTGGCCTGCTGCTACAGGAACCGGCCCAAGCCCACCACGGCCTTCTCCTTCTTCTTCTGTACAGAGGAGGCAACTTCCTGGTGCAGCACACGCTCGGCCGTCCATGTGCCGATGCCCCTCGTGTCGATCATCCGCTCGTCCTGGAGATGCATAAGAGCCCTCCCGACCCCGTTGACGAACCCTAACCATTTCATACCTCTCCATCGCCTCTCTTTCTCGATCTGAACTTGTGCCCGAGCACATCGTCGATGCAACACCATGGAGCACGCGGCCACTAGCCTCCCCTCGTCACGTGAAGATGTCCGGGAGCTCCGTCGTGGTCGGCTCCATCACCACACGGAAGGGATCGAGCTCGGAGGCCCCGAGCACTCGCCATCGGGTGTCTTCCCCGCGTCCGGTCGCCGCTTCCCCGTCCTGGATCTCCTCCCTCAGCGCTCCCCTGCCCCCCCTGAGCACGTCATCGAGAACCGCCGTGAGATCCTCATCTGATTCCCCCTCTTCCCGGTCTTGATTCGTGGTCCTGCGCATCGTTGTTCGCCGTGACCGGAGCTCGTCCATGGTTGTGCCCTATGTCGCCCATGCCCTGCCTCTCCCTAGGCCGTGCCTAGCTGCACCCTATGTCGTCTGTCGCTGCTCCTTGCACGCGCGCCCGCCTGCCTGCAGCGCATCTGCACTCCACGCCCGCGTCTCCCGCCCGCCGGCGCGCCCGTGCCTCCCCGCTCGCACTAGCTCCGTGGTGCTCCGCCCTCGCCGCCGCCGCGCGCTGCTGCTGCTCCGCTAGCCGCTATCGGCGCCCGACAGCGCCCGCCCAGGGCCACGCCTTGCCCCTGCCCGCTGTTGCTGCCGGCCATGGTCACGGCCATGGCCGTGTGCGTCTGTGCGTGTGTGTGTGTGTGTGTTTGGGGCCGACCACCCTTTTTCTATATTAATTAGCACTAACCGCCGCCTAATTATCCCCACCCCACTAATTTACCCACTAACAATGACATGTGGGCACTCCCTGTTAAAGTTAAGGTTAAAACAAATTTGAGTTTCCTAAGTCAATGACACCTGGGCCCACATCACTGTTTACTTTGACCAGTCAACCGTTGACTGCTTAGTCAACAGTTGAGTTGGCCCCGCTTGTCATACTCTGTGTAGTATTACAGTGGGTACACTTAGCATTTAATAATAAATGAATTTCGAATTAAAATAAATCCAGAAATCTAGAAAATGTTTAAATCTTTGAAAATTCATATAAAATAATCTATAAGTCAGATGAAAAAACTTTGTACATGAAAGTTGCTCAGAACGACGAGATGAATCCGAATACGCAGCCCGTTCATCCGCCGCAC
This sequence comes from Triticum urartu, assembly GCF_056163025.1. Taxonomy (NCBI): domain Eukaryota; kingdom Viridiplantae; phylum Streptophyta; class Magnoliopsida; order Poales; family Poaceae; genus Triticum; species Triticum urartu. The sequence continues at coordinate 223,954,722 of NC_141879.1, read as the reverse complement.
ATCCCTAGCATAGCGAACATGCAACTTTCCCCCTCCGGTTCATCTGTCCAAAAACATGAAACATCGGGAAAACTTTCCCGGATGTTTCCCTCCTCCGCCAGTACCACCTACTACCGCGTTAGGGCCCACCTAGTACCGCTCATTTTCATGTCATGCATCGCATGCTTATGTCTGCATTATATTTATTGTTTCTTCCCCCTCTTCTCTCGTTAGACACCGAGACCGACGCCGCTGCTACCCAATACGACTACGGTGCTGACGATCCCTCCTTCCCAGAGAAACCAGGCAAGCCCCCCTTGATCAACCCGATATCGTCTATTCTTCTCTCTACTACTTGCATTAGAGTAGTGTAGCATGTTACTGCTTTCGGTTAATCCAATTCTAACGCATAGCCTGTTATTGTTGCTACAATTGTTACCCTTACCTGCAATCCTAAATGCTTAGTATAGGATGCTAGTTTTCCATCAGTGACCCTACATTCTTGCCCGTCTGCCATGCTATACTATCGGGCCATGATCACTAGGGAGGTGATCACGGGTATATACTTATATACGTAATATGTGATACATGTGGTGACTAAAGTCAGGTCAGCTCGTAGAGTACCCACAAGTGTTTCTGATGTGGGGGCCGAAGGGGCAGGTGGTTCCATCCAGGTAGTGGTGGGCCTGGGTTCCCGACGGCCCCCGACTGTTACTTTGCGGCGGAGTGACTGGGCAAGTTGAGACCACCTACGAGAGAGGTGGGCCTGGCCCTGGTCGGCGTCCGCGGTTACTTCAAAATAACACGCTTAACGAGATCTTGGTATTTGATCTGAGTCTGGCCATTAGCCTATACACACTAACCAACTATGCGGGAACAGTTATGGGCACTCGACGTCGTGGTATCAGCCGAAGCCTTCTTGACGTCAGTGACTGAGCGACGCGTGCCGGATTGGGCTGGAACGCTTGCTCTTGTATTAGGGAGGCTAGGTCTGCTTCCAGCCGCGTCCGCAACATGCAGGTGTGCAATGGGCGATGGGCCTAGACCCCTGCGTCATAGGATTTAGATCGGCATGCTGACCTCTCTATTGTGCCTAGGTAGGGCTGCGACGTGTTGATCTTCCGAGGCCGGACATGACCCAGAAAAGTGTGTCCGGCCAAAGGGGATCAAGCGTGTTGGGAAATGTGGTGCACCCCTATAGGGAAGTTTATCTATTCGAATAGTCGTGTCCCTTGGTAAAAGGACGACCCGGAGTTGTACCTTGACCTTATGACAACTAGAACCGGATACTTAATAAAATACACCCTTTCAAGTGCCAGATACAACCCAGTGATCGCTCTCTCACAGGGCAACGAGGGGAGGATCGCCGGGTAGGATTATGCTATACGATGATACTCGGTTAACTTACCATCTACTCTCATCTACTGCTTCAATATGGAGGCTGCCAGAAGCGTAGTCTTCGATAGGACTAGCTATCCCCATCTTATTCTAGTATTCTACAGTTCAGTCCACATATACTACCCCTTTTCATTGATACCAATGCATATGTAGTGTAGTTCCTTGCGTGCGAGTACTTTGGACGAGTACTCACGGTTGCTTTGCTACTTCTTTTTCCCCCCTTTTCCCGGTTATTGCGATCATATGATGGAGTCCAGGAGCCAAAGGATCCCGAGGAGGTTTCTACGTGGAGTTCTGCTTCGAGGAGTAGTTAGGAGGTCCCACGTAGGAGGCCTTGCCTTTTTGATCATTGCTACTTTTGTGCTAGCCTTCTTAAGGCAAACTTGTTTAACTTATGTCTATACTCAGATATTATTACTTCCGCTGACTCTTGTGTCTTTGAGCATTTGTATTCAAGCCTTCGAGGCCCCTGGCTTGTAATATAAAGCTTGTATTATTTTAATTTGTGTCTTGAGTTGTGTTGTGATATCTTCCCGTGAGTCCTTGATCTTGATCGTACACATTTGCGTGTATGATTAGTGTACTATCAAATCAGGGGCGTCACAAGTTGGTATCAGAGTCGACTGCTTGTAGGAATCCCCTTCCAAACTCCTTAGCCGAAGTTGATTCTAGTCATTGAAAAACTTTTACTAACATGGATGTGCGGCTTACGACCCCACGTCACCATTGGGTGGTATTAGGATCTTTTACTCCTCGTCTATACTCTGGGACTCTGAGATCTCTTCTATTCGGGTTAAATGATTTTACTAAATCTGACTCTAGGTTCTCGTAACTACTTTCTCCCAGAGAGCCCCTTATCACAGATGATCGCATGCTGCACCAGAAGATTCTGAAGATACTCTCCGATGTTCTCTTGAGACTTTGTGCCCGTCGCCTTTGCAATTCCCTACCACTGAAATATCCCTATGGATAAATACATACACCTATCGTCCTTACTTTTATTCCCAGCTGATCTTGTTATTACAAGATACCCCAAAATTCTCTCTATTGTTCTGAGAATACTTTGTGCCTTCCGCCTTGCAGTTCTTTGCCGCCTGAATGCCCCTATGGATAATTTCTCGGACCTACCGAGTATCCGCTCATCCTCAGTTGTTTATGTGTTTCACTAAGGTCTTCGAAATAATATTCGATCTTCCGAAAATCCTTAGCAGCTTATTGCTCTTGAAATTCTTGCTTGCTTGCATTATGGTTAATCCCATAAGTAAAGTAATCTTATTGGCAGCCTTTGTCACTATCATTTTGAGTTCATTGATTCAATATGTTGTGAATGCTCGCAATCCTCAATCAGGTCCTAGTATTCATCCTTCCGACTCAGATGTCATTTTGAACAGGAGCTAGTTCTCGACTAATCAAATTAGCGTCGATTGTATCCCTAAGTCTATTCAACTTTTCCATCCTTAATCAGACCATTGGCTTCTGATCCCTTGTTTTGGAAATCATAATTCCTTTGCATTTGAGCTTTGAATTAGTCAGTTGTTTCTATAATCCGATGCGCTTGCATTCCTTCTTCCTCCGATAGAGTACCAATACTCACATCAGCTCCGTTGTAGACCACCAGACCTCTTATTGGATAATTATCTTACAATGTCGTTCATATTTAATAACCTTGTGAGCCTTTCCATGGATATATAATGCCTTTGGTAAATTGTATCCTCTGCTTTCTCAACCATGCTCTGCTTTTGAGCTGGTGGTATTTAATATTGAAGCTTGTGGTATATGTTTCCACGATACCCTGACGGGTTGAACCTATGCCTTCCTTAATATGTGTGAACTCGAAAGTTTTCATGAGTCATACTCTTCTAGTATTTTGCCAGATAAAATTTCAACACTACAACTTCTTTGAAAGTGAGAGGTGAATGGAAGGTTAGAGATTGAAGAAGTGGGAGTCGACCTTGAACTTTGTGTTCATGCCCATAGACACGATGTAGATCCTACCATAGAGTTTCTTGTAATAATAACTATTTTATTGATATAATATCATCTGGTATGTGTGAATTGATCCTTTGCAATCATGGTTCTGACCATATTTTCTCCTTGATTCCATTTCTTAGGCAAGTGAAAACACTTGTCTTCTGCGGATCAATACCTCAGTCCAACCTTTACTTTGATCTACCATCAAGTATTACACTCCGGTATCTCGAGAATATCATGGAACTGCATAACTTCTTATGGGTTCTTCATCAAATGTTATTTCTCCCCAAATCCAATTTTTTCTTGGGTTCTGGGTTGTCGTCAACCGAGAACACCGAATAGTGAATCGGGTCCGTACTCCGATTCAATAACTCTTAAGTAATTTTCGTTGCTTACGAGTTTAATAACCCTTCAAGTCATTCCTAGCCTGATTGCCCATATCATTATCATGTAAAATTTTAACTGTGCTACCTGGTCCTTCTTCCCGGAGCACAATTTTTGACGATGAGCTCAGCTTACGTTGATCTTCCTCGTCATATCACTTCGCCTTGAACAGCAAGCTTGATTTCGAGTTTGTGTCGTACCTTGGATTCCAATAACCTTTGGCTTCATCATTCCATTGACTTGTTGTCATTGCCGACTAATTACATCTTCATGAAATCTCTCGACAAAATTTGTCATGATCATCGTCAACATCTTGACTCCTTCTAGGATATAAGTCGAATTCATGATCATAAGTGCCATCCTCGTCCCTTGGTAATTTGAGTTACCATCGACAACATCCTTACCTTCCTTTCATCACAAACTTGTTCATGTTATGGACACAACTTGCTATCCATCTTGATTATGTTCTACCTTGAAGTACTAATGTCAAGGATGTTGTGATATTGCTCCACCTCTTAAGAATTCTTGATATAGTAGTACTTCTCGCCATCTCCGTTCATTTCTTGGTCCCCGTGTTGTTTCTAACCGGAATATCGGCAGTTGAACTATGATGTGTGAATTCAAAACTTCTGGCAACCCTATTGCTTTCAAGTGAAAGTTTCATTTTAATCATTTTTGTTCATTAAGTCACCATTCTAACATTGATCGTGCAACCCAGCCCATATTTTCGGGTGCATCTTTCAACCAATGTTTAATTGTGTATGTTTTCCTCGAGCATACACCATTATATCATTGATCTGACAAAAGTTATCTCCTTGTTCACATAATAGTGGAAATCCATCTTGTCAGAAATCTAGATGAATTGTCGCCGAGTCCCTCAGTCACCTCCTCGTCCTCTCCTTGGTTTGATGATGAACTCTTGTTTCGGAACTCGCTTCCATAGATCAATTCCCGAGATTCTTACAATGTCATCTCGACAATTTGTGTTGCACCTTTCTTCTCAGGCATCCTGAATCTGAGTTATCCTAACACCAATCATATCTGAATCTCGGTCAGATATGATGGTTGGAACATATTTCCAAGAGTTATAACATTGTTCTTTATGTGACCCGGTAAGGTGATGTCGTGCCTAGCACACCTGGCCAGAGGCCCTATTGTTATACATTCCTTTTCAACAATGTTAACCATTCTTCCATGAGGAAATTGTAAGACTTATTCTACAAGTTATTCCTGATGTATCCTTTGTGTTTCCAAAGTCTAATCTTCACCTATTGACCATGTCAATGCTATCTCGAAGCATGTCCATGGTACTCCGATTTTCAACAAGAACATTTGAAGCCCAATGCTAAATGTTTCTTGCTCGATTACCCAAACACCTTTGTATGGGTAATTTCATGAAAATTCTCTCCCCTACCTAAAGAGTTTACTACATTATATCATGTCATGGATATCATGCTCTGCTTGTCCTTCTGAAGGATATACTCCTGAAATATGTGATTAAACACATTTTCCTTTCCATTGTTATGTTTAATCTGATGATCACATTTCCTTTACATTGGTTTGTTTAACCTTTCCGGTGATCTATATATGGTCTAAGCAATAATATTCTCCTGCTTATGTAAACATCTTGGTGTACACTTTTGTCAGTAAGACCCTGTTACTATTGTTGATGACATTCCGATAACCACCGATGGACGAGAACTTTGCCTATTGGTCCGCCTCATTCAACGAGCAGGAAAATGGTTCTCTTCGTCCCTCGCCCTTGGTACCGTTGTTGTTGCCGACATAACTGATATGATATCCTCTAACATGCCTTGCTTACAGTATCGTGCAAGACGTCATCACCCTTCATACTTTTAACCCACATGGTGGGCCCATAACCCACAGTTCCACATGATCGAAACCTGACTCTCCTATACACCCCCTGTTCCCAAGGTTGTTCCTCGCGCGTGACCTCGTATGTAATTCATGAGCCACCTTCAAATCTGGTATCAGACAAAATACTTATTCCCGTTGCTTTGAACCCCTTTCACACCCTGTAACATGCATCAAACAATTACCTTCCCGCTCGAAACTTCCCAGGATACCTCCTTACTCTGATCTCGATATTTTCTTAAGTTTCAATTCGAGAGTTACCTCTGCCACCTTCCCGATGCTATCAACCAAATAGTCAACCTTGTAGAGGTCCGTTCTCCCAGAATACCCATCCTTTATACTTTCGTAAGTACAATGGAGTTCTCGAAGAAAGGATGTCGACTTCATCAAGATGACCCGAAGCAAAGAAATGAAGACATCAACGTAATGGATCGACCTCTTCCATAAGAGCAACCAAGACCAAGAAGATTCATTATAATTGCGTAACAAAATCTTCGCCCTTACTCCACCTCTTAAATCCCGGGACGAGATTTCTTGTAGTGGAGGAGATTTGTAACACCCCGAGAATCAAGCTACAGTGATCTTCCCTTAATATGTGATGGCATCATTTTTTATACTTAAATACAATTAAATAATTAATTCAACTCAAATTTAAATTCTCAATAGAAGTGTCGAAAATATTTCTTCGGATGTTAAAATAAAAGTGTTCATAATTTCGCAAATACCTGCTAAGTAATTGTCATGAAGAATCTACCATGTTTTGAATTAGCAAAATGGCCCTAACCTAATTAAAACAATGCCAACAACTTTAATTTTGGCCAATTTAATTTAACCAAAAACTCATACTTTTCAAAATAAATTGAAACTTTTTTGGCTAGGTGAAGCCATTTCCTAATATTTATGAGCCAACTTTCATCTTCAACTAAAGTCATTTGGTATAAATTTAAGATGTAAAAGTGTAGCTAAATTAGAAAAGAGGTTAGGAAATAGAAAAATAGAAAGAAACCCCATGGCCACTTGTGGCCAGCTGCTACAGGAACCGGCCCAAGCCCACCACGGCCTTCTCCTTCTTCTTCTGTACAGAGGAGGCAACTTCCTGGTGCAGCACACGCTCGGCCGTCCACGTGTCGATGCCCCTCATATCGATCATCTGCTCATCCTGGAGATGCATAAGAGCCCTCCCGACGTCGTTGATGAACCCTAACCGCTTCATACCTCTCCATCGCCTCTCTCACTTGATCTGAACTCATGCCCGAGCACATCTTCTATGCAACACCATGGAGAACGCGGCCACTAGCCTCCCCTCATCGAGTGAAGATGTCCGGGAGCTCCGTCGTGGTAGGCTCCATCACCACACCGAAGGGCTCAAGCTAGGAGGCCTAGAGCGCTCGCCATCGGGTGTCTTCCCCGCGTCTGGTCACCGCTTCCCCGTCCTGGATCTCGCCCCTCAGCACCCCCCCCCCCGAGCACGTCATCAAGAACTGCCATGAGATCCTCATCCGATTCCCCCTCTTCCCGGTCTCGATTCATGGTCCTTTGCATCGTTGTTCGCCGTGACCGGAGCTTGTCCATGGTTTTGACCTGTGTCGCCCGCGCCCTGCCTCTTCCTAGGCCGCGCCCGGCTGCACCCTACGTCGTCTGTCGCTGCTCCTCGCGTGCCCCCTGCCTGCCTGCAGCGCCGCTGCACTCCGCGCCCGCGTCTCCCGCTTGCCGGCGCGCCCGCGCCTTCCCGCTCGTACTAGCTCCACGGCGCTCCACCCTCGCCGCCCCCGCGCGCTGCTGCTGCTCCGTTGGCCGTTGTCGGCGCCCGACAGCACCCGCCCAGGGCCACGCCTTGCCGCTGCCCGCCGCTGCCGCCGGCCATGGTCACGGCCATGGCCGTGTGCGTCTGTGCGTGTGTGTGTGGTGTGTGTGTGTGTGTGTTTGTTTGGGGCCGACCCCCTTTTTTCTATATTAATTAGCACTAACCACCGCCTAATTACCCCCACCCCACTAATTAACCCACTAACAATGACACATGGGCCCTCCCTGTTAAAGTTAAGGTTAAAACAAATTTGAGTTTCCTAAGTCAATGACACCTGGGGCCCACATCACTGTTTACTTTGACCAGTCAACTGTTGACTGCTTGGTCAACAGTTGACCTGGCCCCGCTTGTCATACTCTATGTAGTATTACACTGGGTACAGTTAGCATTTAATAATAAATGAATTTCAAATTAAAATAAATCCAGAAATCTAGAAAATATTTAAATCTTTGAAAATTCATATAAAATAATCTATAAGTCAGATGAAAAAACTTTTTACATGAAAGTTGCTCCGAACAACGAGACAAATCCGAATTCATAGCCTGTTCGTCCACCACACATCCCTAGCATAGCAAACACGCAACTTTCCCCCTCCAGTTCATCTGTCCAAAAACATGAAACATCGGGAAAACTTTCTCGGATGTTTCCCTCCTCCGCCGGTACCACCTACTACCGCGTTAGGGCCCACCTAGCACCGCTCATTGTCATTTCATCTATTGTCATGCTTATGTTTGCATTATATTTATTGTTTCTTCCCCCTCTTCTCTCGTTAGACACCGAGACCGACGCCGCTGCTACCTAATACGACTACGGTGCTGACGATCCCTCCTTCTTGCCAGAGCAACCAGGCAAGCCTCCCCCCTTGATCAACCTGATATCGCCTATTCTTCTCTCTACTGCTTCCATTAGAGTAGTGTAGCATGTTACTGCTTTCGGTTAATCCTATTCTGATGCATAGCCTGTCGTTGTTGCTACAATTGTTACCCTTACCTGCAATCCTAAATGCTTAGTATAGGATGCTAGTTTTCCATCAGTGACCCTACATTCTTGTCGTCTGCCATGCTATACTATCGGGCCGTGATCACTAGGGAGGTGATCACAGGTATATACTTATATACATAATATGCGATACATGTGGTGACTAAAGTCGGGTCGGCTCGTAGAGTACCCGCAAGTGTTTCTGATGTGGCGGCTGAAGGGGCAGGTGGTTCCATCCAGGTAGTGGTGGGCCTGGGTTCCCGAGGGTCCCCGACTGTTACTTTGTGGCGGAGCGACCGGGCAGGTTGAGACCACCTACGAGAGAGGTGGGCCTGGCCCTGGTCGGCGTTTGCGGTTACTTCAAAATAACACGCTTAACGAGATCTTGGTATTTGATCTGAGTCTGGCCATTGGCCTATACACACTAACCAACTACGCGGGAACAGTTATGGGCACTCGACGTCATGGTATCAGCCGAAGCCTTCTTGACATCAGCGACTGAGCGGCGCGCGCCGGATTGGGTTGGAACGCCTGCTCTTGTATTAGGGAGGCTAGGTCTGCTTTCGGCCACGTTCGCAACGTGCATGTGTGCAATGGGTGATGGGCCCATACCCCTGCGTCATAGGATTTAGAACGGCGTGCTAACCTCTCTGTTGTGCCTAGGTAGGGCTGTGATGTGTTGATCTTCCGAGGCCGTACATGACCCAGAAAAGTGTGTCCGGCCAAAGGGGATCGGGCGTGTTGGGAAATGTGGTGCACCCCTGCAGGGAAGTTTATCTATTCGAATATCCATGTCCTCGATAAAAGGATGACCCAGAGTTGTACCTTGACCTTATGACAAGTAGAATCGAATACTTAAAAAAATACACCCTTTCAAGTGCCAGATACAACCTGGTGATCGCTCTCTCACAGGGCGACGAGGGGAGGATCGCCGGGTAGGATTATGCTATACGATGATACTCGGTTAACTTACCATCTACTCTCATCTACTTCTTCAATATGGAGGCTGCCATAAGCGTAGTCTTTGATAGCACTAGCTACCCCCATCTTATTCTGGCATTCTGTAGTTCAGTCCACATATACTACCCCTTTTCATTGATACCAATGCATATGTAGTGTAGTTCCTTGCTTGCGAGTACTTTGGATGAGTACTCACGGTTGCTTTGCTACTTCTTTTCCCCCCTTTTCCCGGTTATTGTGATCATATGATGGAGTCTAGGAGCCAGAGGATCCCGAGGGGGTTTCTACGTGGAATTCGGCTTCGAGGAGTAGTTAGGAGGTCCCATGCAGGAGGCCTTGCCTTTTTGATCATTGCTACTTTTGTGCTAGCCTTCTTAAGGGAAAATTGTTTAACTTATGTCTATACTCAGATATTATTACTTCCGCTGACTCTTGTGTCTTCGAGCATTTGTATTCGAGCCTTCGAGGACCCTGGCTTGTAATATAAAGCTTGTATTATTTTAGTTTGTGTCTAGAGTTGTGTTGTGATATCTTCCCATGAGTCCTTGATCTTGATCGTACACATTTGCGTGTATGATTAGTGTACGGTCAAATCGAGGGCGTCACAAAAAATCACCATTATTATATTCTCAAATTATTTCCCTTCTCATTAAAGGGTGATGCTAAGATGTGTTATAATACTCTTGCTCCTGGTTGTGTGCGCAGTCCCCGGGATATGATTTACTACTTCTCTGAAAAATATTTTCCTGCTCATAAGAAACAAGTTGCCTTACAGGAAATATTTAACTTTGTGCAAATTGAAAAAGAGAGTCTCCCACAAGTTCGAGGAGGCTTCTTCAACCGCTGAATGCTTTGCCTGATCATCCTCTTAAGAAAAATGAAATACTTGATATCTTCTATGATGGACTAACCGATGCTTCTAGGAACTTCCTAGATAGTTGTGTTGGTTGTGTTTTCAGGGAACGAACTATTGAACAAGCTAAAGAATTATTGAATAAAATTTTGAAAAATTATGATGATTGGACTCTTCCTGAACCACCACCTAAACCCACTCCAAAGAAGAGGGATATCTTATATCTCAATCCTGAAGATATGGAAGAGGCAAAGAAATGTATGAAGGAAAAAGGTATTAAATCTGAGGATGTCAAAAATTTACCTCCTATTGAAAAAATACATGGGCTTCATAGACCACCACCCAAGGTGGTAGAGGTAAATTCTTTTATGAAATTTAACGATAAGGACAATCCTTATAATATGCATCCTAGTCAATGCCTTTATGAGTTTGATAACTACATTAGAAACAAGATCACTTCAATGCAAATGTTATGAGGAAACAATTGAAATACAACTCTGACATGATTGCTCGCTTGAGTGACTTGTTATTCAGAATTACCAATGATGTTAGAGGTGTAGGAAAACATTCCCCTATGGTTCATACCCGGTTAGAACAAGTTGCTAAATATCAAAAATAATTGCTTGATGAAATGAACAATAATATAAGTGACTTTGTTGTTAGAGTAGCAACTAGAGGAGATAAAATGACTCAGGAACTACATTATCCTAAGGGACACCCTAAAAGAATTTAACAAGACTCTCAAAGAATTAACACTGATGCACCTAGCCCTTCTAAAAAGAAGAAGAAAAATAAAAATGATCGGACTTTGCATACCTCTAGTGAACCTGAGATAGAAAAACCTCCTGAAGCTAATAATGATGTTTCTATTTCTGATGCTGAAACTCAATCTGGTAATGAACATTCACCTAGTGATAATGAAAAAGATAATGATGATGTTCATGAAGACACTCAACCAAAATTTGATAAAGAACTAGATAATGATGTTGAAATAGAACCAGCTTTCGATCTTGATAACCCACAACCTAAAAATAAAAGATATGATAAAAGAGACTTTGTTACGAGGAAACATGGAAGAGAAAGAGAACCATGGGTTCAAAAACCCATGCCCTTTCCACCTAAATCAACTAAGAAGAAAGATGATGAAGAGTTTGAACACTTTGCTGAAATGATTAGGCCAGTCTTTTTGCGTACTCGCTTGACTGATATTTAAAAGATGGACCCTTCTGCAAAATATATGAAAGACATCATCACTAATAAAAGGAAAATACCTGAATCTGAAATCTCCACCATGCTTGCTAATTATTATTTTAAGGATGGAGTATATAAAAAACTTGGAGATCCGGGAATACCAACTATACCTTGCTCCATCAAAAGAAACTATGTGAAAACTGCTCTATGTGATTTAGGAGCTGGTGTTATTGTTGTGCCTTTCTTCTTATATAAAAGACTTGACTCGAATAAACTCACACCTACTAAAATATCTTTGCAAATGGTTGATAAATCAACTGCTATACCTATCGGTATTTGTGAATATATGCCCGTTGTTGTTGCAAATATTACCATCTTAACTAAATTTGTTATGCTAGAGATGCCCGAGGACGACAACATGTAGATTATCCTTGATAGACCCTTTTTGAATAATGTAGGGGCTGTTATTGATTGCAATAAAAGCAAGGTCACTTTTCATATCAATGGTAATGAGCATACAGTGCACTTTCCGAAAAACAATTCCAATTGAATGGTATAAATGTTGTTGAAAAATCTTCGACACTCACTATTGGAAGTTTTCAACTACCTCTACCTACTGCCAAAAAGAAATATGATATACTTATTGTTGGGGACATGCATATCCCCGTTGAGGTAACTTAGTGTTTTACGAAAGTTCTTTGGTTTCATGCTAATCGAAGGTGGTTGTTAATAAGACTTGATCAACCTTATTAATAGATCACTTTTGAGAGGTATGAAGTTGATGAATTTAGTAGGCACAACTTTCTGTCCTTGCCTTTTGTTTTCTGTTTTTCTTAGTTAAATAAAATAAAATGCTATGTTTATCCTGTTTTCTGGATTTTCCGTGTAATAAAAATGACCCAAAAATAAAAAAAATTCAGAATGTCCTGAAAATTTAATACGATTTTTTTTTGAATTTCTGAATATTTAGTGCAAATAACATCAGAGGGGGTGCACCAGGTGGGCACAACCCACCTGGGCGCGCCAACAGCCCCAGGCATGCCCTGGTGGGTTCTGGTCCCCACGTGGGCCCACTCACTTATCTCTTTAGCCCATGTCATCACCTACCTCCAGAAAAAAAATCACCATTGCTCTCTCTCCCTCTTGCTATCAAACCCACGGATTTCGATCTCTTTGCTCGAAGCTCCGTTTTCGAAACTGTTTTGGGGGATTGCTACTTGGTATGTGACTCCTCCATTGGTCCAATTAGTGTTTGCTCTAGTGGTTTATATTTTGAATAATTAACTACTCTTGGTGCTGTTGTAGATGAGCTTGCATGTTGAATTGTTAGACTTCTAAGTTGTTTGAATGCTCAATATAGCCTCTATGCATGCTTATGAGTAGTTGCTATCAATCTTGTAAAGTTTTGTTGACAAAAATTTTGTGGACTAAAAATTTCAGAATTTTATCCTTAGGAATAAGATGAGTTTCTTTAGGAAGTTTGCTTCCAAGAAGAACTCCAAGGGAGTCATTGGGGAATCATCGGATAGTGACCTCCATACTTAGAGAATGGTATAAGTGCCAGGGGCGGATACCAGATCATGCCAGATGACATCATTGCCAGGGGCGGATACCAGATCCTGCCAGATGACATCATTGCCAGGGGCGGATACCAGATCCTGCCAGATGACATCATTGCCTACTGGAAGGGCCAGTCAGCGGCAGAGGAGGAGCCTCAGGAGTGGGACGCTTAGGTTCCTGCTCCACAACACTTCAACATGGGATCGGATGGCTACTACAAGTGGTGATTACCAAGCTAGGACAAAAGCCTAAGCTTGGGGGAGTACGTTTTCCACCGACATTACATTCATGTTCACATATTTCATTCCAGTTGCCTGTGTCCTTACTTTTTCATTGTATCATCCATGTTAGATTTATTTTCTCACTTTCTTCTTGTGTGTTTGAAAAACACTGAGAAAACCCAAAAATATTTCCTGCTTCTTTTCGTTTTTTCTTTCAAGTTTAATTAGTTGTAGTATTAAAATAAAAAAACCAAAAAGATTTATCGATTGTTCTTTTTGCTTATTGGGAGCTTTCCCGTGTAAATAATTTTTCTGGTTTTTTTTCTCCTTCTTTAATTTGCTTTCTTCTAGAAAAACTAAAAAATCCAAAAATATTTTAGTGTGTTTCTCTATTTTTTTTATTATTGAGTCATACCAAGGAGAAGACCATGATGAAAATGTTGAGTGGCTCTCATATGCATTATTGTTGATCTAACAAAGAGCCCACATTACCCTGTCTTCTCCTTTTTGAATAAAATGTTTGCAGACTCCAGCTTAGTCCACGGTACCCTTGCACTATTATTATTTTCAACTTGTTCGGTCGTGCAAGTGAAAGGCAATAATGACGATATTTGGTGAACTGGACGAGGCAGAGAGAAACATGTATGAACTCAACTTGTTTAATTTTTGTAAATATGTTTAACCTAGTATCCATGATTCAACATATTATGATCAAACATGTTTGCAATGACAATTAGAGATTATAGTTTCTCATGCCATGCTTAAGTAGCTAGGAGTGGATAATGATTTATTTTGGATGTCAACATTGCGTTAAAATGATTGTGATGTAGTATGATGATATGGTATCCTCCTCTAAATGTTTCGAGTGGCTTGAATTGGCACATGTTCATACATGTAGTTGAATCAAAACCAACATAGCCTCTATGATATTTATGTTCATGGTGTTCATATCCTACTCATGCTATTATCCAATGTTCATTATGCATAATGCATGTTCATGACCATTTTCACTCTCTAGCTGGCCGCTTCCCAACCTATTTGCTAGCCTTCGCTTGTACTAAGCAGAAATACTGCTTGTGCATCAAAATCCTAAAACCCAAGTTATTCCAGATCAGTCCAGCATACCTACCTATATGCGGTATTACCCTGCCGTTCTAAGTAAATTTGTATGTGCCACCTCAAAAAACTTCAAATAAATATCCTTTTTGTGTGCCTAGATTGTTCATAGAGCGACGTGAGGTAGTCGGTATCTTCCATGCTAAGCCGACTATTCTCATGATGAGTGTTTATTCACTTGTCCTTGCACGAGAGGGGCAGTAATAGGCATTCCTAGTCCCGAAATCAAACTGCAAATAATTAAACAAAACTCCCCCATGACTGATGTTGGTATGGACGGTACCCGAGGATTGGGCTAGCTCTGGAGTGTGATTGTTGGTGGAGGGGGAGTAAACCTTTACTTTTATCGCTTGGGAACCGCCACTAATGTGTTTAGGAAGATATCGATAACTAATGGTCGCAAAGTAAACATGAAGGGTGCATTTCTCAAAATTTCATTTACCTCTGTTTTAAAAACTGAGCTCTGGCACCACTGCAAAATCCTTGCTTCCCTCTACAAAGGGACTATTTATTTAATTTTATGTTGAGTCATCACCTTCTCAAATAAGCGCCAGATTATGAGAGAACTATTGTTATCCTCGTGCATTGTGTATAGTTAATGTTGGATGCATCATGACTGGATCTTTTCTACCATGAATTACAATGTTTAGAAACTGCTTGAACTTTGAAGGTGCTCTACATTTATGTTTTGCAGTCTCAGAAAGGGCTAGCGAGATACCACTATTGTCATACTATATCATGATTGTTTTGATAAGGTGTTGTCATTTGAGATATTTTATTATTGCTCGCTAGTTGATTATGTCATTGATATGAGTTAATATAATTTTTAAGAGTTATTGTTGACATGGTTAGTTATAATCTTTGCTGAAAACCTGGGTGCTACTTAAGCTTATTATGTAAACAAGAGCAAAAGAGTTTGTAAAAGTTTTTCTTTTCCACTTCCAGTTTATCAACGGAATTGCTTGAAGACAAGCAAAGGTTTAAGCTTGGGGGAGTTGATACGTCTCCATCGTATGTACTTTTCCTAACGCTTTTCCTCTTGTTTTGGATTCTAATTTGCATGATTTGAATGAAACTAACACAGACTGACGTTGTTTTCAGCAGAACTACCATGGTGTTGTTTTTGTGCAGAAATAAAAGCTCTCAGATTGAAATGAAACTTTGCGGAGAATTTTTATGCAATAAAAGAAAAATACTGGAGCCAAGAACCACCGGAGGGGGTCCCCTGGGTGAGCACAACCCACTAGGGCGCCCCCCTCAGGCGCGCCCAGGTGGGTTGTGCCCACCTGGTGGCCCCGCAGACCCTGATTCCAACTCCATAAATACCTATTTTTCATAAAAAAAATTAAGGAGGAAGAATTATCTCATTTCACAATACGGAGCTGCCGCCGCCTCCCGTTCTTCATCGGGAGGCCAGATCTGGAGTCCGTTTTGGGCTCCGGAGAGGGGGATCTTCGATCTTCATCACCACGAACCCTCCTTCATCGCCAATTCCATGATGCTCCCCACCAGGAGTGAGTAATTCCTTCGTAGGCTCGCTGGTCGGTGAGGAGTTGGATGAGATTCATCATGTAATCGAGTTAGTTTTGTTAGGGCTTGATCCCTAGTACCCACTAGGTTCTGAGATTGATGTTGATATGACTTTGCCATGCTTAATGCTTTTCACTTTGGGCCCGGGTGCCATGATTTCAGATCTGAACTATTTATGTTATCACCATTGTATCTATGTTCTAGATCCGATCTTGCAAGTTATATTCACCTATTACGTGTTATGATCCGTAAACCCCGGGGTGACAATAGTCATGATACTTTCCGGTGATGACCGTAGTTTGAAGAGTTCATGTATTCACTATGTGCAAATGCTTTGTTTTAGTTTTCTTTTAAAAGGAGGCCTTAATATCCCTTAGTTTCCTTATGGACCCCGCCACGGGAGGGTAGGACAAAAGATGTCATGCAAGTTATTTCCATAAGCATGTATGACTATTTACGAAATACATGTCTACATTATATTTATGAACTGGAGCTAGTTTTGTATCGCCCTAGGTTATGACTGTTATATGATGAATATCATCCAACGAATCCACAGATCCAATGCCTACGAATTTCTCTTATATTTTTCTTGTTAAGTTACGACTGCTATTGTTATTATTACACTTGCTACAAAATCATTGCTATCATTGTTACTGTTGCTATTACTGTTACTACTACTATCAAAACCATCATATTACTTTGCTACTAATCACTTTGCCATAGATAATTAATCTCCGGGTGTGGTTGAAATGACAACTCAGCTTCTAATATTTGCAAATATTCGCTGGCTCCCCTTGTGTCAAATCAATAAATTTGGGTTGAATACTCTACCCTCGAAAACTGTTGCGATCCCTTATACTTGTGGGTTATCCATCATAAACTCAAAGTTTGTCGCATCCCAACAAACACACTGATGTCTACTACGCAACCTTCTTCTTGTAGACTTGTGTTGGGCCTCCAAGCGCAGAGTTTTGTATGAAAATAGCAAATTTCGCTCAAGTGGATGACCTAAGGTTTAGCAATCTGTGGGAAATGTAGGATGAAGATGGTCTCTCTAAAAACCCTGTGACCAAATAACAAAGAGTCTCTTGTGTCCCCAACACACCCAATACAATGGTAAATTGTATAGGTGCACTAGTTCGGCGAAGAGATGGTGATACAAGCATAATATGGATAGTAGATATAGGTTTTTGTAATCTGAAAATATAAAAACAGCAAGGTAACTAGTAACAAAAGTGAGCGAAAATGGTATTGCAATGCTTGGAAACAAGGCCTAGGGTTCATATCTTCACTAGTGCAAGTTCTCTCAACAATGATAACATAATTAGATCATATAACAATCCCTCAACGTGCAACAAAGAGTCACTCCAAAGTCACTAATAGCAGAGAACAAACGAAGAGATTATTGTAGGGTACGAAACCACCTCAAAGTTATTCTTTCCGATCAATCCATTGAGCTATTCCTATAAGTGTCACAAATAACCCTAGAGTTTGTAGTGAAATAACACCATATGACACACATCAATCAACCCTAATGTCACCTAGATACTACAATGTCACCATAAGTATCCGTGGGTCAATTATATGATATGCACCAAACAACTTTAGATTCACAATATTCAATCCAACACAAAGAACCTCAAAGAGTGACCCAAGATTCCTACCGGAGAAATGAAGACGAAAATGTGCATCAACCCCTATGCATAGATTACCCAAATGTCACCTCGGGAATCCGCGAGTTGAGTGCCAAAATATACATCAAGTGAATCAATAGAACACCCCATTGTCACCATGTGTATCCCACGCTAGACATACATCAAGTGTTCTCGAATCCATAATAGTATTCAATCCGTTAATAGTGAAATCTACGTAAAAATCAATTCATCACAAGAAGATAGAGGGGGAGAAACACCATATGATCCAACTATAGTAACAAAGCTCGCGGTACATCAAGATCATGCAAAATCAAGAACACGGGAGAGAGAGAGAGAGATCAAACACATAGCTACTGGTACATACCCACAGCCTCGAGGGTGAGCTACTCCCTCCTCATCATGGAGACCGCCGGGATGATGAAGATGGCCTTCGATGATGGTTTCCCCCTCCGGCAGGGTGCCGGAACGGGCTCCCGATTGGTTTTTCGTATCTATAGAGGCTTGCAGAGGCGGAACTCCCGATCTAGGTTTCTTTTCGGGGGTTTTGGTATTTATAGGAAATTTTGGCATCGGTTTCACATCAGGGGGGTCCATGAGGAAGTGGCAAGACAGGGGGTGCGCCCTCCACCCTTGACGCCACCTCGGGACTCTTCTGGCCCAACTTCGGTGCTTCAGGGGTCTCTTTTGATCCATAAAAATCACCATAAATTTTCAGCCCATTCTGAGAACTTTTATTTCTGCAGAAAAAACGACACCATGGTAGTTCTGCTGAAAACAGTGTCAGTCCTGGTTAGTTCTAATGAAATCATACCAAAACCATATAAAATTATTGTAAACATGGCATTAATACTTCATTAATTATAGATACGTTGGAGACGTATCACACACCGCAAAAAAGAGTTACATCAAATAGATCTCCAAGAGACCATTGTATTGAGAATCAAGAGAGAGAGAGAGAGAGAGGAAGCCATCTAGCTACTGCCTATGGACTCGTAGGTCTATGATGAACTACTCACGCATCATCGGAGAGGCACCAATGAGGATGATGAACCCCTCCGTGACGGTGTCTAGATTGGATCTCGTGGTTCTGGAACTTGCGGCAGCTGGAATTGTGTTATGTCGACTCCCCTAGAGTTTTTGGAATATTCGGCAATTTATAGGGCAAAGAGGCGCTGCCGGAGGTCACCAAGGGGGGCACAACCCCCCTGGGCGCGCCTGGGCCTCCTAGCGCGCCCTGGTGGGTTGTTCCCACCACGGGCCTCCCCTCTGGTACATGTTTGGCCCATTGGGTGTCTTCTGATCTAGAAAAAATCTCCAAAAAGTTTAGCTACGTTTGGACTCCATTTGCTACTGATATTCTGCAAAGTACAAAACAAGCAAAAAATAGCAACTGGCACCGGGCACTATGTCAATAGGTTAGTCCCAAAAATGATATAAATTTGCTATAAAATGATTGTAAAACATTCAAGAATCATAATATAACCGCATGGAACAAGCAAAAAATTATAGATACGTTGGAGATGTATCAGTGCATGTGCTGGCGACCAAAATTGCGGCGACGAGCGCCGGACTTCATCGGAAATTTTCTATGGACCACCATTTGGAGCGTGGCTAGGCGCATTCGAACGCTGGTGCTCGTGTGCGTCCAAAAGAGCAAACGACGGTGGCTGGGGTGGTCTGCAACGATGACGACGTCGAGCAGAGGCGGCGGTCGGAGCATGGGCAAGCTCGGGTTGGGTACTAGGAGGCACGGGATGACGATCTAGAGGGGGCCTCGGCTTCCTGGAGGTGCGCTGAGCACGACTGCATGGTCATACAACTTTGAGAAGGACGAGAAGGGGCATCCAATGATGATGTGCTGCATGGTCTCCTCGGCCTGGTCACATAGGGCACAACGATCCTTGTGCGGCAGGCCATGACGAGCGAGTCGAGCATACGTCCAGCAGCGGTCGAGGTCAGCGATCCAAGTGAAAATCTTGATGCGGAGGGGAGCCCAACATCTCCATGTAAGGCGCCAGAATGGTGCATGAGTGGATCCGGAGTAGAGAGCGCGATAGCAGGATCTGGACGAGTATTTGGCATTGGAAGTCCATCGCCAGAGGAGGCGGTCTGGGCGGGAGGAGAGGGTGGTGAACCGGAGCAATCTCCAGAGGCGGACGTAATCGATCAAGGCGGTGGGGTTGAGAGCGCCGCGTAGATCAGCGATCCAGCGACGGTCCTGAAGGGCATCAGCGACGGAGCGCTTGCACAGGCGCCGTGGAACCAGAGGAAGCAGGGACGGAGCTAGATCCGAGACGGTGCGACCGTTGAGCCAGTGGTTGGTCCAAAAGAGGCATGTTTGGCCATCACCAACGTCCCAGGATGTGGAAGCCCTGAAGATGGCAGAGACGTCGTGGTCGCTCGGGAGTTGGAGATGCGCCCAAGGCTTGGAGGGATCCGTGCGCTGGAGCCAAAGCCACTGGACTCGCAGGGCGATCCCCTGGCGGTGGAGGTCCTGAATGCCCAGCCCGCCGAGCTCGAGAGGGTGACAGACGCGTTGCCAGTTGACGGGACCGTGGCCGCTGCGGGTCTCCTTTCTGCCGTACCACAGGAACTCGCGGAGGGTGCGGTTGATCTGCTTGAGAATAGGCGGGCAGATGGCGATGGCCACCATAATGTGGGAAGGGATCGCGCAAAGGACATGACGAACCAGAGCGAGGCGTTCGCCGCGGGAGAGGAGGGCAGCACGCCAGGTGGGCAACTTCCTCGCGAGCCTCTCGACGATAGGCTGCAGGGAGGAGGCGGAGGGTTTCCGTACTGACAGTGGGATGCCCAGGTAGGTGATAGGAAACTCGAGGACATCGCATGCAAGTTCGGCGTTGATGCACGCGAGCTCCGCATCACCGCAACGGATGGGCGTGGCCGAGCATTTAGCGAAGTTGGTGCGGAGCCCGGAAGCCACTCCAAAGACACGCAGCAGCTCACGGATGACGCGCGGGTCGTGGCTGGAAGGGTGGCAGAAAATGACCACGTCATCGGCGAAGAGGGATATGCTCGAGGCGGCGTGGCGAGTGGTAAGGCGCTGAAGCAGGCCTCGCTGATGGGCGTGAAGCAGCAGAGAGTTGAGGACATCGATGGCCATGGTGAAAAGCATGGGAGATATCGGATCGCCCTGGCGCAGGCCGCAGGCGAGGGCGATCGGGGGGGGGGATTCGTTGATAAGGATCCGCGTACTCGCGGTGGAGAGGAGAATGGCAACCCATTCGATCCAACGACGTTCGAAGCCCAGATGCCGAAGGACGATAATGAGGAAGGGCCAAGAAAGCGAGTCGAACGCGCGTGCGATGTCAAGCTTGAGGAGGACGCGGGGTAACCGAAGATTATGAAGTTGACGTGTGGTCTGCTGGACCAACATGAAGTTGCCGTGCACGCAGCGCCCATCGATGAAAGCGCTTTGGTTCGTGGTCACGAGCTGTCCCAGCCGAGGGGCGAGCCGGAGGGAGAGGACCTTGGCAATGAGCTTGGCCACAAGGTGGAGCAGACTGATGGGGCGGTACTCGGAGAGGGCGGTGGCGTCTTGCTTCTTGGGCAAGAGGGTGATTAGGGCTTCGTTGAGGCGCTGCAAGCTATGCCCGTTCATGGAATAGAACTTGTCAAAGACAGCGCAGATGTCGGCCTTGACGATGTCCCAGCAAGCCACGAGAAATTCAGAGGTGAAGCCGTTAGGGCCTGGGGCCTTGCCGCGGGGAAGCGCGCGAGCAGCTCGAAGGATCTCTTCCTCAGATAAAGGAAGCTTGAGATCAGTGAGGTCGAACGAACGGTCGTCGATCTGATCAAGATCAAGGGCGAATTCGCGTGGCGAGGAGGAACCGAAGAGCGAAGAGAAATGATCAAAGGCGGCCTCGGCCATGCCCTGCTCGTCATGGATTGTTGTGTTGTTGACCCGAAGGGAGTGGATGACATGCTTTTGACACCGGTGAGCGGCATGGATTTTGAGGAACGCAGTGTTCGTCTCGCCTTCTTTGAGCCAGGAAAAGCGCACGCGCTCGCGAGCAAGGGATCTCTCGAGCGAAGCAAGCCCGAGGTAGGTGCGCTTGAGGTTGCAACGGAGCCAGGATTCAAACTGGGTTAGAGGGCGGAAGTCCTGCGCCGCATCGAGCCGGGTAATACGGGTTACATACGGGGGTACAAAGAAACGAGGCCCAGCCCACGAAAACTGGGTTACATACGGGGGTTACATCATGGGCATAAGTCCTGGTGCGCTTGAGGTTACATACCCGAAAAACATCGTGTGTACAAAGAAACGAGGCCCAGCCCACGAAAACTTAGGTCGCCACTTGTCCCAACTTCCCAATCCCCCCATTGCTAGTTACCACAGGCCCCAATCCCCGCTCGTATCCACCTCTATGGCACTACGCCGCAGGCCCCATATGACCTTCCCCCGTGGCTGGCACCAACAGCACCACTGCTGCCCTCGTACGCCTCCACTCCGTGCCATATTTGACCAGCTACATGTCAACTCCACGCACCTTTGTACACACCACCCGGCTGCAACACCATCCATTGTAGGCAGCACCGCGCACTCGCCAGTTGGCCTCTAGCGGTTGTCCTTTGCGATTGCAGCAAGCAAGCTCCGCCTCCTCTGCAGGTGTAGCCCACCTCGCCCGATGACCTCCTTCTCCAGCCAAACTCCAGCCGCTGCACACTGTGCCTCCTCGCATCGCGATGCACCATGCTTGGTTCTTCTGTTTTTGTACTCCCTTCATCCGGAAATACTTGTCAGTGAAATGGATGTATGTAAACATATTTTAGTTCTAGATACATTTATTTTTATCTATTTATGCGACAAGTATTTGCGGACGGAGGGAGTATTTATTTTGGGCAATTCAGGATTACCCGAACCCGATTTTGCGGATACCCGAATTGTCGGGTATAAAAAAATTTA
The DNA here is from genome assembly GCF_056163025.1 of Triticum urartu. NCBI lineage: Eukaryota > Viridiplantae > Streptophyta > Magnoliopsida > Poales > Poaceae > Triticum > Triticum urartu. The sequence goes on along the minus strand of NC_141879.1, from coordinate 223,932,323 downwards.
GACAAATTTTGGGTATTAATTTTGAAAACCCAAAATTCTTATAAACTTAAATAACTGACCCGAATTTTTGGGTAAACCCAAACGCCCAGCGTGACCAAGGGTTGCGGGGATGACTTATCCACGCGGGGAGACTGCGGATGGCTGCCGCGTGGCTATCGGTGCCCTGGACACCGCAGACGTGTCCAACGAGCCTCGGTGAACATGAGGAAGAAGAAGGGGGAGGTGGGATGGTTCTTGCACTGTGCACTCAAGGCCTAGTAGTGCAGTAGGTTATTTCCTTTCTTTTTCTTTTTTTTTCTGTTTCTGTTTTCTTTTCTGTTTTGCATTTATTTAAGCCACTAAATGCATTTAGTTAAATATGAAACTTGTCATATAATTACAATGCAATACTTTGAGAAGGCACACAAAGTTTTAGGTCATTTGCAAACGTTTAAGTTTTTATATTTAATTGGCTTAAATAGTTGTTGTTGGCCCTGTTTAATTGATGCTAGGGTAAATTTGGGTTGGGTGGTGTTGTTTTCCTTAAAAAAATTATTTAGGTATTATTTGTAATATTATAAAAAAATCTCTATTTGAAGAAATAATTTTTTGCCTTGCAAGAATTTGAATTTGAATTTGACTGTTATTTGGGACAAGTGGCAATTAAGCTTTGCAAAACATGATGACTTGGCATAATTAGAGGGAAATCATTGTAGCTTAATTACAATGGTGTTACAGTTTTGAGAGAGGATTTGGCTCCCCTAGAAAAAGAAGGAAGTCGTATGAGGGCATAATAAGGAGAAGGAAGTCACATCTACGGAGGATAACCGAAGAAGCCCCTTATATACACCTTCAACCCTAGCTGCTGGCATCAGGCCCTCATTCATCCAAGATAAGATCACAACACCTCCATTGCTGCTCCAAAACGACCTCGATAGAATAAGAAGGGCGAATACAAGAAGTAAGAAGGGGAGCCTCCGCCACCACGCGCACCGGCCTTTAGGCCAGTGCCATCTCCACCGTGTCGCCTCCATCACCGCCATCTTCATCGATGTTGCCTTCGTCACCACCATCTCCACCAGCGACGCCATGCCTTCTCTCTTCCCCGGCCCGATGTCGGCTTGTAACTTGACCCTCTCCTTTATGTTTTCCGCCATTATGTTTGAGTAGTTGTACTTATTCTCGAGAATATGGATGAACGCCTTATGATAAGAATTAATTTCCTTTAAGCGATCAGATATATTATGCTTATGTTCAAGTTAGTGGCCTTCGTGAATGTTGAGAGGAGACCCCGCTCGCATTTGTACCATGATTAGCCATGAAGCATATTGCTGTCGCTGTTTTAGGTTAGGACGTTGAGGTAACTCGAGGTGTCAGTAAAATCTTCTTTCCTTTTGCGGCGGCATTGACAACGAAGGTATACCGGTGAACACACACCTCTCCCTTCTCTTCTTGTTGATGGAGTCACGAGCTATCCTCCACGTCTGGACTCATCGCCGAGGCAAGCTACCGCAGGGTCACTCTCTATGGGGCTCGCTTCGTGTTGTCGTTGCACCTCCTCATGGGCCGGACGAAGAGTCATCAGGCTATGTGGTTGTCGACACTCGTTTGGACTATAGAGTCGAGCATAGACTCCAAGACAAGTGGGCAAGGTGAAGGTAGAAAGGAGAGCCATGCTAGAGGAGGACCAAAGGGGGTCAAGTGAAAGGTGAGTGACAATTTATTCGCCATTTTTCTTTCTTTTTTTCTTTTAAGTGGATCCCACTTGTGACATGTTCATAATGCCCCATGCACCGATTACCCAAGGAAAAAACCTTAGAATGTATCTCAGACACACAACCAAAGTGCAGTGATTTAACAGAAGAAGGGCAAAACTAAGCACCCCAAAAACATTTTTGGGGTAAAACTGAAAACCAATTAGTGGAACAGAAGTTTTCTTTGTGTGCATTGCGTAGTTGCCTGCATACCGCAATTCTGGTCAATTTGTCAGCAATAAAATCACAAAGCATAAAACAAAAACTAAAATAAAATCACAAAGCATCAGATAAACAAGCAAATGCCCATAGCGCTACAACTACATACTGAAACAGTTACTGTTCTTACAAGAAGTAAACACCGAAGACAAACACAAAACATTCAGGGAACCACCAAATCAGGTAATCACATTAAACTTGAAAAAATCAACAAAGCAGGACATAAACAAACAAACGCCCATCTCATGTGACAACTACAAACTGGAACATTTACAGTTCTTACAAGAAGTTAAACTCAAGGATAACCACACAAAATTCACGAAAAAGCAAGCAAGAATCATCAATCAGTAACTGCCCGTTCACCAACTCCATGACGTCAAACTCGAGGAGATCAACCAATTTTTCAGAGAGTAGGCATGAATGCCCAGCTTTTTACAGAAAGCTTAAAGCAAAACAGATCAAGGAGGAGAAAAGATAGACAGGCGAGACTAGCTTAAGATAATCAAAGCGGCTCATCAGGCCAAATTTGAGACAATCAACACAGTTCATGACCAATTTCATCACTAGATTCGTCCAGCACGCCACACTTCAGGAAATCAACAGAATTTCATGACCAGTTTCACCACCAAAGTAAGTTCATCATATGCCAAACTAGAGGAAATTAACAGAGTTCGCGACCAACTTCACCACCAGACCACTACCAACTCGATCCAAGACGATCAACGAAGCAAAACAAGGAAGAAAGACACCAAACATGACCAGATCAACAAGGCATCTCTCACACTCTCGCGCCGGCCATCCTGCATGAGCACTACCACTACCTACTCGACCTTGACGTGGAACACGTCCTTGCGCTCCTCCTCCTTCACCTTGAGCAGGGTCACCCAGAGCACGCCGTTCTTCATCTCGGCCTTGATCTTGTCCAACTTGTACGCGTCAGCGGGCATCTCGATGCGGCGGTTGTACCTCGGCACCGCGGAGTCGTCGTCGCCGTCCCAGGGCTGCTTCTCGCCCTCGCCCTCGACCACCAGGATGTTCTTGTCCGCGCGCACCTTCACGTGCTCCTTGGTCAGCCCGGGCATCGGCACCTTGAGGTACACCGCGTCGTCGTCCTCCTTGGCCACCCAGCGTCCGAGCCGCGACGCCCCAGCAGTGGAGAGGCCGGTCTGAGCTGCAACGTCCTCCATCAGAGACAGCAGACGGGCCATGCTGGTCAGCGCGCCGAGCGGGTCGAGCACGTCTGCAGAATCAACATCAGGGACGGCAAAAGCTCATCAGAAGGCTGATTTGACTCACGGTGTTGAGACTTGAGAACGAACGCAAAGAAACGGCGCGCCACAGGTGGGGAATGGAAGCATACCCTGCGAGAAGGAGCTGGGGATGACGAGGTCGCGGTCGCTGTAGTCGTCGTCGTCGTCGTCGTCGTCGTAGCGGTTGACCTCCTTGACCTGGGTGCTGTACGGGCGGCGGACGGCGTTGACGGCGGGGCAGTGGGGCGCGCAGAAGGCCACGGGAGCACCGGACTTGAGGAGGCCGGCCGGCTCGGCACCCTTGCAAGCGACGGCGGAAGCCATGGGCTCTCTCTCTCTCTTCTTTCTCTTTCTCTTTCTCTCTCCTTTCCCTCTCTCTCTCTCTCTCTTCTGCTGTGATGATTTTGGATTCTTGTGTGAGCGAGGCGGGGTGAGAAATGGAGTGGGTTTTGTAAACCGGGAGCGGAGAGATTTCTTGGGGGAGGGGATGGGGAAACGGGTTTAGAAGGTTCTGGACCGATCGGGTGGGCTCTCGAGCCTTCCAGCAAGATCTGGAGCCTATAGCTTTACAATTCGTGCTGTTTGATATACGATCAGGGCGACGTGGATGGTGCTAGCTTTTGATCTGCTAAGCTACGTCGGACATGCCTGATTTGCTTTTCAGAGTTGGACTGCTTTTGGGAAGAATTCCTACCGTTTGGTGGACTTGATGTCGTCGGTTATATTTTGGTAGACTACATGGAAGCAACATACAGGTGCATTGCTTATGCCAATACAGTGTCGACCTAATAACAGTGTTTAGTTTACTAAACTCTACACGTTCAGCTTATACAAGGCTCCTAAATAACCATCCGAAAATAAATATATAGTAATTGTACTATAAAACCGTGTTAAGTCTACATAATCCATCTTTGTATAATAACCCACAAAATCCAATGTTACCTTTTATTTTGGGAGATAATATACTATTGGGGAACGTCATATTTATAGTAGGTTCTAGTGAATGCTCTACTCTGCCACCAGATCATATGCACGGATCTTAGCACAAGATGCCTTGTCACATCATGTTCGAAACTTGTAAGGAATAAAAGCTGCGCGAACGCAATCCTAATCAATTAAAGCCACTCACCGGATTGGCTAGTGTGTAAACCCTTCAAATGGGAGACCCGTGATTGAATCCTAGATCCTCCTTTTATTTTACTTTTACTTTTACAAGGTGGCAAAAATATGCAAATTATTGGTTTTCAGTACATGGCAAAAAAATTCAAAAAATATGGCAGATTTATAATATTTTTAATTTGCCACGCGGCAAATTTAAAACATTTTTTTTCTAATTTTTTACATCACAAGTTTGTTTTGTACACATGGAAACATTTAGAAAAAAATTCTCATGGTCCCAGGAAAAATTCATAACATTTTTAACTCCCAAACATGGCAAATTTAGTCTTTTTTGTAATGCTACCACGACAAGCTTTGGAAATTTTTATCAATTATTTTCACACCAATTTTGGAATTTGTTTTTCTACTTTTGCACATGGCAATTTTATTACTAAGAGGATAGCAACTTTTTATTATTATAAGAGCATGGAAATTTTATCATTGAGAGCATGGCAATATTATTTATTTTTTGGATCATGCCATCTTCCTATGTTTGATTTTCATGTGTTTTCGAAAATGAAAATATAAAGCATGGCAAAATCCTTGTATGTATTTTTTAATTAATATGCATTTTTTTTCTTTTCTCTGTAATTTGGACCAAAGTTTTTTGTTTTTGTTGGTTTATTTTACTTTTTACATTTACTTTGGCCTGGTTGCCATGTAACTATTTTTGGTAGTCTACCATGGCATTTTTTGTTTGCATTTTTTTAATTATGTTATCTATGCCTTTTTGAGTATTAGAAAATATTTCATTTTGATGGCAATTTTTCTCAAAATATCAACTATTTTAGTCTAGCCTTTTTTTTGCCTCCGCTATAATTATCTAGGCCACCTTGGGGGTTGCACGGAAACACTCCTGTAGCAAACTAAAAAGGTTTGCTCGACCGTCCCTGTCCCAGTGAACGAGTTGTTTGCTGGTGGGTGCCTTCTGATCTGATGTCCGCCAAATATTGTGGTCCCTTTTTAAAGAAAAACCAAGTATGTCTACCTTTGACCCCCCCCCCCCTTGGCTGCCATGGCCTCTAGTTCGACCAGGCTAGCATCGGTTTCTTCAGCCTTTCCACGTCAGCATCCGGTGGTCTTTGGTCTAGGCCACTCAGAGTCACCTGGATCCTCCTGCTCGTCCTTGGGAGGCATTACGCCACCTAAGGCAGAGGAGCCATCCAAGGCGATGGCGTAAGCGGAGGGCTGGGAAGCCTGGTGAAAGGATTGATATAGTCGACTAGCGGGGGTGAATAGGAGACTACACATTTTAAGCTCAGTTGTCGATTTAGGGGAAAAAGTAGATTAATAGAGTTCTCTAGATATGCAACTCGATGAGCAATCCTATATGGCAAGCAAGCTCAAAGCAAAGTAAGCTAGGCAAACAATATAATTATAAAGCCCACGAGCATACAAGGCAAATTAAAGTGCAGGAAAGGATTAACCACAAGTGTGTGGATTTTATCCCCAAGTTCACACTTCCTTGGGGAAGTGTTAATCTCCATTGGAGGGTTGCCGGAGCCAAGGCTTCTGGAACACCACCGGAGGCTCACCGTATTCTCCTCGAGTCACCCCAATGGATGAGCCTCAAATCACTCAGGTTGATCTTGAAAGTGGCCACCACACATTTACATACATTTTCGGAGCACAACACGAGCAAGGAAGCCTTTGGAGGAACCCTAACCGCCTAGGATCCCAAGCTCCAAGAGTAATAAGTCAATGGTGAAGTAATCTTGTGTGGAACATGAATTAATTTTGCCAAAGTGTAGATCGGGCCATGCTCCTTCAATCCCTAAAGTTTCAACAAGTTTGGGTGAGGGGATGGAGAGGAATGAGCAAATCAAGGTTTGGTAATGGTGGAGCTCAACAAGGCAAAAGTGTTAGGGTTACAAGTGAAATAATATCTCCTTTTATAATGAAAGGTGGGGAGGCTATTCTGCCCGCTGGACCCCGTGTGCATGGGCTTAGTCAGCCCCATGCGCACGAGGTGTCCAGAGAGCAAAATAGTACCCCGTGTGCGCTTGTAGCGCATGACCTACTCGACACCCCGTACGCACGGGGTCTTTGACCCCATGCGCATGGGGGTCATGGACCCCGGGTGCACTGGGTGTCTACAAGAAAACCACTACCCGATGTGCACGGGTGTCAAAGACCTCATGCGCACAGGGTGTCCTGCTACTTTGGGCACATGGCTATATGGACACTCCACGCCAGCACTAAATAAACGGATAGATCGGTACTTCCTTGTGGTAGGTGTAGGAGGGCTAGTGTATATGTTTAGAGTATTCCCACACCAAATTCATCCACCTTGACCCCTCTTAATAGTGTGGTCCTATGACTCAAATAAAACCGAAACGGAAGACCTTTGAGTTGCCCGAAAAAGACACCTTTGGTCTTTTTGAAGACGGGGTCAACCATCTCCACGATAAATGTACAAGGAACCAATAACTTGAGGTAAACCTTAGAAAATGTTATTAGGTCCATTAACCATAATGTCATCACACCAAAATACCATTAAGTGCAAAATGCACTTCCAATCTCCCCCTTTTTGGTCTATTGATGACAATATGGTTACAGCATGGCAAGAGATATAATCAATAAAACAAGCCATGAAAAAATATTGATCAAAAGAGCTCCCCTAGGTGTGTGCATAGAGATACAAATTTGCTTGATTATGCCACAAGAACACACATAGAATGCTCGCCTTAGATCAATAGAAACGTCCATTGATGTGTGAGAATAGCACCAACTAAAGAATTCATTGCACAAAAGCTTCACATGTGATCAAACAAGAAAGAAAGTAAACCCATGCATAGATCACATGCAAGAGGTGTGGTGAGCAAAATATAATGTGAGACAAGGATAAATAAATATGACATATGACATCATATGGAAGTTAAGCACAACATAGACTCATAACTTAATAAGCAACCCAAGTCTCACACACATAAATAAGAAGTAGCTTGCGTTGGTTTTCCCCGAAGAGGAAGGGATGATGCAGCAGAGTAGCGTAAGTATTTCCCTCAGTTTTTGAGAACCAAGGTATCAATCCAGCAGGAGCCCACGCTCAAGTCCCTCGTACCTGCACAAAGCGATAGCTACTCGCAACCAACGCGATTAGGGGTTGTCAAGCCCTTCACGGTCACTTACGAGAGTGAGGTCTGATAGATAGAATATTTTTGGTATTTTTGATATAAAGATGCAAAGTAAAAAGTAAAGGCAAAGTAAATAGCAAAGCAATATAAAAGTGATGGAGATTGATATTATGAGAATAGACCCCGGGGGCATAGGTTTCACTAGTGGCTTCTCTCAAGAGCATAAGTATTCTACGGTGGGTGAACAAATTACTGTTGAGCAATTGATAGAATTGAGCATAATTATGAGAATATCTAGGCATGATCATGTATATAGGCATCACGTCCGTGACAAGTAGATCGAAACGATTCTGCATCTACTACCATTACTCCACTCATCGACCGCTATCCAGCATGCATCTAGAGTATTAAGTTAAAAACAGAGTAACGCCTTAAGCAAGATGACATGATGTAGAGAGATAAATTCATGCAATATGAAATAAACCCCATCTTGTTATCCTCGATGGCAACGATACAATACGTGCCTTGCTGCCCCTTCTGTCACTGGGTAAGGACACCGCAAGATCGAACCCAAAGCTAAGCACTTCTCCCATGGCAAGAACTACCAATCTAGTTGGCCAAACCAAACGGATAATTCAAAGAGACTTGCAAAGATAACCAATCATGCATAAAAGAATTCAGAGAAGATTCAAATATTATTCATAGATAGACTTGATCATAAACCCACAATTCATCGGTCTCAACAAGCACACTGCAAAACGAAGATTACATCGAATAGATCTCCACGAGAGAGGGGGAGAACTTTGTATTGAGATTCAAAGAGAGAGAAGAAGCCATCTAGATACTAACTATAGACCCGAAAGTCTAAGGTAAACTACTCACACTTCATCGGAGGGGCTAGGATGATGTAGAAGCCCTCCGTGATGACGGCCCTCTTCCGGCGGAGCTCCGGAACAAGCCCCAAGATGGGATCTCGTGGATACAGAAAGTTGCGGCGATGGAATTAGGTTTTTGGCTCCTGTTCTGATCGTTTGGGGGTACGTGTGTATATATAGGAGGAAGGAGTACATCGGTGGAGCACCGAGGGGCCCACGAGGCAGGGGGCGCGCCCTAGGGGGGGGCGCCCCCCACCCTCGTGACCACCTCTTTGATCCCTTGCAGTAGGGTCCAAGTCTCCTGGATCATGTTTGGTGAGAAAATCACGTTTCCGAAGATTTTATTCCGTTTGGACTCCGTTTGATATTCTGTTTATCCAAAACACTGAAATAGGCAAAAAAAACAGCAATTCTGGGCTGGGCCTCCAGTTAATAGGTTAGTCCCAAAATTAATATAAAATTGGAAAATAAAGCCCAATGTAGTCCAAAACAGTAGATAATATAGCATGGAGCAATCAAAAATTATAGATACGTCGGAGACGTATCAGGCATCCCCAAACTTAATTCCTGCTCGTCCTCGAGCAGGTAAATGATAAAAAGAGAAGTTTTGATGCGGAGTGCTACTTGGCATAATTTCAATGCAAATCTTCTTAATTGTGGTATGAATATTCATATTAGAAAGATTCAAGACAAAAGTTTATATTTACATAGAAAATAATAATACTTCAAGCATACTAACAAAGCAATTATGTCTTCTCAAAATAACATGGCCAAAGAAAGTTATCCCTACAAAATCATATAGTCTGGCTATGCTCCATCTTCCCCACACAAAGTATTTAAATCATGCACAACCCCGATGACAAGCCAATCAATTGTTTCATACTCTAACTTTTTTAAAACTTTTTCAATCTTCACGCAATACATGAGCGTGAGCCATGGATATAGCACTATAGGTGGAATAGAATGGTGATTGTGGAGAAGACAAAAAGGAGAATATAGTCTCACATCAACTAGGCGTATCAATGGGCTATGGAGATGCCCATCAATAGATATCAATGTGAGTGAGTACGGATTGCCATGCAACGGATACACTAGAGCTATAAATGTATGAAAGCTCAACAAAAGGAACTAGTGGGTGTGCATCCAACTTGCTTGCTCACGAAGACCTAGGGAAATTTGAGGAAGCCCATCATTGGAATATACAAGCCAAGTTCTATAACGTAAAATTCCCACTAGTATATGAAAGTGACAACATATGAGACTCTCTATATGAAGAACATGGTGCTACTTTGAAGCACAGTATATGAGACTCGCTATATCATGGTGCTACTTTGAAGCACAAGTGTGGAAAAAAGGATAGTAGCATTTCCCCTTATTTATTTATTTATTATATTTTTTTGGGCCTTTTTTCTTTGGCCTTTCTCTCTTTTTTTGTTTTTTTTGGGACAATGCTCTATTGAATGATGATCATCACACTTCTATTTATTTACAACTCAATGATTACAACTCGATACTAAAACAAAGTATGACTCTATATGAATGCCTTCGGCGGTGTACCGGGATATGCAATGAATCACGAGTGACAAGTATGAAATAATTATGAACGGTGGCTTTGCCACAAATACTATGTCAACTACATGATCATGCTAAGCAATATGAAAATGATGGGTGTGTCATGATGAACTAGATGGTGGAAAGTTGCATGGCAATATATCTCGGAATGGCTATGGAAATGCCATAATAGGTAGGTATGGTGGCTGTTTTGAGGAAGGTATATGGTAGGTGTATGATACCGGCGAAAGTTGCGTGGTATTAGAGAGGCTAGCAAGGGTGGAAGGGTGGGAGTGCGTATAATCCATGGACTCAACATTAGTCATAAAGAACTCATATACTTATTGCAAAAATTTAGAAGTTATCAAAGCAAAGTATTACGCGCATGCTCCTAGGGGGATAGATTGGTAGGAAAAGACCATCGCTCGTCCCCGACCGCCACTCATAAGGAAGACAATCAATAAATAAATCATGCTCCAACTTCATCACATAACGGTTCACCATACGTGCATGCTACGGGAATTACAAACTTCAACACAAGTATTCTTTAAATTCACAACTACTCAACTAGCATGACTTTAATATTATCACCTCCATATGTCAAAACAATTATCATGCTTCAATCTTTTCTTAGTATTCAACACACTCAAAAGAAAGTTTCACAAATCTTGAATACCAAGCATATTGTTATTAGGAAAATTACGATGCTACTAAGAGACTCTCAAATTAATTTAAGTGAAGCATGAGAGATCAATAGTTTCTTTAAAATGAATCCACCACCGTGCTCTAAAAGATCTAAGTGAAGCACATAGAGCAAAATTATCTAGCTCAAAAGATATAAGTGAATCACATAGATCAAAATTATCTAGCTCAAAATATATAAGTGAAGCACATATAGAAAAATTATCTAGCTCAAAAGATATAAGTGAAGCACAAAGAGCAAAATTATCTAGCTCAAAAGATATAAGTGAAGCACATAGAGCAAAATTATCTAATTTTAATTCATGTATGGCTCTATCAAAAGGTGTGTACAGCAAGTATGATTGTGGCATACTAACAATCAAATACACAAATAATACAAGACGCTCCAAGCAAAACACATATCATGTTGGTGAATAAAAATATAGCTCCAAGTAAATTACCGATGGAAGTGGACGAAAAGAGGGGATGCCTTCTGGGGCATCCCCAAGCTTTGACTTTTTGGTGTCCTTGGATTATCTTGGGGGTGCCATGGGCATCCCCAAGCTTAGGCTCTTGCCACTCCTTCTTCCATGATCCATCAAAAGAATTCACCCAAAACTTGAAAACTTCACAACACAAAACTCAAAATAGAAAACTCGTGAGCTCCGTTAGCGAAAGAAAACAAAAGACCACTTCAAGGTACTGTAATGAACTCATTCTTTATTTATATTGGTGTTAAACCTACTGTATTACAACTTCTCTATGGATTATAAACTATTTTACTAGCCATAGATTCATCAAAATAAGCAAACAACACACGAAAAACAGAATGTGTCAAAAACAGAAAAGTCTGTAGTAATCTGTAGCTAGAGCAAGATCTGGAACCCCAAAAATTCTAAAATAAATTTCTGGACGTGAGGAATTTATCTATTAATCATATGCAAAAATAATTAACTAAATAGCACTCTTCAAATAAAAATGACAGCAGTTCTCGTGAGCGCTAAAGTTTCTGTTTTTTACAGCAAGTTCAACAAGACTTTCCCCAAGTCTTCCCAACGGTTCTACTTGGCACAAACACTAATTAAACACAAAAAACACAACCAAAACAGAGGCTAAATAATTTATTTATTACTAAACAGGAGCAAATAGCAAGGAATAAAAATAAAATTGGGTTGCCTCCCAACAAGCGCTATCGTTTAACGCCCCTAGCTAGGCATAACGAGCAAGAATAGATCTAGGTATTGCTATCTTGATTCTTAATTCTTTTAGCGATGTTATGCTCGAATCCGGGAGGTTCCTTACGTTTCCCTTCATATTCAGAGATCTTGAGATCTAAAGAATCCAACCGCTTATTGCAAAGAGTAATCAACATATCCATGCGGTGAAGATTTAAGCTAACGCTCTTAAGAGGTTCAAGAGATTTCTGTAAAATCTTAGTTACCTCGCAAATTTTTTCAAAAACTTGCGTTTTCTCTTGGGTATGATGGAGCCCCTTTTGTTGAGGTAAAGTTCCTACTATACCTTCTATAATTTCATGCGCCATACTGGGATCAATTTCAATAAAATTGCCCTTGGCAACACAATCTAAAAGTTGTCTATGAGACAAATTAAGTCCAACATAAAAGTTGCGAAGCAAAATTCTGAAATTTACTTCTAGGGTGCATTTACGATAAGATTCCATCATTCTAAACCAAACATCCTTTAAATTTTCTCCTTTCTTTTGTTTGAAGTGAAGGACTTCAAACTCAGGGGACATAGGAGCAGAAAGAGGACTAGCCATGACGACAAGCAAACAAAGAGGCAAACAGAGAGGGAGGATAGAGAGAGAGAGGGCGAATAAAACGGCACAGGTGAATTGGCGGGAGAGGAAAACGAGAGGCAAACGGCAAATAATGTAATGCGAGAGATAGGGATTGTGATGGGTACTTGGTATGTTGACTTTTTGCGTAGACTCCCCGGCAACGGCGCCAGAAATCCTTCTTGCTACGTCTTGAGCTTGCGTTGGTTTTCCCCGAAGAGGAAGGGATGATGCAGCAAAGTAGCGTAAGTATTTCCCTCAGTTTTTGAGAACCAAGGTATCAATCCAGTAGGAGCCCACGCTCAAGTCCCTCGTACCTGCACAAAGCGATAGCTACTCGCAACCAACGCGATTAGTGGTTGTCAAGCCCTTCACGGTCACTTATGAGAGTGAGGTCTGATAGATAGAATATTTTTGGTATTTTTGATATAAAGATGCAAAGTAAAAAGTAAAGGCAAAGTAAATAGAAAAGCAATATAAAAGTGATGGAGATTGATATTATGAGAATAGACCCGGGGGCCATAGGTTTCACTAGTGGCTTCTCTCAAGAGCATAAGTATTCTACGGTGGGTGAACAAATTACTGTTGAGCAATTGATAGAATTGAGCATAATTATGAGAATATCTAGGCATGATCATGTATATAGGCATCACGTCCATGACAAGTAGATCGAAACGATTCTGCATCTACTACTATTACTCCACTCATCGACCGCTATCCAGCATGCATCTAGAGTATTAAGTTAAAAACAGAGTAACGCCTTAAGCAAGATGACATGATGTAGAGAGATAAATTCATGCAATATGAAATAAACCCCATCTTGTTATCCTTGATGGCAACGATACAATATGTGCCTTGCTTCCCCTTCTGTCACTGGGTAAGGACACCGCAAGATCGAACCCAAAGCTAAGCACTTCTCCCATGGCAAGAACTACCGATCTACTTGGCCAAACCAAATGGATAATTTGAAGAGACTTGCAAAGGTAACCAATCATGCATAAAAGAATTCAGAGAAGATTCAAATATTATTCATAGATAGACTTGATCATAAACCCACAATTCATCGGTCTCAACAAACACACCGCAAAAGTAAGATTACATCAAATAGATCTCCACGAGAGAGGGGGAGAACTTTGTATTGAGATTCAAAGAGAGAGAAGATGCCATCTAGCTACTAACTATGGACCCGAAGGTCTGAAGTAAACTACTCACACTTCATTGGAGGAGTTAGGATATGTAGAAGCCCTCCGTGATGACGGCCCTCTTCCGGCGGAGCTCCGAAACAGGCCCCAAGATGGGATCTCGTGGATACAGAAAGTTGCGGCGGTGGAATTAGGTTTTTGGCTCCTATTCTGATCGTTTGGGGGTACGTGTGTATATATAGGAGGAAGGAGTACGTCGGTGGAGCACCGAGGGGCCCACGAGGCAGGGGGCGCCCCCCACCCTCTTGACCACCTCTTTGATCCCTTGTAGTAGGGTCTAAGTCTCCTGGATCACGTTCGGTGAGAAAATCACGTTTCCGAAGATTTTATTCCTTTTCGACTCCGTTTGATATTCTGTTTATCCGAAACACTGAAATAGGCAAAAAAACAGCAATTCTGGGCTGGGCCTCCGGTTAATAGGTTAGTCCCAAAAATAATATAAAAGTGGAAAATAAAGCCTAATGTAGTCCAAAACAGTAGATAATATAGCATGGAGCAATCAAAAATTATAGATACGTTGGAGACGTATCATAGCTCACACCACATGATGGAATAGTAAAAATGTCCTAAGCCAATAGAAACACAGCCAAATAAGAACAAGGCTTGTGATCTCAACTACAGATGATCCTAAATAGAACTCCCCCCTTTGTCATAAAGATGCTAAAAAGGGAAAGGGTTACGCTAGCAAAATCTAGACAAGCGGTGGGGCGCTCGAAGCATCATCATCATCATCATCATCAAAACACCAACCCTCTAGTGGGTTGGACTGTCTGGTGTCCACGTTGTCCTTGTGCTCAGAACCTGGCTCAGTGTGCATCCCTCCAGATGCCTAATCCGCCTTCTTGTGGCGCTTGTACATCTTGCCTCTGTTGATGTCCTTGATCTGACACCTACGAATGGACTGGCACATATTGAAGAGATTCCCAATATACTTGAACAACGACTTCTTCACCTCCCAAGTGAAAACGACCTGAGGAGACACATGCGAAGATTTCCCACACGGAATATGAGCGGTGGAAGAGCACCCAACAGCATAAGTGGCACTATCCTTTGGCCTCGGGTTGCGTCCCTTCTTGGGAGGCGCATATGGAGCAAGAGCACGCGGATTCCAATTAGCAGAACGCTTAGGGACTGTAATATGATACTAAGCAATGTACCTGGCAGAATACACCTCCTCAACCAGTGCCCGAATAAAACAAAACATAGATTAGAGACTTCTCCTCACTAACATGTCGATCTATATTGTTAGGACCGAGATTATATCGATCAGAGGGGTGAATGGGAGATTCAAAATTTCTTTCGAAATTTCGAATCAAAACCAATCACTACATCAGAATAGATTAAGTAGACAAACTGAAAAGAAACAGACAGAGCAGAACCGAAAGATAATGCATATATATAAACTAAGCAAATCTTTCAGGGAAAGATATGATGATCTTCTGAGTATAGTAGCACAAGACTTTCGCTATGACGATGGTACACTACAAAAAAAATACACTTCCATGATGATACGTGTTTGTCACAGTAGGTCACGTTTTTTGTCATGCATGTACATCCATGAAAAATTTATGACAGAATCAAGATAGTCATACCTGTGCTGTCGTAGAAGTGTTCCATGACATTACCAAAATTATCATCACGAAAGTGTCCACTTCCATGACGATAAATCGCGCGTCACAGAAGTGCTTTCGTCAAGGGTGACCGACACGTGGCATCCACCGTAATGGAATGCCGTTAAGCTATCGGGTCGGGTTTTGGATCCGATAACCCGTTAACAGCCCCGACCAATGGGAAATTTCCACGTGTAAAATTCTTATTGGCCGGACGAAACACGTGTCAGCTTGTTAGTGGGTCAGATAGGCGCCTATGATATGTCGACACGTGCCACGACCCACCACTGGCCCATTTAGCTTACAAAGCCGACCCGTTTGACTTGGTCAAAAGTTAATGGGCTGGCCCATGAAAAGCCTGTTAACGGTCTCTTCGCAAATAGCCCATTTTACGACCCGTTAACTCACGGCCCGTTAGGCCCTAAAGGAAATCGGCCCAACAACGTCATGTGGGACGTCGAATATAACACCAGCCCATTTCACTTACGACCCATGTATGGCCCACGACGTCTTTCGGCCCATATGAGGCCTTCATATCTTTCGGCCCTTTATAGGCCCACGGTGACTCTAGCCCATAATGAACAGTAATTTTCTTTATACCCGTTAACGGCCCGTGATTTACATGGGCCGTTTCCAGCCCGTGTTAGCTTTCAGCCTATTGACGGCCCATACGTTCTTGGGCTCCTTTTCGACCCTTGATTACTTTCGGCCCGTTACTGGCTTGTTCCCCTAATGGGCCAAATTCGGCCCATGGCAAGAGTCGACCCATTACTGGCCTGTTCCCCTAATGGGCCAAATTCGGCACATGGCAAGAGTCGGCCCGTTACTGGCCTGTTACCCTAATGGGCCAAATTCTGCCCATGGCAAGAGTCGGCCCATTTCTGGCCTGTTAACCCGTTGCGCCGTTTCCAGCCCGTCCTATATTCTGGCCCATTAACGACCCTTTATGCCTGTGACATAATTAAGCCTTTGCTGTCCTACGGCCTGTTAACGACTTGTTACCATGCTGGGCCGATACCAGTTACGCCCGGTTACGGCTCATGTAGACCCATTTATCCGATGGCCCGAGGCCCACCAATTACAGGCCCATTTATCGACGGCCCGTAGGAGACCCATGGATCCTACGGCCCGTATATGGCCCATGTTAGTTGCGGCCACTAGCAAACCAGGGAAAAAGAAGACTAGGAAATAAATAAGGCCAAAACTAACGCTAGGATATTAAGGCGATTGCACAGATTACATCCACTCAGCATCAAAGATCGCCACCAGTGCAAATATAGGGAACACCCTACACTATACAAAAATGGCTTGCTGTTTTGTTTAGCTAGTGGCTGCACGTTAATAATAAATTTTGTATCGCACCAAAACAAATTACAACTATATAACAAAAGGAAGGTTGGCATAAAACTTAACAGTCTAGCAGATAAATGCACCACCAGAAGTTCAGAAGCTCAGTTCATTTGACCTGACTGTTATGTTTTCATGATGTATTGTCCGATGGAGCACCATAACCCTCGCCTTCATTTCCCCTAGGCTCCTGAACAACATAGAAAATGTCTGATAGTCTGGTTTCAAAACCATGCATATATTGACGACATTGAGCAATGTTTCTCCTTGTTTCACAAAGGGTCTCTGTTAGGGAATGGACTTGTGTCTGGAGCGCAGATACACCATTGCTTTGAGCTTGCATATCTTGATCATGAGGCAGTTTGGACGATATTGCCTTAACAACCAACCCAGTATTACGCAGGAACGTGCTTTTGGCACTATTAGTGGACAGGTACTGACCACTGCAGTAAGAGCTGACATTGCGGTTATAGTTGCCTCGCCACCTTCAGAAGGTGGCGGTTTCACCATTTTTTCCATAGCTCGCTAAAAAGTTGAGGTTTTACATTAGTAGTACCAGAATAGAATATATTAAGGAGGCAGCAAAACCAAACAAAATAGCTTTGGTCTATATATAGAACTTATTCTGGTGAACCCATGTAAAATATTAGTTGTATTTTATTGCAAAGTACATAATAAAACCAGGTTCCAAACATATGACCATGTACCACCGCTAATGTATTGTCTATTTCTTCACATTGTATTGAGGGCTAAGGATAAAGAGACGAAGTTTATAATACGGTAAGCATAGTATGACATCATTCATATGACAAACACAACTGAGAACAGACAAACAGGCAATTGTAACGTTGTGTGGGCAAGTCCAGCACGGAACTAGATTACGGGTCAAGATCAAAGGAACATCACTCCTCTCTTTTAAACCTTGTAAGGTGCAATGATACGCTAAGACAATTGTGTATAAAATTGAAAAGAGTAATAGACATTGGCTGCAAAGCATGCAGTTCAAGGCACAAGTCAGAGTAAGTAGTAGTTAAAAGGCATGAGGATTAAGGACTTACAACAGCGGCTTTGACTGGTGTAGTCATGCCCTTCTTCTTGCTGGTGTGACAGTCCTTGAAGATTTCCACAGCATTTGGTTCAGGTACTTCTTGGTCCTTGCGGGCTTTCCTCTGCATTGCGAACAAGTCAATATAGATATGATAATATGTTACAACGAAAAGAGTGAAACAACAGCTAATTACAAGAGCCTCGCAGTGTGCAATATAGCTACGAGATCCTGTCGTCTGTTGGAATTTCACTTTCGTACGGTTGGCCTTGTTCTTTCAACAGTTCACCTACAAGAAGATAGATTTGTGTGGCACATGCGTAAATAGGACTTCAACATGTGATCTGATCACATATATATAATGTACCTGATACTTCGGATCAGACCAGTGTTTAACAAGGCCCCTCCAGTCTTCATCCTATATATTTTCCACTGGAGATGTTTGGGAAAGTTCACTGTTAGCCTTGCCTTCAAAGTGAGTTTTCCTCAAGTTATACCGATACTGTCGTAGAGCAGACTTGAAAACATGGGTGCAAGCTTGTCTGGTTGCATCATCTTGGCTATCCAACTTGAACCTCATATGTTGAAAATTATGGGAGTCTCATTATCAGCAACCAAGAAAGTATGGGACAGAGCAAGACGATATTACTAGTTTCCATACATAACCATACTTACAGATAAATGGTCGAGGAAGGTGTTGAACTGGGTTTCGTTTTTGTCATTCCTGTACTGAATCCATGTTGGGATGATACGTACATGACACCTAACGACAACTGCTGCCTCTGATACTAACTTGGCTGACTCTGTAGCATCACGTGGCCTTTTTAAACCTGCCTCAAAACGGATCTCCATTCTTCCTCCTCTAGATTTAGTTAACCTATCGAGCATTATCCCTGATGTTTGTTTCCTCTTGCGCCTAGTTGCTAGTCCAACAACGAACATAGGAAGTGTTAGTGTACATCAAACTGTGAGACTACATATAAAGAAGCATGCAACTGTAACTTGACTCCAGCAACTACCTTCTTGCTGTTGAAGCTCACAAGGTTCATCTGATATTGCCAACTCGTCTTGTGTCAAGAGTGATTGGGAAGTAGTGTCAGGTGGCAAGGGAGCTTGGGGACGTGCTGCTAGCTCAGTTGACGCACGAGTAAGTCGTGCAGCTGGTAGTACAGTGGTAGGTGTTGCAAGAACTAGGGCTGTCTCTGCTTGTTTGGTGGCAGCTATTTGTTTCTGTTTGGTTTTTTTTTTGCAACTCGTGTAGCATGGGATGCCGTGTTTGTAGAATTTTCCGCTGGACTTTGACCTTCTATTGCACCATCAGTACCAGCAGAATCTGCAGGATTCATCCGCTTCTCATTCCCTGCCATTCTGTGTTTCTTCCTCTTTCTCGGTGCCATGTTAAGTCAAGCCGACAAGAAAAACAAATAACAATTTAGTTCTTTAGAACAAATTGATGTGTGATGTAGACGAACTGAACTTTGATGTTAGACAACCACATGATAGGAGGATGTAATATGTATGAAAAACAGGACGGAAGAGATAACCAGAACTATGATGTGTAAACTAAGAAGAAGACATTTCACCAAATTAGAAGCAATGCAATGGAAGGTAGACACCATATGAAAGATGCTACAAATATCGCTCTGCCAAGTTAACAGTGTCTCATCATAAATGGCGTTTAAACAAATGTGAAGCAGTACAAGAAATAAATCATATGCAAGATGCAAACAATGTCACACTACCATGTTAGAGGTCTCTCGTCATTAGTGCCATTGCATATTCACAACATTGCATATTCACAGCTTATGATGTGTAAACTAAGGAGAAGGCATTTCAACAAATTAGAAGCAATGAAAGCTAGACACCATATGAAAGATGCAACGAATATCACTCTGCAAGTTAGAACTGTCTCATCATAAGTGCCATTTCAACAAATTAGTAGTACAAGCTAGAAAAGAATGTGATATGTAACCTATATCACACTCCGAAGTCAAACGTGTCTTATGATAAGTGATTGTTGCAGGTTACACAACAGTAGTAATTTGATGTAAGAACATGGTGTGATAGACAGATATTGTATGTTCTAGAAACAGGAACACGTGTCTTATTCAACTATAATGTGTAACGTAAGCAGATGGAATTCAACAAAATTAGAAGCAATACAAGCTAGACATCACACATAACATGCAACCACATATAACAGTGCCAAGTTAGAGGGAGCATCGATGATGCTGCACTAGGGGAGACGTGCTCATCATAAACACAGCTTTGTTGAGTGCCTATGCATGTGTTGTCTTGGAAATCATCTTGGGGGTGTGGAGGAGTAGAAACTGTAGAGGCCCTCCGTTCGGAAGGAGCACCTTTATCCGCTGCCTTGCTAACTTCCTTCCGCTTTATTGATTTTGAATTGTCAAGTAAAACCGACAAGAAAAAGCAATAAATTCTCTCTTCAGAACTCATTCATGCATGATACTGACAATCACTACTTTGATGTAAGGCAAACACATGATACCAGGATGGAATATGTACGAAAAACAGGACGACATGGCATGTTCACAACTGTTTGTGTAAACTAAGCAGAAACCATTCCAGCAAATAAGAAGCAATGCAAGCTAGACACCACATGAAAGATGCAAGCAATATGACTCTGCCAAGTTAAAAGCGTCCCATCATAAATGAAATTTCAACAAATTAGAAGCAGCGCATGCTATAAATCATATGAAAGATGCAACTAATATCGCACTGCATATACTAAAGGTGTCTCGTCATGTTGATTGATGCGGGATACAAAAAATAATAGTTTTATGTAAGGACATGCTTAATAGATAGATGTACTATGTACTAAATATAGGAAGGCATGTCACATTAACAGGTATAATGTATAAGCTAAGCAGACTAGCACATGCGGTTTAACCAGATTGGAAGAATTACAATCTAGACACCATATGCAACATGCAACCACATATCACGCTGCCAAGTTAGAGCAAGCACCTGCGATGCTAGTGTAGGGGAAATGCTGTAATCAACTACAGAGCTATGTTCACTATCTTCATCTAGCATTTCTGTATCTTGAGAATCATGTCGGGAGGCTGACGCCGCATTCTTTAAATGAGGAGTAGTCCCCTTGCCTGCCTGCCTCGTCATAAGTGATTGATGAGGGATACACAAGAACATTAGTTTGATGTAAGAACATGGTTAATACACAGATGTACTAGTATGTAACAAAAACAGAAAGGCATGTCATATTCAAAGGTATAATGTGTAAGCTAAGCAGATGCAATTTAACCAAATTGGAAGCAATACAAGCTAGACATCCGGCTGGAGTGGTGAGCATGATCATCTAGGACCTGAGAGCCTGGTGGGAGGCGGGCTGCTTCGCCACCATCGCAGCTTTTTAGTTGGCTTCCAGGCGATGCCTATCTTTGCTGGGCTTGTCACTGGCTCGGCCAGTGCCCTGACTAGCTATTTGTCTTCTGGTGCTCACGGGATGGTGGTTCATGTAAAAAAATATCTTTCCTTATCTTACTGACTTCGGCCTTTCGAATACAAGCTAGACACCATATGGAACATGCAACCACATATGACACCGCGAAGTTAAAGCAAGCACCTGGGATGGTGGTTCAGTGCGAGCGAGGTCATCAACTCCAGAGCTACATTTACCATCTCCATCTGCTGACACTGCACCCTTTATAGCGATGCAACGTGTCTTGCCTACCCGCATACGAAGCTGGAGTGACTTCTCTCTTTTCTTTTTGGCTTCTCTCATGGCAGCAGAGTCTGAAATACCCTTGCATAAAAACACAATAGTGAGAGTAAGGGTGAAGTGTGTGCAAAACTAGTGCACTGTAAAAGTAGCAGATAGCAAGTGGCTGAAAAATAAATGACAGGAGACATATGATAGCTCTACAACATTGCATGGCAAACAAAATTAGATTCTACTCCGTATGATTTTGTAATATATGAGCACAGGAAATGCAGGTACTCCTCCAGCACACCACCACATGTGGTCGTATCTAAGATAACAGTCGGCTGAAAATAAATAGGTCAGTCAATTTTTTTAATGAACCATCCGATCTATAAGGAACGGGCAGATGGCCTTCGTCTACCTCCCGCCAGTCACTGTTGACGATCTTTCTCGAACCGCCAGCGACCACCGGCCCAAACCCCTGCCTCCGTCTCCCCGCCCTCCCATCGACCTCACACCACTGCCGTGCTTGGCAGCGCCCCCAGGCCATCCCTTTAATCCCGGCCAACCTCCAGATCAGGCGCCAGTAGCTCTAGGCCGCACACGCCCCTAAGATAAACACCAAGGCGCTGATCCCCCGGCGTAATAGGCGTACTAGCGCCTGTTACGCCAGGGAATGCTTCCATTAATTGGGAATCAACTGGCCAGAAATTGAAATTCAGGGGGGGCGACAGACCTCTAGCTAAGGTGAAATAGTATATGAGGAGAAACCTTGTGCATCGCGAGTTACTAGGAACATCTAGTATCAACTAGTGTCTTCTGTGGGATGAATACCGTTCAAGCAGAGACGTAAGATTTGCACGAATAAGGGAAGAGGAGTACCTTTTTCGGTTGCCGGTGTGGTCACCTCCACATGTCGCGCTGATCTTCTTCTTTTTACCGGGGAAACCGATGTTCTGGAGGGTGCAGGCTTGGACGAACCCATGGCCAAATTGTTGACTGTGTTGCCGTGGCCGTATGTCGGCGGAGGGGAAGCATGAAGGAAATATGCCCTAGAGGCAAAAATAATGTTATTATTTTATTTCCTTATATCATGATAAATGTTTATTATTCATGCTAGAATTGTATTATTCGGAAACATAATACTTGTGTGAATACATAGACAAACTAAACGTCACTAGTATGCCTCTACTTGACTAGCTCGTTAATCAAAGATGGTTATGTTTCCTAACCATAGACATGTGTTGTCATTTGATTGACAGGATCACATCATTAGGAGAATGATGTGATTGACATGACCCATTCCATTAGCTTAGCACCCGATCGTTTAGTATGTTGCTATTGCTTTCTTCATGACTTATACATGTTCCTATGACTATGAGATTATGCAACTCCCGTTTGTCGGAGGAACACTTTGTGTGCTACCAAACGTCACAACGTAACTAGGTGATTATAGAGGAGCTCTACGGGTGTCTCCAAAGGTAAATGTTGGGTTGGCGTATTTCGAGATTAGGATTTGTCACTCCGATTGTCGGAGAGGTATCTCTAGGCCCTCTCGGTAATGCACATCACATAAGCCTTGCAAGCATTGCAACTAATGAGTTAGTTGCGAGATGATGTATTACGAAACGAGTAAAGAGACTTGCCGGTAACGAGATTGAACTAGGTATTGAGATACCGACGATCGAATCTCGGGCAAGTAACATACCGATGACAAAGGGAACAACGTATGTTGTTATGCGGTCTGACCGATAAAGATCTTCATAGAATATGTGGGATCCAATATGAGCATCTAGGTTCCGCTATTGGTTATTGACCGGTGACATGTCTCGGTCATGTCTACATTGTTCTCGAACCCATAGGGTCTGCACGCTTAAGGTTTCGATGACATTTATATTATGAGTTTATGAGTTTTGATGTACCGAAGTTAGTTCGGAGTCCCGGATGTGATCATGGACATGACGAGGAGTCTCGAAATGGTCGAGACATAAAGATCGATATATTGGACGGCTATATTCGGACACCGAAAGTGTTCCGGGTGATTTCGGAGAAAACCGGAGTGCCGGAGGGTTACCGGACCCCCCCGGGAGAAGTAATGGGCCTTATGGGCCC
The DNA here is from genome assembly GCF_056163025.1 of Triticum urartu. NCBI lineage: Eukaryota > Viridiplantae > Streptophyta > Magnoliopsida > Poales > Poaceae > Triticum > Triticum urartu. Next base: position 223,908,980 of record NC_141879.1, on the reverse strand, counting down.
TAGTGGAGAGAGAGGGGCGGCCAGGGTGGGCCGCGCGTCCCCTCCCCCTCTGGTCCGAATTGGACTAGGAGAGGGGGGGGGCGGCCCCCTTTCCTTCTCCCTCTCCCCCTTCCTTTCCCCTCCTAGTAGGAGTAGGAAAGAGGGGAGTCCTACTCCTACTAGGAGGAGGACTCCTCCTCCTTGGCGCGCCCTAGGGCCGGCCGGCCTCCTCCCCTTGCTCCTTTATATACGGGGGCAGGGGCACCCCTAGACACACAAGTTGATCCTCGTGATCGTTTTCTTAGCCGTGTGCGGTGCCCCCTTCCACCATACTCCTCGATAATATTGTAGTGGTGCTTAGGCGAAGCCCTACGACAGTTGAACATCAAGATCGTCACTACGCCGTCGTGCTGACGGAACTCTTCCCCGACACTTTGCTGGATCGGAGTCCGGGGATCGTCATCGAGCTGAACGTCTGCTAGAACTCGGAGGTGCCGTAGTTTCGGTGCTTGATCGATCGGGCCGTGAAGACGTACGACTACATCAACCGCGTTGTCATAATGCTTCCGCTGTCGGTCTACAAGGGTACATAGATCACACTCTCCCCTCTCGTTGCCATGCATCATCATGATCTTGCGTGTGCGTAGGATTTTTTTTTGAAATTACTACATTCCCCAACAGTGGCATCCGAGCCTAGGTTTTATGTGTTGATGTTGTGCACGAGTATAACACAAGTGAGTTGTGGGCGATATAAGTCATACTGCTTACCAGCATGTCATACTTTGGTTCGGCGGTATTGTTGGATGAAGCGGCCCGGACCGACATTACGCGTACGCTTACGCGTGACTGGTTCTACCGACGTGCTTTGCACACATGTGGCTGGCGGGTGTCAGTTTCTCCAACTTTAGTTGAACCGAGTGTGGCTACGCCCGGTCCTTGCAAAGGTTAAAACAACACCAACTTGACAAACTATCGTTGTGGTTTTGATGCGTAGGTAAGATTGGTTCTTGCTTAAAGCCCGTAGCAGCCACGTAAAACTTGCAACAACAAAGTAGAGAACGTCTAACTTGTTTTTGCAGGGCATGTTGTGATGTGATATGGTCAAGACATGATGCTAAATTTTATTGTATGAGATGATCATGTTTTGTAACCAAGTTATCGGCAACTGGCAGAGCCATATGGTTGTCACTTTATTGTATGCAATGCAATTGCGCTGTAATGCTTTACTTTATCACTAAGCGGTAGCGATAGTCGTGGAAGCATAAGATTGGCGTGACGACAACGATGCTACGATGGTGATCAAGGTGTCACGCCGACGACGATGGTGATCATGATGGTGCTTCGAAGATGGAGATCACAAGCACAAGATGATGATGGCCATATCATATCACTTATATTGATTGCATGTGATGTTTATCTTTTATGCATCTTATCTTGCTTTGATTGACTGTAGCATTTTAAGATGATCTCTCACTAATTATCAAGAAGTGTTCTCCCTGAGTATGCACCGTTGCGAATGTTCTTCGTGCTGAGACACCACGTGATGATCGGGTGTGATAGGCTCTACGTTCAAATACAACGGGTGCAAAATAGTTGCACACGCAGAATACTCAGGTTATACTTGACGAGCCAAGCATATACAGATATGGCCTCGGAACACGGAGACCGAAAGGTCGAGCGTGAATCATATAGTAGATATGATCAACATAGTGATGTTCACCAATGAAACTACTCCATCTCACGTGATGATCAAACATGGTTTAGTTGATTTGGATCACGTGATCACTTAGAGGATTAGAGGGATGTCTGTCTAAGTGGGAGTTCTTTAGTAATATGATTAATTGAACTTAAATTTATCATGAACTTAGTACCTGATAGTATCTTGCTTGTTTATGTTGATTGTAGATAGATGGCCCGTGCTGTTGTTCCGTTGAATTTTAATGCGTTCCTTGAGAAAGCAAAGTTGAAAGATGATGGTAGCAATTACACGGACTGGGTCCGTAACTTGAGGATTATCCTCATTGCTGCACAGAAGAATTACGTCCTAGAAGCACTGTTGGGTGCCAGGCCTGCTGCTAGAGCAACACCAGATGTTATGAACGTCTGGCAGAGCAAAGCTGATGACTACTCGATAGTTCAGTGTGCCATGCTTTACGGCTTAGAATCGGGACTTCAACGACGTTTTGAACGTCATGGAGCATATGAGATGTTCCAGGAGTTGAAGTTAATATTTCAAGCAAATGCCCGGATTGAGAGATATGAAGTCTCCAATAAGTTCTATAGCTGCAAGATGGAGGAGAACAATTCTGTCAGTGAACATATACTCAAAATGTGTGGGTATAATAATCACTTGATTCAATTGGGAGTTAATCTTCCAGATGATTGTGTCATTGACAGAATTCTCCAATCACTACCACCAAGCTACAAGAGCTTCATGATGAACTATAATATGCAAGGGATGAATAAGACTATTCCCGAGCTCTTCGCAATGCTGAAAGCTGCGGAGGTAGAAATCAAGAAGGAGCATCAAGTGTTGATGGTCAACAAGACCACTAGTTTCAAGAAAAAGGGCAAATGGAAGAAGGGGAACTTCAAAAAGAACAGTAAGCAAGTTGCTCCTCAAGAGAAGAAACCCAAACCTGGACCTAAGCCTGAAACAGAGTGCTTCTACTGCAAGCAGACTGGTCACTGGAAGCGGAACTGCCCCAAGTATTTGGCGGATAAGAAGGATGGCAAGGTGAACAAAGGTATATGCGATATACATGTTATTGATGTGTACCTTACTAATGCTCGCAGTAGCACCTGGGTATTTGATACTGGTTCGGTTGCTAACATTTGCAACTCGAAACAGGGACTACGGATTAAGCGAAGACTGGCTAAGGACGAGGTGACGATGTGCGTGGGAAATGGTTCCAAAGTCGATGTGATCGCGGTCGGCACGCTACCTCTACATCTACCTTTGGGATTAGTATTAGACCTAAATAATTGTTATTTGGTGCCAACGTTGAGCATGAACATTATATCTGGATCTTGTTTGATGCGAAACGATTATTCATTTAAATCAGAGAATAATGGTTGTTCTATTTATATGAGTAAAATCTTTTATGGTCATGCACCCATGAAGAATGGTCTATTATTATTAAATCTCGATAGTAGTGACACACATATTCATAATGTTGAAGCTAAAAGATGCAGAGTTGATAATGATAGTGCAACTTATTTGTGGCACTGCCGTTTACGTCATATCGGTATAAAGCATATGAAGAAACTCCATACTGATGGACTTTTGGAACCACTTGATTATGAATCACTTGGTACTTGCGAACCGTGCCTTATGGGTAAGATGACAAAAACACTGTTCTCCGGTACTATGGAGAGAGCAACAGATTTGTTGGAAATCATACATACAGATGTATGTGGTCCGATGAATGTTGAGGCTCGTGGCGGATATCGTTATTTTCTCACCTTCACAGATGACTTAAGCAGATATGGGTATATCTACTTAATGAAACATAAGTCTGAAATGTTTGAAAAGTTCAAAGAATTTCAGAGTGAAGTTGAAAATCATCATAACAGGAAAATAAAATTCCTACGATCTGATCGTGGAGGAGAATATTTGAGTTACGAGTTTGGTGTACATTTGAAACAATGCGGAATAGTTTTGCAACTCACGCCACCCGGAACACCACAATGTAATGGTGTGTCCGAACGTCGTAATCGTACTTTACTTGATATGGTGCGATCTATGATGTCTCTTACTGATTTACCGCTATCGTTTTGGGGTTATGCTCTAGAGACGGCCGCATTCACGTTAAATAGGGCACCATCAAAATCCATCGAGACGACGCCTTATGAACTGTGGTTTGTCAAGAAACCAAAGTTGTCGTTTCTGAAAGTTTGGGGCTGCGATGATTATGTGAAAAAGCTTCAACCTGATAAGCTCGAACCCAAATCGGAGAAATGTGTCTTCATAGGATATCCAAAGGAAACTATTGGATACACCTTCTATCACAGATCCGAAGGCAAGACTTTTGTTGCTAAATTCGGAAACTTTCTAGAGAAGGAGTTTCTCTCGAAAGAAGTGAGTGGGAGGAAAGTAGAACTTGATGAGGTAACTGTACCTGCTCCCTTATTGGAAAGTAGTACATTAGAGAAACCAGTTTCTGTGACACCTACACCAATTAGTGAGGAAGCTAATGATGATGATCATGAAACTTCAGAACAAGATACTACTGAACCTCGTAGATCAACCAGAGTAAGATCCGCACCAGAGTGGTATGGTAATCCTATTCTGGAAGTCATGCTACTAGATCATGATGAACCTACGAACTATGAAGAAGCGATGGTGAGCCCAGATTCCGCAAAATAGCTTGAAGCCATGAAATCTGATATGGGATCCATGTATGAGAACAAAGTATGGACTTTGGTAGACTTGCCCAATGATCGGCAAGCAATTGAGAATAAATGGATCTTCAAGAAGAAGACCGACGCTGACGGTAATGTTACTGTCTAGAAAGCTCGACTTGTCGCAAAAGGTTTTCGACAAGTTCAAGGGATTGACTACGATGAGACCTTCTCTCCCGTACTGATGCTTAAGTCTGTCCGAATCATGTTAGCAATTGCCGCATTTTATGATTATGAAATTTGGCAGATGGATGTCAAAATTGCATTCCTGAATGGATTTCTGGAAGAAGAGTTGTATATGATGCAGCCGGAAGGTTTTGTCGATCCAAAGGGAGCTAACAAAGTGTGCAAGCTCCAGCGATCCATTTATGGACTGGTGCAAGCCTCTCGGAGTTGGAATAAACGCTTTGATAGTGTGATCAAAGCATTTGGTTTTGTACAAACTTTTGGAGAAGCCTGTATTTACAAGAAAGTGAGTGAGAGCTCTGTAGCATTTCTGATATTATATGTAGATGACATATTACTAATCGGAAATGATATAGAATTTCTGGATAGCATAAAGGGATACTTGAATAAGAGTTTTTCAATGAAAGACCTCGGTGAAGCTGCTTACATATTGGGCATTAAGATCTATCGAGATAGATCAAGACGCTTAATTGGACTTTCACAAAGCACATACCTTGACAAAGTTTTGAAGAAGTTCAAAATGGATCAAGCAAAGAAAGGATTCTTGCCTGTGTTACAAGGTGTGAAATTGAGTAAGACTCAATGCCCGACTAATGCAGAAGATAGAGAGAAAATGAAAGACGTTCCCTATGCTTCAGCCATAGGCTCTATCATGTATGCATTGTTGTGTACCAGACCTGATGTGTGTGTTGCTATAAGTCTAGCAGGGAGGTACCAAAGTAATCCAGGAGTGGATCACTGGACAGCGGTCAAGAACATCCTGAAATACCTGAAAAGGACTAAGGATATGTTTCTCATATATGGAGGTGACAAAGAGCTCATCGTAAATGGTTACGTTGATGCAAGATTTGACACTGATCCAGACGATTCTAAATCGCAAACCGGATATGTGTTTACATTAAACGGTGGAGCTGTCAGTTGGTGCAGTTCTAAACAAAGTGTTGTGGCGGGATCTACATGTGAAGCGGAGTACATAGCTGCTTCGGAAGTAGCAAACGAAGGAGTCTGGATGAAGGAGTTCATATCCGATCTAGGTGTCATACCTAGTGCATCGGGTCCAATGAAAATATTTTGTGACAATACTGGTGCAATTGCCTTGGAAAAGGAATCCAGATTTCACAAGAGAACCAAGCACATCAAGAGACGCTTCAATTCCATCCGGGATCTAGTCCAGGTGGGAGACATAGAGATTTGCAAGATACATACAGATCTGAATGTTGCAGACCCATTGACTAAGCCTCTTCCACGAGCAAAACATGATCAGCACCAAAGCTCCATGGGTGTTAGAATCATTACTGTGTAATCTAGATTATTGACTCTAGTGCAAGTGGGAGACTGAAGGAAATATGCCCTAGAGGCAATAATAATGTTATTATTTTATTTCCTTATATCATGATAAATGTTTATTATTCATGCTAGAATTGTATTATCCGGAAACATAATACTTGTGTGAATACATAGACAAACTAAACGTCACTAGTATGCCTCTACTTGACTAGCTCGTTAATCAAAGATGGTTATGTTTCCTAACCATAGACATGTGTTGTCATTTGATTAACGGGATCACATCATTAGGAGAATGATGTGATTGACATGACCCATTCCATTAGCTTAGCACCCGATCGTTTAGTATGTTGCTATTGCTTTCTTCATGACTTATACATGTTCCTATGACTATGAGATTATGCAACTCCCGTTTGTCGGAGGAACACTTTGTGTGCTACCAAACGTCACAACGTAACTGGGTGATTATAGAGGAGCTCTACAGGTGTCTCCAAAGGTAAATGTTGGGTTGGCGTATTTCGAGATTAGGATTTGTCACTCCGATTGTCGGAGAGGTATCTCTGGGCCCTCTCGGTAATGCACATCACATAAGCCTTGCAAGCATTGCAACTAATGAGTTAGTTGCGAGATGATGTATTAGGAAACGAGTAAAGAGACTTGCCGGTAACGAGATTGAACTAGGTATTGAGATACCGACAATCGAATCTCGGGCAAGTAACATACCGATGACAAAGGGAACAACGTATGTTGTTATGTGGTCTGACCGATAAAGATCTTCGTAGAATATGTGGGAGCCAATATGAGCATCCAGGTTTCGCTATTGGTTATTGACCGGAGACATGTCTCGGTCATGTCTACATTGTTCTCGAACCCGTAGGGTCCGCATGCTTAAGGTTTCGATGACATTTATATTATGAGTTTATGAGTTTTGATGTACCGAAGTTAGTTCGGAGTCCCGGATGTGATCACGGACATGACGAGGAGTCTCGAAATGGTTGAGACATAAAGATTGATATATTGGATGGCTATATTCGGACACCGGAAGTGTTCCGGGTGATTTCGGAGAGAACCGGAGTGCCGGAGGGTTACCGGAACCCCCCCGAGAGAAGTAATGGGCCTTATGGGCCCTAGTGGAGAGAGAGGGGCGGCCAGGGTGGGCCGTGCGCCCCCTCCCCCTCTGGTCCGAATTGGACTAGGAGAGGGGGGGGGCGGCCCCCTTTCCTTCTCCCTCTCCCCCTTCCTTTCCCCCTCCTAGTAGGAGTAGGAAAGAGGGGAGTCCTACTCCTAGTAGGAGGAGGACTCCTCCTCCTTGGCGCGCCCTAGGGCCGGCCGGCCTCCTCCCCTTGCTCCTTTATATACGGGGGCAGGGGGCACCCCTAGACACACAAGTTGATCCTCGTGATCATTTTCTTAGCCGTGTGCGGTGCCCCCTTCCACCATACTCCTCGATAATATTGTAGTGGTGCTTAGGCGAAGCCCTGCGACAGTTGAACATCAAGATCGTCACCACACCGTCGTGCTGACGGAACTCTTCCCCGACACTTTGCTGGATCGGAGTCCGGGGATCGTCATCGAGCTGAACATGTGCTAGAACTCGGAGGTGCCGTAGTTTCGGTGCTTGATCGATCGGGCCGTGAAGACGTATGACTACATCAACCGCGTTGTCATAACGCTTCCGCTGTCGGTCTACAAGGGTACATAGATCACACTCTCCCCTCTCGTTGCTATGCATCATCATGATCTTGCGTGTGCGTAGCAAATTTTATGAAATTACTATGTTCCCCAACAAAGCAGATCCGAGGCGACGAAGGACGGCGTAGCAGGAACAGCTCCGGTGCAGTGGAGGGTGGCGAAGTTGGAGCGGCAGCGGTAAGGCGCAGGACGGCGTGGTTGAACTGGCTCGGGTACGGACGGCTCGGCCTCGGCTTCAACTACTAGCCGTGGAGGGCGTTGCGGTTGAGGTTGCGGTGGACGACGACGTCGGGGTATCGGCTCCGGCGTGATGGAGGAGGGCGGCGGTTGATGGGTGGGATGGGGTGGCGGACGGAGGACGTTGGGGTTTCGCGGCTGGTGGAGAGGTAGTTTTGGCGCCCATGGAGTACGAATGGGGAATCGGGCGGGTGGGGGAACCATGTTCGGTCTGGGACGCGCTTGTTTTTGGCTTTTTTGAACAGAAGATGGGATGCGCTTGTTTGAAATTTGGGGAAAGTACAAACTTTGCCCCCCTCTTAAATTTCGGACCTACTGTGGGTCGGGGGTACGATGGTAATCCCAGGTCTCCCAAATAGTGGGCAGGAGTGATTTCAGCCGCGCGCATGTGTGCTTAGGCGGCCATTGTGTATGAATGTTTTTTGGATGCGGTTGCGTGGCGTCTAGATGAAGCTACAAACCTACCCTGGTTTAGACCTTTGGACGTCGGGCCGGTGGGTTTCACGGGTCGGAGTTATTAGAGAAGTAATTTCCTTGTACTACCAAACATTGGTCTCATGCGGTTTCGGGCGAGTAGAGGCTCTTTTGGCGCTTTGTTCAAAATTTTGAAACACAAGCATTCATGTTTAGAGTACTCTTGAACTATTAGGATTGACCTAAATAGACAACGTTATATTTGACCTTGTATGTTTGAAAACCTCATTAAATTATCCGCTTCTTTTTGAAATTTTGACACTTGAAAATCCTATAACTACGATTATTTTGGAATGGAGGAGCTAAATTTGAATCTATTTTTTACACGACTACATATGCTATTATGTACAAAATCAGAGCAAAGATTGGTGCCCCATAATTTAGGTATGGTTTACAAATGCCATGATATCAAATTCAAATAATTGAATGGACTTCATGTTGAATTCGATTTTTTTAAACCACCTTAAGTTGAATTCAAATGTATGCTAGTTCATAGGTAGCTATTTATAATGTCCATTGTGTAACTTTCGTATGTATAATGTGCTTTACACACACAACATGACTATACTCATGTTTATATTCGATTGCTAAAGCGATGCATTGTCTGGAGTTCAAAATACTAACTATGTGGATCAATTGTGTCGAATAATAACATAGACATGCTCAAATTCGATAGAATCTAGATGTCTGATGGATCAATGGTCGCTCCTTACGCGAATTGCAAATATCATGATCCCATCCTAATATTTGGATACAATTTATATCTTTAATCAATGTGTAGAGCAGTCTTTTACGTGTAGTTTCGCTCTCCATCGGTGGTCTCTCACACATGCTCACACACTCTCTCCCGAGGTGTCTTTCTCGCACACATGCTTAAGATATAACCCTCCCTCCCTCTCGTAACCATTTACAACTGTTTCCACTAACCTTTATCACAAGCACTCTTCCTCTCGCAAACATACACACGCACAATCCTCATCGACCCTTTCTATATACATGGACCTGCCTACATGTCTCATGTATGCACATTATCTTTACGCCTGTCTCTCACGCATTGTCTCACACCTCTCTTCCTAATCGACGAGTATGATTCTAGCAGAGCATTCTGTAGGATGCCCCTTAAAGTTAGGTTGGGTGAATAGTAATATCAGAGATAAAGGGGTTACCTTAGTCCGAGAACCTAGGGTTACAAATCCTAGCCGGCTTTGTCAGTGGACACAGAGTCCTTCACAATTCTGCTATCTTTGTCTTGTACGACTAGTCATCCATGGGTCTTCCTAAATGTGTCACGGGTCGACCAATGTGGCGCAGGACGGAACCGAACGAAGGGCCTCACCTCGACCCACTGGACCTCACGCGATGACACACCCTCTGCCCCCATGTCTCATTATCTTCTCACACCAACACATACCAACACAAACACCACACACACAGAAAATTTCTCCTGGTGCCTCTATTCCCTCCCCCTTGCATATACACACTCAAGGGAATGGAATCTCTTGTCGTGACGTCATATTCGTCTCTCTCTCTAGACCACTCTCATTTCTCGGGCTATCTCTCCCACGCCCCCCGGTCGGCCCCTCTATCCATGCCTCTCTCGAATACGTAATTCACACACATACCTCTCTAGGCCCCGCCAAATGCATCAACTACACATTCACACATGTTACATCACGTACCCCATTGATCTAAAAAGCTCTCTCTTCACGTTTATTTCGCATACAACATTCCTTTTGAATAAAGTGTGGCCAAAAAAATATTTTAGAGTTTCTACATATATACAACATTACAAAGTTATATGGAGGAGTACGAACGCTAATTTGCATTGCATGGTGCCCACAATGATATTTATTCCGCACTGTGAATTTGTATATTTTTATACTATATACAAAGTTAGTCATAATAAAGAGAAACGAAGAGCAACTCTCTCTCCATCGCATACCCCCCTATACGCCCCTTTCACGTATGCACACAAAACTATCTCCAGGTCCTCTAAAAGTAAGCCCCCAAAAAATTCACGCTTGTTTCATATTTCTCTCGCGATATATGCAATGACGATCATTGTATTTGAAGTGAAAGCACGATACGTACATTGGACTTCAGAATCCACTCATTACGGTCACCATTTACATTTAGTGGTTATTATACAGTCACGGACTCACCGTACAACTCTGTATTTGCTCATGACATGACTAGTTGGCCAGTTAAATGCTCCACGTGGCACCTCTAGTGTTGCATCACATTATCTCACTACCATTGTGCCCACCTGTCGACTTGTATCTACTCTACATCTACACTCTTATAAAATACATAAAATACACTCTTATAAAAAACAGAGTTGGTGATGATGGTGTGCCTGCCATCCTGCAATATAGGCTGTCCGATTTATATCTGACAGATAGGAAAGAAACTATGGCAATTTTGCAAAAAGGTACCCACACACCTCTCCACATTTGCAAATAAGGCCTTCCCTCGTTCATCCTTTTCTCTCACAAGATAAACAAGTCATACAAATGCATCTTGATGTTACGTGCAACGCACGGGCATCTTGCTAGTAAGAATGAAAACAAACGACAAAAAATATTTGGACGGTGGTTCGAAGTCATGACCGCGGGCACAGCGGACAAGGTGGCCTTGTATTGGTATGCTGAGCCGTCTGTTTTAACACACAGGAGCTGGTGTGGTGGTTATACACACACGCACGCATGCACACGAACTGCATCCACGCAACACTCACACAAACACATGCACCCACGCACGCACGCAACACTCACACGCAGCCACGCAGCCACGCACGCACGCAACACTCACACGCACGCACGCACGCATGCATGCACACACCAGTACACCACACGACCAACACACGCTCTCACGCTCAAGTGCTCAACCTACACGTGCATGCGCACACATCAAGCCCTGACAGACACATACACAACCAGGTGATTCCCGTGCACGGGTTGGAGCCTTGTCGCGCCTGCGTAAATTTGTGTTTATCTGACCTTTTGCCTATGCGAACTGACAGGTGGGACCCACAAGGAACGTGGTCAATTTAACTAGTCAACATGGCGCCACGCAGACTATTTGGCCGGTCAACAGAGTGCAATCCGATGCTGAACTGTGAGCAAGTGGCCGTATAATCACCGCAAAACGTATATAGTGACCGTAATCAGCTTATTCTGAAGTTCAGTGACCGTATTATGCTTTTCTCTCTGTAGGCCCTCCAAAACTACATCTCTACACGTTCTCGCATGTTACATCTAACAAATATGCAATACAGCACTACTACTACACTCTAACACAATAAGTCATATGTGTTTTTAGTTTTACTAGATATCATATTGTTACTTATAATTATTCAGTTTGCATACATTAAAATTGCCTTTGAAATGTATGGCCAGTATCATCTACCGCGCGGGAAAAATCCCGCCCTTTCCTGTTTAATCGGGTTTGTATTGATGGATCGTGCGAAACAGCAAAACTATAGTACTATACAGTACAAGTGATAGTTCACTAGGCCGTCGTGTCGTCTACTCCTCCGTCGTAAGAGTGGAGCGCTCGCTTTAATAAATCTTCTAGTCCCTTTCGCCGACATGTGGGACATCAAGCTACCGGGTCCACGTGCCATACTGGAATACAGTGCAGAGCAGCCGGGGTGAAGCACCCCAGTCATGGCGCCGGCGTAGTAATGAGCAATGAGGCGTCAAATCACAAAGCTGCACCTTTCCCGCAGTTAAGTTGGAGGGACGAAGCAACCATCATTTCACTCGTTGCTGAATCCGCTTCTCCCTCATCTTCTTCAACTTAACCACATGTTGCTTCTGCCGTTGTTCTGCCTCATGTGGGACGCGGATCGGCTTGGTAAAGCACTGACACGTGGGGCCGCATGTTAGCAAACCACGAGGACAACGTCCTCCGATAATAAGAAGCCTAATCCTAGACTTACAAAGGGCTACGTAGCTGCTACGTATACTTTCCATCTAATCTATATATGCCCCCCTGATTTTCAGGTGGGGTGGGCCTAATCCTCTCCTTTAATCCAATCAAATAGTCCCACATCACATCAGTTCGTAACTTTACGTGAACCATTACGTGGATGTAGCATTGCTCAAATAAGAAACCTCCCCCGCCATCCACGCGGCAAAATCACCTCCTTTTTACTAATCTTGATTCTATAATTTTTTAGATCAATATAATTGAGATTTGTATAGATAGCACACAGGAGCAAAACCAAGTGGTACGGTTAAGGGCATCCACAATGTGTAGCCAAATGTGAAAATAGCTTTTGGCATTGTGGGAACCATTGTAGACGGTGTTGCCAAAGCCAAAAAGATGGAACCGAAGCTCCCTTATTGATTGATTGAAGGAATAGAAAAATGCAACGTCTCTCCTCTTTCTCCCATGCTTGGACGCATGTAGTACAATATAGAGCACAAAGTCTACTCCCCTGTCCCTTCTGTCACAAATCACAAAGCAGTGAGGCATCAAATCACAAAAGCACGGACGAAGCAACCATCATTTCACTCTTCGCTGACTCCGCTTCTCCATCGTCTTCTTCGAGAAACCATCTCACCGCACTAGTACTCCTAGTAGTACTCCCTCCAGTCCTTTTTTGTCCGCGTCTAAGAAAATTTCGTTTTCCCCGCAATGCTCTGTGCATTGGCATTTTTTTGCTGCTCTTTCCAACCGGGCCCTCCATCCCTTTCGACCGCATGCGTGCCTGCAGTAATCCCATCTCTCTTTCCCATGTGCTTCGCATCTTCCCAAGGCAGAGAGAGCTGCTTGCATGCAGAAACAGGAGAGACAGCGAGAGGCGCATGCGTGCAGAGAGATGGACAGGGGAGAGAGAGACGACATGCATGCATGCGGAAGTGAGAAGGTTGGTTTGCATGGCGCTGCATTAATAAAGCGATGAGGAGTGAGATGGTTAGCTCTTTGGTCTTTGGAGAAAAAATATGCATTAATTGACACGTGAAACAAGGATTTGTATCGATTAAATCCCGCGAAGGAAAACCCCGCCTTTCTTTTTTAACACTAGTACTCCTAGTACGTATGTACTTATCCTGTTTGGGTCTAGGCCTTGCATTGCCAAACTTCGCCACACATTTTTGCCAAGCTTGCCTAAAGTTTTCAAAATGAGAAGGAGGTACACTTGCGCACGGCTGTCGTGGTCGCACCGCACCCTCACACGGTCGCTCCTGCACGCCGCGGTCGCACCGCACCCTCACACAGTCACTCCTGCATGCCGCAAACCCAACCAAGGGAGCGCACCCTCACTGACATGTGATGTCGCATGTGAACAAACCAAACTCAGCCATCCTATCGCTGGCACATAATTTTCGTTCATAGAGTATGTTTATCCAACCGCATGTTGGGGAGTATCCGTACGTCCCGTGCGGTGGTCTGTTGGGGAAGAAGAAGAGGTGAGGAAGAAGGAAAGAAGGGTTAGGAGATGTAGGATATTCATCCAACCGCCTGAAATGGTAGACTGACCCAAGTCAAGCGACTTGCATAACAAATATATGCTTTTACACAGCAAAAGATCCATAAAAACAACAACATAAAGAAAAACTGTCACTGCTCGCGGAAAGAGACGGCCTCGTCGTCTTTGGCTGTCGGCGCGAACCAGCCGTCGCTACCGACGTGTGTCTCCGCACCGTGGTTTTCCTCGGCCTCCAGCTACTCGTTCAAGTGGAGCGTGCGGGCGCTCTGCATGGATGAGAGCACAGCCCGGTTCAAGTTGATGACGTCCGGTTCCGCCTGCAGGAGGGCCTCGATGGCAGCGGCATCCGCGCGCTCCACGTCGAGTTGAGCCTCCGCCGCCCGGTTCAAGGCCAGGACGTCCGGTTCCGCCTGTAGGAGAGCGTCGATGAGAGCGGCATCCGCGCGCTCTGGGTCGAGTCGAGCCTCCGCCGCCCGGTTCAAGTCCAGGACGTCCGGTTCCTCCTGCAGGAGGGCCTCGATGGCAGCGGCATCCGCGTGCTCCGCCTCAAGTTGAGCCTCCGCCGCCCGGTTCACATCCACGACATCCGGTTCCGCCTGTAGGAGAGCCTCGATGGCAGCGGCATGTGCACGCTCCGCGTCGAGTTGAGCCTTTGCCTCCCTGTCCTCCTTTAGTATCACCATGTTGAACCGCTGGTCCGCTTGCACCATGGGGGACTCGGACGCCGGCATGAAGTCGACGTCCATCGTATCATACCCATTGGGGGCCTTCTGTGCCGCGACCTCCTCCATGAACATTGGATCGGCTTCCTCCTCCTCGTAGCTTGGCTCTGGAGAACTCGGGGATTGGCCCGCCGCAAAGTGAGCTTGGGAACGGAGGTCTGTGGCACCGACCCCTGCCGCAATTTCTGCGCGGCGCTCCGGCGTCAGCATCTTGTAGTAAGTGATCTTGCGGCGTACCATGTCTTTCCGGCGAACTAGGGGACGCTTGATGCGGGCTAGGGGATCGAAAGGTGGGGGAGTGTGCTGGAGATTTGGTGTGGTTTTAGGGCAGTGGCTGGCGTAGGCCGAGCAGCGAAGGTTCTTGTGTGAATAGTGGTTCTGGTGACGACCGGTCAATCAGTTTTGAATGTACATCGCTCTTGTCGCTTTCGCGTTGCAGCCCGGCATGCTGGACCCTCCACGTCGCTCACCCAATGGAACACGCTTCGTCTTGCGTTTTCGCTCGCTTGTGGGAGTGCAGTTGAGAGCAAACCGACGTCCCTCCCCCTCCCCCTCCCCCACCCGCGTCATTTATTATACCACCACTCCCTCCGTTTTATGCAGAGTAAATAAAAACAGAGGGAGTATACTAAGGATGAGGATCCCCTGACGTGGCCGAACCCATTGAGTAACTGACATGCGGGGCCTAGCAAGCATGGGGTCTGCCGGTAAGTGACCGAAAGTGAGGGTAAGGCAGGGATACCTACGTCGGAGGATCCACTTCCACTATACTACTTTGACCAAATGTTAGAGTAATAACATATGACATGCAATTGACACAAATGTTAGAGTAATAATATATGACAAGCAACTTACACAAAGCATACAGGGTCTAATGCGTTTTTCGAGGCTAACTTTGACCAAATGTTAGAGTAATAATATATGACATGCAATTTACACAAAGCATACGGTCAAATTCATATGTGAAAGGAGTTTCCAATGATATAATTTTCACATTATACATCTCATGTACTATTAATCTTGTCAATAGTCAAACTGGAAACCATCTCGAGTACAAATCTAGGAGTACGTACAAATCTAACAATATTGATTGGGCGTTGTTGAATGTTGATATCTTTTTTTTATCAAAGTAGAGATACTTTGACTACACATAAAACTTATATGTAAACTAGAAAGGATAGGAGGGAGTATATTGTACGTTCAAAAACAAACCGAACATTGAATACCCTTTATATATGATTTGCGGATGCTATGATCACCGGTTCAAAATTTGTCACATGATTATACTTGAAAGGCTCAAATAAAAACTAAGTTGTCTCGCTTGGCCTACATAGTGAAAGGCCTAATGCGCAACGCGGAGCACTGACGCTCGAATATGGCCGGGAAAACAGGGAAACCGACATGTGGGCACACCCGTTGAGACGACGTAGCGCAGAGTAGTACAATGGAGGAGCTGGCCCATGACCTCCTCGCCACCGACAACCGTTCATGTGGGTCGTTGGGGCCAACAACGGGGCGCAGCTCCAGCACCGCCTCTGGAAACGGCGACCGCAGTGAGCGACACGCTCATATTGTAGCTAGACACGGTCGGTTTCAGTGTGCCGAGGGTGGCGTTAGTGTTGTGGCACGACCAACGGTATGTTTGGTTTGTGCCCAAGGTTGCCCCATCAAAGCATTGGGTAGCCAAAATTTTGGTTGAGGTATTGGTTGCCCATGATTTGGCCGACATTGGCAAGAAAAATGAACTAGAGTTGGCTAGAGTTCATTGGCATGCCAAAGAAATGGCAACCATCCAAACAAAGACCAATCTTTGGGTCATGACCAAAATTTTGGTTGAGGTATTGGTTGCCCATGATTTGGCCGACATTGGCAAGAAAAATGAACTAGAGTTGGCTAGAGTTCATTGGCATGCCAAAAAAATGGCAACCATCCAAACAAAGACCAATCTTTGGGTCATGACCAAAATTTTGGTAAGGTGCACTTTGGCCACAATCCAAACACACCCCAACACTCGGCTCGTCGAGGATGCACGGGGCGCCGCGACGCGTCCGCAGAGTGGTATAGCGCGGCCAACTGCATCCTCTGGACCTGAGACCATGCCGGGTCGTCTTGCTTTTTCAATGACATGCGGGGATCGCATGTGAGCAAAGGGCATCTCCAACGTTGCCACGACCGCAGCTGACTACCCTGGCACACCACAACCCTCGTCCCTTGCGCCGTCGCGCGGTGCGTTCCTAGCCGGCACCAGCTGCCAGCATTCATGTCGTCCATTCGTATGTCGTCGTTAAAAGGCTCGGTGCCCGAGGAACCAACTCCGGCGACTTAATGATGCACCCGGACGCTTGGCCTCACCGGAATGCGCTACTTAAAGCGGCAACGCCCAGCTAACCTCCACACCATAACACATCGTCCTCCTACCTGGCACCACATCCGCCATGACCGCAAGTGTGAACGCTCTGCGGGAGAGCTTGTCTTCGGGATGAAGCTCGAGGTCGCCGCCCTCGCTCAAGTCGCCTCTCGCGACGCAATAGCGGCGTAGCCGGACGCGGACGCGACCACACAAGCGGTGGCCACGTTGGCGGCCGACGACGGGAGCACCGTCAGCCACGCGTCCTACTTGTCGCCATCCAATGTCCGGCACCGCCGAGGTCGGGGACTCCTCCGAGGATGATTAGGGCATGGGAGGCAGCAGGGCATGGTGTGCCAACTGGCCGGTCCGTATCCCGTGTTCTACTCTTCCTCGCCGGAGACTGCACCTTCACTTCACGGGTCTTGAACCCCTCCCCCGTACATAGAGATCGCAGATGGAGGACGTCGGTCGCCGCCATAGAATAGGTTTAGGGTCGGGTTTATTTTATTTTGTCTGTCCTATAAAAGTTCAAAATGTAATGAAAATCTGCCGTGTTTGCATTAATCTCGGCCGGTGTATATGAACTTTCACAATAATATACATATTGTAGCAGTACTAGCAAGATGCCCGTGCTTTGCACGGAAGATCAAGATCTTGTGGGAGAAATGGATGAACGAGGGAAAGCCTTATCTGCATATGTAGAGAGGCGTGCGGGTAAATTGTCATAGTTTCCTTCCTATCCGTTAGATATAGATCGGACGGCCTATATTGCAGGATGACAGGCACACCATTATCACCAACTCTGCTTTTTATTGAACCGAGACAAATCTAACATGCGAAGTAAAATAAACACATAGGGTCTATACATACACAAATTATCTTAGGCAAAACAATAGTACGTCCACTACACATTCACGCATTTCACATCTTTCTACATCTACGGGAACCTACGAAAGGGTTAATGTAAATTGCCTCTCTCTCTCCTCCCCTGATTTTCATGGTGGTGGGCCCCCCTCCCCCCAATCTCCAATCAACAGCTCACACGTTTCACATTACGTTAATTACGTAACTGGGATTACGTAGGTGTAGCATTACTCGTCCTAAAAAACCCAACTAAGCCAACCTCCCAGCATATCGCGTGGGAAAAGACCTGGTCACGCCGTTTTAGTCGGGATTACCGGATTACTAGTAGTAGTATCGATGGATCACGCGAAGCAACAAGTATTTTTTGAGGGGGCGAAGCACCTAGTTTAAAAGGAAAAAAGGCGGTACACTCACAACACTCCTGTCGCGGTCGCATTGCACCCCACACACGTTCGGTCCTGCACACGGCTCACGCAAACGGAACGCGCTTCGGCTTGCCTCTTCACTGACACATGGGACTGCACTTGGAGAAACCGACCATGCGCCAAACTCCCCCCTCCCACCGCGCAAAAATCCTCCCCTCACACACCCAAAAATTCCCCCCAAATTCGATTCAACTGCCCTTCGGCCAACTAGCCAATAATATTCCCCAAACCCCCTCCCCCTGTCCCCCTCCACTCCATTCGCTCCGCCAAAGCCGCCCTCCTCGCCGCGCCGATACGTCGGCGCCGTGGTTCGGCGATCCTCTCGCTTCCATAGTACGCTCTCATAGACTGCCGTCCTCTAGCCGCGCTGCCACCTCTGGCTACGTTCTTGTGGAGGCGCGCGGTGGTCAGCGTCGCCACCGCTGGCGATGTTCGTGTGGAGACGCACGATGGTCAGCTTCTCCCATGGTACACACATTCTAGACTGAGGTCCCGTTCATGTCGGTGTAGCGCTGAATGTTAGCTGATAGACGTTTTTAATCTCACTGTTTGCTGAAGTGGTTTACTGTCAATATGCTCTGCTTAAGAAGCTTCCTTGTCCTGTTCTGCACTCAATCTGCTTAGCTGAGATGGCATGCCAAGGTCAATTAGTTCCTAAAATATCCTGCCATATATTTATTGTGACATAGATTGCCATGGTCTAGTAGCCAATCTGTTAGATTAAATAGCTCTACACCATTTTATACTCGATCTTTGTTGCTGCGATGGCCTTCGATAGTTCGATGGCTGTGTGCTCGGCCTCATTGACAGTTGAAACAACCTGCCATAATTTGGCACTCAAATCTGTTTGCTGAATTAGCTTTACATATATTTTGTTACTTAGATCTGCTCGTCCAAATATCTTGCCATAGCTGTAGACATCGACCTAGGTATTTTTTCTGGACTTCATAAAAAAGCATATATGTTTTTCCTGTAATATCTAGTAGAAGAACTAATTTGTATGTCTAACAGATGGACATGACTTGGATAACTTATGCTCGAAGATTCTCCGTTGCATATGTCGAGGGGGTTGAAAACTTCATGAACTTTATCAGAGCTGAGTACGGTGGTCCGAAATCAGATGTGCTCTGCCCGTGTAGGAGTTGTATGAATTCAGTTACAAGACCCCAGTCAACTGTGCAAAATCATCTACACTTGTATGGGATGTCGGTCACATATACTAGGTGGGTTCATCATGGTGAAGCTGTGAACGTCAATGTTATTGACTACGTGGAAGCAGCAGATCACCATCTTGATCTGCCTGATGCTCAGGTGGAAGAGGAGGAGGTGGTGGTGGTGGCGGAGCTAGTGAGTTTGACCAACATTGAAACAATGCTATGAAATGCTCGTGCATTCCGTGAACTTTCACCCGCAGAAGAAAAATAGTGGGCCCGCATGTTGGAACAATGCAACGTTGTTGTCACCCCAGGAAATAAGCTGTCAGTATTCTCAGCTATGGTCACCTTTCTTCAGGTGAAGACATTTGAGTGGATGACCAACAAATCATTCGATGTGATGTTGGCTGCTTTCCGCAAATCTTTCCCAGATGCGTCTGAGCTGCCACACACCTATAGTAAAATGAAGAATTTCCTTCGTGCAGTTGGAATTGGATATGATATGATCCATGTTTGTAAGAATAATTGTGTTCTGTTCCAGAAGGATTATGCCAACTTAAGTGAATGCCCGAAATGCAAATCATCAAGATGGAAAGATGGCGATGCTGTGAAGAGGATTCCTCATAATGTTCTGGGACATTTTCCAATTACACCAAGATTGCAGAGGTTGTTTCATGATGCTGAAACAAGAGAGGATGTACTGTGGCATTCTAGGAACCAGGAGTACATAGATCAGAATGTAATGAGCTATCCATCTCATGGTAGTGAGTGGAAAAGCTTCAATGATAAACACAAAGAGTTTTCTCCTGACCCGAGAAACATTAGACTTGGCTTAGCTTCAGATGGATTTAACCCATTTGGCCACTAGAGTGCCACATATAGCATGTGGCCAGTGCTTGTTATCCCTTACAACATGCCTCCAAATGTCTACACCAAAGAATCAAACTACATGATGGCCTTGCTCATCCCAGGTCCAAAAAGTCCTGGAAAGGATTTTGATTTGTTCATGGAGCCTCTTGTGGAGGAACTTCAACAGCTATGGAAGGGTGTTCTCACTCGAGACCTATATAGCAGCCCACCAGCTGATTTCTTTTTGCATGCTGTTATAATTTGGTGCATCCATGATTATCCGGCTTTGGGCACTATGTCAGGGTGAACGACACATGGTTACAATGCATGTGTTCGCTGTGACAGGAATCCGCTGTCATACGCAATACTTAGCAAGATCTGTTACATTGGACACCGCCGTTTCCTTGCCAAGGACAAACCGCATCCTAGAAAATACCGAAGACATGTGTTCAATGCAAAGCATGAAAACCGTGATGCGCCAAAGAGGCTCACCGCCGATGAGTTGCAAGTGGAATTAGAGAAGGTCGGACATATTACACCAGGAAACCATCCTGGTAATGGTAGCGGGAAAAGGAAGTGTGGCAGGGTAGAAGAGAGATTATTGTTTACCCGTAGGTCCACTTTGTGGGACTTGGAGTATTGGAAAGATTTGGATCTGCGGCATAATCTTGATGTGATGCACATCAAGAAAAATATATGTGATAGCATTATCGGCACACTTCTTAATATTGAAGGCAAGACGAAAGATACCTTAAAATCTAGGATTGATCTGACACACCTGGGTATCAAAAAGGATTTGCAGGTGCAAGATGAAGGTAAACCACGGGATATGGCAACAGCTGTGTACGTATTGGACAAGGTAAAAAGAAAAGAATTCTGCGAGGTCCTGTCACGTGTGAGATTCCCACATGGATTTGCTTCCAACCCTGAAAAGAGAGTCAGTGTAGATGGAAACAAGGTACAAGGGTTGAAAACTCATGACTGCCACGTCCTACTTCAAAGGGTTTTACCTGTTATCCTTAGAGGATTGGGCGGCTCTGACTTATACAGAGCAGTTGCAGAGTTGGGACAATTCTTCAGGGAACTCTGCAGTAGGAATATCAGGATAGATGCTTTGGAGCATCTTAGAGACAAGATACCAACTATCCTATGCGACCTTGAGAAGATATATCCTCCAGCCTTCTTTGATGTGATGGTGCATTTGGCTGTTCATCTACCTGATGAGGCACTACTCAGAGGTCCAGTACAGTATGGCTGGATGTACCCTATTGAAAGGCGGCTAGGCACTTTCAAGGGCTATGTTAGGAACAGAGCTAGACCCGAGGGTTCCATTGCAGAGGCCTACATTGCTACAGAAGCGTTGACATTCTGCTCAAAATACATTGAAACAGCTGATCAGCTTAGCAAAGAGGTGGGTGAAGACAATCCCGGGCTCAATTTTTTCGATTATTCTGTTCGAGTTACAGGGAAGAGTCGACAAGAGGACAAACCTAAAGATTTGGACAAAATGGTTTGGTATGTGTTGAATAACTATCCTGAGATAGTACCTTATATCAAGTAAGTGCAGTACTGCAGCTTATACATCGTAATCTACTAAACTTGCAGCACATTCTTATATATTTAGATGTTTGACGCGATCACTATGTTGTGCAGCATCTACAAAGAGGAGTTACTGCCGCAAAATCCAAGAAATATTGACAAACTGGTTATGGCAGGATTTGCGAAATGGTTCAAGAACCATTTAAGCTTTTGAAGTGCACTGTCAGTTTCTTTAATATATTGAGTACATAAGATGATCAGCTTGTCTATTTTCTAACCATAGGTTAAGACGATGCGGGAGGATGGGAAGGCAGTTGATGATGCCCTTTACTCACTAGCAATGGGTCCTGATACTCGGGTAAGACATTATGAATCTTGCGTTGTTGGAGATGTGTGCTAGAACACCCTTGCACGAGATGAAGGCAGGAAGACACTTGTAACGCCCTCGATGCGGCTATATCTCCCACGTGTCGAAGCACGACTTAGAGGCATAACCGCATTGAAAGCAATGTCGCAAGTGAGGTAATCTTCACACAACCCATGTAATACATAAGGGAAAGAGATACATAGTTGGCTTACAATCTCCACTTCACATAATTACAAGAAAAAAGCATTACATCAACTAGATACAATCAAGGTCCGACTACGGAACCCAAAATAAAAGAAGACTACCCCAAAAGCTACACAGATCCCCGATCGTCCCAACTGGGCTCCACTACTGATTAACTGGAAACGGAAACAACATGACGAACACGATCTTCATCGAGCTCCTCCTTGAGCTCGGTTGCGTCACCTGCACGGTATCATCGGCACCTGCAAGCTGGTTTTGGAAGAATTTGTGAGTCACGGGGACTCAGCAATCTCACACCCTCGCGATCAAGACTATTTAAGTTCATAGGAAGCGTAAAGGTATGATGTGGAGCTGCAGCAAGCGACTAGCATATTTGGTGGCTAACATACGCAAATGAGAGCGAGAAGAGAAGGCAAAAGCACGGTCGAGAATCTATGATCAAGAAGTGATCCTAGAACAACCTACGTCAAGCATAACTCCAACACCATGTTCACTTCCTGGACTCCGCTGAGAAGAGACCATCACGGTTAGACACGCGGTTGATGCATTTTAATTAAGATAAACTTTAGGTTTTCTACAACCGGACATTAACAAATTCCCATCTGCCCATAACCACGGGCACGGCTTTCGAAAGTTCAAATCCCTGCAGGGGTGTCCCAACTTAGCCCATCACAAACTCTCATGGTCAACGAAGGATATTCCTTCTCCCAAGACAATCCGATTAGACTCGGCATCCCGGTTACAAGACATCCTCGACAATGGTAAAACAAGTCCAGCAAAGCCGCCCGAATGTGCCGACAAATCCCGATAGGAGCTGCACATATCTCGTTCTCAGGGCTCACCAGATAAGCAATCCGTACAACTAAAACCAGCCCTCGTGTCTCCCCGAGGTGGCGCTGCAAGGGGCTCTAGTTTAGACCAACACTCAGAGGAGCACTGGCCCAGGGGGGGGGGGGTTAAAATAAAGATGACCCTTGAGTCTGCAGAACCCAAGGGAAGGTGGTAGGTTGTTAATGCAAATGGTAAAACCAAGGTTGGGCCTTGCCGGAGGAGTTTTATTCAAAGCGAACTGTCAAGGGGTTCCCATTATAACACAACCATGTAAGGAACGAAAAATCCGGGAACATAACACCGATATGACGGAAACTAGGGCGGCAAGAGTGGAACAAAACACTAGGCATAAGGCCGAGCCTTCCACCCTTTACCAAGTATATAGGTGCATTAATTAAATAAGAGATATTGTGATATCCCAACAAATATTCATGTTCCAACAAGGAACAAACTTCATCTTCACCTGCAACTAGCAACACTATAAGAGGGGCTGAGCAAAGCGGTAACATAGCCAAACAACAGTTTGCTAGGACAAGGTGGGTTAGAGGCTTGGCTTAACAATATGGGAGGCATGATAAGCAAGTGGTAGGTATCGCGGCATAGGCATAGCAAAAGAGCGAGCATCTAGAAAGCAAAGATAGAAGTGATTTCAAGGGTATGGTCATCTTGCCTGAGATCCCGCAAGGAAGAAGAACGAGTCCATGAAGAAGACAAACGGACGTAGTCGGACGGATCCTAACAAACGCGACGTTATCGGAACCAACCCGAAGAAGCAACGCCGGAAAGAAGCAAAACACATAGTAAACAACCACCACATAATCATGGCATGATGCACAATCAAGTATGATGCATGTCCGGTTTAATGAAGCATGGCATGGCAAAGTGCACAAACAATACTACAAATTAAGTAGAGCTCAATATGCAACGGGTTGCATATTGACGAAACACCATATCAATTATTTAGTTCTCTCCCGGTTAGGTACTCAACAATATTAAATGTTGGTTAACATGGCAAGAGGTGAGGCATAACAAAACTACACCATCTAAACAATTTAAATGGGGCCGGATATAACAAATAGCGAATCCGGTAAATCCCCATATGCCTTAGTAATTTAATGCCACAACAATTTCAAACATTTTAATTGTTGTTATCATGATGCGGATGACATGTGCAAGTTTAATGCAATTTTTATTAAAAGTTGACATGAGCATGATGGGAGCATTTGTGTCACCGTGGTATAAAGAAAGGGGTGCCACGGCGACAAAACGTAAATGATGCCGCGGCAACATTCCGATGATCCGGTAGCTCACGGGGATACCGGTGCAAAAGGAAATGGGTGTGAGTGTGTCATGCAAGAAGATGGGGTGCTCCCGGATTCCGGGTTCCCACATGACGGTGGCAAGGCAAAAGAGGGGCTTCGTGCAAGGAACAACTCGGACACGGAGCAACACACGGTCCAACCCATACATCGCAAGCATTCATCCACAAGCGTCGTCTCGGTGGTATACCTTCGAAGCATGCGTTTTGAGCGGAACGAGTTCGTAGAGGGAAGTAGGCGTCTCTCGCGACGGTAGTTGAACTTGACGTTCGCGTTACATGGGTCTTCAGCGACGGTCGTCGTACATGGTTTGGAGTGGTACTTGCATCTTTGGACTTGTCGGTCTCGATTCTTGCAATGGTAGCGGTATACGTTTCGTTTTTGGAGAGGTACTTAACGAATCCAACGTTCTAGGGGCGACGGTAGTTGTACACGGTCCACGAGACATCGATCGTTCGGGGTCCGACTTGCGGGTCTTGCCGACATGAGGGGTACTTGGTGTTTTTGTGTAGACGAACTTGGCGCATCCGAAGGGTCACACTTGTCGACGTGGGAACTTGGTGAATCCGAGGTCTTCGAGGTCGACGGTAGTTGTACATCTCATAGTGGAACTTGACGGATCCGAGGACTTTGGGCATCGTGGTACTTGTCGAAATCCTCATCGGTTGTAATTGAACATTTTTGAAACGGAACTTGGTGCGTCATCGTGTAGTCGTACGTCGAGGCAGGGCAGCTCGGCCACGCGCACTGGATGGCTAGAGGCAGACCCGAGCATGGTCAACGACCACACGCGCTCGTCCCTGGGTGCGAGGCAAAGGAGGTAGCCGGAGTTGGCCGGCTCCGGTGGAGGGAGCCGAGGAGCTCGAGGAGGACCGAGTGGAGGCTGGAGCTGCTGCTGTTTGAGGACGACGAGGACGCCACAACGCGGAGGGCTTGGTGCTGCCGGCAAAGGGAAGGTCCGGCGATGCATCAAGATGGAGGCGTGCAGGCGGGAGCAGAGGAGAGGCAGAGGCGCCTGGCTCTGGTGGAGGCTGGGGCGCCGGACCATTGTAGCGGCGGATCGGGAGGCCAGGGAGGCCCTGGAAGGGTCGAGGTCGCTGGCGGGCTGCAGCGGCTGTAGGAAGCGGGCGGCGCAAGACGGCGTTGGCGCTCCTGCGGGTGTCGATGGCGACGGCGGCCTCCGGCTGGTCCGGTAGCTGGACTCCGGCGACGAGGAGTGGCAAAGGGGAACGAGACGAAGCAGCTCTCTCTCTCTCTCTCTGCAAGTGGCGGTGCTAGGAGGAGAACGAAGGGAGGCGGCGCGCGCTGGATCGGGAAAAGGGAGCAAGGGGTGATGGAGCGATGGGATCGGGAGGTTGCTGCGCGAGGGAGATGGGGATCGAGGAGATGGCTCCTGGCGTCTGTGAGGGAACGAGGGAAAGAGGGAGAGATGCGCTAGGGATCGGGCAGGGGAGAGGGTTAGGTGGGCTTGGGGCCGGCCCAGTAGAGAGGAGGGGTCAGCTGGGCTTGCTGGATTGGGCTCTCCCTCTCCTCTCTTTCTTCTTTAATCGAAAAGAAATAGAGAGAGGGAATAGAAGGGGGGTTAGGGAAAAGAGTTTGAGCAGGAGGACAAATTTCCTAGACTCATAAAAAAATAAACATGACCACAGAAAAATAGAAGTGGCCAGATTACAGGAATTAAATTCAAATTCATTTGAATATAATTCAAATGGTTTTGAATTGGGACTAGGTTCGGTGTGGCCAAAAATGTTCGGGTTTTTGGTGGAGCTCCGGAATATGATGAAAGAATATATGGCAATGTTCGAGACCAAGAATTCAGATAACAAAGGCATTGGTATATTTTGAAGTGTGTTTATGGGTGAATCCAAATTATTGGAATATTTAATATAGCTCTCTAAATATCGAGAGGATATGTTGTAAAGAGAATCACCGTGTGAATTCCCTCGGTTTAAATGGACCGAAGATCCATGCAATTTATTTAGTTGAGTTTTAAAACGGGTTGCATGATGACATGATGCAATGCACATGACGCAACAAACCAAAAACAAATCACATGATGAAACCCGGAAACCCTGGAAGGCATCTGAAGCTCCGGTCTTGGGGCGTTACAACACTCCACCACTACGAGAGGATCTCGTCCCGAGATCTAGAATGGCACCGGAGGGAAAAACGGAAGAGAAAGAGAAGAGGTAAAGCTAAGTTGCTTCTTTGACAAACGAATGAAACCAAAGAACCTTTAGAGGTTGAACAAATTGAAAGAAAGAATGCAACAAAGAAGAACAAAGTTGAAAGCACTCCGGTAGAAAAGAGATGCAAGGCTTGATAAGGCGAAAAGAACTTGAGCAAAAGGGCACAACACTCCAGTTAAATGGATAGGTATGAAAAGAACATGATCTTGACAAAACAATAGGATGGGTCGAAGAGAGCAACATCACAATGCCTCCGGCAGAAATGAAAGAATAAAAGGTAGATCGTCGGAACGAAAGAACGGAGAAGAAAATGGCAACTTGTGCCACAAAAGAACTTGAAAAGGCATCCTTAGGAGAAGGTTCAAACGGAGTTGTTGGAAAACCAACAATGAAAAGAGTAAACTTGTTGTGGTCTTATGGAAAACATCTCAAAACTATGAGGTGAAATTCTGCCACTAACGGAAACGATAGATTGGATTTATATGAACAAGGAGACGAGAACTTATTTCACCAGGAGGACAGATGAAGAACTTGGATTATTTATAAGCACCACAAATAGCATCAATCCTTAGGGAAGGCTTTAGGTGAACATGACGCAAGATAACTCCAACGAATATATTGGTGGATTTAAAATACCTCATTCTTGACAACATGTGAATCATGAAACACGAGCTCAAATTATCAAGAATGACATAATACCACCTCCAATGATACGGTAGAAAGAATTGCACTCTGGATTGCAAGATGAAGAAAACTTGAGCTTCTCTGAAAAGAAACTTGATGAACATTTAGAGGAGAATTAAATCCTTTATGAACCATCATGTAGCGCCTCCATGAAGAACTCCGGTAAACGAAAGGATAACAAAAAGAAAAAGAAGTTGAAAAACACAAGGTGAAACCTTGCAATGATTAGATGGATCTCCGCGATGAAATAATTGAGAGAACTTGGAACTCTGGGAAAAGAAAGATGAGCTATCGAAACCAAGAATTTTTGATGAACCTCCGGAATGGGAATTGAGTTTACTCGGTGAAACAAGAATAAGAATTACATCATGCTTATCCTTCACCAATTTAAATTGATGAAAAACAATGGATTTGGCATACTACTTATTCTCGTAGAAAGGATTAAGATAGATATGGCGCAACTTGAGAAAGTCTTCAACGAACCACCGGTAGGATTTGGGAACAACGAATGAATCTGTATGATAACGAAGGAGAAGAACTCTTGAACGAACCACCATAAGAATCGAAAATGAACGAAGTAAAGGGATGAATCACCGGTGAGAACTGAAAATGAACAAAGAAAAGATAAAGAAACACCGGGAAGAATTAACAAATGAACGAAGATGCTTGAGAGAATTTAGTTACATGAGAACAAAGAGATCACGAGCTGATAAGAGAGTACTTGAATGATGCGCCGGTAGGATTTGGAGAACACTAGCTGAAAGCTGAGAATGAATAATCCCGAAATGATGGCCTTCGGAGAGTCAAACTGAAAAGACTCTTGAATTGCTCAAATGGTTGAAAAGAATTTTCACAATCAAAAACAATTATGAGAGGATATCATGAAGCTAGAACCACGAATCCTTGAGAGAACGGAAAAGATTTGGAGGAAAAACTCTTCTTTGGTCTTCAAAAGTTGAGAATGACGACGAGAAACACCATCATGAATTATTGAGACACTCCGGAATGAAAATTAGAAAGGTTGAACCAACGATGAAAAGAATTTGACCGATCTTGAAGAAACACATATGACTGATGATAATTCATTCTTATGTCTAACTTTGAGTAAATTTGAGGATAGCTCCAGGAAAATTAGAAGAGTCAGGTAAGATCCTGGGAAAAGACCTGTGGGTTAGGACCCACTCAAAAGAAACACCGTAGAACGATTGCTTGAAAAGAGAGATTCCACCGGTGGGATTAAATGACTTGAAAGAGATAACAACCTCAAAAAATTCTTGAACGGATTGAGAATGGAAACGAATCTTCTGAGAAATCTTCAACACTCCGGAACAAAATGAATAGAAAGAGGTGAACAACTAAAAGGTGCACCGGCATGAGAAACCATTTGAAACGAGGAAAAGGGGATATGATCAACGCCAAAAGCTTGATTTGAATCCACCGGAGAATATAAAAAGAAACGAAGAATGATGAACTTGAAGAGCATCTTCAAGAGAACCACCGGGTAAGAACATTGATTGAAAAGGATGAAGAGACTTCCCATCAATAAAAGAATACTTGATTAAGAAATCTGAGTCCTCGAAGAAAAAGGGTGGGAGGGTGGAAAAAACAAAGGAAACTTGGGGATGGATGAAGCAAACACCGTCGAGAAGACTTAGAATTGATCTTGCGGATGGGGAGAATGATGGGATCATCTCGAAGGGAAGCGCACCGGTTGGAAATAGAATTGGGATGACAATCTCGATAAATAAGAAGGATTAGTATTCACATAGAAATATGAGAACACCGCTTAGGAAAGGTATGGAATCAACATTTGACTTCAAAGCAACTCGAATACCACAACTCAAAACAAAAACAAAAGATTGGCTTGCAGAATAAGCCAAAACAAACATATGATAGAGATTTCGTCCGAAGTTTTTGTGGTGGGGCCTACACGGGCTCGATCGTATAGCACCATCATGTACAAGGCAGTGCACATGACATACGATGTGTCCCCGAGTCGGCATAGCCAAGGACTCTTTAAGACACAACGAGACCACTTTAAAACCAACCGTGGATAGGCGGACCACTAGACGTCGAACCCCAATTTCATATCATACATCTGTCAGAAAGATATCCTACGATATACTTGAATTCCCACTTATAAACTCCCGAAACTTTCCGGTTATGCAATCAGGTGTTGGGGATACAGGGGAAGCATAATATCTCACCCAAAACTAGAAAATCCTACATCCAGCTGTATCCATCCTTCAACACATAACCAAGTAACCTTCGGAAATCATTTACCTCAACCTTCGAAAAGCATTCGTTATACGAGTTATGGCGATACTCCTGAACTCCCGCCCCAGTACTGGGTGGCGTCGAGGTTATCTCACCAACAACTGCATAAAAGAGATTTTCGATGTCGGTGAACTCAGGTATTCCAGAACTGCAATGATAAAATTGTGACGATAACACCTCGGAGCTCAACTCCCCGGGACACTGCCACAACCCCTAAATGTCAGGAGGCACCAAGAACAATGTTCTCGTCACAAAACCATCGGAACGATTCCAAGATACCTGCGTGATCCTAAAATTTTTTTAGTGAAATTTGAGAAGAGAAGAGATAAAACTCTACGTAAGGATGCCTCACCAGAGCGACGAAGGGACTGGGGAGTAAAAAGAATTCCTACTCTCCGAAATATATAATCCTAAATGACTAACATTTTTCTAGACTCAACAACCCCAACGATTCGATCAAGCAGGGGGCTCCTGAGTCGGGGAAGGCTCTGATTACCAACTTGTAACGCCCTCGATGCGGCTATATCTCCCACGTGTCGAAGCACGACTTAGAGGCATAACCGCATTGAAAGCAATGTCGCAAGTGAGGTAATCTTCACACAACCCATGTAATACATAAGGGAAAGAGATACATAGTTGGCTTACAATCGCCACTTCACACAATTACATGAATAAAGCATTACATCAAACAGATACAATCAAGGTCCGACTACGGAACCCAAAATAAAAGAAGACTACCCCAAAAGCTGCACAGATCCCCGATCGTCCCAACTGGGCTCCACTACTGATCAACTGGAAACGGAAACAACATGACGAACACGATATTCATCGAGCTCCTCCTTGAGCTCGGTTGCGTCACCTGCACGGTATCATCGGCACCTGCAAGCTGGTTTTGGAAGAATTTGTGAGTCACGGGGACTCAGCAATCTCACACCCTCGCAATCAAGACTATTTAAGCTCATAGGAAGGGTAAAGGTATGATGTGGAGATGCAGCAAGCGACTAGCATATTTGGTGGCTAACATATGCAAATGAGAGCGAGAAGAGAAGGCAAAAGCACAGTCGAGAATCTATGATCAAGAAGTGATCCTAGAACAACCTACGTCAAGCATAACTCCAACACCATGTTCACTTCCCGGACTCCACCGAGAAGAGACCATCACGGTTAGACACGCGGTTGATGCATTTTAATTAAGATAAACTTTAGGTTTTCTACAACCGGACATTAACAAATTCCCATCTACCCATAACCGCGGGCACGGCTTTCGAAAGTTCAAATCCCTACAGGGGTGTCCCAACTTAGCCCATCACAAACTCTCACGGTCAACGAAGGATATTCCTTCTCCCAAGACAATCCGATCAGACTCGGCATCCCGGTTACAAGACATCCTCGACAATGGTAAAACAAGTCCAGCAAAGCCGCCTGAATGTGCCAACAAATCCCGATAGGAGCTGCACATATCTCGTTCACAGGGCACACCGGATAAGCAATCCGTACAACTAAAACCAGCCCTTGAGTCTCCCCGAGGTGGCGCTGCAAGGGGCTCTAGTTTGGACCAACACTCAGAGGAGCACTGGTCCGGGGGGGTTAAAATAAAGATGACCCTTGAGTCTGCAGAACCCAAGGGAAGGTGGTAGGTTGTTAGTGCAAATGGTAAAACCAAGGTTAGGCCTTGCTGGAGGAGTTTTATTCAAAGCAAAATGTCAAGGGGTTCCCATTATAACCCAACCGTGTAAGGAACGCAAAATCCGGGAACATAACACCGATATGACGGAAACTAGGGCGGCAAGAGTGGAAAAAAACACTAGGCATAAGGCCGAGCCTTCCACCCTTTACCAAGTATATAGGTGCATTAATTAAATAAGAGATATTGTGATATTCCAACAAATATTCATGTTCCAACAAGGAACAAACTTCATCTTCACCTGCAACTAGCAACACTATAAGAGGGGCTGAGCAAAGCGGTAACATAGCCAAACAACGGTTTGCTAGGACAAGGTGGGTTAGAGGCTTGGCTTAACAATATGGGAGGCATGATAAGCAAGTGGTAGGTATCGCGGCATAGGCATAGCAAAAGAGCGAGCATCTAGCAAGCAAAGATAGAAGTGATTTCAAGGGTATGGTCATCTTGCCTGAGATCTTGCAAGGAAGAAGAACGAGTCCATGAAGAAGACAAACGGACGTAGCCGAACGGATCCTCACAAATGCGACGTTATCGGAACCAACCCAAAGAAACAACACTGGAAAGAAGCAAAACACAGAGTAAACAACCACCACATAATCATGGCATGATGCACAATCAAGTATGATGCATGTCCGGTTTAATGAAGCATGGCATGGCAAAGTGCACAAACAATACTACAAATTAAGTAGAGCTCAATATGCAACGGGTTGCATATTGACGAAACACTACATCAATTATTTAGTTCTCTCCCGGTTAGGTACTCAACAATATTAAATGTTGGTTAACATGGCAAGAGGTGAGGCATAACAAAACTACACCATCTAAACAATTTAAATGGGGCCGGATATAACAAATAATGAATTCGATAAATCCCCATATGCCTTAGTAATTTAATGCCACAACAATTTTACACATTTTAATTGTTGTTATCATGATGCGGATGACATGTGCAAGTTTAATGCAATTTTCATTAAAAGTTGACATGAGTGTGATGAGAGCATTTGTGTCACCTGGTAGAAAGAAAGGGGTGCCACGGCGACGAAACGGATATGATGCCGCGGCAACATTCCGATGATCCGGTAGCTCACGGGGATACCGGTGCAAAAGGAAATGGGTGCGAGTGTGTCATGCAAGAAGATGGGGTGCTCCCGGATTCCGGGTTCCCACATGACGGTGGCAAGGCAAAAGAGGGGCTTCGTGCAAGGAACAACTCGGACACGGAGCAACACACGCTCCAACCCATACATCACAAGCATTCATCCACAGGCGTCGTCTCGGTGGTATACCTTCAAAGCATGCGTTTCGGGCGGAACGAGTTTGTAGAGGGAAGTAGGCGTCTCTTGCGACGGTAGTTGAACTTGACATTCGCGTTACACGTGTCTTCGGCGACGGTCGTCGTACATGGTTTGGAGTGGTACTTGCATCTTCGGACTTGTCGGTCTCGATTCTTGCAACGGTAGCGGTATACGTTTCGTTTTCAGAGAGGTACTTAATGAATCCAACGTCCTCGAGGCGACGGTAGTTGTACACGGTCCACGAGACGTCGATCGTTCGGGGTCCGACTTGCGGGTCTTGCCAACATGAGGGGTGCTTGGCATTTTTGTGTAGACAAACTTGGCGCATCCGAAGGGTCACACTTGTCGACGTGGGAACTTGGTGAATCCGAGGTCTTCGAGGTCGACGGTTGTTGTACATCTCATAGTGGAACTTGACGGATCCGATGACTTCGGGCGTCGTGGTACTTGTCGAAATCCTCATCGGATGTAATTGAACATTTTTGAAACGGAACTTGGTGCGTCATCGTGTAGTCGTACGTCGAGGCAGGGCAGCTCGGCCACGCGCGCTGGACGGGTAGAGGCAGACCCGAGCATGGTCAACGACCACACGCGCTCGTCCCTGGGTGCAAGGCAAAGGAGGTAGCCGGAGTTGGCCGGCTCCGGTGGAGGGAGCCAAGGAGCTCGAGGAGGACCGAGTGGAGGCTGGAGCTGTTGTTGTTTGAGGACGACGAGGACGCCACAACACGGAGGGCTCGGTGCTGCTGGCAACGGGAAGGTCCGGCGATGCATCAAGATGGAGGCGTGCAGGCGGGAGCAGAGGAGAGGCAGAGGTGCCTGGCTCTGGTGGAGGCTGGGGCGCCGGACCACTGTAGGGGCGGATCGGGAGGCCAGGGAGGCCCTGGAAGGGTCGAGGTCGCCGACGGGCTGCAGCGGCTATAGGAAGTGGGCGGCGCAAGACGACGCTGGCGCTCCTGCGGGCATCCATGGCGACGGCGGCCTCCGGCTGGTCCGGTGGCTGGACTCCAGCGACGAGGAGTGGCAAAGGCGAACGAGACGAAGCAGCTCTCTCTCTCTCTGCAAGTGGCGGCGCTAGGAGGAGAACGAAGGGAGGCGGCACGCGCTAGATCGGGAAAAGGGAGCGAGGGGTGAGGGAGCGATGGGATCGGGAGGTTGCTGCGCGAGGGAGATGGGGATCGAGGAGATGGCTCCTGGCGGCGGTGAGGGAACGAGGGAAAGAGGGAGATATGCGCTAGGGATCGGGCAGGGGAGAGGGTTAGGTGGGCTTGGGGCCGGCCCAGTAGAGAGGAGGGGTCAGCTGGGCTTGCTGGATTGGGCTCTCCCTCTCCTCTTTTTGTTCTTTAATCGAAAAGAAATAGAGAGAGAGGAAAAAGATGGGGGGTTAGGGAAAAGAGTTTGAGCAGGAGGACACATTTCCTAGACTCATAAAAAAAATAAACATGACCACAGAAAAATAGAAGTGGCCAGATTGCAGGAATTAAATTCAAATTCATTTGAATATAATTCAAATGGTTTTGAATTGGGACTAGGTTCGGTGTGGCCAAAAATGTTCGGGTTTTTGGTGGAGCTCCGGAATATGATGAAAGAATATATGGCAATGTTGGAGACCAAGAATTAAGATAACAAAGGCATTGTGATATTTTGAAGTGTGTTTGTGGGTGAATCCAAATTATTGGAATATTTAATATAGCTCTCTAAATATCAAGAGGATATGTTGTAAAGAGAATCACCATGTGAATTCCCTTGGTTTAAATGGACCGAAGATCCATGCAATTTATTTAGTTGAGTTTTAAAACGGGTTGCATGATGACATGATGCAATGCACATGACGCAACGAACCAAAAACAAATCACACGACGAAACCCGGAAACCCTGGAAGGCATCTGAAGCTCCGTTCTTGGGGCGTTACAACACAAAACAGTGCCATCATGAGCACGGATACGTATGACAAAGAGACAACTGAAATGTATGCTAACATAACAGACATTGTTCAGTTGCAGTATATCTCCAGTTTCGAGGATCATCGGTGTGTGGTTCTGTTGTGCTGTCATTGGTATAACCTGTTTTCCAGGATCGCAAAACCCAGAGTTGATGATTATTTCAAATCCATCAATGTCAAGGCGGCGTACCAGACCAACGAGCCTTTTATTTTGGCAAATCAAGCAACACAGATATTTTTCTTGGAAGACACATTTGCACATAGCGATGACTGGAGAGTATTGCAAAGGTTTGAGCAGAGGAATTCATTTAATGAAGTTGCACAACAAGATGATGCTTACACTGCTCCTGGTGTACAAGATAACACAGATGTTCCTAATATCTTTGAGAACCATCACGTCAATGATGCCGGCGAAAAGATTGCCTGTCGTGCTGTGGACATACAAGAGTTGATCAAGAAGAAGCCAACGTTCGAGGACGTTGAGGACGAAGAAGAAGATGACACCATGGGGATTTATGATTCAGACTGATACACATGGCGAAGATGTTGACGCTGCTGCTGCGGATGATGATTACATTGCTTTTGTCGTATTTGCCTGTCAGAAGACGTTTTTTATCTACTATGTGAAATTGTGTTTGCTATGACAACTAAAACCTGATGAACATGTTGTTTAGTATTTTGCTATGAGAACATCACTTGTTATGTATGCTGATTTGTGTTTGGTGATTGTATGACAACTAAAACATGATGACATTGTTGTTTAGTTGTACTCATATTTGGCTGTGAAACTTGAATTTGATGACATAGTTTGTTGTTGGACTGCAATTTGCTCGACGTCTTCGAATGAGAACAAAGCTGACCCGACAGGGCCTCTGCTATTTATTTATTTATATGAGCAAAAGGGGATACCCCCTGATTTCCGTTAATAGAAATCATTAGATGTTCACAACACTATGCCCAACCTGCTACACAGGTTTCATTCATTACTAGTTTCAGCAAAGTGCTCATGTCGTAGCCATTGAATACATCATGAGTGCTACATACACAGCAAATAAAGAGACAATCATCCTACAGAGCACATCGATTTTGCCCATTATCTTCACAAGCTCTTTCATCTCCTCATTGTTGTCAAGGCCGTTCAGCAGCTGTTGCTTGGCCATGATCAGAGGAACTGCATCTTTAACCTTCTGCTCTACATCTTCCTCTTCTGCCGTTCCTTCAGTTACTTGTCCAACACCCCAACCTGTTGGTATTGGGATTCCTCGGCTAACCAAATAATCAGCATAGTTACATTACCCCACATTAGCAACTTCCCAGAAATACAAATCACACGAATCTTCCCTTTTCTGCCCGAATCAAATTGGAAGATCATCAACCAAACTATTAAAAAATCAGCAACTGAAAGCAGTAGAACAACACTTAAACATATTATTACCCCATGATTCGGGCATTTGTAGAAGACTCGGCCAGGGTTGCGGATTGTGGTTGAGACGCGACGGATGACTCCGCGTGATTTGCAGCAGTGGCACCACACCAACGACAGCGGGTTGCGATGAGCAATCGGCTGCGGTGTGCGTGCCGGCGGGGGTGTGATGAGACCCACAGGTGATGGTACGGGTGGCGACTTGGCGCATATTTGGTTGTTGCCTGCTGAAGAGCAGGTGGACGAGCAGCCATCGGACATGGTTGCTGCGGCCAGAGCTTCTGATGCTAGGCAGAGTAAGTAGAGAAGAGGAGAAGCGGACGTTGGATATGTCAGTTTCATTACTTGCAGAGTAGCATAGCACCATATATAGTCATAGTCTATGTTTGGATTTGAACCAGCTACAGGAGCACGTCTTTCTTTTTTCTAAAACTCGCCAACGTCTCTTTACCGGTACACTAGCTTGTTCGGTACGCCTTCCCAAGTCTTTGATTTTCTTTCTATATATAAAAAAGTATGCTACTAGGTGTCTGCTTAGTCAACAAACGATTGTGCCAACCTTGACCGTTGGATTGACATTCAACATTTGTCGCATTTCTTCAGTCTCTTTTTCCTCGAGCCGCCAAAGCCAAACCAGCGCCGGCGGGACCGCCTGCTCCCGCCTCCCACGGCTGGCTGTGATCTTCCCGGCTCCTGTTCGTTCCCGTTCGAGGCCTCACCATTGTCCTCTGCCTTGGTTCGCTCGCTGCGGCGCTGCCCTCCGGTGTTGTCAACATGGTCAACAACCGAGAGGAATAAGGAGATGACTGTACATGGTGAGGATGACATTAGGGACCCAGCAGCGCGCGCAGTAATTTTGTTTTTTCAGGACGGAGAAGGGTATCAACTGGGTTGTGCGGGACCCGTGGCTCGTCTAGCCCAGGCTTTTATTTCATATGTTTAGCACATGACCAGCCCAGTTTATTTTTTTCCTTTCTGAAAATGGCTAGCCGGCTTTTTTGTTTTTTGCAGAATAACCAACGTAGGCCTACTTGCTTTTCTACGCCCTGCTGGGCCGGAAATCTTTCAAGACGAGGAGGGATGCATTTTGCCTAGAAAATGGGCTATAAGTAATAATAAATGGGCTATAAGTAATAATAAATGGGCTGTAAAATGAAAAAAATACAGCAAACAGGCAATTAGATCCAAAATACTGTTTTCTTTCGGATTTTGATATTTTATATTTCATTGTTTTTGTGCGGGTAAAATTTCATTGAATTTAAATTAAGGTATTTAGATTTAAAATTAATTTAAATCTGGCTAGAAATTTCGGGTTGTATGTTGTTTGGGACGGATTTGGAGGCTGACTTGTGGGTCTACTAGGTTGATGTGTACTTTGGCTTTGTCAACTTAGTCCACAAACGATTCTAGCAGCAGTGACCGTTGGATGTTAATCCAACGGCCGTGTTGCTTCTTCAATATCTGATCTTCTTGCTCCAGCCGCCCAAACCAGCTCCGGCTGGACTGCCTGCTCCCGCCTCCCGTGGCCGGCTGTGCTGCCGCACAGGCCGCACCGCCCCACCCTACTTCATTGCTGGCCAGGCCATTTCTCTACTCACCCACACCTCCTGTTATTTTCCGGCAACGGCAGCTGGACCAGTAAACCCTCGTACTCCCCACCGCGTGGGAAACCATTGCCGAGTCTTCCCCCGCTCCGTGTCGTTCCCTTCCTAGGCCTCACCGTCGTCCACCGCCATGGTGGTCTCGGCGCAGCCTGGTCAACGTGGTCAACAAACGACATCTATCGGTCATGGACTGTACGCGCAAAATAATGATTCCTCCACCTGACAGCTGGGACCCACCAGAAGGGCCTCTGTATTTCGCGAAAAAATGTTCCCCCCGCTGACATGTCGGACCCACCAGCTATATCTTCGCACGCAAGGAAGTGCCTCCTTATTACGCACAAAAAATGAATACCCCCTGCTAGCTGCGACCCACCATTGTGGGAGGCTGACTTGTGGGCCTACTAAGTTGACAGGGACGGAGGGCTTTGTCAACTTAGTCAATATGAACGATTCTAGATCCAGTGACCGTACGATGTCCATCCAACGGCCGTAGTGCTTCTTCAACCTCTGGTCTTCTTGCTCTAGCCGCCCAAAGCAACGCCGGTCATGCCGCATGCTCCTGCCTCTCGTGGCCGGCTGTGCTGCCGCGGAGGCCTCACCGCCCCCTACTATTCCCACCGCTGGCCAGGCCCTGCGGCGATGGCAGCCTCACACCGCAGCCGAACCAGTGAACCCTCATACTCCTCTCCGCGCGGGCTTCCACTGTCGCGTCTTCCCCGGCTCCGCATCGTCCCCTTCCTAGGCCTCGCCGTCGTCCACCGCCGTGGTGCTCTCCGCACGGCGTGGTCAACGTGGTCAAGGAACGACTTCCATCGGAAGAGTACTGTACGTGGAGAGGCTGACAGCTGGGTCCACGGCCACAGCCTAGTTTTTTTGTGATTTGCCAAGTAAGTCGCTTTTTCAGGCCTGTTGGGCTGCAAATCTTTCAAGACGAGGAGAACTTTCATTCGGTTGGCCGAGAAAATGGCCCATCAATAATGAGAAATGGGTTGTACATTTTTAAAACACATCAAACCGGCAATTAGTTTCAAATATCTTTTTTTTCATTTCGAGATTTTTAATTACATTAATTTTTATGCAAGGAGAATTTGTTGGATTTTATATTGATATACATTTATTTTTCAAATCAGTTTGAATGTGAGTCAAAATTTCGGGATTAAAAACAGTTCGGACCGCACCGAAATATGCAAAATTTCGTATAATTTTTTAACCGTGGCCACAATATGGGTTGTGGTTCTAACAAAAAGAATATGGGCTCCAAAAAAACTTTAAGAATTAGCAAATGGGCTGTAAATTATTAGAAATAATGGCAGATGGGATGCATGCTGTTTTCCACAGATTTGAGGCTTTCCTAAAAAAAGGTTGACGCACAAGCAGTGACTGTTGGATGTCCATCGAACGGCCGTCGTGCTTCTTCAATCTCTGCTCTTCCTGCTCCAGCCGCTCAAACAAGCGTCGGCGGGACTGCCTGCTCCCTCCTCCCCGCGGTCGGCTATGCTCCCGCGTAGGCCTCACCGCCCCACCGTACTCCCATCGCTGGCCTAGCCATCCCTCTACTCACCCACACCTATTGTTATTCTCCGGCGACAGCAGACGAACCAGTAAACCCTCGTACAGTTGTACTCCCCTCCGCGTGTGTCGGCGTTCTGGGAATGGGGGTCCCCAGACTTGCCTGCCTACGGCCTGCGGCGTGGCTCAAGTGGGGGCCCAGCATGGCCCATCTTCATCAGCTCAAGCTCAAGACCCTCGCGAGGGGCCAAGCCTCACGGGGCGGACGACCAGAAGCTTCCTCAGAGGCAGCCTCATCAGGCAGGCTCGCGAGGAGGCGGAGAGATCAAGGCGGGGATACCTCACGAGAAGCCCGTGACACAAGCCATGACGATCGAGACCAGGCGGGCGCCAAGCAGGCGCCGGCCTGCGCAGTGTCCTTGTTCCCCCTTTGGTGCAAAGGGGGCAAGCACAGGCCAAGGCATCGGGCAAAGGTTACCATTCCGACGCAACAAGACCAAGACCAGTAGAGCGGCAGGACGGAGGTCACCGTGGAGCCCAAGACGGTGTCATCACCAGTGCTTTTGACAGCCGAAGACCACCTTTGGTCAGGATAACTTGTACTATATGTTCCCCTT
Source organism: Triticum urartu (assembly GCF_056163025.1). Lineage (NCBI taxonomy): Eukaryota > Viridiplantae > Streptophyta > Magnoliopsida > Poales > Poaceae > Triticum > Triticum urartu. The sequence continues at coordinate 223,869,439 of NC_141879.1, read as the reverse complement.
CAAAATGGCCAATTGTTGGCGCCCTTCCCGCTCATTATTTGGGGAGAGGCCCAGGGCCTCTATAAATAGAGCTAGCCACCACAAAGTAGAGAGACCCCCCGGAGAGATCAACACACCCAGAGAGCGAGAGATCTTGTAGAACCCTAGCAGAGAGAGAAAGAGGCGACTGAACTCACCCCAGCAGTTCATCGCACCAGCTCAAGAAGACCTCTTGTGAGGCTGTTCTTCCCTTGTACTGTTCATCATCAGCCCCTGAGGCAATCCACCACAACACTCTGGAGTAGGGTATTACACCACAACGGTGGCCCGAACCAGTATAAACCCTGTGTCCCTTGTGTTGTTCCTTGTTTCCAGTTTAGATCACGCGGGGAGATTGGACGTAGATCGGTAGGGGAGAGATCTCCGCGCACACCCCAGTGTTCGAACCTCAAGGGTCTGCCGGAACCCGAAATTCGACATTTGGCGCGCCAGGTAGGGGTGCGCCGGAATCTTTCTTCCGCTGTTCGCGTACGATCTTCCACCGTGTCCATGGCTGACGCTCGTCGGGCTCGCGCTGAGCGCCGGCCTGCTCTCGCCACCCGCGTCGCCCAGACGGCGCCCGTCGGCGGACGTCCTCGTCGTTTCCCGTCGCCTGCCGCCACCGGCCAGGCGGGGAACGAGCAGCAGGCCTCCTCCAAGCATCCTTCGGTGTGGCGGGAGGGCTGCACCGCCACACCATCGCTGACTCCAGCCGCTTCGTCGTCCCACGCCCGTCGCGCCCCCACGGACGCGCACGCCGCACTGCTCCTGGCAAGAGAGCTCTTGCACTACCGCCCCATCGACGACCTCTACAAGGACTGGCTTGCCCGCATCACCGAGCTCGTCAGCGCCGCATGGGGCTCCCCCTTGCCGTCCCTCTCGCTGCCTCGCCCTCCATTCCGCGCAGGAGGCGGGGATCAGGAGGCGCCTCCACCACCTCCTCCCCAAGAAGGCGCCCTGGCTCCAAGGCGCGCAACCCCAGGGAGAGACCCTCCGCGTCCGGCGCCTGCGCAGCAAGAAAGGAGCTGCCAAGAGATCGCTCGTCCCCAAGAAGGTGCTCGCGTGCTCCCAGCGTCGGCGCGCCAAGATCGCGTCCCTGCACCTCCACGCCAAGACCCCGCGCTGCTCCAAGTGGCGGCGCACAGTAATCCCCAGGAACAAGCCCAGCACCAGCAAAAGGCAACGGTGCCCACGGCAGGCTGCCGCGCCCTCACCCCCGAGCTACGCGGCGCCGCATGGCCAGGAAAATTCAAGCCTGACCTGCCCCCTCGCTACGATGGCATGACGGACCCCGCGGAGTTCCTACAGCTCTACGAGCTATGCATCGAAGCCGCCAACGGAGACGAAAGGGTCATGGCGAACTGGTTTCCCATGGCGCTCAAGGACGGGGCCCGCACCTGGCTCCTGAACCTGGCTCCTGGCACAATATCCTCCTAGGACAAGATGCACACTTGCTTCATCGCCAACTTCCAGGGCACTCGCGACCGGCCCTCGGCCGTGAGCGATCTGCGCCGCATCAAGCAGCAGCAAGGGGAAACCCTGCAGAAATACATCCAGCGCTTCAACAACGCTCACCTCAAGATCCCCAAGGTGACTGAAGAAGCCATCATCTCGGCCTTCTCCGATGGCGTACGCGACATCAAGATGAAGGAGGAGCTAGCAATCCATGAAGACCTATGTACATCCCTGGAGCTGTTCAACTTGGCGACCAAGTGCGCCAGAGCTGAGGAAGGGCGCCTTTCCCTCCTCGAACTCCCAGCTGCCAACCTAGAAGAGAAGAATCCCAAGGCCAAGGACGTGAAGCGCAAGGGGGCTGTCGTGCTTACAGGGGAACCAGACACCAAGCGAGGCAGGGATCAGCCTGAGTCATCCAAGGGCAGCCGGTACTGCGTGTACCACGACCTCCACACCCACAACACCAATGAATGTCAAGAGCTCAGGGCCGTGAGAAATGGACGTGTCGGCCGACTCCCCGAGCGCAACGACAGGGGCTATGGCCGAGGAGGAGGAAGAGATGGCAGATGATGGGAAGATCGTGGCCCTCGGCAAGGGTGGCGTGACCGACCTCGCGAGGATCGCTGGCAGGACCAGCCTCACGAGGGAGGCTGGAGAGATCAGCCTTGTGAGGATCGCCCGTATGGCAACGCGGGCCTTCCTCCTCTGCCGCCACCGCCAAGGAGGAACGAAGACCAACATCAAGACGAGGGGGCTGGGGGCTTCCAGGAGCCGCGCGCAATCGCTTGCATATTGGGTGGCGCGCAGGCCCCAGCTTCACAGCGCATTTTCAAGCAGTTTTCTCGTGAGGTGAATGTAGTCCTCCCCAAGCTTGAGGCCACGCGCCCTCTCAGGTGGTCTGCGTGCGCTATCACGTTCAGCTCAGCGGATCAGCTCAAGTGCGCGGCAACGGCCGGAGTCCTCCCGATGCTTTGCTCCCCAGTCATCAGCAACGTGCAGGTCACCAGGACCCTCATTTATGGCGGAGCAGGACTCAACGTCCTGTCCGTCGAGACGTTCGAAAATCTCCAAGTGTCATACGATCAACTTCAGCCAACCAAGCCATTCTCAGGAGTCACTGATGGCTCCACTGTTTCGATAGGGCAGGTTCGCTTTCCAGTCACCTTTGGGCAGCGCAACAACTACCACATGGAGCTCATCGACTTTGACATCGCCCACATCCGTCTGCCATACAACGCCATTCTCGGGTACCCAGCCCTGACCAAGTTCATGGCGGTGACTCACCATGGATACAATGTCCTCAAGATGCCAAGAAGCAGTGGAATCATCACCGTACCCTGTGAAGAAAGGGACGCAGTGTATTCACTTGAGAGCGCGTTCCAAGCCGCAGCAATCGAAGACCCAGACCACAGGAACGGAATGCTTCCTGAGGAGACCCTTAAGAAGAAGAAGGTTTCGCCTGACCCAAGCCATAAGGAGGCAGGCACCTCCGTAGGTGTTGCGTCAGGGTCTGCGCCCAATCAGGGAGCGCCACCCTCTCTCGCATAGGAAGGCGCGCCCGGCGCCCTCCTCAGGCAGGGCTCGGGGGCTCTTTCTTGGAGAGCCACCGACTTTGCCAAGGTCGCGAGGGAGGCGCTCGGGAACCACTTGGAGGGGTGCTTCCAAGAACTACAGGAGTCGAGAGTCATGCGCGGCAGCCGCCGCTTGCCCGCCATGGCCCCACATCCAGGCGAGGATGGTGGGCTGCGCATATGCATTGACGTGCTAGGGCTCAACCGAGCCGCGTCTCTGGAGCGCCTCTGGCCTTCACGCGTGGGGCGTTGCGAGGGTCCACCTCACAGCTACGTTCGCATGCCTTTCGGCCTGCCGAACGCGGTCGCCACTCATCAGCGCCTGCTGAGGAGCATTCTGGAGGCTCAGGAGGTCAGGCATCGTGCGGTCCTAGCGGAGATGGAGATGGCCCTCGGGAACCCACCTATGCCCCCGGAGCCTCTCGAGGCTCCTGGACCTGGGGGCTCGTGAGGGCCAACGTATTCATCGCGCATCGCCCGCTTCTTCAGCATCACTTCATCTTCAACAGCACCAGGTGACATCTTCTAAGTCCCGTTTTTAGCTCGGAGCACCCACAGGGCCGCATCATTCCCAGGCCGCGTGGGTTCGTCCCTGCGGCATGTATCCGTTTTGCTTATGCTCTTTACTTACCTTGTTGGGGGCGCCCCTCGGGCTGCATCATCCCGGAGCTGCTCGGGCCTGGCCCAGCGGCGTTTGCTTTTCTCGCGTCTATTTAAATGAATTTCCTCCCGCGTTCTTAACACACCCGACCTAATCGCCTGCTCGATTGACGCCTACTTATGGAGCTGCTAGCTTTGGCACGGCATTTGCGCACGGGTCCGTCCCTGCAACACCGATAAACCTGAGTGGTCGAGCTCTGGCCGCGGCAGCCCCGCAAGCCGGCACCTCACCAGGCCCTCAGTGCCCCAATCACTCCCTCGGAGCGACCGAAGGTTGGCTGGCAACCGTAACAACAGGTCTTGTTTCTCTTCATGATTGGTGTGCAGTACCTATTCCAGGAGCAACGTCAGGGACGTCGCGAGCCGCCTCACCCTCTCTCTGGCGCGGACAGCTTGCACGTTAAAAGGGGGGTACCTGAGCATCGCGACTCATGGGCTCCTACTGGCTCTCCAGCCCTCACCCCCTGGCCTTGACCCACGGCATCGCGACCTGTCATACCAGCGGCGGCTGAGCTCGCTCGAGGGCCGGGACCTGAGGACGTAGAGCATTAAGGAAAGTGCGGGGGAGTGGGAAGGTGCTCGCGAGGACCTAACCCAGCAGCACCTCAGCTGCCACTCAGGCCAGGCGCTTCATCGAGGAACTACACCAAACTCAAGAGATAAGTCACGCCCTTACAAGAGTTGGACCAACACAGCGCCAAACCCTCGCCCAGTGCGGCTCTGTCATGGCGACGTTGCCTTCCTTTCTCGCCCAGCGAGGGCTGCTTGAGCGCTAAAGGGGACCTCCCGAGCATCGCGACTCGGGGGCTCTTACCGGACCTCAGGCCGCTCACCTCCTGGTCTTGACCACGGCATCGCGACCTGGCATACCAGCGACAGTTGAAGCCTACCTGGGGACTGGGACCTGTCAGCGTAGAGCGCCGAGTCCTCGCGAGGATAGAAAGGGGGAGCCGAGCTAGGACAGAGCAAGCACCTCGCTTTGATTCATATTAAGTATATAATGTTCACAAAAGACATGGCAGGCACCTTACATACCCCCACGGGGTGTTGCTTCGATTCCTCGCAGGGAACAAAGGTACTAATCCTAAGGAACGCTAATCGCCCGCACCTCCGCAAGGGACGCCATCATCAACAGTGGGTTGCCCAACGCCGGTGCCAACCCCATCCAGATCAGTGGCGTCGGCGGCTGGACGCAGCTGCCCCGCCCCAAGCACGGCGCGAGCTCGGGGGCTCGTAGCTATCGTCGCTCGTCTCCGGAGTCGCGAGGAGCTCGGGGGAGCTGCTGGATTCCTCAGCTCCTGCGCTGCCGCCTGAGGAGCTGCTGGAGGGCCGATGGGCGGGCCAGGTCCTCGCCGGTTCGTCGCCCCTGCCGCTCTCCCTGGGGCAGCACTCCAGCCGGCGTCCTTCAACATCGAAGACCTTGAAAAACATCAAGGAGGCACCATCGTATTCAAGATGAATCACGAGGGCACCTACCATCCGGCAGACCCGGGCGATTTCGCCCCAGCCCCGGGTCATGAAGACCTTGCCCGAAGCGACAACCGCGACCTCCGCTCCGGTCGCAAGGGTACCGCAGTCAGCGTGCTGCAGCCAGAGCTCCAGAGCCCCGCTCGGCGGCACCTCAAAGACGAAGGAGGGGGGAAGGCGAATCCAAGAGCTCGAAGGCATGGCGGCGTGGAGCACGAGCTCGTGAGAGGAGCGCTCGGCGTGGACTCCAGGAGGAACGACACGCATGCATCACCATGACTCGCCGGCGTCGACGGCAGCACCATCGATGTCGCTCGACTCCCTCTCCCCTAGGACCCACGACGCGGGCGTACAAGGGTAGCGGATACCCAGGCGGCGGCCGCTCGTACTAGGGCCTCGGTGCCTCCGGCTGAGCACCCACATCTCGGTGGCAGAGGACCAGCCGTTTCTTCGGCGGAAGTAGGCCAGGACCCTCTCGGGGGGCCTTTCCCTTCTCTTCTGCAGAAAACCGGCGGATTGGTGCCATTGGCGTAAGGAGAAGCAAGAACGAGGAAGAAGAAGGAAAGGAGCGGCAACAAGGGATGGACTGAAGGGACTCATGCAGCCCCATACTTATAGCTGCAGGAGGCCAACTGTCGAGCACCACGATCGCAGGTAATCATGATCGGTTTCTCTGCATGCAAGGACATGTCAAGTCGTGCAGTCGCCGAGGCGTCATGGGGAAGTGCAGTCACCCATGTCCAATCAATCGCCACGCGGCGCCCAAGGCTGCAGGCTGTTAGGGCACGCGACGCTTCGTGCTTGCCCCTTCGCTTCCTTGCTAGGCCAAGCCCGGGCGCACCTTGGGCCCGGGGGCTACTGTCGGCGTTCTAGGAATGGGGGTCCCCAAACTTGCCTGCCTGCGGCCTACGGCATGGCTCAAGTGGGGGCCCAGCGCGGCCCATCTTCATCAGCTCAAGCTCAAGACCCTCGCGAGGGGCCAAGCCTCGTGGGGCGGACGACCGGAAGCTTCCTCAGAGGCAGCCTCATCAGGCAGGCTCGCGAGGAGGCGGAGAGATCAAGGCAGGGATACCTCACAAGGAGCCCGTGATGCAAGCCATGACGATCGAGACCAGGCGGGCGCCGGCCTGCGCAGTGTCCTTGTTTCCCCTTTGGTGCAAGGGGGCAAGCACAGGCCAAGGCATCGGGCAAAGGTTACCATTCCGGTGCAACGAGACCAAGACCAGCAGAGCGGCAGGACGGAGGTCACCCTGGAGCCCAAGACGGCGTCATCACCAGTGCTTTTGACAGCCGAAGACCACCTTTGGTCAGGATAACTTGTACTATATGTTCCCCTTCAAAATGGCCAATTGTTGGCGCCTTCCCGCTCATTATTTGGGGGGAGGCACAGGGCCTCTATAAATAGAGCTAGCCACCACAAAGTAGAGAGACCCCCCGGAAAGATCAACACACCCAGAGAGCGAGAGATCTGGTAGAACCCTAGCAGAGAGAGAAAGAGGTAACTGAACTCACCCCAGCAGTTCATCGCACCAGCTCAAGAACACCTCTCGCGAGGCTGTTCTTCCCTTGTATTGTTCATCATCAGCCCCTGAGGTAATCCACCACACCACACACTGGAGTAGGGTATTACACCACAACGGTGGCCCGAACCAGTATAAACCCTGTGTCCCTTGTGTTGTTCGTTGTTTCCAGTTTAGATCACGCAGAGAGATTGGACGTAGATCGGTAGGGGAGAGATCTCCATGCGCACCCCAGTGTTCGAACCTCAAGGGTCTGTCGGAACCCGAAATCCGACAGCGTGGGAAACAACTGCCGAGTCTTCCCTGCCTCCGTGTCGTTCCCTTCCTAGGCCTCGCCGTCGTCCACCGCCCTGGTGCTCTCAGCGCGGCCTGGTCAACGTGGTCAACAACCGACATGCATCTGAAGTGGACTGTACATCGAGAGGCCGACAGCTGGGTCCACGGCCGCACGCAAGGAAATGCCTCCTTATTACGTGCAAAATAATGATTCCTCCACCTGACATCAGGGACCCACCAAAAGGGCCTCTGTATTTCGCGAAAAAAATTTGTTACCGCCGCTGATAGCTCGGACCCACCAACTATATCTTCGCACTCAAGGAAGTGCCTCCTTATTACGCACACAAAAATGAATACTCCATGAGGGAGTCCTGGATTAGGGGGTGTCCGGATGGCCGGACTATACCTTCAGCCGGACTCCTGGACTATGAAGATACAAGATTGAAGACTTCGTCCCGTGTCCGGAAGGGACTTTCCTTGGCGTGGAAGGCAAGCTTGGCGATACGGATATGTAGATCTCCTACCATTGTAACCGACTTTGTGTAACCCTAACCCTCTCCAGTGTCTATATAAATCGGAGGGTTTTAGTCCCTAGGACAACATACAGAACAATCATACCATAGGCTAGCTTCTAGGGTTTAGCCTCTCCGATCTCGTGGTAGATCTACTCTTGTACTACCCATATCATCAATATTAATCAAGCAGGACGTAGGGTTTTACCTCCATCAAGAGGGCCCGAACCTGGGTAAAACTTCATGTCCCTTGCCTCCTGTTACCATCCGGCCTAGACGCACAGTTCGGGACTCCCTACCCGAGATCCGCCGGTTTTGACACCGACATTGGTGCTTTCATTGAGAGTTCCTCTGTGTCGTCGCCGTTAGGCTTGATGGCTCCTACGATCATCAATAGCGATGCATTCCAGGGTGAGACCTTCCTCCCCGGACAAATCTTCGTCTTTGGCGGCTTCGCACTGCGGGACAATTCACTTGGCCATCTGGAGCAGATCGAAAGCTATGCCCCTGGCCGTCAGGTCAGATTTGGAAGTTTAAACTACACGGGTCACATCCGCGGGGACTTGATCTTCGACGGATTCGAGCCACTGCCGAGCACGCCGCACTGTCACGATGAGCATGATCTAGCTTTGCCGCCAAATAGTGCCCTGGAGGCTGCACCCACATCAGCTTCGACCCTTAATTCGGAGTCAACTGCGCCGATTGAGGATGGGTGGTTGGACGCCGCCTCGGGGGCCGTGATCCCAATGGTGATCGAGCCGAACACCAGCCCCGCACTTCGCGAGACTCGTGACTCCAAGGAGCCGGACTCCCTTCCGGACTCCGAATCCTCCGCGCCCCTGCCGATCGAATCCGATCGAGCGCCGATCATGGAGTTTACTGCCACGGACATCTTTCAGCACTCGCCTTTCGGCGATATTCTGAAGACACTAAAGTCTCTCTCTTTATCAGGAGAGCCCTGGCCGGACTACGGTCAGCAAGGTTGGGATACAGACGATTTAACTGACATGCTCGACTTCGACTCTGAAGACATCGACGGTATGGACGCCGATGAAGGAGACGATGAAGAACCAGCGCCTATTGGGCCCTGGAAAGCCACCTCGTCATATGACGTATACATGGTGGACGCACCAAAAGATGACGACGAGGAGCGAAAGGACGCACCGAAGGCTTGTTCCCTCAAGAAGCAGTCAAAGCGGCGATGCAAGTGCCGCCCCAAATCCCGCCTCGACAGAAATAATGATCACACAGACCCAGCATTGGAGCAGGGTGAACCGCTACCGGACAACGGCAACCCGGATAATCAAACCAAACAAACAAATTCTATCAAGGATAATGGTCCGGACGACATAACGTCGGACAGGCACCCGGAGCAGCAGAATGCCCGTAAAAGGCTTGTTGCCACCGTGAGGAGTCTTAAAAAGCAGAAGCAAAGGCTCAAGGCTGCGCAAGACACACTCCAAATCAGATGGAGTAAAATACTCAACACAGCAGCGAGGTACGGCGACAATCGCCCTCCAAGAGCTACCCAAAGCGGAAGCTGCTACCTAAATTCGATGAGGAGGCCTCAGACCCCCCACAACCAAATATCAAAGAAACCACCTGGCCGGATAGACGACCCCTCTACCAACACAGAGCGGCATACAACGCCACTCACAATACAACACGCGACCCATGCGAGGGCTCGCACCCAAAGGACGATGCAACAAGATCCATCTATGGACCACGCAAGCACGCCCTAGCATACAATGCAACACAACAAACATCCGAACAACGCGGTACACCCAACTACAGGGGTGCCGCACACCCCCTATTTTTCACCGACGAGGTACTGGACCATGAATTCCAGAGGGATTCAAACCCGTAAACATAGAGACATCCGACGGAACAACAGACCCTGGGGTCTGGATTGAGGACTACATCCTTCATATCCATATGGCTCGAGGAGATGATCTCCACGCCATCAAGTACTTACCCCTCAAGCTCAAAGGGCCAGCTCGTCACTGGATTAAAGGCCTCCCCGAAAGCTCCATTGGAAGTTGGGAAGAGCTCGAAGACGCCTTTCGGGCAAATTTTCAAGGGACTTATGTCCGACCTCCGGATGCAGACGATTTGAGTCATATAACTCAACAGCTCGGAGAGTCAGCCCGAAAGCTTTGGAACAGGTTTCTTACTAAAATGAACCAGATCGTCGACTGTCTGGACGCCGAAGCCTTGGCAGCCTTTAAGCATAGCGTCCGTGACGAATGGCTCGCTAGACACCTCGGCCAAAATAAGCCGAGAACGATGGCCGCATTAACAAGCCTCATGACCCGCTTTTGCGCGGGTGAGGACAGCTGGCTAGCCAGATGCGGCACCAGCGACCCCAGTACCTCTGAAGTTAGAGATGGAAACGGGATATCATGGCACAACAGCAATAACAAATGCCGGAATAAAGAAGACATCACGAAGGGCACGGCAGTAAATGCCGGATTCAAAAGCTCTCGGCCAGGTCAAAAGCCGCCCTCTAAAGGCACCAGGGATGAACTGTCCAGCCTCAACAAAATTCTGGACCAAGTATGTCAGATCCATAGTACCCCTGGTAAGCCTGCTAATCATACCGACAGATAATGTTGGGTCTTCAAGCAGTCCGGCAAGCTCAACGCCTCACACAAGGGGGAGGATACACCAAGTGAAGACGAGGACGAGCTTCCCAAGCAAGACACTGGGGAACAAAAGAAATTTCCACCAGAAGTCAAAACAGTAAACGTGTTACACGTGATCAAGGGAAAAAACAACGCGGCACTCCCAGGAAAATATACCCAAGTGCCTGTCATCATGAAGTCCTGCCACTGGTCGTCTCAACCGATCACTTTCGACCATCGCGATTACTCAGCAAGTATCCAACGCGCAGGATGGGCTGCCCTGGTATTAGACCCAGTAATTGGCGGATATCACTTCACGCGAGTCTTGATGGACGGTGGCAGCAATCTAAACCTAATATATTAGGATACAATCCGTGGGATGGGGTTAGACCCAACAAAAATTCGCCATAGCAATACTACCTTTAAAGGAGTAACGCCAGGCCCACGGGCTCGTTGTACGGGCTCCCTCCTACTACAAGTTGTATTCGGCTCCCCTGATAACTTCCGTCGCGAGCGTTTAACCTTCCACATCGCTCTGTTCCAAAGTGGCTATCAAGCACTGCTCGGACGCGAAGCTTTCGCTCGCTTTAATGCAATACCACACTATGCCTCCCTCACACTCAAGATGCCCGGTCCACGTGGCATCATTTCAGTGAACGGAAATATCAAGCAATCTCTGCGCGCCGAAGAGAGTGCGGCCGCCTTGGCAGCCGCACACTAAAGGCGCCTGGACCAGTGAAAGCATCCAATAGATCGTCAAGACCTCAGAGACAACTAATCAAGTCCGGCGCCGCTATTTATACCGAATAAATGGTCACACCCCTATTTGTCCATACAAGGGGCTCAACGCGCGCAGACAAGTGGCAATTTCTTCTCATCTTGAATTATACATGGTTTCTTAAAAACTATCTTTTTGCATGACAACTTTTTCACCCAAATTCCTCTCTTTTACAGACGATCATCGTGCTACACCCATCTAGGATACGGCACAACGGTGATACAGGCGCAGACGTGCAGCAGGGACCCGCTCCAAGGATTCTTTTTAGATTAAGACCCTGCGTAAACCTTTTTTACTGTCTCTTGTTGATACATATCCACCGTTGAGAAGGATGCTGACGTCTTGGCATGTGGCCACGCCAGAACAATGCACGTACCTGGACACAAGGGGCTTCTTACAAAGGCCATTATTTAGGCCCGGTTTATACCACAAAGACCGAATACCTTAGGGAGTGTTCGGCGTCGCGAGTTTGGCCTTATATGCATCAGCTCCGAATCATTGTCTTTGGTCAAATGTTGGGTTTGCCCGGCTCCTATGTTTTGGTGCCTTACGTTCCGCTTTACCGGCTAAGGTAGCACCAGGAGAACTACTGCGATTGTGCCCTGGTTCATCCGGACGAGCACCTCAGTAGAGAAAGCCGAAAACTGACTGTCATGATATAGCATGAGACTGGTCAACCACTCGATTGCCTGTTGGAATGTTAGAATTCCTCCGCCTTAACGAAGGGCCGTTTTCCAGCCAGGCATGTACGCACCCCGGGATCGGGAGAGTGCGGAGCCACCAGGGGCTATCTAGTAGCCCCACTGTCAAACTCCTATGGCTAAGTGAAAGTGCTAAAGCATTATAGTCTGGTTGCCTCGCTCGCTCCGCTATCACCTCCTTAATAGGAACAAGACGTTGGGTTAAGTGTGAACACTTGTTTTTTGCAAGCACCTCCGCATTATATGCGTGAGGGTTGAAGCCGATGGCTGCAATCTTTCAGGTTATACACATGTATACATAAACGGCCGCCCAAGAGGCATCATATTACTTTCAGGCAAAAGTATAAAAATAGCATTATAAAAATTTATAAAAGCATTTCGCTTACAATGAGATTACATATCACTCAAACATAATACTTTTTAAGCATTGGGTCTCTATCAAACGAGCACCCTCATGAACTTCTTCAAAGTAGTGCTCAGTCGCCATTCGACCTATGGCCGAATCCCGCGCTGCAACAGTGGTAGCATCCATATCCACCCAGTATGCTTTAACACGGGCAAAGGCCATTCGTGCGCCCTCTATGCACGCCGACCTCTTCATCGCATTAATGCGCGGCACCACGTCAAGGAACTGCTGCACCAAGCTGAAATAGTTGTTTGGTTTTGGCCTTTCCGGCCATAGTTGATCCACAACAGACCTCATGGCGAGTCCGGACAACCTATTCAGTTCGGCCCATTCAGCTAATTGGTCAGTCAATGAAAGTGGACGCTCGGGACAATGGAATTGTGTCCAAAACAGCTAGTCCACTTCACGGTCTGTCTGACCCTGGAAGTACTTGGCCGCATCGGCAGCGCTCGCCGCCAAATCCATATACACATCCTCCGAACTCCACAGCCGATCCAGAGAGGCATACCGTGGATCTCCGAACTTCCTCCGCAACATAAAGGATTTCCCAGCTACAATATCCCCGGCTTCCCGCAGCTCCTCCTTCTTCGCCCTCATAGCAGAGCAGATGTTTTTCCTTGTCGCAGCAGCCTTCTCAAGGTCCGATGCCTTCGCTAGGTTTTCCTTTTCAAGAACCCGGCAATAGTCGGCGGCAGCTTTTAATTCTATGGCCATCTTGGCCATCTTATCTCGGCTCTCACCATGCGCGGCCTTCTCGGCTATCAACTCTTCGGCCGCCTTCAAAGCAGCCGCATTACCAAACCTCGCTTGTTCCTTGGCTTGGGAAAGTTCAGCCTGCAAGGCTTCAACAGTGGCAGCTCCATCTGCAGTCACAACATATTAAAGATACTAGCATCATGCTTCTCTTACTATGTGGCGTTTACCAGATAATGATACTTACCCTATGCCTCGTCAAGCCTTTTGTTAACAAGCTCGATGTCGGCGTCTGCCGCATCCAACTGCCGTTTTAAATGGGCAAACTCGCTAGTCCGGCTAGCCACCGGAGCTTCCATCACCTGCACATAGAGGCAGTATGGTTATTACCTGGGAATATGATCCTCTGTTTGTCGTCGTTTTCAACGACAATCAGAGTCTCAGGGGCTACTATCTACACAGGGCACACCTAGCATGTGCAGGACTATCATACATTATTTTTACATACCTCAAAGCCTGTCAGTAGACTCATAAAAGCTTCATGCAATCCGCTTTCGGCGGACGAGATTCTCTCCATCACCATATTCATCAACACACGATGCTCATCTGAGATGGCCGCTCGCCCCATCAACTCCCTCAGAACATCCGATCGCACACCAGACGTTGTCGGACTCTTTTGTCCTCTCTCTTTGGGAGCCGGACACTGGGAGCTTCGGGGGTCAATGGGATTATCTTTTGGCCTCACCGGACTCGGAGAGGCCCTCCGCAACGACACTTCGGGGTCGCCCGCTTCCGGAGCAGAGGAGTCCGGAGGAGGCGTTTCGCTCTCCATCATCTCTGGAAGAAGACTCCCCGAAGACGAGCTCATTTGAGAGGGGCTAAGGCCCGAAATGCAAAGATATATGCGGTGGTTGTCTTCTCAGAAGAAAAAATGGCATACCTGTACTATTAAAGTATTTCGGGTCACTTACGACTCGCTGGAGAATTGATCCCCCCGCGGACTTTGTGCGGCAAAAGCACCCCCAAGGTAGGACCCTCTGTGGGAGACTTCTTCTCCCGTTTGGAAGCTTCGGCTTCTGAATCCCCGGGCGCAGTCCTTTTCCTCCTCCGGTCGTCTTCCTTCATGGAGACGCTCGCTCCCTCGGTTAGAATGGGCAGCGTTGGGGGCCCGCGTCCGCCCGTATTATCCTCCCCAGTATCTTCCTTCAAGGGCTCCGGGAAAGGTGCAACTTGGAGCATCTTTTCCAATACCAGATTGTCCAAACCCTCAGGGAGGGGGGCCGAACACCGAATCAACTTCGCCTTTGTTAGCCAGTCCTGGTCAAGAAGCAAACTCTCGGAAATAACTTCGTAACAAATGAGAGATAGTATGTTCGGCCGGAAGATTCCTTACCTGTTCGGCGGCGCGGTTATTGCTCAGGCCCGCGTCCTCGGTGATTTCCAGACACTCTACCTGAGGTCCAAAGAATGACTTGTACATCTCCTCGTGCGTCAGGCCGAGGAAATTTTGAATGACAAGTGGTCCCTCGGGATTGAACTCCCACAAGCGTAGGGGCCGGCGTCTGCAAGGCTGGACTTGACGAACCAGCATAACTTGTATTACCGCAACCAAACTAAAATCTCCATTGAAGAGATCTCGAATGCGGCTCTGAAGTATAGGCACGTCCTTGGCCGTACCCCAGCTCAGACCTCTGCTGATCCATGACATCAATTGTGGTGGAGGGCCCGAGCGGAAAACAGGGGCGGCCGCCTGTTGGGTTTCGTAGTAATTTCAAAAAAATTCCTACGCACACGCAAGATCATGGTGATGCATAGCAACGAGAGGGGGAGAGTGTGATCTACGTACCCTTGTAGATCGACAACGGAAGCGTTAACTTGGTTGATGTAGTCGTACGTCTTCACGGCCCGACCGATCAAGCACCGAAACTACGGCACCTCCGAGTTCTAGCACACGTTCAGCACGATGATGATCCCCGGACTCCGATCCAGCAAAGTGACGGGGAAGAGTTCCATCAGCACGACGGTGTGGCGACGATCTTGATGTACTACTATCGCAGGGCTTCGCCTAAGCACCGCTACAATATTATCGAGGACTATGGTGGAAGGGGGCACCGCACACGGCTAAGAATATGATCACGTGGATCAACTTGTGTGTCTAGGGGTGCCCCTTGCCTCCGTATATAAAGGATCCAAGGGGGGGGTGCGGCCGGCCCTAGTTGGAGGCGCGCAGGAGGAGTCCTACTCCTACCGGGAGTAGGACTCCCCTCCCTTTCCTTGTCGAAGTAGGAGAGGGGGAAGGAGAGAAGGAAAAAGGGGGGGCGCCGCCCCTCCCTCCTTGTCCAATTCGGACTAGGGGGAGAGGGGGCGTGCGGCCTGCCCTGGCAGCCCCTCCTCTTCTCCACTTTAGGCCCATGAGGCCCATTAACCCCCCGGGGGGTTCCGGTAACCCCTCGGTGCTCCGGTTTTATCCGAAACTTCCCCGGAACACTTCCGGTGTCCGAATATAGCCGTCCAATATATCAATCTTTATGTCTCGACCATTTTGAGACTCCTCATCATGTCTGTGATCACATCCGGGACTCCGAACTAACTTCGGTACATCAAAACTCATAAACTCATAATATAACTGTCATCGAAACCTTAAGCGTGCGGACCCTACGGGTTCGAGAACAATGTAGACATGATCGAGACACGTCTCTGGTCAATAACCAATAGCGGAACCTAGATGCTCATATTGGCTCCTACATATTCTACGAAGATCTTTTATCGGTCAGACCGCATAACAACATACGTTGTTCCCTTTGTCGTCGGTATGTTACTTGCCCAAGATTCGATCGTCGGTATCCCATACCTAGTTCAATCTCGTTACCGGCAAGTCTCTTTACTCGTTCTGTAATACATCATCACGCAACTAACTCATTAGTTGCAATGCTTGCACGGCTTATGTGATGTGTATTACCGAGAGGGCCCAGAGATACCTCTCCGACAATCGGAGTGACAAATCCTAATCTTGAAATACGCCAACCCAACATGTACCTTTGGAGACACCTGTAGAGCACCTTTATAATCACCCATTTACGTTGTGACGTTTGGTAGCACACAAAGTGTTCCTTCGGCAAACGGGAGTTGCATAATCTCATAGTCATAGGAACATGTATAAGTCATGAAGAAAGCAATAGCAACATACTAAACAATCGGGTGCTAAGCTAATGGAATGGGTCATGTCAATCAGATCATTCACCTAATGATGTGATCCCGCTAATCAAATAACAACTCTTTGTTTATGGTTAGGAAACATAACCATCTTTAATTAACGAGCTAGTCAAGTAGAGGCATACTAGTGACACTCTGTTTGTCTATGTATTCACACATGTATTATGTTTCCGGTTAATACAATTGTAGCATGAATAATAAACATTTATCATGATATAAGGAAATAAATAATAACTTTATTATTGCCTCTAGGGCATATTTCCTTCTGTCTCCCACTTGCACTAGAGTCAATAATCTAGATTACACAGTAATGATTCTAACACCCATGGAGCCTTGGTGCTGATCATGTTTTGCTCGTGGAAGAGGCTTAGTCAACGGGTCTGCAACATTCAGATCCGTATGTATCTTGCAAATCTCTATGTCTCCCACCTGGACTAGATCCGGGATGGAATTGAAGCGTCTTTTGATGTGCTTGGTTCTCTTGTGAAATCTGGATTCCTTTGCCAAGGCAATTGCACCAGTATTGTCACAAAAGATTTTCATTGGACCCGATGCACTAGGTATGACACCTAGATCGGATATGAACTCCTTCATCGAGACTCCTTCATTTGCTGCTTCCGAAGCAGCTATGTACTCCGCTTCACATGTAGATCCCGCTACAACGCTTTGTTTAGAACTGCACCAACTGACAGCTCCACCATTTAATGTAAACACGTATCCGGTTTGCGATTTAGAATCGTCCGGATCAGTGTCAAAGTTTGCATCAACGTAACCTTTTACGATGAGCTCTTTGTCACCTCCATATATGAGAAACATATCCTTAGTCCTTTTCAGGTATTTCAGGATGTTCTTGACCGCTGTCCAGTGATCCACTCCTGGATCACTTTGGTACCTCCCTGCTAGACTTATAGCAAGGCACACATCAGGTCTGGTACACAGCATTGCATACATGATAGAGCCTATGGCTGAAGCATAGGGAAAATCTTTCATTTTCTCTCTATCTTCTGCAGTGGTCGGGCATTGAGTCTTACTCAACTTCACACCTTGTAACACAGGCAAGAACCCTTTCTTTTCTTGATCCATTTTGAACTTCTTCAAAACTTTGTCAAGGTATGTGCTTTGTGAAAGTCCAATTAAGCGTCTTGATCTATCTCTATAGATCTTAATGCCTAATATGTAAGTAGCTTCACCGAGGTCTTTCATTGAAAAACTCTTATTCAAGTATCCCTTTATGCTATCCAGAAATTCTATATCATTTCCAATTAGTAATATGTCATCCACATATAATATCAAAAATGCTACAGAGCTCCCACTCACTTTCTTGTAAATACAGGCTTCTCCAAAAGTCTGTATAAAACCAAATGCTTTGATCACACTATCAAAGCGTTTATTCCAACTCCGAGAGGCTTGCACCAGTCCATAAATGGATCGCTGGAGCTTGCACACTTTGTTAGCTCCCTTTGGATCGACAAAACCTTCTGGTTGCATCATATACAACTCTTCTTCCAGAAATCCATTCAGGAATGCAATTTTGACATCCATCTGCCAAATTTCATAATCATAAAATGCGGCAATTGCTAACATGATTCGGACAGACTTAAGCATCGCTACGGGTGAGAAGGTCTCATCGTAGTCAATCCCTTGAACTTGCCGAAAACCTTTTGCGACAAGTCGAGCTTTGTAGACAGTAATATTACCGTCAGCGTCAGTATTCTTCTTGAAGATCCATTTATTCTCAATTGCTTGCCGATCATCGGGCAAGTCAACCAAAGTCCATACTTTGTTCTCATACATGGATCCCATCTCAGATTTCATGGCTTCAAGCCATTTTGCGGAATCTGGGCTCACCATCGCTTCTTCATAGTTCGTAGGTTCATCATGATCTAGTAGCATGACTTCCAGAACAGGATTACCATACCACTCTGGTGCGGATCTTACTCTGGTTGATCTACGAGGTTCAGTAGTATCTTGTTCTGAAGTTTCATGATCATCATCATTAGCTTCCTCACTAATTGGTGTAGGTGTCACAGAAACTGGTTTCTGTGATGTACTACTTTCCAATAAGGGAGCAGGTACAGTTACCTCATCAAGTTCTACTTTCCTCCCACTCACTTCTTTCGAGAGAAACTCCTTCTCTAGAAAGTTTCCGAATTTAGCAACAAAAGTCTTGCCTTCGGATCTGTGATAGAAGGTGTATCCAATAGTTTCCTTTGGATATCCTATGAAGACACATTTCTCTGATTTGGGTTCGAGCTTATCAGGTTGAAGCTTTTTCACATAAGCATCGCAGCCCCAAACTTTCAGAAATGACAACTTTGGTTTCTTGCCAAACCACGGTTCATAAGGCGTCGTCTCAACGGATTTTGATGGTGCCCTATTTAACGTGAATGCGGCCGTCTCTAGAGCGTATCCCCAAAACGATAGTGGTAAATCAGTAAGAGACATCATAGATCGCACCATATCTAGTAAAGTACGATTACGACGTTCGGACACACCATTACGCTGTGGTGTTCCGGGTGGCGTGAGTTGCGAAACTATTCCACAATTTTTCAAATGTACACCAAACTCGTAACTCAAATATTCTCCTCCACGATCAGATCGTAGGAATTTTATTTTCTTGTTACGATGATTTTCTACTTCACTCTGAAATTCTTTGAACTTTTCAAATGTTTCAGACTTGTGTTTCATTAAGTAGATATACCCATATCTGCTTAAGTCATCTGTGAAGGTGAGAAAATAACGATATCCGCCACGAGCCTCAATATTCATCGGACCACATACATCTGTATGTATGATTTCCAACAAATCTGTTGCTCTCTCCATAATACCGGAGAATGGTGTTTTGGTCATCTTGCCCATGAGGCACGGTTCGCAAGTACCAAGTGATTCATAATCAAGTGGTTCCAAAAGTCCATCAGTATGGAGTTTCTTCATGCGCTTTACACCGATATGACCTAAATGGCAGTCCCACAAATAAGTTGCACTATCATTATCAACTCTGCATCTTTTGGTTTCAACACTATGAATATGTGTGTCACTACTATTGAGATTCAATAAAAATTGACCACTCTTTAAGGGTGCATGACCATAAAAGATATTACTCATATAAATAGAACAACCATCATTCTCAGATTTAAATGAATAACCGTCTCGCATTAAACAAGATCCAGATATAATGTTCATGCTTAATGCTGGCACCAAATAACAATTATTTAGGTCTAATATTAATACCGAAGCTAGATGTAGAGGTAGCGTGCCGACTGCGATCACATCGACTTTGGAACCATTTCCCACGCGCATCGTCACCTCGTCCATAGCCAATCTTCGCTTAATCCGTAGTCCCTATTTCGAGTTGCAAATATTAGCAATAGAACCAGTATCAAATACCCAGGTGCTACTGCAAGCATTAGTAAGGTACACATCAATAACATGTATATCACATATACCTTTGTTCACCTTGCCATCCTTCTTATCCGCCAAATACTTGGGGCAGTTGCGCTTCCAGTGACCAGTCTGCTTGCAGTAGAAGCACTCAGTTTCAGGCTTAGGTCCAGGTTTGGGTTTCTTCTCTTGAGCAGCAACTTGCTTGCCATTCTTTTTGAAGTTCCCCTTCTTCTTCCCTTTGCCCTTTTTCTTGAAACTAGTGGTCTTGTTGACCATCAACACTTGATGATCCTTCTTGATTTCTACCTCTGCAGCTTTCAGCATTGCGAAGAGCTCGAGAATAGTCTTATTCATCCCTTGCATATTATAGTTCATCACGAAGCTCTTGTAGCTTGGTGGCAGTGATTGGAGAATTCTGTCAATGACACAATCATCTGGAAGATTAACTCCCAATTGAATCAAGTGATTATTATACCTAGACATTTTGAGTATATGCTCACTGACAGAACTGTTCTCCTCCATCTTGCAGCTATAGAACTTATTGGAGACTTCATATCTCTCAATCCGGGCATTTGCTTGAAATATTAACTTCAACTCTTGGAACATCTCATATGCTCCATGACATTCAAAACGTCGCTGAAGTCCCGATTCTAAGCCGTAAAGCATGGCACACTGAACTATCGAGTAGTCATCAGCTTTGCTCTGCCAGACGTTCATAACATCTAGTGTTGCTCCAGCAGCAGGCCTGGCACCCAGCGGTGCTTCCAGGACGTAATTCTTCTGTGCAGCAATGAGGATAATCCTCAAGTTACGGACCTAGTCCGTGTAATTGCTACCATCATCTTTCAACTTTGCTTTCTCAAGGAACACATTAAAATTCAACGGAACAACAGCACGAGCCATCTATCTACAATCAAGCAAAAACAAGCAAGATACTATCAGGTACTAAGTTTCAAGATAAATTTAGGTTCAATTAATTTACTTAAAGAACTCCCACTTAGATAGACATCCCTCTAATCCTCTGAGTGATTACGTGATCCAAATCAACTAAACCATGTCCGATCATCACGTGAGATGGAGTAGTTTCATTGGTGAACATCACTATGTTGATCATATCTACTATATGATTCACGCTCGACCTTTCGGTCTCCGTGTTCCAAGGCCATATCTGTATATGCTTGGCTCGTCAAGTATAACCTGAGTATTCCACGTGTGCAACTGTTTTGCACCCGTTGTATTTGAACATAGAGCCTATCACACCCGATCATCACGTGGTGTCTCAGCACGAAGAACTTTCGCAACGGTGCATACTCAGGGAGAACACTTCTTGATAATTAGTGAGAGATCATCTTATAATGCTACCATCAATCAAAGCAAGATAAGATGCATAAAAGATAAACATCACATGTAATCAATATAAGTGATATGATATGGCCATCATCATCTTGTGCTTGTGATCTCCATCTTCGAAGCACCGTCGTGATCACCATCGTCACCGGCGCGACACCTTGATCTCCATCATAGCATCGTTGTCGTCTCGCCAATCTTATGCTTCCACGACTATCGCTACCGCTTAGTGATAAAGTAAAGCATTACAGCGCGATTGCATTGCATACAATAAAGCGACAACCATATGGCTCCTGCCAGTTGCCGATAACTCGGTTACAAAACATGATCATCTCATACAATAAAATTTAGCATCATGTCTTGACCATATCACATCACAACATGCCCTGCAAAAACAAGTTAGACGTCCTCTACTTTGTTGTTGCAAGTTTTACGTGGCTGCTACGGGCTTAAGCAAGAACCAATCTTACCTACGCATCAAAACCACAACGATAGTTTGTCAATTTGGTGCTGTTTTAACCTTCGCAAGGACCGGGTGTGGCCACACTTGGTTCAACTAAAGTTGGAGAAACTGTCACCCGCAAGCCACCTATGTGCAAAGCACGTCGGGAGAACCGGTCTCGCGTAAGCGTACGCGTAATGTCGGTTTGGGCCGCTTCGTCCAACAATACTGCCAAACCAAAGTATGACATGCTGGTAAGCAGTATGACTTATATCGCCCACAACTCACTTGTGTTCTACTCGTGCATATATCATCAACATATATAACCTAGGCTCGGATGCCACTGTTGGGGTTTCGTAGTAATTTCAAAAAATTTCCTACGCACACGCAAGATCATGGTGATGCATAGCAACGAGAGGGGGAGAGTGTGATCTACGTACCCTTGTAGATCGACAACGGAAGCGTTAACTTGGTTGATGTAGTCGTACGTCTTCACGGCCCGACCGATCAAGCACCGGAACTACGGCACCTCCGAGTTCTAGCACACGTTCAGCTCGATGATGATCCCCGGACTCCGATCCAGCAAAGTGTCGGGGAAGAGTTCCGTCAGCACGACGGCGTGGCGACGATCTTGATGTACTACTGTCACAGGGCTTCGCCTAAGCACCGCTACAATATTATCGAGGACTATGGTGGAAGGGGGCACTGCACACGGCTAAGAATATGATCACGTGGATCAACTTGTGTGTCTAGGGGTGCCCCTTGCCTCCGTATATAAAGGATCCAAGGGGGGGTGCGGCCGGCCCTAGTAGGAGGCGCGCAGGAGGAGTCCTACTCCTACCGGGAGTAGGACTCCCCTCCCTTTCCTTGTCCAAGTAGGAGAGGGGGAAGGAGAGAAGGAAAAAGGGGGGGCGCCGCCCCTCCCTCCTTGTCCAATTCGGACTAGGGGGAGAGGGGGCGCGCGGCCTGCCCTGGCAGCCCCTCCTCTTCTCCACTTTAGGCCCATGAGGCCCATTAACCCCCCCGGGGGGTTCCGGTAACCCCCCGGTGCTCCGGTTTTATCCGAAACTTCCCCGGAACACTTCCGGTGTCTGAATATAGCCGTCCAATATATCAATCTTTATGTCTCGACCATTTCGAGACTCCTCGTCATGTCCGTGATCACATCCGGGACTCCGAACTAACTTCGGTACATCAAAACTCATAAACTCATAATATAACTGTCATCGAAACCTTAAGCGTGCGGACCCTACGGGTTCGAGAACAATGTAGACATGACCGGGACACGTGTCCGGTCAATAACCAATAGCGGAACCTGGATGCTCATATTGGCTCCTACATATTCTACGAAGATCTTTTATCGGTCAGACCGCATAACAACATACATTGTTCCCTTTGTCATCGGTATGTTACTTGCCCGAGATTCGATCGTCGGTATCCCATACCTAGTTCAATCTCGTTACCGGCAAGTCTCTTTACTCGTTCCGTAATACATCATCTCGCAACTAACTCATTAGTTGCAATGCTTGCAAGGCTTATGTGATGTGTATTACCGAGAGGGCCTAGAGATACCTCTCCTACAATCGGAGTGACAAATCCTAATCTCGAAATATGCCAACCCAACATGTACCTTTGGAGACACCTATAGAGCACCTTTATAATCACCCATTTACGTTGTGACGTTTGGTAGCACACAAAGTGTTCCTCCGGCAAACGGGAGTTGCATAATCTCATAGTCATAGGAACATGTATAAGTCATGAAGAAAGCAATAGCAACATACTAAACGATCGGGTGCTAAGCTAATGGAATGGGTCATGTCAATCAGATCATTCACCTAATTATGTGATCCCGCTAATCAAATAACAACTCTTTGTTTATGGTTAGGAAACATAACCATCTTTGATTAACGAGCTAGTCAAGTAGAGGCATACTAGTGACACTCTGTTTGTCTATGTATTCACACATGTATTATGTTTCCGGTTAATACAATTGTAGCATGAATAATAAACATTTATCATGATATAAGGAAATAAATAATAACTTTATTATTGCCTCTAGGGCATATTTCCTTCACTGCCCACTTGGCACTTCTAGGAGTCGTGATGTAGAACCACTCCTGTTGCCACAATTCAGACACCTTTGGAATGGAACCTTTGGGCCATGGAGCTCCCGTCATCTTGCATATTGAGGCACCTCCACACGCTGCATGTTGCCCCTCGATCATCTTCGGCTTTACTTCAAAGGTCTTGAGCCACAGGCCAAAGTGAGGGGTAACCCGGAGGAAGGCCTCACACACGACAATAAATGTCGTGATATGAAGAAAGGAGTCCGGATCTAGATCATAGAAATCTAGCCCGTAATAAAACATCAAACCCCTGAAAAAAGGATCCAGAGCAAGGCCTAGACCTCGGAGGAAGTGGGAGACGAACACGACGTTCTCGTTGGGTTCGGAGGAGGGGGCGGTCTGCCCTCGGGTAGGCAGCCGATGCAAAATCTCGGCGGTCAGATATCTGGCCTCCCTCAACTTTTTGATGTCTTCTTCCGTGACGGAGGAAGGCACCCATCGGCCTTGAAGGCTAGATCCGGACATGATTGAAGGTTCAGAGCACCTGACCTGAACTTTGGGTGTTTGAGCTTGAGGTGGGGGAAGTATTCGATTGAGCACGGGAGGGAAAAAGTAAAAGCCTTGTCCCTTTATAAAGAGGGTGAATATCAAGCGTCCTCTCCGTGGCCGTTTGGACTTGCCTATAGTCTAGGAGTCCTAGAAGCGGTTGGGTTACCCACGCCCATATTGATGAGAATCCCGGAATAAGGGGACACGATCTCAGCTTCGACGAGACGTGCCAAGGAAACCGCCTCGCATGACACGATGAGGTGGGACAATAAAACGATTCGAATAAAGGCTTGGCCGTGGTGCGATGTCACACTACGGAATACGTCAGCAGATTAGATTTGTGTAAATATTATTCTCTCTCTGGCAATATGTGGAAACTTATTTTGCAGAGCCGGACACTATCTTTGTGTTCAAAATCTTCTATGAAGTACTTGGAGGAGGAACCCGCCTTGCAATGCCGAAGACAATCTGCGCGCCGGACTCGTCGTCATTGAAGCCTGGTTCAGGGGCTACTGAGGGAGTCCTGGATTAGGGGGTGTCCGGATGGCCGGACTATACCTTCAGCCGGACTCCTGGACTATGAAGATACAAGATTGAAGACTTCGTCCCGTGTCCGGAAGGGACTTTCCTTGGCGTGGAAGGCAAGCTTGGCGATACGGATATGTAGATCTCCTACCATTGTAACCGACTTTGTGTAACCCTAACCCTCTCCGGTGTCTATATAAACCAGAGGGTTTTAGTCCGTAGGACAACATACAGAACAATCATACCATAGGCTAGCTTCTAGGGTTTAGCCTCTCCGATCTCGTGGTAGATCTACTCTTGTACTACCCATATCATCAATATTAATCAAGCAGGACGTAGGGTTTTACCTCCATCAAGAGGGCCCGAACCTGGGTAAAACTTCGTGTCCCTTGCCTCATGTTACCATCCGGCCTAGACGCACAGTTCGGGACCCCCTACCCGAGATCCGCCGGTTTTGACTCCGACACTCCCCCTGTTAGCTGGGACCCTGTATAGTGGCAGGATGACTTGTGGGACTACTAAGTTGACGGGGACGGAGGGCTTCGTCAACTTACTCAATATGCACGATTCTAGCTCCAGTGACCGTACGATGTCCATCCAACGACCGTAGTGCTTCTTCAACCTCTAGTCTTCTTGCTCCAGCCGCCCAAACCAGTGCCGGTCGTGCCTCGTGCTCCTTCGTCCCGTGGCCGGTTGCGATGCGACAGAGGCCTCACCGCCCCCTACTACTCCCACCGCTGGCCAGGCCATCCCTCTACTCACCCACACTCCCTGTTATTCTGCGGCGACGGCAGCCTCACACCGCAGCGAACCAGTGAACCCTCGTACTCCTCTACGCATGGGCATCCACTGCCGCGTCTTCCCTGGCTCCGCGTCGTCCCCTTCCTAGGCCTCGCCGTCGTCCACCGCCCTGGTGCTCTCGGCGCGGCGTGGTCAACGTGGTCAAGGAACGGCTTCCATCGGATGTGGATTATACGTGGAGAGGCTGACAGCTGGGTCCACGGCCGCAGCAAGGAAGTGCCTCCTTATTACGTGCAAAATAATTATTCCTCCACCTGACAACGGGGACCCACCGGACGGGCCACCGTATTTCGTGAAAAAAATGTTTGCCCCTGACTGCTGGGACCCACCAGCTACATCTTCGCACGCAAGGAAGTGCGTCCGGGCAAAAAAAAACGATTCACCCCCCTGACTGCTGAGACCCACCAGCTACATCTTCGCAGGCAAGGAAGTGCCTGACAGTCGGGACCCACCTGGTCGAAGCGTACGTAGTGTTGTCATTCTGGTCGCGAACGTGTACATACATATATACTGGTGTATGTAGAGGCGCGCACGTGTCGTAGTAGAGGCGCGTACATGTCGTAGTAGAGGCGCGCATGTAGCATGTACATGTACGTACAGCGGCCAGGGTGCAAGGAAGAAAATACGGCCACGTATGTGTACATACAGGCGGGGTCTCGAACGCCTACTCGCGCATACGTACGGCCATGGCTCGTGTACATGGCTGCGTCGGAATAGAGAAACAGCGTCATCATCGTGTTCATGGGGAGGCAACAAAATGCGTCGTGTTCATGGGGAGGCAACGGAATGCATTGTGTTCATCGGGAGGCAACGGAACGCGTGGGAGCCAACCGGCTGGGTCGGAACGGAATGCGTGGTCGTGTTCATCGGGAGGGCTTGGACGGAACAGGCGATGGAAACGAGGTCTGGCGTACTGCACAACGGAGGAAACGGACCTCCTACGTTCGGAATGGGGTCCTGTTGATCGGGGGGTGTGGCGTACCGCAAAACGGAGGAAACGGACCTCCTATGGTCGAAACGGGGGTCCTGTTGATCGGAAGGGGTGTGGCGTACCGCAAAACGGATGAAACGGACCTCCTATGGTCGAAACAGGGGTCCTGTTGATCGGGAGGGGTGTGGTGTACCCCCAAACGGACGAAACGGACTTGTGTTGGAGCGCTACGGTCGAAACGGGGGTCCTGTTCATTGGGAGGGGTGTGGCGTACCGCAAAACGAGACTCCACGGGATACTGTTCATCTCCATCGTCGACCTCCTCCAACCTCCACGGGCTACCGTCGACCTCCTCCAGCCTCCACGGGCTCATGTTCATCCAGCCTCCACCGCGCGCTACTCCATCTACTACTGTTCAACCACCCCTACATGGGCACCCCTCCACCGTCTACTGTTCATCCAGCCCTCCACACCATGGGGTCCTGTTCAACCACCCCTCCACGAGCACCCCTCCACCGTCTACTGTTCATCCAGCCCTCCGCCACACCACGGGGTCATGTTCATCCAGAGGCAACGCCACCGCTCACTGTTCATCCAACCCACCCCCCGGCAACGCTCACTGTTCATCCAATCGATCGGCTTCAGTTAGCAGCAGTAGTGAAGGAATCGCTCGATCGGGTTCAGTTAATAGCCATCGATCGATCGCTCGGGTTCAGTAACGCGTAGCCTGCCGTGCAATCGCTCGGGTTCAGTTAGAGCCCAACGCCTCGCTCGGGTTCAGTTAGAGCCAACGCCTCGCACACACACGCGTACGTGTATGAGAGAAACGTGCATCGCTCAGCCCCCGACCTCCCACCGTAACCGGGAACTCCCCAAAATTTTCCTCGCCCTCGCTTCTACCATGGTTTTTTCTGTCATGGACGGCCCAAAGAATGTCATGCAGCTGCGTCTCCGGTGAAAAGCCCATTTTCTGTCATGATTTTTTGTCATAGAAGTAGGAGCCCACCACATCTATGATGATACTGGGTTTTTTCACAGTTATCATCATAGAAGTGTCATATGTATGACAGGAAAAAAATTCGTTCGGCCCAAAATGTCACGGATGTGTCTTTTTTTGTAGTGGTAGCACAAAAAGGTATTAGGATAAATAACATAGATGACCGAACAACATGTAAGGCCAGAACAAGACATGCTAACCACGATATGAGTTATGAGAGAATGAGTAGCTCACACAATAGAGACAATAACCGAGACTAAGAACAACTACACTACATATACATGATCATGTAAAATACTCGATACACAGAGCACTGAAAGTACACTAATGAAGGTATTACAGTAGAGTAGTATGAACCAATGGTGCTCAATGGTGACAGGAGATTTGATAGACTAGTTCACTCTTCTATGAAAGAGTTACGTCTGGTTGGAGGGACTTATGATTGAACACAGGAGGAAACCTCTCTTTGTCCTATTCTCCTTCAACCTGAAGCTGATCAGACTTCGGTTGAATTTGTAAGTGCATCTAGTGCCACCCCTATTTGGTTTTGGAGTATTGAAGACAAACTTGGTTGAGGGACTAATGTGTTTGTGAGAATTGCAGGATAACACTGGTAGTAGTCCCATATTGATTCGGTTTACCTACCAGAGATGACCCCTAAAAATGTGTGAAGACATTGAAGATAATGGTGGTTCGTGAAGAGATACACATTGAATACTATGACATGAGAAGACATCGTATGAAGACTATGGAGAACGAAGACATAGTTGTTTCATAGTTTCATTTTCTTCTTTGTTGAGTCATAGGAACCACCGTACTGTTAAGTGGGGTCCAAGTGAACAAAGTCAGAGTGACTAATGTGATGCTCAACCAAATCCTATGTCTTCAAGCAAAGACAATGAGAGAAAATCTTATCCAGAGCTGCATAAGTCAGCTTTACTTGTAGCCCAAGTCAAGCTGTCGTGTGTGTTTGAAATCTGACCGTTGGACACGTGTCAGTTCCTTAGTAACCCAGTGTCTTTTTGGACAAATCAGGTCGGGTTGCCTCCTGGCTATAAATAACCCACCCCCTACACCATAAATTGGTGGCTACTCAGAGTTAGTGCACGGCTTTTGTCGTTTGAGAGCAACTCACCTCCGAAGCATTTGAGAGAGAGATCCTTGCGTGGACAAATCCCAAAACACCCAGAGCCAAAGAGTGTTAGTCATCACTGAAGTCTTTCTGTCTGCGTGACCTGAAGACTTGTTACACTTGAGGACTGTGAATCCTCCAGCCGGTTAGGCGTCGCGTTCTGAGCATCCAAGAGTCATTGTGGATCGCCGGTGAATGAAGTCTGTGAAGGTTTGGAAGTCTACCTTGAAGACTTACCAGAGTGATTGGGTGAGGACTGTGTGTCCTTAGCTTAAGGGGAATAAGGTGAAGATGCGGCCTCCCTAACCAGACGTATAGTTGTCACAACAACTGGAACTGGTCTACCAAATCCTTGTCTTCATCAAGCTACTGGTTCTATTCTTCACTTCCCTTTACTTTACAGTTTGTCTTTGTGAAGTCATTGCTTGCCTGTATGATCTTCTTGACTTCACTGAGTTAAGACTTTTTACTGTTTGGCTTCATACTATCTTCCATACTTCACTGAGTCGATAACTAGCACTTTCAGAATTCAACCAGGGTCGATACTTGTCCGTGATCTCCAAACCTTCGACAGACTTCTTCGCGAACCACAATTACTCTTGGTTGTTGTAGACTTTGTTGTTGGGGAACGTAGTATTTCAAAAAAATTCCTACGATCACGCAAAATCTATCTAGGAGATGCATAGCAACGAGAGGGGAGAGTGTGTCTACGTACCCTCGTAGACCGAAAGCGGAAGCGTTAAGTAACGCGGTTGATGTAGTCGAACGTCTTCGCGATCCAACCGATCAAGTACGGAACGCACGGCACCTCCGTGATCTGCACACATTTAGCTCGGTGATGTCCCTCGAACTCTAGATCCAGCTGAGGCCGAGGGAGAGTTTCGTTAGCACGATGGCGTGGTGACGGTGATGATGAAGTTACCGACGCAGGGCTTCACCTAAGCACTACGACATTACGACCGAGGTGGAAAATTGTGGAGGGGGGCACCGCACACGACTAAGAAATCAACTTGTGTGTCTATGGGGTGCCCCCTCCCCCGTATATAAAGGAGGGGAGGAGGGGGCCGGCCGGCCTCAAGGGGCGCGCCCAAGGGGGGGATCCTACTCCTACTAGGAGTAGGTTCCCCCCTTTCCTAGTCCAACAAGGAGGGGAAGGAAGAAGGAAGGAGGGGGCGCCGCCCCCACCCCTTGTCCAATTCGGACTGGGGGGCGCGCGCCACCTCCTGACCGGCCCTCACTCCTCTAAGGCCCATGGTGGCCCACTAACTTCTCAGGGGGTTCCGGTAACCCTCCGACACTCTGGTTTTATCCAAAACTCTTCGGAACACTTCTGGTGTCCGAACAATATGGTCCAATATATCAATCTTTATGTCTCGACCATTTTGAGACTCCTCGTCAAGTATGTGATCTCATCCGTGACTTTGAACAACCTTCGGTACATCAAATAACATAAACTCTTAATACCAATCTTCATCGAAATTTAAGCGTGCAGACCGTATGGGTTCGAGAACTATGTAGACCTGAACGAGACACTTCTCCGGTCAATAACCAACAGCGGAACCTGGATGCTCATATTTTTCCTACATATTCTATGAAGATCTTTATCAGTCAAACCGCACAACAACATACGTTGTTCCCTTTGTCATCGGTATATTACTTGCCCGGATTCGATCGTCGGTATCATCATACCTAGTTCAATCTCATTACCAGCAAGTGTCCTTACTCGTTCCATAGTGCATCATCACGTAACTAACTCATTAGTTACATTGCTTGCAAGGCTTATAGTGATGTGCATTACCGAGAGGGCCCAAAGATACCTCTCCGACAATCAGAGTGACAAATACTAATCTCGATCTATGCCAACTCAACAAACACCATCGGAGACACCTGTAGAGCATCTTTATAATCACCCAGTTACATTGTGATGTTTGATAGCACACTAAGTGTTCCTCCGGTATTCGGGAGTTGCATAATCTCATAGTCATAGGAACATGTATAAGTCATGAAGAAAGCAATAACAATAAACTGAACGATCATAGTTCTAAGCTAACGGATGGGTCTTGTCCATCACATCATTCTCTAATGATGTGATCCCGTTCATCAAATGACAACACATGTCTATGGCTATGAAACTTAACCATCTTTGATTAACGAGCTAGTCTAGTAGAGGCATACTAGGGACACTCTGTTTGTCTATGTATTCACACATGTATTAAGTTTCCGGTTAATACAATTCTAGCATGAATCATAAACATTTATCATGATATAACAATTTTATTATTGCCTCTAGGGCATATTTCCTTTAGTCTCCCACTTGCACTAGAGTCAATAATCTAGTTCACATCGCCATGTGCTTTAACACCAATAGTTCACATCACCATGTGATTAGTTCACATCGCCATGTGACTAAAACCCAAAGGGTTTTACTAGAGTCAATAATCTAGTTCACATCGCTATGTGATTAACACCCAAAGAGTACTAATGTCTGATCATGTTTTTCTTGTGAGAGAAGCTTAGTCAATGGTTCTGTCACATTCAGATCTGTATGTATTTTGCAAATTTTCTATGTCTACAATAATCTGCATGGAGCTACTCTAGCTAATTGCTCCCACTTTCAATATGTATCCATATTGAGCTTCAGAGTCATTCGGATCGGTGTAAAAGCTTGCATCTGCGTAACTCTTTACGACGAACTCTTTATCACCTCCATAACCGAGAAATATCTCCTTAGTCTTCTAAGGATAATTTTGACCGCTGTCAAGTGATCCATTCCTGGATCAATATCGTACCCCCTTGCCAAACTCATGGCAAGGTACACATAAAGGTTTGGTACACATCATAGCATACTTTATAGAACCTATGGCTGAGGCATAGGGAATGACTTTCATTCTATTTCTATTTTCTTCCGCGGTCGTGTTTTGAGTCTTACTCAACTTTACAGCTTGCAACACAGGCAAGAACTCCTTCTTTGACTGTTCCATTTTGAACTACTTCAAAATCTTGTCAAGGTATGTACTCATTGAAAAAACTTATCAAGCGTCTTGTTCTATCTCTATAGATCTTGATGCTCAATATGTAAGCAGCTTCACCGAGGTCTTTCTTTGAAAAACTCCTTTCAAACACTCCTTTATGTTTTCCAGAAAAAATCTACATTATTTCTGATCAACAATATGTCATTCACATATAGTTATCAAAAATGTTGTAGTGCTCCCACTCACTTTCTTGTAAATACAGGCTTCACCGCAAGTCTGTATAAAACCATATGCTTTGATAACTTATCAAATCGTATATTCCAACTCTGAGATGCTTGCACCAGTCCATAGATGGATCGCTGGAGCTTTCACACTTTGTTAGCACCTTTAGGATTGACAAAACCTTCTTGTTGCATCATATACAACTCTTCTTTAAGAAATCCATTAAGGAATGTAGTTTTGATATCCATTTGCCAGATTTCATGAAATGTGGCAATTGCTAACATGATTCGGACAGACTTTAAGCATCGATACAAGTAAGAAAATCTCATCGTAGTCAACATCTTGAACTTGTCAAAAAACCCTTTTCGACAAGTCGAGCTTTGTAGATAGTAACACTACTATCAGCGTCTGTCTTCCTCTTGAAGATCCATTTTATTATTTATGGCTTGCCGATCATTAGGCAAGTCAACCAAAGTCTATACTTCGTTCTCATACATGGATCCTATCTCAGATTTCATGGCCTCAAGCCATTTTGCGGAATCTGGGCTCATCATCACTTCCTCATAGTTCGTAGGTTCGTCATGGTCAAGTAATATGACCTCCAGAATAGGATTTCTGTACCACTCTGGTGTGAACCTTACTTTTGTTGACCTACGAGGTTCGGTAGTAACTTGATCTGAAGTTTCATGATCGTCATCATTAGCTTCCTCACTAATTGGTGTAGGCATCACCGGAACTGATTTCTGTGATGAACTACTTGTTAGGGAATGCAGTAATTTCAAAAAAAAATCCTACGCACACGCAAGATCTATCTTGGTGATGCATAGCAACGAGAGGGGAAGAGTGTTTTCCACATACCCTCGTAGACCGTAAGCGGAAACGTTATGACAACGCAGTTGATGTAGTCGAACATCTTCACGATCTGACCGATCCTAGCACCGAAGGTACGGCACCTCCGCGATCTTCACACGTTTAGCTCGGTGACGTCCCACGAACTCTAGATCCAGCTGAGTGTCGAGGGAGAGTTTTGTCAGCACGACGGCGTGATGATAGTGATGATGAAGCTACCGAAACAGGGCTTCGCCTAAGCACCGCTACGATATGATTGAGGTGGATTATGGTGGAGGGGGACCACACACGGTTAAGACAATGATCAACTTGTGTGTATATGGGGTGCCCCCCTCCCCCGTATATAAAGGAGTGGAGGAGGGGGGAGGGCCGGCCCTCTATGGCGCGCCCTAGGGGAGTCTACTCCCACCGGGAGTAGGATTCCCCCCTTCCAAGTTGTAGGAGTAGGAGAGAAGGAAGGGGAGGATAGAGGGTAGGAAAGGGGGGCCGGCCCCCACCCAATTCGGATTGGGCTAGGGGGGCACGCCTCCCACCTTTTCCCTTCCTCTCCTCTATTCCACTAAGGCCCAATAAGGCCCATATACTCCTCGGGGGGTTCCGGTAACCTCCCAGTACTCCGGAAAATGTCTGAACTCATCTGGAACCATTCCGATGTCCAAACATTGGCTTCCAATATATCGATCTTTATGTCTCGACCATTTCGAGACACCTCGTCATGCCCTGATCATATCCGGGACTCCGAACTACCTTCGGTACATCAAAACACATAAACTCATAATACCGATCGTCACCGAACATTAAGCATGCGGACCCTATGGGTTCGAGAACTATGTAGACATGACCGAGACTCATCTCCAGTCAATAACCAATAGCGGAACTTGGATGCTCATATTGGTTCCTACATATTCTACGAAGATCTTTATCGGTCAAACTGCACAACAACATACGTTGTTCTCTTTGTCATCGGTATGTTACTTGCCCGAGATTCGATCGTCGGTATCTCAATACCTAGTTCAATCTCATTACTGGTAAGTCTCTTTACTCGTTCCGTAATGCATCATCCCACAACTAACTCATTAGTCACATTGCTTGCAAGGCTTATAGTGATGTGCATTACCGAGAGGGCCTAGAGATACCTCTCCGGTACTCAGAGTGACAAATCCTAATCTCGATCTATGCCAACTCAACAAACACCATCGGAGACACCTGTAGAGCATCTTTATAGTCACCCAGTTACATAGTGATGTTTGATAGCACACTAAGTGTTCCTCCAGTATTCGGGAGTTGCATGATCTCATAGTCATAGGAACATGTATGAGTTATGGAGAAAGCAATAGCAACAAACTAAACGATCATTGTGCTAAGCTAACAGATGGGTCAAGTCAATCACATCATTATCTAATGATGTGATCTCGTTGATCAAATGACAATTCATGTATATGGTCAGGAAACATAACCATCATTGATTCAACGAGCTAGTCAAGTAGAGGCATACTAGTGACACTCTGTTTGTCTATGTATTCACACATGTACTAAGTTTCTGGTTAATGCAATTGCACCAGTATTGTCACGAAAGATTTTCATTGGACCCGATTCACTAGGTATGACACCTAGATTGGATATGAACTCCTTCATCCAAACTCCTTCATTTGTTGCACCTAAAGCAGCTATGTACTCCGCTTCACACGTAGATCCCGCCACGACGCTCTGCTTGGAACTGCACCAACTGACAGCTCCACCATTTAATAAAAATACGTATCCGGTTTGTGACTTAGAGTCATCCGGATTAGTGTCAAAGCTTGCATTAACGTAACCGTTTACGACGAGCTCTTTGTCACCTCCATAAACGAGAAACATATCCTTAGTCCTTTTCAGGTATTTTAGGATGTTCTTGACCGTTGTCCTGTGATCCACCTCTGGATTACTTTGGTACCTCCCTGCTAAACTAATAGCAAGGCACACATCAGGTCTGGTGCACAGCATTGCATACATGATAGAACCTATGGCTGAAGCATAGGGAATGACTTTCATTTTCTCTCTATCTTCTGTAGTGGTCGAGCATTGAGTATGACTCAACTTCACACCCTGTAACACAGGCAAGAACCCTTTCTTTGCTTGATCCATTTTGAACTTCTTCAAAACTTTATCAAGGTATGTGCTTTGTGAAAGTCCAATTAAGCGCCTTGATCTATCTCTATAGATCTTGATGCCCAATATATAAGCAGCATCACCGAGGTCTTTCATTGAAAAATTCTTATTCAAGTATCCTTTTATGCTATTCAGAAATTCAGTATCATTTCCGATCAACAATATGTCATCTACAAATAATATCAGAAATGCTACTGAGCTCCCACTCACTTTCTTGTAAATACAGGATTCTACAAAAGTCTGTATAAAACCATATGCTTTGATCACACTATCAAAGTGTATAGTCCAACTCCAAGAGGCTTGCACCAGTCCATAAATGGATCGTTGGAGCTTGCACACTTTGTTAGCACCTTTTGGATCGACAAAACCTTCTGGCTGCATCATATACAACTCTTCTTTAAGATATCCATTAAGGAATGCAGTTTTGACATCCATTTGTCAAATTTCATAATCATAAAATGCGTCAATTGCTAACATGATTCGGACGGACTTAAGCATCGCTACGGGTGATAAGGTCTCATCGTAGTCAACTCCTTGAACTTGTCGAAAACCTTTTGCAACAAGTCGAGCTTTGTAGACAGTAACATTGCCGTCAGCGTCAATCTTCTTCTTGAAGATCCATTTATTCTCTATGGCATGCTGATCATCGGGCAAGTCAACCAAAGTCCACACTTTGTTCTCATACATGGATCCCATATCATATTTCATGGCCTCAAGCCATTTTGCGGAATCTGGGCTCATCATCACTTCCTCATAGTTCATAGGTTCGTCATGATCAAGTAACATGACCTCCATAACAGGATTACCGTACCACTCTGGTGAGGATCTTACTCTGGTTGACCTACGAGGTTTGGTAGTAACTTGATCAGAAGCTTCATGATCATCATCATTAGCTTCCTCACTTACTGGTGTTGGAATCACTGGAACTGATTTCAGTGATGAACTACTTTCCAATAAGGGAGAAGGTACAATTACCTCATTAGTTCTACTTTCCTCCCACTCACTTCTTTCGAGAGAAACTCCTTCTCTAGAAAGGATCCATTCTTACAAAACGAATATCTTGCCTTCAGATCTGTGATAGAAGGTGTACCCAACAGTCTCCTTCGGGTATCCTATGAAGACACATTTCTCCGATTTGGGTTCGAGCTTATCAGGTTGAAGCTTTTTCACATAAGCATCACAGCCCCAAACTTTAAGAAACGACAACTTGGGTTTCTTGCCAAACCACAGTTCATAAGGTGTCGTCTCAACAGATTTTCATGGTGCCCTATTTAATGTGAATGCAGCCGTCTCTAAAGTATAACCCCAAAATAATAGCAGTAAATCAGTGAGAGACATCATAGATCGCACCATATCTAATAAAGTGCGGTTATGACATTCGGACACACCATTACGTTGTGGTGTTCCAGGTGGCATGAGTTGTGAAACTATTCCGCATTGTTTCAAATGAAGACCAAACTCATAACTCAAATATTCACCTCCACGATCAGATTGTAGAAACTTGATTTTCTTGTTACGATGATTTTCCACTTCACTCTGAAATTGTTTGAACTTTTCAAATGTTTCAGACTTATGTTTCATCAAGTAGATATACCCATATCTGCTCAAATCATCTGTGAAGGTAAGAAAATAACGATATCCTCCGCGAGCCTCAATGTTCATTGGACCACATACATCAGTATGTATGATTTCCAATAACTCTGTTGCTCGCTCCATTGTTCCTGAGAACGGAGTTTTAGTCATCTTGCCCATGAGGCATGGTTCGCAAGTACCAAGTGATTCATAATCAAGTGATTCCAGAAGTCCATCCGAATGGAGCTTCTTCATGCGCTTTACATCAATATGACCCAAACGGCAGTGCCACAAATAAGTTGCACTATCATTATCAACTCTACATCTTTTGGCTTCAATACTATGAACATGTGTATCACTACTTTCAAGATTTAGTAAAAATAGACCACTCATCAAGGGTGCATGACCATAAAAGATATTACTCATATAAATAGAACAACCATTATTCTATGATTTAAATGAATAACCGTCTCCCATCAAACAAGATCCAGATATAATATTCATGCTCAACGCTGGCACCAAATAACAATTATTTAGGTCCAAAGCTAATCCCGAAGGTAGATGTAGAGGTAGCGTGCCGACGGCGATCACATCGACTTTGGAACCATTTCCCACGCGCATCGTCACCACGTCCTTATCCTATCTTCGCTTAATCCGTAGACCCTATTTCAAGTTGCAAATATTAGCAACAGAACCAGTATCAAATACCCAGGCGCTACTGCGAGCATTAGTAAGGTACATATCAATAACATGTATATCAAATATACCTTTCACTTTGCCATCCTTCTTCTCCGCCAAATACTTGGGGCAGTTCCGCTTCCAGTGACCAGTCCCTTTGTAGTAGAAGCACTCAGTTTCAGGCTTAGGTCCAGACTTGGGTTTCTTTACTTGAGCAGCAACTGGCTTGTTGTTCTTCTTGAAGTTCCCCTTCTTCCCTTTACCCTTTTTCTTGAAACTAGTGGTCTCATTGACCATCAACACTTGATGCTCCTTCTTGATTTCTACCTCCGCAGCCTTTAGCATAGCGAAGAGCTCGGGAATAGTCTTATCCATCCCTTGCATATTATAGTTCATCACGAAGCTCTTGTAGCTTGGTGGCAGTGATTGAAGAACTCTGTCAATGACAATATCATTAGGAAGATTAACTCCCAGCTGAGTCAAGTGGTTGTGGTACCCAGACATTCTGAGTATATGTTCACTGACAGAACTATTGTCGGTGTTCTGGGAACGACGGTCCCCAGACTTGCCTACCTGCGGCCCACAGCGTGGCTCCACCAGCGGCCCTGTGCGGCCCATCTTCACCAGCAAGCACTCAAGACCATCGCGAGGGGCCAAGCCTTGCGAGGCGGACGACGCAAGACCTCCTCGGGGGCAGCCTCACCAGGCTGGCTCGTGAGGGGTGGACAGATCAAGGCAAGGGAGACCTCGCGAGGTCCCCGTGACATAAGCCATGACGACCAAGACCGGGCATGCACCAGGCAGGCGCCAACGTGCAGTGTCCTTATTTCCTCTTTGGTGCTAAAGAGGCAAGCTCAGGCGCGGAGTCCCGAGGCATCAAGCAAAGGTTTCCATATCGGTGCAACAAGACCAAGACCAGCAGGACGGCAGGACAGAAAAGAGTCTTGATGACCCACAAGTATAGGGGATCTATCATAGTCCTTTCAGTAAGTAAGAGTGTCGAACCCAACGAGGAGCAGAAGGAAATGATAAACGGTTTTCAGCAAGGTATTCTCTGCAAGTACTGAAATAAGTGGTAACAGATAGTTTTGTGATGAGATAATTTGTAACGAGCAACAAGTAACAAAAGTAAATAAAGTGCAGCAAGGTGGCCCAATCCTTTTTGTAGCAAAGGACAAGCCTGGACAAACTCTTATACAGGGAAAAGTTCTCCTGAGGACACATGGGAATATCGTCAAGCTAGTTTTCATCACGTTCATATGATTCGCGTTCGGTACTTTGATAATTTTACATCTGGGTGGACCAGTGCTTGGGTGTTGTTCTTACTTGAACAAGCATCCCACTTATGATTAACCTCTATTGCAAGCATCCGCAACTACAACAAAAGTATTAAGGTAAACCTAACCATAGCATGAAACATATGGATCCAAATCAGCCCCTTACGAAGCAACGCATAAACTACGGTTTAAGCTTCTGTCATTCTAGCAACCCATCATCTACTTATTACTTCCCAATGCCTTCCTCTAGGCCCAAATAATGGTGAAGTGTTATGTAGTCGACGTTCACATAACACCACTAGAGGCTAGACAACATGCATCTCATCAAAATATCAAACGAATACCAAATTCACATGACTACTAATAGCAAGACTTCTCCCTTGTCCTTAGGACCAAACGTAACTACTCACAAAGCATAAACATGTTCATAATCAGAGGGGTATTAATATGCATAAAGGATCTGAACATATGATATTCCACCAATTAAACCAACTAGCACTACTAGGAAAAGGGCTATAGATGAAATGGACACTAATGGCGCACCAGACATGTGGTGCGCCATTACTATATACTAATGGCGCACCATGTGTTGGTGCGCACTAATGGCGCACCACATCCCTGGTGCGCCATTAGTAACAAAAAAAATTTAATTTTTTTTCAAAACTACTAATGGCGCACCAAGGGATAGTGCGCCATTACTAGTTAAACTAGTAATGGCGCACCACATCCACGGTGCGCCATTAGTAAAAAAATCCAAATTTCTTTTCAAATTTCTTTTATTTTTTTTTCAAAACTAGTAATGGCGCACCAGGGGATAGTGCGCCATTAGTAGTTTTAACTAGTAATGGCACACCACATCCACGGTGCGCCACTAGTAAAAAAATTCAGATTTTTTTTTCAAAACAAGTAATGGCGCACCGTGGGAGTGGTGCGCCATTACTAGTTCAACTAGTAATGGTGCACCACTCCCACAGTGCGCCATTACTAACTTGGCCCAAAAATTCCACCGAATGCACCCCCCATGGACCGCCTTTTCAGTTTAAAAAAACAAAATAAAATGATAAAAATGTCAAAAAATAAAAGAAAATAAGTTTCCCATGTGATATGTGGTCTAGTTGTTGGGAAAATTTACAAATATGAATTTCGACTTTATTTGCAAAATCTCTCTGGAAATTTGTAAAATGGGCATAACTTTTGCATACGAACTCGGATTAAAAAGTTTTTTAATATGAAAAATCATCTACTCGAAAAGTTACATCCGAATTTAATCGGGGGAACCCCGTTAAACATTTTCAAAATCCCCAAAAACCTAACAGAAAAAAAGTTATGGGGCTTTCAAGATCTAGAGGCAAAAAAAATTAAAAAATTTCAAACTTACTAGTGGCGCACCGTGGATGTGGTGCGCCACTAGTAACAGAAAAAAAATGGTTTTGAATTTTTTTTTTGAATTTTTTTTCAAAAAATGATACGTAATATGACCGGGAAGTTTGAAATATTTTTCAAAATTTCATCATAGTCATGAACATGAACAAAGTCCTAGACATCAACAAGGTATAATAGGATTGATATGCTAGATATATCAACAAGTGCCTGTGAAGTGAGCTGTTGTTGGGGTTGGATAGAACTCTGAAGTTAAGCATGCTTGAGCTGGAGTAGTGTGAGGATGGGTGACCTTTCAGGAAGTTTGACCACGCTGTGCGATTTGACCCGAGATTAAGCCATAGTGACCTGTGATTGAGAAAAAAATAAAAAAAATTTGAAAAATTTTGAAAAAAAAATAAACAAAAATTCTGAATTTTTTTTGAAAATAAATTGTTACCAATGGCGCACTTCTATGTGATGCGCCATTAGCATACCAGATACTAATGGGGCACCGTTGGCTATACTAATGGCGCACCACAGGTGCGCCATTAGAAAAAAAATCTAATGGCGTGGTGCTAGTGGCGCACCTGTAGTGCGCCATTAGTAGCGAAAACAGGTGCGCCACTAGCAGCCCTTTTTCTAGTAGTGCAGCATCAACTACAAGGAGTAATTAACACTACTAGCAACCTACTAGCACCAATCCTGGACTTGGAGACAAGAATTGGATACAAGAGATGAACTAGGGTTTTGACATGAGATGGTGCTGATGAAGATGTTGATGGAGATTGCCCTCTCCCGATGAGAGGAGCGTTGGTGATGACGATGTCGATGATTTCCCCCTCCAGGAGGGAAGTTTCCCCGGCAGAACAGCTCTGCCGAAGCTCTAGATTGGATCCGCCAAGGTTCCGCCTCGTGGCGGCGCAGTTTCGTCCTGAAAGGTTGTTTCCTATTTTTTTCTCGACGAAAGACTTCATATAGGAGAAGATGGTCATCGGAGAGCCACCAGGGGTCCACGAGGTAGGGGGGCGCGCCCCCCACCCTCGTGAGCAGGGTGTGGGCCCCCTGGTCTTCATCTTTGGCGAGGATTTTTCATTATTTATTATAAGGTGTTCCGTGGAGTTTCAGGACTTTTGGAGTTGTGCAGAATAGGTTCTCTAATATTTGCTCCTTTTCCAGCCCAGAATTCCAGCTGCCGACATTCTCCCTCCTTATGTAGACCTTGTAAAATAAGAGAGAATAGCCATAAGTATTGTGACATAATGTGAAATAACAGCCCATAATGCAATAAATATCGATATAAAAGCGTGATGCAAAATGGACGTATCAACTCCCCCAAGCTTAGACCTCGCTTGTCCTCAAGCGAAAGCCGATAACAATAAATATGTCCCCATGTTTAGAGGTAGAGGCGTCGATAAAAATAAAATACGGACATGAGGGCATCATGATTATTCTCATAATAGCAGCATATATAGATATTATCATATGATTACTTATGTTCAAGTGACGATCTATTCACAATGTAAAAGTATGAATCAGAAACCTTATTGAGAACCAAAAAACTATAACCTCAATCATTGAAGCAATTGCAATTTATCATAACATCAGAAAGAGTCTATGTCAGAGCTAAAAAGCAAGTCCACATACTCAACTATCATCTAGTCCTTCATAATTACTAACACTCGCGCAATACTTGTGGTTATGGAGTTTTAATCGGACACAGAGAAAGATAGGGGCTTATAGTTTTGCCCCACAACCTTTTACCTCGAGCGTAATGTCAACAATAATAACTCATGCCCCCTACATCCAATTAGATATATCTATCAGGATCTTTCCAACACACTGTGCTTGCCAAAGGATAAAATGTAAAAAGGAAAGGTGAAGATCACCATGACTCTTGCATAAGGTAGAAGATAATAATAAAAGATAGGCCCTTCGCAGAGGGAAGCAGAGGTTGCCATGTGCTTTTATGGTTGGATGTACAAAATCTTAATGTGAAAGAACGTCACTTTATATTGCCCCTTGTGATATGAACCTTTATTATGCAGTCCGTCGCTTTTATTACTTCCACATCACAAGATCGTATAAAGCTTATTTCTCCCACACCAATAAATCATACATATTTAGAGAGAAATTTTTATTGCTTTGCACCGATGACAACTTACTTGAAGGATCTTATACAATCCGTAAGTAAATATGGTGGACTCTCATGGCAAAACTGGTTTAAGGGTATTTGGAAGCACAAGTAGTATCTCTACTTGGTGCTGAGAATTTGGCTAGCATGAGGGGGAAAGGCAAGCTCAACATGTTGGATGATCCATGACAACATACTTTACTCAGATATAAGAAAACATAACCCATTATGTTGTCTTCCTTGTCCAACATCAACTCTTTAGCATGTCATATTTTGATGAGTGTTCCCAATCATAAAAGATGTCAATAATAGTATATTTATATTTGAAACCTCTCTTTCCTTATTACTTCCTATTAATTACAACCATGACCGAAGCTATGTCTGCCAACTCCCAACAACTTTTAATCATCACACTCTTTCTATGTGAAGTCATTACTATCAATAAGATCAATATGAAATTTTGTTTCTTCTTATTCTTTTTCTCTTTTCTTTTCTTTTATTTGGGATCATGGTAAAAATAAGCAAGCCCTTGACTCAATCACTAATCTTTATTATATAGCTCACGGACTCGATTACATAGAGAGATCATAAAGCTAAACTCGAAACTAGATCATGCCATAAACTTTATTCTACTAGATCAAAATACTACTAATAGGATCGAACTAAGAAAAATGGTAAAGATAGGAGTTGTGATTGTGATACGACACCGGGGCACCTCCCCCAAGCTTGGCAGTTGCCAAGGGGAGTGCCCATACCCATGTGATTATATCTCCTTTGTTGGTGAAGAAGGTGAATTTGTTGATGACGGATAGTCGCACATCGAGCGTACGAGGTCTTCTAACTTGCGGATAATGCCCTTGAGTGCGATGACATGCTCCTTCAACAAAATATTTTCACGTGTGAGATACTTATTTTGTATACGAGCCAACTCAATCATCTTGAAAGCTTCGATCTCTGTAGGGGTAAGAAGATTATGATCCAGTTGAAGGGTGTCTTCTGTTGCTGGAACTTGGTCCTCCATGGCCTTGTTGATCCCTTCATCCTTGTTGATCTCCATAGGTTCTTCTCTCTTCATTAGCGAAGCATCGTTGCCCTCATGGTTGGAGGAGGAGGGAGACGACATAGTGCCTGGCCTTGACAACCCTGACAGAAAACAGCTCGAAACAAAGATAGGAGATTTTTGCGTGATACGGGAGTCAAAACCCCCGGGAGATTATATAGTGAATTTTTACCGACCAAAATACGTATCGTGCAAGAAAACAGAGTCCGGAAGGCACACGAGGAGCTCACGAGGTAGGGGGGCGCGCCCTCCACCCTCGTGGGGCCCTCGTGTCCTTCCCGGACTGTTACTTAATTTTCTATTTTTCTACATGTTCCAAAACGGAGAAATATTGCCTTAAAAATTGTTTTGGAGTCGGTTTACTTACCATACCACATACCTATTCCTTTTCGGAGTCTGAAACATTCTGGAAAGTGTTCCTTATGTATTCCTCCAGGGTTACGGTTTCAATAATATTGGTTTCAACATTTATGGGATTAGCTGAGATATAATGTTTAATTCTCTGACCGTTTACCACCTTCGGATTTGTGCCTTCGAAGTTGTTGATTTTTATGGCACCGGAACGATAGACCTCCTCGATAACATAGGGGCCTTCCCATTTAGAGAGAAGTTTTCCTGCAAAAAATCTTAAATGAGAGTTTTATAGCAATACATAATCACCTACATTAAACTCACGCTTTTGTATCCTTTTGTCATGCCATCTTTTAACCTTTTCTTTAAACAACTTGGCATTTTCATAAGCTTGGGTTCTCCATTCATCAAGTGAGCTAATATCAAATAACCTATTTTCACCGGCAAGTTTAAAATCATAGTTGAGCTCTTTAATAGCCGAATATGCCTTATGTTCTAGTTCGAAAGGTAAGTGGCATGCTTTTCCATATACCATTTTATACGGAGACATACCCATGGGATTTTTATATGCAGTTCTATAGGCCCATAATGCATCATCAAGTTTCTTGGACCAATTCTTTCTAGATCTATTGACAGTCTTTTGCAAAATTAATTTAAGTTCTCTATTACTCAATTCTACTTGACCACTAGACTGTGGGTGATACGGAGATGCAATTCTATGATTGACGTCATATTTAGCAAGCATTTTACGGAAAGCACCATGAATAAAATGTGAACCAACATCAGTCATTAAATATCTAGGGACTCCAAACCTTGGAAAAATAACTTCCTTAAGCATTTTAATAGAAGTGTTATGATTAGCACTACTAGTTGGAATGGCTTCTACCCACTTAGTAACGTAATTAACAGCAACTAAAATATGTCCCATATAATCAAAGTCCCAAACATCAAACGGTTCAATAACAAGTGAATAATTCATAGGCATTTCTTGACGTCTACTAATATTATCAATTCTTTGACATTCATCACAAGATAGGACAAACTTACAGGCATCCTTTAAGAGAGTAGGCCAATAAAAACCGGATTGCAATACCTTATGTGCAGTTCTATCTCCCGCGTGGTGTCCTCCATAAGTTTCAAAGTGGCACTTGCGTAGGATTTGTTCCTGTTCATGCTCAGGTACACAACGTCTAATAATACCATCTACTCCTTCTTTATAAAGATGTGGGTCATCCCAAAAGTAATGTCTCAAATCATAGAAGAACTTTTTCTTTTGTTGGTATGTGAAGCTAGGTGGTATAAATTTAGCAACTATGTAATTAGCATAATCAGCATACCAAGGGGTACTACGAGAAGTACTTATGAAATTTAATTGTTCATCAGGAAAGCTATCATCAATAGGTAGTGGGTCATCAAGAACATTCTCTAACCTAGATAAGTTGTCTGCAACGGGGTTCTCAGCTCCTTTTCTATCAACAATATGCAAATCAAATTCTTGTAACAAGAGAACCCATCTAATAAGTCTAGGTTTAGCATCTTTCTTCTCCATAAGATATTTAATAG
The DNA here is from genome assembly GCF_056163025.1 of Triticum urartu. Lineage (NCBI taxonomy): Eukaryota > Viridiplantae > Streptophyta > Magnoliopsida > Poales > Poaceae > Triticum > Triticum urartu. The sequence continues at coordinate 223,825,186 of NC_141879.1, read as the reverse complement.
CGGCATGATCAGTGTGGATAGTTACTTTAGAATCAACAATATAAGGTCTGAACTTATCACAAGCAAATACAACTGCTAAAAGTTCTTTGTCAGTAGTAGCATAATTTCTTTGAGCATTGTCTAGAGTCTTACTAGCATTATGGATAACATTTAGTTTCTTATCAATTATTTGCCCTAGAACAACACCTACGGCATAATCGCTAGCATCACACATAATTTCAAAGGGTAAATTCCAATCAGGTGGCTGAACAATAGGTGCAGAGACTAATGCTTTCTTAAGTATTTCAAATGCTTCCACACAATCATCATCAAAGACAAATGGTATATCTTTTTGTAATAAATTAGTCAGAGGCCGAGAAATTTTTGAGAAGTCCTTAATGAACCTCCTATAAAATCCGGTGTGACCAAGGGAACTTCTTATACCTTTGATGTCCTTGGGACATGGCATCTTTTCAGTAGCATCAACCTTGGGTTTATCAACTTCAATACCTCTTTCAGAAACTATATGCCCTAAGACAATGCCCTCATTAACCATAAAGTGGCACTTTTCCCAATTCAAGACAAGATTAGTTTCTTCACATCTCTGCAAAACTCGATCAAGATTGCTCAAGCAATCATCAAAAGAAGATCCATAGATGGAAAAGTCGTCCATGAAAACCTCACAAATCTTTTCACAAAAGTCAGAGAATATAGCCATCATGCATCTTTGAAAGGTAGCAGGTGCATTACATAAACCAAAAGGCATATGTCTATAAGCAAAAGTACCAAAAGGGCATGTAAAAGTAGTCTTTGATTGATCTTTAGCCGACACATGTATTTGAGAGAAACCAGAATTACCATCTAGAAAGCAGTAATGTGTATGTTTGCATAATCTTTCTAGCATTTGATCGATAAAAGATAAGGGGTAATGGTCTTTCTTAGTAGCCTTATTTAATTTGCGGAAATCAATTACCATCCTATAACCTGTAATAATTCTTTGTGGAATCAATTCATCTTTATCATTAGGAACAACAGTAATACCTCCCTTCTTCGGGACACAATGAACAGGACTTACCCACTGACTATCAGCAACGGGATAAATTATACCTGCCTCCAAAAGCTTTAGTATTTCTTTTCTTACCACTTCTTTCATTTTAGGGTTCAGACGTCGTTGAGGATCACGAACCGGTTTGGCATCTGCTTCCAAATTTATTTTATGTTGACATAGAGTGGGACTAATGCCCTTAAGATCATCAAGAGTATACCCAATAGCAGCACGGTGCTTCTTTAGAGTTTTCAATAATCTTTCTTAAGGTTAACGCTAATAATAACAGGATATATCTTCTTTTCATCAAGATAAGCATATTTAAGATTATCAGGCAACGGTTTAAGCTCAAACACGGGATCATCCTTAGCTGGAGGGGGATCCCCTAGGATTTCAATAGGCAAATTGTGTTTCGGCATAGGTTCTTGTTTAAAGAATACTTCATCTATTTCCCTTCTTTCATTCATAAACATATCATTCTCATGGTATAGCAAATATTGTTCTAAAGGATCACTAGGAGGTACGGCAATAGAAGCAAGACCAATAATTTCATCCTTACTAGGCAATTCTTCTTCACGGTGTTGTTTACTAAATTTAGAGAAATTAAATTCATGAGTCATATCATCCAAGCCAAAAGTGACAACATTCTTTTCGCAGTCTATCCTAGCATTAACAGTGTTTAAGAAGGGTCTACCAAATATAATGGGACAAAATCTATCTTGTGGGGAACTAAGAACAAGAAAATCAGTAGGATATTTATTTTTCCCGCACAAGACTTCAACATCTCTAAGAATTCCTATTGCTGAAATAGTATCTCTATTAGCAAGTTTAATTGTGACATCAATATCTTCTAACTCAGCAGGTGAATGCACCATGCTTGATTTCTTTATACAAGTCATAAGGTATAACACTAGCACTAGCACCCATATCACATAAGCCATGATAACAATGATCTCCTATTTTAACAGAAATAACAGGCACGCCTACCACAGGTCTATGTTTATCTTTAACACAAGGTTTAGCAATTCTAGCAGTTTCACCGCAGAACTGAATAACATGCCCATCAATATTATCAGACAAGATCACTTTAACAATAGCAATATTAGGTTCAACTTTAACTTGCTCAGGAGGTGTATATGTTTTAATATTGCTTTTACGAACCACAGTTGAAGCTTTAGCATGATCCTTTATTCTAACAGGGAAAGGTGGTTTCTCAACATAAGAAGTAGGAACAATAGGATCATTATAAGTGATAGTCTTTTCTTCAACTTTAATAGGTGCAGCTACTTTTACTTCTATGGGAGGATGATATTTAAACCACTTCTCCTTAGGGAGATCAACATAAGTAGCAAAAAATTCACAGAAAGAAGCTACTATCTCAGAATCAAGTCCATATTTAGTGCTAAACTTATGGAAAATATCGGTATCCATAAAAGATTTAACACAATCAAACTTAGGTGTCATACCTGACTCCTTACCATTTTCGAGGTCCCAATCCTCAGAGTTGCATTTAATTCTATCCAATAAATCCCATTTGAATTCAATAGTCTTCATCATAAAAGAGCCAGCACAAGAAGTATCAAGCATGGTGCGATTATATCAGAAAGCCGAGCATAAAATTTTTGAATAATCATTTCTCTTGAGAACTCATGATTGGGGCATGAATATAACATTTATTTAAGCCTCCCCCAAGCTTGAGCGATGCTTTCTCCTTCGCGAGGCCAAAAATTATATATATAATTGCGATCACGATGAACAAGATGCATAGGGTAATACTTTTGATGAAATTCCAATTTCAATCTTCTATAGTTCCATGATCTCGTATCATCACATAGCCTATACCATATCAATGCGTCTCCCTTCAAAGATAAAGGGAAGACTTTCTTCTTAGCAACATCATCGAGTATACCTGCAAGCTTAAATAATCCACAAACTTCATCCACATATATTAGGTGTTCATCGGGATGCTTTGTTCCATCTCCTATAAAAGGATTAGCTAACAGTTTTTCTATCATACCCGAAGGATACTCATAAGGAATTTCATTTTCATATTCATTTTCAATAGGTTCAGTAGGTTGAGGAGCAACTCTTTGCTCTACTGGTCGGGGTGAAGATACCCCGAACAAGCCCCTCAGAGAGTTACTTTCCATAGTAACAAGTGATAGTAAATTTCAGCACACTATATAAATTTTTTCCTTACCAAATTCCACCTACCAAAGGCGCTTCACTCCCCGGCAACGGCGCCAGAAAAGAGTCTTGATGACCCACAAGTATAGGGGATCTATCGTAGTCCTTTCGATAAGTAAGAGTGTCGAACCCAACAAGGAGCAGAAGGAAATGTTAAACAGTTTTCAGCAAGGTATTCTCTGCAAGTACTGAAATAAGTGGTAACAGATAGTTTTGTGATGAGATAATTTGTAACGAGCAACAAGTAACAAAAGTAAATAGAGTGCAGCAAGGTGGACCAATCCTTTTTGTAGCAAAGGACAAGCCTGGACAAACTCTTATACAGGGAAAAGTTCTCCCGAGGACACATGGGAATATCGTCAAGCTAGTTTTCATCACGTTCATATGATTCGCGTTCGGTACTTTGATAATTTGACATGTGGGTGGACCGGTGCTTGGGTGCTATTCTCACTTGAACAAGCATCCCACTTATGATTAACCTCTATTGCAAGCATCCGCAACTACAACAAAAGTATTAAGGTAAACCTAACCATAGCATGACACATATGGATCCAAATCAGCCCCTTACGAAGCAACACATAAACTAGGGTTTAAGCTTCTGTCACTCTAGCAACCCATCATCTACTCATTACTTCCCAATGCCTTCCTCTAGGCCCAAATAATGGTGAAGTGTAATTTAGTCGACGTTCACATAACACCACTAGAGGCTAGACAACATGCATCTCATCAAAATATCGAACGAATACCAAATTCACATGACTACTAATAGCAAGACTTCTCCCTTGTCCTCAGGAACAAACGTAACTACTCACAAAGCATAAACATGTTCATAATCAGAGAGGTATTAATATGCATAAAGGATCTGAACATATGATCTTCCACCAATTAAACCAACTAGCATCAACTACAAGGAGTAATTAACACTACTAGCAACCTACTAGCACCAATCCCGGACTTGGAGACAAGAATTGGATACAAGAGATGAACTAGGGTTTTGAGATGAGATGGTGCTGATTAAGATGTTGATGGAGATTGCCCTCTCCCGATGAGAGGAGCGTTGGTGATGACGATGGCGATGATTTCCCCCTCTGGGAGGGAAGTTTCCTCGGTAGAACAGCTCTGCCGGAGCTCTAGATTGGATCCGCCAAGGTTCGACCTCGTGGCGGCGGAGTTTCGTCCCGAAAGGTTGCTTCCTATTTTTTTCTCGACGAAAGACTTCATATAGGAGAAGATGGTCATCGGAGAGCCGCCAGGGGACCCACGAGGTAGGGGGCGCGCCCTAGGGGGGCGTGCCCCCCACCCTCGTGAGCAGGGTGTGGGCCCCCTGGTCTTCATCTTTGGCGAGGATTTTTCATTATTTATTATAAGGTGTTCTGTGGAGTTTCAGGACTTTTGGAGTTGTGCAGAATAGGTCTCTAATATTTGCTCCTTTTCCAGCCCAGAATTCCAACTGTCGCCATTCTCCCTCCTTATGTAAACCTTGTAAAATAAGAGAGAATAGCCATAAGTATTGTGACATAATGTGAAATAACAGCCCATAATGCAAGAAATATCGATATAAAAGCATGATGCAAAATGGACGTATCAGAGGTCACCGTGGAGCCCAAGACGGCGTCACCACCAGAGCCTTTGGCGGGTCAAGACTACTTTTGTCAGAATAACTTGTACTAGTTGTCCCCCTTCAAACTTGGCCATTGTGGGATCCCTTCCCGCTCACTATTTGGGAAGAGGACCAGGGCCTCTATAAATAGGACTAGCCACCACCTTAGCAAAGGGAGAAGAGATCATTGAGACCACCAGACGCCACACAAGCTCGCCAAGCACAAGAACACCTCTCCTCATGAGGCTGTTCTTCCCCCTATAACTGTTCATCCTTAGCCCATGAGGCAATCCACCACACCACACTGGTGTAGGGTATTACACCGCAACGGTGGCCGGAACCAGTATAAATCTTGTGTCCCTTTGTTCTGTGAGTTCGAGGCGCTAAGACATGAGATTGTGGTGAGGGCGAGAGCTAGAGGGGGAGACATATTCGCGCGCACCCCAGTGTTCGAACCTCAAGGGTTTTGCCAGAACCCGAAATCTGACATTTGGCACGCCAGGTAGGGGTGCACTGAAGCTTTCCTTCCGTCGATCCGCGTCCCTTCGCTCCACCACACCCATGTCGGACGTGCGTCGAGCCTGCGCCGCCCTCGCCGCCCGTCTCACTCAGACGGCCCCTGTCGGCGGGCCTCTCTGTCGTTCTCCGTCCCCTGTTGCCAACGCCGCCACCAGCCCGCCGACAAATGAGCAGCAGGCCTCCTCACTGCACCCCTCCGTGCGGCGGGACGGCCGCACCGCCACCCCGTCGCTGACTCTGGCCGGCTCGTCGTCTCACGCTCGCCGCCCACCCACAGACGCGCAGGCCGCGCTGCTCATGGCACGCGAGCTCCTGCGTTACTGCATGGTCGATGACCTCTACGAGGCTGGTTGGACCGCATCGCCGAGCTCGTCAGCGCCACTGGAGCCTCTCCTGCACCATCCCTCTCGCTGCCTTCCCACCTCCAGTTGCGTGCGATGTAGCTCACAGAGCGCCTCCGCCTCCTCCGCACCAAGACGGCGCCCTCGCGCCGAGACACGCGGCTCATGAAGCACCTCCGCCTCTTCCGCGTCAAAACGGTGTCCTCGCCCCAAGACGTGCAGTCCCGCGGCGTGACCCACCGTGCCATGTGCCCGCGCGCGATGAAGGAAGCTGCTGAGAGGTTCCCCGGCCACAAGAAAATGCTCCAGCACTCCTGGTGCCATGACAAGACCGTGTGCCGCCTGTGGCGGCGGTGCACAGGAATCAAGGGCAGGCTCCGCCCCTGCAGAGGGTCCCGGTGGCTACCGTAGGCTGCCGGGCTCTCATTCTCGAGCTGCGTAGCATCGTCTGGCCAGGAAAGTTCAAGATGGACCTGCCTCCACGCTACGACGGCACCCTCGACCCCACGGAGTCCCTGCAGCTTTACGAGCTAAGCATCGAGGCGGCCAACGGCGACGAAAAGGTCATGGCGAACTGTTTTCCCATGTCTCTCAAGGACGGCGCCCGCTCGTGGCTCCTGAACCTGCCTCCAAGCTTGATCTCCTCCTGGGGTGAGATGCGTGACCACTTCGTCGCCAACTTCCATGGCACACATGATCGACCTCCGGCCGTGGGTGACCTGCGCCGCATCAAGCAACAGCCGGGAGAGACCCTGCAGAAGTACATCCAGCGCTTCAACAGCGTGCGTCTCAAGATCCCCAAGGTGACGTATGAGGCCATCATCTTAGCGTTTTCTGATGGCGTCCGTGACATCAAGATGAAGGAGGAGCTCTCCATCCATGAGGAGTTGTGCACGACTTTGAAGCTGTTCAACATAGCAACCAAGTGTGCAAGAGCTGAGGAGGGGCGTCTCTCCCTCCTTGAGCTCCCTGCAGCAGATCCAGAGGAGAAGAAGGCCAAGGTCAAGGACGTGAAGCGCAAAAGAGTGGTCGTACTCGCGGTAGAGCCAGACACAAAGCGCGGTCGGGACCTCCCCGAGTCATCCAAGGGCAGACGTACGTTCTGCGCCTTCCACAACGTGCGCAGCCACAACACCATTGATTGCCAAGAGCTCAGGGCCATTCGAGATGGACGCTTCGGTCGACGCCCCGAGCGCAGCGACCGGGGCTACGGCCGAGGAAGTGGACGAGGTAGATGACATTGGGATGACCACGGGCCCCGCCAGGAGTGGTGCGACCAGCCTCGCGAGGACCGCTGGCAGGACCAGCCTCGCGAGGATCGTCCTCAGGGCAATCCTGGCCTCCCTCCGCTGCCGCCACCGACAAGGAGGAACGATGACCACCAACAGGACGAAGGGGATGGGGGCTTCTAGGAGCCGTGCGCCATCGCTTGCATCTCGGGTGGTGCTCAGGCCCCGGCTTCCCAGCGCATCTTCAAGCAGTTCTCTCGCGAGGTGAATGCAGCCGTCCCAAGCTCGAGGACACGCGCCCGCTCATATGGTCCAAGTACGCCATCACCTTTAGCTCGGCGGACCAACTCAAATGCGCGGCAACCGCCGGTGTCCTCCCGATGCTCTGTTCACCCGTCATCAGCAATGTCCAAGTCACCAAGACCCTCATCGATGGCGGCGCAGGGCTCAGTGTCCTGTCCGTCGAGACGTTCGACAGCCTTCAAGTGCCATACGATCAACTTCAGCCCACCAAGCCCTTCTCAGGAGTAACTGACGGCTCCACCACCCCAATAGGGCAAGTTCGTCTCCCTGTCACCTTCGGTCAGCGTGACAACTACCACACTGACTTCAACGTTTCCCACATCCGCCTGCCGTACAATGCCATCCTAGGGTACCCAGGATAGCCAAATTCATGCCAGTCACCCACCATGGCTACAACGTCCTCAAGATGCCGGGAAGCGGCGGAATCATCACAGTCCTTTGCGAAGAAAGAGACGCGGTGTGCTCCCTCAAGCGCGCCTTCCAAGCCACAGCAGTCGAAGACCCTGAAAGCGTGTGTGTGCAGTACCCTCCTGAGGCCAACCCCAAGAATAAGAAGCAGCTGCTCCTCACTAGGCCTCAGGGGAGCGGCGCCACCTCAGGATCGGCGCCCACGCCTGGGGCGCCTCCCTCCCTCGCATAGGAAGGCGCGCTCGGCGCCCTCCTCGGGCAGGGCTCGGGGGCTCTCTTCTTGAGGGCCTCAGACCTGGCTAAGATCACGAGGAGGCGCTCAGGCACCACATGGAGGCGTGCTTCGCAGCACGTTTCCCTCAGGAGGGCACCAGGCAAGGAGCGCCCGGCGCTCAGGAGTTCATCGTCAAGACCACTCAGGAGCTTCAGGAAGCAAGGGCAATGCGCGGCAACCACCGCTCACCTGGTGTAGCTCCCCACCCGGGCGAGGGTGGTGAGATGCGCGTCTGCGTCAACATCCCAGGGCTCAACAGGGCCGTGTCTCAGGAGCGCTTCTGGCCTTCGCGTGCTGGTCGGTGTGAAGGTCCACCTCACAACTATGTGCGCATGTCGTTTGGCCTGCCGAGCGCCGCAGGCGCCTTCCAGCGCAATCTACGGAGCATCTTGGAGACCTAGGAAGCCAGGTGAGGGAGTCCCGGATTAGGGGGTATCCGGACAGCCGGATTATATCCTTTGGCCGGACTGTTGAACTATGAAGATACAAGATTGAAGACTTCGTCCCGTGTCCGGATGGAACTCTACTTGGCGTAGAAGGCAAGCTAGGCAATACGGATATGTATATCTCCTCCCTTGTAACCGAATCTGTGTAACCCTAGCCCCCTCCGATGTCTATATAAACCGGAGGATTTTAGTCCGTAGGACAACAACAATCATACCATAGGCTAGCTTCTAGGGTTTAGCCTCTTCGATCTCGTGGTAGATCAACTCTTGTACTACTCATATTATCAAGAACAATCAAGCAGGACGTAGGGTATTACCTCCATCAAGAGGGCCCGAACCTGGGTAAAACATCATGTCCCCTGCTTCCTGTTACCATCCGCCTAGACGCACAGTTCGAGACCCCCTACCCGAGATCCGCCGGTTTTGACACCGACATTGGTGCTTTCATTGAGAGTTCCTCTGTGTCATCATCATTAGGCTTGATGGCTCCTTCAATCATCGATAGCGATGCAGTCCAGGGTGAGACTTTTGTCCCCGGATAGATCTTTGTATTCGGCGGCTTCGCACTGCGGGCCAACTCGCTTGGCCATCTGGAGAAGATCGAGAGTTACGCCCCTGGCCACCAGGTCAGGTTTGGAAGCTTAAACTACAAGGCCGATATCCGCGGAGACTTGATCTTCGACGGATTCGAGCCCCTGCCGAGTGCATCGCACGGTCACGATGAGCATGATTTAGCTCTACCATCGGACAGTGTTCAGGAGATCGCACCAGCAACCGCTCCGACCCTCAATTCGGAGCCAAATGCGCCATCATGGACAGGTGGATAGACCCCGCCACGGAGGCCGCATCCTCAGCGGCGATCGAGCCAAGTATCGACCTTACCCTTCACGGGAGCCGTGACGCCGAACTGCCGGATTCTTCCCCGGCCACGGACTCCAAACCGCCTGGGCCCGTGCCTATCGAATCCGACTGGGCGCCGATCATGGAGTTCACCTCCACGGATATCTTTTAGCACTCGCCCTTTGGCGACATACTGAACTCATTAAGGTCTCTCTCCTTGTCAGGAGAGTCCTGGCCGAACTATGTCCGGCAGGATTGGGATGCGGATGACGAAGAAATTCGCCGCCCACCCACCACCCACTTAGTAGCCACTGTCGACAATTTGACCGACATGCTCAACTTCGACTCCGAAGACATCGACGGTATGGACGACGATGCAGGAGACGAACAAGAACCACTACCCACAGGGCACTAGACAGCCACCTCATCATATGATATATATATGGTGGACACACCCAAAGAAGGCAATGGCGTCGGGACACCGGAGGATGACCCCTCCAAGAAGCAACCTGAGCGCCGACGTCAGCGGCACAGATCTAAGTCTCGCCAAAGCAAAAGCGGTGATACCGGCACAGGAGATAATAGCACTCCGGACAGTGCCGAAGATAACGACAATCCCCTCCAGCAAGATTTAGAGCAGGAGGACGGAGAAGCCAGCCCTCCCGAGAGAGCGGCAAATGGAGAGGCAGAGGATGATAATTACATGCCTCCCTCCGAAGACAAGGCAAGCCTCGACGATGACGAATTTGTCGTGCCTGAGGATCCCATCGAGCAAGAGCACTTCAAGCGCCGGCTTATAGCCACGGCAAATAGCCTTAAGAAAAAGCAATAGCAGCTTCAAGCTGATCAAGATTTGCTAGCTGACAGATGGACTGAAGTCCTTGCGGCCGAGGAATATGAAATCGAACGCTCCTCCAAGAGTTACCCAAAGCGCAGGTTGCTACCCCGACTGGAGGAGGAAGCATTAAAACCTACATCTCCAGCGTATGACACGGCTGATCGGCCACCTCGTGGCCGCGACAGAGAGGCATTTCAGCCAAAAGCTCAGCCCGCACCCCGACGCCACTCAAATAAAAATGTCAAGGCATGGGGAAACACGCTAGACCTGCGAGACGCATTGGAGGACAAAGCAAAACACGCAAGATCGATCTACGGATCACGAGGGCGCGCCACTACACGAGATGATAACCGTCACGCCGGATACAGTAAAAGTAAATCCGGTCGGGCCGAACACAGCAGACAAGACTCATTTGAGCTGCGTCGCGGCATAGCCCAGTACAGAGGCGCCGCACACCCCCTATGCTTCACGGACGAAGTAATGGATCACCAAATCCCAGAGGGTTTCAAACCCGTAAATATCAAATCATACGATGGCACAACAAATCATGCGATATGGATCGAGGACTTCCTCCTGCACATCCACATGGCCCGCGGTGACGATCTACACGCCATCAAATACCTCCCACTCAAGCTCAAAGGACCAGCTCGGCATTGGCTCAACAGCCTGCCAGCAGAATCCATTGGCTGTTGGGAAGATCTGGAAGCCGCATTCCTCGACAACTTCTAGGGCACTTAAGTGCAACCACCAGATGCCGATGACTTGAGCCACATAATTCAGCAGCTAGAGGAATCGGCCAGGCAATTCTGGACACGGTTGCTGACAAAGAAAAATCAAATCATCGACTGTCCGGATGTAGAGGCCCTAGCAGATTTTAAGCAAAACATCCGTGACGAGTGGCTCGCCCGGCACCTTGGCCAGGAAGAGCTGAAATCTATGGCATCCCTCACGACACTCATGACCCGCTTTTGCGCGGGAGAGGACAGTTGGATAGCTCGAAGCAATAACATATCAAAGAACCATGGTACTTTGGATACGAAGGATAGCAATGGCAGGTCACATCGCAACAAACACAAGCACCGCATCAACAACGACAATACCGAGGATACGACAGTCAATGCCGGATTCATAGGCTCTAAACCCGGTCAGCGGAAAAAGCCATTCAAAAGAAGCACTCCGGGCCCGTCCAGTTTGGACCGTATACTCGATCGCTCGTGCCAAATACACGGCACCCCCGACAAGCCAGCCAACCACACCAACATGGAATGTTGGGTGTTTAAGCAGGCCGACAAGTTAAATGTTGAAAACAAAGATAAGGGGCTACATAGCGATGACGAGGAAGAGCCCCGGCCGCCGAACACCGGAGGACAGAAGAGGTTCCCCCCACAAGTGCGGACGGTGAACATGATATACGCAACCCACATCCCCAAGAGGGAGCGGAAGCGTACCCTAAGGGATGTATATGCGTTGGCGCTAGTCGCCCCAAAGTTCAACCCATGGTCCTCCTATCCGATCACCTTCGATTGCAAGGACTCGTCAAGTCGGGCAGTTGCCGAGGCAGCGTGGGGAAGTAGAGACGCCCACGTCTAATCAACCGCCATGCGTCAACTGAGGCCGCAGGTTGTTAGGGCCTGCGGCGCCCCGCACTTGCCCCTTGGCTTCGCCTCGAAGCCAAGTCTGAGAGCGCCTTGGGCCCAGGGGCTACTGTCGGTGTTCTGGGAACAGGGGTCCCCAGACTTGCTTGCCTGTGGCCCACGGCGTGGCTCCACCAGCGGCCCTGTGCGGCCCATCTTCACCAGCAAGCACTCAAGACCCTCGCGAGGGGCCAAGCCTCATGAGGCGAATGATGCAAGACCTCCTCGGGGCAGCCTCACCAGGCTGGCTCGTGAGGGGCGGAGAGATCAAGGCAAGGGAGACCTCACGAGGTCCACGTGACATAAACCATGACGACCAAGGCCAGGCGGGCACCAGGCGGGCGCCAGGCGCGCAGTGTACTCGTTTCCTCTTTGGTGCTAAAGAGGCAAGCTCAGGCGTGGAGTCCTAAGGCATCAAGCAAAGGTTTCCATATCGGTGCAACAAGACCAAGACCAGCAAGACAGCAGGAGGAGGTCACCGTGGAGCCCAAGACGGCGTCACCACTAGAGCCTTTGGCAGGCAAAGACTACTTTTGTCAGGATAACTTGTACTAGTTGTCCCCCTTCAAACTTGGCTGTTGTGGGATCCCTTCCCGCTCAATATTTGGGAAGAGGCCGAGGGCCTCTATAAATAGGACTAGCCACCACCTTAACAAAGGGAGAAGAGATCATTCAGACCACCAGACACCACACAAGCTCGCCAAGCACAAGAACACCTCTCCTCAGGAGGCCGTTCTTCCCCGTGTAAGTGTTCATCCTCAGCCCACGAGGCAATCCACCACACCACACTGGAGTAGGGTATTACACCGCAACGGTGGCCCGAACCAGTATAAATCTTGTGTCACTTTGTTCTGGGAGTTCGAGGCGCTAAGACTTGAGATTGTGGTGAGGGCGAGAGCTAGAGGGGGAGAGATCTTCATGCGTACCCCAGTGTTCGAACCTCAAGGATTTTGTCGGAACCCGAAATCCGACAACTATTCTCCTCCATTTTGCAGCTATAGAACTTATTGGAGACTTCATATCTCTCAATCCGGGCATTTGCTTGAAATATTAACTTCAACTCCTGGAACATCTCATATGCTCCATGACGTTCAAAATGTTGTTGAAGTCCCGGTTCTAATCCGTAAAGCATGGCACACTGAACTATCGAGTAGTCATCAGCTTTGCTCTGCCAGGTGTTCACAACATCTGGCGTTGCTCCTGCAGTGGGTTTGTCACCTAGCGGTGCTTCCAGGACGTAATTCTTCTCTGCAGCAATGAGGATAATCCTCAAGTTATGGACCCAGTCTGTGTAGTTGCTGCCATCATCTTTCAACTTAGCTTTCTCTAGGAACGCATTAAAATTCAACGGAACAACAGCACGGGCCATCTATCTACAACAACATAGACATGCAAAATACTATCAGGTATTAAGTTCATGATAAATTAAAGTTCAATTAATCAAATTACTTAAGAACTCCCACTTAGGTAGACATCTCCCTAATCATCTAAGTGATCACGTGATCCATATCAACTAAACCATGTCCGATTATCACGTGAGATGGAGTAGTTTTCAATCGTGAACATTACTATGTTGATCATATCTACTATATGATTCACGCTCGACCTTCGGTCTTAGTGTTCCGAGGCCATATCTGCATATTCTAGGCTCATCAAGTTTAACCCAAGTATTCTGCGTGTGCAAAACTGGCTTGCACCCGTTGTATGTGAACGTAGAGCTTATCACACCCAATCATCACGTGGTGTCTCGGCACGACGAACTGTAGCAACGGTGCATACTCAGGGAGAACACTTGTACCTTGAAATTTAGTGAGAGATCATCTTATAATGCTACCGCCGAACTAAATAAAATAAGATGCATAAAGGATAAACATCACATGCAATCAATATAAGTGATATGATATGGCCATCATCATTTTGTGCCTTTGATCTCCTCCAAAGCACCATCATGATCACCATTGTCACTGGCTTGACACCTTGATCTCCATCGAAGCATCGTTGTCATCTCGCTAACTATTGCTTCTACGACTATCTCTACCGCTTAGACATGGCAATTGTATTTCATACAATAAAGCGGCAACCATATGGCTCCTACCAGTTGCCGATAACTCTGTTACAAAACATGATCAAATCATACAATAAAGTTTAGCATCATGTCTTGACCATATCACATCACAACATGCCCTGCAAAAACAAGTTAGACGTCCTCTACTTTTTTGCAAGTTTTACGTGGCTACTACGGGCTGAGCAAGAACCGTTCTTACCTGAAGGAAATATGCCCGAGAGGCAATAATAAAGTTATTATTTATTTTCTTATATCATGATAAATGTTTATTATTCATGCTAGAATTGTATTAACCGGAAACATGATACATGTGTGAATACATAGACAAATAGAGTGTCACTAGTATGCCTCTACTTGACTAGCTCGTTGGTTAAAGATGGTTATGTTTCATATACATAGACAAAGAGTTGTCATTTGATTAACGGAATCACATCATTAGGAGAATGATGTGATTGACTTGACCCATTCCGTTAGATTAGCACTTGATCGTTTAGTTTGTTGCTATTGCTTTCTTCATGACTTATACATGTTCCTATGACTATGAGATTATGCAACTCCCGTTTACCGGAGGAACACTTTGTGTGCTACCAAACGTCACAACGTAACTGGGTGATTATAAAGGTGCTCTATAGGTGTCTCCGAAGGTACTTTTTGGGTTAGCGTATTTCAAGATTAGGATTTGTCACTCCGATTGTTGGAGAGGTATCTCTAGGCCCACTCGGTAATACACATCACTTAAGCCTTGCAAGCATTGCAACTAATGAGTTAGTTGCGGGATGATGTAGTACGGATAAAGTAAAGAGACTTGCCGGTAACGAGATTGAACTAGGTATTGAGATACCAATGATCGAATCTCGGGCAAGTAACATACCGATGGCAAAGGGAACAACGTACGTTGTTATGCGGTTTGACCGATAAATATCTTCATAGAATATGTAGGAGCCAATATGAGTATCCAGGTTCCGCTATTGGTTATTGACCGGAGACGTGTCTCGGTCATGTCTACATAGTTCTCGAACCCGTAGGGTCCGCACACTTAAAGTTTGATGACGGTTATATTATGAGTTTACGTGTTTTGATGTACCGAACGTAGTTCGGAGTCCCGGATGAGATCGGGGACATGACGAGGAGTCTTGAAATGGGTGGTACGTAAAGATCGATATATTGGACGACTATATTCGGACATAAAAAGGTTCCGAGTGGTTCAGGTATTTTTCGGAGTACCGGGGAGTTACGGGAATACGGGGGAAGAAGTATATGGGCCATATTAGGCTTTAGGGGAGAGAGAGGGGCAGGCCGCGCCCCCCCCCCCCCAATGATTAGTCCAAATTGGACTAGGGGGAGGGGCGGCGCCCCCTCCTTCCTTCTCTTCCCTCTTCCCCCTCCTTGTCTCCTACTCCTACTACTTGGAAGGGGAGGAATCCTACTCTCGGTGGGAGTAGGACTCTTCCAGGGCGTGCCATAGGGGCCGACCCTCTCCCCCTCCTCCACTCCTTTATATACGTGGCCAGGGAGCACCCCATAGACACAACAATTGATCTCTTGGATCTTTTAGCCGTGTGCGGTGCCCCTCTCCACCATAGTCCACCTCGATAATATCGTAGCGGTGCTTAGGCGAAGCCCTGCGACGGTAGAACACCAACATAGTCACCACGCCGTCGTGCTGACGGAACTCTCCCTCAAAGCTCGGCTGGATCGGAGTTTGAGGGACGTCATCTAGCTGAACGTGTGCCGAACTCGGAGGTGTCGTGCGTTCGGTACTTGGATCGGTCGGAGCGTGAAGACGTACGACTACATCAACCGCGTTGTGCTAACGCTTCCTCTTTCGGTCTACGATGGTACGTGGACACACTCTCCCCTCTCGTTGCTATGCATCACCATGATTTTGCATGTGCGTAGGAAATTTTTTGAAATTACTACGTTCCCCAACATTGGCATCCGAGCCTGGTTATATGCGTTGATGTTATATGCATGAGTAGAACACAAGTGAGTTGTGGGCGATACAAATCATACTGCTTACCAGCATGTCATACTTTGGTTTGGCGGTATTGTTGGATGAAGCGGCCCAGAGCGACATTACGCGTATGCTTACGCGAGACTGGTTCTACCGACGTGCTTTGCACACAGGTGGCTGGCGGGTGTCAGTTTCTCCAACTTTAGTTGAACCGAGTGTGGCTATGTCCGGTCCTTGAGAAGGTTAAAACAGCACTAACTTGACGAACTATCGTTGTGGTTTTGATGCGTAGGTAAGAACAGTTCTTGCTCAGACCGTAGCAGCCACGTAAAACTTGCAACAACAAAGTAGAGGACGTCTAACTTGTTTTTGCAGGGCATGTTGTGATGTGATATGGTCAAGACATGATGCTATATTTTATTGTATGAGATCATCATGTTTTGTAACCGAGTTATCGGCAACTGGCAGGAGCCATATGGTTGTCGCTTTATTGTATGCAATGCAATCGCCCTGTAATTGCTTTACTTTATCACTAAGCGGTAGCGATAGTCGTAGAAGCAATAGTTGGCGAGACGACAATGATGCTACGATGGAGATCAAGGTGTCGCGCCGGTGACGATGGTGATCATGACAGTGCTTCAGAGATGGAGATCACAAGCACAAGATGATGATGGCCATATCATATCACTTATATTGATTGCATGTGATGTTTATCTTTATGCATCTTATTTTACTTTGATTGACGGTAGCATTATAAGATGATCTCTCACTAAATTTCAAGATAAAAGTGTTCTCCCTGAGTATGCACCGTTGCCAAAGTTCATCGTGCCCAGACACCATGTAATGATCGGGTGTGATAAGCTCTACGTCCATCTACAACGGGTGCAAGCCAGTTTTGCACATGCAGAATACTCAGGTTAAACTTGACGAGCCTAGCATATGCAGATATGGCCTCGGAACACTGAGACCGAAAGGTCGAGCGTGAATCATATAGTAGATATGATCAACATAGTGATGTTCACCATTGAAAACTACTCCATTTCACGTGATGATCGGTTATGGTTTAGTTGATTTGGATCACGTGATCACTTAGATGATTAGAGGGATGTCTATCTAAGTGGGTGTTCTTAAGTAATATGATTAATTGAACTTTAATTCATCATGAACTTAGTCCTGGTAGTATTAGCATATCTATGTTGTAGATCAATAGCTCGCATTTAGCTCCTCTGTTTTATTTTTGATATGTTCCTAGAGAAAACTAAGTTGAAAAATGTTAGTACCAATGATGCGGATTGGATCCGTGATCTGAGGATTATCCTCATTGTTGCACAGAAGAATTGTGTTCTTGATGCACCGCTAGGTGACAGACCTATTGCAGGAGCAGATGCAGGCGTCATGAACGTTTGGCTAGCTCAATATGATGAATACTTGATAGTTTAGTGCACCATGCTTAACAGCTTAGAATCGGGACTTCAAAGACATTTTGAACGACATGGATCATATGAGATGTTCCAGGAGTTGAAGTTAATATTTCAAGCAAATACCCAAGTTGAGAGATATGAAGTCTCCAACAAGTTCTATAGCTAAAATATGGAAGAGAATAGCTCAAGTAGTGAGCATGTGTTCAGATTGTCTGGGTACTTGTAGCGACCCGACCCGAATGGATCAAGTCTACTGTGCTCCGGTGTCATCCCTGGATCAGTAATGCTGACACCACATAGTACTTCGAAGGATTTATAGCAGAGTTGCAATCACACACTTATTACATCGATGTCTCAAAGAGAACTTATTACAATAAATATGGCTTAAGGCCATCTAATAACGATAACAGCGGAAGGCTCGGAAGATAAATGGGTCCATCAACTCCAACGGCATCACTGAGTATAGAACCACGACCTAAAAGCACCTTACTCGTCATCTGAAAAGTCTGCAACATGAGAAGTTGCAGCCCGAAAACGGGTCAGCACATGGAATATGCTGGCAATGTAACACATAGAGAGTAATGGAATGAAACAGCTATACTACATGCATATATGGCTGGTGGAAAGCTCTATGGTTACAGTTTTGCGTAAAGCCAGTTTTTCCCTACTGCAAAGGAATAAATTTATTCAACTATCATGGTAGTTGTTAAACATCGAGAATGGTTGACAGCATTCCGATCCCAATTAAGTAATTAAAACCCAACAACATTAATTAGAAGTAACGTGATGAGATTCACATGATATTCAAGTACTAGATACTCAAGTTGTCCATAACCGGGGACACGGCTAATCATGATTAGTTTGTACACTCTGCAGAGGTTTGCGCACTTTTCCCCACAAGACTCGATCGCCTCCGTTTGGTTTCTCGCACTACATGGTGTTTGAGAAGACGGATGACCGAGACACAGTCTTTCAGAAGCGCTAGCACCTTATGATGGATAGACCGGTACACCTACTTTCCCCTACATATGCTAGTCTACCCTGTAAGAGTTCGCACGACTTAGTCAACTATGCCAGAGCCCATAATGGCTTCTGGCTGCACACGGAAGTTACTAGCATGAATGATCTTATGATCCCTTTGAGCCTGGGTGGCGGTCCGAAATAAAAACAGGCAAGTCCCGATAGACATCAGGTGCCTCAATCCACCCAGATGTGTGTTCAAGTTGCCACCTTAGATAAACCCTTAATTATCAATCTCACATCTGTCATGGATATCACTCACCCAATCTACGTCTACTAGCATAGCATGGCATAATAAGCAAACGTAGAAGTAACTCCCAAAGGTTTGATAATAATACAGGTAATAGGTACTACCTCATCTACTTCCCATCCCACAATTTAATTAGATCCTAATCATGCAATGTGAGAGGATTGATCTAATGCAATAAAACATGGGTTGTAGAAAAGGTATGATCAAAGTGTTACTTGCCTTGCTGATGATCCGCGAGACCTAGGGTTTCGAAGTAACAAGCGGCGCAATCCGGGTGATCTATCGCAGACAAACAACAAGAACACAATAAGTACTCATCTAATGCACTGGTAAAACTTGAACAAGAGAACGAACCAGAAAGTTCAACTTAAGAACTCCGGTTGCAAAGAAAGAAAGAACCGAACAGACGACGGAAAAACAAACGGCGGAAGAAAGCAACTCGGTTCTAGCAAGTTGAAACTAGGTCAAATTTTACTGTAGCAAAGGCTTGTTCAAGTTGATTAGACGGAACGGCGGTTTTGAGACGAAACTCCAGGCCCTTGAATCACCTGATTTCAATAAATGAGCGGGAAGAAAGACTAGAACGAAGATCGGATCTGAGATCGCGATCGCGGAATAAATCCGACGAAAAGAAAGAGATGAACGGTTAAACGAACGGGCGTCGTTAACCGGGAAAAATCGGTGATCACGTTCGTTGAGACGAACGGTCCGAAATAAGGATGAAAATCGATCTAGGGTTTTGGAAGAAAACCGAAACAAAGCCAGAAGAAAAACCGGAAGAAAAAAGAGAAGAACCGGAACGGTTTTCTAGAAGAAAAACCGAACCGAGGAAAAGAAGAGGCGGCGCGGCTACCTCGGGAGGCGGGGCTCCGGGCGGCAGCTTAGGGCGGCGGCGGCGGCTTAAGGCGGCGGCGGCTTGGGGCTTGGGGTGGTGTGGGGAGAGGGGGGTGAGTATATATACTAGGAGGGGGGTGTGACTTGGCCAAGGGGCAAAAGGGGGGGGCGGCGGCCTAGAGTCCCGCTGGGACTCGGCTTCGCGCGAGGGGCTGGGGGCGGTGGCGGCTGGCTGGGCCTTGGCCCAGCTGGCCTGGCGCTCGGGAGCTGCTCCTTTTTTTTAATCGGTTTCGCGCGCAGAAAAACAAAAGAAAAACTATCTAAATGAACTCCGAAAAAATCTAAAGTAAATTTTCCCCGACTCCTAAAAATGAGTCGAACAACATGAAGTTTTCTCCGGGCCTAAAATGCAATTTTTTGAAAACGCACATTTTTCCCTATCCAAATAAAAGCAAACAAAACTCCGGCAAAACCAAAACTTAAGTTATTCATTAAATCTTCATTTTTCCTAACTTTGGGAAAGTCATATTATTCCCTCTCTCATTTTTTTTTGATATTGGAAAAATAATTGAAGATGAAATAAATAAATCAAATGATCCTCTTTTCAAATTTGATAAAACTCTCAAATATGAAAATAACGAAATCTCCAACTCTCTCCGAAGGTCCTTGAGTTGCGTGAAATTTCTAGGATCGACCAAAATGCAAGAAAATATGCTATGCATGATGATCTAGTGTATAACATTCCAAATTGCAAATTTGGGATGTTACAAACCTACCCCCTTAAAATGAATCTCGCCCTCGAGATTCGAGTTGGCTAGAAAATAGGTGAGGGTGGTCCTTGAGCAAATCTTCTTCTCTTTCCCAGGTGGCTTCATCCTCTGAGTGGTGGTTCCACTAAACTTTGCAAAACTTGATAACCTTGCTGCGGGTAACTCTGCTGGCATAATCGAGAATCTTGACTGGCTTCTCCTCATATGTTAAGTCATCCTCCAACTGAATCGCTTCGAGTGGCACGGTATCTCTTAGCGGTACCTCCGCCATCTCGGCATGACATTTCTTCAGCTAAGAAACATGGAATACATCATGAACTCCTGACAGTTCCTCTGGTAATTCCAACTTATAAGCGACCTCTCCCATACGTTGCAAGATCTTGTACGGTCCAACGAAGCGCGGTGCTAATTTTCCCTTAACTCCAAAGCGCTTAACTCCTCGAAGTGGGGATACTCGAAGGTAAACTCTGTCTCCAGTTTCGTAAACTGTCTCCTTGCGTTTTGAATCTGCGTAGCTCTTCTGCCTAGACTGGGCTACCTTGAGCCTATCGCGAATCAACTTAACTTTCCGTTCAGACTCCTTAATCAAATCTGGTCCAAAGAATTGACGGTCTCCAACTTCGTCCCATGACAACGGTGTCCTGCACCTCCTTCTGTATAAAGCTTCGAAAGGTGCCATCTTCAAACTGGTTTGGTAACTGTTGTTATAAGAAAACTCCGCATACGGCAAGTTATCGTCCCAGCTAGATCCATAATCTAGTGCACAAGCTCTCAGCATATCTTCCAAAATCTGATTGACTCTCTCGGTCTGTCCATCTGTCTGCGGATGAAAAGCTGTGCTGAACTCTAGTCTGGTTCCTAAAGTTTCATGCAACTGATTCCAAAATTTTGAGGTAAATTGAGTTCCTCTATCTGATATGATACTCCTCGGAACTCCATGCAAACAAATGATCCTAGTCATGTATATCTTTGCCAACTTAGCACTGGTGTAAGTGGTCTTAACTGGAATGAAATGTGCTACCTTTGTCAAACGATCAACTACTACCCATATCGAGTCATAGCCTGCTTTCGTCCTGGGTAGTCCTGTGATAAAATCCATGCCTATCTTATCCCACTTCCATTCGGGTATCGGCAATGGTTGTAACAATCCTGCTGGCTTCTGATGCTCTGCCTTTACTCTCTGACAAACGTCACAAACTGCTACATATGCTGCAATATCCTTCTTCATTCCGGTCCACCAGAATGTTTCCTTCAAATCCAAATACATCTTGGTATTCCCTGGGTGAATCGAATATGGTGAATCATGTGCCTCGTGCAAAATCAACTTCCGGATCTCCGGGTCATTGGGCACATAAACACGGTCCTCAAACCATAAGGTATCGTGCTCATCCTCATGAAATCCCTTTGCTTTTCCTTCGCTCAATTTCTCTTTTATAGCAGCAATCTCCTTGTCAGATTTCTGAGCTTCTCTGATCTTATCCATCAATGTTGACTGAATCTCCAATGTTGCTACTAGCCTCTCGGAACTATTTCCAAACATAGCTCACGAAGGTTTTCTGCTAACTCCTTTGGTACTTCTCCCGTCACTAGGGTGTTGACATGGCACTTACGGCTCAATGCGTCAGCTACCACATTAGCTTTTCCGGGATGGTAATGCAATCTCATGTCATAATCCTTGATGAGCTCCAACCATCTCCTTTGTCTGAGGTTCAACTCCTTCTACGTGAAAATGTACTTCAAACTCTTGTGATCCGTGTACACCTCACAATGATTTCCAATGAGGAAATGTCTCCATGTTTTCAATGCATGCACTACGGCTGCTAACTCCAAATCATGCGTGGCATAATTCAACTCATGAGGCTTTAGTTGCCGTGAAGCATACGAAACAACTCTCCCTTCCTGCATAAGCACTGCTCCAAGTCCTCGACATGAAGCGTCGCAATACACCTCATAATCCTTGGTCTGATCTGGCAAAATCAATATTGGTGAGGTAACCAAGCGTTTCTTCAATTCCTGGAAACTAGCCTCACATTCCTCAGTCCAATTGAACTTAGTATCCTTCTTCAACAATTCAGTCATAGGCTTTGCAATCGTTGAAAAGTTCTCAATGAACCTCTGGTAGTATCCTGCGAGTCCAAGAAAACTCCGGATCTCTCCAACTGTCGTTGGTGATTCCCATTCGGTTACGGTCTCAACCTTAGTGGGGTCAACTGCTATACCTTCTCCGGATATAACGTGTCCGAGGAATCCAACTTCCTTCAACCAAAACTCACATTTGCTGAATTTGGCGTATAACTGATGTTCGCTTAGTTTCTCCAAAACCAAACGCAAATGTTCCTTATGCTCCTCTTCATTCTTTGAATAAACCAGGATGTCATCAATGAACACTACGACGAACTTATCCAAAAACTCCATAAACACTTTGTTCATCAGGTTCATAAAATAGGCAGGTGCGTTAGTCAATCCAAATGACATAACGGTATACTCATACAGTCCATATCTTGTGGTGAATGTTGTCTTAGGTATGTCCTGCTCTCAAATCTTCAATTGATGGTACCCTGACCGCAAATCGATCTTGGAAAACACTTTAGCTCCTTGCAAACGATCAAACAGATCATTAATCATTGGCAGTGGGTACTTATTCTTGATGGTTACTTCATTCAATCCCCGATAATCTACAACCATCCTTAATGATCCATCCTTCTTTTCCACTAGAAGTACGGGTGATCCCCAAGGCGAAGAACTTGGGCGAATGTAACCTTTATCCAATAACTCCTTAATCTGATTCTTAATTTCCACCAAATCCTTTGCTGGCATCCGGTACGGTTGCTTCGATATTGGGCCTGTACCTGGCAATAACTCAATCAAAAACTCAATGTCTCTATCCGGTGGCATGCCTGGCAATTCCTCGGGAAATACATCAGGAAAATCCTTCACCACTAGTACTTCTTCTTGCACAACTCCTGTTAGGCAGTTTACTTGTGTCCTGTTTGGCACATGTCGGGATACATACTTGATCCTTCTTCCTTCTGGTGTGGTAAGCAAAATTGTCTTACTGGCGCAATCGATGTTTCCTCCATACATCGACAGCCAATCCATACCAAGAATCACATCCAGACCTTGGGACTCCAGAATAATTAAATCCGTTGGGAAAACATGCCTTCCTATACTTAATGGCACTTGGAAACATCCTTGTCTGGCCATGTACTCTGCTCCTGGCGAGCTTACTAGCATAGGCGTTTTAAGAATCCTAGTGGGCAGGCTATACTTTTCCACAAATCCCCTTGATATGTATGAATGCGATGCACCAGTATCAAAAAGAACGAGTGCGGTAAATGTCTTAACCAAAAACTTACCGATTACTGCATCAGGCTGATCTTCAACCTCCTCCACATTAACGTGGTTCACCTGTCCCCTATTGAAAGGGTTCGGCTTCTTCCCAGAGCTTCCATTGCCATTTCCATTCTGGCCTTCGGGACATTCATTGGCATAATGTCCGGTCTTGGAACACTTGAAACAAGTGACTTGACTCAGATTTCTCTTGGTTGGGGTTGATGGGGTGGTACGGTTCTGGCCGTTGCTTCCTCCATTCCCATTACCATTCTTGTGGCCATTATGGTTGTGCGAACTACCTCCTCCATGGGTATGCTGAAACGGAAATCCCGGTTTAGGGGTAAAACGGGGCTTCTGCTGGGCTCCAGAGTTATACTTCCCCTGTCCATACTTCCTCTTACGGTTCTCAATCTGATGTTGCTTTCCTTCAATCATGATGGCACGATCTACCAACTCCTGGTAGTTGTTGAAACTCGCTACCATCAACTGCATGCTTAGTTCATCATTCAGTCCTTCCAGAAACTTCTCCTGCTTAGCTGCATCTGTAGCAACGTCATCTGGGGCATAACATGCTAACTTGCTGAAATCGTCAACGTACTGGCCAACTGTCCTTCCTCCTTGGCGTAAGTTGCGAAACTCACGCTTCTTCATGGCCATAGCTCCTGCTGAAACATGGGCAGTGTGGAAAGCTTGCTGAAACTGATCCCATGTGACAGTGTCAACTGGGTAAGTGGTTGTGATATTCTCCCACCATGCTGCCGCGGGTCCGTCAAGCTGATGTGCGGCAAACTTCACTTTCTCACCATCTGTGCATCCTGCAGTGGTCAACTCCCTTCCTATCTTGTGGAGCCAATCGTCTGCTACTATTGGCTCGGTGCTACTGGAAAACACCGGCGGATTCAGCCTAAGGAAATGGGCTAAGTGGTCAACAGGTGGTGGTGGTGGTGGGTTGTTGTTGTTGTTGTTGTTCTGCTGGTTCTGGACTAACATCTGCATCAATTGATTCTGCTACTGGATCAACTGAGTGAGCTCCGGTGGGAATCCATTGTCACGTCTCGGAGGCATCTGAGGGTTTAGAAAAGACGAGAATTAAGAATAGAGTGAGGTCTAAAGAGAAAAACACTACCCCAATGCGCATGAGCAAATGCACACAAAATCACTTCATTCAATCAAACAAGGGCTTACAATCGGTCTAAAACTATCGCAAAAGTGCTCGACTATGATGTTTACATGGAGGAATACTACTACTATCTGGTGGTCATCTAGAAATTTGAACCGGTGGAAGACTCCATGATATCTGCTCCAGCTTCGTCTTCAAAGTCGGGTTCACTTGGATCTGAATCGGTGTCGTCGATGATGATGTAGTTGTCCGGACATGCGACGTACTCGTCTTCCTCCTTGGATGCTAACTTCCTCTTGAGTTCTTCAATCTCCTGCTTAAGATCGCCATTGTGTCTTGCTAGAGCTACGATCTCGTCCATGTAGTCCTTGCGTGTAGACTTCAGTTCTCCTTCTAGCTCGATGATCCTTGCCTTTGCATTCTTCAACTCTATCGTATCATTGCACATCTGGTTCTTGTGGCGTCGAATGTGCTGGTTTAACTCCTGGATGAAAGATGCAATGGATCTATCCTTCTTGGTGCTGACTAACTCCCATTGTTCGTCTCGGCGTCCGCAAATCTGGTAGATAGTGTCCTTGAGGTCTTCTTGATAAACTTCTCCAATGCGTCCCATGGTGATATGAGCTGCCATGCTCCTTCCCAGACTCCAGGTTGGTGCATTGAAAACACTATCTATGGGCTTCGTGATTGGCGCGAATGTCCTTCCCGGAACGTGAGCTTGAATCTTCCAGCGCTCCTCTTCAGGCAGAGTGGCGTTGAAGGTTCCCGTGAAGCTTGGTAATCCAATGTTCAGGTACTTGGTGACTTCCTTCAGGTGAAATCCAAATGGTGTGCCTTCATCCAGTTGAGCGTACTTAATCTTCGCGTTCGTCATCCTAAAAGAGTAGAAAAGATGAGGGGTTAGAAAATGAGAAGAGAATGGTGATCTATGGCTTTAACTTAGTGGTCGTGTCCTACAGTCAGTGTGTGCTCTAATACCATCTCTGTAGCGACCCGACCCGAATGGATCAAGTCTACTGTGCTCCGGTGTCATCCCTGGATCAGTAATGCTGACACCACACAGTACTTCGAAGGATTTATAGCAGAGTTGCAATCACACACTTATTACATCGATGTCTCAAAGAGAACTTATTACAATAAATATGGCTTAAGGCCATCTAATAACGATAACAGCGGAAGGCTCGGAAGATAAATGGGTCCATCAACTCCAACGGCATCACTGAGTATAGAACCACGACCTAAAAGCACCTTACTCGTCGTCTGAAAAGTCTGCAACATGAGAAGTTGCAGCCCGAAAACGGGTCAGCACATGGAATATGCTGGCAATGTAACACATAGAGAGTAATGGAATGAAACAGCTATACTACATGCATATATGGCTGGTGGAAAGCTCTATGGTTACAGTTTTGCGTAAAGCCAGTTTTTCCCTACTGCAAAGGAATAAATTTATTCAACTATCATGGTAGTTGTTAAACATCGAGAATGGTTGACAGCATTCCGATCCCAATTAAGTAATTAAAACCCAACAACATTAATTAGAAGTAACGTGATGAGATTCACATGATATTCAAGTACTAGATACTCAAGTTGTCCATAACCGGGGACACGGCTAATCATGATTAGTTTGTACACTCTGCAGAGGTTTGCGCACTTTTCCCCACAAGACTCGATCGCCTCCGTTTGGTTTCTCGCACTACATGGTGTTTGAGAAGATGGATGACCGAGACACAGTCTTTCAGAAGCGCTAGCACCTTACGATGGATAGACCGGTACACCTACTTTCCCCTACATCTGCTAGTCTACCCTGTAAGAGTTCGCACGACTTAGTCAACTATGCCAGAGCCCATAATGGCTTGTGGCTGCACACGGAATTTACTAGCATGAATGATCTTATGATCCCTTTGAGCGGTCCGAAATAAAAACAGGCAAGTCCCGATAGACATCAGGTGCCTCAATCCACCCAGATGTGTGTTCAAGTTGCCACCTTAGATAAACCCTTAATTATCAATCTCACATCTGTCATGGATATCACTCACCCAATCCACGTCTACTAGCATAGCATGGCATAATAAGCAAACGTAGAAGTAACTCCCAAAGGTTTGATAATAATACAGGTAATAGGTACTACCTCATCTACTTCCCATCCCACAATTTAATTAGATCCTAATCATGCAATGTGAGAGGATTGATCTAATGCAATAAAACATGGGTTGTAGAAAAGGTATGATCAAAGTGTTACTTGCCTTGTTGATGATCCGCGAGACCAAGGGTTTCGAAGTAACAAGCGGCGCAATCCGGGTGATCTATAGCAGACAAACAACAAGCACACACTAAGTACTCATCTAATGCACAGGTAAAACTCGAACAAGAGAACGAACCAGAAAGTTCAACTTAAGAACTCCGGTTGCAAAGAAAGAAAGAACCGAAAAGACGACGGAAAAACAAACGGCGGAAGAAAGCAACTCGGTTCTAGCAAGTTGAAACTAGGTCAAATTTTACTGTAGCAAAGGCTTGTTCAAGTTGATTAGACGGAACGGCGGTTTCGAGACAAAACTCCAGGCGCTTGAATCACCAGATTCCGATAAACGAGCGGGAAGAAAGACTAGAACGAAGATCGGATCTGAGATCGCGATCGCGGAATAAATCCGACGAAAAGAAAGAGATGAACGGTTAAATGAACGGGCGTCGTTAACCGGGAAAAATCGGTGATCACGTTCGTTGAGACAAACGGTCCGAAAGAAGAATGAAAACCGATCTAGGGTTTCGGAAGAAAACCGAAACAAAGCCGGAAGAAAAACTGGAAGAAAAAAGAGAAGAACCGGAATGGTTTTCTAGAAGAAAAACTGAACCGAGGAAAAGAAGAGGCGGCGCGGCTACCTCGGGAGGCGGGGCTCCGGGCGGCGGCTTAGGGCGGCGGCGGTGGCTTAAGGCGGCGGCGGCGGCTTGGGGCTTGGGGTGGTGTGGGGAGAGGGGGGGTGAGTATATATACTAGGAGGGGGTGTGACTTGGCCAAGGGGCAAAGGGGGGGCGGCGGCCTAGAGTCCCGCTGGGACTCGGCTTCGCGCGAGGGGCTGGGGGCGGTGGCGGCTGGCTGGGCCTTGGCCCGGCTGGCCTGGCGCGCGGGAGCTCCTCCTTTTTTTTTAATCGGTTTCGCGCGCAGAGAAACAAAAGAAAAACTATCTAAACAAACTCCGAAAAAATCTAAAGTAAATTTTCCCCGACTCCTAAAAATGAGTCGAACAAAATGAACTTTTCTCCGGGCCTAAAATGCAATTTTTTGAAAACGCGCATTTTTCCCTATCCAAATAAAAGCAAACAAAACTCCGGCAAAACCAAAACTTGACTTATTCATTAAATCTTCATTTTTCCTAACTTTGGGAAAGTCATATTATTCCCTCTCTCATTTTTTTTGATATTGGAAAAATAATTGAAGATGAAATAAATAAATCAAATGATCCTCTTTTCAAATTTGAGGAAACTCTCAAATATGAAAATAACGAAATCTCCAACTCTCTCCGAAGGTCCTTGAGTTGCGTGAAATTTCTAGGATCGACCAAAATGCAAGAAAATATGCTATGCATGATGATCTAGTGTATAACATTCCAAATTGCAAATTTGGGATGTTACAGTACTACAATCGCTTGAATCAAGTGGGAATTAATCTTCCAGATAAAATAGTGATTGACAGAATTCTCTAGTCACCATCACCAAGTTAGTAGAACTTCGTGATGAACTATAGTATGCAAGGGATGACGAAGACGATTCCCGAGCTTTTCATGATGATGAAATCGATGAAGGTGGAAATCAAGAAAGAGCATCAATTGTTGATGATTAACAAGACCACTAGTTTCAAGAAAAGGGCAAAGGGAAAGAAAGGGAACTTCAAGAAGAACGGCAAGCAAGTTGCTGCTCAAGTGAAGAAGCCCAAGTCTGTACCTAAGCCTGAGACTAAGTGCTTCTACTGCAAAGGGACTGGTCACTGGAAGCGGAACTGCCCCAAGTATTTGGCGGATAAGAAGGATCGCAAAGTGAACAATGCTATATTTTATATACATGTTATTGATGTGTACTTTACTAGTGTTTATAGCAACCCCTCGGTATTTGATACTGGTTCAGTTGCTAAGAGTAGTAACTCGAAACGGGAGTTGTAGAATGAACAGAGACTAGTTAAGGGTGAAGTGACGATATGTGTTGGAAGTGGTTCCAAGATTGATATGCTCATCATCGCACACTCCCTATACTTTCAGGATTAGTGTTAAACCTAAATAAATGTTATTTGGTGTTTGCGTTGAGCATGAATATGATTTGATCATGTTTATTGAAAAATGATTATTCATTTAAGTTAGAGAATAATTGTTGTACTATTTACATGAATAAAACCTTCTATGGTCACACACCCAATGAAAATGGTTCGCTGGATCTCGATCATAGTGAAACACATATTCATAATATTGAAGCCAAAAGATGCAAAGGTAATAATGATAGTGCAACTTATTTGTGGCACTGCCGTTTAGGTCATATTGGTGTAAAGCGCATGAAGAAACTCCATGCTGATGGGCTTTTGGAATCACTTGATTATGAATCATTTTGATGTTTGCGAACCATGCCTCATGGGCAAGATGACTAAGACTCCATTCTCCGGAACAATGGAGTGAGAAACTGACTTATTGGAAATAATACATACTGATGTATGCAGTCCAATGAGTGTTGAGGCTCGCGGCGGGTATCATTATTTTCTGACCTTCACAGATGATTTGAGAAGATATGGGTATATCTACCTGATGAAACATAAGTCTGAAACATTTGAAAAAGTTCAAAGAACTTCAGAGTGAAGTGGAAAATCATTGTGACAAGAAAATAAAGTTTCTACGATCTGATCGCAGAGACAAATATTTGAGTTATGAGTTTGGTCTTCAATTAAAACAATGTGTAATAGTTTCACAAAATCATGCCACCTAGAACACCACAGCATAATGGTGTGTCCGAACGTCATAACCGTACTATTATTGGATATAGTGCAATCTATGATGTTTCTTACCAATTAACCACTATAGTTTTGGGGTTATGCATTAGAGACGGTTGCATTCACATTAAAAAGGGCACCATCTAAATCCGTTGAGATGACACCGTATGAACTGTGGTTTGGCAAGAAACCAAAGTTATCGTTTCTTAAAGTTTGGGGTTGCGATGCTTATAAGAAAAGGTTTCATCCTGATAAGTTCAAACCCAAATCGGAGAAATGTGTCTTCATAGGATACCCAAAGGAGACAGTTGGGTACACCTTTTGGAAATATGCCCTAGAGGCAATAATAAAATGGTTATTATTATATTTCTTTGTTCATGATAATTGTCTATTGTTCATGCTATAATTGTGTTATCCGGAAATCGTAATACATGTGTGAATACATAGACCACAACACGTCCCTAGTGAGCCTCTAGTTGACTAGCTCGTTGATCAAAAGATAGTCATGGTTTCCTGACTATGGACATTGGATGTCATTGATAAGGGGAACACATCATTAGGAGAATGATGTGATGGACAAGACCCAATCCTAAGCATAGCTCAAAGATCGTGTAGTTCGTTTGCTATAGCTTTTCCGAATGTCAAGTATCATTTCCTTAGACCATGAGATTGTGCAACTCCCGGATACCGTAGGAGTGCTTTGGGTGTGCCAAACATCACAACGTAACTGGGTGACTATAAAGGTACACTACATGTATCTCCGAAAGTGTCTGTTGGGTTGGCACGAATCGAGACTGGGATTTGTCACTCCGTATGACGGAGAGGTATCTCTGGGCCCACTCGGTAATGCATCATCATAATGAGCTCAATGTGACCAAGTGGTTGATCACGGGGTCATGCATTACGGTACGAGTAAAGTGACTTGCTGGTAACGAGATTGAACGAGGTATTGGGATACCGACGATCGAGTCTCGGGCAAGTAACATACCGATTGACAAAGGGAATTGTATACGGGATTGATTGAATCCTCGACATCGTGGTTCATCCGATGAGATCATCGAGGAGCATGTGGGAGCTGTCGTGGTTCTAACTCTGACAGTGATGTAGGGGGGTATGTACGGAGAGGCTAGATCTTAGCTATGGAGGAATTGTAAACACACGAGGATTACGAGTTCAGGCCCTTCTCGGAGGAAGTAATAGCCCTACGTCTCGGTGCCCGAAGGCGGTCGACTGAATTATGTGTGTATGAATAACAGGGGTGGGAACCCTTGATACTGAGGAGGGGGTGGCTTACATAGAGTTCGCCAGGCCCCTCCAGCCCTCAGTAATGCAGGGTTTAAAGTACATTAAGACTGGGGGTTACTGGTAACGCCCCTAATAAAGTGCTATGATGACCATAAAAGCTACTTAATGACCGACCGTTTGCGCGCAGGGTGACTTTAGATCTCCTGGCAGTCGAGCGGTTGGATCTTGGTCGAGTGATTGCTTCATGGTCGAGTGTCTTGAATCCGTCGGGTGGGATACCTCCAAGTCGATTGAAAGGTGACTTCTTCTAGGGATGTCCTTGGGTAGGGTACTTAGGACAGGTCCATGCCCCTACCCTAGGTACATAGCTTCATCATTAGCCCCCGAATGGATCGAGGTTCGAGTGGGGAAGGAGTTGGGGATCTTTCCGACTGGTTCTTCATGTTATATGAACGTCTTGTTTTGGATCAATTGTCACGGATGACGTCGTCAACTTCTTTCAGTCGCCTTGATCCATTCTTGGCCTCTTGTCAAGTGAATTTCTTTACTTGTGAAGTTCCGAGTGACAGTGTGAAAGGGATCTTCTGTTTGACGATTTGTTCTGCGGCCCGCGGATTTTGCGGGATTTGATTTTCGGGAAGCGTGTGGGATGGGGCGGCCGCAGTAATCGGATGGGATAGGACGGAAGCTCCTTGATCCCCGCGCCACCTTTTTCGCCACGTACCGCGCGCGCGCCTGTTGCGGGATTTGACGGGATTTCCTGGGCCTACCAGTCAGCCACTCGGAAGCGACCTCTTATAATCTGCCGGCTCAGGACCCCC
Organism: Triticum urartu; assembly: GCF_056163025.1. Lineage (NCBI taxonomy): Eukaryota > Viridiplantae > Streptophyta > Magnoliopsida > Poales > Poaceae > Triticum > Triticum urartu. The sequence continues at coordinate 223,793,747 of NC_141879.1, read as the reverse complement.
GAATAGTGCACCTTCACTTTTCCCCCTTCCTTCACAAGATCCTCCGCCACCTCCGCTCTCACCTTGGTGCCGTAGGTCTGTTCGAGCTTCGCCGGCGACGATGGTGAAGGAGAAGACGTCGGCTCTAGAGCACGCGAAGAAAGCGGCGGTGCAGGGGAAGGGGAAGAAGTCCGCTCGGGGCGGACCTTCCTCGAGGACTGCCCTGCCCAAGGATTGGATCCAGGGCGACTGGATGCCGTCGGCGATTTGGCAGGATGATCTCGATGATCTGGTCGAGGGGGGATTCATTCCCCACGAATCTGCGCGTCTCCCGGGGAAAGAAGTCGAACCCCAGCCTCTTGATGGTGAGTGTGTACTCCTCACCACCCATATCGATCACGGATTCTCTCTGCCTCCTCATCCTTTTTTCCGGAGCTTCTTGAACTTCTTCGGAGCGCAGCTCCATCACTTTACTCCCAATTCTATTGTGTATCTTGCTGCTTTCGTTTCCTTGTGTGAAAACTTCTTGGGTTGCCGCCCCCATTGGGGACTCTTCAAGCACATCTTCACTTGCCGCTCTCAGTCGGTCAAGAAGGCCAAGTCGAGTGACGAACGGACGCAGGTGATCCAGCTGTGCGGGGGCTTGGCGATCCAGATGAGGGGAAAAAGTTCCTTTCCGTCTATCACTTTTCCCGAGTCAGTCCGTGGGTGGCAGTCGACTTGGTTTTACTGTAAAGACCAGGTGACCCCAGGACAGCCGACTGGGCTTCCCCCTTTTTCTCTAAATCGAGCACAAAAACCTGCCTCTCTGAAAGTGACGCCGGAGGAAAAGGCGCAAGTCAAGGTGCTGGTCGGTCGAGTGGTTCAGCTTGTCCGCGAGGGTGTGACTGGCATGGACTTGTTGGAAGTCTTCCTTCGGAGGCGCATCCAACCGCTTCAGGCTCGTGACCACCCGATGTGGCTGTACTCGGGTCTCGAAGACACCACTCGGATTCACCCAGAGGAGGTCACTGACGAGATGTTGGAAGGGTGGCTGTCGAGTATCACAGGGAACAAGGACAACCCCCGAGGAGCCAGGAGGATTCCTCCACTCGACCAAACATACGAAGTGGACAAGGTTTGACCTTGCGTTTCCGACTGTGATCTTGCTTTCTTTATTTGTTCTCTTTGGATCAGTCGATTGACTTTTGTCTTGTTTGCTGTCCTCTAGGCCACTACTGAGATGTACTCGACACCCAATGGAGCACAGGAGTAGGCCGAGGAAGGAGAGGCGAGCGGAGGCGAAAGTGGAGACGAGAGAGAAGAGTGGGAATCTGACGGCGAAGGAGAGGGGGATGATGACGACGACTCCAGTGAAGAGGAGGAGGAAGAAGTCAAACCTCCCCGCTCAGAACGGCGATCCAAGATTACACACGACCCTGTGCGGGAACGTGGTAAGGCGACTGTCCTTGTTGGACAGTCGTCGAAGCGCCCTCGGACCTCATCTCCAGCGCCGACAGAAAAAGCTCCCAAGCACCCACGCGCGACGCCGTCCAAGCCGCCCAAGGCTCTGCCCAAGATGAAGATGACTGTCCCCACCATTTCTGGGTAATGGTAGAATTTGTTTTCCTTTGTTGAACGTGACGGGCTCTTGGTCGACTCATTGAATAAGCTGACTGACTTTCAAAATTTGCAGTGCTGCCACCTCGGAGATCTCCGCCAAGGACGATGATCAAGAGATGGAAGACGCTGTTACCTCCAACCCCGGTACGATTACTGATGCTCTGCTTTTAGTCGACTGACGATTTCTTATAATTCTGGTCGATTGGATTTTTCTTGTAGCTCCTCCTCATGTCATTGACCTCCCTGATGATGACGACGAAGTGCCGCTGAGGGCACAAAGGAACAGGAGGGCGCCGGCTGGCAAGACCCCACAAACTACTCCGGCGCCTGAGGCCGTAGTCCGGGAGGGTGGTGACACCACTCGGGCTTCTGTGACCTTCGCTGAACCTCTGACGAGTGTCCGGCCTTCGACGTCGACTGCAAATCCGCCTTCGCTTTTTGCCACACACCACGTCCCTGAGGACCAAGTGGGTGCCGCTAAAGAGGCTATACACCAGGCGGGGATCATGATGGAGCAAGTGAAGGTGGTTCGGGAAGCCAGCCAAGCAGCTTATGACGCGAGTTCAGCTCTTCAGAGCAACGTCCAGGTCAGTCGATTCACCGCTTGTTCTGTTAGGATATGCTATCTGAAGAATCTCTTTTCCGAAGATCTTTATATCTATACACCCACTGGGTGTGTCTATTAATCTTCTTGACGAGTGGGGGCACGCTAAGTGCACCCACTGGGTGTAGTCCCCGAGACTACGGTGGACTACTGGCAGTCGACTGTAGTCTTTATATTGTGTTGCTTTAGTTGAACTTCTTCACTCGGTCTGGTCAGGCCATGTCGAATGGAACTGTACACGGTCGACTGCGGGCAGACGATTTTTTTTTGGTCGAACCAGTGGGGGCACGCTGAGTGCACCCACTGGGTGTAGTCCCCGAGATTACTGTCGAATGTTTTTGATTCGGTTGTAGTCTTAGAAACGCCATCATTGTCTCTTGGTTACTCGGAAGCAACTTATCTTGGATGTCTGTCGACTGATTTTTTGCAGAAATCCTGCGAACTTGTGGCTCGCTACACTGAGTTGGAGAACAAACAGATCCAGCTGAACCTTGACTTAAAGCTTGCTCAAGAGAACTTGCAGAAGGCGAGGGACGAAGCAAAAGGTATGGCTGGTGAGCTTTTGTCGACTGTCTTTTCTTTCTAGCCGTCCTCGATGTTGATCTCACTTGCTGTTTCGCAGACAAAATGGAGGAGGCTCTGAAGAAGAAGGATCAAGACCTTTCCGAAGCGCAGAAGGAGGCCCTGAACAAAACGAAGCTTGCTGAAGAAAAACTGGCTTCAGTCGGTACTCTTGAAAAGAAAAACTCCAGGCTGAAAACTGCTCTCGACGTGGCTAATCAAGAGGTCAGCCGTCTGAAGAATGGCAATATAGCTCTGAATGACAAGGCAAGTGAACTGGCGGGGAAGAGGAACGATCTGGAGGCTTATCTCGGTGGACTCGACAAGAAGCTGTTCGTCATGCTCGAGGGTAATTACTCCGGCCCGACTGACTTGCAGTTACCAAACCTGCGTAGAGCCACTGACTTATCCTTGAATTGTGTTTACAGAATTCTGCCAGAACTTCGAAGAGGAGACCAGTCGAGTGGAGACAGACTTGGACCCCATCAATTCTCCAGTGAAGGACGAGGCTGCTATGAACGTGCTCCGACTGGAATCTCGTGTTGCCGGCGTTGTTGACTATCTTGCTCGGTTGAAGGTTGTGATGTCACGGATCGACACATCGCTCTGGCCTAGGACGACGCTTCAGAATGACCTCGAGTCCCTGATGACTCGACTGAATGAAGTCCCAGGTCGAGTGACGGAATGGAAGAAATCTTCTGCTAGATGTGGCGCTGACGTCGCTCTGTCTCTAGTCCGTGTCCACTGCAAGGAGGCGCGAGAAGAAAAGTTGGCCGCCATCCAAGTTGTCAATACCAGGAAGCACAACTTTCAAGACTTCATGGAGACTTTCATTGCTGCTGCCACTCGCATTGCGGACAGGATCGACTTGGACGAGTTTGTCGCCCCTTCCAGTCCTCCGCCTGAGGAATAAAAACTTTTATGCTTCGCTTTAAATTTGCCTCGGAATGCCGACTGGATTTTGTAACCGTTAAACTCTATTGAGCTGGAGGCTCGAGTACTTTGATCTGCGGTCTAGGACCTTTGGATCTTATCTGAACTTGATTTATCGTTGAATATCTTCATGAATTATCTGTCGAGTGGAACTTGTTCTTCACTCGAAATAACTTTGTATTTGTGGTGCAGCTCCGAAGGAGAAGGTAGCAGTCGATTTGCACCTCGTCGTCCTTGCGGATTGGGATGTGTTCCGTACTTAGGCGAGCACTGGGCTGCAGCTAAGCCCCCGAGTGGAAGGTCTGCTCTCCACTCGGTAGGATTTTAAAAACTTAGGCGAGTACTGGACTGCAACTAAGCCCCCGAGTGGGAGGTCTGCTCTCCACTCGGTAGGATTTTTTCAAACTTAGGCGAGTACTGGACTGCAGCTAAGCCCCTGAGTGGGAGGTCTGCTCTCCACTCGGTAGGATTTTTTTCAAACTTAGGCGAGTACTGGACTGCAGCTAAGCCCCCGAGTGGGAGGTCTGCTCTCCACTCAGTAGGATTTTTTCAAACTTAGGCGAGTACTGGACTGCAGCTAAGCCTCCGAGTGGGAGGTTTGCTCTCCACTCGGTAGGATTTTTAAACACTTAGGCGAGCACTGGGCTGCAGCTAAGCCTCCGAGTGGGAGTCTGGCTCACCACTCGGTAGGATTTTTAAATACTTAGGCGAGTACTGGGCTGCAGCTAAGCCTCCGAGTGGGAGGTTTGCTCTCCACTCGGTAGGATTTTTAAACACTTAGGCGAGCACTGGGCTGCAGCTAAGCCTCCGAGTGGGAGTCTGGCTCACCACTCGGTAGGATTTTTAAATACTTAGGCGAGTACTGGGCTGCAGCTAAGCCTCCGAGTGGGAGGTTTGCTCTCCACTCGATAGGATTTTTAAACACTTAGGCGAGCACTGGGCTGCAGCTAAGCCTCCGAGTGGGAGTCTGGCTCACCACTCAGTAGGATTTTTAAATACTTAAGCGAGCACTGGGCTGCAGCTAAGCCTCTGAGTGGGAGGTTTGCTCTCCACTCGGTAGGATTTTTAAACACTTAGGCGAGCACTGGGCTGCAGCTAAGCCTCCGAGTGGGAGGTTTGCTCTCCACTCGGTAGGATTTTTAAACACTTAGGCGAGCACTGGGCTGCAGCTAAGCCTCCGAGTGGGAGTCTGGCTCACCACTCGGTAGGATTTTTAAATACTTAGGCGAGCACTGGGCTGCAGCTAAGCCTCCGAGTGGGAGTCTGGCTCGCCACTCGGTAGGATTTTTAAACACTTAGGCGAGCACTGGGCTGCAGCTAAGCCTCCGAGTGGGAGTCTGGCTCACCACTCGGTAGGATTTTTAAACACTTAGGCGAGCACTGGGCTGCAGCTAATCCTCCGAGTGGGAGTCTGGCTCACCACTCGGTAGGATTTTTTTTACAAACTTAGGCGAAACGGATTCGCAGCTAAGCCACCCACTGGGGGATTTCACACGCAAACAAAAGCGACAACAATTATAGGAAAAATTGTAACACTCTTGTCTTTGATAAATAGACTACAGAAGTTTTTCTTATTACATCTTATCCGAGTGAGAATTCAAGTGTAAAAGGGGCGGAGCAGTTTCGCATTCCAAGCTCGTGGCTCATCGATCTGGCGATCGACATTGTAAAGGTGATACGCTCCATTGTGGAGGACTCTGGTGACGATGAAGGGACCTTCCCAAGTAGGAGCGAGCTTGTGTGGTTTCTGTTGATCCATTCGGAGGACCAAATCTCCTTCTTGGAAGGCTCGACTCTTCACATTTCTGGCATGGAATCGACGCAAGTCTTGCTGATAAATGGTCGATTGGATCATAGCCATTTCTCTTTCTTCTTCCAGGAGGTCGACTGCGTCTTGCCGGGCTTGTTCTGCTTCATCTTCGGTATAAAGCTCAACTCGGGGTGCATTGTGAAGTAGATCACTCAGCAGGACTGCTTCCGCTCCGTAAACCAGAAAGAACGGAGTTCTTCCAGTCGACCGATTCGGGGTGGTCCTCAATCCCCACAGAACTGACGGAAGCTCGTCGACCCAAGCGCCTGCTGCGTGCTTGAGATCACGCATCAGCCGAGGCTTTAGTCCTTTGAGAATCAGACCATTTGCCCTTTCTGCTTGTCCATTCGACTGGGGGTGGGCGACCGATGCGTAGTCGACTCGTGTGCCTTGAGAGGCGCAAAAAGCTCTGAACTTGTCTGGATCAAAGTTTGACCCATTGTCGGTGATGATGCTATGCGGGACTCCATATCTGAATGTTAACTCCCTGACGAAATTGATAGCAGTGCAAGCATCAAGATTCTTGATAGGCTTAGCTTCAATCCATTTGGTAAACTTGTCAACTGCCACAAGCACATGTGTGAAACCGCTCCTGCCCGTTCTCAATGGGCCAACCATGTCCAGTCCCCAAACAGCGAAGGGCCAGACGAGTGGAATGGTCTTCAGGGCTGATGCAGGCTTGTGCGACATGTTGGAGTAGAACTGGCACCCTTCACACTTGTCGACTATCTCCTTTGCCATTTCGTTCGCTCTTGGCCAGTAAAATCCCGCTCGGTATGCTTTAGACACAATGGTCCGAGAGGACGCATGATGACCACAGGTCCCCGAGTGGATATCATCAAGGATTATCTGACCTTCTTCTGGTGTTATACACTTCTGACCGACTCCAGTTGCGCTTTCTCTATACAACTGTCCCTTTATGACTGTAATGGCCTTGGATCGACGGACGATCTGTCGAGCCTCTTCTTCGTCCTCCGGGAGTTCCTTTCTCAGGATATACGCGATGTATGGTATCGTCCAGTCGGGGGTGATTGCCAAAACTTCCATGATTAGGTCGACCACTGCCGGAATTTCAACTTCAGTCGGATCTGTGGCACTCTTTGGCTGTGGGGCTTCATCTGTAAAAGGATCTTCTTGGACTGATGGCGAGTGGATGTGTTCCAAAAACACATTGCTGGGGATGGCTTCTCTCTTGGAGCCTATCTTTGCCAAATCATCAGCCGCTTGATTTTTCAGTCGGGGGATGTGATGAAGCTCTAACCCCTCGAATTTCTTCTCTAACTTTCTCACTGCATTGCAATAACCAGTCATAGCTGGACTTCTGACGTCCCACTCCTTCATCACCTGATTAACCACCAAATCTGAGTCGCCATAGACCATGAGGCGACGGACGCCGAGTGAAATGGCCATGCGCAACCCATACAAGAGTGCTTCATATTCTGCTTCGTTATTGGAGGAATCGAAGTGAATCTGGAGAACATATCTGAGCTTATCTCCTCGGGGGGAAACCAATACTACCCCAGCACCGGAACCATTCAGCATCTTAGATCCATCGAAGAACATGGTCCAGTGCTCCGAGTGAACTTGAGTCGGAAGTTGCTGTTCGATCCACTCGGCGACGAAATCTGCAATTGCTTGGGACTTGATAGCTTTCTTTGCCTCAAACTTGATATCTAGGGGAAGAAGTTCAATCGCCCATTTGGCCACTCGACTAGTTGCATCTCTGTTGTGCAAAATCTCTGATAGTGGAGCGTCGCTGACGACTGTAATGGAATGATCAGAGAAGTAATGTGCAACCTTCTTCGTGGTCATATAAATCCCATATACAAGCTTCTGGTAATGAGGATATCATTGCTTTGAAGGAGTCAAAACTTCAGAAACATAATATGCTGGGCGCTGAACTTTGAAGGCCTTTCCTTCTTCTTCCTGCTCGACCGTAAGTACTGTACTGACAACTTGTCCTGTGGCTGCAATGTAAATCAGCAAAGGCTCCTTGCTGATTGGGGCAGCAAGCACCGGCTGGGTGGAGAGCAGAGCTTTGAGCTCTATAAACACTGCATCAGCTTCTGGAGTCCACTCGAACTTGTCGGACTTCTTCATCAGTCGGTAAAGAGGCAATGCCTTTTCACCGAGGCGAGAGATGAATCGACTTAAAGCGGCCAAGCATCCTGTAAGCTTCTGGACGTCATGCACACGCACAGGACGTTTCATCCGGAGTATAGTACCAATTTTTTCAGGATTGGCGTCGATTCCCTGTTCAGAAATGAGAAAACCGAGTAACTTCCCACCTGGAACTCCGAATGTGCACTTTGACGGATTGAGCTTGATATCATACCTCCTGAGGTTGGCAAAGGTTTCAGCAAGGTCAGTCAGCAGGTCGGAACCCTTCCGTGACTTGACCACAATATCATCCATGTATGCCTCCACATTCCGACTGATTTGAGTGAGAAAACACTTCTGAATCATCCTCATGAACGTGGCTCCGGCATTCTTGAGGCCGAACGGCATGGTGACATAACAGAAGCACCCGAATGGAGTGATGAAAGCTGTTTTGATCTCGCCGGGCCCGTACAAACGGATCTGATGGTACCCGGAATAGGCGTCTAGAAAAGACAAACGCTCACATCCCGCAGTCGAGTCGACTATCTGGTCGATGCGGGGGAGAGGAAAATGATCTTTCGGGCAGGCCCGATTGATATGCTTGAAATCAATGCACATGCGAAGTGACTTGTCCTTCTTGGGGACCATGAAAACATTGGCGAGCCACTCGGAGTGGTAAATTTCTCGGATGAACTCCGCTGCTAAGAGCCGAGCCACCTCCTCGCCAATGGCCTTCCTCTTCTGGACGGCGGACCGTCGAAGATGTTCTTTCACAGGTTTAAATTTTGGGTCGACTCGTAGACGGTGCTCAGCCAGCCCCCTGGGAACTCCAGGCATGTCAGCAGGCTTCCATGCAAAGATGTCCCGGTTCTCACGGAGGAACTGGACGAGCGCTTCTTCCTATTTGGAGTCGAGCGTCGTTGAGATGTGAGTCGGAGCAGCATTTGGATCGGTCGGGTGAATGTGAACTGCCTTCGTTTCACCCGACGACCGAAAAGCTGATTCTGAAGCAGGCTTCTTAGCTCGTATCAACTCACTCGGATCTGCAGTCTTCTGATACTCTTGCAGCTCGACCACTGCCATCTGAGCATCAGCAATCTTTGAGCCTTTCTGAAAACACTCTTCTGCTTTCTTCCGATTGCCTGTAACAGTGATCACACCTTTGGGACCAGGCATCTTCAATTTGAGATACACATAACATGGTCGAGCCATGAAGCGTGCATAAGCTGGCCTGCACAAAATAGCGTGATAAGCACTTCGGAAATCCACAACTTTGAATGTCAACTTTTCCTTGCGGTAATTCTTGGAATCACCGAAAACCACATCAAGAGCAATTTGGCCGAGTGACTCGGCTTTCTTCCCAGGAATGACTCCATGGAAACTCATGTTACTGGTACTGAGCCTGGACATCAGAATGCCCATCCCTTTCAATGTTTCTCCATACAGTATGTTCAAACCGCTGCCTCCATCCATCAGGACTTTGGTCAGTCGAGTGCCTTCGACAACTGGGTCGACCACCAGAGCTTGCCTCCAGGGGTGGCAATGTGCGTAGGGTGATCAGACTGGTCGAATGTGATGGCAGTCTGGGACCACTTCAGATAATTGGGTGTTGCCGGAGCAACCATATTTACCTCACGGTTAATAACCTTCAGTCAACTTTTGCTCTCAACATCAGCAAAAATCATCAGGGTGGAATTGACCTGGGGGTACCCATCGTCACTATCTTCCTTGTCCTCAACTTTGTCTGACTCCTTTTCCTTATCTTTGGACTGCTTGCCCTGAAACTGCTGGATCAGAAGCTGACACTGTCGAGTGGTATGCTTTGGGTAAATGAGTTTACCCTCTTCATCTTTCTTGGTGTGGATGTGACATGGTAGATCCAAAACATCATTTCCATCTTGGTCTTTAACTTTCTTGGGGTTCCAAGATCCTTTGGGTTTTCCCTTAAATTTTCCCTGGGTTACGGCCAGGGCCTCCCCAGGAGCGGCTGGCTCGGCTTTCCGCTTCTGTTTCCGACCGGAATTTCCTCCGGTTTCCTGGGCGACTGCTTTATGCTTGCCACTCCGGAGTCGATCCTCATCTTCACCATTAGCGTATTTGGTGGCAATCTCCATCATCCGATTCAGAGACATCTCTCCGATTCGACCGAACTTCAGATTCAATTCTCTGTACTTAACGCCTTCTTTAAAGGCACAAACTGCTTGATGATCTGGTACATTTTCAACTGTGTGATGCAATGTGATCCACCTCTGGATGTAATCCCTCAAAGTTTCATTCGGTTTCTGCATGCAAGACCGCAATTCCGTAAGGCCTGCAGGTCGCTTGCATGTTCCTTCAAATGTGGTGACAAACACTCGGGAGAGATCCTCCCAAGTGTAAATGCTGCTGGGTACTAACTGATACAGCCACGCTCTGGCCAAGCCTTCTAACATGAGAGGCAAGTGCTTCATGGCTACCTCATCATTCCCACCGCCAATCTGGACAGCCACGCGGTAATCTTCGAGCCAAGTATCGGGCTTGGACTCACCGGTGAACTTACTAACTCCAGTCGCCAACCTGAAGTTGGGAGGAATTACAGCGGCTCTGATGGCTTGACTGAAACACTCCGGCCCTGAAACATATACTCTGCTACTGGTAGGCGCATCTCTGTCGTGGCCTTCTCGGTGAGCCCTGTTCTTGTCGACCAGACCTTGGACGAGGATGGATCTCGCGTCAAAGCCTGGCCCTCTAGGGTCGACTGGAATCCTTCGCCCACCACTATGAGGGCGCCTGTCATCCTGCTGGCGAGGCACATACGACCCGCTCCTCGGGGGAGGCGTGGGCACTCGACGTCGACCGTCACGATCGACTCGGTGATCATACTGCTCATGGTTCCCATACTGGTCACGCCGGTCTCCACGTCCCTCACGCCTCGGGGGCGATCTCGGGCTGTGAGCCGACTGGACCGTGTCCGCAGCAACGGATCTGCTGTGAATTCTGTTCCGCGACTGAGAAACAGCGGAATTCTGATCTCCTGCTGCCCGGAGTAACGCTCTGATCTGCAGCAAGCCTCTGCCAGCCTCCGACTGGGAAGGCTGAATCGACTCCGCTATACGGGCCGCAGCTGCTAAATTCTGAACCGGAGTCCGATATACCTGCGGGGGCGGGAAGAGCTGACGTCGACTGGATTCGGGAACCCGTTGTCGCGCCCGCTCGTCGAGTGCTCGCTGGAGGTTCTCCAGTCTAGTGCGCTCAGCCAAGTTTGCCAGGCGCGCGTCCTCCAAGGCGCGAGCTTCGGGGGTTTCTCCAACGATAGGAGTGTGCAATGCATCCATGTTCCGGCGGCGAAGTTCTTCTCTCTGCAGCGACGTGAGAGGCTCAGGAAGATACTCCTCATCAGGACGCGACGGGTCGCCTCCTCCTGCGCCTCCGTCGGTGCGGGTAAAACCGGGGGGACTGGGCGGTCCATTGACCATCAGAACCTCCGCCGTCGGATTGCTGTTGTCGCACTCGGATGCGGTCTCTTCGGAGCTAGTCGACAGGTCGAACAGGCCGTAGAGGGATCCGTCGGGCTCGATCGCCGCGACTTGAGGGATGGCCGACTGACGGGCCATCGCGTGTCTCACCCACCGCTGAAGTCTCGACCGACCGGAGCGCTTGCGCTGGCGGGAAACGGGGAGGGAGGATAGCACAGGAGCCGACCGGTAAGGGGTCGACGGTTGCCGCAGGAGAACGCCGCGGACGTACGCGCGAAAGTGCGTTGCCCCACGGACAGGGAGTGCGTCCACGTCGAGCGGAGCCTCCTGAAGCCAGGCGGAGTCGTCGGCGATGAACGTGAGCGCACCGAGACGGATCTCGCGGCCCTCCACCAAAACTCCGTCGAAAACCATGATGATTCGGGTCGGAAAAGATCGCAACTCCTCCAACAAAACGCTAAAACACCGGCCCCACGGTGGGCGCCAACTGTCGTGGTTCTAACTCTGACAGTGATGTAGGGGGGTATGTATGGAGAGGCTAGATCTTAGCTACGGAGGAGTTGTAAACACACGAGGATTACGAGTTCAGGCCCTTCTCGGAGGAAGTAACAGCCCTACGTCTCGGTGCCCGGAGGCGGTCGACTGAATTATGTGTGTATGAATAACAGGGGTGCGAACCCTTGATACTGAGGAGGGGGTGGCTTATATAGAGTTCGCCAGGCCCCTCCAGCCCTCAGTAATGCAGGGTTTAAAGTACATTAAGACTGGGGGTTACTGGTAACGCCCCTAATAAAGTGCTATGATGACCATAAAAGCTACTTAATGACCGACCGTTTGCGCGCAGGGTGACTTTAGATCTCCTGACAGTCGAGCGGTTGGATCTTGGTCGAGTGATTGCTTCGTGGTCGAGTGTCTTGAATCCATCGAGTGGGATACCTCCAAGTCGATTGAAAGGTGACTTCTTCTAGGGATGTCCTTGGGTAGGGTACTTAGGACAGGTCCATGCCCCTACCCTAGGTACATAGCTTCATCAGAAGCCAACATGGGTATCCAGATCCCGCTTTTGGTTATTGACTGGAGAGTCGTCTCGGTCATGTCTGTGTGTCTCCCGAACCCGTAGGGTCTACACACTTAAGGTTCGGTGACGCTAGGGTTGTTGAGATATTAGCATACGGTAACCCGAAAGTTGTTTGGAGTCCCGAATGAGATCCCGGACGTCACGAGGAGTTTCGGAATGGTCCGGAGGTGAACATTTATATATAGGAAGTCAAGTTTCGACCATCGGGAAGGTTTTGGGGGTAATAGGTATGTACCGGGACCACCGGAAGGGTCCCGGGGGTCCACCGGGTGGGGCCACCTATCCCGGAGGGCCCCATGGGCTGAAGTGGCAAGGGAACCAGCCCCTAGTGGGCTGGTGCGCCCCCCCCCATGGGCCTCCCCTGCGCCTAGGGTTGGAAACCCTAGGGGTGGGGGCGCCCCACTTGGCTTGGGGGGCACTCCACCCCCCTTGGTCGCCGCCCCCTTGGAGATTCAATCTCCTAGGGCCAGCGCCCCTCCCCTAGGGGTCCTATATATAGTGGGGGGAGGGAGGGAAGCCACACCCTAGCCCCTAGCGCCTCCCTCTCCCTCCCGTGACACTCCTCCCTCTCCCTGAGCTTGGCGAAGCCCTGCCGAGATCACCATTGCTTCCACCAGCACGCCGTCATGCTGCTGGATCTTCATCAACCTCTCCTTCCCCCTTGCTGGATCAAGTTGGAGGAGACGTATTCCCAATCGTACGTGTGTTGAACGCGGAGGTGCCGTCCGTTCGGCACTAGGTCATCGGTGATTTATATCACAATGAGTACGACTCCATTAACCCTGTTCTCTTGAACGCTTCCGCGCGCGATCTACAAGGGTATGTAGATGCACTCCTCTCTCCCTCGTTGCTAGATGACTCCATAGATTGATCTTGGTGATGCGTAGAAAATTTTAAAATTCTGCTACGTTCTCCAACAGTGGCATCATGAGCTAGGTCTATGCGTAGTTTCTATGCACGAGTAGAACACAAAGCAGTTATGGGCGTGGATATTGTCAATTTGCTTGCCGTTACTAGTCTTATATTGATTCGGCGGCATCGTGGGATGAACCGGCCCGGACCGACCTTACACGTACGCTTACGTGAGGCTGGTTCCACCGATTGACATGCACTAGTTGCATAAGGTGGCTAGCGGGTGTCTGTCTCTCCCACTTTAGTCGGATCGGATTCGATGAAAAGGGTCCTTATGAAGGGTAAATAGAAATTGGCATATCACGTTGTGGTTTTGGCGTAGGTAAGAAACGTTCTTGCTAGAAACCTATAGCAGCCACATAAAAACTTGCAACAACAATTAGAGGACGTCTAACTTGTTTTTGCAGCATGTGTCGTGTGATGTGATATGGCCAAAAGGATGTGATGAATGATATATGTGATGTATGAGATTCATCATGTTCTTGTAATAGGAATCACGACTTGCATGTCGATGAGTATGACAACCGGCAGGAGCCATAGGAGTTGTCTTAATTTATTTATGACCTGCGTGTCAACATAAACGTCATGTAATTACTTTACTTTATTGCTAAAGCGTTAGCCATAGTAGTAGAAGTAATAGATGACGAGACAACTTCAAGAAGACACGATGATGGAGATCATGATGATGGAGATCATGGTGTCATGCCGGTGACAACGATGATCATGAAGCCCCGAAGATGGAGATCAAAAGGAGCAAATGATATTGGCCATATCATGTCACTATTTGATTGCATGTGATGTTTATCATGTTTTGCATCTTATTTGCTTAGAACGACGGTAGCTTAAATAAGATGATCCCTCGTAATAATTTCAAGAAAGTGTTCCCCCTAACTGTGCACCGTTGCGAAGGTTCGTTGTTTTGAAGCATCACGTGATGATCGGGTGTGATAGATTCTAACGTTCGAATACAACGGGTGTAAGCCAGATTTACACACGCAATACACTTAGGTTGACTTGATGAGCCTAGCATGTACAGACATGGCCTCAGAACATGGAAGACCGAAAGGTCGAGCATGAGTCGTACAGAAGATACGATCAACATGAAGATGTTCACCGATGTTGACTAGTCCGTCTCACGTGATGATCAGACACGGCCTAGTTGACTCGGATCATGTTTCACTTAGATGACTAAAGGGATGTCTATCTGAGTGGGAGTTCATTGAATAATTTGATTAGATGAACTTAATTATCATGAACTTAGTCTAAAATCTATACACTATGTCTTGTAGATCAAATGGCCCACGCTAATGTTGCCCTCAACTTCAACGCGTTCCTAGAGAAAACCAAGCTGAAAGATGATGGCAGCAACTATACGGACTAGGTCCGGAACCTGAGGATCATCCTCATAGCTGCCAAGAAAGATTATGTCCTAGAAGCGCCGCTAGGTGACGCACCCATCCCAGAGAACCAAGACATTATGAACGCTTGGCAGTCACGTGCTGATGATTACTCCCTCGTTCAGTGCGGCATGCTTTACAGCTTAGAACCGGGGCTCCAAAAGCGTTTTGAGAGACATGGAGCATATGAGATGTTCGAAGAGCTGAAAATGGTTTTCCAAGCTCATGCCCGGGTCGAGACATATGAAGTCTTTGACAAGTTCTTCAGTTGTAAGATGGAGGAAAATAGTTCTGTCTGTGAGCACATACTCAAAATGTCTAGGTTGCATAATCGCTTGACTCAGCTGGGAGTTAATCTCCCGGATGACGCGGTCATTGACAGAATTCTTCAGTCGCTTCCACCGAGCTACAAGAGCTTTGTGATGAACTTCAATATGCAAGGGATGGAAAAGACCATTCCTGAGGTATATTCAATGCTGAAATCAGCGGAGGTGGAAATCAAAAAGGAACATCAAGTGTTGATGGTGAATAAAACCACTAAGTTCAAGAAAGGCAAGGGTAAAAAGAACTTCAAGAAGGACGGCAAGGGAGTTGCCGCGCCCGGTAAGCAAGCTGCCGGGAAGAAGTCAAAGAATGGACCCAAGCCTGAGACTGAGTGTTTTTATTGCAAGGGAAGTGGTCACTGGAAGTGGAACTGCCCCAAATACTTAGCGGACAAGAAGGCCGGCAACACTAAAGGTTTATGTGATATACATGTAATTGATGTGTACCTTACCAGTACTCGTAGTAGCTCCTGAGTATTTGATACCGGTGCGGTTGCTCACATTTGTAACTCAAAGCAGGAGCTGCGGAATAAGCGGAGACTGGCGAAGGACGAGGTGACGATGCGCGTCGGGAATGGTTCCAAGGTCGATGTGATCGCCTCGGCACGCTGCCTCTACATTTACCTACGGGATTAGTTTTAAACCTCAATAATTGTTATTTAGTGCCAGCTTTGAGCATGAACATTGTATCAGGATCTCGTTTAATTCGAGATGGCTACTCATTTAAATCCGAGAATAATGGTTGTTCTATTTATATGAGAGATATGTTTTATGGTCATGCTCCGCTGGTGACTGGTTTATTCTTAATGAATCGCGAGCGTAATGTTACACATATTCATAGTGTAAATACCAAAAGATGTAAGGTTGATAATGATAGTCCCACATACTTGTGGCACTGTTGCCTTGGTCACATAGGTGTCAAACGCATGAAGAAGCTCCATGCAGATGGACTTTTGGAGTCTCTTGATTACGAATCATTTGACACGTGCAAACCATGCCTCATGGGTAAAATGACTAAGACTCCGTTCTCAGGAACAATGGAGCGAGCAACCAACTTATTGGAAATCATACATACTGATGTGTGCGGTCCAATGAGTGTTGAGGCTCGCAGTGGCTATCGTTATGTTCTCACCCTCACTGATGACTTGAGTAGATATGGGTATGTCTACTTAATGAAACATAAGTCTGTGACCTTTGAAAAGTTCAAGGAATTTCAGAGTGAGGTTGAGAATCAACGTGACAAGAAAATCAAGTTCTTGCGATCAGATCGTGGGGGAGAATACTTGAGTCACGAATTTGGCACACACTTAAGGAAATGTGGAATAGTTTCACAACTCACGCCGCCTAGAACACCTCAGCGTAATGGTGTGTCCGAACATCGTAATCGCACTCTATTGGATATGGTGCGATCTATGATGTCTCTTACCGATTTACCGCTGTCATTTTGGGGCTATGCTTTAGAGACTGCCGCATTCACTTTAAATAGGGCTTCGTCGAAATCCGTTGAGACGACACCGTATGAATTATGGTTTGGGAAGAAACCTAAGCTGTCGTTTCTAAAAGATTGGGGATGCGATGCTTATGTCAAGAAACGTCAACCTGAAAAGCTCGAACCCAAGTTGGAAAAATGCGTCTTCATAGGATACCCTAAAGAAACTATTGGGTATACCTTCTACCTCAGATCCGAAGGCAAGATCTTTGTTGCCAAGAATGGATCCTTTCTAGAGAAAGAGTTTCTCTCGAAAGAAATAAGTGGGAGGAAATTAGAACTCGATGAAGTATTACCTATTGAACCGGTAAGTGGCGCAGCTCAAGAAAATGTTCCTGAGGTGCCTGCACCGACTAGAGAGGAAGTTAATGATGATGATCATGAAACTTCAGATCAAGTTGCTACTGAACTTCGTAGGTCCACAAGGACACGTTCCGCACCAGAGTGGTACGGCAACCCTGTCTTGGAAATCATGTTGTTAGACAACGGTGAACCTTCGAACTATGAAGAAGCGATGGCGGGCCCAGATTCCGACAAATGGCTGGAAGCCATGAAATCCGAGATAGGATCCATGTATGAAAACGAAGTATGGACTTTGACTGACTTGCCCGATGATCGGCGAGCCATAGAAAATAAATGGATCTTTAAGAAGAAGACAGACGCGGATGGTAATGTAACCATCTATAAAGCTCGGCTTGTCGCTAAGGGTTATCGACAAGTTCAAGGGGTTGATTACGATGAGACTTTCTCACCCATAGCGAAGCTAAAGTCCATCCGAATCATGTTAGAAATTGCCGCATTCTATGATTATGAGATATGGAAAATGGACGTCAAAACGGCATTCCTTAATGGTTTCCTTAAGGAAGAATTGTATATGATGCAGCCAGAAGGTTTTGTCGATCCTAAGAATGCTGACAAGGTGTGCAAGCTCCAACGCTCGATTTATGGGCTGGTGCAAGCATCTCGGAGTTGGAACATTCATTTTGATGAGATGATCAAAGTGTTTGGGTTTACGCGGACTTATGGAGAAGCATGCATTTACAAGAAAGTGAGTGGGAGCTCTGTAGCATTTCTCATATTGTATGTGGATGACATACTGTTGATGGGAAATGATATAGAATTCTTGGAAAGCATAAAAGCCTACTTGAACAAGTGTTTTTCAATGAAGGATCTTGGAGAAGTTGCTTATATATTAGGCATCAAGATCTATAGAGATAGATCGAGACGCCTCATTGGTCTTTCACAGAGTACGTACCTTGACAAGATATTGAAGAAGTTCAAAATGGATCAGTCAAAGAAGGGGTTCTTGCCTGTATTGCAAGGTACGAGATTGAGCACGGTTCAATTCCCGACCATGGCAGAAGATAGAGAAAAGATGAGTGTCGTCCCCTATGCCTCGGCCATAGGGTCTATCATGTATGCTATGCTATGTACCAGACCTGATGTAAACCTTGCCGTAAGTTTGGTAGGAAGGTACCAAAGTAATCCCGGGATGGAACACTGGACAGCGGTCAAGAATATCCTGAAGTACCTGAAGAGGACTAAGGATATGTTTCTCGTTTATGGAGGTGACGAAGAGCTCGTCGTAAAGGGTTACGTCGATGCTAGTTTCGACACAGATCTGGATGACTCTAAGTCACAAACCGGATACGTGTATATTTTGAATGGTGGGGCAGTAAGCCGGTGCAGTTGCAAGCAAAGCATTGTGGCGGGATCTACATGTGAAGCGGAGTACATGGCAGCCTCAGAGGCAGCACAAGAGGAAACCTGGGTGAAGGAGTTCATTACCGACCTAGGAGTCATACCCAATGCGTCGGGCCCGATGACTCTCTTCTGTGACAACACTGTGTTATCCGGAAATCGTAATACATGTGTGAATACATAGACCACAACACGTCCCTAGTGAGCCTCTAGTTGACTAGCTTGTTGATCAAAAGATAGTCATGGTTTCCTGACTATGGACATTGGATGTCATTGATAACGGGATCACATCATTAGGAGAATGATGTGATGGACAAGACCCAATCCTAAGCATAGCTCAAAGATCGTGTAGTTCGTTTGCTATAGCTTTTCCGAATGTCAAGTATCATTTCCTTAGACCATGAGATTGTGCAACTCCCAGATACCGTAGGAGTGCTTTGGGTGTGCCAAACGTCACAAAGTAACTGGGTGACTATAAAGGTACACTACAGGTATCTCCGAAAGTGTCTGTTGGGTTGGCACGAATCGAGACTGGGATTTGTCACTCCGTATGACGGAGAGGTATCTCTGGGCCCACTCGGTAATGCATCATCATAATGAGCTCAATGTGACCAAGTGGTTGATCATGGGATCATGCATTACGGTATGAGTAAAGTGACTTGCCGGTAACGAGATTGAACGAGGTATTGGGATACCGACGATCGAGTCTCGGGCAAGTAACGTACCGATTGACAAAGGGAATTGTATACGGGATTGATTGAATCCTCGACATCGTGGTTCATCCGATGAGATCATCGAGGAGCATGTGGGAGCCAACATGGGTATCCAGATCCGTTATTGACCGGAGAGTCATCTTGGTCATGTCTGCGTGTCTCCCGAACCCGTAGGGTCTACACACTTAAGGTTCGGTGACGCTAGGGTTGTTGAGATATGCATATGGTAACATGAAAGTTGTTCGGAGTCCCGGATGAGATCCCGGACGTCACGAGGAGTTTCGGAATGGTCCGGAGGTGAATATTTATATATAGGAAGTCAAGTTTCGGCCATCTGGAAGGTTTCGGGGGTAATCGGTATTGTACCGGGACCACCGGAAGGGTCCCGGGGGTCCACCGGGTGGGGCCACCTATCCCGGAGGGCCCCATGGGCTGAAGTGGCAGGGGAACCAGCCCCTAGTGGGCTGGTGCGCCCCCCCCCCCATGGGCCTCCCCTGCGCCTAGGGTTGGAAACCCTAGGGGTGGGGGCGCCCCACTTGGCTTGGGGGGCACTCCACCCCCTTGGCCGCCGCCCCCCTTGGAGATTCAATCTCCTAGGGCCGGCGCCCCCCCCCTAGGGGTCCTATATATAGTGGGGGAGGGAGGGCAGCCACACCCTAGACCCTGGCGCCTCCCTCTCCCTCCCGTCACACTCCTCCCTCTCCCTGAGCTTGGCGAAGCCCTGCCGAGATCACCCTTGCTTCCACCACCACGCCGTCGTGCTGCTGGATCTTCATCAACCTCTCCTTCCCCCTTGCTGGATCAAGTTGGAGGAGACGTCTTCCCAACCGTACGTGTGTTGAACGCGGAGGTGTCATCGATGATTTGGATCACGACGAGTACGACTCCATCAACCCCGTTCTCTTGAACGCTTCTGCGCGCGATCTACAAGGGTATGTAGATGCACTCCTCTCTCCCTCGTTGCTATATGACTCCATAGATTGATCTTGGTGATGCGTAGAAAATTTTAAAATTCTACTACGTTCTCCAACAACACCTTCTATCACAAATCCAAGGCAAGACATTCGTTGCTGAGAATGGATCCTTTCTAGAGAAGGAGTTTCTCTCGAAAGAAGTGAGTGGGAGGAAAGTAGAACTTGATGAGGTAACTATACCTTCTCCCTTATTGGAAAGTAGATCATCACAGAAATCTATTTCTGTGACTCCTACACCAATTAGTGAGGAAGCTAATGATGATGATCATGTAACTTCAGATCAAGTTACTACCGAACCTCGTAGGTCAAACAGAGTGAGATCCGCACCAGAGTGGTACGGTAATCCTGTTCTGGAGGTCATGTTAATTGACCATGACGAACCTACGAACTATGAGGAAGCGATGATGAGCCCAGATTCCGCGAAATGGCTTGAGGCCATGAAATCTGAGATTGGATCCATGTATGAGAACAAAGTGTGGACTTTGATTGACTTGACCAATGATCGGTGAGTCATTAAGAATAAATGGATCTTCAAGAGGAAGACGAGCGCTGATAGTAGTGTTAGTATCTACAAAGCTCGAATTGTCGCAAAGTGTTTTCGACAAGTTCAAGGTGTTGACTACAATGAGATTTTCTCACTCGTATCGTTACTTAAAAGTATGTCCGAATCATGTTAGCAGTTGCCGCATTTTATGAAATCTGGCAAATGGATGTCAAAAATGTATTCCTTCATGAATTTCTTAAAAAGAAGAGTTGTATATGATGCAACTAGAAGGTTTTGTCGACCCTAAAGGTGCTAACAAAGTGAGCAAGCTCCAGCGATTCATCTATGGACTGGTGCAAGCATCTCGGAGTTGGAATATATGCTTTTATAAAGTGATCAAAGTATATGGTTTTATACAGACTTGCAGTGAAGCCTGTATTTACAAGAAAGTGAGTGGGAGCACTACAACATTTCTGATAAATATATGTGAATGACATATTGCTGATCGGAAAGAATGTAGAATTTTCTGGAAAGCATAAAGGAGTATTTGAAAGGAGTTTTTCAAAGAAAGACCTCGATGAAGCTGCTTACACATTGAGCATCAAGATCTATAGAGATAGATCAAGACGCTTGATAAGTTATTTCAATGAGTACATACCTTGACAAGATTTTGATGTAGTTCAAAATGGAACAGTCAAAGAAGGGGTTCTTGCCTGTGTTGCAAGGTGTGAAGTTGAGTAAAGACTCAAAACCCGACCACAACAGAAAATAGAAAGAGAATGATAAGTCATTCCCTATGCCTCAGTCATAGGTTCTATAAAGTATGCTATGTTGTTTACCAGTCCTATTGTACACCTTAGCATCTTTCTGGCAAGGGAGTACAATAGTGATCTAGGAGTAGATCACTGGACAGCGATCAAAATTATCCTTAGAAGACTAAGGAAATACTTCTCGGTTATGGAGGTGATAAAAGAGTTCATCGTAAAGAGTTACGTTGATGCAAGTTTTTTACATCGGTCTAGATGACTCTAAGTCTCAATCTGGATACATATTGAAAGTGGGAGCAATTAGCTAGAGTAGCTCCGTGCAGAGCATTGTAGACATAGAAATTTGTGAAATACATACGGATCTGAATGTTGCAGACCCATAGACTAAACTTCTCTCACAAGCAAAACATGATCACTCTTTGGGTGTTAATTACATAGCGATGTGAACTAGATTATAGACTCTAGTAAACCCTTTGGGTATTAGTCACATGGAGATGTGAACTAATCACATAAAGATGTGAACTAGATTATTGACTCTAGTGCAAGTGGGAGACTGGAGGAAATATGCCCTAGAGGCAATAATAAAGTTATTATTTATTTCCTTATATCATGATAAATGTTTATTATTCATGCTAGAATTGTATTAACCGGAAACATGATACATGTGTGAATACATAGACAAACAGAGTGTCACTAGTATGCCTGTACTTGACTAGCTCGTTGATCAAAGATGGTTATGTTTCCTAGCCATAGACAAAGAGTTGTCATTTGATTAACAGGATCACAGCATTAGGAGAATGATGTGATTGACTTGACCCATTCCGTTAGCTTAGCACTTGATCGTTTAGTTTGTTGCTATTGCTTTCTTCATGACTTATACATGTTCCTATGACTATGAGATTATGCAACTCCCATTTACCGGAGGAACACTTTGTGTGCTACCAAACGTCACAACATAACTGGGTGATTATAAAGGTGCCCTACAGGTGTCTCTGAAGGTACTTGTTGGGTTGGTGTATTTCGAGATTAGGATTTGTCACTCCGATTGTCGGAGAGGTATCTCTAGGCCCACTCGGTAATACACATCACTTAGGCCTTGCAAGCATTGCAACTAATGAGTTAGTTACGGGATGATGTATTACGGAACGAGTAAAGAGACTTGCCGGTAACGAGATTGAACTAGGTATTGAGATACCAACGATCGAATTTTGGGCAAGTAACATACCGATGACAAAGGGAACAACGTATGTTGTTATGCGGTTTGACCGATGAATATCTTCGTAGAATATGTAGGAACCAATATGGGCATCCAGGTTCCGCTATTGATTATTGACCGGAGACGTGTCTCGGTCATGTCTACATAGTTCTCGAACCTGTAGGGTCCACACGCTTAAAGTTCGACGACGGTTATATTATGAGTTTATGTGTTTTGATGTACCGAAGGTAGTTCGAAGTCCCGAATGAGATCGGGGACATGATGAGGAGTCTCGAAATGGTCGAGACGTAAAGATCGATATATTGGACGACTATATTCGGACATCGGAAAGGTCTCGAGTGGTTCGGGTATTTTTCGGAGTACCGGGGAGTTACGGGAATACGGGGGAAGAAGTATATGGGCCTTATTGGGCTTTAGGGGAGAGAGAGAGGCAGGCCGCGTGCCCCCCAATGACTAGTCCGGATTGGACTAGGGGGAGGGGCGGCGCCCCCTGCTTCCTTCTCTTCCCTCTTCCCCTTCCTTGTCTCATACTCCTACTACTTGGAAGGGGAGGAATCCTACTCCCGGTGGGAGTAGGACTCCTCCGGGGCGCGCCATAGGGGCCGGCCCTCTCCCCCTCCTCCACTCCTTTGTATACGTGGCCAGGGGGCACCCCATAGACACAACAATTTATCTCTTGGATCTTTTAGCCGTCTGCGGTGCCCCTCTTCATCATAGTCCACCTCGATAATATCGTAGCGGTGCTTAGGCGAAGCCCTATGACGGTAGAACATCAACATAGTCACCACTAGGGATGAAAATGGAGTGGAAACTTTCCGTTTTTCCGGAGGAAAAATGGAAACGGAGAGGAAATATGAAAACGGAAACGGAAATTTACAAAACGGAAGTGGAAATGGAATTTTTTATGCGGAAGAGGAAACAAAAACGGAACGGTGTTTTCCGGTGGAACATGCATGGAAATGGAACTTTCCGTTTCCGTGAATATGGAATTTCTGTTTTTACTATAGACCTATAGCTGCTTTGTAGCCCAACCACCCAAGAGAACACAATGACACAATTAGTAGAATGGATCTAAGGCCGAACTTCTACTACCACACATGTACTCAGCTTGACCCTATACGCAATTGTCCGGTAATACTACAATACTACGCTAAGTTGCTAACATAATGATATTATTTTGTAGCCATGTTAACAACTCATTGAATTTGTTTGTTTTTGTGTGTATTTCTGTATGATTCAAGGGGTTTTTAAGTTCCGATCAATGCCTATTTCTGTTTCCGTATCCACTTTGTATTCGCTCTGTGTCCGTTTCCGGTAGTATCTATTTCCGTATTCATTTCCGGGGTTTCTGTATTCGTTTCTGCTTCTGCAAAAAAATGTGAAAACAAATATGGTAGCACTCAGTTCCGTCCGTTTCCGCTCTGTTTTCATCCCTAGTCACCACGCCGTCATGCTGATGGAACTCTCCCTCAAAGCTTGGCTGGATCGGAGTTCGAGGGACGTCATCGAGCTGAACGTGTGCTGAACTCGAAGGTGCCGTGCGTTCGGTAATTGGATCGGTCGGATCGTGAAGACGTACGACTACATCAACCGCTTTGTGCTAACGCTTCCGCTTTCGGTCTACGAGGGTACGTGGACACACTCTCCCCTCTCGTTGCTATACATCACCATGATCTTGCATGTGTGTAGGAATATTTTTGAAATTACTATGTTCCCCAACATTACCTACGCATCAAAAATCACAACGCGGTATAGTGATTGCTTTTTGATCTTCAGAAAGAACCCTGTTCATTGAAGCCGATTCAACTAAAGTTGGAGAAACTGACACCCACTAGCCACCTGTGTGCGAAGCACGTCGGTAGAACCAGTCTCGCGTAAGCGTACGCGTAATATCAGTCTGAGGCGCTTCGTCCAACAATACCGCTGAATCAAGAATCAACTAGTGACGGTAAGCAATATGTATATACCCACGCCCACAACTCCTTTGTGTTCTACTCATGCATATAACATCTACGCATAGACCTGGCTCGGATGCCACTGTTGGGGAACACAGTAATTTCAAAAAAAATCCTACGCACACGCAAGATCTATCTAGGTGATGCATAGCAACGAGAGGGGAAGAGTGTTGTCCACGTACCCTCGTAGACCGTAAGCGGAAGCGTTATGACAACCCGGTTGATGTAGTCGAACGTCTTCATGATCCGACCGATCCTAGCACCGAAGGTACGACACCTCCACGATCTGCACACGTTCATCTCGGTGACATCCCACGAACTCTAGATCCAGCTGAGTGTCGAGGGAGAGTTTTGTCAGCACGGCGGCGTGATGACGGTGATGCTGAAGCTACCGGAACAGGGCTTCACCTAAGCACCTCTACGATATGATCGAGGTGGATTATGGTGGAGGGGGGCACCGCACACGGTTAAGACAATGATCAACTTGTGTGTCTATGGGGTGCCCCCTCCCCCGTACATAAAGGAGTGGAGGAGGGGGGGAGGGCCGGCCCTCTATGGCGCGCCCTAGGGGAGTCCTACTCCCACCGGGAGTAGGATTCCCCCCTTCCAAATAGTAGGAGTAGGAGAGAAGGAAGGGGAGGAGAGAGGGAAGGAAGGGGGGCACCCAATTCGGATTGGGCTAGGGGGCGCGCCTCCCACCTTTTCCCTTCCTCTCCTCTATTCCACTAAGGCCCAATAAGGCCCATATACTCCCCGGTGGGTTTCGGTAACCTCCCAGTACTCCGGAAAATGCCCGAACTCATCCGGAACCATTCTGATGTCCAAACATAGGCTTCCAATATATCGATCTTTATGTCTCGACCATTTCGAGACTCCTCGTCCTGTCCGTGATCATATCTGGGACTCTGAACTACCTTCCGTACATCAAAGCACATAAACTCAAAATAGCGATCGTCACCGAACGTTAAGCGTGCGGACCCTATGGGTTCGAGAACTATGTAGACATGACCGAGACTCATCTCCGGTTAATAACCAATAGCAGAACCTAGATGCTCATATTGGTTCCTACATATTCTACGAAGATCTTTATCGGTCAAACCGCACAACAACATACGTTGTTCCCTTTGTCATCGGTATGTTACTTACTCGAGATTCGATCGTCGGTATCTCAATACCTAGTTCAATATCTTTACCGGCAAGTCTCTTTACTCGTTCCGTAATGCATCATCCCGCAACTAACTCATTAGTCACATTTCTTGCAAGGCTTGTAGTGATGTGCATTACCGAGAGAGCCCAGAGATACCTCTCTGATACTCGGAGTGACAAATCATAATCTCAATCTATGCCAACTCAACAAACACCATCGGAGATACCTGTAGAGCATCTTTATAGTCACCCAGTTACGTTGTGACATTTGATAGCACACTAAGTGTTCCTCTGGTATTCGGAAGTTGCATGATCTCATAGTCATAGGAACATGTATAAGTTATGGAGAAAGGAATAGCAACAAACTAAACGATCATCATGCTAAGCTAACGGATGGGTCTAGTCAATCACATCATTCTCTAATGTGATCTTGTTAATCAAATGACAATTC
This sequence comes from Triticum urartu, assembly GCF_056163025.1. Lineage (NCBI taxonomy): Eukaryota > Viridiplantae > Streptophyta > Magnoliopsida > Poales > Poaceae > Triticum > Triticum urartu. Next base: position 223,768,097 of record NC_141879.1, on the reverse strand, counting down.
ATGTCTATGGTCAGGAAACATAACCATCATTGATTCAACGAGCTACTCAAGTAGAGGCATACTATTGACACTCTGTTTGTCTATGTATTCACACATGTACTAAGTTTCCGGTTAATACAATTCTAGCATAAATAATAAACATTTATCATGATATAAGGAAATATAAATAACAACTTTATTATTGCCTCTAGGGCATATTTCCTTCACTACTTTCCAATCTCGAGAGAAGGTACAATTACCTCATCAATTTCTACTTTTCTCCCACTCACTTCTTTTGAGAGAAACTCCTTCTCTAGAAAGGATCCATTCTTAGCAACGAATATGTTGCTTTAGGATCTGTGATAGAAGGTGTACCCAATAGTCTCCTTTGGGTATCCTATGAAGACGCATTTCTCTTATTTGGGTTTGAGCTTATCATGTTGAAGCTTTTTCACATAAGCGTCGCAGCCCCAAACTTTAAGAAACAACAGCTTAGGTTTGTTGCCAAACCACGGTTCATACAGTGTCATCTCAATGGATTTATATGGTGCCCTATTTAACGTGAATGCAACTGTCTCTAATGCATAACCCCAAAATGATAGTGGTAAATCGGTAAGAGACATCATAGATCGCACCAAATCTAATAAAGTGCGGTTACGACCTTCGGACACACCATTACGCTGTGGTGTTCTAGGTGGTGTGAGTTGCGGAACTATTACGCATTGTTTCAAATGAATACCAAACTCATAACTCAAATATTCACCTCCACGATCAGATCATAGAAATTTAATTTTCTTGTTACGATGATTTTCCACTTCACTCTGAAATTATTTGAACTTTTCAAATGTTTCATACTTATGTTTCATCAAGTAGATATACCCATATCTGCTCAAATCATCTGTGAGGGTCAGAAAATAACGATACCCGCCACGACCATCAACACTCATCGGACCGCATACATCAGTATGTATTATTTCCAATAAGTCTGTTGCTCATTCCATTGTTCCGGAGAACGGAGTTTTAGTCATCTTGCCCATGAGGCATGGTTCGCAAGCAACAAGTGATTCATAATCAATTATTCCAAAAGCCCATCAACATGGAGTTTCTTCATGCGCTTTACACCAATATGACCTAAACGGCAGTGCCACAAATAAGTTGCACTATCATTGTTAAACTTATAGGTTTTATTCATGTAAACAGAATAACAATTATTCTTTGACTTGAATGAATAATCGTATTGCAATAAACATGATCTAATCATATTATGCTCAATGCAAACACCAAATAACATTTATTTTAGGTTCAACACTAATCCTGAAGGTAAAGGGAGTGTGCGATGGTGATCTTATCAACCTTGGAATCACTTCCAACTCACATCATCACCTTGCCCTTAACTAGTCTCTGTTTATTTTGCAACTCCCGTTTCGAGTTACTACTCTTAGCAACTGAACCAGTATCAAATATTGAGGGGTTGCTATAAACAATAGTAAAGTACACATCAATAACATGTATATCAAATATACTTTTGTTCACTTTGCCATCCTTCTTATCCGCCAAGTATCTAGGGCAGTTCCTCTTCTAATGACCATTTCCTTTGCAGTAGAAGCACTTAGTTCCAGGCTTGGGTCTAGCTTTGAGCTTCTTCATGGGAGCAACAACTTGCTTGCTATTCTTCTTTGAAGTTCCTCTTTCTTTCCCTTTGCCCTTTTCTTGAAACTAGTGGTCTTGTTAACCATCAACACTTGATGCTATTTCTTAATTTCTACCTTCGCCGACTTCAGCATCGCGAAGAGCTTGGGAATTACTTACGTCATCCCTTGCATATTATAGTTCATCACTAAGTTCTACTCCCTCCATTCCAAAATAAATGACTCAACTTTGTACTAACTTTAGTACAAAATTGGATCATCTATTTTGGAATGGAGGGAGTAGTAACTTGGTGATAGTGACTAGAGAACTTTGTCAATTACTATCTTATCTGGAAGATTAACTCCCACTTGATTCAAGCAATTGTAGTACCCAGACAATCTGAGCACATACTCACTAGTTGAGCTATTCTCCCCTCCATCTTGTAGGCAAAGTACTATCAGAGGTCTCATACCTCTCGACACAGGCATGAGTATGAAATGCCAATTTCAACTCTTAGAACATCTTATATGCTCTGTGGCGTTCAAAACGTTTTTTTGAAGTCCCGGTTCTAAGCCGTAAAGCATGGTGCACTAAACTATTAAGTAGTCATCATACTAAGCTTTGTCAAACGTTCATAACGTGTGCATATGCTCCTATAATAGGTCTGTCACCTAGCGGTGCATCAAGGACATAATTCTTTTGTACATCAATGAGGATAATCCTCAGATCACGGACCTTGGGTCAACTCCTTCACCCGTGATAACAACATACGAATCCTCCTGCCTGAAAGTCCAATACTCAACCTTGCCCCACTCGGTGACTGACAACTCCCTAACATTAGGAAGAACTGGAACTGTCTCATCACTAGGACTCTCCTCGTCCACATCATCATCCTCATAGGCACCCTCTAGATCTTCATCGTGCTCATAGTGGGCATCCTCTTGCGAGTCATACTCCTCTTCACTCGTGATGTCGGAATTTTTGATCACATGCCTATTCATAGCAGCACGAGAACACGACCACCTACCTGAGGAAATATCCTCTAACGGCAGATGACAAACAACTATGAATTGATCATCACCAGCCTTGGACCTCTTGCGACGAGCATCCCCATGTTTGCCAGTGGAGTCTGCGAGAGAAACAACATAGATAGAAAACATAAGGGAAAGTGTTTAAGTGCATGGCATGGAGTAGTCTGGCTAAGCATAGGGCAGAACCCCTCTGTATATATCATGTGGGCACAAGGTCTTGGACACTACACACGGTACAAGGCCCGGACGCATGAGGATCCCGTGGGCACGGTACAGGGACTATGCACACTTTGTAACCTAACATGGATATCTTTCAAGATGTATCTAAGGGAGAGAGCATGATGTGATTACATCAGAAGGGGTTCTATTCAATTCAGTGTAGTTCTACCGAAGAAGCAAATTAATGATCCAAATACTGACACGAGTGTCTCATCCTTCAGATGATAATTTTCATTCAAAGAACCTTTTTCTACTGGGGTGGTACTTTAACAGGTTGTCGTAGCTCTTCTGGACTGTAATTAATCCTTCCAACCTATAGTGCATTTTCTATGATTTAAGTTTTTTGGTTAAGGAGTTATGCACTATTTAAATGAAGTAAATGATGATAAGCATTGAAAGGGTTGTCGTGGGCTATTATGGGCCAAATTATGTTCTTTAGGCAATTTTTATTTTTGGTGCATCTGATTTATTTGGGGTCAATGATGCAGAAGGATGGTGATATCAGTGAAGATGTGAGCCATCGAATCGCAACTAGATGGATGAAGTGGCGCCAAGCTTTTGGCGTTCTTTATGACAAGAGAGTGACACAAAAGCTAAAAGGTTGGTTCTATAGGACGGCGATTTGACCCGCAATGGTGTATGGTGTTGGCCAACTAAAAGATAACATGTTCAATGGTTGGGTGTAGTGGAGATGCGCATGTTGAGACGGGTAATAGCGCAGACTCATTCAAAATTTGGACGATCAGATAGGAAAACAAACTTTCCTAGTAGTGACTGTCAGTCGAATGTACCCAGTTGTCTAGTAAACCTCTTAGAAATCAAAATACCCTAGGTATTGGATTCAAAATACTCAGAGGTACGTGCTGGAAGGAAGTAGCTCGTTTCTATGTGAAGGGAGTAAATTTCTCAAAAGTATCGGGGAGATCAACCTCAGAAGTACTCGGAGGTACCAGAGCAAACGAAGATGCTCTTGGCAAGATAAAAGCTCAGTGGTACCGAAGGAGAAGTCTCGGTGGTTTAAAAAAACACTAAGAGAACAATATCCGCACAATAGAAACACCCAATCCTTACATGATCGGTAGTACCACGTAGGTAATACTCTAGAGTATCAGGAAGCATGGAAACTTGAATAATTGAGTGGAGGGAGTGAAAAACTTAGAGATTTGATTGTGGATCTTGAGATAGAGTTCATCGCTGTTTTGCATGTGCCCCACTTGATGGTACAGTTGTCCTTAAATTCAATGTATCTTGGCTCCACCACAAGCCCATAACTTATGAACTATTGGGTTCATCCAAAGAATAACGTGGAACAAATTAAGTGATAAATCTTTAGTCCACTTAATTACCTTGTCATCAATCACCGCAACTCAACGGGTCCTCAGAGGCAATATCATCTCGGACAAAACGTCTCTTACAAGTCGGCACCGAGGCGAGCTGGATATGGTCTGGCACCAAATTTGCTATGGCTTTGGCCCTAAGACGATGATTCTTCCAGAAGAGTGTGGTGTTTTCATCTCCCACCAACATCTTGGCAGAGGATTTGAACACACTCCGCTCATCCTAGAGAATTGCATGTCGAGCCCTCGGCCCGCATCCTCCAAAGCTAGATAATCCCATGGCTAGTTGAGGTATTGGCAATGTCAATGATGCCTAGACTGTCGAGCTTTAAGGAATGATACTTGACACACATTAACCTAGTTCACATGACACTCGTTGCCATGAACATATGCCCCTCTAGGCTCTAGCCGAGAGGAACCCACAGAGGATCTTATCCACTTGCTTTCATGCTCTCCACTAAAGACCGAGGACCAAGAGTTGATGGAGCTGAATGGTGGTCCGGACCATTCTAACCCGGGTTAGCATGCAGCCTTGGATATCAAGAGGCCTTCCAAGTCGGGACCCGGTCGACAATCCGGTCAATCCTCATAAGCAAAATCAAATAACAAAAGGCAGGAAAAAATATAAATTTGAAAATTTATGTAGATGACCAAGGCTAAAATCAAAAGCCTTGCAAATACAAAGACAAGGACAAATGCAATATACTACGTATATGAAACGTTATTTGCTCTAATAAAGTGCACCGGTTCACGCTAGTGCGGTTGGTTGCGCAGAATCTTGAGAAGCGAGGTCACGGGTTAACACTTGTGGAGCAAACCCTCGCCTCGTCGTGCACCTTTCCTGGACGGCAAAAGTAGCCTTGCTCGGGCGCACAGTGCGAGTCTTCAGAGCAAACACACAACCCTTCCACGCCGCAGCCCTCCTTGACGATGTTGGGGCTCCCATTGATGCCGAGCACCTGGTCGCTCCACTCGCTGGAGAAGAGCCCGTCGGGGTCGTACCTGTCCTTCACCCTGAGGAATTCATCAGCTTTCGGGTATTTCGCGATGGCGCCGTCGAAGGCGAAGTTGCGGTTCTTCCCCCAGTGCGGGAGGCCGCCGTACTTGTGCAGCGCCATCTGCTCGATCTCGTCCACCACGTCGGCGTGCGCGCGCGGCATGCCGTCGGTGCGGCTCCGGTAGGAGACTATGTCGAAGTCGACGGAGTCCTCGGGCTTGCCCAGGTAGGCGGAGGACGCCTTGACGTAGCGGATGAGCACGCCGAACCTGGTGTCGATGCCGGCGCAGAACGTGTCCGGGCTGAGGTCCCGGAGCCGCTGCATCTCCGCCACGAACGCCGGCGCCTTGGAGAGCGCGATGCTGAAGTCGGTGTTCTGGGAGAAGGAGCCCCGGACGCGCGGGTCCCAGGGGCAGCTGGTGTTGAGGCCGTCCTCCGGGCTGTTGATGCACGCGCCGGACGCCTGGATGCGGTGCTGGTACCCCACCACCGGGTACCCGGTGAAGTTGAGGCCGTCGTTCTTGAAGCCGTAGGCCTGCCGCTCCAGCGAGTCCGCCTGCAGCCGCCCCGCGGCGCACAGAGCGGTGTCGTTGGTGCTGCCCTCCTGCAGCCGCTCCTCGGCGGCTCTGCCATTGACGAGCAGCCGCGTGGGAATGGAGCGGCCAAGGAGCGAGTCCCAGAGGCCGTCGCCCGGCGACGAGACGTCGACGCGGTCGTCCTCGCGGTAGAGGACCTTGCGCTGCTGCGGCAGCCACGCCATGTCGCCGAACTCGTGGAGGCGGCCCCAGGCGGCCACCTGGTCCGCGAAGTCCGAGTCGTCGCGCGTCACGAACGTCAACGACCGCTTGAACAGCGGCTGCAGGGCCAGGGTGACCTGAGAAACCACGCCGAGAACCCCGAGACTGACCTTCGCCGCGTCCAGGTCCGGGTGATCGGCGCCGAGCTCCCTCACCACGGCGTACCCCTTGCTGGCCGGCGCCGGCGTCACGATCCTCAGCCCGACCACGTACTCGTGCACGGCGCTGCCCTTGCCCCACAGCGAGCTCCCGTGCGCGCCCGTCGACAGCAGGCCCCCGATCGTCAGGCCGTACCAGTACGGCGAGTTCGGGAGCGACAGCCCCGCGGCGCCGGCCGCCTCGACCAGGTCACGGAGGACCATGCCGCTCTCCACCGTCATGAGCCCCTTCTTCGCGTCGATGCGCACCGTCCGGTTGAGCCGCTCCGTGCTTATGATGGCGCCGTCGAGGCCGCCGGGGCACATCAGCTTGGGGATGCTGTGCGAGTACCTCGTGGCCACCTTCATCTTGCGCTTCGCGGACACCGCGGCCGCCACGGCCCCGACGAGCTCCTGCTCGGTGCGCGGGTAGGTGACGCTGCGCGCGCGGCAGACGACGCGGTCCGGAAAGGAACCGACCGAGTTGGTGACCGTGCAGTTGGACGTGCCGTCCGTGCAGACCACCGGCTCCGGAGGAGGGCTGCCGCCGGCGAGGTGGAGCAGGATGGCTACAAGGAGAAACGAGAGCATGCTTCCCATCGATCTTCCTTGTCCTCGCGACATCGTGTATGATTCTTAGTTTCTTACCTACTACTGCTTTGCTTGTAGCCATTGGACATGGCAGGGCCTTAAATAGGTTGAGCACCATGCTGTCACACACCCGTGTGATTTTGTGTGTTAAAAAATCCCTGCATAACTTGAATTGGTCGTAGCCATTTTCATCTTGCGTGAGCGAGAAAATGACACTGTTTTTAAAAGATATACACATCCATTCTCATTATAAAAGTTCAGCGGAGTAACAAAGCAGCCTCACTCTAACAAAAAACAGTTTTGCTAAGTCTCAATGGGACTGAGACTTTGTTATGTCTTTGTCGATACTCTATTTCTTTGATCTTGCATGGAGATTTATACAAAAAGTTTCTTTTCAGTGTTTTCTTTTCTTTCTTATATACCATATCATTTAACTAAGACTTGGTTAAATCTAAATCGACTAAGACCTAGCCACACGCAAGAAAAAAGAAAATCAAGGTCTTTGGATCATTGAACGAACACTACCACTACCTGGACGAGCTACAGACGCGTTGTTGCCGTCGCTCCCATATGGGAGCCGTACTGATCTTGTCGATGATAGTATGTAAGTATGCATGTGCATATAAGAATCAACGCCATGGAGTTGTAGATGTCGCAGTTACTTAAACCCTTGAATCGATCTGAATTGACTGAGAAACCCTAACCTCACAGTTCCAAGGAGACAGCAGGATTTGACGAGAATCAAAGCTCTAAAGGCCAGCTGAAAGATGAAGTGTCACCTTTGCAAGGACTAAAGAAAATTTAACCTAAACTACTAACCGGAGACGAGGCATCGGAATTTACCTCCCTGCTACCAGCCATGGGAGCGACAGACAGAGCGATGATGAATCCACGAGTTGATTGGTGAAACTTCTTCTTTTTTTGCGAGGGGATCGGTGGAACTTAAGAGGGGAGAAAACTTTGCCCTAGCTGCATACGTGTGAGGGGAAGGAAAAGATATCAGGGCATGTTGACATGGTAAACTAGGTAGCGAGACATCAGTGGCATTAGTGTTGCATGCTCACGGGAGCAGTTCAAGCAAATATAAGCTAGAGTATATTACACCTAATTAAGAAATGATACTAGTATGGTAGGTACTTTGGCTTGCATAACAGCATTAACCCTGATGAGGCGTCCGCCTATTAGAAAACACAGCACGTAGACGTCTCTTGTCTCGAGTCTGAACTTCTATCTGGAGGATATTCACTGGGGCTGCGCACTACGCATGCTTCTGCCGTTAAAAAGGTCTTCAACAACTTCATCTGCCTCGGTGGTTGCAAGTCAACCCCTTCGATGTCAAAGCGGGCGGAAAAAAAATTAGTCAACTTCGTGTTAGCATCATTGTGCGGTCTTTTTAATTAATCTGCGTCTATTCATAAGTTGTGTATATGATGAAGTGTCTTCGAATCTTCTCAACCCAATCATTCTTATTCCAAGGCGCTTTCCATCCATCTATACAAACTAAAAATTGCACCAGCGTTAGGTATGCCGCAGGCGGAGGACGCGTCCGCGTTGATCAATTTTGCATTGGCATGGATATTAAAGTTGTAGTGATTAGCTTAGTTTCGGCTTAGCGGACCGCACCGCATGTTCGTGAAGTTTTTCTTTAACACGGTACATACGCAAGCGTTTATATATACGCGCATACACTCAACCCTATGAATACACACGCACGCCCTATTCTTATGAGCACCTTTGAGAGACTGAGTCGGGGCGCGTCCGCCGTCTTCGTTGTCCTCTCCGCCTCCTACCGACCAGTCCAGATACACTATTATTGTGGTTGTATTCATGTATCGCATGATGAGTTGTTTGCTAGTGACACGGGCATTTTTGATCCACAAAATGGGTACGAGTTATTGGAGATGCCCCAGAGCTGCGACGGTTCAAGTGCTTGACAGTGTGCATGTTTTCTTTAGGAAGAAGTGTCTGCGGTTGACCGTTTCAAGCAAAAAATGAGGTAGCCTAGTAGGAGTAGTACAACCGATGGCTTGGGCACTAGGCGACACGTCTTGAAAAAGATGCTCGCAGCTTCGGTTGAACTGTCGCCCTACGCGCCGCGCCGCGCCGGCGGCCGGCCATGTTTGTTGTATGCAGGAAGGATGAAGGACACGCCAGTTGGGACTTGACAGGCTCCTTTGATCCTTTCCATCAGGCTATACATGCACCCTGCCAGTACGCTACCCAGCGGATGATCACATATGCCATCCTGCCAGTACGCCACACAGAGGATAATCACATATGCCACCGCCGGTGATGTCGCGTTGAGGGAAAAAAAGGTATCATTATATTCATCGTCAAACAAGGTTGTAAGTTTTTTATTATAACGGGAGGTTAACAACCGTAAGAGACTCCCCGAAACCGTGGTGTGATCCTGGCGTGGCAGAGTTGGCTCGGGTCGAGATCTCCCGGATCTGGCGGCCTGGCCACAACGAGTGGCGCGGGGTGACGGCGGCGACCCGGTGTGGTTGCTGCATGGGACATGGGTCGGGGTGGCAGTCTCTTGCTGCATGCAGTGCGAACCCCCGCGATGTGGCGCGGGCCCGGCGTGGCGGCGCTACTCGGGGTCTCCTGGGCGGCGATGCTGCCGGCCTTGGCGGCAGTGTGGTTCGATACGCCAATGTGCGGGCAGGATCTAAGTAAGGTGCAGTGGGCATAGTGGACCTTGTAGGTGGTGGTGAACAGCGTCCCAACAACGTGCAGGTGTTGGGGCCGGTCTAGTGAGTGTTAGCACACGCTTTCGGCGCGCTCCTCTCCCCTGATGGTCTATGGTGGTGTCGGTCCAAAGAGGACTTCCCTCCAACCCTAATCGGGTCTATGCGGGCCGAGGCCACGTGGATGGCCACCTCCCATGTTCGGACTGCCGCCAATGGGTGTGGATCTACCGCCGACAGGCCACAAATCCATCCCTCACCCTTCGGGGGATCTCACTTTGCCCACCGGGGCAGGATGGGCGGGGAGTCCTGATTTGCCCGTGCCTAGGGTCTAGGCATGGGCGTAGGGTTGATCAGGGGCAAGGAGTAACCTTCACGCTTGTTTCTTCGGTGTGCAATGGTTGCAGGGTGGGGTGGGGTAGATTCGGGGCCATGAATGTCGGGACGGCAACCATGGGTGAAAGTCCGCACTTGACTCCGGCGGACATCATGACAATGGTGGTTGCTATGTGCCCTTGGTCGTGTGGATGACAACGGGTGTAGGCATGTAGCACCAGGTGACTCGTGCACACTCTTCCTGTGGCAATGACGCCCAAACTCGGGTCTGGAGGTTTGTACTCATCAAAGATGTCCTTGGCACCTAGTGGCTGCCAATCGAAAGCACCACACTTTGGCGTTGGTGCCGGCTGTGCCCAAGGGTGTCGCTCTCTTTTCAAGGACGTTGTTGTGGTTCTTCTCTATGTGCCATGTTCTGGGTGAAAATCCTCGTCCGTCTCGGATGGACAGCGACAACGCTTAGCGCCGTCTTCCATCCTGAGGACATTATCATGGAGCTTAGGTGTCATGGGCGTGTCATGGAACTTCAACGTCTTCAGGCCTTCGATGCTGCCGTCCTTCGGCAACGTAATCGCCTTGCTTTCCTCCAGTGTCATTTTTCTGGTTATCCCAAAATTTGCTTTATAAGAAGACTTCCTCACTGCCATTTTTCTGGTTATCCCAAAATTTGCTTTGTAAGAAGACTTCCTCACTGCCTTGCCTTGTATCGTTCAGCCGTGCGCTTTGATTTGTGCTTTAGCAAGCGTCTGTTTGGAGTATACAACTTTATTGGCATACATCTTTTGTTAGTCAAATTGAAGACCTAGAAATCCATGCCCGACTTACCTATCCTGCTGTAGCGAGTACCTAAAACCAAAGACGCCAAGGCGCCAAGGAAGTAGTAACTGTTGGCTCCAGCTCATTCGACACGGGCAATCAGTATTATCATTTATTTACATGCTGCAAGAATAATGCACACCAAGAGAAGAAACATTCAACCATGCACACGCTAAAGAATGAGAAAGGGGACAAACAAGTTCACAAACGGTTGCTATCGAAACATTTTAGTTGACGGAAACTAATCCTCACCGATAACACAAAGCATGCTGTACAAATCAAAGATTATACTATAATGTGAACTCGCTAAAATACTTACAATTACAATTGATACAACTACCTGATTTCGAAACATAATACAATTAATTTCACTAACCAGGTTCAAAATTGGGGAGCTGAATTATACAACGGGGACTTAGGGGGGAATATAATATATCATTGCTTGGTACTACCCTCTCTTCGCAACCTTTCGTCTTTTTTCGACAACCCGTTGATCTGCTGCTCAAGCTGTCATGCAGACAAAATAATCAATGTCTCAGACACATGATTTAAAGTCAAAAACATAACTTACAAAAAGTAAAGAATCTCTTTGTTTAGATCATGCAAACCATTAAAACAAATGCAAAGCTCCAAATATGGTTGCTGACAATTTACCTGATTATTTCTCAGCTTCAATCTCTGCACTTCCTCAGAGAGTTCTGTGACACTGCAAATTTTCACAAATTCAGTTAAGAGTCCTTGAATACGGAGGAGCACTCTGAGAACGGTAGTATACCTTCGCTGTAGTTGGACGACATACGACTCCAATCCCTTCTCTCTGGCAAGCGATCCAGATGACTGAACATATATAAGCACTTGTTAAAACAATCACAAGAAAATCTGCTTAACAGTAATTGACCTTTAAAGTTCACATGTCTTGAGGTCAAATGTGAAATAACATATGGAACACACTCCATCAGACACACCTGAGACAAACCAACTGTACTTGCATCGGAAGCATCTGCCAGAAAACATTCCCCGCGTGAAACCAAATGAGATATCAGTATGCCAGTCAAATTATCAGATTGAAGTTTAACATAAACAATTCTCATGATACGTACCAGATGTTTCCTCAATTGAAGAAATCAATCTACTTAGCACTTCCTGTAAATTCATTCAACGAATTGTAAAAATGCTGACATTTTTTTGTGTGTTTTGAAATAATAAATGCAATAAAATACCTTTTGCATAGAATTTTGCTGCATCAAGAATTGTAGTGTCGGTAGAATTGTGGATGAATTGGAAGCTGGCCGTGTTACTCCACTTGGTAAATTTGGCCTGCTGTTGCTGCTTGCTGATGAAGCTACCTAAGAGTAGGCAAGTAGAGTTAAAATTATTCATGTCCAAATTAAAACCTGAAAAGGCAATATTAATAGGCACAGTTGCACAAAACAAACAACTGGGTGTATTTTCTGGAAATGTCAACATAATATCCCCCTTGCAGCAACCCCTGCCTAGCAAATCTATTGGGGAGAGTGGGACCATGGTTGAACTATATTTGAAGGAACAATGATAATAACATGTGAGATATACATTGAATGCTCTGGGTTGCTTCAGAAGTAATATTCTTCAGGATTCTAATTATGTGCAAAATGAAGCCAGCAAGTTTCATCCACCAAGGCATTGTGGTCGTCTGGAGGTATCAATCAACTGACCATACAAGTTGTTTTCCATGCGAAAGAACTTGAGGCTCCAGATTTGTCTACTAGTAGAGTTTTTATTTTTCGAGAAAATGCAAAGACTTTGCATTTCATTTCATTGAGAAGATGAGTTTTTTGGTTACAACCTCCTAAGAGGCAAGAGCATAGAAAAAAAGGTTACAATCAATGAACATCCCAGATTGCTGGCAGTATCAGTCTACTAGTAGAGTCATAAACATTGTAAATCAATCACTTCAGCTCTTAGTAACATAATGGACTTGTGCAGTTTAAATAATGCTACCAAGTAAATTCTACTAAGACAATCCAAGGTTTCATTTTGACTCGTAATTAAGACAAATATCAAATACAATTAACTATTCACTATCCTAGTTCCCAGTAACCTCTACGCCAAATAACCCAGTACCTTTTGACCAGGATTATCTGATGTGACCTGAAATCGCCCCCTTCGCTGGACAACATTTCCTTCCGACGCCTCATCAGGTGCAACTGTTCAAACATGACATGTGAAATTAATTGCCAAGTAATAAATAGAAGAGATGATTAGATGGTGACCTCAAATAATTTCAAAATTATTAAAATAACATGAAACTTTGGTTGCCAAATCATGCATACTAGACTCTAATTTTATGTGAATCTAATCACGAGAGATGTGCTGTAGAGCTCATGATCATCTTACTAGAGTACTAGAGAGAGGTAGATGTAGGGCTCATGATCATCTTACCAGACAGATGTGGGCGTGTGTCCTTCATTTGACGGAAAAACAAAGGGCCACTTCGGTTTCTGCTGCTCGGATTTTTCTGATGAAATTCATTCCTTCCATTTTACAAAATTTGAAGTGTTACCACAATGATAGCCACATGAGACAAAATACATGGAGAAGAGTAAAAAATGTGGGCCAGAATAGGAAGCTATAATACAATGAACAGAAGGTGTCAATATCACCGCATTGTTGCCAAAAGTTGAAAACAAATCAGTACTTCTTTGTGCTTGTATCCATTTTCTAGATCGGCTACAACAACAAATGGAGAATGTTCTACCAAATGAGTCAGAATGTTCTATGTAACGAGTCCACCAAACCAAATATCAGAATATTTTATTTGTACGATCAAAGGGAGGTCCAAAGAATATTTCAAGCTAGGTTGACATACATACATAAATTTTGCAGACCCTATTTTCAAGTAAAATTTAAAAGGAGACTACAAGTCTATGCCCCACATGGACTTGAAAGTTTGCCTCTCCCAAAAGAACAATGTCCTTACATTTCTTTTCTAGTATTTCAGTAAACAAATGGCCACCAACAACCAAGGAAATGTTGATGTGAGCCAAGCCTAGTGAGGAATGCTAGAATAGTAGCAGCAGCGGAATTGCAATTCTTCAAAGGCTACTAATGGAATCCACGGTAAAATTATTCCCATTATTCTGTATTTGAGATGAAGAAATTGTAGTCCAAGGAAAATGGTGTAGCTAGCATGTAGGAAGAGAAGAAAAAAAGGAAAAAAGTTGTTTACCTTCGTGAATCACTACCAACATTCTTGTAAGGCGAAAGAACATGCTCAGGAATAAGAGAACCACTTGAGAACTTGGGATATACACTATTTCCCAAATTTGAGGGTACGGAGACACTTCTTTCCAGATTTTCACCATTACAGTTGTCACTTCTACTATGGTCCATTTCTGAGAACTGCTGCACAGGTGATATAGACTCCATGCTTGGTTGTACCCGCAAATTCGTAGCAGTAGGGTCCGGATCATCATCACCGCCGACATCAAAGCAAGACCTGTGTCACTAGTCAGTGAGAATCCTTCACAGTTGACTAGTTTTTTAAGTGACAGCTCAAAAGATGCAAAACATTATCATCTGAATTACGTTTAGCCATGTACACTAGCTTCAGGCCCTATAAGTGATTCATTTTTCTGTAGAACCATGAACTCCATCATTACCAGATGTATTTCACGCGGTACAAGAGACTGCCAAATTGATTGCACAATACTGTTGGTAAACATAATTTAGTTGGAGGTTTCAGCTCTAGCCTACTCCAACTTGCTTGGGACTAAAGGCTTTGTTGTTGTTGTTGTTTAAAAGGCAGTAAATTCTGAGCTCTGGGGTCACAAACATCACAGTTTGTCAAACAGATTATTGCAGATAAAACTATAGCATTGTTCATAACATCAAAAGATTGTTCAATTTGGTGGATACATGTAGTAGACTGATCAAACTCCAGAACTTACTTTAGTGCCTCAAGGGGACGGGTTGGAAAGGAAGAGGCAAGATCTCCATCCAAATCTTCTACTTCTTGTATCTCATGCTGTTAGTCGGAAGAATTAGGCAATGATATAATAGTTTTAGGCTACTTTACCAAGTCACAGCAATAATTATGACCATAGTACCTCATCATGCCTTGCAGAAGCACCATGGTTAACCCTTTCCTGATAAATATTTTCTGATTCATTATAAACGTCTTGTAGCCCATTCCTATCTTTGTTGTTGGCACCATCAAAATGGTATGTGCCATTTGAACTGTCTAACTGCCAATAAATAAATTTAAAGATTAGAGAACACAGGTTTCTCACGAACATTTTGTTGTGTCTGCGACGGTTTGCGGTAGGAGGCTGATTATTGCTCCATCTGCATCAGCTAGTAGAAGGGGAAAATGAGCTCTTACAAGGGCAGCTGCGGTTTTCAAGTCCTCCAGATTAAAATTCCAGCCACTGATGCCCCTTATGTATTCTTTCTGAAAGGCAAATACTTGTGTTAGTAAGAACTGATAGAAAAAACTGTACTGATACTTCAAATCAAAATAAAGAAAGAACAAACAATTTGTGTACTCCAGCAGGCTAATATTTATAAATGAGAACTATAACCATGTACTTGCTACTACGACAATTCCAAGTTCTAAACAGCTGTAGTAAAATATTTCCATAGTAAGCCCACAGAAAGAGATTGCCTATCAGTTAACAGAACAAGAGCTTCCTTAAAAACCAAGTAATTTAATACCAAGAGAAATTAGATAAAAATAAAATAATATAGGAGATCAGCAACGACTGCAAAAATAATTTCCTTTATTTGAAGGAGGCAAACCTCAAGTCAACCTCACATAACCCATTTAACAAATCAAAGAACCTGGTAAAAACACAAATCTAAGACATATCTGACAAAACAGTGGAAAAGATCAGCACTGATTTCCATATTCGGAAGGCGCAAGATTACACATAACCAAAGAGCAAGCTCTAACCTGTGATAACTGCTCCTTGCTCTCTGGACCAAGCTTGTTATTGAGAAGTAAGTCAGCCTCTTTTGCCTACAGAAGAGTAAAATATAGTCAGGCTGGTTACAACAATGTCATGCCACCCCGTAAACACTGTTCTGCACCTTCAACGCCCTAAAGCGGTCGCCCAGTGGAGTAAGTCCCTCAAGAATACTCTTTGCCAAAAAATCAGCTGATCGCGCTTGCTTAAAAAACGAATGTTTCAACAGCTTTTCTGAAGAGGGACGCTTCTGTGGATCCTTGACTAAACATACAGCAACCAAGTCCCTAAAAGACTGCAAATAACATGCACATAATAATCAATATAAATATCAATTATCTACAAAAGGAGCGCTGTAAATAGAAAAAAAGAACCTTCGAAAATCTTTTATCCCTCTCGTAGTCTAGACCTGGTGGTGCATTTTGCAACGTCATAAGCAACACCTGCAATGGAATAAGTGTAGCATGCAATGTTATCATTCTGTAACAGAGTAACTTGAAGTAGGTTAATTAACGTTAAACAGATATGCTTACGTACCTTCATTGGAGGGTACTTCGAAAATGGAGCGTGACCATGTGCTAGTTCTAATGCTGTTATCCCGAAGGACCAGATGTCAGCTCTGTTTGTAAATTGTGATTGAAAAAAAAGGAGAAACAGCTTAATCAGTTAGGATACTTAAATAGTCAGATTTAGAGTTACTAGACATGGACTTACTTGTAATCATAGCCATGCAGTTGTTGCATGACTTCAGGAGCCATCCTGCAAGATGCATGAGGTCATGTATGCTTTAACATAAGTAACATAGGCAGAGAACAATGTGAACAATGGATATGAGACACTAAACCTAAATGTTCGCAAGACATTACCAGCAAGGGGTCCCAACAAATGTATTTCTAGCTCGTTGTCTATTCCCAGTGTCAAACATGCAGGCAGATACTCCAAAGTCTCCTAGCTTAACAGCTCCATTTGTATCTATTAGGATATTTCCAGCCTGAAATGGATTAGTAATTTCGAACATAATTTAGAACATGCAAACAAGGAATGGTCTAAGTAAATATAGTAACTAAACATCAATGTTATCATTCCTATTTGCTACCTGTTATTTAGAACATGCACAACGTTGATTGCCCTAACGATATACTCGCATGGAGAGAGAAAGGGATAAGAGAATCAACAAATGTCACATGGCAGCCAATAACGTGAAAACAGGGGTGTGCAAAACCAGTGCCAAAAACCCGTCTTGTTAGGGCCCTAACCATGGCAAGTGGTAACACGGTTGTCGGTTGGATGCACATTTGTGCCTAGCCAATGGGTGCCAGACCAACAAACTTTATTTTGGATCAGCCCCAACATTTATAGCAAGCCCATATTCCGCACAGCCAATAATTGGTAATTGGTAAAGCAAATAAATGCCAGTACAAAATATTGGCTATCTGCATGCTCTTCCTTATTTGACCAATGTTGCCTTGCCAACTACTCCCTCCGTTTCTAAACATAAGTCTTTGTAGAGATTCCACTATGAACTACATACAGAGCAAAATGAGTGAATGTACACTCTAAAATGCATCTACATACATCCGTATGTGGTCCATGGTGAAATCTCTACAAAGACTTGTATTTAGGAACGGAGGGAGTACTGACTAGGCACAACAAGGATTTAGGCATCCAACCATGCAACCACTTGTCACCCTGGGCAATGCTTGGGAATCCCAGCCAGGTGACAAATCATCACTTGGTTAGTTGACAACACGGTAAGAGACTAGTCGTTCTCTAGACAAACATCTTAATGAAACTAGTTGGCAATCTCCTCTGCCCTCAATAGCATTAAAACTGAAGTGCCCTGACCATTCTTCTGGTTCCTCTCATCATACTGTTCTACCAGCAATACATGATAAAGATGCATTTGTCTCCCTCTTGGAACAAAAATCTTATGTCGCAAGCCACAGAGAAGCAGCTGTAACTATCGACGCACCACCCTTTGAGGGGATGACATGTGGTCTGACCCAGCCCTCAAAGACAGGGTGCATAGCACAAGGCAAAGGCAACAACTGAATAGTTCAACATTTAATACAAGGCTACAAGAAATTCAACTAATAAGGTCGTTTGCAAGGGGAACAGTTCTGGATGATGAATGAAATATCTAAAATGGTAAACATGTGGACTGTAATTAGTTTCTTAATAAACCAGATAAAGACAAATCAACTTGATTCTGTTATGCTAGATGCTTCAGAAGATAATTATGGATTCAAAGAACTCTGAAGTATATACCTTTACATCTCTGTGAATATGCCCTTGAGAGTGTAGGTAGACAAGAGCTTTGAGAACTTCCCACAAAAGTGTGGCAATGACTGCTTCCTCAAACCCATCTGGAAAATTAGTTTTTATTATGTGCAGGGCAGATCCAGCAGCCATGAAAGGCATGACAACCCAAAGTTGATGGTCATTTGCAAATGAACAGCATGCTCGAAGAAGATTTGGATGGTCAAGCAAGCTCATGGTTTGTACTTCCCGCCTTATTCCATCCTGAAGAATGATAATTCCAAAAGGTGAGGAAGACAGGCAAACAAAAAACTAACCAAATACATATAATTAGGTTGAAATAAGCATGTCCATATTGAAGATAAGCAGTAAGCCCGAATAACTGGCTGAAGGAAGAGAACCTATGCATATGTCACTTATCAAACATAAGAAGTTACCAATTCACAAACAAAAAAGTGCAACCAAAGCATTACTAGAAACATACATACAAGGCTACAAACAGGATTATATTTATGTCAAAAATTGGAATAATAGAATTTTTTTCGTTAACTAAACATAGAAAAATTCCACTGCCAAGAATGTAGTCCGCATTTCTACAGTAGACAGTTCAATGAAAGAAAAACCGAATTGTT
The DNA here is from genome assembly GCF_056163025.1 of Triticum urartu. Lineage (NCBI taxonomy): Eukaryota > Viridiplantae > Streptophyta > Magnoliopsida > Poales > Poaceae > Triticum > Triticum urartu. Next base: position 223,749,701 of record NC_141879.1, on the reverse strand, counting down.
GTTTGAAAGGTAACATTTGCTGAAAGAATAGCATAGCTGGCAACCAGACGAGGAAGGTAACAGATGGCCCATTGATAGTTTCATGTGCGCATTATTCTTTGCTCAAACTGATTAGACAGAAGCAGATTCATAGCTTGTTCAAAACATTCTAAAGAAAATATTGAAGCGGCGTAATAGTCTACATTGAAGTAAGCTGATATGCATTTTTGGTAAACTGTAACATATACATACGCTACACTCACATTGGGATTCCAGGATCTCAATCAAAAACCTAATACACAACAGAATAAGGTCTATCCACATGACCAAACCATATCGTTGCTCATCAATACACAAGAGCCTTATAACACTTCAATATTTATTTTTCTAGGCCTTTGGATTATGGATTGTATCACATGCTCGACGTAAAGTAGTTGTTATCATAACAATAATCAATTTATCACAAAAAGGATCGACAGACAAGGTAATGTCATGAAATATATTTGAACTTTTTTTGCGGACAACAATAAATTGCAAACTACTCACCAGGTCACTACTGCACTTCTCAAGGTCAAGAACTTTGATGGCAACAAAAGTATTGAGCGGGACACAAAGAGCCCTGTAAACTGTGGCACTAACTCCTTCTCCAACTTCCTCATATAACTTATATTCCTTGGGATCAGTTGGAAATCCCCTGTTACGTGGTGCACGCTCCATGGTCCAAACTTATAGAACGTCAGAAGTAACAGCAACAATCTTACGGTTTGCATAGAATTGGAGCACGGAAGGCAGTGTCAAGAACACCATATAGGTGTGCCCAAGAAAAACCATCAGCATGGTTACATCTGCAGATGAATGCATGGACGTTGTATGATTCTTTATTTCATATTATCAATCTCAAACGGCCTTTGGTCCAAGGGCAAATATAGGCTAAGACGATAATGAAGCAGATACCACAATGCCACCCAAGCTGGCTCACACCAAGTGCACCGTTATAAGCTGCAAAACAAAGAATAGGAAGTCTTCAACATTGTGAACACACGAATGGAGGATATAGGCTAACTGCAGAGTAAAGATCAACATAGCACAAACATAAAATGACCATTTTAGGAGATGCCCAAACCCAACAAATGTGACCAACAAATGTGCCCAATACCAGAAAGCATACTGAAACCTGGAAAGCAAAGTCCACAGCTCCATAGCCATAGAGTAAGCTCTAGTAGACACACAGGAGTCATGAATTAGGCCATCCCTAGTGAAACGGGAAGATCGTTCAGTCCAGCATTGGCAACCTGGACTAAGCATGAAAAAATATACCCTAGCATCCAGAGTCTAACTCGGGACAGGTGCACAAAGCTCAAGCGAAGCTTATCAAGCTCGGGTCCCTCAAATCGAACCAAAATCGCTAGCGCGCGCTTATAGTTCATCATGGTAGCTGAGCGACACTGATTAGCTGGGCCGCAAGGGCAACAGGCTTCAATCCGGCGAACCACTTGTCCGCTAGCAGCAACCGAATCACCACGCCATAAGCTACGATGACCAATCGACCGGTTTGGAGCAGCTAGTAGCTACCAACCCTAAAGATCGAGCTGCCGGGAAGCTTCGCCGCGACGGTACGAGGCCGAACAGAGGGTAACCCGGGCAGCAGCGTTACCTGGACGGCGCGCCGGCGGTGGTTCGAGGGGCGGATCGCCTCCGGAAGAAGGTGCTGCGGGCGCCGAGACGGCGATGGCGGATCTCGCGGGGGAGGAGCTCTCGCGAATCTAGGAGCCTTGCTCGTGGACGGACGCGCAGCAGGACGGATCTGGACGGCGGAGGAGGAGACGACTGCGGCGGAGGAGGAGGAGGGCGGCGGCGACTGGGAGGAACGGGGCAGGGAGCGTAACGGGCCGGGGGAAGACGAAGGGGAGGAGGGAGGAGGAGAAGGTGGAGTAGTGGTCTTGCTGGAGATTTTCTGTGGCTGCTGCGTATTTTTGGCTGGGGTTTCCGGCGGAATAAAAACTGATTAATGGGGCAGATGGATTTGGTTTGTTTTCGATGTGCATGTGGCATGTGGTCGGTAGCCAAAGATCCTGATTCCCTGTTTCTCGTGGTCGACGGCGCACGGCGGGTGCCTGTACCGGAGGCGCAAAAGGGATGCGGTTTCAAAAGGTTCTTTCCCTTCTACCCTTTTCGAGGATCAAAGAGTTTTTTTTTATACATGGGATCAAAGAGTTATTCTTCTCCAAACGAACTAAGATCTCTTTTTCTACCCACAATCTAAGGGACTGATGTTTTTTCTTTTGGAGAATATCTAAGGGGTTATTTGGAGCGTGGAACGTAGAGAATCCGTTCTATATAAAATAGACAAAATCACTTTTGGTTAATCTAACTAATCCGTGAAATGTGCAAAATTCTCCGTTTGTAGAAAAAACGACTATTAGTTGTTTTTCTAGAAACGTGATTCTTATATCTCTTTCCTTTCTCTCATATTGGTCCTTGTGGGCATGTTCATCGGTGTAAAAGAAGAACCTGCAGACGTCTACGACACGATGACAGCCACGACGGGCTCACTGGTGTGCCACACATCGAGGTTGCCCTTCTCTTGTGCCACGTCTGCCGCTGCCTTCGCGCCGTCCACCCAGTCCGTTGCACCCACCGAGGTCAGCTCCTTGGCTTCTGTATGTGTGTTCAAGTTTTTGCCCTCTGTGGCTATCTACATGAGTGTATACTGGGCTATCATTTTGTGAGTTTGACAGCCGGCGAATCAGCTCCCATGTATTTGGATACCGCGACAAAATGTCATGGTAGGATAAAAAATAGTTTATATAGAAACTGTACAAACACAGTTTTCAACCCAAACGCAAACTTCTATAAACTGATTATTAACAAGAACAAAAGCATACTAAAACTAGTTTTAATAAAAAAAAATCAAGTAAAAACTCATTGTCTGTAAATCAAGCGCTAATGTTTGCTATCAAACAACCGCTAAGAGAGTAAGAGTGATTATTATAGGTACTTTGTCGACATATTTCTGATCCGTGGAAAGCTCTTTGGTTTATATCAGTTCAAAACTTACTTCGGGGCGCCTTTCTTCGTTCTCCCTACATCATATGCAACATTCTCGTCCAATGGGATTTTTTATTGATTTATGCTCTTCTCTCTTGTATTAGGGTCACCAAGCGTAGCATCACATCATTACTCACTCGAGAGCCCCCTTGATAGCACAACTATCGATCCTATAACCCAGTCTCCCAACTAACACGATGAGACCAGTAAAATAGAAAATCTATCAAGGACAAACCTTTGCCTTCCACATAATCCACTTGAGCTATATGATGACGATCTTAACCTCCTCAAGTTGGACCACCTTTCTTGATTGCGCTAGCTCGATGAAGACTAGTAGATTTCTCCCCCATACTCCACTATGGGTGAGCCACCCTTCGGCACATCTTCACAAGTCCATTGTCACCACAATGGACGACAAGCTTCAAGCATGATCTCTTCGTGATTCTCCACTTGAACTTGGCACACCGCAATCGTGATGACGATCACCACTTGATGTCATCCTCCATGGGTTAATGATATCTTCCTTTTGATGTGCACCCATGGAAACGTACCTAACCCCACAAGGAAAACTCACGTGGATCATGGGTTAGTACACAAAGCGTAATGGGCAATGCTTATCGTACCTTCGGATCACTTGATCCCACTCGGTACATCTTCAACGCTTTGTGTGTTATCTTCTCTCTTCATAAAGATGATGTCTTGAAGGTAAACATGAATGTTCACACAATCTTATTCTTCTTCCAGACATGCTTGCAATAAGCTCAACACTCACATGACCAATCTTTGGATAAATCCTTGAATACCACCTTGGTCAACACATAGTCTTCTAGTTATAGCCTTGAAACCAACGAATGATCTTCAAGCAAAGCCTGCGGACAAACCCTTCAAATGTAACTCAAGGCAACCATTAGTCCATAGGGATTGTCATCAATTACCAACACCAAACATGGGGGCACCATGCTCTTTCAATCTCGCCCATTTTGGTAATTGATGACTGATACGTATCCAAAGTATCTATAATTTACAAAGTATCCATGCCATGTTTACAACAATTTTATATGGTTTTGGTATGATTTGCATGGAACTAACCTGGACTGACGTTGTTTTCAGCAAAACTACTGTGGTGTTGTTTTCTGTGCAGAAATGAAAGTTCTCCAAATGAGCTGAAACTTTTTGATGATTTTTTTTGGAACAAAAGAGATCCCCGAGGCTTCGTGGAAGGACCAAAAGGTGAAGGAGTAGGGCACAAGACACCGGGGCGCGCCCGGCTTGCCCCGGTGGGTTGTGCTCACCTCGAGGCCCATCTTCGCGTGAAACCAACGCCAAAAATTCATATAAATAGAGAAACCATCAGAAATAACCCTAGATCAGAAGTTCCGCCACCGCAGGCCTCTGTAGCCATGAAAAACCAATCTAGACCCCGTTTCGGCACCCTGCCGGAGGGGGAAATCATCATCGGTGGTGAAAGTGTAACTATCCCTGGGTGGTTTTGGTAATTCCTAACAACATATAGCTCATTGAACTAATACTATTTCAAGATGATCATTTCAGAAAGTTCAATGATTGGCATGGCATGGATTAGAAATGTGGACCCCTCAAAATGCTAAGGACACACATTGGCTCAAGCTCAAGACTCTACATTTTCATTTTAGTGATCCAAGATCACATTGAGTCCATAGGAAAACCAATACTATTAAAAGGGGATGAGGTGTGGTTTAATGGCTTGGTTGCTCAAAATGCTTAGTGATATGCTCCAAAAGCCCTCAACCACTTTCTCATATCCACATATGTCCCAAACAAAAAGTCAAACTCGGCCCCACCGATTTGATCCGATTTGATCTATCCGGCGCCACCGAGTTCATTTGACATAGCCACTGCCAGAAACCCTAGTCTTTTCGGTCTAACCGATAGGAATCTTGGTCTCACCGAGATGGGATTGCAAACTCTCTGTTTCCCTTCCTAATGTTTTGGTCCAACTGAGATGAGCGATCGGTCCCACCGAGTTCGCAATGCAAACTCTCTATTTCCCTTTTGTAATGTTTCGGTCTTACCGAAATGAGCGATTCGGTCCAACCGAGTTTGCCTGGCCAACTCTGTTTGCCTATTACAGAAATTGGTCTCACTGAGTTTTCGTGATTGGTCTCACCGAGATTACGTTATGCCCTAACCCTAATGAAATCAGTCCCACTGAGTTGACATGTCGGTCCCACCGAGTTGACATGTCGGTCCCACCAAAAATCCTAACGTTCACATTTTGAACTAAATCGGTCTGACCGAGTTTTATGATTCGGTCCCACCGAGTTTGGTAAATTGTGTGTAATGGTTAGATTTTGTGTGGAGGCTATATATACCCCTCCACCCACTCTTCATTCGTGGAGAGAGCCATTAGAACGTGCCTACACTCCCAGCATACATTTTCTGAGAGAGAACCACCTACTCATGTGTTGAGACCAAGATATTCCATTCCAACCACAAGAATCCTGATCTCTAGCCTTCCCCCAAGTTGCTTTCCACTCAAATCATCTTTCCACCAAATCCAAATCCGTGAGAGAGAGTTGAGTGTTGGGGAGACTATCATTTGAAGCACAAGAGCAAGGAGTTCATCATCAACACACCATCTATTACCTTTTGGAGAGTGGTGTCTCCTAGATTGGTTAGGTGTCACTTGGGAGCCTCCGTCAAGATTGTGGAGTTGAACCAAGGAGTTTGTAAGGGTAAGGAGATCGCCTACTTCGTGAAGATCTAAAGTGAGGCAAGTCCTTCGTGGGCGATGGCCATGGTGGGATAGACAAGGTTGCTTCTTCATGGACCCTTCGTGGGTGGAGCCCTCCGTGGACTCGCGCAGCGGTTACCCTTCGTGGGTGGAGCCCTCCGTGGACTCGCGCAGCCATTACCCTTCGTGGGTTGAAGTCTCCATCAACGTGGATGTACGATAGCACCACCTATCGGAACCATGCCAAAAATCTTCATGTCTATGTTGCATTTGCCCCCTCCAAACTCCTCCCTTTACCTTCATGTGCAATGATTTACATTCCACTGCTATACTCTTAGACTTGCATGTGTAGGTTGATTGCTTGACTTGTTCTAAGTTGCTAAAATCTGCCAAGACTTAAAATTGGGAAAAGGCTAGATTTTTATTTGGTCAAGTAGTCTAATCACCCCCCTCTAGACATACTTCCGATCCTACAAGTTGTATCAGAGCTTTGGTCTCCATTTGCCTTGATTTCCATTGCTTTGGTGATCATAGCCTTGGTTTCACAAACTAGGAGAGTATGACGTCTAGCGAGGGAAATTACCACCGTAGAGGTCCTTACTTTGATGGTACTAATTTTGCTAGTTGGAAGCATAAGATGAAAATGCATATTCTTGGACATAACCCCGCCGTTTGGGCTATTATATGTATTGCATTGGAAGGTGAATTCTTTGATGGGAGAGAACCGAACCGTGAAGCTATCGCAAAAGAGTTGAAGATGCTACAATACAACACTCAAGCTTGTGATATCCTCTTCAACGGATTGTGCCCCGAAGAATTCAACGAAATCAGCCATCTTGAGAATGCAAAAGAAATTTGGGATACTTTGATTGATATGCATGAGGGTACCGACTTTGTCAAGGAATCCAAATTGGATGTGCTTCAAAGTCAACTTGACAAGTTCAAAATGAAGGATGGTGAAGGTGTCGCTGAAATGTACTCTAGGCTTGCTCTCATCACAAATGAGATTGCCGGCTTAGGAAGTGAAGAGATGTCCGATAGATTCATCATCAAGCAGATCCTAAGAGCCTTGGATGGAAAATATGATACCGTGTGCACATTGATCCAAATGATGCCAAATTACAAAGATCTCAAGCCAACGAAAGTGATTGGAAGAATTGTTGCTCATGAGATGTCACTCAAGGATAAGGAAGAGCTTCACAACAAGTCAGGTGGTGCTTACAAAGCCTCATGTGATGCTCCTACATCATCAAGTTAGAAACAAACCTTCAATGAAGAATTGAGCCTAATGGTGAAGAACTTCAACAAGTTCTACAAGAGTAGAAGCAAGGAAAGAAGTTCCAAGTCAAGGTCCTACAATGACAAAAGATCTTCGAGTCGTGAGCGTAATTGCTACAATTGTGGAAGACCCGGACACTACTCCAATGAGTGTATGGCTCCCTACAAAAGAAGAGAAGATTCACCCAAAAGGAGAAGTAGAAGAGAAGAATCGCCTCCAAGAGAGAGAAGGAGTAGAGATGATCATTATGAAACAAGAACATCTCGAATAAGAAAGGATTCAGAAAGGAAGGACAAGTCATTAAGGAGCTACACAAAACGAAGACATCAAGCTCATGTTGGTGAATGGGTATCTGGCTCCGACTACGACCATCACTCCGAGAGAAGTTATCACTCCGACTCTGAATACACTCAAGATGAAGGTGTTGTAGGTCTAGCACTAGTGTCAACCAACTCCTATGACATATTTGACTCACCAAATGAAGGAATTTGAAGATGCTTCATGGCTAAAGGCCCAAAGGTATCACACCCCGAGTATGTTGATTTCAATAGTGATGAAGATGATTTGCTAGGCGATGATGATTTACTTGTTGACAACTCTAGTGATGAAAACTATGATGAACTTTCTATTAATCATGCTAATCAAGACAAAGCGAATGATGATGATAAGAAGGAGATTGAGCGTCTAACTAAAGAACTAAACACTCTTAAGTTAGCTCATGAAACTACTTTGGAAGATTATCGAGTACTTTTAAAGACTCATGAGAAGCTACGCTTTGAAAATCTCAACCTTGAGCAAGAGCATGGGTTCTTAAAAGCAATCAATGATGATCTTCACAAGAAAAGTTCTTCTTACATTGCCAAGCATTTACTCTTGTCTACTTACATGCCACAAGTAAAAATTAGCAACAAGAGTAAGAAAGATTCTTCTTCTAGTAGTAACAATAATCATGTTAAATCCAACATTGTTGCTTCTAATAGTTCTCTTGATTCCACTAATGATTCTCTTAGCCAAGTTACACTTGAGCAAGAAAATAGCTTATTGAAGGGAATTATAGAGAAAGGTGTTTACAAGAGCCTTGCTGGGAGTAAGCAATTTGAGGAAATTGTACGCAAGCAAGGAAGACACCGGACGAATCAAGGTGTTGGTTTTGAACGAAAGTTCAATGCCAATGGAGTTGAGTGGGATGAAGATCAATACCCCAGGACGAAGTTTGTTCCTCAACAAGAGAAGTATGATCCTACTTCTTTCCAAGGTACACAGGCTCAAGATGATCTTCCACCACAAGACCACAAGCAAAAGGGAAAGGACAAGCTTCAAGAGGAGATTGATGCATTTGAAGAAGCTCCCAAGGCCTTTGTAAAGTGGGTTCCCAAGACTACATCAAGTTCTACTTCATCAAGTACGGCTACAACTCCAAGGATTCCCATCAAGATGATGTGGATCCCTAATAAGAAGAACTAGAGAGTTCTTGAGGGTGACTCCGCCAACATACTTCACTCATATCATTTTAGCGAGGACAAGTGCAAACAACTTCCACATCTTGCACTAGTTCAAGGAGTCACAAACCCTCTTGTTGGTAAGATAAGGGACAAGGTAACCTAATGCTTTCATGGACATCATCTTGTGTGAACATCACTCTATGTCTATGGATATCCTTGTTTGTTCCTTGTGGGACTAACCTGTGTAGGTATTGAAAGTGCAACTCACTCCAATGGATTGCTCCAAATGATCTACATCAACATTGAGCATCCACATATTCAACATCTACATGAAGTCATCATCGACAAAACCCAAGGTTAGTTCATCCCTCTTAGGGGGGATATCACATCTAGGGGGAGCTTTACTCTATTTTTTTCGCTAAAGCAACTCTAATGGTGTGAACACAACAATGCTTTATGTAAAAGTGATAACCCCACTTGTGCTTAAATGATGAGTATGACCTATGATCAATGTTCTCATTTGACTCCTAAGTCAATGTACTCATATATGGATGACCTAGTCATCGCCAATTGCTTGATAGATGCTAGAGTGTTTGTGCATGCTTTGCCACATATTTCATCTGCCATTCTATTGTGTGAGCATGTTGATTGCATATTTTACTCATTTGAGGACATCCATTTGTTTCTTTGATTGTTTGGCTCTCTTCTCTTTTGCCAAATGGATGGACAAGAATGCCTAAGAACTTCCTCTAGCTATCTATGCTTTTCTCGTCTCAAACTCTATTCATGCTACATCACAAAGTTTGATCAAGTCAGATTCGAACACTCTGTGTGAGGAGCACTTAGAGTTCCCGATTCGTCATAGACTTCAACTTCCAAAACCTCTCTGTGCATTTCGGTCTGACTGATCCATCCACTTCAGTCACACCGAGTTCACTGAGTTGATCTTGGTTTTCAATCTCAGTGCAACCGATTAGAAATTTTCGGTCACACCGAGTTGCAGTAACCGCTGGCGATTCTGCATCTCGATGCCACCGAGTTGTTCCACTCGGTCGCACCAACAGTGTCAGGATATATATACCGACGGGTTGAATTCTGGAAATTTCTCCAAAACTCTTCATCCCGCGCGTGTCCTGCTCTGCCGCCTCGGGTCTCTGGATCATCCTCTTGTCGCCAGCGTCCTCCCGCTGCTGGTCTCCGTCGCCGTCAACGGATTTCAACCCCGCCGTTGCTGCCGTAGCGAACTCACCGCCGAACTAGGGTATGAGTTCAAAACTTTGTGTTGTTCTTACCTCTGATTCTAAGAACATGGTCAATGCCATGTTGATGACCCACAAGTATACACTACAAAAAAATACACTTCCGTGATGATACGTGTTTGTCACAGTAGGTCACGTTTTTTGTCATGCATGTACATCCATGACGATTTTATGACAGAATCAAGATAGTCATACCTGTGCTGTCGTAGAAGTGTTCCATGACATTACCAAAATTATCATCACGGAAGTGTCCACTTCCATGACGATAAATCGCGCGTCACAGAACTGCTTTTGTCAAGGGTGACCGACACGTGGCATCCTCCGTAATGGAACGCCGTTAAGCTATCGGGTCGGGTTTTGGATTCGATAACCCGTTAACAGCCCCGACCAATGGGGATTTTCCACGTGTAAAATCATCATTGGCTGGAGGAAACACGTGTCGGCTCATCATTGGGACAGATGTCATCCACTCATTGGACGAAAGGCGCCTATGATACGTCGACACGTGGCACGGCCCAATAGAGGCCCATTCCTGTGAAAAGGTCGGCCCGTTTGACTTGGTCAAAAGGTGGCGGGCCGGTCCATGGAAAGCCTGTTAATGGCCTGTTCGCATATAGCCCATTTACAGCCCGCTAACCCAAGGCCCGTTACGCCCTATCCGAATTAGGCCCAGTAGCGTCATCTAGGCTATCCAATATGATTCCAGCCCGTTTTCACTTCTGGCGCATGTATGGCCCATGACGTCTTTCGGCCCATATGAGGCCCTATGTAACTCTTGGCCTATGAACGACCCATGGTGAAACTGGCCCGTAATGAATAGTGTATCACTTTACACCCATTAACGGCCCGTGGTGAAACTGGCCCGTAATGAACAGTGTATCACTTTATACCCATTAACGACCCGTTATTCCATTGGGCCGTTTCCAGCCCATGTTATCTTTCGGCCTTCTCAGAGCCCATTTATTCTTGGGCTCATTTCCAGCATTCGTTTACTTATGGTCCGTTACTGTCATTTTCTGCTTGTGGGCCAAATTCAGCCCGTGGTTACAGTCGGTGTCGGGTGGTAGGTGCGACATATGCCAACGGGTGGCTTATCTTTGTGGGAACCAGTAAGACGTCGCCGGTGCTTGGAAGCGGGATGAGGCGAAGACATGCTCGCTGGCGGATCTTACCCAGCTTCGGGGCTCTCCGAGGAGATAACACCCCTACTGCTGCTCTACGGGGTCTCCGCATGCTCGCTAGATGAATCGAGTAGCTACACAATGCTCCTTGAGCTGTTTTGGGGGGGGAGGAGGAGGAAAGGGCACGGCTAGCCTGCTTCTCCTCCTTGTATGGTATCTGGAACTAGCGGGGGGTCCAACCCTTTGCATGGGTGCCCCGGGGGGTTTATATAGGCCTACCCCCCGGGGGTACAATGGTAATCCAGCTGGGCGCGGGGCCCAGCCGTCTGTGACTGCACTCGCCGGCTTCTGCGCCGACTGTTGGGGCCCGCCGGCTGGTGGGTCCCGCCGGTTGTCAACTCCTTGGTCATTGTGGCTTCATCTTGCTGACGTGAGCTTCATCGTGGTAAGCGCGGCTACAGTACCGCCGCCTGCCGGGTGATCACTGTAGCCTTACCGCGTCTTGTCTCCTTAATGGGGCGTCCTCTTCGAGGGAAGCGGCGGGCCGGCTGGCGGAGCCGGCTCCGTCTTGGGCCGGCTGGTTGGAAGCGCGGCCGCCTTCGGCCGTCTCCCTGCTCTAAGGGGCCCACCGCCTGTGGGCCACGCTGGCGGCCCGTCGTGGGTGACGCCAGGGTCAACATGGCAACAGTGCTGTGCCGGACGGGTCATGCCTACCTCGTACGGCGCACTGTGCCAGGCGTGCTCCGGGATTCGGGGGGGGGGCAGGCTCTTCTGTAGCCATGCCCCGTCGCACCGCCGTTAGGTGGGTGCAAACTTTGTGGCTACGGTCTTGACTACTTTATGGGGAGCCGGCTTGAAGGAGTCGGCTTTCTCGTAGCCGGCTTCTTGGAGTCGGCCCTCTCATGAAGGTTGAAGTTGGACCGCCTTCCCAAAGCCGGCCTAGATCGCAGCCAGCGGGGGGGAAGGTGGCCCCGTGTCTTGGATTCTTGAGAGCCGGGCGGGCTCGTAATTTTTGCAGAAGTGCCAGGGGAAGCCGGCTAGGCTACCCATGGCCATTTACTCCGACAGTAGTCCCCGAAGCTGATCGAGCTCCGAGGTGAACAAGGGGACGAGAAGCTTGGTCAGCTTCCTATCCCGGAGAGCCGGCTTCGCGGGCGTACGCCGACTTTTGATAATCCGCGTAAGTGGGAGGAGAGGGGGCCTGCATGCTGACCACGGGCCCTCTTGCGGCCACGTGGCGGCAGGATTCTGCGAGCGCACGCGCCCGATGGGACGCCGTCGTAGGCCCGGGCCCGCCACTCGCGAGCCTCGGTCCGGGCGCGGATCTCCCGTGGCCCACAGGGCCGCTCGCCTTCTCAAGGCAGTTTCGCCTCGCCATTAAGGATCGGTAATCGTGGGGCGTGGGAAGTGGGCACGATCGACCCCCACGCTTCCCCACGCCCCGCCTCCTCGACTCCGTCACGTGAGCCTATAAGTAGGGGGAGGAGAGGGAGCGACAGAGGTTCGCGCGCTCCCTCCCACTCCGTCCCTCCTTGCCCTCGTCTCCTTACTCTCGCTGCCGCCGCAGCCTCCTCCTCAACGCCGTCGCGTCTCCACGCCACCTCACCGCCATGGCACTGTCAAGCTCCTGGGACGGCTCCAACGTCCACGAGGATCACGTGGAGTTCCTTCGCCAGACCCGGCGCCTGCCCGGCGCCGACCGCGTTCAGGTCCGTCTGGCGCCCGAGAGGGAGATCTCACCGGCGCCGGAGGAGGGCGAATGGGTCGTCTTCCGCTCGCACTGCCTGCGCGGCTTCGGCCTCCCGGCGAGCGGGTTTCTTTGTTCCTTCCTCGACTTCTACAACCTCCAGCCGCATCACCTCACGCCCAATGCGGTGATGCTGCTGTCGGCCTTCGTCTCCCTCTGCGAAGGCTTCTTGGGGCTGCTCCCCACCCTGGAGCTCTGGGGAGAATTCTTCCAGAGCAAGCTCGGCACGGTCATTGCCGGCGTGCCCGCCCCCTGCGGGGCCTTCATCGCCATGAGGAGGGCGAGCGAGAACAATCCGTTCCCGCCCATCCCCCTGATCCAGTCGGTGAAGGTCTGACAGAGATCTTACTTCTATGTGAAGAACGTCACCGAGCAAGAAGACTACATCAACTTGCCGGCTTACGTAGCCGGCCCGCCGGCTGGGAGGCAGCCCTCGTGGAGCTTCCGATCCCGGTCGTTGTCTCCGGCCGGGAACGCCGCCATCTCCCGGCTTCGGGTGCTCATTCAATCAGAAGGCCTGCACGGAGCCGACTTGGTGGCCGCTTTCATGGAGCGCCGGATCCTTCCTCTCCAGAGCCGGCCCCACATGATGTGTCAGATGAGCGGCCGGTTCGACCCAAGCCGGCTCAGCACATGGGAGATGCCCCACGCGGAGGTGGCGCTTATGGTTAATTACATCGCCAATTGCAAGCTCAGCGGGGACTGGCAGTACGGCAAGGCGCCGTACTCTCGCGCGAATCCTCCACCCGTGGTAAGCTTCTCTCTTTATCCTCTTTTTCGTCGTCAGCCGGCTTCGCGACGGCCGGCTTCTGACCTTCCGGCTCTCTGTGCAGAACCCTCTTCTCCCGCCGCCGGCTGGGGCGGCAGGGATCGAGCGCCAGTACGTCCCCGACCGCACGGTGGATGATGTTGACGACCCGGACTTGGGGGCGGCCGCCATGGAGGACGCCGTCGTGGGGGACAGCACCGAGCCCGGAGGCTCGAAGTTCACCGCGAGCTTCGAGGACTGGCCGGACGACTTCGAAGCCGAAGTCGTTCCGCGCCGCTAGCCGGCGGCCGATCAACAGGGCGCCGGCTCGTCCGTCGCGCCGGCTGCCGGTGGCGCGCAGAAACGTCGGGCCACTCTAGGCCTCTTCGGCAGCCGGCCGAAGAAGTCCAAGCCCTCCGCCGCGGCGACGAAGCGAGAAGAGGCGGCCGCGAAGGCGGCCCGCTTCCGCAAAGCCGTGAAACAGCCCCAGGCGGTCTCGGCGTAAGTTTTTAACCGCTTGCCGTAGTCTCGACGTTGTTCTTTTTTCTTCAAATGCACTCTTAGCTTTCTTCGTTTGCTGGACAGGGCGCCGCTTTCTCTCGAGCGGGGCCCAGGCGGCTCCGTCGTGGGGCCGGCTGTAGGTTCTTCGAGCTCCCGCCGCGTGGACCCCCGCGCCGATCTTAGGGAGGCCACAGAGCGGAACGCCCGCGAAGCGCGGGAGGAGTGCGAGGCGGCGGAGAAGGCGGCTGCCCAGGCGGCAAAGGGGCAGGCTGAAGCCGTAGCCAAGGCCCAGAAGGAGGCGGCTCCTGCAGAGACGGAGGCGGAAAGCTCGCGCAGCCAGCCTCCGCTGCTCGCCGTTCCCCTCCGAGCCGTGGCCCCCAACACCCCGTTGCCCATGGCGGAGGAGATCATCCAAGACCCGCCGATGTTGGAGAGGGAGGAGGAGCCCGTGGTCTTGGCCGGGAGAACGCCGCCTGCGGCGCCAACTGGGGCGGGCCAAGGCAGTCGATCGCCAGCGGCGCCGGAGGAGCCGGCCGGAGGTGAGCCAGGGAGCCGGGCCGGCCTCAAGGTGCAGCTGGCGACGGGCCGGCGTGCTAAAGGAGGCGCCGCTCCGCCGGAGTCGCGCCGAGCCGCGGGCGCAGGCCAGCCGGCAGGAGATCTGGAGGTGGCCAGCTCCGCCGTGTCCGAGTGGACTCCCATCGGGGGGGCCAGCGAGCTAGAAGCAGCGGCTCAAGGGGTCCGGAGCCGGCTACGAGCTCAAGCCGCCCTGCTGCAGCAGCTCAACCAAGAGTTCTCGTCGACACGAACCTCTATCCGGGTAAGTCCTTCGCTCTTGGCTGCTTTGCTTTCTTGATTTCTTCCGTGGGGGCGCGTCAGCGCACCCACTGGGTGTAGTCCCCGAGATTCGGGCCGACTGCTGCGCAGTCGGGTCGGATCTTTCTCGACGGCCACCTCACTTTGCTTTCTTTCTAAAATTTCAGGAATACCACAATCTTCGTGTTGCCGCCTTCGACTCCCAGACTCGAGAGCTGAGCCGGCGGACCAACGACCTGGCCGACAGCCGAAGTAAGTACTTGGTTTGTTTGTCTCCTGTGGGGGCGCGCCAGCGCACCCACTGGGTGTAGTCCCCGAGATTCGGGCCGACTGCCGCGCAGTCGGGTCGAATCTTTCTTGACGACTCCTTTCTTATTGATTTTTCTTCTTCTTTGTCTTCAGGGGCCAACGCCGACCTGAGGAAGGAGCTTGGCGAAGCGAAGGCCGCCCTTTTCGCCAAAGAGGCCGAGTGCACTGCCTTGGCTCAGGAACGGGATCGCCTGGCCAAGAAGTTGGCCGACCAAGAGGAGAGCCACAAAACGGCCCTTCAGGCGGCGAAGGAGAGCGAAGCCGCCGTGCTGGCAGAGTATGAGATAGCGGCGGCGACCTGGTCCGAGGCCCGGCGAGGCCTGGAGGAAGGCTACGGCCGGATTGAAGACTTGATCGACGGTAAGCTGCTTTCCACGGCCTTCCCCCGAGCCGACTAGGCGGACTCGGTGCCGGACAGAATAAGTAAATGGTACGACAAGCATGATATTTTCATTCATAAATAAGGGATGGCAGTCCCCGAGCCCTCCTCGGGGAGCCTATTGTCTTGTACTTAATACAAAAGTTAGCGTGATACATACTGCCTTTCAACTGTAAAATCTTCGAAGGAGGTTGGCGTTCCATGGCCGTTCCGACTCCTTGACGGAGTCGTCTCTTTTGCGTGCCTTCGGCTTCTGTGCGTCGATCAGGTAGTAGGAGTCGTTGCCTAGAGCTCTGCTGATGACGAAAGGGCCTTCCCAAGGGGCTGAGAGCTTGTGCTGGCCGGCTGTTCGCTGAATCAGCCGGAGCACAAGGTCGCCCTCTTGGAAAGATCTTGGCCTGACCTTCCGGCTGTGGTAGCGGCGCAAACCCTACTAGTAAATTGCAGACCGGCTGAGAGCTAACAGCCGGCTTTCTTCCAGCAGGTCGACGCCGTCTTCTCGTGCTTCCTTGGCCTCCGCTTCCGTGTACATGGTTACTCGAGGCGAGTCGAATTCGATGTCAGTTGGGATGACCGCCTCGGCACCGTACACAAGGAAGAAGGGGGTGAAGCCGGTTGACTTGTTGGGTGTAGTGCGCAGACTCCAGAGGACAGCCGGCAGCTCATCGAGCCAACAGCCGGCCGAGCGCTCCAGGGATACAACCAATCGGGGCTTGATGCCGGAGAGGATGAGGTCGTTGGCTCGCTCGACCTGGCCGTTTGACTGCGGATGGGCGACGGACGCTAAGTCCAACCGGATGCCTTGGGCTGCACAGAAATGTGCCAAGGCTCCTTTGGCAAAATTCGTGCCATTGTCGGTGATGATGCTGTGCGGCACGCCGTACCGAGTTGTTATGTCTGCGATGAAGGTCACGGCAGTCGGCCCATTCAGCTTCTTGATCGGCTTTGCTTCAATCCACTTGGTGAACTTGTCCACGGCGACGAGCAGATGCGTCATGCCGCCGCGTGCCGTCTTGAATGGGCCCACCATGTCCAGTCCCCAAACGGTAAAGGGCCAAGTGAGGGGAATGGTCTTGAGTGCCGAGGCCGGCATGTGTTGCTTGGAGCTGAAGAGCTGGCATCCCTTGCAATGCTTGACTAGTTCTTTGGCGTCGTCCAAAGCAGTCGGCCAGAAGAAACCATGGCGGAAGGCTTTGGCGACAAGTGATCTTGAGGCCGCATGGTGACCGCACTCTCCTTGGTGAATGTCTGCAAGGATTGCAATGCCCTTCTCTTGCTCGACGCATCGCTGGAGGACTCCGGTGACGCTGCGCTTGAGTAGTTCTCTGTTGACGATTGTGTACGCTCCGGCTCGACGCTGGACTTGTCTTGCTTCTGTTTCGTCGGCCGACAGGTCTTGGTTCACTAAGAAGTTGAGGATGGACTGAGCCCAAGATGGAGCCGCGATTTCTTCTACTGCCAAAGTGGCTACTGCCACTAGGGTGGGCGGGCTGGGCGGTGAGGTGCTGGAGTCGGCCGCCGGCTGTAGTGCTGGTGCAGTCCCCGGGCCGGCTACCGCAGTCCCCGAGCCGGCTACCGCAGTCCCCGGGCCGGCTACGGGGGTCTTGAGGTCGGCTACTTGATTCTTCGAGCCGGACCTGGCCGCATCGGGGTCAGGCGGCACGAAGATGGAATCGGATTCCGGAGACGGCTTGATAGACGGCTTGAATAGGCGTTGTAGAGCGACGCCGGTTGGAATTGCTTGCCGGGTGGAGCCTATTCGGGCCAAGGCATCGGCTGGCTCGTTGTCGGCTCGAGGTACGTGGAGGAACTCGCACCCTTCAAAGTATCCGCTGAGTTGTTGGACCAGGAAACGGTAGCTCGCCATGTTCGCGTCCTTGGCGTCCCAGTCACCAGATGACTGCTGGACTACCAGGTCCGAGTCGCCATAACATAGGATCCGGCGGATGCCAAGCTCTTTGACAAGCCGGAGCCCGTGTATGAGCGCCTCGTACTCGGCCACATTGTTGGAGGCGGCGAAGTGGATCTGTAGCGCGTATTTGAGCTTGTCGCCTTTGGGAGAGGTAAGGACGATGCCGGCTCCCAAGCCGGTGCGCATCTTGGACCCGTCGAAGTGCATGCGCCAATGGGTGGAGTCCGGAGTCGGCGGCAGGTACTGGGTCTCGGCCCAGTCGACGAGGAAGTTGGCCAGCGCTTGGGACTTGATGGCGGTGCGGGGTTGGTAGAAGATTGTGTAAGGGGCCAGCTCGATTGCCCATTTCGCGACCCGGCCGGACGCATCCTGGCTGCCTATGATCTCGGCTAGCGGGGCAGTGCATACGACCGTGACGGGATGCTCTTGAAAGTAGGGCTTCAGCTTCTTGGCGGTGAAGTACATGCCGTAACACATCTTTTGGTAGTGCGGGTAGTTCTGCTTTGAGGCAGACAGCACCTCGCTCAAATAATACACCGGCCTCTGGACCGGCTGGGCTCGGCCTTCTTCCGGGCGCTGGACTACGATGACGGTGCTGACCACCCGGCTGGTTGCAGCGATGTAAAGGAGCATGGGCTCTTTCTCAGTCGGCGCTGCGAGGACAGGCGGCGTGGCCAGCATCTTCTTCAGCTCGTGGAAAGCTTGGTCGGCCTGGTCGTTCCACTCGAAGTGAGTGCTCTTCTTCATGAGGCGGTAGAGGGGGAGGGCCTTTTCTCCGAGCCGGCTCATGAAGCGGTTCAAGGAGGCTAAGCACCCGGTGAACTTCTGAATGTCTCGAAGCTTGGTGGGGATCGCCATTCTCTCGATGGCCTTGATCTTCGCTGGGTTGCATTCGATGCCGCGTTCGGAGACCAGGAAACCTAGGAGCTGGCCGGCTGGCACCCCGAACACGCATTTCTCGGGGTTGAGCTTGATTTGGAACTGGCGCAGGTTCTCAAATGTTTCCTTGAGGTCTTCCAGCAAGGTGCCACGCTTCTCCGTCTTCACCACGACGTCGTCCACATACACGTGGGCATTCCTGCCGAGCTGCTTGAGGAGGCACTTCTGCATGCAACGCTGAAAGGTGGCACCGGCATTTCTTAAGCCGAATGTCATAGTCAGGTAGCAGGAGGCTCCGAACGGCGTGATGAAGGCGGTCTTCAGGCGGTCATCCGGGTCTAGCTTTATCTGGTGATATCCAGAGTAAGCGTCCAAAAAACTCAACAGCTCGCATCCGGCTATGGAGTCTATCACTTGGTCTATCCTTGGCAGGGCGAAGGGATCTTTGGGGCAGGCCTTGTTGAGGCTTGTGTAGTCTATACACATGCGCCACTTGTTATTCTTCTTCAACACAAGGACCGGGTTGGCGAGCCACTCTGGAAAGAAAACTTCCATGATGAAGCCGGCCGCCAAGAGCCGGGCTATCTCCTCCCCTACAATCCCGCGCTTCTCCTCTGACAGCCGGCGAAGGGGTTGTCTGACCGGCTTCGCGCCTTCTCGAACATGCAGTTTGTGCTTGGCGAATTTCCTCGGAACACCCGGCATGTCCTTGGGGGACCATGCGAAGATGTCCCGATTCTCACGGAGGAAATCGGCAAGCTCGCCTTCCTATTTGCTGTTCAGGTTTGCCCCGATGACGGCAAACCTCTTTGGATGCTCGGGGTCAAGGGGTATCTTCTTCGTCTCCTTGGCCGGCTGGAAAGATCCTTGATCATCCTGCTCCTTGGGGTCGGGGGACACGGCCGACTGCTTGCCGGCCATGGCCACGACTCGGTCCAGCATCTTCTTCTCTTCAGCGATCACAAGGGACTCGGCCAGCCGGCTGCTGGCCGCGGCGCACTCGGAGGACTTCTTGTAGTCGCCGGCTACGGTGATGACGCCTTTGGTGCTTGGTATCTTCATCTTGAGGTATGCATAGTGGGGGACCGCCATGAATTTGGCCAAGGCCGGTCGGCCCAGCAATGCATGGTAAGGGCTCTCCAGGTCCACCACCTCAAACCAGATCGCTTCCCGGCGGAAATGCTCCTTGTCCCCAAAAAGTACATCAATCTTGATTTTGCCAATGGGGGCGCAGGACAGGCCGGGTACGATGCCATGGAACACTGTCCGAGTGGGCGTGAGCTGTTTTGTCTTGACGTTCAACTTCTCCAGGGTGTCACGATACAAGATGTTGATGCTGCTCCCGCCGTCTATCAATACACGAGAGAAGCGGGCGGCGCGTCTGTCCGTTGCAAGGGTGGCTTCCAGGACCAGAGCGTAAGAGACGGGAGACGGCATCACCTCCGGGTGGTCGGCCCGGCTCCAGCTGATGGGCTTTTCTGACCAATGCATGTGTTCAGCAGGGTTGGCAGTGATCACGCTGACTTCCTGGTGCTCTCGGCACTTGCTGCGCCGGTCTTCGGGCTGGCTGGTGAAGACGACGTAGGTTGCTTGCTCATCAGGGAACTCGTCATGCACGGCTCCGACTGCGGGCCGAGCGGCCGGAGGCGGAGGCGGCGGGCTGGCAGGCGGAGGCGGCAAGAGCCCCTCGCCCTTAGAGATTCGGGTGAGCCAGTTGCACTTCCGGGTCGTGTGGTTGGACGGCTTCGCGCCGCTGTGGAACTTGCAAGGGGCGTCGAGGGTTTGCTCGTAGGAGAAGGCGGGCTGCCAAGCCGGCCTGCCGCCCTTGGGCTTCTTGGGAGCCGGTCGTTCTTCAGGCGGCGCATCTTCGACCGTGGCCACCTGCCGGCTAGCGGGAGGCGGCGCAGGGCCCTTGCGCTTGTTGTCGTTCGAGTTGGGGTGTCGGCCGGGCTCTCCAGCCGGCGTCTTGGGCGCCGGGTTGAGCACCTTCCCGGACGCGTCTACCCGAAGCTCGGTCTTCATCGAGGAGTCGGCGGTGGCGTACTTGTCCGCTATGTCCAGAAGCTCGTCAAGAGTAGCCGGCTCGTCGCAGAGGAGCTTGTGCTTGAGGAGGGTGCCTTCTCGGCATCCGGCTGTGAAGTACTCTATGGCTTGTACCTCGTGCACCCCTTCACAGGAGTTGCGGAGCTCGGCCCATCGTGTGAGGTAATCGCGAGTGGACTCGGCGGGGCCTTGCACGCACAAGGAAAGTTGTCTGGGCTTGGGAGCCCGCTTGTAAGTGCTGGTGAAGTTGCGGATGAAGGCTTCTGTGAAGTCTAGCCAGCTGTTGATGCTACGCGGCTTGAGGCTGTTGAGCCAAGTCCGCGCCGTGCCTTGCAGCATGAGGGGCACGTACTTCACGGCGACTCGCCGATTGCCGTTGGCTATGCTAACTGCGGTGGAGTAGTCGATCAACCAATCTTCCGGCTTCACGGAGCCGTTGTACTTGGGCGTGTCTCTTGGGAGCGAGAACCCTTTGGGAAAGGGCTCGTCACGGATGCGGGTGCAAAGCAAGGCGGGCCGACATCGTCTTCTTCTTCCAATGCCAGGGATCGTGCCAGGCGGTCGAGCCGATGGCGGG
Organism: Triticum urartu; assembly: GCF_056163025.1. Lineage (NCBI taxonomy): Eukaryota > Viridiplantae > Streptophyta > Magnoliopsida > Poales > Poaceae > Triticum > Triticum urartu. Next base: position 223,728,952 of record NC_141879.1, on the reverse strand, counting down.
CGTCGTTCTCGCCGATTCCTTCGCGGCGGCCCAGTCGGCCGCTGAGAGTCGGGTGCGCCACTGGCGGTGAGGCGGGGTATCTCTCTCCACGGGTCGGAGGCGGAGGCGGGTCGCCCCGCCACTCCATGGCTCGGGGATAGCCGTCCGCGTCCCGCTCGATGGAGATCTGGGTCCGGCGGCGGCTGGTAGCCGGCTCCTTCTCGCGTCGCGCGCGGGTATCGCTCGTAGTCGGCGTCCGGGACGTCGCGCCGTGCTCTCGGCGCGGGGGAAGGCTTTCCGCGCGAGCGTCAGCTTTGTGCCGCTGCGTGGCGGCGTCGATCAACTGCTGGATGCGCCGGGTCATGTGGGGAAGGTCTTCGGGCTCCAGGCCGTCCAGCTCGTCTACGGCCGCCTGGGCGGCACGCAAGTTCTCGAGCGGAGTGGCATAGACCGGGCGGTCGACTCCCAGCGCGTCGGCGATGACGGTGCCGCGTTGCTTGACAAGGCCGGCCCAGCTTGGCCCGCTCGGGGCCGGCGTGCCGAAGGCGGCGCGGTCAGCCTCGCGCCGGTAGGCCTCAGTGAGGCATCTTACGGAGGCCAGCCTCCGGCCCTCTGTGAGGAGGGCGAGGCGGCGTGCTTCCATGGCTTCGTCGTCGGCGTCGGCCGGGAGAGGAGCGGACAAGTCGTGGGCCGCCACGCGCGAGGCGTCGCGGGCGCTCTCGTCGGCCGGGCCGCTGTGGCCGACAACCATCACTTCGGCAGCGACAGCATCGTGGCCGTCGGCTCGAGGAAGCGGGTCGTCGTAGATCGCGACGTTGGTTGGGAAGGCGTCGTAGGAGGCCGTGTCGGAGTCGACAGGCATAGGGTCAGTGGAGCCAACCGACTCCAGGTCCGCAGCGGGCTCGCTGGAGACGTGGAGCTGGCCGAGAAAGTTGGCGAGGCGGTCAGCGCCCGCATCGGAGGCGAGCTCGTCGGGGAGATCGGCGAGGCCGCTTGCCGCACAGATGCTGGCGACGCCTTGCAGCGCGTCGTGGCAAGCGCCACCGGGCGTGCCGGGCTGGCTACGCTCGCTGGGGAGGAAGAGAGTTCCCGTCCAGAACAGGTCTCCGGACGACGGTGCGCCTGGCCCCACGGTGGGCGCCAAATGTCGGGTGGTAGGTGCGACATATGCCAACGGGTGGCTTATCTTTGTGGGAACCAGTAAGACGTCGCCGGTGCCTGGAAGCGGGATGAGGCGAAGACATGCTCGCTGGCGGATCTTACCCAGCTTCGGGGCTCTCCGAGGAGATAACACCCCTACTGCTGCTCTGCGGGGTCTCCGCATGCTCGCTAGATGAATCGAGTAGCTACACAACGCTCCTTGAGCTGTTTTGGGGGGGGAGGAGGAGGAAAGGGCACGGCTAGCCTGCTTCTCCTCCTTGTATGGTATCTAGAACTAGCGGGGGGTCCAACCCTTTGCATGGGTGCCCCGGGGGGTTTATATAGGCCTACCCCCCGGGGGTACAATGGTAATCCGGCTGGGCGCGGGGCCCAGCCGTCTGTGACTGCACTCGCCGGCTTCTGCGCCGACTGCTGGGGCCCGCCGGCTGGTGGGTCCCGCCGGTTGTCAACTCCTTGGTCACTGTGGCTTCATCTTGCTGACGTGAGCTTCATCGTGGTAAGCGCGGCTACAGTACCGCCGCCTGCCGGGTGATCACTGTAGCCTTACCGCGTCTTGTCTCCTTAATGGGGCGTCCTCTTCGAGGGAAGCGGCGGGCCGGCTGGCGGAGCCGGCTCCGTCTTGGGCCGGCTGGTTGGAAGCGCGGCCGCCTTTGGCCGTCTCCCTGCTCTAAGGGGCCCACCGCCTGTGGGCCACGCTGGCGGCCCGTCGTGGGTGACGCCAGGGTCAACATGGCAACAGTGCTGCGCCGGACGGGTCATGCCTACCTCGTACGGCGCACTGTGCCAGGCGTGCTCCAGGATTCGGGGGGGGGGGGGGGCAGGCTCTTCTGTAGCCATGCCCCGTCGCACCGCCGTTAGGTGGGTGCAAACTTTGTGGGTACGGTCTTGACTACTTTATGGGGAGCCGGCTTGAAGGAGTCGGCTTTCTCGTAGCCGGCTTCTTGGAGTCGGCCCTCTCATGAAGGTTGAAGTCGGACCGCCTTCCCAAAGCCGGCCTAGATCGCAGCCGGCGGGGGGGAAGGTGGCCCTGTGTCTTGGATTCTTGAGAGCCGGGCGGGCTCGTAATTTTTGCAGAAGTGCCAGGGGAAGCCGGCTAGGCTACCCATGGCCATTTACTCCGACAGTCGGCCCGTTTGTGATCCGTTAATACGTTGGGCCATTTTCATAGTGTCATCAAATACGGCCTATTAACGATGGCCCGTTATGGTCGGCCCATGAACGGACGATTCCAACTCTAGCCCGTTTACGGCCATAATGCGGTATGTTTGGCCCATGTTTGGTCAATCGATCATACGACCCGTATAAGGCCCATTGATGACACGACCCGCAAAAGGCCCATTGTTTCTACGGCCCGTAGAAGGCCCACTATTTCTACGGCCAGTAGGAGGCCCAATGTCACTACAGTAAATATTAGCCCATGGTTATTGTGGCCTAGTTTTAAAAAATAGGTTATTGCAGCCACTAGCTAACCGCAGAAAAAGAACTGCAATGACTACAAGCAAACAAATAAACAAGACAACAAGGAAATAAATAAGCAAGCAACTAACGCTAGGCTATCACGGCTATTACACATATTACATCCACCGGGCATCAGAGTTCACCACCAGTGCAAATATAGGGAACAAAGCAGCATATCATATACACTGGTTGTCAAAGTTGGCGACCAGTGCAAATAAACGCCGCAACAAAACAAATCCAGAACTGAAACCACTTCAGAAGATCTCAAGAAACAATATCCTGGGTACCCATAATGCTGGCAAGATGCTTAGCAAGCTTATTAACTTTCTCTTGTTTGGCGCTTAAATCCTCCAGCACTTGCTGTTGCACCAGAAAATATGCATCTGAATTCTGCAGGGACTTCCTCAGTCCTTTAGCTTCCTGCCGCAGCACATCTGATCGATGTCTTTCAACTTGAAGTTGAGACTCAAGAAGACGAACTGATTCAGGCAGCGAGTTCGAAGAGCTTGTGCCAGCAGTAGTGGCCAGTAACTCGAACACTACATCAAGACATGACTTTTGGGTCCCCTCACTGTCGTCAAGATAGTTTTTATCAGCTTTCTTGGAGACCAATAGGGATGTCTCACTACCTTGAACCTTATCGGCATTACTTCCTTTACCATTGGATAACGCGGTACTGTTCTCCAATATTTTGTCTGCATTCTAAAAGAGAAACAAGCAGACACATCACATGTTTACCATGTTGTATATGAAACTCATTTTGGTAAATGAGTTCAGTAGTAAAGTGGACAGGATAACAACATGAAACAAACATATATCTATGTACCATGGTCACTTTATGGTCTATATCATTCTAGTTTTTGTTGCCAAATCAAGATAGAGACACAGTTCAAATAATATTTGTTCAAGACAAAGCAGACTAGACAGAATATAAGTGTGGGTAACTATAGAGCAATAACAACACTTGTAATGTGCATGACATGAGAACATAACTGTTTATTCAATTGAAACTGAAATCAACATAGAGCAGGTTACAACAGCAAACCAGTTAAAGAAACAGGTTTAAAACATACCTATTGCACCATTGGAGTTTCAATTCCATCCTTCAAATTTGAAAATAGTTGGTATGAGTAAATACAGTAATGCAAGAGCAAAGGAGTATGAACCATAGCTACAGAACTTGACCTGAGAACAAATCTTCTTCTCCTTTAAGCGTTGAGTTGGGATTCGGAGTGGTGGTCCTCGTGCTTTGGGCACTGCAATTCCCTTACTAACTGCTCGTGTTTGGGTGCTCTGTGGTGGAGATGGTGTTGCGTCAACTGGAACTGGGTTACTATCTGCCGGGGTTAGGGTTAGAAAGGGTGTAGCTGGTTCTCTGTCCAACTGGGTAGGGGTACAATCTGCGAGAGTCTGGGTTATGTGTGGTGGATCTGGTCCTTGGGCAAGTACAACCGTGGTTCTATCTACATCAACTAGTAGCACTATCTTTTCTGAAGACCGTGTTGTTACTCCCTTAGATACTGCCATCACGCTCTCCAATTCAAATGGCTGATAAACAAGAAAAGTAATTGAAAGTACAGACATTGTATGATAGACAGGTGCAATGGATAGTGGGGAATAAAAGAGGGCATGAAATAATTCATATTTATGTTGTCTAACCAAACAGGATAGCATGACATAATTTCACATATATGATGGCTAACTAAACAGGATAGCATGACACAATTTCACATTATGATGGCTAACTAAAAAAGATGGAAAGACATAGTTCAAAATATGAGACTATGTAAACAGGATGACATGACATAACTATATAATGTGTTTATTAAATAGGTTGGCATGCCATAATTCACATACATTCACGGATAGAATGCCATAATTCAAAATATGATGACTGTAAACACTAAAAAAGATGAGATGATATAACTATATGATGTCTTTATTAAATGGGTTGCCATGCCATAATTCAGATAGATGATGTGTGTGTACTATGTAAACATGATGGCATGATATAATTCAAATATATGATTTATATAGTAAGCAAGTAAGCAGATGGCAATCCATATATGATGTAAAAACTAAGCAATGCAAGACAACATGCATGACATGAGTAATATAACCCTGCCAAGTTTGAGAATAGACCTCAGGGGGGAAATAGGACTGGTTATCAGTCTCTGAATCCTCCTCTGAGGAGCTCTCTGTAACCAACAAGATGTCTGCTTCAGCAGGTAGCATTGTCTGCTCTGAATACCTTGTTTTCACTCCAGATACTTCCATCACCGCTTCAAATGGCTGATGCACAGGAAGAGTAGTTGAATATACAAACATTGTCGACAAATGGAACACGTAATACAAAAAATGATAGCATGATATAATTCACATACATGATGATTGGCTAAACAGCATGGCATTGCATAATTCACATATATAATGCCTTTGCAACAAGATAGCATTGTATAATTCACATATATAATGTCTTGCAACAAGATGGCAATGCATAATTCACATATATGGTAATTAGACACTGAATAGGTGGCATTCACACAAAGCATGTCTAAACTAATCAAATGACATAGCAATGCGAGACACCATACGCATGATATGAGCAACATAACCCTGCCAAGTTAGAGCATACACCTCGGGGGGGGGGGGGAATAGGACTGGTCATCTGTCTCTGAATCCTCCTCTGAGGAGCTATCTGTAACCAGCGAGATATGCACTTCGTCAGATAGCATAGTCTGCTCTGAAGACCTTGTTTTCACTCCAGAATTTGCCATCACCGTGTCAAATGGCTGATGAACACGAAGAGCAGTTGAATGTACTAACATTGTTGATAAATGTAATATGTAACGAAAAAAAGGATGGCCTGATATAATTTACATATAAGATGACTGGCTAAACAGGATGGCATTGCAAAATTCACATATATGATGCCTGGCTAAACAAGATGGCGTTGCATAATTCACATAAACGATGAATAAACTAAACAGATGGCATTCACACAAAGTATGTTTAAACTAAGCAGATGACATATTTGATGTATAAAGTAAGCAATGCAAGACACCATACGCATGATATAACCAACATCAGCATGCCAAGTTAGAGCGAAGACCTCAGGGGGTAAATAGGAGTTGTCTTCTCCTTCTGAATCCCCCTCAGAACAGATATCTTCCTCTCGATTACAATCTGAAATGCGTGGAGGGGGGCTTCCTTTGCGCCTACCATGGAGCAACGTCTGCATGAAATTTTATTGCCATGCAAGGCTCGTCTCTTTTGCTCTACATGTTCAGTTCCATTGTTTACAATAACTGTCATGCATAGGAATAAAACATAGTGAGATTATGTAAGGAGTGCATGCAGAAATCCAGAGTGATGGTAGCAACCTATGGATAGACCCAAAACCAATAATAGCAGGCAGATAATGGCTTCAGTTAAAAAATACAGATAATGGCTTCTTTACTATTTGTTTCCCACCCAACATGAAACTCATAGTAGACACCGGAGATTAACCAGATAGTAGATAGATACTATTGATAGCGGCCCCGATATGTACCCCACAACCATTTAAAAACTCAAGTTTGACCATTAGTTTGGAGCTGACTCAGAGTCTAATCGGTGATCAGGACGATAAAGTAGCATGTAATATTAAGCGATGCATAACCTAAGCAGACACGAAAGAGTGCGACCTCTCCTGCGGACCCATGTAGTCCTCGAGGTCATCTGCTCGGTTGATGATGGTAATGCAGTTTTCATGGCTGCTAGCAGCGGGGAAGAAGATCTGAGGCGGCAAAAGACAGTCTGGAGGCCGGATCCCTGCTGTGCTGGACCCTTCAGTCGTTGGAGTAGCTGAGCTGGGGTGGATGACGGCGCAGCAGGAGCGGGACAAACCACGCAAGGTTTTCTTTGACAACTATCTGTAAGAGAAGTAATTCTGTAAGGGCTCGTTTGAATTGGAGGATTCCAACAATGCAGGGATAAGAAATAGACTGGAATAGGATAGGAATGCACGTGCAAAACAGAGAATTTAAAAACACAGGATTTCTGCCAATCTGGGTGTTTGATTCACAACAATTGGAAGATCACAGGATGCAAAGAAGCATGGTGAGATTAAGTCAAACCACAAGAAAATGTACGGTTATAATGCTTCTATCTCTTAGTCTTGTGCTTCATGAATAGGAATTTGAAAAGGAGGACAAGTGAAAATTAAAATTCCTACGTTTTTTCTTTCAAGGACACACTAAAGGAACAAATCCGTGTGCTCAGTGGACAATATATATAACATGTAGAGTAAAAAAGAGATGCAACAAGTGTACAACCTCTTTGGCAAAGCCATGTCGATCTCAGCGTGATTGGGTTGGCCGGTGAGGATGCTCCGGCTGACTTTGCTGTCGGAGGAGGGGAAGAAGATCTTAGGCGTCTGGAGATGGAGCCCGAGGTACTGCTCCACTGTGATGGAGGGTTTCATCGTTGGAGCAGCTCCGGTGAGTTGTACGACGCCGAGGCTGATGCAGGACAAGAGAGACAACGAACAACGTTAACCTGAGTGGAATTCTAATAGCATCTCCAATACATGACGTAAAATACATAACCACAAAGTGCTATATGTAAAATACATCAGCCGCTCATCTCTGAACTTAACTGTCGAAACTGAACTTAACTGTCGAAACTGAACTTAACTGCCGAAATTGAACTTAACTATCGAAACTGAATTTTGCTGTCGAAACTGAATTTTGCTGTCGAAACTGAACGCACTAGCAAGGTGAGGCTACACGTCGGTCGACTGACTTTTTCATCTCTTGTCAGTCGATTTTGCAGCCGTTGGATACGAAATCAAGGGCCTGCTATTCATCTTCAACCTCCACCCCCTGAGCCGCCAGCCACCACCGGCCAAGCAGCAGCCCCCCCGCCGCCCGCGGCCGGTGGTGCGCCACCTCGTCCACCCGAAAACACTCCCCACCGCCGGTCCGCCGCCGCCCAGGCCATCCCTCTAGGCCCCCCGTGCCGAGCTTTTTCTCCGGCGATCCCCACGCCACCGCCCCGCCACCGCCCCGCCACCGCCGACGACCACCGCCCCCATCCTGAACTCTAAGATAGATAGTGGGGTACCTCTCCGGCGAGCCCCCCTCCCCGCTGCGACTGGTTCTTCCTTCACCCCGGCGAGCCCCCCCACCCCCTGAAAATCGACTGACCCAAAAGTCGATCCAGTCAACTGAAGTGTAGCTAAATTGGAGCAGCATCGCAAGCAAGAGCAAGAGCGGCAACACAAGCAAGAGCAATAGCAAGAGCAGACCAGGCAGGGGACCGAGAGCAAGAGCAGAGCAGCAACAGCTCCTACTGATGTGGATGTCGCCGCCGAGGGAGCGACGCCGTGGAGGAAGTGGCCGGCGACGCCGCCGTGGATGGAGCCGCGCCGTGTCAGCTCGGGACCGAGCGCCGGCAGCACCGTGAGATTGAATCAAGAAGAAAATGCGTTGATTTGTGTACAACCTCTTTGGTGGCGCTGATTAGGCCGCGACTTCATCCGAGGAAACGGTGATGATGATGCTCTTCCGGTGGTGCAGGTGAAGACGACAGTGTAGGAATGGAGATGGCGCAAAAGACGAGGGGAACATCGGGGCAGCTCCTTGGAGGTGGATGATGGGGTGGCTGAACCGGCGGGACGATGAGATCGACGACGGATCCTCATCCGTTACGGTGGATGAGGGACATCGAGGTGTTGCTGTGGACGACGTCGTCGGGGAAGAGGCTCCGGCTGGGTGGCAGACGGAGCAGGGTGTGGGGTTTCATCGTGGGCTTTCGCGGCCTTGGTGTACGAATGGGTGGGCGGATGGGATGACAGTGGGGAACCATGGCTTAGAGACGCGCTTGTCCGAAATGTGGGGTAAGTTACGAAAGTACCCCCACCGATTTGAGGCGGTTCTTTCGGTTCAGGGGTACCACGGGCATTTCGTGTGTCGGGATTCACAGGAGGTGGGAGTTTTCGCGCGCATTGTAATTTCGGAATAGCAAGGCGCGGGTTGAGATGGAGGGAGTTGTCGGAGCACAACGAGACAAAGATATATCTTAAATATTTCGGGCTAACAAGGCACAGGTTGAAATTTCCGGACAAGCCTAACGTGTACTGTACCAAATCAATGCGCACTACAAATGTCATTCAAAACTTTGAATTCATGCTATGTTCAATTAAAATATTTCGCTACGTGTATAATGCATGCAACCTACTACTCAAATGAACGTTTTAGTGCATTCCAAACATATATACTACCGCTTCAATATGAACTAAATTTGAATTCGTTTCTCTATTTGAATAAGATCTACAATAATGATTATTGTGAAGTCAAAGCACTTGAATTTGTTTCTTTGTTTTAATAAGATCTACAAATCATCATTATTGTCAAGTTAAACCATCGTTTGTGTATTATCTTCACTGTAACATCCCAAATTTTGCAATTTGGAATGTTATACACTAGATCATCATGCATATCATATTTCTTGCATTTTGGTTGATCCTAGAAATTTCACGCAACTCAAGGACCCTCGGAGAGAGTTGGAGATTTCGTTATTTTCATATTTGAGAGTTTTCTCGAATTTGAAAAGAGGATCATTTGATTTATTATTTCATCTTCAAACAATTTTCCCTTATCAAAAAAAATATAAGAGAGGGAATAATATGACTTTCCCAAAATTGAGGAAAAATGAAGATTTAATAAATAGATCAAGTTTTGGTTTTGCCGGAGTTTTATTTGCATTTTATTTGGATAGGGAAAAATGCGCATTTTCGAAAATTGCATTTTAGGTCCGGAGAAAAGTTCATTTTGTTCGACTCATTTTTAGGAGTCGGGGAAAATTTACCTTAGATTTTTTGGAGTTCGTTTAGTTTTCTTTTTCTTTGTTTTTCTGCGCGTGAAACCGTTTAAAAAAACCCGCAGGCCAGCCGGGCCAAAGGCCCAGCTAGCCGACCGCCCCAGCCCCTGCACGCGCGCGCCAGGCGCAGGCAGCGCCGCCGCCTCGCCTCGCCTCTAGGCCGAGTCCTAGTAGGACTCAAGGCCGGTAGCCCCCCTCCTTTTTCCTTTGTTCCGTTTTCCTTTTTCTTCTAGGACTCTTTTTCCTACTCTATTTCTTGTCCCCTACCGCAAGTCTCCTCTCCCCTCCCCAATATAAATACCCCAACACCCCCCCCTCTAAACCCATCAAATCAAAACCCAAGCCCTCCGCCGCACCCCACACCCGCGCCGCGCCCCAAGTCGCCGCCGCACCTTGCCCACGCCGCCGCCGCCCTACGCCACGCCGCCAGAGCCTCTCGCCGGAGATCTCGCCGGAGGTTGCCCCGCGTCTCTTTTCCTCGGATCGTTTTCTTCTAATCGTTCTGATTCTTTTCTTCTCTTCTGATTCGTTTTCTTTCTGGTTCTTTTCTAAACCATTCCTGTTTTCTAGATCGGTTTTTCGTCTCTTTTTCGGTTTCTTCTCCAAAACCCTAGATCGGATTCGTTTTCTTTTCCGATTTAGTTGCCTTTGGACCGTTCGCCGGACCGTTCATCCTAACGAACGTGATCACCGGATTCTTCTAGGTTAACGAACGCCCGTTCGTATAACCGTTCTTCTTTTTCTTCTCGTTGGATTTATTCCGCGATCGCGATCTCAAATCCGATCTTCGTTCTAGTCTTTCTTCTCGCTCGTTTATCGGAATCAGGTGATTCAAGCGCCTGGAGTTTCGTTTCGAAACCGCCGTTTCGTCTAATCAACTTAAACAAGTTTTTGCCCCGGTGAAATTTGACCTAGTTTCAACTTGCTAGAACCGAGTTGTTTTCTTCCACCGTTTGTTTTCCGTCGTCTGTTCGGTTCTTTCTTTCTTTGCAACCGGAGTTCTTAAATTGAACTTTCTGGTTCGTTCTCTTGTTCGAGTTTTACCTGTGCATTAGATGAGTACTTATTGTGTGCTTGTTGTTTGTCTGCGATAGATCACCTGGATTGCGCCGCTTGTTACTTCGAAACCCTAGGTCTCGCGGATCATCAGCAAGGCAAGTAACACTTTGATCATACCTTTTCTACAACCCATGTTTTATTGCATTAGATCAACCCTCTCACCTTGCATGATTAGGATCTAATTAAATTGTGGGATGGGAAGTAGATGAGGTAGTACCTATTACCTGTTTATTATGAAACCTTTGGGAGTTACTTCTACGTTTGCTTATTATGCCATGCTATGCTAGTAGACGTGGATTGGGTGAGTGATATCCATGACAGATGTGAGTTGATAATTTAATGGTTTATCTAAGGTGGCAACTTAAATACACATCTGGGTGGATTGAGGCACCTGATGTCTATCAGGACTTGCCTGTTTTTATTTTGGACCGCCACCCAGGCTCAAAGGGATCATAAGATCTTTCATGCTAGAAACTTCCGTGTGCAGCCACAAGCCATTATGGGCTCTGGCATAGTTGACTAAGTTGTGCGAACTCTTACAGTGGTGGACTAGCAGATGTAGGGGATGTAGGTGTACCGTTCTACCCGATCGTAAGGTGCTAGCGCTTCTGAAAGACTATGTCTCGGTCATCCGTCTTCTCAAACACCCTGTAGTGCGGGAAACCAAACGGAGGCGATCGAGTCTTGTGGGGAAAAGTGCGCAAACCTCTGCAGAGTGTACAAACTAATCATGATTAGTCGTGTCCCTGGTTATGGACAACTTGAGTATCTAGTACTTGAATATCATGTGAATCCCAACATGTTACTTCTAATTAATGTTGTTGGGTTTTAATTGTTCACTTAATTGGGATCGGAATGCTGTCAACCATTCTCGATGTTTCACAACCACCATGATAGTTAAATAAATTTATTCCTTTGCAGTAGGGAAAAATTGGCTTTACGCAAAAACTGTAACCATAGAGCTTTCCACCAGCCATATATGCATATAGTATAGCTGTTTCATTCCATTACTCTCTATGTGTTACATTGCCAGCATATTCCATGTGCTGGCCCGTTTTCGGGCTGCAACTTCTCATGTTGCAGACTTTTCAGACGACGAGTAAGGTGTTTTTAGGTCGTGGTTCTATACTCAGTGATGCCGTTGGAGTTGATGGACCCATTTATCTTCCAAGTCTTCCGCTGTTATCGACACTAGATGGCCTTAAGCCATGTTTATTGTAATAAGTTCTCTTTGAGACAACGATGTAATAAGTGTGTGATTGCCACTCTGCTATAAATCCTTTGATGTACTATGTGGTGTCAGCATTACTGATCCAGGGATGACACCCGAGCACAGAGCGCTTGATCCATTCGGGTCGGGTCGCGATAGAGATGGTATCAGAGCACACGCTGACTGTAGGACACGACCACTAAGTTAAAGCCATAGATCACCAGTCTCTTCTCATTTTCTAACTCCTCATCCTTTCTACCCTTTTAGGATGACGCACGCGAAGATTAAGTACGCTCAACCGGATGAAGGCACACCATTTGGATTTCACCTGAAGGAAGTCACCAAGTACCTGAACATTGGATTACCAAGCTTCACGGGAACCTTCAACGCCACTCTGCCTGAAGAGGAGCGCTGGAAGATTCAAGCTCACGTTCCGGGAAGGACATTCGCGCCAATCACGAAACCCATAGATAGTGTTTTCAATGCACCAACCTGGAGTCTGGGAAGGAGCATGGCAGCTCATATCACCATAGGACGCATTGGAGAAGTTTATCAAGAAGACCTCAAGGACACTATCTACCAGATTTGCGGACGCCGAGATGAACAATGGGAGTTAGTCAGCACCAAGAAGGATAGATCCATTGCATCCTTCATCCAGGAGTTAAACCAGCACATTCGACGCCACGAGAATCAGATGTGCAATGATATGATAGAGTTGAAGAATACAAAGGCAAGGATCATCGAGCTAGAAGGAGAACTGAAGTCTACATGCAAGGACTACATGGACGAGATCGTAGCTCTAGCAAGGCACAATAACGCTCTTAAGCAGGAGATTGAAGAACTCAAGAGGAAGTTAGCAGCCCAGGAGGACGACGAGTACGTCGCATGTCCGGACAACTACATCATCATCGACGACACCGATTCGGATCCAAGTGAACCCGACTTTGAAGACGAAGCTGGAGCAGATATCATGGAGTCTTCCACCGGTTCAAATTTCTAGATGACCACCAAATAGTAGTAGTATTCCCCCATGTAAACAATATAGTCGAGCACTTTTGCGATAGTTAGACCATTTGTAAGCCCTTGTTTGATTGATTGAAGTGATTTTGTGTGCATTTGCTCATGTGCATTGGGGTAGTGTTTTCTCTTTAGACCTCACTCTATTCTTATATCTCGTCTTTTCTAAACCCTCAGATGCCTCCGAGACATGACAATGGATTTCCACCGGAGCTCACTCAGTTGATCCAGCAGCAGAATCAATTGATGCAGATGTTAGTCCAGAACCAACAGAACAACAACAACAACCCACCACCACCACCACCTGTTGACCACTTAGCCCGTTTCCTTAGGCTGAATCCGCCGGTGTTTTCTAGTAGCACCGAGCCGATAGTAGCAGACGATTGGCTCCGCAAGATAGGAAGGGAGTTGACCACTGCAGGATGCACGGATGGTGAGAAAGTAAAGTTTGCCGCTCACCAGCTTGACGGACCCGCGGCAGCATGGTGGGAGAATTTCACAGCCACTTACCCAGTTGACACTGTCACATGGGATCAGTTTCAGCAAGCTTTCCGCACGGCCCATGTTTCAGCAGGAGCTATGGCCATAAAGAAGCGTGAGTTTCGCAACTTACGCCAAGGAGGAAGAACAGTTGGCCAGTACGTTGACGACTTCAGCAAGTTAGCACGTTATGCCCCAGATGACGTTGCTACGGATGCAGCTAAGCAGGAGAAGTTTCTGGAAGGATTGAATGATGAGCTAAGCATGCAGTTGATGGTAGCCACTTTCAACAACTACCAGGAGTTGGTAGATCGTGCCATCATGATTGAAGGAAAGCAACAGCAGATTGAGAACCGTAAGAGGAAGTATGGACAGGGGAAGTATAACTCTGGAGCCCAGCAGAAGCCCCGTTTTGCCCCTAAACCGGGATTTCAGTTTCAGCACACCCATGGAGGAGGTAGCTCGCACAACCATAATGGCCACAAGAATGGTAATGGGAATGGAGGAAGCAACGGCCAGAACCGGACCACCCCATCCACCCCAGCCAAGAAGGACCTGAGCCACGTCACTTGCTATAAGTGTTCGAAGCCAGGGCATTATGCAAATGAATGTCCTGAAGGCCAGAATGGAAATGGCAATGGAAGCTCTGGGAAGAAGCCGAACCCTTTCAATAGGGGACAGGTGAACCACGTTAATGTGGAGGAGGTTGAAGATCAGCCCGATGCAGTAATCGGTAAGTTTTTGGTTAAGTCATTTACCGCACTCGTTCTTTTCGATACTGGTGCATCGCATTCATACATATCAAGGGGATTTGTGGAAAAGTATAGCCTGCCCACTAGGATTCTTAAAACACCTATGCTAGTAAGCTCGCCAGGAGCAGAGTACATGGCCAGACAAGGATGTTTCCAAGTGCCATTAAGTATAGGAAGGCATGTTTTCCCAACGGATTTAATTATTCTGGAATCCCAAGGTCTGGATGTGATTCTTGGTATGGATTGGCTGTCGATGTATGGAGGAAACATCGATTGCACCAGTAAGACAATTTTGCTTACCACACCAGAAGGAAGAAGGATCAAGTATGTATCCCGGCATGTGCCACACAGGACACAAGTAAACTGCCTAACAGGAGTTGTGCAAGAGGAAGTACCAGTGGTAAAGGATTTTCCTGATGTATTTCCTGAGGAATTACCAGGCATGCCACTGGATAGAGACATTGAGTTTTTGATTGAGTTATTGCCAGGTACAGGCCCAATATCGAAGCGACCGTACCAGATGCCAGCAAAGGATTTGGTAGAAATTAAGAATCAGATTAAGGAGTTATTGGATAAAGGTTACATTCGCCCAAGTTCTTCGCCTTGGGGATCACCCGTACTTCTAGTGGAAAAGAAGGATGGATCACTAAGGATGGTTGTAGATTATCGGGGATTGAATGAAGTAACCATCAAGAATAAGTACCCACTGCCAGTGATCAACGATCTGTTTGATCGGTTGTAAGGAGCTAAAGTGTTTTCCAAGATCGATTTGCGATCAGGGTACCATCAGTTGAAGATTTGAGAGCAGGACATACCTAAGACAACATTCACCACGAGATATGGATTGTATGAGTATACCGTTATGTCATTTGGATTGACTAACGCACCTGCCTATTTTATGAACCTGATGAACAAAGTGTTTATGGATTTTTTGGATAAGTTCGTTGTAGTGTTCATTGATGACATCCTGGTTTATTCAAAGAATGAAGAGGAGCATAAGGAACATTTGCGTTTGGTTTTGGAGAAACTAAGGGAACATCAATTATACGCCAAATTCAGCAAATGTGAGTTTTGGTTGAAGGAAGTTGGATTCCTCGGACACGTTATATCCGGAGAAGGTATAGCAGTTGACCCCATAAAGGTTGAGACCGTAACCGAATGGGAAGCACCCATAACAGTTGGAGAGATCCGGAGTTTTCTTGGACTCGCAGGATACTACCGGAGATTCATTGAGAACTTTTCAAAGATTACAAAGCCTATGACGGAGTTGTTGAAGAAGGATACAAAGTTCAAATGGACTGAGGAGTGTGAGGCTAGTTTCCAGGGATTGAAGAAACGTTTGGTTACCTCACCAGTATTAATTTTGCCAGATCAGACCAAGGATTATGAGGTGTACTGCGACGCTTCACGTCGAGGACTTGGAGCAGTGCTTATGCAGGAAGGAAGAGTTGTTTCGTATGCTTCACGGCAACTGAAGCCTCATGAGTTGAATTATGCCATGCATGATTTGGAGTTAGCAGCCGTAGTGCACGCATTGAAGACGTGGAGACATTTCCTCATTGGAAATCATTGTGAGGTGTACACGGATCATAAGAGTTTGAAGTACATTTTCACGCAGAAGGAGTTGAACCTCAGACAGAGGAGATGGTTGGAGCTCATCAAGGATTATGACATGAGGTTGCATTACCATCCCGGAAAAGCTAATGTAGTAGCTGACGCATTGAGCCGTAAGAGCCATGTCAATACCCTAATGACGGGGAAAATACCCAAGGAGTTAGCAGAAAACCTTCGTGAGCTATGTTTGGAAATAGTTCCGAGAGGCTATGTAGCAGCATTGGAGATTCAGTCAACATTGATGGATAAGATCAGAGAAGCTCAGAAATCTGACAAAGAGATTGCTGCTATAAAAGAGAAATTGAGTGAAGGAAAAGCAAAGGGATTTCGTGAGGATGAGCACGATACCTTATGGTTTGAGGACCGTGTTTATGTGCCAAATGACCCGGAGATCAGGAAGTTGATTTTGCAAGAGGCCCATGATTCACCGTATTCGATTCACCCAGGGAATACCAAGATGTATTTGGATTTGAAGGAAACATTCTGGTGGATCGGAATGAAGAAGGATATTGCAGCATATGTAGCAGTTTGTGACGTATGTCAGAGAGTAAAGGCAGAGCATCAGAAGCCAGCAGGATTGTTACAACCATTGCCGATACCCGAATGGAAGTGGGATAAGATAGGCATGGATTCTATCACAGGACTACCCAGGACGAAAGCAGGCTATGACTCGATATGGGTAGTAGTTGATCGTTTGACGAAGGTAGCACATTTCATTCCAGTTAAGACCACTTACACCAGTGCTAAGTTGGCAAAGATATACATGACTAGGATCATTTGTTTGCATGGAGTTCCGAAGAGTATCGTATCAGATAGAGGAACCCAATTTACCTCAAAGTTTTGGAATCAGTTGCATGAAACTTTAGGAACCATACTAGAGTTCAGCACAGCTTTTCATCCGCAGACTGATGGACAGACCGAGAGAGTCAATCAGATTTTGGAAGATATGCTGAGAGCTTGTGCACTAGATTATGGATCTAGCTGGGACGATAACTTGTCGTATGCGGAGTTTTCTTATAACAACAGTTACCAAACTAGTTTGAAGATGGCACCTTTCGAAGCTTTATACGGAAGGAGGTGCACGACACCGTTGTCATGGGACGAAGTTGGAGACCGTCAATTCTTTGGACCAGATTTGATTAAGGAGTCTGAACAGAAAGTTAAGTTGATTCGCGATAGGCACAAGGTAGCCCAATCCAGGCAGAAGAGCTACGCAGATTCTAAACGCAAGGAGACAGTTTACGAACCCGGAGATAGAGTTTATCTTCGAGTATCCCCACTTCGAGGAGTTAAGCGCTTTGGAGTTAAGGGAAAGTTAGCACCGCGTTTCGTTGGACCATATAAGATTTTACAACGTATGGGAGAAGTTGCTTATAAGTTGGAATTACCAGAGGGACTGTCAGGAGTTCATGATGTATTCCATGTTTCTCAGTTGAAGAGATGTCATGCCGAGATGGCAGAGATACCGCTAAGAGATACAGTGCCGTTGGAAGCGATTCAGTTGAAGGACGACTTAACATATGAGGAGAAGCCAGTCAAGATTCTCGAGTTTGCCAGCAGAGTTACTCGCAGCAAGGTTATCAAATTTTGCAAAGTTTAGTGGAACCACCACTTAGAGGATGAAGCCACCTGGGAGAGAGAAGAAGATTTGCTCCAGGACCACCCTCACCTATTTTCTAGCCAACCCGAATCTCGAGGGCGAGATTCATCTTAAGGGGGGTAGGTTTGTAACATCCCAAATTTTGCAATTTGGAATGTTATACACTAGATCATCATGCATATCATATTTCTTGCATTTTGGTTGATCCTAGAAATTTCACGCAACTCAAGGACCCTCGGAGAGAGTTGGAGATTTCATTATTTTCATATTTGAGAGTTTTCTCGAATTTGAAAAGAGGATCATTTGATTTATTATTTCATCTTGAAACAATTTTCCCTTATCAAAAAAAATATAAGAGAGGGAATAATATGACTTTCCCAAAATTGAGGAAAAATGAAGATTTAATAAATAGATCAAGTTTTGGTTTTGCCGGAGTTTTATTTGCATTTTATTTGGATAGGGAAAAATGCGTGTTTTCAAAAATTGCATTTTAGGTCCGGAGAAAAGTTCATTTTGTTCGACTCATTTTTAGGAGTCGGGGAAAATTTACCTTAGATTTTTTGGAGTTCGTTTAGTTTTCTTTTTCTTTGTTTTTCTGCGCGCGAAACCGTTTAAAAAAAAACCCGCAGGCCAGCCGGGCCAAAGGCCCAACCAGCCGGCCGCCCCAGCCCCTGCGCGCGCGTTTATCGGAATCAGGTCCGATCTTCGTTCTAGTCTTTCTTCTCGCTCGTTTATCGGAATCAGGTGATTCAAGCGCCTGGAGTTTCGTTTCGAAACCGCCGTTTCGTCTAATCAACTTAAACAAGTTTTTGCCCCGGTAAAATTTGACCTAGTTTCAACTTGCTAGAACCGAGTTGTTTTCTTCCACCGTTTGTTTTCCGTCGTCTGTTCGGTTCTTTCTTTCTTTGCAACCGGAGTTCTTAAATTGAACTTTCTGGTTCGTTCTCTTGTTCGAGTTTTACCTGTGCATTAGATGAGTACTTATTGTGTGCTTGTTGTTTGTCTGCGATAGATCACCCGGATTGCGCCGCTTGTTACTTCGAAACCCTAGGTCTCGCGGATCATCAGCAAGGCAAGTAACACTTTGATCATACCTTTTCTACAACCCATGTTTTATTGCATTAGATCAACCCTCTCACCTTGCATGATTAGGATCTAATTAAATTGTGGGATGGGAAGTAGATGAGGTAGTACCTATTACCTGTTTATTATGAAACCTTTGGGAGTTACTTCTACGTTTGCTTATTATGCCATGCTATGCTAGTAGACGTGGATTGGGTGAGTGATATCCATGACAGATGTGAGTTGATAATTTAATGGTTTATCTAAGGTGGCAACTTAAATACACATCTGGGTGGATTGAGGCACCTGATGTCTATCAGGACTTGCCTGTTTTTATTTTGGACCGCCACCCAGGCTCAAAGGGATCATAAGATCTTTCATGCTAGAAACTTCCGTGTGCAGCCACAAGCCATTATGGGCTCTGGCATAGTTGACTAAGTTGTGCGAACTCTTACAGTGGTGGACTAGCAGATGTAGGGGATGTAGGTGTACCGTTCTACCCGATCGTAAGGTGCTAGCGCTTCTGAAAGACTATGTCTCGGTCATCCGTCTTCTCAAACACCCTGTAGTGCGGGAAACCAAACGGAGGCGATCGAGTCTTGTGGGGAAAAGTGCGCAAACCTCTGCAGAGTGTACAAACTAATCATGATTAGTCGTGTCCCTGGTTATGGACAACTTGAGTATCTAGTACTTGAATATCATGTGAATCCCAACATGTTACTTCTAATTAATGTTGTTGGGTTTTAATTGTTCACTTAATTGGGATCGGAATGCTGTCAACCATTCTCGATGTTTCACAACCACCATGATAGTTAAATAAATTTATTCCTTTGCAGTAGGGAAAAATTGGCTTTACGCAAAAACTGTAACCATAGAGCTTTCCACCAGCCATATATGCATATAGTATAGCTGTTTCATTCCATTACTCTCTATGTGTTACATTGCCAGCATATTCCATGTGTTGACCCGTTTTCGGGCTGCAACTTCTCATGTTGCAGACTTTTCAGACGACGAGTAAGGTGTTTTTAGGTCGTGGTTCTATACTCAGTGATGCCGTTGGAGTTGATGGACCCATTTATCTTCCAAGTCTTCCGCTGTTATCGACACTAGATGGCCTTAAGCCATGTTTATTGTAATAAGTTCTCTTTGAGACAACGATGTAATAAGTGTGTGATTGCCACTCTGCTATAAATCCTTCGATGTACTGTGTGGTGTCAGCATTACTGATCCAGGGATGACACCCGAGCACAGAGCGCTTGATCCATTCGGGTCGGGTCGCGACATTCACAGCACACCACATGATTAGTCTCGAGTTACATATGAACTATGTGTACTATATGAACTCGAACTAGATTTTTTGAATCCACTTTATTTTGATTTCAAATCACATTACATTTCTAGCTCTAGCTAGATCTTCATAATCTAAACCATGTCTCATATGTATAATGTGTTTATCACATTATGTATGGTGCCCCGCCCCCTACGCCTACAAGTATTTAGATGTGAGTTGCAAACACCACACATTACCACAAATTCAAATAAAATGTGAGAATGTTCGATATATAGTATTGTTTAGATTGTTCGATATTTAATTGTAAGCTGCAAACGCCACACATTATCACAAATTCAAATAAAATGTGAGATTGTTTGATGTATAGTATGGTTTAGATTGTTCGGCATTTAGTCGTGAGTTGCAAACGCCATGCATTATCACATTATGGTATAACATGTGCACGACACGTGTATCACCACTATATTCATGCATGCAATGTTTAAAACACTATGATCTCCTATTCAAATATATGAATCCGCTTTCATATCAAATTATGATCTTTGCTAGTCTCTTAGTTATGAAGACAAACGATAGAAATAAACCTATTACCCTGCAGCGGAAGGTAGACTACACTAGGCAAGCCATAGTCAAGTATTCAATAGAGTGAAAGCACAATGACTAATAGCAGCAATGTAGTAAGGATCAGGTAGGAAGATATTGTGAAGCCACACAGCACACGCAGTCACTCAGTGAAGACAAAAGATAGTGCGAACATACAATGACTTCACAAGGAGTAACAGTAAGTAAAGGGAAGGGAAGATGAAACCAGTGACTCGATGAAGACAATGATTTGTTGGACCAGTTCCAGTTGCTGTGACAACTGTACGTCTGGTTAGGGCGGCTAGGTATTTAAACCTTAGGACACACAGTCCCAGCCACCCAGTCCTGAACACGCAGCTCAGGACACCCAGTCCTCACCGTATTCCCCTTGAGCTAAGGTCACACAGACCTCGCCCAATCACTCCGGTAAGTCTTCAAGGTAGACTCCCAAACCTTCACAGACTTCGTTCACCGGCAATCCACAATGTCTCTTGGATGCTCAGAACATGACGCCTAACCGACTGGAGGATGCACAGTCCTCAAGTGTAATAAGTCTTCAGATCACACAGACAAGAAGACTTAAGTGATGCCTAATTCTCTTTGGCTCTGGGTGGTTAGGGCTTTATCCTCACAAGGAATTCTCTCTCAAAGGCTTCGAGGTGGGTTGCTCTCAAACGGCAAAAGCCGTACTCTGAATCTGAGCAGCCAACCGTTTATGGTTGTAGGGGGTGGGCTATTTATAGCCACTTGGCAACCCGACCTGATTTGTCCGAAATGACCCTGGGTCACTAAGGAACTGACACTGTTCCAACGGTCAGATTTCAAACTCACACGACAACTTTACTTGGGCTTCAAGCAAAGTTGACTTGCTCGACTCTGGACAAGATTCGCTCTCAAAGTCTTCACTCGAAGACATAGGTTTTGTTTAAGCATCACTTCAGTCATTCTGACTGGTTCTCTTGGACCCCACTTAACAGTACGGTGGTTCCTATGACTCAACACAGAAGAAAGAGAACTACGAAAGATCTAAGTCTTCGAGCTCCATAGGCTTCATGTGGTGTCTTCTCTTGTCATAGTCTTCAATGTGAATATCTTCATATGCCACCTTTGACTTCAATGTCTTCATACATTTTTAGGGGTCATCTCTGGTCGGAAAACCGAATCAATGAGGGACTTCTACCTGTGTTATCCTGCAATTCTCACAAACACATTAGTCCCTCAACTAGGTTTGTCGTCAATACTCCAAAACCAACTAGGGGTGGCACTAGATGCACTTACAATCTCCCCTTTTTGGTGATTGATGACAAACTAGTTGAAGTTTTCAACGAGGAATATAATCTGTGAAATTGTAAAGGATAAGGAATTGTCTTCATAAGTTGCAAGGGCTCCCCCTAAAGATGTGCATATAAGTAATTTGCTTTTGGAATGCAAATGCACATGGCAGGTTGTACTTGTGGAGATCCACTTCAACTTATGATGACAATCCACTATGCATGTGAAAGTATATGAAGATAATGACATGCATAATGGAAAATGGACGTCTGCAGAATGATCTAAGTGCGGAATTTATCGTCGCACATGCGGAATTTATCATCGCAACACAAGGTGGCAGATAAGTAGCAGACGACCATCGAGTTTAAGTGTTACAACTCAAAGAACCAAATGTAGCAAAACGAGAGTTGTAAGCACGAAGCAAAATATAAAGCACCCGCCCATATGGACCCGCTTGAAGACTAGCAACCTCATATGCTTCTCCCCCTTTTGTCAGTAAGGACCAAAAAGGTTTGAAGACATAGAGCATCTACTCGTTCCCATGAGGAGTAGGTGAAGCAGCAGGGTCGTTGGTGGCGTTTGGCGGTGCTGGAGAGCTTGGAGCAAAGTCGAAGCGTGCTGAAGGAGGTGGCGCTGAAGTAGCATCGTCTTCATCCTCGATCACTCTGGCATTCACAGTTGCAGCAAAGGAAGAGAACTCAGAGTCTTCAAGGGATGGAGTTCGTCGCAGCACTGCCCGTCGAGGAGGTGTGGAGTCAAACTTGAATCGCTCAGTGAAGCCATCCTCTTGAAGATCATCTTCAGAACACATCAGCGTTAGCCCTTTCCATGTGCGGCGAGAGGTTTCATGGGCAACAAAAGCATTCTTGGTGGCAAGATTGCGAATGCGATTAACATCCACCAAGAGGCTTTGCATCTGACGCTTTAGCCAGTCATGATGCCGATCCTGTTTCTGATGAAGAGCCACAAGAAGCTCTCAGTCGTTGAGAACACGAGTGCGCTTCTTGGGTCGTGGAGCAGTTGTACTGTCAGTGGCTTCAGCGAGAGCAGGATGCGGTGCATGTGTAGTGCCAGCCAAAGGATACACACGAGTTACGGCTTCCACGCCTTCAATGTTCTGAGTGAAACTTTGATGCTCTACATTCTGAAGACTGAGAGGTTCCTTGGCAGGCTCAGGATAGATGGCTTCAATAGACATATCCACATCAGGCAAAAAGATCCGATGGTTGCGGGCCGAGGGCTGATATGAGATAGCAGAGTGAAGTTTGATCAGCCGCATCACCCAAGGGGCATAGAACTTCAAACCAAACAGATCAGAGCCAGATGCAGCAAGTTGGCGAATGAAGAAATCCTGTGTATTGAAGCATTTTCCATGAAGAATGTAGAAGACCAAAGTCTTCATTGCACCTTCCAGCTTGGCATGGGGAGAATGTCCTTTGATTGGCCAGAGAGTTCGCCTTATGATGTGATAAATGGTTCTTGGCAGATACTCAAGGTCTTCAATGAAGAACTCTGTGGGATAAGCAGCATCTTGGGGCAATGGCTTCATCATACTGAGCATCTGACTCATATTAGGTTCAGTCTTCTGAAAGATGCTCTCAATAGCTTCACTATGAAGCTTACATCCATGCTCGTAGAGATCGCCAGGAGTGGGCAAACCAGTGAGCTCAATGATGTCAAAGGCTTTGGCTTCGTGATGAACGTTTCCTGTCATCCACTCCAGGACCCAAGTCTTCGGATCTCTGCTATACCCGCGGATGTGTAGTGTGGCATAGAATTGGAGCAGCAACTCTTCATTCCAATGCTCTTGGTTAGTGATAAATGGCAGCAGTCCAACCTCTTTGAAGCAATCCAGATCTTCTTCCAGACAGGGCAGACCAGCTATTGCTTCAATGTCAAGGCGCTTGTGTGGGAAGATGCGACCTTGGTTGTAAAGAACGCATGAGTAATAGCTTCGCTGCGGATAACTCCAGAACCGATCAGATGATATTCTTTCCCTGGAGTAGGGGTTCCTGGAGCTGTTGAAGAATGTGTTGTCTGCTCTGAAGCCATTGATATTAAAGGAGCCAGGTGCTGATGCAGGACCTGGGAACCTTGGCAATCTTAGGATTGACTTCTGTACCTGAGGCCTGTGCTCAACATGATAGTCGAACTGGGGACCGGCAGCAGACTCAGGAACAGAAGTGGCGGGATCAGTGGCTTCACTGACTTCTGGTGCTTTTGTTGGTGAGGGCTCCACATTAGCTTCAGCCATGACAGCGTCAGTGGCTTCAGTGGTGTTGGTGGTGGCAGCCTCAAGATGTTCAACCTCCACTTGACGAGCAGGAGGATCAGTCACGATCACGTTCTCCTCGAGAACTGCTTCTTGGTGGGACAGGGGAGTGGCAACTTGTGGGACTTCTTCTTCCGCGGCTGATGCAACCGGATTGTCTTCAGCAGAGACTTGAGGCCTTGGACCTTTGCGAAGCCTGCGCAATGCGGGTGACGCCTGTGGAGTTGCTGTTGGCTGGGCCTCAAGGTCTTCATTCTCTTGTGGGCGATCCGCCCATGAAGCATCCTGTGCAATTGGCGTCAGTGGACGACCAATGCTGATGAGTTCGCTGTGCGTTAGCACAGGCGATGATACCTGTTGGTGTTCTAGCTGAGGAAGGGCTGCATCATCTTCAAAATGGTCATGATGACCAATGTCTTCAACAGCGATGGGATCAGCTGCTGGAAAGTCTTCAGCTTCATGAGCCTCTGTGAAAGCAGGCTCATGGACAGTCAGTTGACGTTCTTGTGGATCGGCGTCGGGGTGAACCATGGAAATGGGTTCAACAATCAAGGTCTCTGTGGGAGCAGCCCGTTCCTTCTTGGTCATTCTTTTCTTCTTGGTGGGGGCAGTAGCAGAGGCTTCAGGATGTTTTCTCTTCCTTGCTTCAGCCTCAGCAGTCCTGGTCTTCTTCAGTTCTGAAGCGGTTGACCTGACCTTTGGCTTCGGGCCAGTCATGCTAGTTGGGAAGACAAGGGGATCTGTCTCCTGCCTTGGTGCTTCAGGTTCAGCCATAGCGGGCTTCTTCTGCTTCTTGGCAGCCATCCTGGGGTCGATGCCAGGACGCCCAAGGGCCTTGCGCTTCTCAGCCTCATTGTAGGCTTGCACACACCTATCAGCCAGGACCTTCATGCGCTCACGAGAACCCTAAGCTTCTGCACGTTTCTTTAGAAAGGCTTCCTTGAGCTCGTGCAGCATAATCTTGAAATTCTTCACGTCTTGCACGCTGAGCTTGGCCATATGCTTCTTGAACTGAGATTTCTCAAAGTCAATCTTCTGCTTCAGTTCAACAATGCGCTGGGCGATAGCTAACTCTGAAGCAATGGCGCCATGGAAGGCGACACTAAGGCCAATGGGTAGTTGGAGATCTTCGAAGCTGATGTGTGGCGTGTCAAACCATTCATCAATGAAGTTGTGGATGATTGTTACATCAAAGAGAGGCAGATCATTGAAGATTTCTGCTTCTTCTTTGCTCTTGATGAGTTGCTCAAGAGCGTCATCTGCAAGATCTTCATCACTTGACAGATCAATGGCATCATTGCGCAGAATGGCAGAAGCTGTTAGCTCTTGGCCGGTGTGTGGCAGAGGCATCTTGACCTTCTGGGGCTTGGAGATGCGTGATAAATCTTCGGACTGCACACTGTCTTCAGGAGGTGCAGTTGCCAGTGGCTTCGCCCGTGAGATTTTTGGTGAAGGGCCAGGCTTTGAAGCTTTAGGCTTCTTCAACTTCTTTGGCTTCGGCGCTGCAGGCGCTTCATCTGATTCAGCGTCAGCTGCAGGCTCATTCACTGCAGTCCCTTGAACCAAGATATGGGTGATGATGCCTTCAAGGTTGTAGAAAGGACCGACGACATTGGGTTCTGCATCTCGTGTGCCATCAGCCCTTGGAGCTGAGGGACCAGGGTTGAAGTCTAGTCCCAATGTCTTCTTGTTTTGCTTCGCTGAGTTCTGGGCAAACTGGAAGTTGCGCTTGAACAGAATGTCTTCACGACACCATAGTAGTGACGATGGGTGTGCATCAACAGGCTGTGGCCCACGGACCATGCAGGGATAGAAGCCTTGTTCAATGGCTTCATCTCTGGACCTAGGTTGAAGATTCTTGTATAGGATGTCTCCCCACAGTTTCTTGATGGCATTTTTCTCAGCATATTCCTGGGTTACAAATCGGTATTTGAACCATTATTCTGCCCAATATCTTCGAATCCATTGGATTCGGGTCTTGCGCTGATTGTAATCCTCTTCAGGATCTGTCTTGTACAGTTCTGACAGGTCATCTGGCAGATCTCTAGATGTTTCTCCACGACGCTTTATGCCACCCTTCCTTGCTGATTTCTCTGAAGCCATGAACTTTAAACTGAAAGGCTTCAACACGTTCAAAGGCTTCAAAGATTTTCGCTTGCTAGACAAACAGGAACTTGCTTCGGGAGAATTTATATGATGCTGTAAGAATTCTGCAAATGAATGCAGACTATGAGAACCAAGAGATTCTCCCACAGACATGTACCTGTGATAGCATTAAGGTGCGAGGGAAGGGGAAGAGGTCATATGCATTCTCAGAAGATTTTGAATAAAAATCAGTTTAGAAGACACTGACCTCATCGTGCGAAGACATTCACTCATAGATAAGGAGTTGGTTCCAGATTTGTACGAATCCAGAGATCAGTACAAGTGAGGAATCTAACTACTTTGTGAAGCATAAGTGAATATACTAGGCATGTTATGAGATGCAGTATGAGAGAGATCTAACTTGTGAATAGAAACTGCTTGTGGTAGAAAGTGACAAAGCCATAGGATCAATGGTGCCGTAAAAAGGAAGTTTTATTTACCACACTAAGAACTGCTAGACGGAGTGGAAAATGAGGGCGAGCAGTTCGATCTTCCGTGCCCTAACTTGGCGATGGAGGACACCTACGGCGACGGCGGAGAGGACGATGTCCGCGGTCGGCGTGAAGACGGCGTCGGAGAGGTTGCGGCAGCGAAGCGCTTCGTCGCCGACGTCGTCGAGGGCTAGCGGTGGCGCTAGGGTTCGTGCGAGAGTGGAAGAAGAGATAATGACCGCCGTGAAGTGTGTATTTATAGGTACAGGGGAGGCACTGCGTTATTACACAGGTGCCCCTGGCGATTCGCATCTGAGGAACACGTGGCCATTATGCAGAATTTTGGGGTTTGTTCCACGTCCCACGCACGCCTGGATTGTCGGGTGGTCGTTCCTACTTCTCCGGGTTTCATGTGGAGGAATGAGCATTGAAGGTGGACTTAAGGTTTGTCTTTGTATCTTCTGCTGACAAGGACGCAGAGAAGACATTCGACAGTTTCAATAGAATGCATATGATTTGGAGAGATAGAGTTTGAGATAGATAGCATAGAGAGGTTAGGGTCCGATCACATTCACTTAGTTCAAAAGATTCAACAAGAAGACATAGCTATAAGTGAATGCTGTAGAGGACAGAACACTAGTATATATATATAATCAACATAGTGAAGATAATCATGAAGACATGTTGAGATTGAAGCCAAACCAAATGTGAAGACATAGCAAGGTAACGCCATGAGTGAAACACTTCAAAATAGAACATTTGGTGGTGGCGTTACCCACCGTATAGGAAGTATTAGACCCAGACACGGCGCACAATTATCGTGGCGCTCCGAAGTCAAATTCCACATTAATGTATTCACACTTAGAATGTATGTCTTCATTGATTGAAGATATACTTTACTTCGTGTGTTGCACATCTAAGTCATCAATATGCATAAGGGTTAGGATGTGTTCCTGATCATAGGACATTTGAGGATTCCAGGATATTTAGCTCACACCGTAACTTGCAAAATCTCTTCTCATCCAAGGGCTTGGTGAAGATATCTGCCAATTGCTCTTCAGTGTTGACGTGTATGATATCAATATCTTCCTTCACAACATGATCTCTGAGAAAGTGATGACGAATTTTAATGTGCTTTGTCTTCGAGTGCTGAACTGGGTTGTTGGCAATCTTGATGGCGCTTTCGTTGTCGCAGTAGAGTGGCACTTGCTTCAGATGAATGCCATAGTCTTTGAGCGTTTGCTTCATCCACAGAAGCTGAGCACAGCAAGATCCAGCAGCAATGTATTCAGATTTAGCAGTGGAGAGAGATACACAGTTTTGCTTCTTTGAAGACCAACATACAAGTGATCGTCACAGAAAGTGACATGTGCCTGATGTAGACTTGCGATCAACTTTGTCACCAGCATAATCAGCATCCGAGAATCCAACCAGATCAAACTCTGAGCCCTTTGGATACCATAATCCTAGAGTTGGGGTGTGAGCCAAATATTGAAGAATTCGCTTCACAGCTAAGTGATGCGACTCCTTTGGTGGCGCTTGAAATCGAGCACACATGCAAACACTAAGCATAATATCTGGCCTAGATGCACATAGATAAAGTAAAGAACCAATCATGGAGCGGTATACCTTTTGATCAAACTCTTTACCATTGTCGTCAGGACCCAGATGATGCTTGGCTGGCATTGGCGTCGTGAAGCCTTTGCAGTCTTGCATACCGAACTTCTTCAGGCAATCTTTGAGATACTTATCTTGAGATATGAAGATGCCGTTGCGTTGCTGTCGTATTTGAAGACCGAGAAAGAACTTCAGCTCTCCCATCATAGACATTTGATATTGCTCTTGCATCATATATCCAAACTCTTCACTGTACTTCTGATTGGTGCAACCGAAGATAATGTCATCCACATATATTTGGCACACAAACAGTTCACCATCATATGTCTTCGTGAAGAGAGTGGGGTCGAGAGAACCAGGTATGAAGCCTTTGCTCTTCAGGAAGTATTTGAGTGTGTCATACCAGGCCCGAGGGGCTTGTTTGAGGCCATACAGTGCCTTGTTGAGCTTGTATACCATGTCAGGATGTTTTGGATTTTCAAAGCCAGGAGGTTGTGCAACATACACTTCTTCTTCAATCTTTCCATTGAGGAAGGCGCTCTTCACATCCATTTGATAAAGAAGTATGTTGTGATGATTTGCATAGGCCACCAGTATGCGTATGGCTTCAAGTCTAGCCACAGGAGCAAATGTTTCATCGAAGTCAATGCCTTCCACTTGAGTATATCCTTGAGCAACGAGACGAGCTTTGTTTCTGACAACTTGACCATGCTCATCTTGCTTGTTGCGGTATATCCATTTGGTGCCTATTATGTTGTGCTTCCGAGGATCGGGACGCTTGACCAGTTCCCATACATTATTCAGCTCAAACTGTTGAAGCTTGTCTTGCATAGCTTGAATCCATTCAGGTTCCATGAAGGCTTCTTCAACTTTCTTGGGTTCTGCTATTGAGACAAATGCGAAGTGCCCACAGAAATTTGCTAGCTGAGTTGCCCTTGAACGAGTGAGTGGACCGGGTGCATTGATGCTATCAATTATTCTTTCAATCTGCACTTCATTGGCAACGCGAGGATGTACAGGGCGAAGATTTTGCTCTTGCTGATCATTGTCGTTGTTAGAAGGAATGTCTTCAGGCTGAGCATTGTCTTCATGTTGATCAGGTGCTGAGATGATAAGTTCTTCTTCAGGATGAGCTTCAGAAGGTATAATTTCTCCAGTTCCCATTAGCTTGATTGATTCACTGGATGGAACTTCATCTAGCACATTTGGCAGATGCTCTCTTTGTGAACCGTTGGTCTCATCGAACCGCACATCCACTGTTTCAACCACTTTGTAATGAAAGAGATTGAAGACTCTATAGGAGTGCGAATCCTTTCCATATCCAAGCATAAAACCCTCATGTGCTTTTGGTGCAAACTTTGAGGTGTGATGTGGGTCCTTGATCCAGCACCTGGCGCCAAATACTCTGAAGTAATTGACATTTGGCTTCTTGCCAGTAAGGAGCTCATAAGATGTCTTGTTCATAAGCTTGTGAAGATAAACACGATTGATTGTATGGCATGCAGTATCAATGGCTTCAGGCCAGAATTTTCTTGGAGTCTTGTATTCATCTAGCATCGTTCTGGCCATCTCAATGAGTGTTCTGTTCTTGCGTTCGACGACCCCATTCTGCTGTGGCGTGTACGGGGCTGAGAATTCATGTGTAATGCCCAAGGTATCAAGATATGTATCAAGGCCAGTGTTCTTGAATTCAGTGCCATTGTCACTTCTGATATGCTTTATCTTGGCGCCATAGTTGTTCATTGCTCAATTGGCAAAGCGTCTGAAGACATCCTGCACTTCAGTCTTGTAAAGGATTATGTGCACCCAAGTATATCTAGAATAATCATCAACAATGACAAAGCCATAGAGACAAGCAGTAGTAGTAAGAGTTGAGTAATGAGTGGGACCGAAAAGATTCATGTGAAGCAGTTCGAAGGGTCGAGTAGCGGTCATGATTGTCTTCGAGGGATGTTTGGCCCTCGTCATCTTTCCTGCCTCACAGGCACCGCATAAGTGATATTTCTTGAACTTGACGCCCTCGATGCCTATGACATGCTTCTTCTTTGCCAGGGTGTGGAGGTTCCTCATGCCAGCATGCCCAAGCCTCCGATGCCAGAGCCAGCATTCTGAAGCTTTTGCTAGAAGACATACGGCAAGCTGTGGTCCTGCTGAGAAATCTACCACGTACAAATCATCTTTTCGATACCCTTCAAATACTAGAGACTTGTCAGATTCCATTAGAACAAGGCAACGATATTTTCCAAATATTACGATCAAGTTTAAATCACAAAGCATTGAGACAGACATTAAGTTGAAGCCAAGGGATTCAACAAGCATGACTTTATCCATGTGTTGATCCCTTGAGATTGCAACTCTACCTAGACCCAATACCTTACTTTTACCAGTGTCAGCAAATGTGATGTGGCTCTTGTCGGATGGACGCAAGGTTGAGTCCATAAGAAGGCTTCTTTTGCCAGTCATGTGATTTGTACACCCACTATCAATAATCCATTCTGAAGACGCTGGTGTCGTACCCTACAGTGCAGTTAGGGGGATAGGCTTCACGAAGAGCATTGTGAAGCAAAAACATTTGACGAACCAGTGGGTTATGAAAGCTTAGATCCAGATTAACACTAATAGGGAGAGTAGGAAGCTATTCAGGAACGAAGTACATAGTAAGACCATTCGGGCATTTGATCTTGCACCCTACAAGATGTTTAAGGTCCCCAGCAATAGCGTCAGACGATTTTGGTTTTCTGCTGGAGACCTTTCCCTGCAAAAGAGAGTTAAGCTTTCTTAGCCACCCAAATCTTCAAGGGTGGCTTAGAAGCAATAAGTCTAAGTGCAGCATCTGAGAACTTTGGCTTTGGAGCCCTAGCAAACAGTCTTGCAGGCAGACAATAGTACTCATAAGAATAAGAAGAATAGTTCTTGGTCTTATGAACATGACGGTTTGATGAACCGCTCTCATATTCATATGCCTGAGTATGGTTTCCTCGCAAAACATTTGCGTTAGTGCGACTCAGGTGAGTCCTCTGTCTGTATGAAGCCTTTGGACCGTATGAAGCCTTTGGTCTGAGGTTTGTCTTCTTCACGTGAGGTGTCATGATGACATTCACAGGAAGATTCTCCGGACACCTTTTCGGAACCCAGATCTTCTTCATAGGCAGTCCATTCCTGCAGTTAGTACCAATGTACCTGGCAAACACTTCACCATTCTGATTCTTAAACAATTTATAGTTTGCATCAAGGGATTCATCAATGATAATGGGGTTAGCACAAGTGAAGCTAGATAGATTGGATGGATCTGCTGAAGGTTCCTTTGTAGCAACCCACGTGGTTTTGGGGTACTGCTCAGGTTTCCAGTAAGAGCCATCAGCATTCATTTTCCTTACGAACCCAACACCCTCTTTCCTCGGGTTTCGGTTCAGAATCTACTTTTTGAGGACATCACATAGTGTCTGATGCCCTTTAAGACTTTTGTACATCCCTGTTTCAAGCAATGTCTTCAAGCTAGCATTCTCATCAGCAATAGCAGTGGTATCCTCAGCAGAGGGGTTAGTTACCACATCAACAGTTGAAGATATTACAACAGTAGTAGCAGTAGAACATTTAGCAACAGAAGTAGCATTATCACGCTCAATGCATTTAAGACATGGTGGTTCAAATCCTTCCTGAGCGGAACTGATCTGTTTGGCGCGAAGTGACTCATTTTCCTTTTGAAGATCTTCATGAGCCGCTCTCAATTTCTCAAGATCTTGCTTCCTTTGAAGATAATCATAGGAAAGCTTTTCATGAGTTGTTGAGAGAGTTTCATGACAACTTTCAAGTTCCTCATACTTAACATGAAGATTTTTTATGTCTTCAATTAAGGATTCAGATCGAGTCATTTCAGCACCTAACAGATCATCGCTTCTGTCTAACAGTTTTTGAATATGTTCCATAACTTTCTGTTGTTCAGTTGCAATTTTAGCAAGTGTTTTGTAGCTGGGTTTTGAACCACAATCAGAGTCATCGTCACTAGATGTTTGATAGTGAGTAGTGCGTGTGTTTACCTTGGCACCGCGTGCCATGAAGCAGTAGGTAGAAGCGGAGTAGTCCTTGTCATTTGCATCGGTGTCGGTGATGAAGTCATTGTCTTCAGTGTTGAATATGGACTTGGCAACGTATGCTGTAGCCAGACTTGCGACGCCTGAATCGGACTCCTCCTCAGACTCCACCTCCGCCTCCTCAGAAGCGGACTCCTCCTCTGAATCCATTTCCTTGCCAAAAAACACACGTACCTTGCCAAATGAGCTCTTCTTGTGTGATGAAGACTTTGAGGAAGACTTGGAAGAAGACTTTGAGTATTTCTTCTTCTTCTTGTCGTCAGAGTCATATTCCTTGCTCTTCTTCTTCTTTTTGTTCTCATTGTCCCACTGTGGACACTCAGAGATGAAGTGGCCAGGTTTCTTGCACTTGTGACATGTTTTCTTCTTGTAGTCGTGAGCAGAAACTTCATCATTCCTTGAGCTTGATCGGGAAGACTTTCTGAAACCTTTCTTCTTGGTGAATTTTTGGAACTTCTTCACAAGCATAGCAAGTTCCCTTCCAATGTCTTCAGGATCATCCGAACTGCTGTCAGATTCTTCTTCAGATGAGGAGACAGCTTTTGCCTTCAAGGCACGAGTTCGCCCATAGTTTGGACCGTAGATATCTCTTTTCTCAGAAAGCTGAAACTCATGTGTGTTGAGCCTCTCAAGTATGTCAGATGGATCGAGTGTCTTGAAATCAGGACGTTCTTGAATCATCAGGGCTAGGGTGTCAAACGAACTATCAAGTGATCTCAGTAGTGTCTTGACGACTTCATGTTTGGTGATCTCAGTAGCGCCGAGGGCTTGAAGCTCATTTGTGATGTCAGTGAGTCGGTCAAATGTGAGCTGGACATTCTCATTGTCATTTCGCTTGAAGCGGTTGAAGAGGTTGCGAAGGACACTGATTCTCTGATCTCTCTGGGTTGAGACGCCTTCATTGACCTTGGAGAGCCAGTCCCAGACCAGCTTAGATGTTTCCAAAGCACTCACACGGCCATACTGTCCTTTGGTCAGATGACCATAGTTGATATTCTTGGCAGTAGAGTCCAGTTGAACGAACTTCTTGACATCAGCAGCAGTGACACCTTCTCCAGCCTTGGGAACGCCGTTCTTGACGACATACCATAGGTCGACGTCAATGGCTTCAAGATGCATGCGCATATTATTCTTCCAGTAGGGATATTCAGTCCCATCGAAGACGGGGCACGCAGCGGAGACTTTAATTATCCCTGCAGTCGACATAGCTAAAACTCCAGGTGGTTAAACCGAATCACACAGAACAAGGGAGCACCTTGCTCTGATACCAATTGAAAGTGCGTTATATCGACTAGAGGGGGGGGGGTGAATAGGCGATTTTTATGAAAGTCTTCAAAACATGGAAGTTATGAAGACAAACGATAGAAATAAACCTATTACCCTACAGCGGAAGGTAGACTACACTAGGCAAGCCATAGTCAAGTATTCAATAGAGTGAAAGCACAATGACTAATAACAGCAATGTAGTAAGGATCAGGTAGGAAGATATTGTGAAGCCACACAGAACACGCAGTCACTCAGTGAAGATAAAAGATAGTGCGAACATACAATGACTTCACAAGGAGTAACAGTAAGTAAAGGGAAGGGAAGATGAAACCAGTGACTCGCTGAAGACAATGATTTGTTGGACCAGTTCCAGTTGCTGTGACAACTGTACGTCTGGTTAGGGCGGCTAGGTATTTAAACCTTAGGACACACAGTCCCGGACACCCAGTCCTGAACACGTAGCTCAGGACACCCAGTCCTCACCGTATTCCCCTTGAGCTAAGGTCACACAGACCTCGCCCAATCACTCTGGTAAGTCTTCAAGGTAGACTCCCAAACCTTCACAGACTTCGTTCACCGGCAATCCACAATGTCTCTTGGATGCTCAGAACGCGACGCCTAACCGGCTGGAGGATGCACAGTCCTCAAGTGTAATAAGTCTTCAGATCACACAGACAAGAAGACTTAAGTGATGCCTAATTCTCTTTGGCTCTGGGTGGTTAGGGCTTTATCCTCGCAAGGAATTCTCTCTCAAAGGCTTCGAGGTGGGTTGCTCTCAAACGACAAAAGCCGTACTCTGAATCTGAGCAGCCAACCGTTTATGGTTGTAGGGTGTGGGCTATTTATAGCCACTTGGCAACCCGACCTGATTTGTCCGAAATGACCCTGGGTCACTAAGGAACTGACAGGTGTTCCAACGGTCAGATTTCAAACTCACACGGCAACTTTACTTGGGCTTCAAGCAAAGCTGACTTGCCCGACTCTGGACAAGATTCGCTCTCAAAGTCTTCACTTGAAGACATAGGTTTTGTTTAAGCATCACTTCAGTCATTCTGACTGGTTCTCTTGGACCCCACTTAACAGTACGGTGGTTCCTATGACTCAACACAGACGAAAGAGAACTACGAAAGATCTAAGTCTTCGAGCTCCATAGGCTTCATGTGGTGTCTTCTCTTGTCATAGTCTTCAATGTGAATATCTTCATATACCACCTTTGACTTCAATGTCTTCATACATTTTTAGGGGTCATCTCTGGTAGGAAAACCGAATCAATGAGGGACTTCTACCTGTGTTATCCTGCAATTCTCACAAACACATTAGTCCCTCAACTAGGTTTGTCG
The DNA here is from genome assembly GCF_056163025.1 of Triticum urartu. Taxonomy (NCBI): domain Eukaryota; kingdom Viridiplantae; phylum Streptophyta; class Magnoliopsida; order Poales; family Poaceae; genus Triticum; species Triticum urartu. Next base: position 223,694,389 of record NC_141879.1, on the reverse strand, counting down.
TCAATACTCCAAAACCAACTAGGGGTGGCACTAGATGCACTTACACCCCTCCCTCGGCATTCTATCCACCGGGCACATTAATTTTTTTCTTTAGGTCGTTCTCCCAGAGTCTCCACAACTCCTTTTCGACACACACCAATCGATAAACCTCTCTAGCGATGCCTGCCTACAACATACACACACACCTTCAATCTCCTCCTTTATGTGTCCTTTCCTAGTGTCTCTCATACGGTCAGACACACATGTAAACTCTCGCCCCTCTTTTCATCGATCTCACAACCGCACACTCCTCCCCCTATCTAGCTAGTAGTTGGGCCTCTCGCACCACCTCCTAGCTCCATTCTCTCTGTCTATCCGTCTCGCCGGGCCTTATTTGCCTCTAACAAATGGACGCACACCGACCGATCTCTCGCTATACATATAGCTAGCTAGGTCCTTATAACTCGTTTTTACCCACACGTCAATCGATCTACCTCATTAGTTGTGTCTCTCCCTTCCTCCGGCAAACAACAATTGATCTACCGATCTAGTTAGGTTTGCTTACCAAACACATGGTTCCCCTTCATCATCCATGGATGCGTCCCGACAGATCTATCACGCACAGAAACACATCCCCACTCTTATTGATAACATTGCAGTTCCACCCTCAGTTTGTCTAGTAGGCCTCTCCCACCATCTTCGAGAAGCAACTCCATCACCCATCCAGCACTCTACCCCTCTCCCTCCCTCTCCCTCCCTCTCTCTCTCCTCTCTCTCTCTCTCTGTGTCCCATCATATTTCCCGTCCTTCAGTTATGTATGGATGTCGACCGATCTCCCTCAAGACATAGCTGGGTCTCTCCTTCTCAACACATATACGAGTCGTTCTACCTCTATAGTTAGGCCTCTGCCTACCCCTCCCCCACCCCCTCCCCCCCCACACCGATACATCGAGCGCTCTAGTCATGTCTCCCTTCCACACACAAACTTGACATGTGCCCTCTAACGTTCCGGTAGGCTAGTCGCCATATATCTTTGACTTGCACACACACACACACACACACAATTTCGATGGCTCTCTTCATCGATCTCGCACCCACCCACTTGATCCTCTCTTCGACTCTATCGATAGCTATGACCCGTCCCTCTCTTCTCGTGGATTGCCCGACCCTCTATGTATGATATGGATAGGCCTCCATTTCACACACATTGCATGCAAAATTTTGTTTGAGATGTCATAGACACATATTCCCACAGATAATTCACGAAATCAACCCCACCCCACCCCACCCCCACCCCAAAACAAAAAACACTCACGAACGCGGTTTGTATCTCACACACACCCACGTAGGTGGGGGACGTGCACAAAGAGAAGAGGTGCATGCACAGCGCACGTACTCCCGTCTCTTTCCCAACCACACCCGCGTGGGTACATGGTGGAGCTCATTTCTGTACGAAAAAGGTAGCCCACATGGTAATTTGGCACGTGTACTGGTTGTCCACTTGGTGGAGGGAGGATCGTCTACCACGGGTGAACAAACAAATTGCGACTTGACGTGTTATGTTAAAAAAAGAGGCAAACCATGTGGGGCCGACCTTAGAGGCAAGGCTCTATACACTGGAGTACTTCTGATGTGTCCCGTCAACTCGCAGAACGAGGAGAAGCGTGCTTAGTACGCCGTCTCCCCCACCCACGGGCGTGGTGGCTCGCAGGATGAGGTGAAGCTTGCTCCGCCTTACGCCCGCTCCCTCGCCCATGCACGCGGTGGCTCGCAGGACGAGGAGAAAAATTTACTACTCCCTCCGTTTACTCCTCGTCCCTACTACCTTGGTTATAGAGATTATATCATATTGTTTGGAATATATATGTCCTTTAGTAGATTTCAATATGAACTACTAGTACATACTCCAAACACTGATGTATATAGACGTATTTTAGAGTGTAGATTCACTCATTTTGCTCTGTATGTAGCACTCTCCCTCGCCCCTCGCCCACGTGGTGGACGTGCAACAATTCATTCGGTCTCATATAGCCAGAACGATATATACTGCACTACCATTATTGCTCGACTTCCCGAAGAGGCGAAGAGCCAATCGCAAGGTTAATATTTTGGAGATGCCAAGCGCAAGGTTATAGGAGAATGAGTAGTAGGTGCCGCGTCATTTATAAATAAAGTTTTTTTTCTTCAGTGGCACGTACGCAATATGATAGGTTCATATGGAGAGAAAAGGAAACCGCTCCACTATATACATAGTCAGGATGGGCCAGCCTACACGGTTGCTTGCTGGGGCTGCTCTCTTCACACTCTCTCGCACAAAACGACTGTGGCCACATCTCTAACATCCCGGCGGATCACGTCCGCTTGGGGAAGGGGTGGATGCTTAGTGTAGATGCGGTGGCCGTTGCCGACGGTGAAAACCCACTATCGGCACGTCCCGATCAGGGGTCCCCGCCGTTCTCTCTCACAAAGCTGGTGAGGTTGCCTTCGTCCCTTGCTCACTGCCGCGACGTGGGCAGTTGCCGCCTCCCGCCGCCCTCCTCAAGGTTGAGCTACGTCCCTCAGGTACAACTCCCTTTACAGCCGGCTTGCACCACTGCTCTAGCTACCCACATAACTCCCTGGGGATATTTCTCCACTTCTTTGCCCCACACATACCTCTACTGGCTTCTACGTATTGTATTTGTGATGAGTTTATGTCTCATCAACTAGTCCTAGTAATCTTATTCTAATCACGCTTCTTCAATTTCTTTGCCACAGGGATGCTCATCTCGATTTTGGTGAAACTGCACAAAATGATCCGATGGTCAAAAGGTTGCAAACTTCATTTATTAGGAAGCTCGAACGTTGCCAGCAAATTGAAGCCTGGTCAGGGTTCATGGTTCAAGGGCTAGGGACTGCATGGATCATTTTTTTCTTTAGCTGCCTCTGTTCCAAAATAAGTGTCAACTTTAGTAGTAGTACAACTTTGTACTAAAGTTTGCACAAAGTTGAGACACTTATTTTGGAACGGAGGGAGTACATATTTGCTATGATCTGTCAATCATTGAGATGCAATAGCATGCATGTTAGTCTCCTTTGTATTTGATGAAATGTTGCAACGGGCAACCTTGGAAGCAAGATACATGTAACAGAAGCTGGAAGCTTCATAGCATTGTACAAATTTATCTCGCTAATAAATTACAGTACGTACTATACTAGTACTTCCTCCGTTCCTAAATATAAGTCTTTGTAGAGATTTCACCATGAACCACATGCGGATGTATATAGATGCATTTTAAGTGTAGATTCATTCATTTTGTTCCGTATGTAGTGGAATCTCTACAAAGACTTATCTACTAGTAATAGCTAGCCCCCACTACTAGGAATTATCTATCCTCTCCTTGAGCCACATCATCAAAATTGATGTAGCCGTTAGATGAAGTAAATCAGTCCATAATAGCCGTCTGATCCAGACGTTGAGAGGCTCCGCACTAAGCCACATGCAAGCATGCAGAAATACCGTGGCACATGCATGTGAGTGGGTTTTAAATCACATCAACATGTCTGCATGCAAGCATGCACCGGTAGCATACATGTAAGTGAGCTTTTAAGTCCCATTAACATGTCAAAAAGAAAAATATAATCCCATTATGCAGTAGGAGTTGGCTGATCTTTTTTCCTTACGTGGGATGATCTAAATGATGATGGGGGTTTATTTAGTTTGGCTACCACATTTGTCATGCGGTTATAGAGTTTTTTTAGTTCTATGAAATCGATAATTTTGCGCAGAGAGATATACCGCTGTTCCGCGGCAACGCGCGGGGACTCATCTAGTAATATTTAGGAACGGATGGAGTACTATGTAAAGAGTTAGGTGTCGCACGGTGATAGTGTGAGGTGGGCCATGTAATCACCAAGCCTGCGTGTTTTCACTGCTCTTGCACGCCTCTGCCGTAAGAATGGAGAAAATTGTAATCTAGTAGTAGTACCTCCTTTCGCCGAAAGCGTGGGACATCCAACAGTCGTAGCACCTCAGTAATAAAGACCAATGAGCCGTCAAATCACATAGACCCAGCAGTAAGTTGGACAGACGAAGCAACCATCACTCTTGCGCTAGTGAGAGGTCGCGTCCGCTCTGCCCGGGCATGAATGCGGCACCGATTCTTTGGAGCGGCGCTGACCGTTTCGGGCGGGAAGCACGCGCGGGCGATGGAGGGGCTTTGGGTGGGCCAGGCTCGTTAGGAGCAGGCGTGGCAGCTGTCCGCATGTCCCTACCAGACACGCCCGGAAACGAGAGGATGCACTGACTCTTGCGGCTAAAATCATACACTACACGACATCTCTCTGTAGGAGTAGGTCGATGTGTCGCTCTCTCTAACACACACATGTTGTTAAACACACACACACACACACACACGCACACGCACACACCTTGGTCCCGTTGCACCTTCTAACATGACTTATTACACCTAGACGGAGGGAGTAGTAAGTATACGAGATACATTGGCACACTGACTTAAGTCAAATACAAGTGCCCAAAATTTGTGTGCATGTTATAATAAGGATTCACTTAAAATAGTACGTGAGCGAACAGAGGGATCAATTGGATAGTGTTCCCGAGCAGTAGCGAGATGTGTGAGGTAAGATACACCGCTGGCGCTTTTAATTTTTCTTATTAATTTGTTTGTTTCACCCTCTGACTGGTGGGACCCAACGTACTACGTGGAGAGAGGTAAGGTGACTAAGGCTGCATTATTCCTGCACCACTATGGATAGTCTTACCACCAAAGCCACATGACATGATTATGATTGAAATCCCAATGACTCCCACACACACAAAAAAACACAGCATGCTTGTCACACGAATGCAGGAATGTATAAAAGGTTATTTCCCTCTCGTTGAACATAACGGGAGGGTTGTGTAGCTGGTTAGCCTGTTCGCTCATCAAACTTGAGGTCTCAAGTTTGATAACTACACTTGAGCATAATTTGTGCCAGGAGGATTCTTTGACTGGTCAAAATGTTTTCTAGGGTTTGCACGCTTCACACACTCTCTCTCCAGTATATATATATACACGCTGGAGCCTCAGCGCTTGTAGTTTCTCTCTTCACACTCTCTCGCCCTCTCCCGCTGGAGCCTCAACGCTTGTAGTTGCTCTCTTCACACTCTCTCGCCCTCTCCAGATCTAAACAAGACTTCGTTGGCCTCTCTCTCCCCTCACTGCTGCTCAAAGAGCCGGCAGGATCCGTCCGCCGGGAAGGGAAGGAGGCTTAACGCTATCGTTGTCGGCGAGGGACTACCGGCGCAGCTGTTCACTTTCCACCCAGCGACGGCGCGGGAGGGCCTCCGACCCCTTCTTCTTCGTCGCCGTCCCGTCGCCCACCGAACCACACCCCAAGAACCTTAAGGTATAATTTACTTACTCCACATGCATTTCTCTAGCTGCATGTATACCATGAATCTAGGATGTGGTTCAAAGAGGAAAGGAGTGGGGGAAAGTAGTGGGAAAAGTTGTATATAGCATGAATCTAGGACGTGGTTCAAAGAGGAAATGAAGGGGGAAAGTTGTATAGCATGAATCTAGGACGTGGTTCAAAGAGGAAAGGAATGGGGGAAAGTAGTGGGGAAAGTTGTATTGCATAAATCTAGGATGTGGTTCGAAGAGGAAAGGAAGGGGCGAAAGTACTAGTTCAAAAAGGAAAGGAAGGGACAAGGCTATAGAGTTTGAGCAGGGCTAGATTTGTTGCGCTCACATAGGGAAAGGTGTCTAAAGATAACAAAACTGGGACCAACACAAATATGCTCCTTGGCTGTTTGTCCTTTGTTGCAACAGACTGCATGACCACAGTACATTGGTAGATGCACATGGTGTTGGTGCGTCCACTGTCCCGTGCAACTCATTAGCTGTTGTTAATCTAAGGCACTGCTTGGTTAAAAACTCCCTAGTCCCTACCTGCTTGGTTCTAGGGACTAAACATGGACTAGAGGTTATTAAATGACATGCTAAAAGACCATGTTACCCCTAGTAATGAACTAATAGAGACAAGGTGCAATGGGTGGCAGGGGCAACTGTTGGAAAAAGTCCCAAAAAGACTCCCTCGGGGTCTTCTTTCTTTAGTCCCAAATGCCCACTTTTAGTCCCTAAAAGTCCCTCCTGTTTGGTTTAGATGGGACTGACACGGAGTTTTTTTAGTCCCTACACCAAAATGTCCCTGTAAACAAACACCCTCTAATAATGCCGTTGGAAAATTGATGTAATGCCACAGTTAAAAGCAAATTACATGTTTAACGAATTTTATTGTTAATATAATCTCTATGTTAATATTAATCAATGCCACCGTTTGAGAAATGCTACTGTCTTGCTTTCTTTCCCATTTAGATAAGGTAGATGCTTCTTTTTGTTGGCTTCTGTGTCATCCATCGTTATTGACCACTAATTGTTTCCTTTGCACCTCTGTGTAAACAGGGTTATCTACTTCACCTCGTTGACATTGTGACCTTTTGTTGCACTGCACAAAACACTTTTGTTGTAACAGTGTTTTGTGCAGTTCAACCAAAATGTCACACCGACAACGTTGCTTGATTGCTTGATCTTAGTGGAACTGCACAAGAGGAGATCTTGCTTCCTATCCGTTAAGGCGAATTTGGTTCAGATCTTCTTCTTGTGAGTTGTTTGAATTCCACATCATGAGAGGTCAGTACTAGCCTTCTTTCACATGATTCTGTAGTGTGCTTTCATATGTTGTGGTACTTGTACGATAATGTTGCTTGATTTTAGTGAACTGCACAAATGGAGACAAGACTTCCAATTTCTATGTGCACCGTAATATCCCATTGAGGTAAGATAAGGATATTTCACAACTACTGGCCTGTATTTTGCCACTTTCATCAGAAAATTAAGTTCAGTACTATACTTGTGCTCCCTAATTGACATGCCAAATCTTACATTGAAGGCGAAGCTTGTCTGTTATTGAACCAAGTGATGAAGGGGAAGAACAAGCGGAAGAAAAACAAAAATCAACTCCCGGTGCTGTAATGAAGCACTGGAACTGTGATGACACAAGTAATGATATAGTTTTGCATCTTAATTTATTGCTATGGCTGGAACGAGCAATTGTTTTGCCACTGATTTGATGCCACTCTTAATGTAATATGTAATTATCTCTACTTGTGCAAACAGGGATCGTCTTTGAAGATACCATATATTTTAGTGGAACTGCACAAGAAGATGTTGGAAACATTAAACTAATCGAGGAGTATATAGTAAGCATGGCCACCACCGTAGATAGCAACAGATGGTTCCGGAGAAGTGCTTCATCTGTATGCTCTACACAATAAGCCTCCTGACAAAGGTTGGTACTCGCCCACTGATTTCATCCATATGATTGAGCTTTGTCATCTCTATTGGTGTTGTGCTACTATTAGATACTGTCATGAAAAAGTGGTATTGTCCTTGAGAAGTGCTTCATCTGTGTTGTTTTAAATATTTCCTTTCCTTGTTTTTGAGCAAACAGGGATGCTAGCATTTAGTAGTCCTCTTGTCTTTGCACAACAGGGTCATCTTCCTTTGAAGAAGAATATGGAGTATGTGAAGTGACTAGTTCCGATTATGCCAGTATGAAGAAGCCCTGTCTATCTTCTCATTAGAAGGAGCAGTTGAAGGATGGTTACATTACTCCCCACAAGACCAAACTAACTTCAGCTCAGAAGGACTGACAAATCTCCATTTTTTGCTGTGATGCGCGAGTAAAATGTTGTTCTAGGATTCTTTCTGGTGAGTTCCATTTTTCTAAAAGTGTGATCTACATGGACCATGTATGTGCCTGTTGAAACTGTCAATTCATAGTACAGTTTGCTTTATACTAATCACTTTTTTGTATTTGTGCAAACAGGGGTGCTCAGCTTGATTTCAATGGGAACTGCACAAAATGTTCATGAATACATCGAATCATTCATTTCCACCACAAGAAAGGAGGTGCCGATAAGTTCAAGGCGTTGCAACATATAAGGGCGAAATCATACAAGCTACGCACGAAATTGGTTGATTTTGGTGGAACTGCACAAAAAGAACAGCTGGTTTATTTAGTATGAGGTGCCATGTCAATGTCCGAACTAATGGCAAACCCTGACCATTCCACAATCATAGGCATTTGATATTTTGGAATGGGACAACCTTGTCAAATTTTGCTCATTGATTTTAGCAAGACATGCGTTTGATATTTTCGAATGGGACGCCCTTTGCTGTCAGCAACGTCGATCAATTTTTTCTTTATTCTTTAGTTGTGAAGTAAATATTGCCTCTGACATGTGAGTCACTGAGATGCATAATCATCGATTGTTTTGAATGTTCTCTATGAATTGCCAGGCTTGTGTGTTTGAGTGTAATGTACAGAAACGCTAAAAAGCTGCTCAAACTCTTTGTACTCCTTCTGTTCCTTTTTACTTCGCACATTGTGAAAGTGCATGCTTTTTGTATAAGATTGGTCAAAGTAGAGATACTTTGACTGCAGACAAAACTTGTATGCAGACTAAAAAGGACCGGAGGGAGTACATGTGAAACTGCTGCAAACGAGGTGATCACCCTGGGAATAATGCTAGTACGTATTGTTTTGCATGTTCATCCAATGCCAGTGATACAGGAATTCGAACTAATCGAAATAAATTCATTCATACACGGTCGGATTTCATATAAACATGCCGGATTTCATTACATTTCATACATTCTTCAACTAAAAAGGGGTGCGCTGGAGGTATAATTAATTAACCGAAGCTACCCACCTTTGTCCCGCTGAGCCGAACAGAAGCTTCAGTGACTTAACTGCAGGTGCAGTTGCATAACTGACATGTGGCCTGTTGGGCCCACATGTCAGTCAGCCAACTGCACCAGCAGTTAAGTAGAAGCAGCGTTCTTCTCCAGCGTAGCTCTCCGACTCCACATCGCCGCCAAGAAGCTAACTGGCCGTCAATGGTCAACCCGCCTAGCTTGGCTTCAACCGGAGGGTAGCAGCGGTGGCCTTACTTGGAACCGAGCGGCGGCGACCTACCGTGTTCTACTCTTCCTCGTTTTCTGTGTGGCGCGGCCTCTTTGGCAGCGGGGCGGAGCCGGCGACGTCCTCTGTCTCATTGCCGGCGGGCGGCGCAGCGGAGCGGTGGAAATCCTCCCCCACGTTGCCGGTAGGGTGGGGCCTCGGCTGAGCCGGCGATGTCCTCTGCCTCGTTGTTTGCAGGGCGGGGCCTCGGCAGAGCCGGCGATGTCCTCTGCCTCGTTGTTGGCGCCGCGGGGCCTCGGTGGAGCAGGGCCTCGTCGAGCCAGTGGAGTGGGGACTCGTTGGAGATGGCATTGTCCTCTGCCTCGTCCTTGGTCTCGCCAAATAGCGCCTTGCCCGCTTCATCGCCCTCTTTGCTAGCCTCCTTGTAGGCGGCCGCAGCCTCCGCCACCCGCATGCGGTACCGCTAGCGCTCGAGGCGGCCCTTGCGGGCGGAGCGGTACGAGTCGAGCAGTGCCTCCTGCTCCGCCCGCTCCGCGGTGATCTGCTCCTCCGCCTGCAGGTGTTCCTAGAGGAGATGGTGGTTGTAGGCGGCGTTGGCCTGCGCCTCCCGGAACTGCTCGTCACACATCTGCCTCACCTTGTCCATATATTGGGCACGGGCCTCGCCGATGGTCATGGTGCAATGCACTGGCGAGGATGGCGCGGAGGAGGGGGTTGGCGCCGGATCGTCGACTACCATGTTCTCCATTGGGACGACGTCGTCCTTCGGCTGCCTGCCGGCCAGCCGATCGACAGCAATGGCTACCATCTCCTTGTGGTACGTCGTCCGCCCGTCCCGATGAGCGCTGGAGCGCGAGGAAGCCATGGTGGGCAGTAGTGGTGTGGACAGGAGAAAGGGAACGGATGTGGATGACTGCGGCTATGGCCGGCACAGCAGTTTATATAGCAATGGTGGGCGGGCGGAGGGACGGACGTGTGGCACCGGAGTAGCCGCCTCGGCAACCGCGTATCATTAATGTGGGCGGCAGATGGACGGACGGACAACACTTGTGTCATTTAAAGGCGGAGCAATCGCCTGCACCGGGAAGCGGGGCGGGCGGCGCTGACTGTTTCGGGCGGAAAGCGCGCGCGGGCGAGGAGATGACTTTACTTGGAGAGGATGACAATGGGGACCCACCAGATCCATAGCCTCACGTACGCAAGTGCCTCCTTATTATATATATAACTATAATTTATTTTGCTTCCTCCTGGTTTCTTGACATCACGGTCCCACACCATTGTCAACCTATGTAGTAGTCAATAAACGAGAGAATTGCACAAGAAGCGGCCTACAGCTGGGACCAAGCAACTCGAGCAGTATTTGTGTTTTTGAGGTGCGAGCACTACAGAATTTTTCAATGTTTAGCCCAGATATTAATTTTTCTCCTCCGAACAACAACGAAAACATCGCTGCAGGTATTAACTGGGCGGATGTGGCCCGTCTAGCCTAGGCCAGATATCCAGCCCAGATATTAATTTTTTCAAGCCGAAAATGGCTAGCCCAGCTATACTTTTTTTAGGAATACCCAGGCAAGGTCAAGTTGTTATTCTCCGTCCCGCTGGGCTGCAAATCTTTCCTAGGAGGGATGCATTAGGCTTAACAAGAAAATGGGCTTTAAGAAATAATAAATTGGATGTAATTATAAAAACTGGGCAGTAACTATAAAAAATGCACCAAACACGTGATTACTTTATAAAATATTATTTTTGGATATTGAAAATTTGAATTTCATTAATTGTTGTGAGCGCAATGTTTCGTTGGATGTTTACGTAATATAAACTTATATTGAAATTGTATTTAATCTGACTAGAAATTTCGGGATAAAAATATTTCGGATCCCATCAAAATGTGGGAAATTTTATTGAATTTTGTTTTGAACGGTTGGTTGAAATGGGCTGTACTTTTAACAAACTGTAAATGGGCTGTAGTAAATTCCATTAGAATTCAAAAATGGGCTACACATTCTTACAAATCTCAAATAGGCTATAAGTTCTCTGCCACACACTTCTGGCCTTACTAAGTTTACGCGTCCCCTAAAAAAACAGAGTTGACGCGTATGCAAGGCTTTGTCAACTTATAGTCAACACACGGTTCTAGCAGCAGTGACTGTTGGATGTCCATCCAACGGATGCCGTGCTTCTTCTTCAATCTCGGATATTCTAACTTCACCCGCCCAAAAAATGATTCCCCCTGACATCCGGGGCGCACCGTTTCGGAAGCTAACCTGTGGGCCTACTAAGTTGACGTACCAAGGGCTTTGTCAACTTAGTCAATATAAACGATTCTAGCTGCAGTGACCGTACGATGTCCATCCAACGACCGTCGTGCTTCTTCAACCTCTGGTCTTCTTGCTCCAGCCACCCAAAGCAGCGCCGGTCGTGCCGCCTGCTCCTGCCTCCCGTGGCCGGCTGTGCTGCCGCGGAGGCCTCACTGCCCCTACTACTCCCACTGCTGGCCAGGCCATCCCTCCACTCACCCACACCCCCTGTTATTCTACGGCGACGGCAGCGCAGCCGAACCAGTGAACCCCCGTACTCCTCTCCGCGCGTGTATCCACTGCCGCGTCTTCCCCGGCTCTGCGTCGTCCCCTTCCTAGGCCTCGCCGTCGTCCACCGCCCTGGTGCTCTCGGCGCGGCGTGGTCAACGTGGTCAAGGAACGACTTCCATCGGACGTGGACTGTACGTGAAGAGGCTGACAGCTGGGTCCATGGCAGCCGCAAGGAAGTGCCTCCTTATTACGCGCAAAATAATTATTCCTCCACCTGACAGCGGGGACCCACCGGACGGGCCACCGTATTTCGTGAAAAAGTGATTCGCCCCCTGACTGCTGGGACCCATGAGGTACATCTTCGCACGCAAGGAAGTGCATCCGAAAAAAACGATTCGCCCCCCTGACTGCTGGGACCCACCAGCTACATCTTCGCATGCAAGGAAGTGCGTCCGGGCAAAAAAAAAACGATTCACCCTCCTGACTGCTGGGACCCACCAGCTACATCTTCGCATGCAAGGAAGTGCCTGACAGTCGGGACCCACCTGGTCGAAGCGTACATAGCGTTGTCATTCTGGTCGCGAATGTGTACGTACATATATACTGGTGGATGTAGAGGCGCTCACGTGTCGTAGTAGAGGCGCGCACGTAGCATGTACATGTACGTACAACGGCCAGGGTGCAAGAAAGAAAATACGGCCACGTATGTGTACATACGGGCGGGGTCTCGAACACCTACTCGCGCATACGTACGGCGAGGGCTCGTGTACGTGGCAGGGTCAGAACAGAGAAACAACGTCATCGTCGTGTTCATGGGGAGGCAACGAAATGCGTCGTGTTCATGGGGAGGCAACGGAATGCGTCGTGTTCATCGGGAGGCAACGGAATGCGTCGTGTTCATCAGGAGGCAACGGAACGCGTGGGAGCGAACCGGCTGGGTCAGAACGGAATGCGTGGTCGTGTTCATCGGGAGGGCTTGGACGGAACAGGCGATGGAAATGAGGCCTGGCGTACTGCAGAACGGAGGAAATGGACCTCCTATGGTCGAAATGGGGGTCCTGTTGATCGGGAGGGGTGTGGCGTACCGCAAAACGGAGGAAACGGACCTGCTATGGTCGAAACGGGGGTCCTGTTGATTGGGAGGGGTGTGGCGTACCGCAAAACGGACGAAACGGACCTCCTACGGTCGAAACGGGGGCCCTGTTCATCGGGAGGGGTGTGGCGTACCGCAAAACGGGACTCCACGGGATACTGTTCATCTCCACCGTCGACCTCCTCCAGCCTCTACGGGCTACCGTCGACCTCCTCCAGCCTCCACGGGCTCCTGTTCATCCAGCCTCCACCGCGCGCTACTCCACCGGCTACTGTTCAACCACCCCTCCATCGTCTACTGTTCATCCAACCCTCCACACTGCGGGGTCCTGTTCAACCACCCCTCCACGGGCACCCCTCCACCGTCTACTGTTCATCCAGCCCTCCACACCACGGGGTCCTGTTCATCCAGAGGCAACGCCACCGCTCACTATTCATCCAACCCCCCCGCAGCGCTCACTGTTCATCCAATCGATCGGCTTCAGTTAGCAGCAGTAGCGAAGGAATCGCTCGATCAGGTTTAGTTAACAGCCATCGATCGATCGCTCGGGTTCAGTAACGCGTGGCCTGCAGTACAATCGCTCGGGTTCAGTTAGAGCCCAACGCCTCGCTCGGGTTCAGTTAGAGCCAACGCCTCGCACACACGCGCGTACGTGTACGAGAGAAACGTGCATCACTCAGCCCCCGACCTCCCACCGTAACAAGGAACTCCCCAAAATTTTCCTCCCCAAAGAATGTCATGCAGCTGCATCTCCGGCCCGCCCAGGACGAAAAGCCCATTTTCTGTCATGATTTTTTGTCATAGAAGTAGGAGCCCACCACATCTATGATGATACCGGGTTTTGTCATAATTATCGTCATAGAAGTGTCATATGTATGATAGAAAAAAAATTTGTTCGGCCCAAAATGTCATGGATGTGTCTTTTTTTTGTAGTGATAGGGGATCTATCATAGTCCTTTCGATAAGTAAGAGTGTCGAACCCAATGAGGAGCAGAAGGAAATGATAAGCGGTTTCCAGCAAGGTATTCTCTGCAAGTACTGAAATAAGTGGTAACAGATAGTTTTGTGATAGGATAATTTGTAACGAGCAACAAGTAGCAAAAGTAAATAAAGTGCAGTGATACGTCTCCAACGTATCTATAATTTTTGATTGTTCCATGCTATATTATCTTCAGTTTTGGATGTTTTGGGCTTTATTATACACTTTTATATTATTTTTGGACTAACCTATTAACCCAGAGCCCAGTGCCAGTTTCTGTTTTTTTTGCCTATTTTAGGGTTTCGAAGAAAAAGAAAATCAAACGGAGTCCAATTGACCTGAAACTTCACGGAACTTATTTTTGGATCAGAAGAAGCCCAAAAGACTTGGAGTGCACATCAGGGGATCTACGAGGAGGCCACGAGGCAGGGGGCGCGCCCTCCACCCTCGTGGCCCCCCTGACGTACTTCTTCCGCCTATATATCTCCATATACCCTAAAACGATCGGGGAGCACAATAGATCGGAGTTCTGCCGCCAGAAGCCTCCGTAGCCACCAAAAGCCAATCTAGACCCGTTCCGGCACCCTGCCGGAGGGGGCAATCCCTCTCCGGTGGCCATCTTCATCATCTCGGTGCTCTCCATGACGAGGAGGGAGTAGTTCTCCCTCGGGGCTGAGGGTATGTACCAGTAGCTATGTGTTTGATCTCTCTCTCTCTCTCGCGCGCGTTCTTGAGGTGATATGATCTTGATGTATGTCTTGTCGTGCGTATCTGTGGTGACAATGGGATATCACGTGATTCACTTGATGTATGTTTTGGTGACCAACTTGCGGGTTCCACCCATGAACCTATGCATAGGGGTTGGCACACGTTTTCATCGTGATTCTCCGGTAGAAACTTTGGGGCACTCTTTGAGTTTCTATGTGTTGGTTGAATAGATGAATCTGAGATTGTGTGATGCATATCGTATAATCATACCCACGGATACTTGAGGTGACATTGGAGTATCTAGGTGACATTAGGGTTTTGGTTGATTTGTGTCTTAAGGTGTTATTCTAGTATGGACTCTAGGGCTGTTTGTGACACTTATAGGAATAGCCCAACGGATTGATTGGAAAGAATAACTTTGAGGTGGTTTCGTACCCTACCATAATCTCTTCGTTCGTTCTCCGCTATTAGTGACTTTGGAGTGACTCTTTGTTGCATGTTGAGGGATAGTTATGTGATCCAATTATGTTATTATTGTTGAGGGAACTTGCACTAGCGAAAGTATGAACCCTAGGCCTTGTTTCAACGCATTGCAATACCATTTACGCTCACTTTTATCATTAGTTACCTTGCTGTTTTTATATTTTCAGATTGCAAAAACCTTTATCTACCATCCATATACCACTTGTATCACCGTCTCTTCACTGAACTAGTGCACCTATACAATTTACCATTGTATTGGGTGTGTTGGGGACACAAGAGACTCTTTGTTATTTGGTTGCAGGATTGCTTGAGAGAGACCATCTTCATCCTACGCCTCCTACAGATTGATAAACCTTAGGTCATCCACTTGAGGGAAATTTGCTACTGTCATACAAACCTCTGCACTTGGAGGCCCAACAATGTCTACAAGAAGAAGGTTGTGTGGTAGACATCATGCAGCAAGGTGGCCCAATCCTTTTTGTAGCAAGGGACAAGCCTGGACAAACTCTTATATAGAGAAAAGCGCTCTCGAGGACACATGGGAATATCATCAAGCTAGTTTTCATCATGTTCGTATGATTCGCGTTCGGTACTTTGATAATTTGGTATGTGGGTGGACCGGTGCTTGGGTATTGTCCTTACTTGGACAAGCATCGCACTTATGATTAACCTCTATTGCATGCATCCGCAACTACAACAAAAGTATTAAGGTAAACCTAACCATAGCATGAAACATATGGATCCAAATCAGCCCCTTACGAAGCAACACATAAACTAGGGTTTAAGCTTCTGTCACTCTAGCAACCCATCATCTACGTATTACTTCCCAATGCCTTCCTCTAGGCCCAAATAATGGTGAAGTATTATGTAGTCGACGTTCACATAACACCACTAGAGGAGAGACAACATACATCTCATCAAAATATCGAACGAATACCAAATTCACATGACTACTAATAGCAAGACTTCTCCCATGTCTTCAGGAACAAACGTAACTACTCACAAAGCATAATCATGTTCATAATCAGAGGGGTATTAATATGCATATATGATCTGAATGTATGATCTTCCACCAAATAAACCAACTAGCATCAACTACAAGGAGTAATTAACACTACTAGCAACCTACTAGCACCAATCCCGGACTTGAAGACAAGAATTGGATACAAGAGATGAACTAGGGTTTTGAGAGGAGATGGTGCTGATGAAGATGTTGATGGAGATTGCCCTCTCCCGATGAGAGGAGTGTTGGTGATGACGATGACGATGATTTCCCCCTCCCGGAGGGAAGTTTCCCCGTCAGAACAGCTCCGCCAGAGCCCTAGGTTGGTTCCGCCAAGGTTCCGCCTCATGGCGGCGGAGTTTCGTCCGAGAAGATGGCTTATTATTTTTTTCTCATCGAAAGACTTCATATAGCAGAAGATGGCCACCGGAGGGCCACCAGGGGGCCCACGAGGTAGGGGGGCACGCCCAGGGGGGTAGGGCGCGCCCCCACCCTCGTGGGCAGGGTGTGGCCCCCCTGGTGAACTTCTTCCGCTGAGTATTTTTTATATATTCTAAAAACGTCTTCCGTGAAGTTTCAGGACTTTTGGAGCTGTGCAGAATAGGTCTCTAATATTTGCTCCTTTTCCAGCCCAGAATCCCAGCTGCCGGCATTCTCCCTCTTTATGCAAACCTTGTAAAATAAGAGATAATAGGCATAAGTATTGTGACATAATGTGTAATAACAGCCCATAATGCAATAAATATCGATATAAAAGCATGATGCAAAATGGACGTATCAACCCCCCAAGCTTAGACCTCGCTTGTCCTCAAGCGAAAGCCGAAATCGAAAAATATGTCCACATGTTTAGAGATAGAGGTGTCGATGAAAATAAAATACGGGCATGAGGGCATCATGATCATTCTTAGAACATCAACTTACATAATTCTTGTCATATGATTTCTTATGCTAGAGTAATAATTCAATCATAATTTCACGTATGAATCGTAAACTTCATTGAAAACTAACAAACTATAATCTCAGTCATTGGAGCAATTGTAATTTATCATAACATAAGAAAGAGCCAATGTATAAGAGCTTCTCAGGAATTCCACATACTCAACTATCATATAGTCTTTCACAATTGCTGACACTCACGCAATACTTATGGGTATGGAGTTTTAATCGGACACAGAGAAAGATAGGGGCTTATAGTTTTGCCTCCCAACATTTTACCTCAAGGGTAATGTCAACAATAATATTTCATGAAAACTCACATCCAATTAGCCATATATACCAGGATCTTTCCAACATACTGTGCTTGCCAAAGGATAAAATGTAAAAAGGAAGGGTGAAGATCACCATGACTCTTATGCAAGGTAGGAGATAAAAGTAAAAGATAGGCCCTTCACAGAGGGAAGCAGAGGTTGTCATGCACTTTTATGGTTATTAATGCGAAAGAACGTCACTTTATATTGCCACTTGTGATATGGACCTTTATTATGCAGTCTGTCGCTTTTATTTCTTCCATATCACACGATCGTATAAAGCTTATTTCTCCCACACTAATAAGCCATGCATATTTTGAGAGCAATTTTTATTGCTTGCACCAATGACAACTTACTTGTGTTGGAAATATGCCCTAGAGGCAATAATAAAATGGTTATTATTATATTTCTTTGTTCATGATAATTGTCTATTGTTCATGCTATAATTGTGTTATCCGGAAATCGTAATACATGTATGAATACATAGACCACAACACGTCCCTAGTGAGCCTCTAGTTGACTAGCTCGTTGATCAAAAGATAGTCATGGTTTCCTGACTATGGACATTAGATGTCATTGATAACGGGATCACATCATTAGGAGAATGATGTGATGGACAAGACCCAATCCTAAGCATAGCTCAAAGATCATGTAGTTCGTTTGCTGTAGCTTTTCTGAATGTCAAGTATCATTTCCTTAGACCATGAGATTGTGCAACTCCCGGATACCGTAGGAGTGCCTTGGGTGTGCCAAACGTCACAACGTAACTGGGTGACTATAAAGGTACACTACAGGTATCTCCAAAAGTGTCTGTTGGGTTGGCACGAATCGAGACTGGGATTTGTCACTCCGTATGATGGAGAGGTATCTCTGGGCCCACTCGGTAATGCATCATCATAATGAGCTCAATGTGACCAAGTGGTTGATCACGGGATCATGCATTACGGCAAGAGTAAAGTGACTTGCCGGTAACGAGATTGAACGAGGTATTGGGATACCGACGATCGAGTCTCGGGCAAGTAACATACTGATTGACGAAGGGAATTGTATACGGATTGATTGAATCCTCGACATCATGGTTCATCCAATGAGATCATCGTGGAGCATGTGGGAGCCAACATAGGTATCCAGATCCCGCTGTTAGTTATTGACCGGAGAGGCATCTCGGTCATGTTTGCATGTCTCCCGAACCCGTAGGGTCTACACACTTAAGGTTCGGTGACGCTAGGGTTGTAGAGATATTAGTATGCAGTAACCTGAAAGTTTTTCGGAGTCCCGAATGAGATCCCGGACATCATGAGGAGTTCCGGAGGTAAAGATTTATATATAGGAAGTCCAGTTTCGGCCATCGGGAAGGTTTTGGGGGTCGCCGGTATTGTACCGGGACCACCAGAAGGGTCCCGGGGGTCCACCGGGTGGGGCCACCTATCCCGGAGGGCCCCATGGGCTGAATTGGGAGGGGAACCAGCCCCTAGTGGGCTGGTGCGCCCCCCCTTGGGCCTCCCTGCGCCTAGGGTTGGGAAACCCTAGGGGTGGGGGTGCCCCCCACTTGGCTTGGGGGGGGGGGGGAAGCCACCCGTTGGCCGCCGCCCCCTTGGAGATTCATCTCCTAGGGCCGGTGCCCCCCCAAGGCCCCTATATAAAGAGGAGGGAGGGAGGGCAGCCGCACCCTTGCTCTTGGTGCCTCCCTCTCCCTCCGTAACACCTCTCCTCCCCGCTTGTGCTTGGCGAAGCCCTGCCGGGATCCTACTGCATCCACCACCATGCTGTCGTGCTGCTGGATCTTCATCAACCTCTCCTTCCCCCTTGCTGGATCAAGAAGGAGGAGACGTCTTCTAAACCGTACGTGTGTTGAACGAGAAGGTGCTGTCCGTTCGGCACTTGGTCATCGGTGATTTGGATCATGACGAGTACGACTCCATCAACCCCGTTCTCGTTTATGGAGGTGACGAAGAGCTCGTCGTAAAGGGTTACGTCGATGCTAGCTTCGACACAGATCTGGATGACTCTAAGTCACAAACTGGATACGTGTATATTTTGAATGGTGGGGCAGTAAGTTGGTGCAGTTGCAAGCAAAGCGTTGTGGCGGGATCTACATGTGAAGCGGAGTACATGGCAGCCTCGGAGGCAACACAAGAAGCAGTCTGGGTGAAGGAGTTCATTACCGACCTAGGAGTCATACCCAATGCGTCGGGCCCAATGACTCTCTTCTATGACAACACTGGAGCTATTGCCCTTGCCAAGGAGCCCAGGTTTCACAGGAAGACCAGGCATATCAAGCGTCGCTTCAACTCCATTCGTGAAAGTGTTCAAAATGGAGACATAGAGATTTGTAAAGTACATACGGATCTGAATGTGGCAGATCCGTTGACTAAACCTCTCCCTAGAGCAAAACATGATCAACACCAGAACTGCATGGGTGTTCGATTCATCACAATGTAACTAGACTATTGACTCTAGTGCAAGTGGGAGACTGTTGGAAATATGCCCTAGAGGCAATAATAAAATGGTTATTATTATATTTCTTTGTTCATGATAATTGTCTATTGTTCATGCTATAATTGCGTTATCCGGAAATCGTAATACATGTGTGAATACATAGACCACAACACGTCCCTAGTGAGCCTCTAGTTGACTAGCTCGTTGATCAAAAGATAGTCATGGTTTCCTAACTATGGACATTGGATGTCATTGATAACGGGATCACATCATTAGGAGAATGATGTGATGGACAAGACCCAATCCTAAGCATAGCTCAAAGATCGTGTAGTTCGTTTGCTGTAGCTTTTCTGAATGTCAAGTATCATTTCCTTAGACCATGAGATTGTGCAACTCCCGGATACCGTAGGAGTGCCTTGGGTGTGCCAAACGTCACAACGTAACTGGGTGACTATAAAGGTACACTACAGGTATCTCCAAAAGTGTCTGTTGGGTTGGCACGAATCGAGACTGGGATTTGTCACTCCGTATGATGGAGAGGTATCTCTGGGCCCACTCGGTAATGCATCATCATAATGAGCTCAATGTGACCAAGTGGTTGATCACGGGATCATGCATTACGGCACGAGTAAAGTGACTTGCCGGTAACGAGATTGAACGAGGTATTGGGATACCGACGATCGAGTCTCGGGCAAGTAACGTACCGATTGACGAAGGGAATTGTATACGGATTGATTGAATCCTCGACATCATGGTTCATCCGATGAGATCATCGTGGAGCATGTGGGAGCCAACATGGGTATCTAGATCCCACTATTAGTTATTGACCGGAGAGGCGTCTCGGTCATGTCTGCATGTCTCCCGAACCCGTAGGGTCTACACACTTAAGGTTCGGTGACGCTAGGGTTGTAGAGATATTAGTATGCAGTAACCCAAAAGTTGTTCAGAGTCCCGGATGAGATCCTGGACATCACGAGGAGTTCCGAAATGGTCCGAAGGTAAAGATTTATATATAGGAAGTCCAGTTTCGGCGTTCGGGAAGGTTTCAGGGGTCGCCGGTATTGTACCGGGACCACCGGAAGGGTCCCGGGGTCCACCGGGTGGGGCCACCTATCCCGGAGGGCCCCATGGGCTGAATTGGGAGGGGAACCAGCCCCTAGTGGGCTGGTGCGCCCCCCCTTGGGCCTCCCTGCGCCTAGGGTTGGGAAACCCTAGGGGTGGGGGCGCCCCCCACTTGGCTTGGTGGGGAAGCCACCCATTGGCCGCCGCCCCCTTGGAGATTCATCTCCTAGGGCCGGCGCCCCCCAAGGCCCCTATATAAAGAGGGGGGAGGGAGGGCAGCCGCACCCTTGCTCTTGGCGCCTCCCTCTCCCTCCGTAACACCTCTCCTCCCCGGTTGCGCTTGGCGAAGCCCTGTCAGGATCCTGCTGCATCCACCACCACGCCGTCGTGCTGCTGGATCTTCATCAACCTCTCCTTCCCCCTTGCTGGATCAAGAAGGAGAAGACGTCTTCCCGACCGTACATGTGTTGAACGCGGAGGTGCTGTCCGTTCGGCACTTGGTCATCGGTGATTTGGATCACGACGAGTACGACTCCATCAACCCCGTTCTCTTGAACGCTTCTGCGCGCGATCTACAAGGGTATGTAGATGCACTCCTCTCTCCCTCGTTGCTAGATGACTCCATAGATTTATCTTGGTGATGCGTAGAAAATTTTAAAATTCTGCTACGTTACCCAACAACTTGGAGGATCTTACTCAATCCATAGGTAGGTATGGTGGACTCTCATGGAAAAACATGTTTAAGGGTATTTGGAAGCACAAGTAGTATCTCTACTTGGTGCGATGAATTTGGCTAGCATGAGGGGGAAAGGCAAGCTCAACCATGTTGGATGATCCATGGCAATATAATTTATCTTAGATGTAAGAAAACATTACCCATTACTTTGTCTTCCTTGTCCAACGTCAACTCTTTAGCATGTCATATTTTAATGAGTGCTCACAATCATAAAAGATGTCCAAGATAGTATATTTATATGTGAAGACATCTCTTTCTTTATTACTTCCTATTAATTGCAACGATGACCAAAACTATGTTTGTCAACTCTCAACAACTTTTATTCATCATACTTTTTCTATGTGAGCTCATTACTCTCCATAAGATCCACATGATCTCTTTGTTTCTTTTTTATTTCTTTCTCTTTTCTTTTATTCCCTTAGGATCATGGCAAAATAATCAAGCCATTGACTCAACACTAATCTTTATTATATAGCTCACGGACTCGATTACATAGAGGAATTATAAAGCAAAACTCACGTCTAGATCATACTAAGAACTTTTATTCTACTAGATCAAGATATTACCAAAAGGATCGAACTAAGAAAAATGGTAAAGATAAAAGTGATGGTGATACGATACTGGGGCACTCCCCCAAGCTTGGCAGTTGCCAAGGGGAGTGCCCATACCCATGTGATTATGTCTCCTTTGTTGGTGAAGAAGGTGGAGTTGTTGATGATGGATAGTCGCACATCGAGCGTAGGAGGTCTTCTAACTTGCAGATAATGCCTTTGAGTGCGATGATATGCTCCTTCAACAAAATATTTTCATGTGTGAGATACTTATTTTGTATACGAGCTAACTCGATCATCTTGAAAGCTTCGATCTCAGTTGGGGTAAGAAGATTGTGATCAAGTTGAAGGATTTCTTCTGTTGCCGAAGCTTGGTCCTCCTTGGCCTTCTTGATCCCTCCATCCTTGTTGGTCTCCATGGGTTCTTCTCTCTTCAGCTCTATCTTCATTAACCAAGCATCATTGCCCTCATTGTTGGAGGAGGAGGGAGACGACATGATGCTTAGCTTCGACAACCCTCGCAGAAAAGAGCTCGAAACAAGAACAGGAGATTTTTGCGTGATACGGGAGTCAAAACCCCCAGGAGATTATATAATGAATTTTTACCGACCAAAATACATAATGTGCAAGAAAACGGAGTCTGGAGAGTGCATGAGGTGCCCACGAGGTAGGGGGGCACACCCAGTAGGGTAGGGCGCGCCCTCCACCCTCGTGGAGCCCTCGTGTCCTTGCCGGGCTGCTTCTTATTTTTCTATTTTTCTAAATATTCCAAAATGGAGAAATATTGCCTTAAAAACTGTTTTGGAGTCGGTTTACTTACCGTACCACATACCTATTCCTTTTCGGAGTCTGAAACGTTCCGGAAAGTGTCCCTTATGTATTCCTCCGGGGTTACGGTTTCAATAACATTGGTTTCAACATTTATGGGATTACCTGAGATATAATGTTTGATTCTTTGACCGTTTACCACCTTCGGATTTGTGCCTTCGAAGTTGTTGATTTTTATGGCACTGGAACGATAGACCTCCTCGATAACGTAAGGACCTTCCCATTTAGAGAGAAGTTTTCCTGCAAAAAATCTTAAACGAGAGTTGTATAGCAATACATAATCACCTGCATTAAACTCACGCTTTTGTATCCTTTTATCATGCCATCTTTTAACTTTTTCTTTAAACAACTTGGCATTTTCGTAGGCCTGGGTTCTCCATTCATCGAGTGAGCCAATATCAAATAACCTCTTCTCACCGGCAAGTTTAAAATCATAGTTGAGCTCTTTAATAGCCCAATATGCCTTGTGTTCTAGTTCGAGAGGTAAGTGACATGCTTTTTCCATAAACCATTTTATACGGAGACATACCCATAGGATTTTTATATGCAGTTATATAGGCCCATAATGCATCATCAAGTTTCTTGGACCAATTCTTTCTAGATCTATTAACAGTCTTTTGCAAAATTAATTTGAGCTCTCTATTACTCAATTCTACTTGACCACTAGACTGAGGGTGATAAGGGGATGCAATTCTATGATTAACATCATACTTAGCAAGCATTTTACGGAAAGCACCATGAATAAAATGTGAACCACCATCAGTCATTAAATATCTAGGGACTCCAAATCTTGGAAAAATAACTTCTTTAAGCATTTTAATAGAAGTGTTATGATCAACACTACTAGTTGGAATAGCTTCTACCCACTTAGTAACGTAATCAACATCAACTAAAATATGTGTATATCCATTAGAGGAAGGAAAAGGTCACATATAGTCAAAGCCCCAAACATCAAATGGTTCAATAACGAGAGAATAGTTCATATGCATTTCTTGACGTCTACTAATATTACCAATTCTTTGACATTCAACACAAGATAAAACAAACTTACGGGCATCCTTGAAGAGAGTAGGCCAATAAAAACCAGATTGCAATACCTTATGTGCAGTCCTATCTCCAGCATGGTGTCCTCCATAAGCTTCGGAGTGACACTTGCGTATGATCTGTTCCTGTTCATGCTCAGGTACACAACGTCTAATAACACCATCTACTCCTTCTTTATAAAGATGTGGGTCATCCCAAAAGTAATGCCTCAAATCATAGAAGAACTTTTTCTTTTGCTGGTATGTGAAACTAGGTGGTATAAACTTAGCAACAATGTAATTAGCATAATCAGCATACCATAGAGATTAATGCTTTCTTAAGTATTTCAAATGATTCTACACAATCATCATAAAAAACAAATGGTATATATTTTTGTAATAAATTAGTCAGAGGCCGAGAAATTTTTGAGAAGTCCTTAATGAACCTCCTATAAAATCCGGCATGACCAAGGAAACTTCTTATACCTTTGATGTCCTTGGGGCATGGCATCTTTTCAATAGCATCAACTTTGGCTTTATCAACTTCAATACCTCTTTCAGAAACTTTATGCCCCAAGACAATACCTTCATTAACCATAAAGTGACACTTTTCCCAATTCAAGACAAGATTAGTTTCTTCACATCTCTGCAAAACTCGATCAAGCTTGCTCAAGCAATCATCAAAAGAAGATCCATAGACAGAGAAATCGTCCATGAAAACCTCACAAATATTTTCATAAAAGTCAGAGAATATAGCCATCATGCATCTTTGAAAGGTAGCAGGTGCATTACATAAACCAAAAGGCATACGTCTATAAGAAAAAGTACCAAAAGGGCAAGTAAAAGTAGTCTTTGATTGATCCTTGGCTGACACAGGTATTTGAGAGAAACCAGAGTAACCATCTAGAAAGAAAAAATGTGTATGTTTGGATAATCTTTCTAGCATTTGATCGATAAAAGGTAAGGGGTAATGATCCTTTTTAGTGGCCTTATTTAATTTGCGGAAATCAATTACCATCCTATAACCTGTAATAATTCTTTGAGGAATCAATTCATCTTTGTCATTAGGAACGATAGTAATGAAGGAAATATGCCCTAGAGGCAATGATAAAGTTATTATTTATTTCCTTATATCATGATAAATGTTTATTATTCATGCTACAATTGTATTAACCGGAAACATAATACATGTGTGAATACATAGACAAACATTATGTCACTAGTATGCCTCTACTTGACTAGCTCATTGATCAGAGATGGTTAAGTTTCCTAACCATAGACAAAGAGTTGTCATTTGATTAATGAGATCACATCATTAGGAGAATGATGTGATTGACTTGACCCATTCCGTTAGCTTAGCACACGATCGTTTAGTATGTTGCTATTGCTTTCTTCATGACTTATACATGTTCCTATGACTATGAGATTATGCAACTCCCGTTTACCGGAAGAACACTTTGTGTGCCACCAAACGTCACAACGTAACTGGGTGATTATAAAGGTGCTCTACAGGTGTCTCCGAAGGTACTTGTTGGGTTGGCGTATTTCGAGATTAGGATTTGTCACTCCGATTATCTGAGAGGTATCTCTAGGCCCACTCAGTAATGCACATCACTATAAGCCTTGCAAGCATTGTAACTAATGAGTTAGTTGCGGGATGATGTATTACGGTACGAGTAAAGAGACTTGCCGGTAACGAGATTGAACTAGGTATTGAGATACCGACGATCGAATCTCGGGCAAGTAACATACCGATGACAAAGGGAACAACATATGTTGTTATGCGTTTTGAACGATAAAGATCTTCGTAGAATATGTAGGAGCCAATATGAGCATCCAGGTTCCGCTATTGGTTATTGACCGGAGACGTGTCTCGGTCATGTCTACATAGTTCTCGAACCCGTAGGGTCCGCACGCTTAAAGTTCGATGACAGTTATATTATGAGTTTATGTGTTTTGATGTATCGAAGGAGTTCGGAGTCCTGGATGAGATCGGGGACATGACGAGGAGTGTCGAAATCGTCGAGACGTAAAGATCAATATATTGGACGACTATATTCGGACATCGGAAAGGTTCCGAGTGATTCGGGTATTTTCGGGAGTACCGGGGAGTTACGGGAATTCGTATTGGGCCTTAATGGCCATACGGGAAAGCAGAGAAAGGCCTCAAAGGGTGGTCGCACCCCTCCCCATGAGCTGGTCCGAATTGGACTAGGGAAGGGGGCGCCCCCTTCCTTCCTTCTCCTTTTCCCTTTCCTTTCCTTCTCTCCTACTCCTACTACTTGGAAGGGATCCTAGTTCTACTAGGAAAGGGGGAATCCTACTCCCGGTGGGAGTAGGACTCCCCTAGGGCGCGCCATAGAGAGGGCTGGCCCCTCCCCTCCTCCACTCCTTTATATACGTGGCCAGGGGCACCCCATAGGGACAACAGTTGATCAAGTTGATCTTTTAGCCATGTGCGGTGCCCCCCTCCACCATAGTCCACCTCGATAATACTGTAGCGGTGCTTAGGCAAAGCCCTGCATCGGTAGAACATCAACACCGTCACCACGCCGTCGTGCTGACGAAACTCTCCCTCAACACTCGGCTGGATTGGAGTTCGAGGGACGTAATCGGGCTGAACGTGTGCTAAACTCGGAGGTGCCGTGCGTTCGGTACTTGATCAGTCGGATCGTGAAGACGTACGACTACATCAACTACGTTGTGCTAATGATTCCGCTTTCGGTCTACGAGGGTACGTGGACACACTCTCCCCCTCGTTGCTATGCATCACCATGATCTTGCGTGTGCGTAGGAATTTTTTTGAAATTACTACGTTCCCCAACAGTGGCATCTGAGCCAGGTTTTATGTGTAGATGTCATATGCACGAGTAGAACACAAGTGAGTTGGGGGCGATATAAGTCATACTGCTTACCAGCATGTCATACTTTGGTTCGGCGGTATGTTGGATGAAGCGGCCCGGACTGACATTACACGTACGCTTACGCGAGACTAGTTCTACCGACATGCTTTGCACACAGGTGGCTGGCGGGTGTCAGTTTCTCCAACTTTAGTTGAACCGAGTGTGGCTACGCCCGGTCCTTGCGAAGGTTAAAATAGCACCAACTTGACAAACTATCGTTGTGGTTTTGATGCGTATGTAAGAACGGTTCTTGCTAAGCCCGTAGCAGCCATGTAAAACTTGCAACAACTAAGTAGAGGACGTCTAACTTGTTTTTGCAGGGCATGTTGTGATGTGATATGGTAAAGACATGATGCTAAATTTTATTGTATGAGATGATCATGTTTTGTAACCGAGTTATCGGCAACTGGCAGGAGCCATATGGTTGTCGCTTTATTGTATGCAATGCAATCGCCCTGTAATGCTTTACTTTATCACTAAGCGATAGAGATAGTCGTAGAAGTATAAGATTGGCGAGACGACAACGATGCTACGATGGAGATCAAGGTGTCGCGCCGGTGACGATGGTGATCATGACGGTGCTTCGGAGATGGAGATCACAAGCACAAGATAATGATGGCCATATCATATCACTTATATTGATTGCATGTGAAGTTTATCTTTTATGCATCTTATCTTGCTTTGATTGACGGTAGCATTATAAGATGATCTCTCACTAAATTTCTAGATAAAAAGTGTTCTCCCTGAGTATGCACCATTGCCAAAGTTCGTCGTGCCCAGACACCACGTGATGATCGGGTGTGATAAGCTCTATGTCGATCTACAACGGGTGCAAGCCAGTTTTGCACACGCAAAATAATCAGGTTAAACTTGACGAGCCTAGCATATGCAGATATGGCCTCGGAACACAGAGACCGAAAGGTCGAGCGTGAATCATATAGTAGATATGATCAAAATAGTGATGTTCACCATTGAAAACTACTCCATTTCACGTGATGATCGGTTATGGTTTAGTTGATTTGGATCACATGATCACTTAGAAGATTAGAGGGATGTCTTTCTAAGTGGGAGTTCTTAAGTAATATGATTAATTGAACTTAAATTTATCATGAACTTAGTCCTGGTAGTATTAGCATATCTATGTTGTAGATCAATAGCTCGCGTTTAGCTCCCCTATATTTTTTTTGATATGTTCCTAGAGAAAACTAATTTGAAAGATGTTAGTAGCAATGATGCGGATTGGATCTGTGATCTGAGGTTTATCCTCATTGTTGCACAGAAGAATTATGTCCTTGATGCACCGCTAGGTGACAAACCTATTACAGGAGCAGATGTAGATGTTACGAACATTTGGCTAGCTCAATATGATGACTACTTGATAGTTTAGTGCACCATTCTTAAACGGCTTAGAATCGGGACTTCAAAGACGTTTTGAACGTCATGGACCATATGAGATGTTCCAAGAGTTGAAGTTAATATTTCAAGCAAATACCCGAGTTGAGAGATATGAAGTCTCCAACAAGTTCTATAGCTAAAAGATGGAGGAGAATAGGTCAAGCAGTGAGCATGTGCTCAGATTGTTTGGGTACTACAATCGCTTGAATCAAGTGGGAGTTAATATTCCAGATAAGACAGTGATTGGCAGAGTTCTCTAGTCACTATCACCAAGTTACTAGAACTTCGTGATGAACTATAATATGCAAGGGATAACGGAAACAATTCCCAAGCTCTTCGTGATGCTAAAATCGACGAAGGTAGAAATCAAGAAAAACATCAAGTGTTGATGGTTGACAAGACCATTAGTTTCAAGTAAAGGGCAAAGGGAAGAAGGGGAACTTCAAGTAGAACGACAAGCGAGTTGCTACTCAAGTGAAGAAGCCCAAGTCTGGACCTAAGCCTGAGACTAAGTGCTTCTACTGCAAAGGGACTGGTCACTGGAAGTGGAACTGCCCCAAGTATTTGGTGAATAAGAAGGATGGCAAAGTGAACAAAGCTATATTTGATATACATATTATTGATGTGTACTTTACTAGTGTTTATAGCAACCCCTCGGTATTTGATACTGGTTCAGTTGCTAAGAGTAGTAACTCAAAAACGGGAGTTGTAGAATGAACAGAGACTAGTTAAGGGTGAAGTGATGATGTGTATTGGAAATGGTTCCAAGATTGATATGATCATCATCGCACACTCCCTATACTTCCAGGATTAGTGTTAAACCTAAAATAAATGTTATTTAGTGTTTGTGCTGAGCATAAATATGATTGGATCATGCTTATTGCAATACGGTTATTCATGTAAGTTAGAGAATAATTGTTGTTCTGTTTACATGAATAAAACCTTCTATGGTCATACACCCAATGAAAATGGTTTGTTGGATCTCGATCGTGGTGATACACATTTTCATAATATTGAAGCCAAAAGATACAAAGTTAATAATGATAGTGCAACTTATTTGTGGCACTGCCGTTTAGGTCATATTGGTGTAAAGCGCATGAAGAAAATCCATGCTGATGGGCTTTTGGAATCACTTGATTATGAATCAATTGATGCTTGCGAACCATGCCTCATGGGCAAGATGACTAAGACTCCATTCTCCGGAACAATGGAGCGAGCAACATATTTGTTGGAAATCATACATACTGATGTATGTGGTCCGATGAATAAAGGCTCGCGGCAGGTATCATTATTTTCTGATCTTCACAGATGATTTGAGCAGATATGAGTATATCTACTTGATGAAACACAAGTCTGAAACATTTGAAAAGTTCAAAGAATTTCAGAGTGAAGTGGAGAATCATCGTAACAAAAATAAAAGTTTGTACGATATGATCGCAGAAGTAAAATATTTGAGTTACGAGTTTGGCCTTCAGTTAAAACAATGTGAAATAGTTTCACTACTCATGCCACCTGGAACACTACAGTGTAATGGTGTGTCCGAACGTCGTAACCATACTTTATTAGATATGGTGCGATCTATGATGTCTCTTACCGATTTACCACTATCGTTTTGGGGTTATGCATTAGAGACAACTACATTCACGTTAAATAGGGCACCATCTAAATCCGTTGAGACGACACCGTATGAACTATGGTTTGGCAAGAAACCTAAGGTGTTGTTTCTTAAAGTTTGAGGTTGCAATGCTTATGTGAAAAAGTTTCAACCTGATAAGCTCAACCCAAATCGGAGAAGTGCGTCTTCATAGGATACCCAAAAGAAAATGTTGGGTACACCTTCTATCACAGATCCGAAGGCAAGATATTCATTGCAGAGAATGGATCCTTTCTAGAGAAGGAGTTTTCTCTCGAAAGAAGTGAGTGGGAGGAAAGTAGAACTTGATGAGGTAATTGTACCTGCTCCCTTATTGGAAAGTAGTTCATCACAGAAATCTGTTCCTGTGACTACTACACCAATTAGTGAGGAAGCTAATGATGATGATCATGTAACTTCAGATCAAGTTACTACCGAACCTCGTAGGTAAACCAGAGTGAGATCCGCACCAGAGTTGTACGGTAATCCTGTTTTGGAGGTCATGTTACTTGACCATGATGAGCCTACGAACTATGAGGAAGCGATGATGAGCCCAGATTCCACGAAATGGCTTGAGGCCATGAAATCTGAGATGAGATCCATGTATGAGAACAAAGTATGGACTTTGATTGACTTGCCCAATGATCGGCGAGCCATTGAGATTAAATGGATCTTCAAGAGGAAGACGGACACTGATAGTAGTGTTACTATCTACAAAGCTAGAATTGTCGTGAAAAGGTTTTCGACAAGTTCAAGGTGTTGACTACGATGAGAGTTTCTCACTCGTATCTATGCTTAAGTCTGTCCGAATCATGTTAGCAATTGCCGCATTTTATGAAATCTGGCAAATGGATGAACAAAACTGCATTCCTTAATGGATTTATTAAAGAAAGAGTTGTATATGATGCAACCATAAGGTTTTGTCAATCCTAAAGGTACTAACAAAATATGCAAGCTCCAGCGATCCATCTATGGACTGGTGCAAGCATCTCGGAGTTGGAATATACGATTTGATAAGTTGATCAAAGCATATAGTTTTATACAGACCTGCGGTGAAGCCTGTATTTACAAGAAAGTGAGTGGGAGCACTACAACATTTCTGATAAGTATATGTGAATGACATATTGTTGATCGGAGATAATGTAGAATTATTCTGCCAAGCATAAAGGAATGTTTGAAAGGAGTTTTTTAAAGAAAGACCTCGGTGAAGCTGCTTACATATTGAGCATCAAGATCTATAGAGATTGATCAAGGTGCTTGATAAGTTTTTCAATGAGTACATACCTTGACAAGATTTTGAAGTAGTTCAAAATGGAATAGTCAAAGAAGGAGTTCTTGCCCGTGTTACAAGGTGTGAAGTTGAGTAAGACTCAAAACCCGACCACAGCAGAAGATAAAGAGAGAATGAAAGTCATTCCCTATGCCTCAGCCATAGGTTCTATAAAGTATGTCATGCTATGTACCAGACCTATTGTATACCCTGCCCTGAGTTTGGCAAGGGAGTACAATAGTGATCTAGGAGTAGATTGATAACCCACAAGTATAGGGGATCGCAACAGCTTTCGAGGGTAGAGTATTCAACCCAAATTTATTGATTCGACACAAGGGGAGCCAAAGAATATTCTCAAGTATTAGCAGCTGAGTTGTCAATTCAACCACACCTGGAAACTTAGTATCTGCAGCAAAGTGTTTAGTAGCAAAGTAATATGATAGTGGCGGTAGCGGCAACAAAAGTATAGACAGCAAAAGTAATGTTTTTGGTATTTTGTAGTGATTGTAACAGTAGCAGCGGGAAAGTAAATAAGCGAGAACCAGTATATGGAAAACTCGTAGGCACCGGATCAGTGATGTATAATTATGCCGGATGCGGTTCATCATGTAACAGTCATAACATAGGGTGATACAGAACTAGCTCCAATTCATCAATGTAATGTAGGCATGTATTCCGTATATAGTCATACGTGCTTATGGAAAAGAACTTGCATGGCATCTTTTGTCCTACCATCCCGTGGCAGTAGGGTCCTATTGGAAACTAAGGGATATTAAGGCCTCCTTTTAATAGAGAACCGGAACAAAGCATTAGCACATAGTGAATACATGAACTCCTCAAACTATGGTCATCACCGGGAGTGGTCCCGATTATTGTCACTTCGGGGTTGCCGGATCATAACACATAGTAGGTGACTATAGACTTGCAAGATAGGATCAAGAACTCACATATATTCATGAAAACATAATAGGTTCATATCTAAAATCATGGCAGTCGGGCCCTAGTGACAAGCATTAAGCATAGCAAAGTCATAGCAACATCAATCTCAGAACATAATGGATACTAGGGATCAAACCCTAACAAAACTAACTCAATTACATGATAAATCTCATCCAACCCATCACCGTCCAGCAAGCCTACGATGGAATTACTCACACACGGCGGTGAGCATCATGAAATTGGTGATGGAGGATGGTTGATGATGATGACGGCGATGAATCCCCCTCTCCGGAGCCCCGAACGGACTTCAGACCAGCCCTCCCGAGAGGTTTTAGGGCTTGACGGCGGCTCCGTATCGTAAAACACGATGATTTCTTCTCTCTGATTTTTTTCTCATCGAAACTCAATATATAGAGGTGGAGTTGGAGTCGGAGACGCAACAGGGGGCCCACGAGGTAGGGGGGCACGCCCTAGGGGGGGCGCCCCCACCCTCGTGAGAAGGGTGTGGGCCCCCTGGTCTTCATCTTTGGCGAGGATTTTTTATTGTTTTTTCTAAGATGTTCCGTGGAGTTTCAGGTCATTCCGAGAATATTTGTTTTCTGCACATAAAACAACACCATGGCAATTCTGCTGAAAACAACGTCAGTCCGGGTTAGTTCCATTCAAATCATACAAGTTAGAGTCCAAAACAAGGGCAAAAGTGTTTGGAAAAGTAGATACGACGAAGACATATCAACTCACCCAAGCTTAAATCCTTGCTTGTCCTCAAGCAATTCAGTTGACAAACTGAAAGAAAGAAAGAAAAACTTTTACAAACTCTGTTTGCTCTTGTTGTTGTAACTATGTCAAGTCAGCATTCAAGTTTTTAGCATAGATCATAACTGACCACATTTGCAATAATTCTCAGGTCTCACAATTACTCATATCAATAGCATAATCAACTAGCAAGTCATAATAATAAATCTCGGATGAAAACACTTTCTCAAAACAATCATAATATGATATAA
The DNA here is from genome assembly GCF_056163025.1 of Triticum urartu. NCBI lineage: Eukaryota > Viridiplantae > Streptophyta > Magnoliopsida > Poales > Poaceae > Triticum > Triticum urartu. The sequence continues at coordinate 223,661,613 of NC_141879.1, read as the reverse complement.
CAAGATGGTATCTCGCTAGCCCTTTCTGAGACCGCAAAACATAAATGCAGAGCACCTTTAAAGATCAAGGACTGACTAGACATTGTAATTCATGGTAAAAGAGATCCAACTATAGTCATACCCAATATAAATTAACAGTGATGAATGCAAATGACGGCTGTGCTCTCCAGCTAGTGCTTTTTAATAAGAGGGTGATGACTCAACATAAAAGTAAATGGATAGGCCCTTCGCAGAAGGAAGCAGGGATTTGTAGAGGTGCCATAGCTCGGTTTTGCAATAGAGATAAATTGTATTTTGAGCGGTATACTTTCATTGTCAACGTAACAACTAAGAGATGGCGATATCTTCCATGCTAAACACATTATAGGCGGTTCCCAAACAGAATGGTAAAGTTTATACTCCCCCTCCACCAACAAGCATCAATCCATGGCTTGCTCGAAACAATGAGTGCCTCCAACATACATAAGGTCCCAGGGGGAGTTTTGTTTGCAATTAATTTTGATTTAGTTTGCATAAAGCATGGGACTGGGATCCCGGTGACCAACCATTTTCTCGTGAGTGAGGAGCGGAGTCCACTCCTCTTGAGAATAACCCGCCTAACACGGAAGATAAGGACAGCCTTTGTTGATACATGAGCTATTCGAGCATACAAAACAGAATGTTTATTTGAAGGTTTAGAGTTTGGCACATACAAATTTATTTGGAACGGCAGGTAGATACCGCATATAGGAAGGTATGGTGGACTCATCTGGAATAACTTTGGGGTTTAAGGGATTGGATGCACAAGCAGTATTCCCGCTTAGTACAAGTGAAGGCTAGCAAAAGACTAAGCGAGCAACTAGAGAGCGACAACAGCCATGTACATGCATTAAAATTAATAAACATTGGATGCAAGCATGAATAGGATATAATCCACCATGAACATAAATATCGTGAAGGCTATGTTGATTTTGTTTCAACTACATGCGTGAACATGTGCCAAGTCAAGTCACTTAAATCATTCAAAGGAGGATACCACCCCATCATACCACATCATAATCATCTCAATAGCATGTTGGCACACAAGGTAAATCATTATAACTCATAGCTAATCAAGCATGGCACAAGCAACTATGATCTCTAATTGTCATTGCAAACATGTTTATTCATAATAAGCTGAATCAAGAACGAGGGACTCATCATATTTACAAAAACAAAAGAGGTCGAGTTCATACCAGTTTTTCTCATCTCAGTCAGTCCATCATATATCATCATAATTGCCTTTCACTTGCACGATCGAACGATGTGAATAATAATAAGAGTGCACGTGCATTGGACTAAGCTGGAATCTGCGAGCATTTAATAAACAGGAGAAGACAAGGCAATATGGGCTCAGGGTTAAATCAACAATAATGCATATAAGAGCCACTTCAACAATTTAATTATGGTCTTCTCCTACTGACCCCCAAAGAAAAATAAAACTATTTACACGGGAAAGCTCCCAACAAGCAAAAAAAGAACGGGAAATATTTTTGTGTTTTCTTTTTAATTATTACTACTACAGCAGAAAAATAAACTACTACTAATTTTTTTGGTTTTTCTTAAGGTTTAACAAACACACAAGAAGAAAGTAGGAAAAAGAAAATAAACTAGCATGGATATTACAGTGAAAAAGTATGAGCACCGACATCTAGCAATGAGTGTGTGTGTACATAAATGTAATGTCGGTGAGAAATACGTACTCCCCTAGGCTTAGGCTTTTGGCCTAAGTTGGTCTATGGCCACGGCTGGCCTGGCGGATATTCATAATAATAGTTGTTGGGGTCGTACTGTGATGAGGAAGAATAGTTGGGATCATACTGATGTGCAGCGGTTATCGCGTGCTGAGCTGCAGCGTGGAGTCGAGCTGACTCCGCTCTCCTCTCGTACTCTTCTGCCTCCTCTCTGGTAATAACATATATTCCTTTTGCCTGTGAATCAAAGAAGGCAAGAGCAGGGAGAGTAATACGGAAAACACATCGTTTATCAAAAATTAAACGATATAAAAGAGGTGATTCAGGCCTCTCAACAAACTGGTGCGAAGCCATAGAGTCATAATCTAAATATGCAGGAGGTAGCTCCATATCACCCTCATGAATGTCTATTTCAAGAAAATGAGCTAAGCGGGTTGCATAAATTCCTCCAAAGAAATCTCCATTATGTTTATTATGATGCAACCTACGAGCTACAATGGCTCCCATATGATAAGATTGGTCTCCTAACACAGCACTCCTAAGAATGCTGAGATCAGGGGCACACATGTGACATGCTTCATCCTTAGCATTTATGCATCTACCGATGAAAAGAGCAAAATAATGTATAGCAGGAAAGTGAATGCTCCCTATGGTAGCCTGCGTTATATCTCTAGATTCCCCACAGTTATACTAGCAAGAAAGTTTCTAAATCAAGATTTAGGGGGATCCCTAACACTACCCCATGATGGAAGTTCGCAAGAAGAAGTGAAATCCTCTAGGTCCATGGTATAAGAGTTGTCATAAAGATCAAACATGACTGAAGGAGAATTACGCGAAGATGAATACTCAAACCTCCTCACAAATGAACTTGAGAGATCATGATACTGGGGGCATTTGTTAGCCTCAAAATCTTCAAGACCGTCATTGCGCAAATATGCTTTGAATTCTTCTTTAATTCCCGCACGGTCCATAAAATTTTTCGACGGCCATTCGCAAGGCCATACTGGCGCGTCTCTTGGTGGATCCTCGTCAGCATCGCGCATAGCAATCCTGGGTCCTTGCTTCTTAGAGGAACCACCTTGGAACATCTTCCTAAACATATTTTTTTCTCTGAAAAATTCTGAAATTTTTAGTAACTTCAAAATAAAAGTAAACCAAACTCAATAATATTGATAACAACTACTCCTACAAGTGCCTAGAGCCTAAATCAAGCATTAGAACTACTTGGAACCATATAAATTTTACATGCAAGCTCAAGAACATGGTCACCTATGCAGCACAAATTTGCAAAGAATAAAGCACTAGAACAAAAACTAATTGGACCAATGGAGGAGTCACATACCAAGGAACAATCTCCCCAAGTAGTTTTGCGAGAGGTGCTTTGAGCAAGGAGATCGAAAATCGCAGCAAAATTGGCTGGAACTCGTGCTTGAGTTGGTTTTTTGGGTTTGTGTGAGATAGAGGAAGAAGGTGGGTGCTGGGATAAGTGGAGGAGGGCCACTGTGGGCCCACGAGGCAGGGGGCGCGCCCTATAGGGGGGGCGCCCACCACCCTCGTGGCCAGGTGGCAGCTCCTCCCGCGGTAATTTTTGCACAGTAAATCCTCAAATATTCCCGAAAAAATCATATTAAATTGGCATGTCATTCTGAGGACTTTTATTTTCGGGATATTTTTATATTGCACGGATAAGTCAGGAAACAGACAGAAAATACTATTTTTACTTTATTTAATATAAATAACAGAAAGTAAAGGTGGTGTACAGAAGGTTGTGCTTCTAGTTTCATCCATCTCATGCTCACAAAAAATAATCCACTAACAAGGTTGATCAAGTCTTGTTAATAAACTCGTTCCGATAATCATGAAACCGGAGAAATTTCAAATAACACTAAGTTACCTCAACGGGGATATGCACATCCCCAATAATAAGAATATCATATTTCTTCTTGACAGTAGGAAGAGGGAATTCAAAACCTCCAAATATAATCGATGGAATTTTTCCAATAGAGTTGATACTATGAACTTGAGGTTGTTTCCTCGGAAAGTGTACCATATGCTCATTACCATTAACATGAAAAGTGAAATTGCCTTTGTTGCAATCAATAACAGCCCCTACAGTATTAAGAAAAGGTCTTCCAAGAATAATAGACATACTATCATCCTCGGGAATATCAAGAATAACAAAGTCCGTTAAAATAGTAACATTTGCAACCACAACAGGCACATCCTCACAGATACCGACAGGTATAGCAGTTGATTTATCAGCCATTTGCAAAGATATTTCAGTAGGTGTCAGCTTATTCAAGTCAAGTCTATGATATAAAGAGAGAGGCATAACACTAACACCGGCTCCAAGATCACATAAAGCAGTTTTAATATAATTTCTTTTAATGAGCAAGGTATAGTAGGTTCTCCGGGATCTCCAAGTTTCTTTGGTATTCCACCCTTAAAAGTATAATTAGCAAGCATGGTGGAAATCTCAGCTTCAGGTATCTTTCTTTTATTAGTAATGATATCCTTCATATATTTAGCATAAGGATTTGTTTTGAGCACATCAGTTAATCGCATACGCAAAAAGATAGGCCTAATCATTTCAGCAAAGCGCTCAAAATCCTCATCATCCTTTTTCTTGGAGGGTTTCGGAGGAAAAGGCATGGGTTTCTGAACCCAAGGTTCCCTTTCTTTACCATGTTTCCTAGCAACAAAGTCTCTTTTATCATAACGTCGATTCTTTGACTGTGGGTTATCAAGATCAACAGCAGGTTCAATTTCTACATCATTTTCATTACTAGGTTGAGCATCATCATGAACATCATCATTAATATTTTCACTAGGTTCATGTTCATTACCAGATTGTGTTTCAGCATCAGACATAGATATATCATTTGGATTATTAGGTGGTTCAGCAATAGGTTCACTAGAAGTTTGCACAGTTCTATCATTTTTCTTTTTCTTCTTTTTAGAAGAACTAGGAACATCAATATTATTTCTTTGAGAATCTTGCTCGATTCTCTTAGGGTGGCCTTCAGGATACAAAGGTTCCTGAGTCATTCTACTAGTTCTAGTAGCCACTCTAAGAGCATAATCATTTTTCTTACTATTCATTTCATCAAGCACTTCTTTTTGAGCCTTAAGTACTAGTTCTACTTGAGTGGTAACCATAGAAGCATGTTTGCTAACAAGTTTAAGTTCACCTTTAATATTAGCCATATAATCACCCAAGCGTCTAATCATATAATCATTTTCTTTTAATTGTCTACCAAAATAAGCATTGAAGTCGTCTTGCTTATACATAAAGTTATCAAACTCATCCAAGCACTGACTAGCAATTTTAGTAGGAGGGACTTCAACTTTATCATATCTATAGAGAGAATTTACCTTTACTACCTGTGTCGGGATATCGGGATCAGGAGGTTCTTCAGTAAATAAATAATTAAGACCATGTATTTCTTCAATAGGAGGTAAATTCTTAACGTCTTCAGCTTTAATACCTTTTTCTTTCATAGATTTCTTTGCCTCTTGTATATCTTCGGGACTGAGAAATAGAACACCTCTCTTCTTCGGAGTTGGTTTAGGAATAGATTCAGTAATTGGAGCAGGAGTTGGCTCAGGAGCTGGCTCAGGAGGTGCCCAATTATTTTCATTTGTCAACATATTATTCAATAGAATTTCAGCTTCATCCGGTGTTCTTTCCCTGAAAAGAGAACTAGCACAACTATCCAGGTAATCTCTGGAAGCATCGGCTAGTCCATTATAAAAGATATCAAGTATTTCAGGTTTCTTAAGAGGATGATCAGGCAAAGCATTAAGTAACTTGAGAAGCCTCCCCCAAGCTTGTGGGAGACTCTCTTCTTTAATTTGCACGAAGTTGTATATTTCCCTCAAAGCAGCTTGTTTCTTATGAGCAGGGAAATATTTCGCAGAGAAGTAATAAATCATATCCTGGGGACTACGCATACAACTAGGATCAAGAGAATTAAACCATATCTTAGCATCACCCTTTAATGAGAACGGAAATATTTTGAGTATATAGAAGTAACACGATCTCTCATCATTAGTGAACAGGGCAACTATATCATTTAACTTAGTAAGATGTGCCACAACAGTTTCAGATTCATAGCCATAAAACGGATCAGATTCAACTAAAGTAATTATATCAGGATCAACAGAGAATTCATAATCCTTATCAGGAACACAAATAGGTGAAGTAGCAAAAGCAGGGTCAGGTCTCATTTTATCTCTAAGTGATTCTTTGTTCCATTTAATTAATAACCTCTTAAGCTCATATCTATCTTTGCAACCAAAAATAGTGGCAGAAGATTCCGTATCAAAAAGATAGCCCTCAGGAATAACAGGCATATTTTCATCATCACTATCATCATCGTATTCAAATTCAATAATTTCTTTTTCTCCAGCCCTAGCAATTTGTTCATCAAGAAATTTACTAAGGGGCACAGTAGTATCAGGCATAGAAGCAGTCTCATCATAAGTATCATGCATAGCAGAAGTGGCATCATCAATAACATGCGACATATCAGAACGAATAGGAGAAGCAGATGTAGGTGTCGCAAACTTACTCATAACAGAAGGTGAATCAAGTGCAGAGCTAGATGGCAGTTCCTTACCTCCCCTCGTAGTTGAGGGATAGATCTTGGTTTTTGGATCTCTCAAGTTCTTCATAGTGTCCAGCAGATATAAATTCCAAGTGACTCAAAGAATAGAGCTATGCTCCCCGGCAGCGGCGCCAGAAATTAGTCTTGATAACCCACAAGTATAGGGGATCGCAAAAGCTTTCAAGGGTAGAGTATTCAACCCAAATTTATTGATTCGACACAAGGGGAGCCAAAGAATATTCTCAAGTATTAGCAGCTGAGTTGTCAATTCAACCACACCTGGAAACTTAGTATCTGCAGCAAAGTGTTTAGTAGCCAAGTAATATGATAGTGGCGGTAGCGGCAACAAAAGTATAGAGAGCAAAAGTAATGTTTTTGGTATTTTGTAGTGATTGTAACAGTAGCAGCGGGAAAGTAAATAAGCGAGAACCAGTATATGGAAAACTCGTAGGCACCGGATCAGTGATGGATAATTATGCCGGATGCGGTTCATCATGTAACAGTCATAACATAGGGTGACACAGAACTAGCTCCAATTCATCAATGTAATGTAGGCATGTATTCCATATATAGTCATACGTGCTTATGGAAAATAACTTGCATGACATCTTTTGTCCTACCCTCCCGTGGCAGCAGGGTCCTATTGGAAACTAAGGGATATTAAGGCCTCCTTTTAATAGAGAACCGGAACAAAGCATTAGCACATAGTGAATACATTAACTCCTCAAACTATGGTCATCACCGGGAGTGGTCCCGATTATTGTCACTTCGGGGTTGCCGGATCATAACACATTGTAGGTGACTATAGACTTGCAAGATAGGATCAAGAACTCACATATATTCATGAAAACATAATAGGTTCAAATCTGAAATCATGGCACTCGGGCCCTAGTGACAAGCATTAAGCATAGCAAAGTCATAGCAACATCAATCTCAGAACATAATGGATACTAGGGATCAAACCCTAACAAAACTAACTCGATTACATGATAAATGTCATCTAACCCACCACCGTCCAGCAAGCCTACGATGGAATTACTCACGCACGGCGGTGAGCATCATGAAATTGGTGATGGAGGATGGTTGATGATGACGACAGCGACGAATCCCCCTCTCCGGAGCCCCGAGCGGACTTCAGATCAGCCCTCCCGAGAGGTTTTAGGGCTTGGCGGCGGCTTCGTATCGTAAAACGCGATGATTTCTTCTCTCTGATTTTTTTCTCATCGAAACTCAATATATAGAGGTGGAGTTGGAGTCGGAGACGCAACAGGGGGCCCACGAGGTAGGGGGGCGCGCCCTAGGGGGGTGCCCCCCACCCTCGTGAGAAGGGTGTCGGCCCCCTGGTCTTCATCTTTGGCAAGGATTTTTTATTGTTTTTTCTAAGATGTTCCATGGAGTTTCAGGTCATTCCGAGAATATTTGTTTTCTGCACATAAAACAACACCATGGCAATTCTGCTGAAAACAGCGTTAGTCCGGGTTTGTTCCATTCAAATCATACAAGTTAGAGTCCAAAACAAGGGCAAAAGTGTTTGGAAAAGTAGATACGACGAAGACGTATCATAGATCACTGGACATTGGTCAAAATTATCCTTAGTGGAATAAGGATATGTTTCTCGATTATGGAGGTGACAAAAGGTTCGTCGTAAAGGGTTACGTCGATGCAAGTTTTGACACAGATCCAGATGACTCAAAGTATCAATCTGGATACATATTGAAAGTGGGAGCAATTAGCTAGAGTAGCTCCGTGCATAGCATTGTTGACATAGAAATTTGCAAAATACTTACGGATCTGAATGTGGCAGACCCGTTGACTAAACTTCTCTCACAAGCAAAACATGATCACACCTTAGTACTCTTTGGGTGTTAATCACATCGCGATGTGAACTAGATTATTGACTCTAGTGAACCCTTTGGGTGTTGGTCACATGTCGGTGTGAACTATGGTTGTTAATCACATGGTGATGTGAACTATTGCTATTAAATCACATGGTGATGTGAACTAGATTATTGACTCTAGTGCAAGTGGGAGACTGAAGGAAATATGCCCTAGAGGCAATAATAAAGTTATTATTTATTTCCTTATATCATGATAAATGTTTATTATACATGCTAGAATTGTATTAACCGGAAACATAATACATGTGTGAATACATAAACAAACAGTATGTCACTAGTATGCCTCTACTTGACTAGCTCTTTGATCAGAGATGGTTAAGTTTCCTAACCATAGACAAAGAGTTGTCATTTGATTAATGAGATCACATCATTAGGAGAATGATGTGATTGACTTGACCCATTCCGTTAGCTTAGCACACGATCGTTTAGTATGTTGCTATTGCTTTCTTCATGACTTATACATGTTCCTATGACTATGAGATTATGCAACTCCCGTTTACCGGAGGAACACTTTGTGTGCCACCAAACGTCACAACGTAACTGGGTGATTATAAATGTGCTCTACATGTCTCTCCGAAGGTACTTGTTGGGTTGGCGTATTTCGAGATTAGGATTTGTCACTCCGATTATCGGAGAGGTATCTCTAGGCCCACTCGGTAATGCACATCACTATAAGCCTTGCAAGCATTGCAACTAATGAGTTAGTTGTGGGATGACGTATTACGGAACGAGTAAAGAGACTTGCCGATAACGAGATTGAACTAGGTATTGAGATACTGACGATCGAATCTCGGGCAAGTAACATACCGATGACAAAGGGACCAACGTATGTTGTTATGCGGTTTGACCGGTAAAGATCTTCGTAGAATATGTAGGAGCCAATATGAGCATCCAGGTTCCGCTATTGGTTATTGACCGGAGACATGTCTCAGTCATGTCTACATAGTTCTTGAACTCGTAGGGTCCGCACGCTTAAAGTTCGATGACGGTTATATTATGAGTTTATGTGTTTTGATGTACCGAAGGAGTTCGGAGTCCCAGATGAGATCGGGGACATGACGAGGAGTCTCGAAATGGTCGAGACATAAAGATCGATATATTGGACGACTATATTCAGACATCGGAAAGGTTCCGAGTGATTCGGGTATTTTCGGGAGTACCGGGGAGTTACGGGAATTCGTATTGGGCCTTAATGGGCCATACGGGAAAGCAGAGAAAGGCCTCAAAGGGTGGCCGCACCCCTCCCCATGAGCTGGTCCGAATTGGACTAGGGAAGGGGGCGCCCCCTTCCTTCCTTCTCCTTTTCCCTTGCCTTTCCTTCTCTCCTACTCCTACTACTTGGAAGGGATCCTAGTTCTACTAGGAAAGGGGGAATCCTACTCCCGGTGGGAGTAGGACTCCCCTAGAGCGCGCCATAGAGAGGGCCGGCCCCTCCCCTCCTCCACTCCTTTATATACGTGGCCAGGGGGCACCCCATAGGGACAACAGTTGATTAAGTTGATCTTTTAGCCATGTGCGGTGCCCCCTCCACCATAGTCCACCTTGATAATACTGTAGCGGTGCTGAGGCAAAGCCCTGCGTCGGTAGAACATCAACATCGTCACCACGCCGTTGTGCTGACGAAACTCTCGCTCAACACTCGGCTGGATCGGAGTTCAAGGGACGTCATCGGGCTGAACGTGTGCTAAACTCGGAGGTGCCGTGCGTTCGGTACTTGATCGGTCGGATCGTGAAGACGTACGACTACATCAACTGCGTTGTGCTAACGCTTCCGCTTTCGGTCTACGAGGGTACATGGACACACTCTCCACCTTGTTGCGATGCATCACCATGATCTTGCGTGTGCGTAGGAAATTTTTGAAATTACTACGTTCCCCAACAAGTAATACCTCCCTTCTTAGGGACACAATGGACAGGACTTACCCACTGACTATCAGCAACGGGATAGATTATACCTGCCTCTAGGAGCTTTAGTATTTCCTTTCTTACCACTTCTTTCATTTTAGGATTCAGCCGTCGTTGATGATCACGAACTAGTTTAGCATCTTCTTCCAAATTTATTTTATGTTGACATAGAGTGGGACTAATGCCCTTAAGATCATCAAGAGTATACCCAATAGCAGCATGATGCTTCTTCAGAGTTTTCAATAATCTCTCTTCCTCATGCTCTGAAAGGTTAGCACTAATAATAACAAGATATATCTTTTTCTCATCAAGATAAGCATATTTAAGAGTATCAGGTAACGGTTTAAGCTCAAACACGGGATCACCCTTGGGTGGAGGAGGATCCCCTAGGATTTCAACAGGAAAATTGTGTTTCAAAATAGGTTCCTGTTTAAAGAATACTTCATCTATTTCCCTTCTTTCATTCATAAACATATCATTTTCATGGTCTAGCAAATATTGTTCTAAAGGATCGCTAGGAGGTACGGCAATAGAAGCAAGACCAATAATTTCATCCTTACTAGGTAATTCTTCTTCATGGTGTTGTCTACTAAATTTAGAGAAATTAAATTCATGAGACATATCTTCTAAACCGATAGTAACAACATCCTTTTTGCAATCTATCTTAGCATTAACAGTGTTTAAGAAGGGTCTACCAAATATAATGGGACAAAATCTATCTTGTGGGGAACCAAGAATAAGAAAATCAGCAGGATATTTAGTTTTCCCACACAAGACTTCAACATCTCTAACAATTCCCATTGGTGAAATAGTATATCTATTGGCAAGTTTAATTGTGACATCAATATCTTCTAACTCAACAGGTGCAATATCATGCATAATTTCTCTATATAGGCTAATAGGTATTGCATTAGCACTGGCACCCATATCACATAAGCCATGATAACAATGATCTCCTATTTTAACAGAAATACAGGCATGCCTACCACATGTCTAGGTTTATCTTTAGCACAAGGTTTAGCAATTCTAGCAGTTTCATCACAGAAATAAATAACATGCCCATCAATATTATCAGACAAGAGATCTTTAACAATAGCAGTATTAGGTTCAACTTTAATTTGCTCAGGAGGTGCATAAGTTTTAATATTTCTTTTACGAACCACAGTTGAAGCTTTAGCATGATCCTTTATCCTGACAAGGAAAGGTGGTTTCTCAACATATGAAGTAGGAACAATTGGATCATTACAAGTGACAATCTTTTCTTCAACTTTAATAGGTGAAGCTACTTTTACTTCTATGGGAGGATGATATTTAAACCACTTCTCCTTGGGGAGATCAACATAAGTAGCAAAAGATTCACAGAAAGAAGTTACTATCTCAGAGTCAAGTCCATATTTAGTGCTAAATTTACGGAAAACATCGGTATCCATAAAAGATTTAACAAAATCAAACCTAGGTGTCATACCTGACTCCTTACCTTTGCCGAGGTCCCAATCTTCAGAGTTGTGTTCCAATAAATCCCATTTAAATTCAATAGTCTTCATCATAAAAGAGCCAGCACAAGAAGTATCAAGCATGGTGCGATTGCTATTAGAAAGCCAAGCATAAAATTTTTGAATAATCATTTCTCTTAAGAGCTCATGATTGGGGCATGAATATAACATTGATTTAAGCCTCCCCAAGCTTGAGCGATGCTTTCTCCTTTGAGGCCAAAAATTATATATATAATTGCAATCACGATGAACAATATGCATAGGATAAAAATTCTGATGAAATTCCAATTTCAATCATTTGTAATTCCACGACCCCATATCATCACATAGCCTATACGATGTCAATGCATCTCCCTTCAAAGATAAAGGGAAGACCTTCTTCTTAACAACATCTCCGGGTACACCTGCAAGCTTAAATAATCCACAAACTTCATCCACATATATTAGATGCTCATCAGGAAGCTTTGTTCCATCTCCTACAAAAGGATTAGCTAGCAGTTTTTGAAGGAAATATGCCCTAGAGGCAATAATAAAGTTATTATTTATTTCCTTATAATCATGATAAATGTTTATTATTCATGCTAGAATTGTATTAACCGGAAACATAATACATGTGTGAATACATAGACAAACAAAGTGTCACTAGTATGCCTCTACTTGACTAGCTCGTTAATCAAAGATGGTTATGTTTCCTAACCATGAACAATGAGTTGTTATTTGATTAACAGGATCACATCATTAAGAGAATGATCTGATTGACATGACCCATTCCATTAGCTTAGCACCCGATCGTTTAGTATGTTGCTATTGCTTTCTTCATGACTTATACATGTTCCTATGACTATGAGATTATGCAACTCCCGTTTGCCGGAGGAACACTTTGGGTGCTACCAAATGTCACAACGTAACTGGGTGGTTATAAAGGAGCATTACAGGTGTCTCCAAAGGTAGATGTTGGGTTGGCGTATTTCGAGATTAGGATTTGTCACTCCGATTGTCGGAGAGGTATCTCTGGGCCCTCTCGGTAATGCACATCACTTAAGCCTTGTAAGCATTGCAACTAAATGAGTTAGTTGCGGGATGATGTATTACAGAACGAGTAAAGAGACGTGTCGGTAACGAGATTGAACTAGGTATTTGGAATACCGACGATCGAATCTCGGGCAAGTAACATACCGATGACAAAGGGAACGACGTATGTTGTTATGCGGTTTGACTGATAAAGATCTTCATAGAATATGTAGGAGCCAATATGGGCATCCAGGTCCCGCTATTGGTTATTGACCGGAGATGTGTCTCGGTCATGTCTACATTGTTCTCGAACCCGTAGGGTCCGCACGCTTAAGGTTACGATGACAGTTATATTATGAGTTTATGCATTTTGATGTACCGAAGGTTGTTCGGAGTCCCGGATGTGATCACGGACATGACGAGGAGTCTCGAAATGGTCGAGACATAAAGATTGATATATTGGAAGCCTATGTTTGGATATCGGAAGTGTTCCGGGTGAAATCGGGATTTTACCGGAGTACCGGGAAGGTTACCGGAACCCCCGGGGAGCTAAATGGGCCATGATGGGCCTTAGTGGAAAAGAGAAGAGGCAGCCCTACATGGGCTGCGCGCCTCCTCCTTCCCCTAGTCCTATTAGGACTAGGAGAGGTGGCCGGCCCCCTCTCTCTCTTTTCCCCCTCCGCGAATCCTATTCCAACTAGGATTGGGGGGGGGAATCCTACTCCCGGAGGGAGTAGGACTCTCCTGGCGCGCCCCTTGTGGCTGGCCAGCCTCCCCCCTTTGGTCCTTTATATACTGAGGTAGAAGCACCCTAGAACACACAAGTTGATCCACGTGATCTATTCCTTAGCCGTGTGCGGTGCCCCCTGCCACCATAGTCCTCGATAATACCGTAGCGGAGTTTAGGCGAAGCCCTGCTGCTGTAGTGCATCAAGATCGTCACCACGCCGTCGTGCTGACGGAACTCTTCCCCGACACTTTGCTGGATCGGAGTCCGGGGATCGTCATCGAGCTGAACGTGTGCTAGAACTCGGAGGTGCCGTAGTTTCGGTGCTTGATCGGTTGGATCGTGAAGACGTACGACTACTTCCTCTACGTTGCGTCAATGCTTCCGCAGTCGGTCTGCGTGGGTACGTAGACAACACTCTCCCCTCTCGTTGCTATGCATCACATGATCTTGCATGTGCGTAGGAAATTTTTTGAAATTACTACGAAACCCAACAGTGGCATCCGAGCCTAGGTTATTTATGTTGATGTTATATGCACGAGTAGAACACAAGTGAGTTGTGGGCGATATAAGTCATACTGCCTACCAGCATGTCATACTTTGGTTCGGCGGCATTGATGGACGAGACGACCCGGATCAACCTTACGCGTACGCTTACGCGAGACTGGTTCCCCCGACGTGCTTTGCACACAGGTGGCTTGCGGGCGACTGTCTCTCCAACTTTAATTGAACCAAGTGTGGCTACGCCCGGTCCTTGCGAAGGTTAAAATGGAGTCTATTTGACAAACTATCGTTGTGGTTTTGATGCGTAGGTGAGATTGGTTCTTGCTTAAGCCCGTAGCAGCCACGTAAAACTTGCAACAACAAAGTAGAGGACGTCTAACTTGTTTTTGCAGGGCATGTTGTGATGTGATATGGTCAAGACATGATGCTGAATTTTATTGTATGAGATGATCATGTTTTGTAACCGAGTTATCGGCAACTGGCAGGAGCCATATGGTTGTCGCTTTATTGTATGCAATGAAATCACGATGTAATGCTTTACTTTATTACTAAGCGGTAGTGATAGTCGTGGAAGCATAAGCTTGGCGAGACGACAACGATGCCACGATGGAGATCAAGGTGTCACGCTGGTGATGCTGGTGATCACGACGGTGCTTCGGAGATGGAGATCACAAGCACAAGATGATGATGACCATATCATATCACTTATATTGATTGCATGTGATGTTTATCCTTTTTATGCATCTTATCTTGCTTTGATTGACGGTAGCATTATAAGATGATCTCTCACTAAATTATCAAGAAGTGTTCTCCCTGAGTATGCACCGTTGCGAAAGTTCTTCGTGCTGAGACACCACGTGATGATCGGGTGTGATAGGTTCTACGTTCAAATACAACGGGTGCAAAACAGTTGCACACGCGGAATACTCAGGTTATACTTGACGAGCCAAGCATATACAGATATGGCCTCGGAACACGGAGACCGAAAGGTCGAGCGTGAAACATATAGTAGATATGATCAACATAACGATGTTCACCATTGAAAACTACTCCATCTCACGTGATGATCGGTTATGGTTTAGTTGATTTGGATCACGTAATCACCTAGAGGATTAGAGGGATGTCTATCTAAGTGGGAGTTCTTTAATTAACTTGATTAACTGAACTTAAATTTATCATGAAACTTAGTACCTGATTAGTATCTTGCTTTTTTATGTTTGATTGTAGATAGATGGCTCGTGCTGTTGTTCCGTTGAATTTTAATGCGTTCCTTGAGAAAGCAAAGTTGAAAGATGATGGTAGCAATTACACGGACTGGGTCCATAACTTGAGGATTATCCTCATTGCTGCACAGAAGAATTACGTCCTGGAAGCACCGCTGGGTGCCAGGCCTGCTGCAGGAGCAACGCCGGATGTTATGAACGTCTGGCAGAGCAAAGCTGATGACTACTCGATAGTTCAGTGTGCCATGCTTTACGGCTTAGAATCGGGACTTCAACGACGTTTTGAACGTCATGGAGCATATGAGATGTTTCAGGAGTTGAAGTTAATATTTCAAGCAAATGCCCGGATTGAGAGATATGAAGTCTCCAATAAGTTCTATAGCTGCAAGATGGAGGAGAACAGTTCTGTTAGTGAGCATATACTCAAAATGTCTGGGTATAATAATCACTTGATTCAACTGGGAGTTAATCTTCCAGATGATAGCGTCATTGACAGAATTCTTCAATCACTGCCACCAAGCTACAAGAGCTTCGTGATGAACTATAATATGCAAGGGATGAACAAGACTATTCCCGAGCTCTTCGCAATGCTGAAAGCTGCAGAGGTAGAAATCAAGAAGGAGCATCAAGTGTTGATGGTCAACAAGACCACTAGTTTCAAGAAAAAAGGCAAAGGGAAGAAGAAGGGGAACTTCAAAAAGAGCGGCAAGCAAGTTGCTACTCAAGAGAAGAAACCCAAACCTGGACCTAAGCCTGAAACTGAGTGCTTCTATTGCAAGCAGACTGGTCACTGGAAGCGGAATTGCCCCAAGTATTTGGCGGATAAGAAGGATGGCAAGGTGAACAAAGGTATATGTGATATACATGTTATTGATGTGTACCTTACTAATGCTCGCAGTAGCACCTGGGTATTTGATACTGGTTCTGTTGCTAATATTTGCAACTCGAAACAGGGACTACGGATCAAGCGAAGATTGGTTAAGGACGAGGTGACAATGCGCGTGGGAAACGGTTCCAAAGTCGATGTGATCGCAGTCAGCACGCTACCTCTACATCTACCTTCGGGATTAGTATTAGACCTAAATAATTGTTATTTGGTGCCAGCGTTAAGCATGAACATTATATCTGGATCTTGTTTGATGCGAGACGGTTATTCATTTAAATCAGAGAATAATGGTTGTTCTATTTATACGAGTAATATCTTTTATGGTCATGCACCCTTGAAGAGTGGTCTATTCTTGTTGGATCTCGATAGTAGTAACACACATATTCATAATGTTGAAGCCAAAAGATGCAGAGTTGATAATGATAGTGCGACTTATTTGTGGCACTGCCGTTTAGGTCATATCGGTGTAAAGCGCATGAAGAAACTCCATTCTGATGGACTTTTGGAACCACTTGATTATGAATCACTTGGTACTTGCGAACCGTGCCTCATAGGCAAGATGACCAAAACGCCGTTCTCCGGTACTATGGAGAGAGCAACAGATTTGTTGGAAATCATACATACAGATGTATGTGGTCTGATGAATATTGAGGCTCGTGGCGGATATCGTTATTTTCTCACCTTCACAGATGATTTAAGCAGATATGGGTATATCTACTTAATGAAACATAAGTCTGAAACATTTGAAAAGTTCAAAGAATTTCAGAGTGAAGTTGAAAATCATCGTAACAAGAAAATAAAGTTTCCACGATCTGATCGTGGAGGAGAATATTTGAGTTACGAGTTTGGTGTACATTTGAAAAATTGTGGAATAGTTTCGCAACTCACGCCACCCGGAACACCTCAGCGTAATGGTGTGTCTGAACGTCGTAATCGTACTTTACTGGATATGGTGCGATCTATGATGTCTCTTACTGATT
The DNA here is from genome assembly GCF_056163025.1 of Triticum urartu. Taxonomy (NCBI): domain Eukaryota; kingdom Viridiplantae; phylum Streptophyta; class Magnoliopsida; order Poales; family Poaceae; genus Triticum; species Triticum urartu. The sequence continues at coordinate 223,644,664 of NC_141879.1, read as the reverse complement.
TACCGCTATCGTTTTGGGGATATGCTCTAGAGACGGCCGCATTCACGTTAAATAGGGCACCATCAAAATCAGTTGAGACGACGCCTTATGAACTGTGGTTTGGCAAGAAACCAAAGTTGTCGTTTCTGAAAGTTTGGGGCTGCGATGCTTATGTGAAAAAGCTTCAACCTGATAAGCTCGAACCCAAATCGGAGAAATGTGTCTTCATAGGATATCCAAAGGAAACTATTGGATACACCTTCTATCACAGATCCGAAGGCAAGACATTTGTTGCTAAATTCGGAAACTTTCTAGAGAAGGAGTTTCTCTCGAAAGAAGTGAGTGGGAGGAAAGTAGAACTTGACGAGGTAACTGTACCTACTCCCTTATTGGAAAGTAGTACATCACAGAAAACTGTTTCTATGACACCTACACCAGTTAGTGAGGAAGCTAATGATGACGATCATGAAACTTCAGAACAAGATACTACTGAACCTCGTAGATCAACCAGAGTAAGATCCGCACCAGAGTGGTACGGTAATCCCGTTCTGGAAGTCATGCTACTAGATCATGATGAACCTACGAACTATGAAGAAGCGATGGTGAGCCCAGATTCCGCAAAGTGGCTTGAAGCCATGAAATCTGAGATGGGATCCATGTATGAGAACAAAGTGTGGACTTTGGTTGACTTGCCCGATGATCGGCAAGCAATTGAGAATAAATGGATCTTCAAGAAGAAGACTGACGCTGACGGTAATATTACTGTCTACAAAGCTCGACTTGTCGCGGAAGGTTTTCGGCAAGTTCAAGGGATTGACTATGATGAGACCTTCTCACCCGTAGCGATGCTTAAGTATGTCCGAATCATGTTAGCAATTGCCGCATTTTATGATTATGAAATTTGGCAGATGGATGTCAAAACTGCATTCCTGAATGGATTTCTGGAAGAAGAGTTGTATATGATGCAACCAAAAGGTTTTGTCGATCCAAAGGGAGCTAACAAAGTGTGCAAGCTCCAGCGATCCATTTATGGACTGGTGCAAGCCTCTCGGAGTTGGAATACACGTTTTGATAGTGTGATCAAAGCATTTGGTTTTATGCAGACTCTTGGAGAAGCCTGTATTTACAAGAAAGTGAGTGGGAGCTCTGTAGAATTTCTGATATTATATGTGGATGACATATTGTTAATTGGAAATGATATAGAATTTCTGGATAGCATAAAGGGATACTTGAATAAGAGTTTTTCAATGAAAGACCTCGGTGAAGCTGCTTACATATTAGGCATTAAGATCTATAGAGATAGATCAAGACGCTTAATTGGACTTTCACAAACAACATACCTTGACAAAATTTTGAAGAAGTTCAAAATGGATCAAGCAAAGAAAGGATTCTTGCCTGTGTTGCAAGGTGTGAAATTGAGTAAGACTCAATGCCCGACCACTGCAGAAGATAGAGAGAATATGAAAGATGTTCCCTATGCATCAGCGATAGGATCTATCATGTATGCAATGCTGTGTACCAGACCTGATGTGTGCCTTGCTATAAGTCTAGCAGGGAGGTACCAAAGTAATCCAGGAGTGGATCACTGGACAGCGGTCAAGAACATCCTGAAATACCTGAAAAGGACTAAGGATATGCTTCTCGTATATGGAGGTGACAAAGAGCTCGTCGTAAAAGGTTACGTTGATGCAAGCTTTGACACTAATCCGGACGATTCTAAATCGCAAACCGGATACGTGTTTACATTAAACGGTGGAGCTGTCAGTTGGTGCAGTTCTAAACAAAGCGTAGTAGCGGGATCTACATGTGAAGCGGAGTACATAGCTGCTTCGGAAGCAGCAAACGAAGGAGTTCATATCCGATCTAGGTGTCATACCTAGTGCATCGGGTCCAATGAAAATCTTTTGTGACAATACTGGTGCAATTGCCTTGGCAAAGGAATCCAGATTTCACAAGAGAACCAAGCACATCAAGAGACGCTTCAATTCCATCCGGGATCTAGTCCAGGTGGGAGACATAGAGATTTGCAAGATACATACAGATCTGAATGTTGCAGACCCATTGACTAAGCCTCTTCCACGAGCAAAACATGATCAGCACCAAGGCTCCATGGGTGTTAGAATCATTACAGTGTAATCTAGATTATTGACTCTAGTGCAAGTGGGAGACTGAAGGAAATATGCCCTAGAGGCAATAATAAAGTTATTATTTATTTCCTTATAATCATGATAAATGTTTATTATTCATGCTAGAATTGTATTAACCGGAAACATAATACATGTGTGAATACATAGACAAACAAAGTGTCACTAGTATGCCTCTACTTGACTAGCTCGTTAATCAAAGATGGTTATGTTTCCTAACCATGAACAATGAGTTGTTATTTGATTAATGGGATCACATCATTAAGAGAATGATCTGATTGACATGACCCATTCCATTAGCTTAGCACCCGATCGTTTAGTATGTTGCTATTGCTTTCTTCATGACTTATACATGTTCCTATGACTATGAGATTATGCAACTCCCGTTTGCCGGAGGAACACTTTGGGTGCTACCAAACGTCACAACATAACTGGGTGATTATAAAGGAGCATTACAGGTGTCTCCAAAGGTAGATGTTGGGTTGGCGTATTTCGAGATTAGGATTTGTCACTCCGATTGTCGGAGAGGTATCTCTGGGCCCTCTCGGTAATGCACATCACTTAAGCCTTTCAAGCATTGCAACTAAATGAGTTAGTTGCGGGATGATGTATTACAGAACGAGTAAAGAGACTTGTCGGTAACGAGATTGAACTAGGTATTTGGAATACCGACGATCGAATCTCGGGCAAGTAACATACCGATGACAAAGGGAACGACGTATGTTGTTATGCGGTCTGACCGATAAAGATCTTCGTAGAATATGTAGGAGCCAATATGGGCATCCAGGTCCCGCTATTGGTTATTGACCGGAGACGTGTCTCGGTCATGTCTACATTGTTCTCGAACCCGTAGGGTCTGCACGCTTAAGGTTACGATGACAGTTATATTATGAGTTTATGCATTTTGATGTACCGAAGGTTGTTCGGAGTCCCGGATGTGATCACGGACATGACGAGGAGTCTCGAAATGGTCGAGACATAAAGATTGATATATTGGAAGCCTATGTTTGGATATCGGAAGTGTTCCGGGTGAAATCGGGATTTTACCGGAGTACCGGGAAGGTTACCGGAACCCCCCGGGAGCTAAATGGGCCATGATGGGCCTTAGTGGAAAAGAGAAGAGGCAGCCCTACATGGGCTGCGCGCCTCCTCCTCCCCCTAGTCCTATTAGGACTAGGAGAGGTGGCCGGCCCCCTCTCTCTCTTTTCCCCCTCCGCGAATCCTATTCCAACTAGGATTGGGGGGGGGGGGAATCCTACTGCCAGAGGGAGTAGGACTCTCCTGGCGCGCCCCTTGTGGCCGGCCAGCCTCCCCCCTTTGGTCCTTTATATACTGAGGTAGAAGCACCCTAGAACACACAAGTTGATCCACGTGATCTATTCCTTAGCCGTGTGCGGTGCCCCCTGCCACCATAGTCCTCGATAATACTGTAGCGGAGTTTAGGCGAAGCCCTGCTGCTGTAGTGCATCAAGATCGTCACCACGCCGTCGTGCTGACGGAACTCTTCCCCAACACTTTGCTGGATCGGAGTCCGGGGATCGTCATCGAGCTGAACGTGTGCTCAAACTCGGAGGTGCCGTAGTTTCGGTGCTTGATCGGTTGGATCGTGAAGACGTACGACTACTTCCTCTATGTTGCGTCAACGCTTCCGCAGTCGGTCTGCGTGGGTACGTAGACAACACTGTCCCCTCTCGTTGCTATGCATCACATGATCTTGCGTGTGCGTAGGAATTTTTTTGAAATTACTACGAAACCCAACAGTTTTTCTATCATACCCGAAGGAATTTCAAAGCACATATTTTCATTTTCAGTAGGTTTAGTAGGTTGAGGAGCAACTCTTTGCTGTACTGGTCGGGGTGAAGATACCCCGAACAAGCCCCTCAAAGGATTACTTTCCATAGTAACAAGTGACAGTAAATTTCAGCACACTATATAAATTTTTCCTTACCAAATTCCACCTACCAAAGGCGCTTCACTCCCCGGCAACGGTGCCAGAAAAGAGTCTTGATGACCCACAAGTATAGGGGATCTATCGTAGTCCTTTCAATAAGTGAGAGTGTCGAACCCAATGAGGAGCAGAAGGAAATGATATGCGGTTTCCAGCAAGGTATTCTCTGCAAGTACTGAAATAAGTGGTAACAGATAGTTTTGTGATAGGATAATTTGTAACGAGCAACAAGTAACAAAAGTAAATAATGTGCAGCAAGGTGGCCCAATCCTTTTTGTAGCAAAGGACAAGCCTGGACAAACTCTTATATAGAGAAAAGCGCTCCCGAGGATACATGGGAATATCATCAAGCTAGTTTTCATCACGTTCGTATGATTCACGTTCGATACTTTGATAATTTGGTATGTGGGTGGACCGGTGCTTGTGTACTGCCCTTACTTGGACAAGCATCCCACTTATGATTAACCTCTATTGCAAGCATCCGCAACTACAACAAAAGTATTAAGGTAAACCTAACCATAGCATGAAACATATGGATCCAAATCAGCCCCTTACGAAGCAACGCATAAACTAGGGTTTAAGCTTCTGTCACTCTAGCAACCCATCATCTACTTATTACTTCCCAATGCCTTCCTCTAGGCCCAAATAATGGTGAAGTATTATGTAGTCGACGTTCACATAACACCACTAGAGGAGAGACAACATACATCTCATCAAAATATCGAACGAATACCAAATTCACATGACTACTAATAGCAAGACTTCTCCCATGTCCTCAGGAACAAACATAACTACTCACAAAGCATAATCATGTTCATAATCAGAGGGGTATTAATATGCATATAGGATTTGAACATATGATCTTCCACCAAATAAACCAACTAGCATCAACTACAAGGAGTAATTAACACTACTAGCAACCTACTAGCACCAATCCCGGACTTAAAGACAAGAATTGGATACAAGAGATGAAGTAGGGTTTTGAGAGGAGATGGTGCCGATGAAGATGTTGATGGAGATTGCCCTCTCTCAATGAGAGGAGCATTGGTGATGACGATGGCGATGATTTCCCCCTCCCGGAGGGAAGTTTCCCCGTCAGAACAGCTCCGCCAGAGCCCTAGATTGGTTCCGCCTCGTGGCGGCGGAGTTTCGTCTGAGAAGATGGCTTATTATTTTTTTCTCATCGAAAGACTTCATATAGCAGAAGATGGCCACCGGAGGGCCACCAGGGGGCCCACGAGGTAGGGGGGCGCGCCCCCCACCCTCGTGGGCAGGGTGTGGCCCCCCTGGTGAACTTCTTCCGTTGAGTATTTTTTACATATTCTGAAAACGTCTTCCGTGAAGTTTCAGGACTTTTGGAGCTGTGCAGAATAGGTCTCTAATATTTTCTCCTTTTCCAGCCCAGAATCCCAGCTGCCGGCATTCTCCCTCTTTATGTAAACCTTGTAAAATAAGAGAGAATAGGCATAAGTATTGTGACATAATGTGTAATAACAGCCCATAATGCAATAAATATCGATATAAAAGCATGATGCAAAATGGACGTATCACATGTTTCTTACCACGTTTGAGATCATCTTGTCCAGCAGAAAATTCCATAGATTAGAGTTGATTCGAAAATTTAGGGTTAGGTTTTCGGCGAACTCATCTCGGACCGACCGAGTTGTGGAAATCGGTCTCACCGATTTGGCCTAGGCCATTGCACTTGCACTTTTCGGTCTGACCGAAAGATGCAAATCAGTGTGACCGAGTTCAACTCTCTGTGAAACCCTAGCAATATCGGAGTTACCGAACTATGTCTCAGTCTGACCAATCTCACCAGTTTAGACTCCAAAAGTTTCTTTGGTGTCACCAAGTTTAACAAATCGGTAGCTCCGAAATGCTTTCTATGGAAAACTAAAACTAAGTTTTTGACTCATTTGTTTTGCAAAACCTCTGCACTTTGTGATGCTCATCCACTCTACCTCATCTATATCCATTCACATGGTCTGTTGTCAGTTTGCTTTGCCACTATGTCTGATCAGAGTTATAACCAAAACAAGTCAGAAGAGCAAGTGAACATCAGTGAGGGCACTAGTCCCTCTAGCAGCTATGATGATGGTAGAAGGAGCACTCTGTAACACCCCGGATACAACTTTCCATATTTGTAACTCCGACTCTTACCTTTTCCGGAGATGCGATATGTTTTTCCCTTCGCGGTTGGGTTTTTGTCTTTGTTTTGCATTTTGTTCATGTCATGCATTTCATATCATGTCATCATGTGCATCTCTTTTGCATACGTGTTCGTCTCATGCATCCGAGCATTTTCCCCGTTGTTCGTTTTGCAATCCGACACTCCCTCATGCACCGGCGCACCCCTCTTGTCTCTTTTCGTGAACGGGTGTCGAACGTTCTCGGAATGGACCGAGATTTGCCAAGTAGCCTTGGTACACCACCGATAGACCACCTGTCAAATTTCGTTCCATTTGGAGGCCGTTTGATGCTCCAACGGTTAACCGGGTAACCGGGAAGGCCTCTTGTGTGTTGCAGCCCAACACCCCTCCAAAACGGCCCAATAACCGATCCAAACCTCTCCCATGTCCTCCGTCGTCGGATCACGATCGCGTGGACGAAAAATACACCTCATTTGGACACTCCTACCTCCTCCAACCTATAAATATGTGCACCCCGTCCAAATTCGCGGTCTAACCCTAGTCTTCTTCCTCCTCGCGCCCCCGGACATGTCCATCCATGCCGGACATGTCCCTGGACACGTCACCCCGACCAATGGGGTCGCATCACGTCACCTCCGCTGCCTCCCCCCTCCACCCCGCGGGTGCCACGTCATCGACCCCGCCGCCGGTCAACGCCCACCACCGTGCGGGCCCGCCATGCCCAAATCCGGCCCGCGCCGGGCCGAACCGGGCCCGACGGAGCCCCGCGTCACCGCCGCCCGGTCGCCGCTCCGCCCGCCTGAATGCCGCCGCTCCTCCATTGCCGGCCGCCGCCGCCTCCCGCGACCTCGCCGGATCTGCGAGCCGCGCCGCCCAACCTCCGCTTGCTCCGACCGCCGCATCCACCACAGCTCCGCCCGGCCGCCGCCCACGCCACAACGCTCCTCCTCCGCCGCCGTCTCCTCCTCGCCATGCCGCTCTCCACCGGCCACCTCGTCCGCGCCTCACCGGACGCGAGACTGCCGGAGCCGAGGTCGTCGGAGCCGGATCCACAGCAGGGTGGATCAGATCCACCAATGCGATGAACCAAAGAGCTGGATCCGTCCTGCACCGCGCCGTCCCGCTCCGCCTGATCCCGTGACTTTTTCCGGAGGTTGATTTTTCTCCAAGTCCTTTTCCCCTCATATTTTATGCCCTGCTCATTGCATCATAACTCCATGACCGTAGCTCCGTTACATGCATATAATATACCAAAATGGTCATTGTGAGGTGCTCTGCATTTCATTCCATTGTGGAATGCTTGTTTGAGTTCATCTTGATGCCCTAATCATTGATGCAAGAGTGCTATGAAATGTTTACTGTCGCTACTTATCAGTTTAAGGTGATTTGTCATTTTTGCCACATTTGTTGTGTGCATCATATGGGCATGAGCTCTACATGTGTTTTGAGCTATGCCATGCCATCTTTACAGGGGTGCTTGCCATGTTTTTTTGTGATCAATGTGGTGACTAGCACAAGCATGCAAATTAGCCTTCGTGTTATTGCTGATTTCAGGGACTTAGGATTTTACTAAGTCATTTCCCTGCTGTTATTTTTATGCCATGTAAACATGATGCTACAGTGAGATCCATGCTTGTTTTGACTATCTTCAGTAAGGGTGTTTTGGACTTATGGTTATGCTCTATCCATCCATGCCCCTATTTGCAATTATGGAGTGCCCTAGAATGTCTTAATCTTGCTCTACTTTTGCTATAAAATGTTCCTGGCAGATTGTTTACATGTTAATAAATTTTGCCATGGTTGTTGTAGTTGATCCATGCATGCTATAAACTTGTTCTTGCCATGGTTAGCTTCATGATCATGTCTTCTTGCTGGCAGTATGCTTATCTTGTCATGTAATGCCTTGTTGTGAGTGATTTGAGCTCGCAAAGATGCCTTCATAATTCTGTTTATGCCATGCTTAGTTTTCTGCTAAGTCTGAAACTGTTAATAAAACTTTCTATGTTTACATGGGTGCCATCATATCTTCTGTGCCTTTTTGGCTCATGATCAGTAAGGGACTTTTGTTCTATGCCTTGAGTAGATTCATGCCATGCCTTTGTTTTCTATGATCTATTCCTGTAGAATGTTGTTTGCTTGCTCTAAACATTGCTTCCTGATGTTAATTTCTGGCATGTTAGTATTTTCACTAAGTCTGTGAAGCTGATATCTTTTGCAGTTTTGCCATGCTTGTTTGAACTTGCTATTATGTGTTTTAGCCGTAGCTCAGTGTTCATGTTTTATCAAGCATCTTGAGTAGATCACTGCCATGTGCTTTGTTGCTATGTTGGAGTGCAGTAGCTTAGTTTCTTATTGCATTCTAGATGGCATCAGGCTGTTAATCGCAAAATTGTGCCATTCTCGTTTTGCTTGCCATTTGCAAACCGTGCATCCGATTCCGGTGATCTTTATATCGATTTCGACCGAAATCAACTCATCTTTCCAGCGGCACACTTAGTTTGCCAAGTTGATGCCTTGTTCAATCTTTCCCTTCCAGAGCATGCATATGCATTGCATATCACATCCCGCATGTCATGCCATGTTTTGCATCATGTTGCTTGTGCATTGCGTCGTGATTGATTGTTGGTCCTTTGCTTGTGTTCTTGCTTTGGGTAGAGCCGGGAGACAAGTACGTGATCGAGGAACCTGTTGAGTACGCTAACGAGGATCAAGCTTTCGTCAACTCTGAGAACTTTGCAGGCAAGATGACCATACCCTCGAAATCACTTCTATCTTTGCTTGCTAGTTGTTCGCTCTATTGCTATGCCGCGATACCTACCACTTGCTATATCATGCCTCCCATATTGCCATGTCAAGCCTCTAACCCACCTTTTCCTAGCAAACCATTGTTTGGCTATGTTACCGCTTTGCTCAACCCCTCTTATAGTGTTGCTAGTTGCAGGCGAAGATGGAGTTTGTTCCATGTTGGAACATGGATATTGATGGGATATCATCATTATATCTTATTTACTTTAATGCACCTATATACTTGGTAAAGGGTGGAAGTCTCGGCCTTATGCCTAGTATTTTGTTCCACTCTTGCCGCCCTAGTTTCCGTCATACCGGTGTTATGTTCCTTGATTTTGCGTTCCTTACGCGGTTGGGTGTTATGGGAACCACTTGACAATTCGCTTTGAATAAAACTCCTCCAGCAAGGCCCAACCTTGGTTTTACATTTGCCTAACAACCTATCACCTTACCTTGGGTTCTGCAGACTCAAGGGTCATCTTTATTTTAACCCCCTTGGGCCAGTGCTTGTCTAAGTGTTGGTCCGAACCTGTCAGCCGCCGGTGGCCACCAGGGGCAACTCTGGGCTGGCTAGACGGAAGTTTGGACAATCCGGTGTTGCCCTGAGAACAAGATATGTGCAGCTCCTATCAGGATGTCGGCACATCGGGCGGCTTTGCTGGTCTTGTTTTACCATTGTCGAAATGTCTTGTAACCGGGATTCCGAGTCTGATCGGGTCTTCCTAGGAGAAGGAATATCCTTCGTTGTCCGTGAGAGCTTGTGATGGGCTAAGTTGGGACACCCCTGCAGGGTTTGAACTTTCGAAAGTCGTGCCCGCAGCTATGGGCAGATGGGAATTTGTTAATATCCGGTTGTAGAAAACTTGGCACTTAACTTAATTAAAATGAATCAACCGCGTGTGTAGAAGTGATGGTCTCTTTTCGGCGGAGTCCGGGAAGAGAACACGGTCTCGTGTTATGCTTGAACGTAAGTAGCTTCAGGATCACTTCTTGATCACTATTAGCTTCTCGACCATGCTTTGCTTCTCTTCTCGCTCTCTTTTGCGTAAGTTAGCCACCATATATGCTAGTGCTTGCTGCAGCTCCACCTCACTACCCCTTTCCTACCTTTAAGCTTAAATAGTTTTGATTGCGAGGGTGTGAGATTGCTGAGTCCCCGTGACTCACAGATACTTCCAAACAGATGCAGGTGCCGATGGTGCCAGTGCAAGGGACGCTACCGAACTCAAGTGGGAGTTCGACGAGGATTCAGGACGTTACTATGTTTCTTTTCCAGATGATCAGTAGAGGAGCCCAGTTGGGACAATCAGGGATCTAGCATTTGGGGTTGTCTTTCTTTACTTTGGTTCCATAGTTGGACCTTGATTGTATTCTGGATGATGTATGATATATTTATGTATTGTGTGAAGTGGCGATTGTAAGCCGACTCTTTATCCCTTTCTTATTCAGTACATGGGATGTGTAAATATTACTCCTCTTGTGACATGCCTACCATGCGGCTATGCCTCTAAGTCGTGCCCCGACACGTGGGATAAATGGCCGCACTGTGGGTGTTACACACTCCAAGCAATTTGCCCAAAGCAGCTACTAGGTAGAGAAAGAAGAGGAATTCTGACTCAGAGGATGAGGACTATGTGGCTGCTGAGGAGGAAGTGAGCTCCAAGAAGAAGGTTGTCAAAAAGGAGTTTCGCACAGCTGCATCCACAAAGCCTGGTTTGCACAAGAAGGCACCTGCTAAGAGGATTCCCATGTCAAAAGCCAGAGCCTCCACTCTTGAGACTTCTAAGTCAATTGAAGAGGCTGCTGGTGAAGGCAAGAAGAGGAAGGAGAGGGTCAAGAAGACTATGACCAAAGTCATTGGAAAATCTTCTATGATGGAAGATCCAAAGGAAGAAGAGGAAGATACTGCACCAGCATCAAAGACTCAAAAGCTGATGGGAGATGCCATCAAGTCAGGGGCTGCCCCTTCAAGGCCCAGGACTGCTCCCAAAGCCTCTGCTCCAGCTCCAAAGCCCAAGAGGAGCACAAGGAACATTTCTGCTGCTGAGAAGAACAAGGCCCCAGTGCATGAGATTGATGAAGAGGATGCTGAAGCCCAAGTGCCTAGGAAGCTCAAACAAAAAATTCCAGATCATGATGACAGCCATCCAGTGGCAGAAGACATGAACATCAGGAAAGATGCAGGTCTCAGACTTTGGAGACAGTACGATCCATATGCTTCAAGGAGAAGAACTGATGTGGACTATAGGTTCCATACCAAAGAGCTGCTGGATTTCTATGAAACCATATTGCTTGACAAGAAGCCCATTGTTTGTGATATGAAGTGGGCTGATTGGGAGTACATTGATGAGAATGAAGATCAATTTCCAGGAGTGCAAGAAAGTTTCAATTCTTGTGGAGTAGATGACTTTGTGGGCCAGAAACTCACTAAGTGGAATGATGAGCTCATTATGCAATTCTACTCCACTGCACACTTTTATCCTGATGGAAGAATAGTTTGGATGTCTGAGGGTACAAGGTACCAATCTACTGTTGATGAGTGGGCCAAATTGATCAATGCCCCTAAAGAGCATGAAGATGACTTGGATGTCTATGCCAAGAATAAGAAAGACCACAACTCAATGGCCAACATGTACAAGGAGATTCTAGACAAAGCTTTGGAAACTCATAAGCTTGGGTCTATACATTATTTGTTGTCTAGATTAACTACCATCAACACTATATTGAGGAATACTTTGTTGCCAAAATCTGGAGATCACAAAATGATCAAAGGCCATTCAATTAACTTGCTACAACTGCTTGATGTGCCCCAAAAGTTTAAAGTCATGAGCCTGATTGTGGAAACAATCAAGAGGACAACTACAGATCAGAAGAGATCTTGTGGGTATGCTCCACATATTCAGGTGCTCATCAACTCCAAGATGGGCACTGACACTTATCTTTTGGACAAGGAGCATCTACCCTTGAGACCAGATTTTGAGGACAACACGGTTGTCATGAATGAAGAAGATCCCACTTATGTGCAGGCACAAGAAAAGAGAGAGAAGGCAAAGGCTAAAAAAGCTGCAAAGATGCCAAGTGTTGAAGAGGCATCTCAAGTGTTCCTAAAGTCAAAACAAGATCAGCTTGCTTATCTGATTCAAGCAACTTTGAGGATTGAGAAGGGCTTGGCCACCCGGACTCAAAATCGGGAGAGCTTGGAGAGGATAATTGAGAGAAAGTTCTATGATCTTGATCTTAAAGTGACTGAGATACAGATAGCTATTGAGCAGCTCCAAGAAGAAGCTGAGGAGAGGAAAGGGTAGGCTACCACAAATGCCTTTCAGAGAGTGTCCAGAGGTTAGAGGTCTGCTGCAGTGCCCATGGCTGACACTAGAGCTACCACATCAGCACCAACAGACACAACTTCAGTGCCACCTCCAGTTGCCAATCCACCAGCTCCAACAACTTCTACAGAGGCTTTCGTCCTTGGAGTCCTCTCAACACCACCTCTCGAAGATCAAGCCTAGAGAGACGCATAGCACTATGCATTTTCAAACTTATTGGTAACTTGTTGCCAAAGGAGGAGAAATGTATAGATTATAGGCTTCGAGAGAGAGTGTTTTGCTTCTTTTGTCTCTCTTGCTATTTGGTTGATACTTTTGTGTGCTTTCTTAATACTTTATGTCTATGTGTGTGAGATACTTGTATGATCATGTGTTTGATCATATCCTACTTTAATGCTTATGCTTGAATGATGTTATCTTTTATATATCTTGTATGACCATTCACTTTGCCTTGGTGATGAGTGCATGTTTTTAATTTCTATCATTTTGAGTGCTCCACCAAGATGTATGTGACATGGAAGAGTAACGCATGATCCTAATCGATTGTGCATTTGCATTGAAAAGCAAATTTTAAATAATGCACAAATTTAGGAGGAGCTCTTGCTTATCACATACTTCTCAAAGAGACGATGCATTTCAATCTTATTATCATTTGTCGAAGCTTTGATCTATATGTTGTCATCAATTACCAAAAAGGGGGAGATCAACTATGGGTGGTTTTGGTAATTCCTAACAACATATAGCTCAATGAACTAATACCATTTCAAGATGATCATTTCAGAAAGTTTAATGATTGGCATGGAATGGATTAGAAATGTGGACCCCTCAAAATGCTAAGGACACACATTGGCTCATGCTCAAGACTCTACATTTTCATTTTAGTGATCCAAGATCACATTGAGTCCATAGGAAAGCCAATACTATTAAAAGGGGATGAGGTGTTGCTTAATGGCTTGCTTGCTCAAAATGCTTAGTGATATGCTCCAAAAGCCCTCAACAACTTTCTCATATCCACATATGTCCCAAACCAAAAGTCAAACTCGGCCCCACCGATTTGATTTATCCGGCGCCACCGAGTTCTTTTGATATAGCCACTGCCAGAAACCCTAGTCTTTTCAGTCTCACCGATAGGGATCTCGGTCTCACCAAGATGGGATTGCAAACTCTCTGTTTCCCTTCGTAACGTTTTGGTCCAACCGAGATGAGCGATCGGTCCCACCGAGTTCGCAATGCAAACTCTCTGTTTCCCTTTCGTAACATTTTGGTCTTACCGAAATGAGCGATTCGGTCCCACCGAGTTTGCCTGACCAACTCTCTGTTTGCCTATTACAGAAATCGGTCTCACCGAGTTTACGTGATCGGTCTCACCGAGATTAGTTATGCCCTAATGAGGGAGTCCTGGACTAAGGGGTCCTCGGGTGTCCGATCTATTGGATATGGGCCGAACTAATGGGCCGTAAAGATACAAAGACCGAAGACTCTACCCGTGTTCAGATAGGACTCTCCTTGGCGTGGAAGGCAAGCTTGGCAATCAATTATGAATATTCCTTTCTCTGTAACTGACCTTGTGTAACCCCAAACCCCTCCCGTGTCTATATAAACCGGTGGGCTATGTCCGTAGATAGATCCGAATAATCATAGCCAGGCTAGACTTTTAGGGTTTAGCCATTATGATCTCGTGGTAGATCAACTCATGTAATACTCATATTCATCAAGATCAATTAAGCAGGAAGTAGGGTATTACCTCCATAGAGAGGGCCCGAACCTGGGTAAACATTGTGTCCCCCGTCTCCTGTTACCATCGATCCTAGACGCACAGTTCGAGACCCCCTACCCGAGATCCGCCGGTTTTGACACCGACATTGGTGCTTTCATTGAGAGTTCCACTGTGCCATCCTCAAAAGGTTTGATGGCTCCTCAATCATCTACAATGATGTTGTCCAAGGAGAAGTCTTCCTCCCCGGACAGATCTTCGTGTTTGGCGGCTTCCCACTGCGGGCCAACTCGCTTGGCCATCTGGAGCAGATTGAAAGCTACGCCCCTGGCCACCAGGTAAGATTTGGAAGCTTGAACTACGTCGCAGATATCCATGGAGACTTCATCTTCGACGGATTCGAGACCACGACAGCCGCTCCCTGCCACCACGATGAACATGACCTAAATCTGTCATCGTTCCATACGCAGGAGATAGTACCTATAGCTGCTCCAGCCATAGATCCGGAGTAGATCGCGCCATCCGAAGACGGGAAGCTCAACCCCGCCGCGGAAGCCACGGTCTCAGCGGCGTTGAAGCCGCACACAGACTTAACTTCAAGTGACACCTATGTCACCGGAACTACGGGCCCGTCTCAGGCTACAGGTTCCGAACTATGCGTGTCCGTGCATATCGAGCACGATCGGTCATCGATTGCTGAATTCAGCACCACAGACATCTTCCGGCATTCGCCTCTTGGCGATGTGCTAAAATTGTTAAGAACACTATCCTTAGTGGGGGGCTCATAGCCGAACTGTATCCGGTTCGAACTAGAGATTGATAACGGAGAATTTTGCTTCCCACCCACCACCCACTTCATACACACTGTTGAAGACTTAACCGACACGCTCGACTACAACTCCGGAGACATCGACGGTATGGACGACGATGCCGATGAGGAACCGGGCCAAGACCTGCCATCTACTGAACGCTGGACAGCCACCTCTTCCTACGACGTATACATGGTGGATACACCTAAGAGAACTAACGACAACAATAAAGCAGATCCAGTTGAGGACAAACCTCCTGTGATACAACCAAAACGCCGGCATCAGCGGCGCCGCTCTAAGTCACGTCATGGAATAGACAGCGATACGGGCACAGGGGAAAATAACACTTTGGAAGGTGCCGAAGACAACAAAGACCCCGTCGATGCAGCTGCTGTACAAAACGAACGAGAAGACGGGCAAGTTAGCCCTGATGGACAGACCGCGCACGAAGACTCGGAGGACAGTAATTATCTTCCGCTTTCCGAGGATGAGGCGAGCTTCGGCACTGCGGATTTCATAGTGCCTGAGGAACCTCTTGCGCAGGAGTGCTTCAAGCACCAGCTAATAGCCACTGCAAGGAGCCTGAAAAAGAAGTAGCAGCAGCTTCAAGCTAACCAAGATCTGCTCAATGATAGATGGACTGATGTCCTAGCAGCCGAAGAACACGACCTCAATCGCCCAGCCAAAAGCTACCCGAAGCGCAAATTACCGCCTCAGTTCGACGACGAGGCGCAGGAGCACATACCATCATCATGCAATGCGGCTGACCGACCACTCCATGGTTAGGATAAAGCGGCAACTCAAGCCGAACACCAGCCAGCCCCGCCTCATCATAAAGGTAGAGGAAAAACAGCTCGAGGTCATCCATATGACCTTCAACAAGACCTGGACAACAGAACAGGACATACCGGATTGATCTACGGATCATGAGGACGTGTCCTGACACGCAACGACAACTATCTAGTCGGATGCAACAAGCCTAGTCATTCCTGGGCCGAAAACCGCAGATCGATTCCATCGGAGCTACGTTGCGATGTGGCCCAACATAGAGGCGCTGCACAACCCCTTTGCTTCAGAGACGAAGTAATGGAGCATGAATTCCCAGATGGGTTTAAACCCATAAATATCGAATCATATGATGGAACAACTGATCCCGCAGTATGGATTGAAGATTTCCTTCTCCATATCCACATGGCCCGCGGTGATGACCTCCATGCCATCAAATACCTCCCATTAAAACTCAAAGGTCCAGCTCGGCACTGGTTAAACAGTCTGCCCGAGAATTCTATTGGCAGCTGGGAGGATTTGGAAGATGCCTTCCGCGACAACTTCCAAGGCACATATGTCCGGCTACCAGACGCCGATGACTTAAGCCATATAGTTCAACAGTCCGGAGAATCAGCTAGGAAGCTCTGCACTAGGTTCTTAGTTAAAAAGAACCAAATCATCGACTGCCCGGACGCAGAAGCCCTAGCAGCCTTCAAACACAGCGTATGGGACGAGTGGCTTGTTCGCCATATCGGTCAAGAAAAACCAAAATCCATGTCAGCCCTTACCGCTCTGATGACCCGCTTTTGCGCGGGAGAAGACAGCTGGCTGGCTCGTAGAAGCAACAACGCCAACGATCCTGGCACTTCCGAAGTCCGAAACGGCAATGGAAAACCTCGACGCAGCAAACGCAAACGTCACAATGACAACGAAAGAATGCGCGACACAACGGTCAACGCTAGATTCAGCGGCCCCAAACATGGTCAATGGAAAAAGCCATTCAAGGCAAACAGAGACGAGTGAGGGAGTCCTGGACTAAGGGGTCCTCGGGTGTCCGGCCTATTAGCCATGGGCCGGATTGATGGGTTGTGAAGATACGAAGACCGAAGACTGCACCCGTGTCCGGATGGGACTCTCCTTGGCGTGGAAGGCAAGCTTGGCGACCGGATATGTAGATTCCTTTCTTTGTAACCGACCTTGTGTAACCCTAGATCCTCCCGGTGTCTATATAAACCGGAGGACTTAGTCCGGATGGGGGATACTCATTATCATAGACATACAAGCTAGACCTCTAGGGTTTGGCCATTACGATCTCGAGGTAGATCAACTCTTGTAATACTCATATTCATCAATATCAATCAAGCAGGACGTAGGGTATTACCTCCATAGAGAGGGCCCGAACCTGGGTAAACATCGTGTCCCTTGTCTCCTGTTACCATCAACCTTAGACGCACAGTTCGGGACCCCCTACCCGAGATTCGCCGGTTTTGACACCGACAACGAGCCATCCACCTTAGACAAGATATTGGATCGACCCTGCCAGATTCATGGCAACCCCGATAAGCCATCCAATCATACCAACAGAAGCTGTTGGGTCTTCAAACAGGTCGGCAGGCTCAACACCAAACATAAGGGAAAAATACCACCCAATGATAGCGTTGACGAAGAGATTCACCAACCAAATACCGGGGGTCAGAAGCAATTTCCCCCTGAGGTAAAAACGGTGAACATGGTATACATGACACACGCCCCTACAGAGGAGCATGAGACATACTCCCTCCGGACTGAGGATCATACTACGTTCCCTCCAGTCGGAGTACAAGTCGGCCTTATTAAACCGCATACCTTGTCGGCCATTAAGCCGCCGGTCTCCATTCAGCAGGATCGACCAATTATGGAGCTGAACTAGTAGTCCGGCCTCCGCCGTCCACCTCATACATAACTATGCACTTAAAATACCATGGGCATCGGCGAAGGCATAATACGGACGGGCCTACAAGTACTTCTATAACCCCCTTCTTTTCAATTCTTTTCTGACCACTTTTTCTTTTTTTTCATTATACTTTATCATAGGTGAATCGTAGGCTAGTCATCTCACCGACTCCATCGGAGTTCCGGTTTGTACATTCATCCAAAAGTTACTCCCTTCAAGGAGCCCCTTCATCGAGGAAAGGCGGCGCAGACGTGCGGTAGGAGGTCCAAAACAACTTTTTTAGACCGTACTCTCTATTTTGCGAGCCTGTAAAGTGCCTTCTACCCCAGCCGTCAACCCTTGGCATGTCAAATAGCCAGGGTCGTGGTGTTATTATATACAAAACAATGATTGGCATGTCATTCAAGTTCTAGTGAATATAATCTATATTCACTTTTCTCTAAAAAACTATATTTTGCTCCTTGTGTTATTTCACACGCCCCGCCAGGGGCTCGATATGGGAACAAACTAAATTGCCAATAAGTCTGAACAGCTTTATAGCATACTTCGGCGTCGCGAGTTTGGCCTTATATGCATCATCTCCGAATCATGTCTTGGGTCAATAGTTGGGTTGCCCGGCTCTTGTGCTTGCTACCTTGCATTCTGCTCTATCGGCTAAGGTAGTAAAGGGAGAACTACTGTGATTGTGCCCTGGTTTACCCAGGCGAGCACCTCAGTAGAGAAAGCCGAAAACTGACTGTCATGATGCGGCAAGAGCTGGTCAACCACTCGACGACTTATCGGAATCTTTCGTGATTCCCTCCGTATTACACGAAGGACCTTTCTTTAGGTCGTACATGTGAACGCACCACATTGGGATAACAGCGTACATACCAAGGTTTATATCGTAGACCCACCATAAAACTCCTATGGCTAAGTGAAAGTGTTAACGCCCTATAGTCCAGTTTCCTCGTTCACCGCATTGACACCTCCATTCATGGACCAAGACGTTGGGTTAAGAGTGATCATATGCTTTTCTGAACACCCCCGTATTTTCTACATGGGGGCTGAAGCCGACGACTGGAAAACTTTCAGATTATGCAAACAACGGCCGCATAGGAGGAACCAAAAACTTTTAAGCAAAAATCATAATATTATCATCATACTATCTTTTATAATTCAATACATTTCATTCAAATATCATATCTTTCGAGCACTGACCCTCTATCAAGCAGGCACCGTCTAAGACGTCCTTGAAATAGTGTTCGGGTGCGTGATGGTCCTTACCCTTGGGGGACTCCTCGTGGCAACGTTAGTGGCCTTCATCTTGGCCCAGTATGTTTTGACACGGGAAAAAGCCATCTGTGCACCTTCAATGCATGTTGAACACTTAACGGCATCGATACGCGACACCGCATCCACAAGCCTCTGCACCAAACCAAAGTAACTATTTGGAATGGGCTTCGTAGGCCATAGCCGGACTATGATGTCCTTCATGGTGGAACCTGATATCCTCTGGAGCTTGGCCCACTGGGCCATCTGTTCATTTAGTAACAACCGACGCTTTGGCGTGCCGAACTATGACCAAAAAAGCTTCTCCGTGGCACACCCTTCCTGCACTTGGTAAAATTGCGACGCATTGGAGGCACTCTTCAGCAGGTCTAAAAAGGGGTCCGGAGAACTCCACATTTGGTTAAGCGGGGAATACTTCGGATCACCGAACTTTTTCTGCAATAAGAAAGGCTTACCAGCCGCTATCTCCCCAGCTTGCTGGATCTCTTCCCGAGCCGCTTTAGACTCAGACCGTGCTTCTTTCGCTTCTTGTAAGGCCTTGTCGAGATCAGCCATTCCGGCCTTGTTATCCTTCTCAAGGAATTCGCACCGGACGGTGGTCTCCTCCAGCTTGCGCGCCATGGTAGTAATTCTTTCCTCACATTGGCGCCGAATAGCCTATTTGGTTTTTAACGATTCAGCCGCCTTATGGGCAGCTAGATTACTCATTCGGGTTTGTTCCTTGACAAGGACAAGCTTAGCCCGAAGGGCCTCCACCGCAGCAGCACCATCTGTAGTTACGCATGTCTCAGTATACAATTCCAGCTTCATGCTCATGTTATCATGCATAAATATACTGGCTGTCCCAAAAACATACCTTGCGCCTCGTCAAGACGCTTGTTGATCAGCGTGATGTCATTAGCTGCCTCATCAATCTTCCGCTGCAGATCTGCAACCTTCGCGGATCGGGCAGTTGCAGGGGAAGTAATAGCATGTGTTCCAAGTAGTCATATTATTTCCTGGATAAATATTTTTGATCCTCTAATTTCCTCCCTTGGGTAGCCTATCAGAGTCTCAGGGGCTACTATCTATACATAGGAGTATTTTGTGAATAAAACACAATTGAAAGCATTACAACACAAACCTCGAAACCTCTTAGCAGGCTTGTGAAGGCTTCATTCAATCCACTTTTCACGGATAGGACCTTTTTAACCACCGTACCCATCAAGGTGTGATGGTCTTCGGAGACGGACGCCTGTCGCAGCATGTTCGTCAATATATCCGGCATTTCCGGGTCTCCGGAAGCAGTCGTAGCAGCACGGACTCCCTTCAAAGGGATCCGTTCATTCGCCCTTAGAGTTGTCTCCGGCTGAAAGCCGGACAGTCCGGGGCCTTTATTGTTGGTCCCCGGACCCTGGGCTATCGAAGTATCATCTTCGGTTCGTGTTTTCGTCACCCCTCGTATCACTTGCGAATCAGGAGAGACCCTCCGGGACGACACCTCGAGGTCATCCGCCTTATTGGGCGAGGAGACTGGTGGAGGCGTCTCGCTTTCCATCATCTCTGGGAGAAGGTCTCCCGAGGAAGATGATTGTTGAGAAAGATTGTGCGCCGAGCTGCCAAAAACATACATTTTAGATGTTACCCTGGTCATAGGGGAGGAACGGGGTATGTGTAAAACACTCTTGTTTGCTTATGATTTAGGTTTGGCCTCGCTGGAGGACTGCATGATAATGTCATCCTTCAAGCCCGAGCCGCCCGACAGGGGCATCTTGCCTCGCTTGGGAGCCTTTTCTTCCCAATCTTCAAAGACGGCTCTTTTCTTACCATAGGGGGAATGAATGTTGGCTTCCCCTTTACTTTTGCTTTCGGGCGATGGGATTTTCATCTCCCCGGACATGGTGTCTAAAATATCTTCGGGATGGAGGCCTTCTTTGGTCCTCCCACTCCCAATCTTGTCCTCCTTCGCAGAAATCTGGTATGGTGCCGGGGCCAGCATCCTTGTTAATACGGGATCCGCTGAGGCTTCGAGAAGGGGGGCCGAACACCTAATTAGTTCCTCTTTCTTTATCCAGCCCTGAAAGAAGACATTTTGCTTGGTAACATATCACGATATACTTAACTACAAAGTGTTCGAAAGACAAGTGCTTACCGGGGTGTACGGACGGTTGCAGTCAAGGACGACGTCTTCTGAGGTGTCCGGACAAAGTTTTCGTTTCCCAAAAAACATCTTCCACATCCCTTTGCTTAGCACCGAAGAAGTGTTGGAGGGTTCGTGGCCCTTCTAGATTAAACTCCCACATGCGGAGAGGCCTACGCTGGCATGGCAGGATTCAGCGGATCAACATTACTTGAATCACGTTGACAAGATTGATGTCCCTCTCGAGGAGGGTTCGGATGCGCGACTCTGTAGAGTCCGCACTTCATCAACTGATCCCCAGTCTAGCCCCTTATTGACCCATGATGCAAGCTGTAATGGAGGGCCGGAACGGAACACAGGTGTAGCTGCCCACTTGGTGCTACGGGGTTCCGTAACATAAAACCCCTCTCGCTGCCATTGATTGGAAGCTTCGGTGAAAGAGACTTTTGGCCAGGGAGTGTTGGTAAGCTGGCTTACTACAGCACCGCCGCACTGCACTTGTTCCCCATCGACTACCTTTGGTTTCACACCAAAGGTCTCGAGCCATAAGCCGAAGTGTGGGGGGATTCGGAGGAAGGCCTCACACGTGACAATAAACGCCGAGACGTGAAGGAAAGAATCCGGAGCTAGATCATGAAAATCTAGTCCGTAATAAAACATTAGCCCTCGGACAAAGGGGTGCAGAGCGAACCCTAGCCCTCAAAGGAAGTGAGAGATAAATACAACCCTCTCGCAAGATCTGGGGGTCGAAATAACCTGTCCTTGAGCAGGGAGCCTATGGTGGATCTCCATGGTCAGGTATCTGGCCGCCCAAAGCTTTGCAATATCCTCCTCTGTGACGGAGGAAGCCACCCATTGACCTTGAGGGCTGGGTCCAGACATGATGGGGAAGCTGGAAGCGATGAAGTTGAAACTTGGGTGCTAGAACTCGAGGTTGGAAAGGTTAAGGAGAGGCTCGGCGTAAAAGGACGGCCCTTGGTTCCTTTATAAAGGCCGCGGGTATTGAACGCCTCCTCCTAAGCCTAAAAGCCTACCTATTTCCAAGGAATCTTTCCAGTGGAATGGTTGGGTTACCCATGCTCGTATTAATGAGGATCCCGCAATAAGGGTACACGATCTCTACTTCGACCGAACGTGCCAATAAAAACCGCGCCTCAAAACATGGAACAGGAAACGGTTCGAAATAACAACCAGACAGACGTGATGTCATCTTGTAAAAAAGTTATCAGCAGATGGGACTCGTGAAATATTATATTCCTTGCAGTCGTGTGTGGTATTTGTGTTGCAAATCTAGACACCTTTGTTTTATCCGAAGACTATCTTGGAGTATTCGAAAAGTGGAACCCACCTTGCAATGCCGAAGACTATCTGCGCGCTGGACACATCGTCATTGAAGCCTGGTTCAGGGGCTACTGAGGGAGTCCTGGACTAAGGGGTCCTCGGGTGTCCGATCTATTGGATATGGGCTGGACTGATGGGTCGTAAATATACAAAGATCAAAGACTCTACCCGTGTCCAAATAGGACTGTCCTTGGCGTGCAAGGCAAGCTTGGCGATCAATTATGAAGATTCCTTTCTCTGTAACCGACCTTGTGTAACCCTAGATCCCTCATGTGTCTATATAAATTGGAGGGCTAGGTCCGTAGATAGATCCGAATAATCATAGCCAGGCTAGACTTTTAGGGTTTAGCCATTACGATCTCGTGGTAGATCAACTCTTGTAATACTCATATTCATCAAGATCAATCAAGCAAGAAGTAGGGTATTACCTCCATAGAGAGGGCCCGAACCTGGGCAAACATTGTGTCCCCCGTCTCCTGTTACCATCGATCCTAGGCGAACAGTTTGGGACCCCCTACCCGAGATCCGCCGGTTTTGACACCGACACCTAACCCTAATGCAATCGGTCCCACCGAGTTGACATGTCGGTCCCACCGAAAATCCTAACGTTCACATTTTGAACTAAATCGGTCTGATCGAGTTTTATGATATGGTCCCACCGAGTTTGGTAAATTGTGTGTAACTGTTAGATTTTGTGTGGAGGCTATATATACCCCTCCACCCACTCTTCATTCGTGGAGAGAGCCATCAGAACGTGCCTACACTTCCAGCATACATTTTCTGAGAGAGAACCACCTACTCATGTGTTCATACTAAGATATTCCATTCCAACCACAAGAATCCTGATCTCTAGCCTTCCCCAAGTTGCTTTCCACTCAAATCATCTTTCCACCAAATCCAAACCTGTGTGAGAGAGTTGAGTGTTGGGGATACTATCATTTGAAGCACAAGAGCAAGGAGTTCATCATCAACACACCATCTATTACCTTTTGGAGAGTGGTGTCTCCTAGATTGGTTAGGTGTCACTTGGGAGCCTCTGTCAATATTATGGAGTTGAACCAAGGAGTTTGTAAGGGCAAGGAGATCGCCTACTTCGTGAAGATCTACCCAAGTGAGGCAAGTCCTTCGTGGGCGATGGCCATGGTGGGATAGACAAGGTTGCTTCTTCGTGGACCCTTCGTGGGTGGAGCCCTTCGTGGACTCGCGCAGCTGTTACCCTTCGTGGGTTGAAGTCTCCATCAACATGGATGTACGATAGCACCACCTATCAGAACCATGCCAAAAATCTCTGTGTCTACATTGCGCTTGCTCCCTCCAAACTCCTCCCTTTACCTTCATGTGCAATGATTTACATTCCGTTGCTATACTCTTAGACTTGCATGTGTAGGTTGATTGCTTGACTTGTTCTAAGTTGCTAAAATCTGCCAAGACTTAAAATTGGGAAAAGGCTAGATTTTTATTTGGTTAAGTAGTCTAATCACCCCCTCTAGACATAGTTTCGATCCTACAGGTGGCCATCTTCATCATCCCGACGGCCACCATGATGAGGAGGGAGTAGTCCACCCTCAGGGCTGAGGGTTTGTATGAGTAGCTATGTGTTTAATCTCTCTCTCTCTCTTGTGTTCTTGAGATGTTACGATCTTGATGTATCGCGGGCTTTGTCAATATAGTTGGATCATATGGTGTTTTCCCTTCTTTTATCTCGTTCTGATGAATTGAGTTTTCCCTTTGAGATTCCGTTTTATTGGATTGAATACTTTTATGGATTTGAGAGAACTTGATGTATGTCTTGCTATGAATACCCGTGGTGACAATGGGGTATCATATTGATTCACTTGATATGTGTTTTGGCACTCAACTCGCGGATTCCCAAGGTGACATTGGGGTAATCTATGCATAGGGGTTGATGCATGTTCTCTTCTTTTGTTTCTTCGGTAGAAATCTTGGGGCACTCTTTGAGGTTCTTTATGTTGGGTTGAGTATTATGAATCTAAAATTGGTTGATGCATATCATATAATCAACTCACGGATATTTGCGGTGACATTAGAGTTGGTTGATGTGTATCATATGGTGTTATTTTAGTACGAACTCTTGGTTAGATCGATTGGAAAGAATAGCTTGGTGTTATTTTAGTACGAACTCTAGGATAGATTGATCGGAAAGAATAGCTTTGAGGTGGTTTCGTACCCTAGAAACAATTTCTTCTTATGTTCTCCGCTAGATAAGAACTTCATCGCACGTGAAGGAAGGTTATATGATCCAATTAGATTAACATTGTTGAGAGATTGCACTAGCGAAAGTACGGACCCTAGGCCTTGTTTTCAAGCATTGCAATACCGTTTGTGCTCACTTATATCGTTTGCTACCTTGCTATTTTTTATTGTTCCCATTACAAAAATCAATATCTACTATCCATATTACACTTGTATCACCATCTTTTTACCGAACTAGTGCACCTATACAAATTAGCATTGTATTTGGTGTGTTGGGGACACAAGAGACTTTTTATTATTTGGTTGCAGGGTTGTTTGAGAGAGACCATCTTCATCCTACACCTCCCACGGATTGATAAACCTTAGGTCATCCACTTGAGGGAAATTTGCTACTGTCCTACAAAACTCTGCGCTTGGAGGCCCAACACGAGTCTACAGGAATAAAGTTGCATAGTAGACATCATGCTCTTTTCTAACGCCGTTGTCAGGGAGATGAGTGCATGAAGGTATATCTTTAGATCTTGCAATTGAATCTTTTAGTTTCTTGATTTATCACTAGTTTGGTTTATAAAACAAAACTAAAAAAATGGAATTGAGGTTGCATCATATTATTCATATTTATAATGTATTTCATGAAAATGATGGAATGAAAATTGTGCTCAACTGATAGAAGAAGAATTCAATAGAATGTTTGGTATAAATGATGAGCATGATTGCAATGTTGTTAGTATGAATTCTTTGAATATCCATGATGCTAATGATATGCAAAGCCATAAGCTTGGGGATGCTATGTTTGATGAAGATGATATTTTTAGTCCCCCAAGATTTGATGTGCAAATTTGTTATAATGATTGCATGACTCCTATTTATGATGATTATAATGATGAAAGTGGATTCGGAGAGGCCATGACTTTATCTAGTGATGAAGCCACCATTTTGGATGAGGCTTCAATTGACTATGATAACAAGGTTGCTATCTATGATGATTATGGTGATGACATGTATGCTATAAAGAATAATGATAACTATCGTGGAATTGTCAGGGCAGATGTCCTTAGTGTCAGGACTTAGTCGTGAGGCCAACGCATCTATGTGGTAGCTTGATAGGGGTTGAGCGGGACGAGAGACACGAGGTTTCACCCAGGTTCGGCCCCTCACGGTGGAGGTAAAAGCCTACATCCTGCTTCATTGATATTGATGATGATGATCACGGTTACAAGGGTGCTCTATTTCGAGAGCTATTGACTTGTCTGTCTAAACCTAACTT
Organism: Triticum urartu; assembly: GCF_056163025.1. Classification (NCBI taxonomy): domain Eukaryota; kingdom Viridiplantae; phylum Streptophyta; class Magnoliopsida; order Poales; family Poaceae; genus Triticum; species Triticum urartu. The sequence goes on along the minus strand of NC_141879.1, from coordinate 223,618,890 downwards.
GTGAAAAACTTGTCCCTCTTGGGGTGCCCTGCCCCTCCTTATATAAGTTGGAGGGGCGGGTCACATGTAGAGTCCTAGTAGGATTAGGACTATTTATTACAAGTGGAGTCCTAGTCTTGCTTCCTTTGTAAGGGAATATTCTTTATACCTTAAACCGGCCCACCATAACATGAGTCGGCCTTCCATGAGCCGCCTTCTGGGCCACCGGGTCTTATCGCTCCTCTGTCCCACCTGTCGGGTCACCAATAAATCACTAGGCCTGGCCGGGTCATCAGTGAGTGGAGAGATTCGGGCGGGTCACTTAGTGAGTCGCCAAGTCAGGGCGGGTCACTAGTGAGTCGCCAAGTCCGGCCGGGTTATACTTCCGGTCAGGTTACACCGCGGGGTATATCCTCGACATTAGCCCCTAGTTTAATTTGGATTTATCCATGTTAAACTGATCCTGCAAAAGAAACACAAGAACAAAATAGACAAGTTGTGCTCTGGGTTAAAAGTTTTTCTGAACAGGTACCTGATCATCCTTAAGTCCTTGTCATTCTCTTCTCCTGGAAAATCCGGGTTAATAGACCAGCTTCATAATCAATTTTCCCATATTGGTTTCTCACAGAATAATTCATTTGATTCAGCTCCCAATGCTTAAAAATATTGGTCTTGAAATACTCATCTAATTTCCAGTCGGCTTGAAGATGTAGATCTGTAGCCCCCCAAGTCTTGAGCAGAACAAAGTGATGACTTAAGACTTGCTTCAATATAAATACTCCATATATGTATCCCCCAAGTGTCGGGTTGTCATGCTTGCAGCAACCTGGGACTTGTAATTGCCTGATGCCCATAAAACTTCAACCAATGTAGCCCCCAAGGGCCGGGTCATTAAGCAATAATGAGCAAGGACTTTGTAGATATGATCTTGTAGATTTGAACAACAACATGTAGCCCCCAAGGGCCGTCTTAGTAAGATAATATTGAGCTGGGACTTTGTATATACTTCATTTAAAATAATATCATATAATATAATCCTCTCCATGGGGCTCGAGCCCACGTCCATAAGGTTACACTACAAAAAAATACACTTCCGTGATGATACGTGTTTGTCACAGTAGGTCGCGTTTTTTGTCATGCATGTACATCCATGATGATTTTATGACAGAATCAAGATAGTCACACCTGTGCTGTCGTAGAAGTGTTCCATGACATTACCAAAATTATCATCACATAAGTGTCCACTTCCATGACGATAAATCACGCGTCACAGAAGTGCTTTCGTCAAGGGTGTCCGACACGTGGCATCCACCGTAACGGAATGCCATTAAGCTATCGGGTCCGGTTTTGGATCCGATAACCCGCTAACAGCCCCGACCAATGGGGATTTTCCACGTGTAAAATCATCATTGGCTGGAGGAAACACGTGTCGGCTCACCGTTGGGACAGATGTCATCCACTCATTGGACCGAAGGCGCCTATGATACGTTGACACGTGGCACGGCCGAACAAAGGCCCATTCCTATGAAAAGGCTGGCCCATTTGACTTGGTCAAAAGGTGGCAGACCGGCCCACGGAAAGCCTGTTAACGGCCTGTTCGCATATAGCCCATTTACAGCCCGCTAACCCAGGGCCCGTTACGACCTATCCGAATTAGGCCCAGTAGCGTCATCTGGGCCGTCCAATATGATTCCAGCCCATTTTAAGTTTTGGCCCATGTATGGCCCATGACGTCTTTCGGCCCATATGAGGCCCTTTGTAACTCTTGGCCCATTAACGACCCGTGGTGAAACTGGCCCGTAATGAACAGTGTATCACTTTATACCCATTAACGACCCATTAATCCATTGGGCCGTTTGCAGTCCATGTTATCTTTCGGCCTTCTCAGGGCCCATTTATTCTTGGGCTTATTTCCAGCATTCGGTTACTTACGGCCCGTTACTGCCATTTTCTGCTTGTGGGCCAAATTCAGCCCGTGGTTACAGTCAGCCCGTTTGTGGCCCGTTAATACGTTGGGCCGTTTTCATAGCGTCATCAAATACGTCTATTAACGACGACCCGTTATGGTCGGCCCATGAATGGACAACTCCAACTCTAGCCCGTTTATGGCCATAATGCGGTCTGTTTTTGGCTCATGTTTGGCCAATCGATCATACGGCCCATATAAGGCCCATTGATGATACGGCCCGTAGAAGGCCCATTGTTTCTACGGCCCGTAGGAGGCCCAGTGTCACTACAGTAAATATGTAGCCCATGGCCTGTTAAAGGCGGGAAACTACTATAGGTTTAGACCTGGTAATGGCCCAAGATGATTATAGTCCCACGTTTTGGCCCATATGAGTAACGGGCCGGCCTGAAGACCACAACACTGAGATCCACTGAACCTTCCGGCCTAAATTATAGCATACCGACCAAAGAATAATCCTAGACTGTACAATAAAGAAATTACGACATATTACATCCACTAGGAATCAAAGTTCGGCACCGGTGATAATAAAGCGCAACTTAACCGTGGATTACATACACTTGGCATCAAAGGTCGCCACCAGTGCATATAAATGCGCCGATAAAAGAATATACAAAACTGAGAGCACTTCAGAAGGCACTGGACCTAGCTAGGTCGGGCCCCGCAAGTAGCCGAACAAGCTAATGAGACCTCAGTTGTGTCAACGATAGATGCTTCATCCCTAGCTGTATGGCACCATAGTGTGCAAGGCAGTCCCCTGACATCTTCATTACATCTTTGACTTCAAGTCGGAGCTGAGCTGAAGCAAGCCTTTCTGCTTTAAGTTGAGACTGAAGAAGTCGAACTGATTGAGGCAGCGACTACATAGAGGTTGTCTCACACCTGCTGGTGAGTAGCTTCAACTCACTGTCTTCATCAAGACAGGACCTTGGGGTCATCTCGCTGTCCTCAAGATGGTTTGGCTCACTATATTTCCTAAAGTTCTGCCTGGCATAAGAGATACGACTTTGAAAGAGAAACAAGGAGACACGTAACAGGTTTCACAATTATATAAGCAAATAAATGGATCTGTTCTGCATAAGGAACATATTTTTACAACTACAATTTAAACTGGTAGTTGTTGCAAACATCCAATCTGATGTAAACAGCACTGGAGGAAATGATGCCTATCCAAATCTATACTAGAACAAAGTTTGAAGGCTTGAGAAGGATGAACTTACATTACATGTTAACACGGACTGGACAAAGCCCTTCTCCATGTTGATGGAAGGATAATTTAATAAATTCCCCAAAGAAAATTCTTTATAAGTGTTTCCATTATTCTACATTTTGCAAAGAGTAAATATAGATCAAATAATATTGGAAGAAATAGAGGATAATGAAGCTCAGGTGCAGACTGATGATACATAATCAAATAGCAATTAATTAAGTACAACGTTACAAGGAAAAAGGTACTGACAAGAGGAATGCAGACATCAACGTGTGCAGTGGCATTGGCTTTATTGAACATTTTGGTAAGAGTAAATGTTGATATGGTAATTTGGAGAAAGTGGAGGGCAGGGCAGATAAGATGCATAGTAATGCTGTAACATCTCAAATTTTCAATTTGGAATGTTATTCAATAGATCATCACTGCATATCATATTTATTTGCATTTTGGGTTGATCCTAGAAATTCTACGCAACTCAAGGACCCTCGGAGAGAGTTGGGGATTTCGTTATTTTCATATTTGAGTTTTCTCAAATTTTGAAAATAGGATCATTTGATTTTATTTATTTTATCTTCAGTTATTTCTATTATCAAAATATGAGAGAGGGAATAAAATGACTTTCCCAAAATAAAGAAATCTTGAGGATTTAATAAAAAATCAAATAAGGTTTTATTTTGGAGTTTCTTGTGGTTTTATTTGAATTTAGGAAAAATTGCACATTTTCAAAAATTGCATTTATGGCCAAGAAAATGTTCATCCTGTTCTAAATATTTTATTTAGATGGTGACAATTTGTTTTGGCAATTTTAGATTTTTATTTATTTTTTTCTAGAAGTTTTTTCTTAGTTTTGGCAAAATTGTTAAAAAAAACCCCGCTAGGCCACCGCCTCCCTCGCCGAGCTGCCGCCGAACTCAGGGAGACCAAGCCGGGCACGCCTCTGCCGCTGACCCCCTCCCCAAGTAAGGCCGCCCCCCATCTCTAAAATAGCCACCCCGGGGCCCCTTGGGATCCTCGAGTCGCCACCCGCCGCCGCCCACGCAGCCCCGCCGCTGCTGCCCACCGGAAGCCCCGCCGGACCGAGCCGAGGTAACCTCCGCGCCACTCGGTTTTCTGGAAAAAAAACCGATTTGTTTTTTTGAGAAAACCCTAGTTTTCATTTTTTTAAATAGATCGGTTTTTTTCCGGTTTATTTATTTAGCGAGCATTCGCTCGTCCGTGCGTTTTAACGAGCGCATTCATCGTTTAGTTCCAGAAAACGAACGCTCGTTTGTTATTCTGTTCGTCGTTTTTCTTTTTCTCGGATTAATCCGTGATTATTTCTGATTGCAATTTCTGATCCGATTTTCGTTCTAGTTTAACTTTTCGCTCGTTTATCGACATCAGGCGATTCAAGCGCCTGGAGTTTCGTCTCGAAACCCTATTTCCGTTTAACCAACTCAAACAAGTTTTTGCCTCAGTAAAATTTGACCTAGATTCAGATTAGTAAACAGAGCTTGTTTCGTTTGCCGTTTGTCTTTCGTTGCTTCGTTTGATTTGATTCTTTTTGCCAACCAGAGTTCTTAAGTTGAACTATCGGGTTAGATCTCGTATTCGAGTTTTACCTGTGCATTAGATGAGTACTTATTGTATGCTTGTTTGTTTGCGATAGAGTACCTGGAGTGCGTCGCTTGCTACTTCGAATCGCTAGGTTTCACGGATCATCAGCAAGGCAAGTAACACTTTGATCATATTCCTTTCATACCCAATTTTTATTGCATTAGATCAATCCTCACACATTGCATGATTAGGATCTAATTAATTTGTGGGTTCAGGAAGTAGATGAGGTAGTACCCATTACCTGTTTATTATCAAACCTTTGGGAGTTACTTCTACATTTGCTTATTATGCCATGCTATGCTAGTAGACGTGGATTGGGTGAGTGTATCCATGACAGATGTGAGATTGTTAAATTAATGGTTTATCTAAGGTGGCAACTTAAACACACATCTGGGTGGATTGAGGCACCTGGGTATTCCAGCGATTGCCTGTTTTTCTTTTGGACCTCCACCCAGGCTCAAAGGGATCATGAGATTATTCATACTAGAAACTTCTGTGTGCAGCCACAAGCTACTATGGGCTCTAGCTTAGTTGACTAAGTCGTGCGAACTCTTACAGTGGTAGACTAGCAGATGTAGGGGATGTAGGTGGTATGGTCTACCCATTCGTAAGGTGCAAGCGCTTCTGAAAGACTATGTCTCGGTCATCCGTTTCTCAAACATCATGTAGTGCGAGAATCCCAACGGAGGAGATCGAGTCTTGTGGGGAAAAGTGCGCAAACCTCTGTAGAGTCTATAAACTAATCATGGTTAGCCGTGTCCCCGGTTATGGACGTTTTGAGTATCTAGTACTTGGATTAGCATGTGAATCTCATCATGTTACTCTAAATTAATTGTGTTGTGTTTTAATGATGATGCTTAATTGGGATTGAGAGGGTGTCTACACTCTCAATGTTTAGCAACTACCATGATAGGTAAATAAAATTTATTCCTTTGCAGTAGGGAAAAATTGGCTTTACGCAAAACTGTAACCATAGAGCTTTCCACCAGCCAAATATGCATGTAGTATAGCCTTATTCTGTCATTGTTCTCTATGTGTTACTTTGCCAGCATATTCCATGTGCTGACCCGTTTCGGGCTGCAACGCTCATGTTGTAGACTTTTCAGACGACAAGTAAGGTGCCTTTAGGTCGTGGTTCTATACTCAGTGATGCCGTTGGAGTTGATGGACTCACTTATCTTCCAAGCCTTCCGCTGTTATCGTTATTAGATGGCCTTAAGCCATATTTATTGTATTAAGTTCTCTTTTGAGACACTCGATGTAATAAGTGTGTGATTGCTACTCTGTTATAAATCCTTCAAGTACTATGTGGTGTCAGCATTACTGATCCAGGGATGACACCGGAGCACAGAGATTAGGCCGTTTGAGGTCTGGTTGCTACAAGATGGTATCAGAGCACACGCTGACTGTAGGACACGACCACTAAGCTAAAGCCCTAGATCACTACTCACTCTTCCCATTCTAACTCCTCATCTTTTCTACTCTTTTAGGATGGCAGATGCAAGGAACAAGTTCACCCAGCCGGATGAAGATACACCCTTTGGACGTCACCTGAAGGAAGTCACTAAGTACCTGAACATCTGAGTACCAAGCTTCACCGGAACCTACAATGGCACTTACCTGAAGAGGAGCGCTGGATGATTCAAGTTCAAGTTCCAGGAAGGACGTTCATGCCAGTCACTGAGCCCATAGAGTTTTCCTTTGATGCACCAACCTGGAGTCTAGGAAAGAGCATGGCAGCTCACATCGCCATGGGAAGTATTGGAGAAGTTTACCGCAATGATCTCAAGGATACTATCTACCAGATTTGTGGGCGCCGAGATGAGCACTGGGAGATGATCAACACCAAGAAGGATAGATCAATTGCAGCTTTTATCCAGGAGTTAAACCAGCACATTCGACGTCAGGAGAACCAGATGTGCACCGACATGATAGATCTGAAGAAGGCGAGGACAAGAATCAAGGAACTGGAGGAAGAACTCAAGGCTACACGTGAAGATTATGAAGAGGAAATCAAAGTACTAGTGGAGAAGAATGACGACTTGATCAAGAAGATCGGAATATTTATGGGAGGCCCTACACCAGTAGAAGAAGACGGAGAACCCAAGGAGATTCGCCCTGAAGACTACATCATCATCGACGACACCGACTCGGATCCAGATGATAGTGATGATGACTATGTTGATGAAGCTGGAGCAGATATCATGGAGTCTGCAACCGAAGAATATTTCTAGTAGACCACCCCAACAGTAGTAGTAGTCCACCATGTAAATATAGTAGTCCGAGCACTTTTGCGATAGATAGATCAATTGTATGTCCTTGTTTGATTGATTGAATGAAGTGAATTGTTTGCCTTTGCCTCATGTGCATATGGGTAGTGTTTTCCCTCTAGACCCCCTATATTCTTAATCTCATCTTTTCTAAACCCATCAGATGCCTCCGAGACGTGATCCCGGATTTACCTTCCCACCGGAGCTCACTCAGTTGATCCAGCAGCAGAACACATTGATGCAGTTGCTAGTCCAGAATCAGAATCAGGGAAACAACAACAACAACAACAACAACAACAACCCACCACCACCTGTTGATCACTTAGCCCGTTTTCTTAGGCTGAATCCGCCGGTGTTCTCTAGTAGCACCGAGCCGATAGTAGATGATTGGCTCCGCAAGACAGCTAGGGAGTTGACCACGGCAGGATGCACAGATGCGGAAAAGGTGAAGTTTGCCGCACATCAGCTTGAAGGACCCGCAGCATCATGGTGGGAGAATTTCACAGCAACTTTCCCTATCGACACTATCACATGGGACCAGTTTCAGCAAGCTTTCTATACTTCCAATGTTTCAGTAGGAGCTATGGCCATGAAGAAGTGTGAGTTTCGCAACTTGCGCCAAGGAGGACGGACAGTTGGCCAGTATGTGGAGGACTTTAGTAAGTTAGCATATTATGCCCCAGATGACGTTGCTACAGATGCAGCTAAACAGGAGAAGTTTCTAGAAGGACTGAATGATGAGTTGAGCATGCAGTTGATGGTAGCAACCTTCAACAACTACCAGGAGTTGGTAGATCGTGCTCTTATGATTGAAGTGAAGCAGCAGCAGATCGAGAACCGCAAAAGGAAGTATGGACAAGGGAAGTACAATTCTGGAGCTCAGCAGAAGCCACGTTTTACCCCTAGACCAGGAGGACACTTCTAGCATACCCATGCAGGAGGTAGCTCGCATAACCATAATGGCCCCAAGAATGGTAATGGGAATGGAGGAATCAACGGTCAGAACCGTACCAACCCATCAACCCCAGCCAAGAGAGACCTGAGCCAAGTCACTTGCTTTAAGTGCCAGAAGACCGGACATTACGCCAATGAATGTCCTGAATCCCAGAATGGAAATGGCAATGGAAGCTCTGGGAAGAAGCCGATCCCTTTCAATAGGGGACAGGTGAACCACGTTAACATGGAGGAGGTCGAAGAGCAGCCGGATGCAGTAATCGGTAAGTTTTTGGTTAAGTCATTTGCTGCACTCGTTCTATTTGATACTGGTGCATCACGTTCATACATCTCAAGGGGATTTGTGGATAAGTATAAACTGCCAACCCAAGCCCTTAGGTCACCCATGTTAGTAACCTCCCCTGGAGCAGAGTATATGGCTAGTCTATGGTGTGATCGGTTACCATTAAGGATTGGTAACTACGTATTTCCCTCAGACCTAATAGTATTGGAATCTCAAGGATTGGATGTGATATTAGGCATGGATTGGTTATCGAAGTATGAAGGGAATATTGAATGTGCCAGTAAGTCAATTTTGCTTACAACGCCAGAAGGAAGAAGGATCAAGTATGTATCCCGGCATGTGCCAAAGAGGACTCAAGTAAATTCCTTAACAGGAGTTGTGCAGGAGGAAGTACCAGTAGTGAAGGATTCCCCTGATGTATTTCCAGAGGAGTTGCCAGGCATGCCACCGGATAGGGATTTTGAGTTTTTGATTGAGCTTTTGCCAGGCACAGGGCCAATATCTAAGAGACCATACAGGATGACCGCAAAGGATTTGGAGGAGATTAAGAAGCAGATTAAAGAGTTATTGGATAGGGGTTATATTTGCCCAGGTTGTCCACCTTGGGGATCGCTGGTACTTTTAGTGGAGAAGAAGGATGGATCGTTAAGGATGGTTGTTGATTATCGAGGATTGAATGAAGTAACCATCAAGAACAAGTACCCACTACCGATGATCAATGATCTGTTTGATCAATTGCAAGGAGCTAAGGTATTTTCCAAGATCGATCTGCGATCAGGGTACCATCAGTTGAAGATTCGAGAACAAGATATACCTAAGACAACTTTTACCACCAGGTATGGGTTGTATGAGTATACCGTTATCTCATTTGGTCTGACTAACGCACCTGCATATTTTATGGACATGATGAACAAAGTGTTTATGGAGTTTTTGGATAAGTTCGTCGTAGTGCTCATTGATGATATCCTAGTTTACTCGAAGAATGAAGAGGAGCATAAGGAGCATTTGCGTTTGGTACTTGGAAAGCTCAAAGAACATCAGTTATATGCCAAGTTTAGCAAACGTGAGTTTTGGTTGAACGAAGTTGGATTCCTCTGACACATTATATCTGGAGAAGGTATAGCAGTAGATCCCACCAAGGTTGACACTGTGACAAATTGGGAAGCCCCAACAACAGTTGGAGAGATCTGGAGTTTTCTTGGACTCGCAGGATACTACCAGATATTCATTGAAAACTTCTCAAAGATTGCGAAGCCTATGACGGAATTGTTGAAGAAAGATACCAAGTTCAAATGGACTGAAGAATGTGAGGCTAGTTTCCAGGAGTTGAAGAAATGTTTGGTTACATCACCTGTGTTGATTTTGCCAGATCAAACCAAGGATTATGAGGTGTATTGCGACGCTTCACGTCGAGGACTTGGAGCAGTGCTTATGCAGGAAGGAAGAGTTGTTTCATATGCCTCACGACAGCTTAAGCCTCATGAGTTGAATTATGCCACACATGATTTGGAGTTAGCAGCCATAGTGCATGCGTTGAAGACTTGGAGACATTTTCTCATTGGAAACCATTGTGAGGTGTACACGGATCACAAGAGTTTGAAGTACATCTTCACGCAGAAGGAGTTAAATCTCAGGCAAAGGAGATGGTTGGAGGTCATCAAGGATTATGATATGAGATTGCATTATCATCCCGGAAAGGCTAACGTAGTAGCTGACGCATTGAGCCACAAAAGTCATGTCAACACCTTAAAGACGGGAGGTTTACCAAGAGAGTTAGCCGAGAATCTTCATGAGCTATGTTTGGAGATAGTTCCGAGAGGCTATGTAGCAGCATTGGAGATTCAGTCTACTTTGATGGATAAGATCAGAGAAGCCCAGAAGACTGACAAGGAGATTTTTTTCTATTAAGGAGAAAATGAGCAAAGGAAAAGCTAAAGGATTTCGTGAGGATAAGCATGATACCTTATGGTTTGAAGACCGTGTTTATGTGCTCAATGACCCAGAGACCAGGAAGTTAATTCTCCAAGAGGCCCATGATTCACCATATTCGATTCACCCAGGAAATACCAAGATGTATCTGGATTGGAAGGATATTTTCTGGTGGACCGGAATGAAGAAGGATATTGCGGAGTATGTAGCAGTTTGTGATGTATGTCAGAGAGTAAAGGCAGAGCATCAGAAGCCAGCCGGATTTCTACAGCCATTGCCAATACCCGAATGGAAGTGGGATAAGCTAGGCATGGATTTTATTACAGGTTTGCCCAGAACTCATTGAGGCTATGACTCGATTTGGGTAGTAGTCGATCGTTTGACAAAGGTAGCTCATTTCATCCCAGTGAAGACTACCTATACTAGTGCCAAGTTGGCAAAGATATACATGACCAGGATCGTATGTCTGCGTGGAGTTCCAAGGAGCATTGTATCAGATAGAGGAACCCACTTTACCTCAAAGTTCTGGAATCAGTTGCACAAAACTTTGGGTACCATGCTAGAATTCAGTACAGCTTTCCATCCGTAGACAGTTGGACAGACCGAGAGAGTCAATCAGATTTTGGAGGATATGCTGAGAGCTTGTGCGCTAGATTATGGATCTAGTTGGGACGATAATTTGCCATATGCAGAGTTCTCTTACAACAACAATTATCAATCTAGTTTGAAGATGGCCCCTTTCGAAGCCTTGTACGGAAGGAGGTGCAGGACCCCACTGTCATGGGATGAAGTTGGAGACCGACAGTTGTTTGGACCGGATTTGATTAAGGAGTATGAACAGAAGGTGAAACTGATTCGCGATAGCCCAGTCTAGGCAGGAGAGCTACGCAGATTCTAAATGCAAGGAGACAGTTTACAAAGTCGGAGACCGAGTTTATCTTCGAGTATCACCACTTTGAGGAGTTAAGCGCTTTGGAGTTAAGGGAAAGTTAGCGCCACGTTTTGTAGGAACATAGAAGGTTTTGGAGCGTATGGGAGAAGTAGCTTATAAGTTGGAATTGCCTGAAGGATTGTCAGGAGTTCATGACGTGTTCCACGTTTCCCAGTTAAAGAAGTGCCACGCAGAGATGGCTGATATACCGCTGAGAGATACAGTGCCGCTGGAAGCAATTCAGTTGGACAGTGATTTGACCTATGAGGAGAAACCATTTAAGATTCTTGAGTATGCCAGCCGAGTCACTCGCAACAAGGTTATCAAGTTTTGCAAAGTTCAGTGGAGCCACCACACGGAGGATGAAGCCACCTGGGAGGGAGAGGAAGATTTGCTGAAGGACCACCCTCACCTATTTTCTAGCCAACCCGAATCTCGAGGGCGAGATTCATCTTAAGGGGGGTAGGTTTGTAACATCCCAAATTTTCAATTTGGAATGTTATACAATAGATCATCACTGCATATCATATTTATTTGCATTTTGGGTTGATCCTAGAAATTCTACGCAACTCAAGGACCCTCGGAGAGAGTTGGGGATTCCGTTATTTTCATATTTGAGTTTTCTCAAATTTTGAAAATAGGATCATTTGATTTTATTTATTTTATCTTCAATTATTTCTATTATCAAAATATGAGAGAGGGAATAAAATGACTTTCCCAAAATAAAGAAATATTGAGGATTTAATAAAAAATCAAATAAGGTTTTATTCTGGAGTTTCTCGTGGTTTTATTTGAATTTAGGAAAAATTGCATGTTTTCAAAAATTGCATTTAGGGCCAAGAAAATGTTCATCCTGTTCTAAATATTTTATTTAGACGGTGAAAATTTGTTTTGGCAATTTTAGTTTTTTATTTATTTTTTCTAGAATTTTTTTCTTAGTTTCGGCGAAATTGTTTAAAAAAAACCCCGTGCTCGGCTGGGCCTAGGCCGGCCCACCAGGCTAGCGCCTCCCTCGCCGAGTTGCCGCCGGACTCGGGGAGACCGAGCTGGGCACGGCTCCGCCACCAACCCCCTCCCGAAGCAAGGCCGCCCCCCTCTCTTAAATAGCCATCCCGGGCCCCCCTAGGAGCCCCGAGTCGCCACCCGCCGCCGCCCACGCAGCCTCGCCGCTGCTGCCGCCGCCCCGCTACCGCCGCCCCGCCACTTCTGCCCACTGGAAGCCCTGCCGGAGCCCCACCGGACCGAGCCGAGGCAGCCGCCCCGCCGCCCGGTTTTCTGGAAAAAAATCGATTTGTTTTTTTAGAAAACCCTAGTTTTCGTTTTTTAAATAGATCGGTTTTTTTCCGGTTTATTTATTTAGCGAGCGTTCGCTCATCCGTTCATTTTAACGAACGTGTTCATTGTTTAGTTCTAGAAAATGAATGTTCGTTCGTTATTCTGTTCGTCATTTTTCTTTTTCTCGGATTAATCCGCGATTATTTCTGATCGCGATTTCTGATCCGATTTTCGTTCTAGTTTAACTTTTCGCTCGTTTATCGGAATCAGGCGATTCAAGCGCCTGGAGTTTTGTCACGAAACCCTCTTTCCGTTTAACCAACTCAAACAAGTTTTTGCCTCAGTAAAATTTGACCTAGATTCAGATTAGTAAATGGAGCTTGTTTCGTTTGCCGTTTGTCTTTCGTTGCTTCGTTTGATTTGATTCTTTTTGCCAACCGGAGTTCTTAAGTTGAACTATCTGGTTAGATCTCTTATTCGAGGTTTACCTGTGCATTATATGAGTACTTATTGTATGCTTGTTTGTTTGCGATAGAGTACCCGGAGTGCGCCGCTTGCTACTTCGAATCGCTAGGTTTCACGAATCATCAGCAAGGCAAGTAACACTTTGATCATATTCCTTTCATACCCAGTTTTTATTGCATTAGATCAATCCTCACACATTGCATGATTAGGATCTAATTAATTTGTGGGTTTGGGAAGTAGATGAGGTAGTACCTATTACCTCTTTATTATCAAACCTTTGGGAGTTACTTCTACGTTTGCTTATTATGCCATGCTATGGTAGTAGACGTGGATTGGGTGAGTGTATCCATGACAGATGTGAGATTATTGAAGTAATGGTTTATCTAAGGTGGAAACTTAAACACACATCTGGGTGGATTGAGGCACTTGGGTATTCCAACGATTGCCTGTTTTTCTTTTGGACCGCCACCCAGGCTCAAAGGGATCATGAGATTATTCATACTAGAAACTTCCGTGTGCAGCCACAAGCTACTATGGGCTCTAGCATAGTTGACTAAGTCATGCGAACTCTTACAGTGGTAGACTAGCAGATGTAGGGGATGTAGGTGGTATGGTCTATCCATTCGTAAGGTGCAAGCGCTTCTGAAAGACTATGTCTCGGTCATCCGTTTCTCAAACATCATGTAGTGCGAGAATCCCAACGGAGGAGATCGAGTCTTGTGGGGAAAATTGCGCAAACCTCTGCAGAGTGTATAAACTAATCATGGTTAGCCATGTCCCCGGTTATGGACGTTTTGAGTATCTAGTACTTGGATTATCATGTGAATCTCATCATGTTACTCTAAATTAATTTTGCTGGGTTTTATGATGATGCTTAATTGAGATTGAGAGGGTGTCTACACTCTCAATGTTTAACGACTACCATGATAGTTAAATAAAATTTATTCCTTTGCAGTAGGGAAAAATTGGCTTTACGCAAAAATGTAACCATATAGCTTTCCACCAGCCAAATATGCATGCAGTATAGCCTTATTCTTTCATTGTTCTCTATGTGTTACTTTGCCAGCATATTCCATGTGCTGACCCGTTTCGGGCTGCAACGTTCATGTTGCAGACTTTTCAGACGACGAGTAAGGTGCCTTTAGGTCGTGGTTCTATACTCAGTGATGCCGTTGGAGTTGATGGACTCACTTATCTTCCAAGCCTTCCGCTGTTATCGATACTAGATGGCCTTAAGCCATATTTATTGTATTAAGTTCTATTTTGAGACACTCGATGTAATAAGTGTGTGATTGCCACTCTGTTATAAATCCTTCAAGTATTGTGTGGTGTCAGCATTACTGATCCAGGGATGACACCGGAGCACAGAAATTAGACCGTTTGAGGTCTGGTCGCTATAAATGCTAGAAAATCAACTATCTCACGATGCATGTACAGTAATACCACCACCGTCCGTTATTACTTGTCGCTCAAATGGATGTATCTAGCACTATTAGTTCTAAATACATCCAATTGATGAACAATTAATTCGATACAGAGGGAGTACATGACAACAGGTACTTACATGAGCAATCCAAAACTTCATAACCATTGTGTTAATTCTCCATAATCTAAGAGTAAATATAGATCTTATAATTTCAAGCAAATGGAGGATAAAGAAGCGAACATTTACAGTGATGCTTAATCAAACTGCAATGAGTGTAAGTATGCTGACGAAGGGCAAGAGGTACTGACAAGAGCAATGCAGAGCCCAGTATTGTCATGAGATCCTATGATCCTTTGAGCAAGGAGATTCATCTGAAATTAGTTTTCATACAAGAGAGAAGGTAAGGCACATGCAAAAAATTTAGGAGTTCAAACTTTGAATTGATATCATAGACAATACCTCATGCTGGGCTCTCAGCAGTTCTAATAGGGGTTTGGCCACTGGAGTAGGGGTAAAGTCCGTTACAGTTGGGCCTGTGTTTTCTGTGGCTGTTGATCTATCTGATTTAACAGGTATCACTACCTTTTCCAAATACCTAGTTTGTACTCCTTGAGGATCTGCACTCACCCTCTTCCTTTTGGACATCTATTATGAAAGAACAACATTTGACTGAAAAAACATAGTATGACGACACATGGAATAGGTACAGAAAATGGATAGGTATGGCATATACTCATATATGATGCTTAAACTAAGCAGATGGTGTAACAAAGTAGAAGTAATGCAAGAGGTCAGATGCAAAATATGTGCGACCAATACAACCTTGCCAAGTTAGAGCATGCATCTTTATGGGTGAATAAGATAGGCCATCCTCCACCATGCCAAGTTTGTTAGCCAGTGGATTGTTTCGCAATATTCCTCTCGTGCGCCCATTCTCATGTTCATTTTGATAATGTTCAATACCTGACATGCATGAAAACATAAAAACAAGTGAGATTATCTTGGTAATGCAGAAGTGATTCTAATCCAATACTTCCTCCCAATAAACCCCTTTGTGCTATCTCTGCAATTCTTCTAAGAGGTTCCATGCATGCTGTAATTTGGTGTGTGCATTGATATAATGTGGCCTACTACTGAAAATATGAGACCTCCAGAAGTGATGATACTTCGCAGATGACAACTTCAATATATAGTAAAGAAGAAGAAGTCGACCTGACCTGACAAATTCAGAATATACTAAGGGAGAATAACTCGACCTAACCAGTCGATCACAAGAGAAGAGGATCATCTTAAAGAATAGCAGAAGAGCAAGTAGATTGAAGATATTACAAGTCTTTCTATACAATGTCAGTTGGCCACCCATGATGAACCAGAGCGCACAGAGAAATACTATTCCTTCCGGTCTCTCCATATGTGGCTCACATGCATTTCAAAACTAAAGTAGGAACATTTAGCTCACCAATTAAGCATCTCTCAGTTTTACTAATATCAGCATAATATCATATTTGAATTTGTACAACTAAGCTTGTTTAGCTCGATGGGTGGAGCAGTGCTATTACGACACGAACCACGTAGGCTGATCGTGGTCATCATAAAATGGGGAACCGTAAGCATGATGAGTATAGTGTTGACCGTGGCAGTGGGATGACAGATCTGAATCTGCAAACCGAGTAAAGGGTAGTTAGCAACCAATGTTTGCTTTGAAATAATTACTAAGATTTGGTATGGACAAGAAAGTACAGTCAACAAGTGACAAAGAAATGCAATTCTGCTGTCTCTCTATATGTCGCGACATGCATTTGGAAACTCAAGTGGGACCTTTAGCTAACCAATTAAATGTGTCTGTTAACTAATATCAGTATCATATCACAATCATATTTGAACAACTAAGCTTTGGAATTTTGAGTGTTGTGTTTTTTAGCTTGAAGGGTGGAGTAATGCTAGTACGACAGAAAGCACCTACGCATATCATAGTAGAGTAGATAAATGGGGAAAACCCTAAGCATCAAGAGTAAAATTAGGAAAGTGGAACTAGCTGGACCAGTGGGTGGCGCACATGCTTTTCGAAACGAATATAGGAACATTAGGTGACCAATTAAACGTTCTCTATTTTAGTAATATGAGCATCATATCAGATTCATATTTCAACATGTAAGCTTTGGAATTATGAGTGGCATGTTGTTTCGCTTGATGGGTTGACGTCTTGAGGAGCAGTGCTAGCATGACACGAAGCAGTGAAGCACCTACGATGATGGTAGTGAATATAAAGGGGGGAAATCATAAGCTTTACGAGTATAGTGACCGTGACATGGCGGATCTGAAGGTGCAAACCGGACAAAGCTACTTCGCAACCAATGTTTGCATTCAACTAGCCACTACGATTTGATATGGACAAGAAAAGTACAGTAAACAATTTAAGATCTATTTTCTGGGTGAGATCAATAACTTAAGCACATATGGAAGAGTACCACCTCTCTTGCGATGTCGTGTAGGCCCCTGCTGATATGTTGAGGGTGCTGCAGGTGCGATGGCTGTCGGCGGCGGGGAAGAAGACTTTAGATGGAAGACGGCCGGGTCAGGGGATAAATCATGTTGCCGTGGACAAGGCGGTCGTAGGAGCGGCAATGGCAAGGTGGACGACGACGCCGATGAAGCGAGACGACGCAATGAAAGGATCCTGGTCCGGTGCCGTGGATGAGAGACGTCCATCTCTTGTAGTGGACGACGGGGTAGGGGTAGCGGCTCCGGCAAGGTGGATGATGGGGTGGCAGACAGAGGAGGCTGGCCGCAGTGGGGAGGGTGTCGTGGCGCCGACGGTGTATGAATGGGGAAATGGAGGGGGAGGGGGATCTCAAACTTTGGGACGCGCTTGTCTGAAATGTGGGAAAGTTATGAACTTATCCCCCGTTTAAAATTTTGAACATCACATCGATTGGGGATAGGACGGTAATCTCGCATCTCCCAAATATTTGCCGCTAACGATTTCGGGTGAGGAGAGGGTGTTTTGCCGCCCACGGTTGGTGCCCATGGTGTATGAACGGGGCTGACAGGTAGGGCGGTTGTGTCACGTCTGAGGGAAGTTACACATCTGCCCCTATTTAAAATATTAGCCTACATCGATTTCGGACGAGGAGACTTTGCTTTGCCGCCCACCGTGGATGAATGGGGAAATGGAGGGAGAGACACATGTCTTTCAGACGAGCTTGAATCAAATGTGTTTTGCCGCCCATGTTTGCGTCCACCGTGTCTGAATGGGCTCAGAGGCCATCATATCATGTCTGATTGAAGTTACTAGTCTACCCCTATCGACAGCAGTGTAAATCCGGTCGATAAGGATGTCAAGTGTCAGGGGTAGACAGTAATTTCCATCTCGCAAACACTTGCTTCAGGCAGCCCACAAATGATAGTGGGTGTTTAGCCGCTTCATTCAAAACTTGGGAGAATTAGCATTCATGTTTGCCCTGGGCCCTGGCAACTAAATCCAAATCCAATTTTTATTCAATTACGAATATCCACAGATAATTCTACGTTTTGTTATTTATTTCTTCAAAACCACAACAACGATTTATTCCACCTTTACATATGATTATGATTTAGAAATGTTGTGATCTTCGAATTCAGTAGGTTGGATACACTTTGAGTCAAATAGTTATTTCATCCAATACAATATGCTCACACGAAAAACAGTTCACCTTATGTCAATCATACAAGTACTGAGGATTACCTCGCCTAAAAAATTCGGATCATTACAACACATGGACAACATAGGGGGTCTTACAACATAATCCATTCAGAGACATGACACAACATGCAAGTACAATAATCTAATGAAAATTTCAACTGCTATCTAAAGAAGAACTGGGATTACCCTGGGCTTCAGATAGCATAAGCAGCAAGACCTCCTCTGTATTCAAATGCAACATTCTTACTTCCTCCAATTCTTGGGTTGCTTGCATAATGCGTGCAGCTAATTGCATAATTTCCAGCTTCAAGATCGAGATTACCTCATTCATGGCAGCCACACCATCTCTTTCTACCTCTAGTAGAGCCTCAAGAACTATAAAATCTGTGCTCAGACTGCTATCTAGCGGTGTTGCCTCTAAACTGCTACCATCTGGTAACATGGATGGCGCACTGCTTCCACAAATAGATTCTTGGGTTGTTGATACGTCTCCAACGTATCTATAGTTTTTGATTGCTCCATGCTATATTATCTACTATTTTGGACATTATTGGGCTTTATTATCCACTTTTATATTATTTTTGGGACTAACCTATTAACCGGAGGCCCAGCCCAGAATTGTTGTTTTTTGCCTGTTTTAGGGTTTCGAAGAAAAGGAATATCAAACATAGTCCAAATGGAATGAAACCTTCGGGAATGTGATTTTCTCAACGAACAAGACCCGGGAGACTTGGACCCTATCTCAAGAAAGAAAAGAGGAGGCCACGAGGTAGGGGGCGCGCCTACCCCCCCCCCCCCCCCCAGGCGTGCCCTCCACCCTCATGGGCCCCCTATTGCTCCACCGACGTACTCCTTCCTCCTATATATACCTACGTACCCCCAAACGATGAGGTACGGAGCCAAAAACCTAATTCCACCGCTGCAACTTTCTGTATCCACGAGATCCCATCTTGGGGCCTGTTCCAGAGCACCGCCGGAGGGGGCATCGATCACGGAGGGCTTCTACATCAACACCATAGCCCCTCCAATGAAGTGTGAGTAGTTTACCTCAGACCTACGGGTCCATAGTTAGTAGCTAGATGGCTTCTTCTCTCTTTTTGGATCTCAATACAATGTTCTCCCCCTCTCTTGTGGAGAACTATCCGATGTAATCTTCTTTTTGCGGTGTGTTTGTTGAGACCGATGAATTGTGGGTTTATGATCAAGTCTATCTATGAATAATATTTGAATCTTCTCTGAATTCTTTTATGTATGATTGGTTATCTTTGCAAGTCTCTTCGAATTATCAGTTTGGTTTGCCTACTAGATTGATCTTTCTTGCAATGGGAGAAGTGTTTAGCTTTGGGGTTCAATCTTGCGGTGTCCTTTCCCAGTGACAGTAGGGGCAGCAAGGCACGTATTGTATTGTTGCCATCGAGGATAACAAGATGGGGTTTTCTTCATATTGCATGAGTCTATCCCTCTACATCATGTCATCCTGCTTAAGGCGTTACTCTATTTTTAACTTAATACTCTAGATGCATGCTGGATAGCGGTCGATGAG
This sequence comes from Triticum urartu, assembly GCF_056163025.1. Lineage (NCBI taxonomy): Eukaryota > Viridiplantae > Streptophyta > Magnoliopsida > Poales > Poaceae > Triticum > Triticum urartu. The sequence continues at coordinate 223,599,381 of NC_141879.1, read as the reverse complement.
TGGAGTAATAGTAGTAGATGCAGGCAGGAGTCGGTCTACTTGTCTCGGACGTGATGCCTATATACATGATCATACCTAGATATTTTCATAACTATGCTCATTTCTGTCAATTGCTCAACAGTAATTTGTTCACCCACTGTAGAATACTTGTGCTCTTGAGAGAAGCCACTAGTGAAACTGAAGCCGCCGGGTCTATCTTTATCATATTAATCTCCTACTACTTAGACATTTGCTTTTCCTTTTACTTTGCTTTTATTTTACTTTGCATCTTTATCATAAAAATACCAAAAATATTATCTTATCATATCTATCAGATCTCACTCTCGTAAGTGGCCTTATAGGGACCGACAACCCCTATTTGCGTTGGTTGCGAGGATTTATTTGTTTTTTGCAGGTACGAGGGACTTGCGCGTACCCTCCTACTGGATTGATACCTTGGTTCTCAAAAACTGAGGGAAATACTTACGCTACTTTGCTGCATCATCCTTCCTCTTCGGGGAAAACCAACGCAGTGCTCAAGAGGTAGCAAGAAGGATTTCTGGCGCCGTTGCCGGGGAGGTCTACGCAAAAGTCAACATACCAAGTACCCATCACATACCCTTATCTCCCGCATTAAATTATTTGCCATTTGCCTCTCGTTTTCCTCTCCCGCTACTTCACCCTTGCCGTTTTATTCGCCCTCTCTCTCTATCCTCCCTCTCTTTCTCTATTTGCCTCTTTTTGCCCGCTTGCTTTTTGTTTGCTTGTGTGTTAGTTTTCTTGCTTGTCACAATGACTCCACCTAAATTTGGTGATCTTCACCTTAAAAGATTAGAAGAGATCGAAAGCAATGTCAGGAGCTTTATGGTTTTGCAATTTGAACATAATAGTTTCTTTAGAAACGAGCTTAAGGAACAAAAAAATTTTATGAGCTTTATGAATAAAGAGCTTGATGATATGTCTAAAGAATTCGATGGTTTAAGATCCCAAATTGCTCATCTTGAGAAATTGACTGCTGAAATTAACTGCTGGAATTTCGGGTAGGCAGGCTACCTTAGTTAATAAGATGGCTGCTAAACCAGATTGCTATGAAAATAAAAATGAAGATCTAAAAGTTATTGATGTGTCCCCTATTAAATCTTTGTTTTGCAATATGAATCTTGATAATGATGGGACTGAATATGATCCACCCTTACCTAGAAGGCGTTCCAAGAATTCGGAATTTGTTGATCTTGATGCTAAATTTGATAAAAGTGGGATTGAAGAAATTAAAACCCTAGATGTTGCTAAACCCACTATTATGGATTTCAAGGAATCTAACTATGAAAATTGCTCTTTGATTGATTGTATTTCCTTGTTGCAATCCGTGCTAAATTCTCCTCACACTTATAGTCAAAATAAAGCGTTTACTAAACATATCGTTGATGCCTTGATGCAATCTTATGAAGAAAAACTTGAATTGGAAGTTTATATCCCTAGAAAACTTTATGATGAGTGGGAACCAACTATTAAAATTAAAATTAAAGATCATGAATGCTATGCTTTATGTGATTTGGGTGCTAGTGTTTCCACGATTCCAAAGACTTTGTGTGATTTGTTAGGTTTCCGTGATTTTGATGATTGCTCTCTAAACTTGCACCTCGCGGATTCCACTATTAAGAAACCTACGGGAAGAATTAATGATGTTCTTATTGTTAAAAATAGGAATTATGTGCCCGTAGATTTTATTTTTCTTGACATAGATTGCAATCCTTCATGTCCTATTATTCTTGGTAGACCTTTCCTGAGAACGATTGGTGCAATTATTGATATGAAGGAAGGAAATATTAGATTCCAATTTCCATTAAGGAAAGGCATGGAACACTTTCCTACAAATAAAATTAAATTACCTTATGAATTTATTATGAGAGCCACTTATGGATTGCCTACCAAAGATGTCAATACCTAGATCTATTCTTGCTTTTTATGCCTAGCTAGGGGCGTTAAACGATAGCGCTTGTTGGGAGGCAACCCAATTTTATTTTTATTCCTTGATTTTTGCTCCTGTTTAGTAATTAATAATTTATCTAGACTCTGTTTTGGTTGTGTTTTTTGTGTTTAATTAGTGTTTGTGCCAAGTAGAACCGTTGGGAAGACTTGGGGAAACTCTTGTTAAACTTGCTGTAAAAAACAGAAACTTTAGCGCTCACGAGAACTGCTGTAATTTTTATTTGGGAGTTATATTTAGTTAATTCTTTTTTTCAAAAGATTAATAGATAAATTCCTCACGTCCAGAAATTTATTTTAGAATTTCTGGGGTTCCAGATCTTGCGCTAGCTACAGATTACTACAGACTGTTCTGTTTTTGACAGATTCTGTTTTTCGTGTGTTGTTTGCTTACTTTGATGAATCTATGGCTAGTAAAATAGTTTATAAACCATAGAGAAGTTGGAATACAGTAGGTATAACACCAATATAAATAAATAATGAGTTAATTACAGTACCTTGAAGTGGTCTTTTATTTTCTTTCGCTAACGGAGCTCACGAGATTTTCTACTTTAAGTTTTGTGTTGTGAAGTTTTCAAGTTTTGGGTAAAGATTTGACGGATTATGGAACAAGGAGTGGCAAGAGCCTAAGCTTGGGGATGCCCATGGCACCCCAAGATAATCTAAGGACACCTAAAAGCCAAAGCTTGGGGATGCCCCGGAAGGCATCCCCTCTTTCGTCTACTTCTATCGGTAACTTTACTTGGAGCTATATTTTTATTCGCCACATGATATGTGTTTTGCTTGGAGCGTCTTGTATGATTTGAGTCTTTGATTTTTAGTTTACCACAATCATCCTTTCTGTACACACCTTTTGAGAGAGCCATACATGATTTGGAATTTGTTAGAATACTCTATGTGCTTCGCTTATATCTTTTGAGTTATATAATTTTGCTCTAGTGCTTCACTTATATCTTTCAAAGCATGGTGGTGGATTTGTTTTATAGAAACTATTGATCTCTCATGCTTCACTTAGATTATTTTTGGAGTATTAATTAGCATGGTAATTTTCTTAAAATCCTAATATGCTAGGTATTCAAGAATAAAAAAAATTCTCTTATGAGTGTGTTGAATACTATGATAAGTTTGATACTTGATAATTGTTTTGAGATATGGAGATGGTGATATTAGATTCATGCTAGTTGAGTAGTTGTGAATTTGAGAAATACTTGTGTTGAAGCTTGTGATTCCCGTAGCATGCACGTATGGTGAACCGTTATGTGATGAAGTCGGAGCATGATTTATTTATTGACTGTCTTCCTTATGAGTGGTGGTCGGGGACAAGCGATGGTCTTTTCCTACCAATCTATCCCCCTAGGAGCATGCGTGTAATACTTTGCTTTGATAACTTGTAGATTTTTGCAATAAGTATATGAGTTCTTTATGACTAATGTTGAGTCCATGGATTATACGCACTCTCACCCTTCCACCTTTGCTAGCCTCTCTAATACCGCGCACCTGTCGCCGGTATCATACACCCACCATATACCTTCCTCAAAACAGCCACCATACCTACCTATTATGGCATTTCCATAGCCATTCCGAGATATATTGCCATGCAACTTTCCACCATTCCGTTATCAAGTTGTAATTGCTGAGTTGTAAGAAAAATAAAAGTGTGATGATCATCATTATTAGAGCATTGTCCCAGTGAGGAAAGGATGATGGGGACTATGATTCCCCCACAAGTCGGGATGAGACTCCGGATGAAAAATAAAAGAGGCCAAAGAAGCCCAAATAAAAAAAAAGATGCCATAAAAAAAGAGAAAAGGCCCAAATAAAAAAATGAGAGAAAAAGAGAGAAGGGACAATGTTACTATCCTTTTACCACACTTGTGCTTCAAAGTAGCACCATGATCTTCATAGTAGAGAGTCTCTCATGTTATCACTTTCATATACTAGTGGGAATCTTTCATTATAGAACTTGGCTTGTATATTCCAATGATGGGTTTCCTCAAAATGCCCTAGGTCTTCATGAGCAAGCAAGTTGGATGCACACCCACTTAGTTTCTTTTTGAGCTTTCATATACTTATAGCTCTAGTGCATCCATTGCATGGCAATCCCTACTCACTCACATTGATATATATTGATGAGCATATCCATAGCCCGTTGATACGCCTAGTTGTTGTGAGACTATCTTCTCCCTTTTTGTCTTCTCCACAACCACCACTCTATTCCACCTATAGTGCTATATCCATGGCTCACGCTCATGTATTGCGTGAAGATTGAAAAAGTTTTGAGAATGTCAAAAGTATGAAACAATTGCTTGGCTTGTCATCGGGGTTGTGCATGACTTAAATATTTTGTGTGGTGAAGATAGAGCATTGCCAGACTATATGATTTTGTAGGGATAACTTTCTTTAGCCATGTTATTTTGAGAAGACATAATTTCTTAGTTAGTATGCTTGAAGTATTATTATTTTTATGTCCATGTGAACTTTTGTCTTGAATCTTTCGGATCTGAATATTCATACCACAATTAAGAAGAATTACATTAAAATTATGCCAAGTAGCACTCCGCATCAAAAATTCTGTTTTTATCATTTACCTACTCGAGGACGAGCAGGAATTAAGCTTGGGGATGCTTGATACGTCTCCAACGTATCTATAATTTTTGATTGCTCCATGCTATATTATCTACTATTTTGGACATTATTGGGCTTTATTATCCACTTTTATATTATTTTTGGGACTAACCTATTAACCGGAGGCCCATCCCACAATTGCTATTTTTTGCCTGTTTTAGGGGTTCGAAGAAAAGGAATACCAAATGGAGTCCAAACGGAATGAAACCTTCGGGAACGTGATTTTCTCAACGAACCAGACCCGGGAGACTTGGACCCTACATCAAGGAAGAAAAGAGGACGCCACGAGGTAGGGGGGAGCGCCTACCCCCCCCCCCCCCCCCGAGGCGCGCCCTCCACCCTCGTGCGCCCCCTGTAGCTCCATCGACGTACTCCTTCCTCCTATATATACCTACGTACCCCCAAATGATCAGATACGGAGCCAAAAACCTAATTCCACCGCCGCAACTTTCTGTATCCACGAGATCCCATCTTGGGGCCTGTTCTGGAGCTCCACCGGAGGGGGCATCGATCACGGAGGGCTTCTACATCAACACCATAGCCCCTCCGATGAAGTGTGAGTAGTTTACCTTAGACCTACGGGTCCATAGTTAGTAACTAGATGGCTTCTTCTCTCTTTTTGGATCTCAATACAATGTTCTCCCCCTCTCTTGTGGAGAACTATTCGATGTAATCTTCTTTTTGCGGTGTGTTTGTTGAGACCGATGAATTGTGGGTTTATGATCAAGTCTATCTACGAATAATATTTGAATCTTCTCTGAATTCTTTTATGTATGATTGTTTATCTTTGCAAGTCTCTTCAAATTATCAGTTTGGTTTGGCCTACTAGATTGATCTTTCTTGCAATGGGAGAAGTGCTTAGCTTTGGGTTCAATCTTGAGGTGTCCTTTCCTAGTGACAGTAGGGGCAGCAAGGCACGTATTGTATTGTTGCCATCGAGGATAACAAGATGGGGTTTTCTTCATATTGCATGAGTCTATCCCTCTACATCATGTCATCTTGCTTAAGGCGTTACTCTGTTTTTAACTTAATACTCTAGATGCATGCTGGATAGCGGTCGATGAGTGGAGTAATAGTAGTAGATGCAGGCAGGAGTCGGTCTACTTGTCTCGGACGTGATGCCTATATACATGATCATGCCTAGATATTCTCATAACTATGCTCAATTCTGTCAATTGGTCAACAGTAATTTGTTCACCCACCATAGAATACTTATGCTCTTGAGAGAAGCCACTAATGAAACCTATGCCCCCCGGGTCTATCTTTATCATATTAATCTCATACTACTTAGTAATTTCCTTTTGCTTTTACTTTGCTTTTATTTTACTTTGCATCTTTATCATAAAAATACCAAAAATATTATCTTATCATATATCTATCAGATCTCACTCTCGTAAGTGGCCTTATAGGGACTGACAACCCCTATTTGCATTGGTTGTGAGGATTTATTTGTTTTGTGCAGGTACGAGGGACTCGCGCGTAGCCTCCTACTGGATTGATACCTTGGTTCTCAAAAACTGAGGGAAATACTTACGCTACTTTGCTGCATCCTCCCTTCCTCTTCGGGGAAAACCAACGCAGTGCTCAAGAGGTAGCAGTTGTACATTGTGTCCTAGTGTGAACGACATCCTAAAAGGTTTCCGCTAGACATAAGTAAGATATAGTTATCGCATGATCCAGGCAGTAAGCTTACATGGTAAACGACATACGAATTATTGTCGAGCATGGAGAGCTATATTTAAATGGTTCGAAGCGGCATCAGCCGAAAAGAAATTAAAATGGTAAGATGAAACTAGGGATGTAAGTGGCAAATAAACGACATCTGCCAGTCCCATCTAGTTAGTTTTTGCTAGCTTCCTGGTTCATTTTCCTCAAAAAACAAAAACTCTTTTAAACTATCATACCACTAGTGGACTTTAATCGGGATTAAATGGGACCCAGTTGACGTCCCTAGTTGAAAGGGAGTGCACCACCGCTATATTTAAGTTGCCAAGGCATCTAAGCAATTGAAATAATCTGAGAAAGCACTTAACAGTGTGGCCTCATATAAACTACGAAGACAGTCTTGTGATGAAGTTCAGATGAAAAGTTAAGGACTCAAATGAACTAGGCATGCATTTCTTTACGATAGTACAACAGACACTGCTGACATATTGGCCAACTCAGTTATAGCGTAACAAGAAACAAACAAGCATTCGAATCAAGCAATACAACAAAGCAGACAACTGAACTATTTGTTATTCTGTAGGATTACAGGTTGAGGGCACAAGCCAAGAAAGCAGCCCACACGCATTACATTTCACATGTACTAAAACACACTGGCTTACCATATGTTGCTGTGAAGCCTCGCTGCTGTTGCAATGTTCTTTGAAGATATCGTCAGCATCCCGTGGTTGCAAATCTACTTGTTGTAGTTTATTCTGCACCCTCTATTTAGGTAAAATTAATTTTAATCGCATGCACTGGTTCGAATTGATCATCAATGGTTCATCTAAACTAATGAAAGAAGGGTGTGTGCATACACGATAATATATCTGTTTCCCTCTATTTTTATGCTTGTTCGAGGTGCCAGCCCCAAAAGAAAAAATATTTTGCTTGATGGGGTTGGCAACTCCATAATTAATAGAAGCATCAAATTAGTCATGCAAGTTGGGAAGATCAAGAACACACAAAAAAGTAATGAATAGAGCCTCGGAGCAGTGATGTAATAGCTAGCATCAGAAAATGTAGGGTAAAACGAACAAAAACCAGCGGAACCACATGCTAGTTTGCTGATGTGTAATTAAGCATAGAGAACATGAAGCAGACTGATGGAACCAACAGGTGGCATCAGAACAACACCATTATCATAAATATAGCATGCAAGAAGTAAAATAGTAGGCAATGATATCTAGGAAGTACAGTAATACTTAGGACAAAACTAAAGCATATTAACTATATGTGCACTGGTATGTAATTTAGCACATGTAACATCTTCACTACCAGAAGTATGGCCCTATAGGTGCAAGTAGAATAATGCATCTCATGAAAAACTGAATGATGCCCTGAAGAAATTCAAAGGTGCGGTGCTTATGCTAAGAAAGTGAACGTAGGCGCCGGCCGTTGGATAATAGTACTTGATTCTCGGCGGCGTATGGGTATCGTTGGCATACTTGATAGCTAAGGATCGTTGTCGGTGTCAAAACCGGCGGATCTCGGGTAGGGGGTCCCGAACTGTGTGTCTAGGTCGGATGGTAACAGGAGACAGGGGACACTTTGTTTTACCCAGGTTCGGGCCCTCTCGATGGAGGTAAAACCCTACTCCTGCTTGATTAATATTGAAGATATGGGTACTACAAGAGTAGATCTACCACGAGATCAAGGAGGCTAAACCCTAGAAGCTATCCTACGGTATGATTGTGTATGGAGTCGATCCTCTACGGGCTACAACCCTCCGGCTTATATAGACACCGGATAGGGTTAGGGTTACACAGAGTCGGTTACAATGGTAGGAGATCTTGAATATCGCATCACCAAGCTTGCCTTCCACGCCAAGGAAAGTCCCATCCGGACACGGGACGAAGTCTTCAATCTTATATCTTCATAGTCCAGGAGTCCGGCTGAAGGTATAGTCCGGCTATCCGAACACCCCCTAATCCAGGACTCCCTCAGTAGCCCCTGAACCAGGCTTCAATGACGACGAGTCTGGCGCGCAAATTGTCTTCGGCATTGCAAGGCGGGTTCCTCCTCCAAGTCCTTCATAGAAGATGGTAAACACTAAGAGTAGTGTCCGGCTCTGTAAAATAAGTTTCCACATATTACCATAGAGAGAATAATATTAACACAAATCAAATCTGTTGACGTATTCTGCAGTGCGCCATCACACTACAGCCAAGTCTTTTACTCGAATCGTTTTTACTTTTCCACCTCAGCATGTTTTGCGAGGCGGTTTCCTTGGCACATCTTGTTAAAGCAGAGATCGTGTCCCCTTTACTTACTGGATTCTCATCAATACGGACGTGGGTAACCCAATCATGCTCGTTAGCATGTTTTCTCGATTAAAGGCGAGTCCTAATCGGTTACGGGGAGGGCTCCTGGTATTCGACCTCTTATAAAGAGACCAAGGTCTTACCCTTTTTTTCAATCTCAAAACGAGTTCGCCCGTCGCCTCGAGTTCCATCACCCTAGGTTTCAGATGCCAGGCGCTTCGGACTTTCGACAATGTCCGGTTCCGACCTTCAAGGCCGATGGATGCCTTCCTTCGTCACGGAGGAGGACGTGCTAAAGTTGAGAGAGGCTAAGTTCTTGACCGCCGAAATTCCGCATAGGTTGCCTGCTCAAGGGCAGGCTATTCCCAGTCCCCAGACCGGTGAGAGCGTAGTGTTCATGTCTCACTTCCTTCGGGGGTTAGGCTTCCCGATGGATCCCTTCGTGAGGGGGCTGCTGTTTTACTACGGGCTGGAATTTCATGACTTAGCTCTGGAGTCCATCCTCCACATTTCCTCATTCATCATTGTGTGCGAAGCGTTCCTCCGTGTTACCCCTCACTTCGGTTTATGGCTCAAGACTTTTGGAGTGGAGCCGAAGATGATCGAGGGACGGCACGCAGAGTGCGGAGGTGCCGTCATCAGTAAGAATGCTGATGCTCCATGGCCCGAGGGCTCCTTTCAAGAGGAGCTCGGCTGGTGGCAACGAGAGTGGTTCTATATCACCGCTCCCAGGAGTGCCAAGTGGGTGGCGCCTCCTGCCTTTCGCTCGGGTCCCCCACCACGGCTAGCGTCATGGGTCAACAAAGGATTAGATTGGGGTTTGCCCAGAGACATGCCCCTGTTACAGGGCCGAATTAAGGATCTCTTGGAAGGAGACCTCAGTTTGGTCAAGGTGATGCAGGTTATGCTGATTCGCCGAATATTGCCCGGCCAACGTCGCCCCCTTCGCCTGTGGGAGTTTAATCCAGAGGGACCGCGAGTTCTCCAGAATTTTATGGGCGCAACGCCCGCGGAGATGTATAGAATGTTCTTTGGATCACAAGAGATGTGTCCGGATTCAACCGAGGACGCAGGCCTAAGCTGCCATCGCCCGGATACTCAAGTAAGCAACCCTGTGCCCGGACCTTCTATCCGTATAATTTTCATAAACTTGCCCCTAAAAGAGCCGTCCTTTTAAACAGGAGTGGATAGCGAAGGCGAAGCTGATCAGGTGTCCGGCTCCCCTTCCTGAAACCAGGCCGGATCCCGTGTTGGTCAGGATGCTGGAGATAATGCCTTTGGAGGGGGAGGACAAGGAAGCTATGGCCTCCTCGAAGGAGGCTGCTCCGAAGGGAGGAACCGACAATTCCTCTCCTAAGGGGAAGAAGAGAGCCGCCTCTGATGACCCGGAAACCATGGCCTCAAAACGGGGGAGAAAATCCTCGTCAGAGGGTCTGACGCCAGGGAGTTCCTTGGCCGGACTACACCCTCAAGGGGATCAGCCCTCCAGCGAGCCGTAAGTGGAGAAAAGATTTCCCTTTTGAGGGATGAGAGAAATCCTTGATTTTATATCTGAGAAGATTAACCAAAATTTTACCTTGTAGATCGGACCTTAGTCCTTCGCGGCAGAGCTCGTCTTCGGGGGACCTTCTTCCGGAAATGATGGAGAGCGGAACGCCTCCCTCTGCCATGCCGCCCAGCGAGGCGGGCGACCCTGAGGTGTCGTCGCGGAGGGTTTCTCTGAATCCGGCAGGGGCGGAAGATAGCTATGTGGCCCCCCGAGGTTCTCCGCGTCCGGCCTTCGAAAGAGGCCATAGGACAAGTCCGGCACCGTCTGGTGCTCGGCCGAAGGAACTAAAGATTCTGCTGGGGCGAGCTTCTATCTCAGAAGAGCATCGTGCATTGATGGGCACGGTGATTGAAAGGATTTCATCCGCAGAAAGCGGATTGCATGAGGCCGTCAAAAGTTTACTGATGGGTTTTGAGGTACGTTAGATAATGTACACTTCTGTAAGTTGCGCATAAGTAAGATGCGCCCTGTGTAGATAGTAGCCCCTGAGACTCTGCGCGTTGTCAAGAAATGACGGCACGCAGAGGATCATAATCCCAGGTCTAAGATGTCGCCTTTGAATGTAGGTGGCGAGGTGTCTGGAATCAAGCCGAACTGATGATGTTGCCGAACTAAAGCGGCAACTGGACGTGGCAGATGCCGACATCACGCTTGTCAACAAGCGGCTTGATGAGGCTCAAGGCATGTGATTCTTCGGGCGGCATCAGGTAAGAGGAGCTTCATGCCAGTGTCTTACAATGTGTGTGCTTGACGCAGATGGTACGGCCGCCGTGTAAAATCTTAGGGCAGAACTTGCCCGAGCGAAGGAGCAAGCCAGAAAAAGCGATGCGGCTGCCAAGAAGGCCCTTGAAGAGCTGAGAGCCGAACAGGCTGCTCACTGCCGAAGCAGAGAAGAGATGGCCGAGATGGCCGAGAAGTTAAAGAGCGCTGCAGACCGTTGCCAACTTCTTGAGAAAGAAGATCGGGCGAGACAGACGGACTTAGAGAAGGCTGTTGCCGATGCCAAGGACGCTCGCTCTGCGATGAGAGCTACGAAAGAGGAGTTGCGTCAGGCCGAACAGATTGCGGCTGGAAAGCCCTTTATGCTGCGGAGGAAGGTTTGTGATCCGAAGTTTTCTCCGTTGGACCGGATGTGGAGTGTGGAGGACACCTATCTGGATTTGGCAGCAAGTGCTGCTGATGCGACCGAACACTTTCGAGATCTGGAAGACCGCGAAGTGGAAAAGCTTTTCTGGTCACAGTTCCATAATCCAGAGCGTCCACTGTCAGTGGACGATCGCCTGGCTCAATGGGCCGAGCTGAATAGATTGTCCGGACTCGCCATGAAGTACGTCATGGGTCATCTGTGGCCTGGGAGATCGGAGCCGAAGAGTTATTTCATCTTGGTGCAGCAATTCCTTGACGCGGTGCCGCGTATTAATGCAATGAAGAGGTGAGCATGCATAGAGGGCGCAAGGATGGCTCTTGCCCGTGTCAAGACATACTGGGCAGGAATGGAGACCACCGTTGTTGCGTCCCAAGATTCGGACAAAAGCCGAGTACCTTCCGAGCACTATTTTCAGGAAGTCCTTGAAGGCGCTTGTGTAATAGAGACGCAGTGCTCGAAAGATGCTATGTTATGATAGCATATGCAATTGAAAAGTAGTATTTTGATAAACTGTAGTGGCCTTTCTTATACTTGTGCCTTCAAGTATTGTGAACACCTTCTATGCGGCCGTTTTAAGATATATATATATATATATATATATATATATATACAGAATCTGAAAGATGGCAGTCTTTGGCTTCAGCCCCCACGCACATAGTGCGGGGGTGCTCGCAGAAGACGCATTTTCACACTTAACCTAATGTCTTGGTCCTACAAAGGAGGTGATAGCGCAGCGGGCCAGGCAACCAGACTATAATGCTTTAACACTTTCACTTAGCCTTAGGAGTTTGACAATGAGACTCTTTAGGTAGCTCCTTTGTGGCAACTGCACTCGTCCGAATTCGGGGCGCGTATGTGCCTGACCGGGAAGCGGTCCTTTGTTAAAGCGGAGGATTCCGATAGATTTCGATAGGTCATAGAGTGGCTGACCAGTCTCACGCTACATCATGACAGTCAGTTTTCGGCTTTCTCTACTGAGGTGCTCGCCCTGGCCGAACCGGGGGCACAATCGCAGTAGTTCTCCTGGTGCTACCTTAGTCGATAGATCGGAATGTAAGGTAGCCGAACTCAGGAGCCGGGCAACCCAACATTTGACCAAAGACATGATTCGGACCTGATGCATATAATGCCAAAACTCGTGACACCGAATACTCCCTAAGGTGTTCGGTCTTTATGAGTGCGGGCGAAACAACACTCTTTATTAAAAAAGCCCCTAGTGTCCAGGTACGTGCAAAAATTCTGACGTGGCCACATGCCAAGACGCCAGCCTCCTCCTTGGTTATAACAGAAAGGAAAAAACCAGGGGATGTGTAGCAACGAGAGACAGTAAAAAAGGTTTACGCAGGGTCTTAATCTAAAAAGAATCCTTTAGGACGGGTCCCTACTGCACGTCTGCGCCTGTGTCTCCGTTGTGCCGTATCCTGGACGGGCGTCGCACGACGTTCATCTGTAAAAGAGAGGAATTGAATTTAAAACGGGTCGCGCCAGAAAAGCTTAAAAATAAGCAAAGTATAAAGTAAGATATATGAGATTGAGATTTATTGTCTCTTATTGTATATGCATGGAGCCCCTAGTGCGGGGGTATATGGCTTCTAGGCCTGCATCAATGATGATTTTCACCGAACTCGTCTGTCCGTGTTCGTGGTCTTGAATGACCTATTTCGAAGTTTATTGGCCGGTGAGGCCATTTTGCCATGGGGCTGTTAAAGCGGCCGCACAGTCCTCCGCTTGGGGAGGCGCACTTTAGTGGTTCCCCTTCAAAGAGATGATGCCTCGTGGACCGGGCATCTTGAGCGTAAGAGATGCATAATGCGGTATTGCGTTGAAGCGAGCGAAAGCTTCACGTCCCAATAGTGCTTGATAGCGACTTGAGAACGGGACGATATGGAAGGTCAGCTTTTCGCGGCGGAGGTTATCGGCAGAGCCGAATGTGACTGTGAGTCGGAGAAAACCTGTACAATGGGTGTCCGGACCAGGTATTACCCCTTGAAAGGAGGTTTTACTGCGGCGGATTCTTGCTGGGTTTATCCCCATGTGTTGGATTGTATCCTGATATATCAGGTTTAGTCCACTGCCGCCGTCCATAAGGACATTTGAAAACTTGAGTCCGCCAATTATTGGACCGAGTATCAAGGCAGTCCAGCCTACATTCTTGATATTCCTAGAATAATCTAGCTGATCAAAGATGATTGGTTTTGACAACCAGTGGCAGGACCCTTTGGGCCGTGTGGTGCGTACCTTTACAGGCGCCGCACGTTTTGTTATGTGAAGTGAGTTCACTGTTTTTACTTCTTGTGGGAAGTTCTTTTGTTTCCTGGTGCTCTGCTTTTGGGGTTCATCCTTGTCTTAGCTTGGCGTGTCTAGCCCCTTGTGTTCGGCATTGAGTCTGCCGGATTGTTTGAAAACCCAACAGTCCCTGTGGGTATGGTTAGCAGGCTTCCGGGGAGTACTGTGTATCTGACATATCCTGTCCAGGATTTTATTTAGGTTGGATGGATCGTCCCTGTTATCCTGGGGGGCGATTTTTCCTGATTTTGTCGTGAGCCTTTGAATCCGGCATTGACTGCCGTGCTCTTCGGATTTTTGTCCTTAGTCCAGCGACGGTCCTTGTTGCGTCGCGGTTTTCCATTTCCATCCCTAGTTTCGGATGTACTTGGATTGCTGGGGCTGCACCTTGCCAACCAGCTGTCCTCCCCTGCACAAAAGCGGGTCATGAGGCTTGTTAGTGCGGCCATTGTTCTTGGCTTCTCTTGGCCGAGGTGTCTGGCGAGCCATTCATCTCGGACATTATGCCTGAAAGCTGCTAAGGCTTCGGCGTCCGGACAGTCGACTATCTGATTCTTTTTAGTGAGGAATCTATTCTAGAACTGCCGAGCTGATTCTCCGGGTTGTTGAGTTATGTGACTAAGATCGTCTGCATCCGGGGGACGGACATAGGTCCCTTGAAAGTTTGCTCGGAAAGCATCCTCGAGCTCTTCCCAGCTTCCAATTGTGTTTTCTGGAAGGCTTTTAAGCCAATGCCGGGCTGGCCCTTGAAGCTTAAGGGGTAGATATTTTATGGCGTGGAGATCGTCTCCTCTAGCCATGTGTATGTGGAGGATATAATCCTCGATCCAGACTCCAGGGTCTGTTGTTCCATCATATGCCTCTATGTTTACGGGTTTGAATTCCTCTGGGAATTCTTAGTCCAGGACCTCATCGGTGAAATATAGAGGGTGTGTGGCGCCCCTGTATCTGGGTGTGCCAGATTCTGATGATGGCTTCATAGCGTTGCTTACGAGAGCTTGCTTTCTTGGCCCGTAAATGGACCTGACTGGGCCATGATGCGAATCCTTAAGAGGGTCGCATGCCGATTTAGGTGCGGCACCGCTTGCCGCTTTATGGGGTCATCTATCTGACCGTGTGGCTTTTTCATTTTTTGAATGCGAGGGATCTAGGGCTTCTTCGTCGAATTCAGGCAGTAGCTTTCTTTTCGGATAGCTTTTAGTGCGGCGACTGTCGCCGTACTTATCTGTGGTATTGATTACTTTACTCCATCTGATCCGAAGTGCGTCTTCCGCTGTTTTTAGCTTCCGCTTCTGCTTCTTTAGGCTTCGTGCAGTTGCAATGAGCCTCTCGTGGAGATTCTTCTGCTCCGTAGGTTTATTCGGCGTGAGGTCGCCATTTTCGCCGGAGGAGGGATGTTCGGTTTCTCTATCCGTGTTTCTTTGTTCGGACGGTTGCTCTAAGGCCTGCTCGTCGTCCACCGGCTCCTCCTACTCTACGGCTGGGTTTTTGTCGAGGCGGAGCTTGGGTCGGTGTTTACGCCGACGCTTTGATTGCTTTTCGGGGGGTCGATCTCTCGTCCCATCCCCTTTTTCCTCGTTGTCGCTTCCTTTAGGGGTGTCTACCATGAACACATCGTGAGATGAGGTGGCTGTCCAATGCCCTATGGGCGTTGGTTCGTCGGTATCCCCTGCATCGTCATCCATGCTGTCGATGTCTCCGGAGTCGAAGTTGAGCACGTCGTTTAAATTGTCGACAGTGGCTACCAAGTGGGTGGTGGGTGGGCTTTGAATTTCTTCGTCGTCCATATCCCATCCTCGCTGACCGTAATCCGGCCAGGGCTCTCTTGATAAAGAGAGAGACTTTAGGGAATTCAGGATGTCGCCGAAGGGCGAGTGCTGAAAGATGTCCGCGACGGTGAACTCCTTGATCGGCGCCCTACCGGATCCGATCGGCAGGGGTGCGGGAGGCTCGGAGTTCGGAGAGGAATCCGGCTCCTCGGATTCACGGGCCATGCGGAGTGCGGGGCTGGAGTTCGGCTCGATCGCCTCTGAGATCGCAGCCCCTGAGGCAGCGTCCAACCGCTGATCCTCGATCGGTGTAGTAGGCTCCGAATCAATGGTCGGAACCGATGCGTGTGCGGCCTCCAAGGCGCTGTTCGGTGGCAGAGCTATATCATGCCCATCGAGACAGTGCGGCGCGCTTGGCTGTGGCTCGAATTCGTCGAAGATCAAGTCCCCGCGGATATCAGTCGTGTAGTTTAGGCTTCCAAACCTGACCTGATGGCTAGGGGCATAGCTTTCGATCTGCTCAAGGTGGCCAAGCGAATTGGCCCGCAGTGCGAAGCCGCCGAAGACGAAGATCTGTCCGGGGAGAAAAGTCTCACCCTGGACTGCATTGTTGTTGATGATCGGAGGAGCCATCGGGCCTAAAGGTGACGACACAGAGGAACTCTCAATGAAAGCACCAATGTCGGTGTCAAAACCGGCGGATCTCGGGTAGGGGGTCCCGAACTGTGCGTCTAGGTCGGATGGTAACAGGAGACAGGGGACACTTTGTTTTACCCAGGTTCGGGCCCTCTCGATGGAGGTAAAACCCTACTCCTGCTTGATTAATATTGAAGATATGGCTAGTACAAGAGTAGATCTACCACGAGATCAAGGAGGCTAAACCCTAGAAGCTAGCCTATGGTATGATTGTGTATGGAGTTGATCCTCTACGGGCTACAACCCTCCGGCTTATATAGACACCGGATAGGGTTAGGGTTACACAGAGTCGGTTACAATGGTAGGAGATCTTGAATATCGCATCGCCAAGCTTGCCTTCCACGCCAAGGAAAGTCCCATCCGGACACGGGACGAAGTCTTCAATCTTGTATCGTCATAGTCCAGGAGTCCGGCTGAAGGTATAGTCCGGCTATCCGAACACCCCCTAATCCAGGACTCCCTCAATCTTCGATGGTGCTCCTGTTGCGGTTGAGTTTGGGCTGGCTGTCGTCATCACTGAAGCGGCTCCGGTGCTATGGTTGCGGCGCCTGTTGACATACAAGAAAGCTCATATGTGGTAAGTGAACAGTTGCATGATAAAGAGAAAAACCAAAGGAGTACAAATCGAAATAACCTGATGAGGCTGCAGCATCGGTAAAGCAGGGCCAGTGGAGTTGAATATGGCGTCCGTGGAGCGGGTCCGGTGTAGTGGACGAAGGCTTCGGTGGGCGCGCTGTACAGTGCTTTCGGTGAGGCGGATCTGTTGCGGCGGACGAGGGCTTGTATGAAGGGCCAGCAAAGGGACGGACGAGGGAGTCAGTGAAGGGACTACACTATGGTGGACGAGGGTGCCGGTTAAGCAGATCCGATGATGGCAGTCAAGGAGATCTGGAGTGGTGGACAAGCCAGTCGCTAAAGCGGCTCCGGTGAAGTGGTGAGTTGGCAATTGGGGGTTCCAAAGTGCGCAAGGTAGATCCGTCGGGGTGTGAGGTCCACCACTGCGGCGGAGGACTAGATTCGGCGGCTTGCCGTGGTTGGGGGGTCGGGGAGGGGAAGGGGAGGGGCTCTGGGGAAGAATGTTGGGGGCCAAGAGGGGAAAACAATGGAGTTACCAAAGCAGCCCTTTTCCGTTCATGTGGCAGGGGTAAAACAGGAACATCGCAGGGCTAAACTTTAGGGCGCGAGATATTTCGATGTGAGCGGGAAGTTTGAAAGCTTTTGGCGCCTGAAATTATATTCTGCTCTTGTACGGCCGACTATGATATCATGGCCGAGAATTTGTTTGTTTTGCACGCAAAAAAGTGCAAGTTTTGAAAATCAATGTCTCCAACTCGAAACTTAGATTGTCCATTCAATTCAAATATGGATTATTGAGCTACTACAAGCAAATACCATCATACGGTCCAATTCAAATGAAATTCCAAATGCGTTTATCCTAAATATGATGACAAAAGCAAAAATGTGTATGTGTATGAATAAAGTGGATGATTATAAAGTTTGAACATGCCCGTATGTGTATATCTCTAGGTTTGATATATGAATTTGAAATCACGAAATCCCGGCTTAAAAAATGTACCTCCATTTAAATGAATTACAAAAGCTAATGATGGAGTCGAATTCCAAAATTCCAATCTTAGGTTTGTAATTCTCGTACATCAAGGTATATCACGCATGTTCAAAAGTATCGTTATCTCATAGTCCAAACTGTGAAACAAATTGATCAACCATGAGTGCACACACTATTGACCATGTATATCTCAATTACGATAAAGTCCCTCAAATATAGACACCTCACTCTTTATCTAAAGCCAACCCCTCCCCCCTTGTAGCCCACCCCCTTGTCACCCCCCACACACAAAGAAGTCGTTCTCTCCCCCAAACACCAACACACGAGCACATTAACACCCCTCTCTCTTCTAAAGTCCGGACCCCAATATAGGTCTCTATCACTTTGTCTCTTGGGCACGCACACATCTCTTCCCTCACTCTCTAGCTAGGTGTCCCGGCATCTCTCTTTCCCAAGCACATGCACTATGTAGAGTGTATCTTTCCCATACACACAAAACGTCGCCCCCAAACGTCTATCTCCCTAGTTATGTGGTTCTCGCACACTCACCTCACACACCACCTGTCGGTGTCAAAACCGGCGGATCTCGGGTAGGGGGTCCCGAACTGTGCGTCTAGGTCGGCTGGTAACAGGAGACAGGGGACACTTTGTTTTACCCAGGTTCGGGCCCTCTCAATGGAGGTAAAACCCTACTCCTGCTTGATTAATATTGAAGATATGGGTAGTACAAGAGTAGATCTACCACGAGATCAAGGAGGCTAAACCCTAGAAGCTAGCCTATGGTATGATTGTGTATGGAGTTGATCCCCTACGGACTACAACCCTCCGGTTTATATAGACACCGGATAGGGTTAAGGTTACACAAAGTTGATTACAATGGTAGGAGATCTTGAATATCCGCATCGCCAAGCTTGCCTTCCACGCCAAGGAAAGTCCCATCCGGACACGGGACGAAGTCTTCAATCTTGTATCGTCATAGTCCAGGAGTCCGGCTGAAGGTATAGTCCGGCTACCCGAACACCCCCTAATCCAGGACTCCCTCAGTAGCCCCCGAACCAGGCTTCAATGACGACGAGTCCGGCGTGCAAATTGTTCGGCATTGCAAGGCGGGTTCTTCTCCAAATCTTGTGTACCTGTAGGAATAATGTCCTATTCTTGTAATGTAGCGCTCCTCGACTTCCATGCCCAATAATGGCCGTCTTCTACGTGTAAAGCAGATGCGAAAAGCCGGGGCGTTTTTACATTTACACCCCTGGCCGCATAAACGAGCCGCCTATTTAACGGGATGGGGATTTAGATCCAAACCACATCTCCTCCTTTCCGCGAGTGATCATCAGAGCGCTTCCAGCAAAGGTCTATTCCAACATGACCGGCCGTCGTAGCTCCTCCCCTCGCACCTCCGGTCCCAAACCCGGGGACTGGGAGAGTTGTACCATCCCCCATAGCAAGTTAGCGTCACTTCAAGCCTAGGGATTCCTACCCCAGGCATGCATGGTCCCGGTCCGAGCCGGTCTCGCCACCTATAATGGCGGAAAACAAGCGGAGAGCACCCCCAATCCTTCTAGGGGAGAGCGGGTGTGCCTCGTCCCCTATCTATTAAGGGGACTGGGATTTCCAATTCACCCATTTCTCCGCGGGCTTCTGGAGTTTTACGGCCTCCAACTACACAATCTCACGCCCACCTCCGTGTTGCATATTGCGGGTTTCATCGCCATTTGCGAGCTATTTTTAGGTGTTGAGGCTCATTTCGCACTTTGGAAGAGGTTATTCTGCCTGGTGCCCCGTTCTCAAAAGGGGTCCATATACCAAGTGGGCGGAGCCAAAGTATGGCGTATCGCCGGGACCGGATACCTATCCAGAACCCCAAAGGAAGAGTCCGAGGACTGGCCTTCAGAATGGTTTTATATAGATGATGTCCCGCTACCGGACCCTATCCGGGTCGGTCTCCCTGAGTTCAACAGTGCTCCTTTGAAGAAGCGCTTGAGCTGGCGTGCGCGGAGCTCTCAAAGAGAAAACAACAGAGACGTCCTTTACCTGATGGGCCGGATAAGACTGTTGGCTCATTCCGGACTAACCATGATCGGAGTCATGGCCGCATGCATTATGCGGGGGGTGCAGCCGCTTCAATACAGAGGCCACCCAATGTGGGAATTCAACGGGGAGGATGACGCCACCCGTTACGGTCGTAAAGGGTCGGACTTAGCAGCCGCTCTGGAAAAGATCTTATCCTCTTTGTAGAAGGGAGAAAAGGAGGAATTCCTCCGCGTCAACCCGCAGGCCGGATTCAGCATGTACGATCCTCCAAGTTGGGTAAGTGAACAATTGCGCTTGCCCGTTTGTTTTATACTCCCGTGGTTAGATAGGTAGTCTAACGATTTTAATGCAGGAACTGCGACAGGAGGTAAAGAATATAAGCAGCCGCCCTCCACAGCCTGAGGACCCAGAACGGTCCCTTGATCCGGACTGTGAAGAGGATCCGGACATATCGGTGGACCTTATCGACGGGGTGTTCTATCAGCTAAGCAAGGATAATACCTTGGTAGCCATCACGGCTGATTACCCAGGGTTAATCCCGGCCTCCCAGGTGACGGAAACCGGAGTCTCATTCATTTGAGAGGGATTACACTCTCATTTATTTCGGTGTTTCTGACGACAACCGCATTTTACAGGGGAGATTTCCATGGCAGGAGCCGAACCTGCGGCGGCAAGCCAACGAGGGGCCGCAGAGCCCCGTAGGGCAAAAAGGAATGAAGTCCGGACTGAAATGCCGGCGCAAAGGTATAGTGCACCCTCTGCTTCCCTGGAGTTATTATGTCAGGGTCGTATTAACGTTCGTGCTATCTTCAGGACGAAGAGACCTCGCCGGACTACATTCGGAGAGGTCGCCAATCGCGCCTCCACCAGCCAGGCTCCAACGTCTGACCAGGAAGCGGAGGCGAGTACAACGCGCGCACTGGACGCTCCTCCGACAGAGGATGCGGACAGTCTGTCCGCCACAAATTCAGAAGTGGAGAGTGCCATGAACCACAGGCATCGCCGGACAACTCTACGCGGCGGTTGTTTCTCCCAAGAGGCTTTAGATGCCTTTAATTCGGGAGATGCGTACCTCCGTGCCGCTCAAAATGGTTTAGCCAGAGCTACGGAGCAGTATGTGAAAGACATACGGGTAAGAAAATTTTGGTTAAATATATACATATGCCAGTAGCCCCCGAGACTTGAAACAGTTAGAGCAACTGATTTAAGGATCATTGAATATGCAGGTTCTTACAGAGAAGAATACTGTACTGTCCCAGGAGCTGGAGAAGTGCAAGGCCCAACTAGAGGCCGCACTACCGCAGCAGGGGAGCCCCGAGAGACCCCCTTAGGTAAAATACACTTTGAAAGATTAGTATTGTGCGGTGTGGGTGTGAATCTGATAAGTTAAATTGTAGATGGCGCCGGACTCGATCCGGACAAGCAACAACTCGTACGCCAGCTAAAGGCCGGTGAGAGTATGTTGACAAGGGTGAGGCGAGAGAAGAATGATCTTCAGGATGCCAACACCAAGCTGGATGTCGAACTTAAAGATGTTCGTGGCCAGCTGTCAGACTCCACGAAGGAGAATCAGCGACTTTGACGCGGCATTTTTAGTAAGTGCTTGAACGAACTTTGAAAAAAGAGTTCGGCAAGGAAGTCGATTAGCAGAGTAATGTCTGTAAGTATGCTCACAGGTCATCCCGCAGAGGAGATGCCCGGTTCTACGGGTGACCTTCTTCCCGAACTCATGCAACTGCATGAGCGAATTCGGCAAGCGATGCGAGGTGTTGCCCAAGCCTTATGGCCTGCCCACTCCGTGCCCGAGAGCCTTGGAGAGCTTGTGGAGAAGCTGAAGGGAGCTCGGTGGCGCTTCCGATTATGGAAGATATCGGCCTGCCGACAAGGCGCTCGGGAAGCCTGGGCCATGGTGAAGACCCGTTTTACGAAGTCTGACCCGAACCAGATGGCCGAGGTCGGACCCGTGGGGCCTGACGGGAAGGAGATCCCTATGAGTTTAGTATACGGCTAAGTAGAGTTGGCCGCAAAGTATTCCCAGCAGGACTGTAAATTAGACAGCCTGTTAGATGGTATAGAAGAGGAATACAATCAGTCATAATGACTATGTAATTTTGAATTGACATGTGTAATGCCTTCTAGCCGGATTGTAGATCGTTTGTCGTTGCCGACCTTTTCACTTCAACCTCGAGACCTGACAGTCTGGAGTGTGTCCGAATACCATAGCGGTTATATAAGAACCGTGGTATGCATGGAGACCAGGCGTAGGGGTCATTAGTGCTTTATCGGACAAGTGCCCAACTAGTTATGTTATATTACATGGTTAGTAAGAAACATCTTCCAGAGAGAATAGTTCCGTTAGGGGTTCCTTTCGCTGGGAGGCATGCCCTAAAGTGCATGTCCGGACTGCGTAAAAAGACGCAGAAAAAGCATCTGGGGGCGCATAAAATGGGTAAAAAGATCATATTTTATCTCACCGGCCGAATATTCCCTTAAGAACGCTAGCTTTCGGCTTCACCCAGTCTGAGGTACACATCCGGCTGATCCGGCAGTAACAATCGCAGATGTGCTCCCTTTACCACCTAGCCGAACAATCGGGAACGTAGGGGTAAGCACAGGAGCCAGGAAACCCAGCTTGGCCAAAACTTAAGTCATATCGATGCATATAATGGTGAAGAAAAAGGTACATGCGGAAGTTTAACGCATGTGTTGGGCATGAAGCCCATATAAATAAACTTCTGTTAAAGAAGCCCCCAGGTTTAGTGAGCGCGAGTGGCGCATCACTTAGATGAGCCTTTAAGGGCAATAAAAGAAAAGAGGGGAAGGAGAGAAATGTAAGACAGAAAAATGCAAAAAATGGACAGAGGAAGGAGACGAACACAGAGTCCGGCGCTAGGCGTAGAATCTTCGGAGACGGGTGGCGTTCCATGGGTTCGGCTTGAGTCGGTTATCCGACGCATCTCGCAAGCGGTACGCCCCGCCAGTCAGGACTTGGTCGATTATGAATGGACCTTCCCACTTGGGCTTGAGTTTGTCCTTTTTCTTGTCTGGCAGGCGTAGAACTAGTTCGCCGACATTATAATTTTTGTCCCATACTTCTCTGCTTTGATATCTTCGAGCCTGCTGTTGATAGAATGCGGAACGGGCTTTTGCCACGTCGTGCTCCTCCTCCAAAGCGTCCAAACTGTCCTGCCGATCGAGCTCGGCTTCTCTTTCTTCGTACATGCGCACTCGAGGTGAGTCATGAATTATGTCGCAGGGCAGAACTGCCTTTGCGCCGTACACCATGAAGAATGATGTGTATCCGGTGGTGCGATTCGGCATGGTCCGCAGCCCCCATAGTACGGAGTCGAGCTCCTCTACCCAGTGCGTATTAGATTCCTTAAGGGACCGCACTAGTCTGGGTTTAATGCCGCTCATGATAAGACCATTTGCACGTTCGACCTGGCCGTTGGTTTGAGGGTGATAGACGGAAGCATAATCGAGCTTGATGCCCATGTTTTTGCACCAGAGTTTTACCTCGTTGGCGCTAAAGTTTGTACCGTTATGGGTTATGATGCTGTGGGGGACGCCATAACGGTGTACAACCCCGGATATGAAGTCTATCACAGGTCCGGATTCGGCCGTTTTAACAGGCTTGGCTTCTATCCATTTGGTGAATTTATCCACCATGACCAGTAAGTATTTCTTTCTATCGGTCCCGCCTTTAAGGGGTCCGACCATGTCAAGCCCCCAAACCGCAAAAGGCCAGGTGATTAGTATAGTTTGGAGTGCGGTGGGTGGCATATGGCTTCGGTTGGCAAAAAGTTGGCAACCAGCGCATTGTTGGACTAAGTCCTGAGCGTCTGCCCGGGCCGTCGGCCAATAAAAGCCTGTACGGAAAGCCTTGCTAACAAGGGACCGAGCAGCGGCATGGTGACCACCGAGTCCGGCGTGAATTTCAGCCAGAAGGTTCCGCCCTTCCTCTTCGAAGATGCACCTTTGAAGGACTCCGGTAGTGCTTTTCTTATATAGCTCTCCCTCATGGACTCTGTAGGCTTTAGATCGCCGCACTATGCAGCGGGCCTCGTTTTGGTCCTCCGGGAGTTCTTGCCTGATAAGGTAGGCTAGGAATGGTTCTGCCCACGGGGCGATGGCCGCCATTATTACGTGGGCTGAAGATGTAATTTCATTGGCAGAGCCTCCAATTGTGTCAGTTTGTTCGGCGTCGAATGGTGCGGCTGGGTCCGGGCTATTATTTGCGGGTTCCCCCTCCCATGCTACAGATGGCTTGAACAATCTTTCCAAAAAGATGTTGGGGGGACTGCATCGCGTTTTGCTCCGATGCGTGCCAGGACGTCGGCTGCTTGATTGTTTTCTCGGGCTATATGGTGAAACTCCAGCCCTTCGAACCGAGCTGACATTTTTAGGACGGCATTGCGGTAAGCTGCCATTTTTGGGTCCTTGGCGTCGAATTCGCCATTTATTTGGGATATCGCGAGGTTCGAATCCCCGCGTACCTCTAGGCGTTGAATGCCCATGGATACTGCCATCCGGAGACCATGTAGAAGGGCCTCATATTCGGCTGCGTTGTTGGAGTCCGTGTACATAATTTGGAGTACATATTGGACTGTGTCTCCTATGGGGGATGTCAAAACGACGCCAGCCCCTAGTCCGGCCAACATTTTGTAGCCGTCGAAATGCATGATCCAGTTTGAGTATGTGCCGTACTCTTTAGGGAGTTCGGCCTCTGTCCATTCTGCGACGAAGTCGGCCAAAACTTGCGATTTTATAGCTCGCCGTGGCTTATAGGTTATATCGAACGGGAGGAGCTCGATGGCCCATTTTGCGATCCGGCCCGTTGCATCGCGGTTGTTGATAATATCGTTAAGTGGTACTTCCGAGGCTACTGTTATGGAACACTCTTGAAAGTAGTGTCGTAGCTTTCTGGATGCCATGAATACCGCATATGCAATTTTTTGATAATGCGGGTACCGTGATTTGCATGGAGTGAGGACAGTGGACACGTAGTAGACCGGCCTTTGAAGGGGGAATTTGTGTTCGTCCGTTTCCCGCTCGACAACGAGCACTGCGCTGACAACTTGATGTGTTGTTGCAATGTACAATAGCATTGGTTCGCCGGTGTTCGACGCGGCCAGGACTGGGTTTGTTGCCAATATGGCTTTTATTTCATCGAGTCCGGCCATGGCGGCATCCGTCCACTCGAAGTGTTCGGTGCGCCGGAGTAGGCGATAAAGGGGCAGTGCCTTTTCTCCCAAGCGGGAGATGAAGCGGCTTAGAGCCGCCACGCATCCGGTTAATTTTTGTATTTGTTTGAGGTCCTTTGGGATATCCAATTGTGACAAAGCTCGGATCTTGGCTGGATTTGCTTCAATTCCTCTACCGAATACAATGAAGCCCAAGAGCTTTCCGGCTGGAACGCCGAAGACGCATTTTTCCGGGTTGAGCTTGATGTCGTATTTTCGGAGGTTATCGAATGTGAGCCTCAAGTCATCTACTAGAGATTTGACATGTCTTGATTTGATGACCACGTCATCCACATATGCCTCCACTATTTTGCCGATCTGATTTGCCAGACATGTCTAGATCATGCGCTGATATGTTGCGCCGGCGTTTTTTAGCCCGAAGGGCATTGTGTTGAAGCAGAATGGGCCATATGGTGTGATGAATGCTGTTGCAGCTTGGTCTGATTCTGCCATCTTGATTTGATGGTAACCGGAGTATGCGTCGAGGAAACACAACGAATCGTGTCCTGCGGTGGCATCGATAATTTGATCGATACGGGGGAGGTTGAAGGGATCCTTTGGGCAAGCCTTGTTAAGGTCTTTAAAGTCGACACACAGGCGCCAGGATTTGGCTTTCTTTGGTACCATCACCAGGTTTGCTAGCCAGTCCGGATGTTTTATGTCTCTAATGAATCCGGCCTCCAATAGCTTGGCTAGCTCTTCTCCCATGGCCTGTCTCTTAGGTTCAGAAAAACGCCGAAGGGCTTGTTTGACAGGTTTGAATCCTTTTAGGATATTTAAGCTGTGTTCGGCCAGCCTGCGTGGGATCCCTGGCATGTCTGAAGGGTGCCAGGCGAAAATGTCCCAATTCTCTCATAGGAACTCTCGCAGTGCGGCGTCTACGTCGGGGTTCAGTCGTGCCCCGATGGAAGCTGTTTTATTGGGGTCCGTTGGATGGACCTGGAATTTGACTATTTCGTCGGCTGGCTTGAAGGATGTGGACTTGGATCTTTTGTCGAGTATCACATCATCCCTGTTAACCGTGGAGCGCAGCGTAGTCAGTTCCTCGGCCGCTAAGGCTTCAGATAGTGTCTCGAGGGCTAATGCGGCCGTCTTGTTTTCGGTGCGGAGTGCTATGTCCGGATCACTAGCTAGAGTGATGATTCCATTCGGCCCGGGCATCTTAAGCTTCATGTATCCGTAATGGGGTATCGCTTGGAAGATTGTGAATGCTTCCCGCCCTAGTAAGGCGTGATGTCCGCTTTTAAATGGGGCCCCCTGAAACGTGACTTCTTCGGACTTGTAATTATCAGGCGTGCCGAACACCACATCTAGTTTGATTTTTCCTATGCAGCGTGCTTCCCGACTGGGGATTATTCCTCTAAAGGTTGTGCTGCTTCGCTCGACACGATTCCAGTCTATTTCCATTTTTTGAAGGGTTTCCTCATAAATGAGGTTCAGTCTGCTGCCTCCATCCATGAGCACCTTGGTGAGGCGAAAGCCGTCCACTATGGGACTGAGGACCAATGCGGCTGGTGCTCGGGTTGTTCGGAATCTAGGTTCATCACTTGCGTTGAAGGTGATAGCAGTGTCACTCCATGGATTTATTGTTGCAATTTGATAGACTTCGACGAGGCTGCGGAGTGTTCTTTTTCGCATATTGTTTGATGCGAAAGTCTCGAAGACTGTGAGAACGGTACTGGTGTCCTCGGGCTGGCTTTCTGCGGCCTCCTGATTTAAGAGGTCCTCGCCAATTTTGGCTACCTGCCGGAGTATCCAACACGCTCTAAGGCTGTGAGTTGGTGTGGCGTCCTCTGTACTATGAATTCTACAGGGTCCATCAAGCCACCTTTCTAGTACGGTCCCATGCCCTGTAGAGGGTTTTGGCTTTTTGCTATTTACTCCGGGTGTCTTATGATGATGCACCCTCTTAGTTCGGACGGGATTATTATTCAAGGCCGGATTATCCCAAAAATTTATTTTGGTTTTCTAGGCACTTTCCATCGCACAGTACTTTTGTACTATGAACGCCAAATCAGCGAAGCGTGTAATATCACGGCGACTTATGGCGTTAAGGATTACCTCGTCCGTGCAATTAAAGATTGATATTGCGTCTTCCTCGCGGCAGTCCTTTATCCTGTTCATAACCAGGAGGAATCTGGCCCAATAATGATGTGCTGTTTCGTCGGGCCTCTGCCTGACTTGGGAGAGATCGCTTATATTCGGGTGGGTGGGTGTTGTTGAATATGAGACTTCACCCGATCCAAGATTCGGAGGCCGAAGAGTTTCCGAACTCCGAAGTTCGGTTTCTTGGATGTTGTCCAGCGAGTCCAGCCCGTTGCCTGATCCTAAGCTCAAGTCTTGAGTTACATCCTCCTCTCCGCGGGTATCCGGCTTGGAGGGGTCGGGAATTCGGACGTAGCTGGTCCTTAAAATAGATGAAGGGTCGCCGCACTTCGCCTCTACCACGGCAACGTGGTGGGTGACTTGGGGAGAGTTAATTTCTCTTAGATCGGGTTTAAGCCCAACCTGGTCATAATCCGTAGTGACCTCCAGGGCGGCGACGCGATCCAAGAGCCCATTTACGGAAGAGAGCTCCATTGGATCTAGCTGCTCGACGAGTTCCGAGCTGACGTGTAGGTTGCTTTTGACGACCCAAGAGGTCACCGTCAGCGCAACAACCGAACAGGCGGTTATGAGGAAACCACCTAGCCGGAGGGTTTGGCCGACAGCCAAGGCTCCCTTAGCAACGGCGCCGTCTTTGAAGACGGGAGAAGGCATCCTTCCTGATTGTGACGGCACAGAGGAACTCTCAATGAAAGCACCAATGTCGGTGTCAAAACCGGCGGATCTCGGGTAGGGGGTCCCGAACTGTGCGTCTAGGTCAGATGGTAACAGGTGACAGGGGACACTTTGTTTGACCCAGGTTCGGGCCCTCTCGATGGAGGTAAAACCCTACTCCTGCTTGATTAACATTGAAGATATGGGTAGTACAAGAGTAGATCTACCACGAGATCAAGGAGGCTAAACCCTAGAAGCTAGCCTATGGTATGATTGTATATGGAGTTGATCCCCTACGGACTACAACCCTCCGGTTTATATAGACACCGGATAGGGTTAGGGTCACACAAAGTCGGTTACAATGGTAGGAGATCTTGAATATCCGCATCGCCAAGCTTGCCTTCCACGCCAAGGAAAGTCCCATCCGGACACGGGACGAAGTCTTCAATCTTGTATCTTCATAGTCCAGGAGTCTGACTGAAGGTATAGTCCGGCTACCCGAACACCCCCTAATCCAGGACTCCCTCACCACCCCCACTGCAAACAAGCACACTTTGTCTCCTTGTGCACCACTCTCCTCTTTCCATCTCTCCCACATGCGGACCCGCCCGAGCTCTTCCATGTATACATATATGTCGCGACTCTTTCCATAGCTCTCTAATGTATCATCGTTCTCAATCTCGCACATTGTTCTCTACACCATCTATTCTAGATCTCTCCTGAAGTCCCTATCCCACACACGATGACTCGCTTCCCTTGCGTCTCCGTACATAGGCCAATTTCAAACAACATCAACACTGTCTCCCTATCTATACGCCATTTATGGACACAAATGCCCCCTCTCTCGCCCCTCTCTTCCTCTCTCTCTCTCTCCCTCTCTCTCTCTCTCCGTCGCTAGCTCTCTCTCTCTCTCGCTCTCGCTCTCACACCCCTCTCCCACACACACTCGATGTCTCTTCCAAATAGTCTGCTCCCCCCGCCCGCACCCATGCTATCCCGCTACTACACATGTCACACCATTCCCCATTCCCTTATACTAGGTTTACATCATTAGTGGTCTCTCTACTCCACATACACACACTCCCTCTCACACACAAACGCGCGCACAAACACACACAGACACGCACAAACACCCATTAATCTGGATCCTCATCTCTCCCCATGTCCACATGTGTATCTCACATACTCACTCTCTAATTATGTATATGTGTCTCCACGTTACACAACACAAAGCCCCATGTACATGTCTCTCTCTATCCTCCACACACATAGACACAAAGAATCTGTTATCATTGCCTCAGTCTCTAGACATATCACACACGCACACTGTCTCTCTCTCTTGCAAACACGCTCAACAAGGGTTTCCCCATGAATAACTTACCGTCTATTCATCAATAGTTGTGGCATTATGGCGAACACGAGACGTGAAAAAGAATAAATCTACATGTGCTTAGACCACATAGTATGACTACTAGGACTAGAGCAAGCCAAAAAGCACGCCGCCGTCACCCCGCCTTATTGGCGACGGGAAAACCTTTGTTTTACACAATCGAGAAGTCATTGTGCTAAGGCCTCACATGCTGAGGCGTTGAATAGAACGTATATGCTAGTTTACGGAAACAAGTATCGATAATACGTTTGTATCTCCATACTTATATTTCTTCTCTTATAAAAAAACCGAGTTGGTGATGATGGTACGCGTGCCATCTTGCAATATAGACCGTCCGATCTATATCTGACGGATGGAAATTAAACTAAAAGATACCCGCACTCCTCTCCACATTTGTAGACAAGGCCTTCCCTCGTTCATCTTTATCTCCAACAACCTCATTGTTGAGCAATTAAGAAAGGAAGCCTCGGGAACAAACTGGCCTGGTGGCCGCTGCCGGCGTTGTCAATCCCCATGCCTCCACTCAGTCCGACCACAAATCACCACTATGCCCCACTCCTCTTCACCTTATCTCCTATTTCTCGAGATACCATTAGTTTTTACACATGGGATTACTCCCGCATGGGTCAATCACGACAAGTGTTTTATAAAAAAATGCATCTTGATGTTCTGTGCAATGCACAAATCTTGCTAGTACTCCTACAGAAGACTAAGTTGGTGATGATGGTGTGTCTACCATCTGTCGTTTGTGACCATTAGATCTACATCTAACGACTATGAGGTAAGTTGTTGCCTTTTATCACTAACATCCCACTTATCTACCAATTTGCAGAAAAACCCATAATTAGTATCTTAAAACCAACCACATCCCTCCCTGACCTCACCAAAACAGCCCAAGGAATATATTCTAATTGAAATATAATATATCTCTAGTGATATATGTATATCAAAATTAGAGTGTTTTGTATCAAGTTTGTGAATAAGTATTATTCTAATTATGATTCGTTGCAACGCACATGAACATTGCTAATATTTACAACCATGCAATTTTTTCCTAGTATTCATAGTTTTGAGTTTTCCATCAAGATATTAGTCACTCATGTTGGTTATTTACTTTCAATCATGTACACATATGCACTATGTAACTAGCCTTGCTTATTGGGTTCCAAATCATAACTTTCACTCCTACTTACAATATGTAGAGTATTTAACAAAAAACTACCACTTTCAACCAGCCCTAGGAAGAATATATTGTACAAAAAATAGCAAAAACATACCCAAAATTTCTTAATCCACGCCAAAAACTACTACCTAGTACTACCTCCGTCCCACAATGTAAGACGTTTTTGCAAGCTAGTTTAGCTTGCAAAAACATCATATATTATGCGACAGAGGGAGTACCGATTAGGTTAGTTTAAACCCATTTATGACAGGGTTGGCCCACACGTCTGTGCTGATGAGGCAGTGTCGGGGGGATGAACCCCAGGCAGGCAACGGAACCCAGATCCTTTTCAAAAACAACGGGGCAAGCATCGCCCCTCAATCTGGCCCGACCTTGGCCGAGTTGCTCGACTCGGCCAGGTCGCTCGATCCGGCCAAGCAGGCCGACTCGGCCAGGCTCCTGGACTCGGCCCCAACAATCAAGCTCAAGACATCTCCAGCAAGCTAGCACCGCCCTTGGCGTGTTCTCCAAACACGACCAAGGGTCAGCGGCTGTCCCATCCCAGCCGTACGATGGGACAAATCTCCTCCAGCTAATGATCAACGCCGCAGTACCCCGCCCATGCCTCTGGTCAGCCGGACGAGGCAACAGTGCCCTCCACCTACCCGCTAACTAGGGCCGGCGTGGCTACAATGCCCTATGCCTACCCACTTGCTAGGCCTGGCGTGGCAACAATGTCCCGGTGTGACCAATGACACCCACAAGCGGTGACCTAACGGAGCGCCATTGTAGCCGACTCAACCCGGCCATGCCCTAACGATCGACAAGACGGCACACAGTGCCCCCTAGGCGCATGGGGCCCGCACCCGGAGAACCCGGCGAGCCCTTTTACCCGGCGGGTCCCAGCACAGGGTTCCTGGACACTGACAACCTGGCCCTACGGCCTTGTAATATTACCCTTGTACCCCTAGGAGTTGACCTATAGAACCCCCCAGGAGCCCCCTTGCATACGGGTAGGACCCACTTCATTCACACAATCGATCACACACAAAGCAACACTCAAGGAGAGGGAGCAGCCTAAGCCTTGGCCAGGCCTCCTTCTCCCTCCATGCAGCTCTAGGAGCAACTTTGTACTGTTACATGTAAACCACACTCAGCAGGACTAGGGATGTTATCTCTCCGAAGAGCCCCGAACCTGGGTATGTCTTGCGTCCCGCGCTCGCTCATGCCGACCTCGTCTATGGAGCCCACCAGTGCCCTCAAGCCTCCTCATCTCTTTAGCCATCCCATGGCATCTGCCGTGCGCCCACCACGACAGGCAGCTTAAACCAACACATTTTGTTTGACCGTTGACACGAGGGACCCACATCTGATCTTCTATCCTGTCATTCCCCCTCAAATCATTATTTTTCCTGAACATTACTTCAAACAGTACTAATGCGTGTTTGTCGGTGGCGCCGGTGATGAACCAGTTGGCCACCGCTCCGTCGGATGTTGGAATTTGCTAGTGGGCTTTTGGCCCAAAGCCCAACTAAAATTCTGAAATTCTCTTGGCCCATTCATGCACACATGTGAGTGGAGTGAGTGAGGCTAAAGTTTAGTCCCACCTCATAAGTTGAGATAGAGTTGCACCTCTTTATAAGGTGAGCTCTTCTACCACTTGTATGAGCATGAGAAGAGGAGACCTACACGCGCGCTCCTCCTCCTCGCTCACCTCGTCACGCCACGCCTCGTCATGACGCGCCACGGGTTGCGGGATTGAGCCGAGCCGAGGACAGAGCTATGCACGTTGTCTATCTTTTTGCTGCCCTAGAAAAATTAACGAGTCATTAATTAATAATTAACGGATGCGTTAATTACTGAACCGTTTCAGATTCTTTTGGATCATGACGACTTGGACGTGGGGTTTACTCCCACGACCTATCCGGCCCGCACTATATAGTCAGGCAGACATCTACCCTAGCCGCTGCTGCTTCGTATGGTTTCTCACCATCGTTCCAGATCATTGCGTTGCCAAGAAAGTCTTCTCCATCCCTTCTTTCGGCATGCACCGGGAGAAGGGACAGCAAGCCTCCGGAAGCCCGCCTCTCGTGATCTTGTACGGGAGAGGGGCGATCAGGTTTTTGGGGAGCGCACTCGCGCGACTTCTGGCAGCGACGACTTCGCGAACGACGATGACTTCCCCGACCTCGGCAACCTCATCCTCGACGACATGGGCGACAACGTCAACACCAGTGGTGCTGCTCCCGCTGCATCGTATGTGATTCTATCCTTCCTGTTTGAGATCGTGGTAGAATTCATGTTTCTAGTATGTGCCCTAGATGTGATCTGCTCATCTACTATGCTAGTTCGCATGATTAGTTCAATCTCTGCTACTGTAGTCATGATATATCTTTTGTTTATTTGGATTAAATCTCGTAGTAATTTGCTCATATTTCCAACAATCCAAAAACCTGATTATAGGCAATTTACTCCGAGTGGTTTTGCTGCGCATCTGAAGCCGCCTGCCTTTAAGGGGCGCAATATAAGAGGTGGAGCACGAGAGCAGTCTACTGGTTCCAGACCATGGGCTGCTTTGACGCCACCAAGGGCAAGCCTGAGGGCGATCTTAATCCAACACAACTATAAGCTTTTGAGAAGATCGATACTCTCTTTAAAGGCGCTCTTCTGAGTGTTCTGGATGATTCCATTGTGGATTTTTATATGTCGTTTGAAAACGGCAAGGACATGTGGGCTACGCTCGAGGCCAAGTTTGGTGCCTCGGACACCGGCAGCGAGTTGTACGTCATGGAGCAATTCTATGACTACAAGATGACTGATGAGCGCTCTGTTGTATAGCAGGCTCATGAGATACAGTCGCTCGCAAAATAACTTGAGTACTTCAAGTGTGTGTTGCCGGACAAATTTGTTGCCGGAGGCATCATTTCCAAGCTTCCACCTTCGTGGAACAATTTTTCTACTTCCCTGAAACACAAGAGATAGGAGTTTTCCGTTGCGGATCTCTTTGGTACTCTTGATGTTGAAGAGAAAGCGAGAGCAAAGGACACACGTGCTCGAGTTGCTGAGGGAGCTTCTAGTGCCCACATGGTACAGAAGAAGAACTTACAGCCCAAAAAGTTCAAAAACAAAAAGAACAAAACTCAAGGCAAAGGCAAGTTTGATACAAAGAACAAGCCATTACATTCTACCAACTTCAAGAAGAATTCCAATGAGAAGGGGAAGGGACTTTGCCATGTCTGCAGTGATCCTAATCACTGGGCTCCGAAGTGTCCTAACCGCTTTGAGGAGCGCGAACATGAAAAGAGCGGCAAGTCCGCTAATGTTTTCATCGGTGATACTGATATGAAGGAATTACGGTATGGTATTTTTCCTACCATCCTTTCAGTATTTCAATCCCCTGATTGGTTAATTGACACCGGTGTCAATGTACATGTTTGTGCTGACACCTCCATGTTTTCTTCTTACCAGGCCACAGGGACTTCTCTCGTGCTGATGGGGAACGGGTCACATGCCATCTTTCGAGGTGTTGGTACGGTCGATCTGAAGTTTACTTCGGGGAAGACCGTGCGTCTAAAGAGCGTTCATCATGTGTCGTCCATCAATAAAAATCTCATTAGCGGTTCCCATTTATGTC
The DNA here is from genome assembly GCF_056163025.1 of Triticum urartu. NCBI lineage: Eukaryota > Viridiplantae > Streptophyta > Magnoliopsida > Poales > Poaceae > Triticum > Triticum urartu. Next base: position 223,565,586 of record NC_141879.1, on the reverse strand, counting down.
GAGATGGTTTTAATTTGGTTTTCGAATCCAATAAAGTTGTAATTTCTAAGTATGGACAATTTGTTGGAAAAGGCTATGAGAGCGGAGGCTTGTTCCGCCTGTCTTTGTCAGATATTTGCACTAAAGTTATTAATAATGTTTGCCACAATAATGAGTCTGATATTTGGCATTCATGACTTTGTCACATTAACTTTGGTTGCATGACGCGGCTAGACAATATGAATTTAATTCCGAAAATCTCTACTATCAAAGGCTCTAAGTGCCAAGTATGTGTGCAAGCTAAGCAACCTCGCAAGTCCCATAAGACTACAGAGGCAAGAGACTTTGCGCCACTAGAGCTTATACATTCTGATCTTTGTGATTTGAATGGCGTGTTGACAAAAGGTGGAAAGAGATACTTCATGACGTTGATTGATGACTCCACTAGATATTGTTATGTGTATCTTTTGAAATCAAAGATGAGGCTTTAACTTTCTTCAAAAACTATAAATTTGAGGCAGAGAACCAACTTGATCGGAAAATTAAACGGCTTAGGTCCGATCGTGGTGGAGAGTATTTTTCCAATGAATTTGATCCGTTTTTGTGCGGAACATGGTATAATCCATGAGTGGACGCCTCCCTACTCACCTCAGTCAAATGGGGTAGCCTTAAGAAAGAACCAAACTCTAACTGATATGGTTAACACCATGTTAGACACATTGGGTCTTTCTAAGGAATGGTGGGGGGAGGCGCTAATGACTGTGTGTCATGTCCTAAACTGAGTTCCCACAAAGCATAAGACCATGACTCCATTTGAGGAATGGGAAAGGAAAAGATTAAAACTCTCTTACCTATGTACTTGGGGTTGTTTGGCGAAAGTCAATATACCAATTCCCAAGAAGCGCAAGCTTGGACAAAAAACAGTGGATTGTGTTCTTCTGGGCTATGCTTTTCATAGCATTGGCTATAGATTTTTGATAATAAAATCTGAGGTATCCGACATGCATGTTGGTACGATTATGGAGTCGAATGATGCGACTTTCTTTGAGGACATATTTCCTATGAAGGATATGTCGAGTTCATCAAACCAGGGGATACCTACTCCATCTAGTGAGGAATTCGCTGTAATTCCTGAACCCACCATTGTGATGGAACACGTTGAGAATCCTATTGAGGGTGACAATGGAACTCCTATGAGGAGTAAGAGATAGAGGGTTGCAAAGTCCTTTGGTGATGATTTCATTGTGTACCTTGTGGATGACACACCCAGGACTATTTTAGAAGCCTATGCATCTCCTGATGCTGACTACTGGAAGGAAGCTGTTCATAGAGAGATGGATTCCATCTTAGCTAACGGAACCTGGGAGATCATTGACCGTCCTTTATAGGTGCAAACCTGTAGGATGTAAGTGGGTGTTCAAGAAGAAGCTTAGACCTGATGGTACGATCGAAAAGTACAAGGCACGGCTTGTGGCTAAGGGTTATACCCAGAAAGAAGGTGAAGACTTCTTTGATACTTACTCACCCGTGGCTAGACTGACCACAATTCGGGTGCTACTATCACTGGCTACCTCACATGGTCTTCTCGTTCATCAAATGGACGTTACGACAACTTTCCTCAATGGAGAGTTGAAGGAGGAAATTTACATGGAGCCAGATGGTTTTGTAGTACCTGGTCAGGAAGGAAAGGTGTGCAAGTTATTAAAGTCTTTATATGGCCTTAAACAAGCTCCTAAGGAGTGGCATGAGAAGTTCGAAAGAACATTAACTGCTGTCAGCTTTGTAGTAAACGATGGTGACAAGTGTGTGTACTATCGCCATGGTGGGGGCGAAGGAGTTATTATTTGTCCGTATGTCGATGACATATTGATCTTTGGAACCAAACTTGATTTAATGAAGGAGGTTAAGGATTTATTATCTCGCTGTTTTGAGATGAAGGATCTAGGATTAGCTGATGTTATCTTAAACATCAACCTGTTGAGAGATGAGAATGGTGGGATCACACTACTTCAGTCTCACTATGTGGAAAAGGTCTTGAGTCGTTTTGGGCATAGCGACCGCACGCCTTCTCCAACTCCATATGATGCTAGTGTGTTGCTTCGAAAGAATCGACAGATTGCTAGAGATCAACTGAGGTATTCTCATATTATTAACTCGCTTATGTATTTGGCGAGTGCCACAAGGTCTGACATCTCGTTTGCTGTGACCAAGCTACGTCGGTTTGTGTCAAAACTGGGAGATGATCATTGGCATGCGCTTGAGAGAGTTATGCGCTATTTGAAAGGCACCGCGAGCTATGGGATTCACTACACCGGGTATCCAAGGGTACTGGAGGGTTATAGTGACTCAAACTGGATATCTGATGCTGATGAGATTAAGGCCACAAGTGGTTATGTTTTTACACTTGGTGGTGGCGTTGTTTCCTGGAAGTCTTGCAAGTAGACCATCTTAACGAGGTCAACTATGGAAGCAGAACTCACAGCATTAGACACTGCCACCATTGATGCAGAGTGGCTTCATGAGCTCTTGATGGACTTACCTATGGTTGAAAAACCAATACCCCCTATCCTGATGAACTGTGATAATCAAACTATGATCGTCAAGATAAATAGTTCTAAGGACAATATGAAGTCCTTAAGGCATGTGAAGAGGAGACTAAAACCTGTAAAAAAAATTGAGTAACTCCGGAGTTATTACGTTGGATTATATCCAAACGTCGAAAAATTTGGCAGATCCCTTCACAAAGGGTCTATCACGTAATGTGATAGATAATGCATCGATGGAGATGGGTCTGAGACCCACCGCATGAGTTGTCCATAGTGGTAACCCACTCTATGTGATCGGAGATCCCATGAAGTAGAAGTGGGAGACAAGCTGTTGGTCAGCTGGGAGGAGAGTATCCCTATATTAACTATCCCACTCTGTGAAGATGCAATACTCTCCTGATCTGCATGGCAGGTTGATACTTATCTTAATGTGTTCCAAGTGGCTTATTCGGGTAAGCAGAGATGTTGTCCTACAGAACATCTTCTGAGGAACACACCTATATGAATTTGACTGTTAACATCGTAGTCTGTGAGGATTGGGTGTTCTCTAATAAATTCATGAAAAGGCCCTGGAGTACGACGTATATGCTCCACCCACGGGGAAGCCTTGCGGCAGCCCAGTATTAGTCAAGAATTTGTGTGAAACTAGTCTCTCAGAAAACTTGTAGTTCAAGGCATAGTCCACTATTCAAGTTGTGATCTAGTGTAGCATAAATCTCTAAGTGGAAGTTCAACTTCATAGTCTCCACTAAGCACCGGTATATAAACAATGTTTTGGAACCAAATGGTGAGATGTGCTAATGAGACTTTGTGGGGGATTGTTGGAATTTGCTAGTGGGCTTTGGCCCAAAGCCCAACTAAAATTCTGAAATTCTCTTGGCCCATACATGCACACATGTGAGTGGAGTGAGTGAGGCTAAAGTTTAGTCCCACCTCATAACTTGAGAGAGAGTTGCGCCTCTTTATAAGGTGAGCTCTTCTACCACTTGTATGAGCATGAGAAGAGGAGACCTACACGCGCGCTCCTCCTCCTCGCTCGCCTTGCCACGCCACGCCTCGTCACGACGCGCCGCGGGTTGCGGGATTGAGCCGAGCTGAGGACAGAGATATGCACATTGTCTATATTTTTGCTGCCCGGGAAAAATTGATGAGTCATTAATTAATAATTAACAAATGCATTTATTACTGAACCGTTTCCGATTCTTATGGATCATGACAACTCGAATGTGGGGTTTACTCCCACGACCTACCCGGCCCGCACTATATAGTCAGGCAGACGTCTACCCTAGCCGCCGCCGCTTCATATGGTTTCTCACCAATGTTCCAGATCATTGCGCCGCCAAGCAAGTCTTCTCCATCCCTCCTTTCGGCGTGCACCAGGAGAAGGAACAGCAGGCCTCCGGAACCCCGCCTCTCGTGATCCTGTACGGGAGATGGGCGGTCAGTATTTTGGGGAGCGCACTCGTGCGACTACTGGCAGCGACGACTTCGTGAACGACGACTTCTTCCCTGACCTCGGCAACCTCATCCTCGGCGACATGGGCGACAACGTCAACACCGGCGTTGCTACTCCGGCTGCACCGTATGTGATTCTATCCTTCCTGTTCGAGATCATGGTAGAATTCATGTTTCTAGTATGTGCCCTAGATGTGATCTGCTCATCTACTATGCTAGTTCGCATGATTAGTTCAATCTCTGCTACTGTAGTCATGATTTATATTTTGTTTATTCAGATTAAATCTCGTAGTAATTTGCTCATACTTCCAACACCAGACGGGCCGGACGCCGCGCTGGCCTCTGCACGGGTTGGCAGGCTGGCCCGAGCGTGACTCACGAGAGAGCTAGCCGCCGCGCTGGCCTTCGCTCGAGCCAGATGGCTGGCCTTAGCGCGGCGCGTGCGAGCAAGCCGCCGTGCCAATGTAGCTAGCAAACCTTGCAGACAAGCAGCTGGACGGAGCTATCTTGGCTAGCTAGCGGCCGCGAGCGCCGGACGGAGCTAGCATCTGGGCTGCAGGAAGATGGGCTCCGCACCACCGGCGGTTTTGACCTCGCCTTCTGCCGGCGGCGGTAGCTGCATCCCATCACCAAGGATGACTAGGTGGACGGGCCGGAGGTAGGAGGTCACTCGGGGATTTTTGTGCAGACTGACATGTAGGTCCCACAAAGTCATAATGCCCGGTCAAATAGAAGGCATTGACTTAATGGGCGACATGGGCCCTGTTTGGATACTCTAAGTCAGAGGTTAGAGTTAGATTCTAACCCTGAACTAACTCTAACCAAAGTGGTGTTTGGATGGCAGGGTTAGATTGACAACAAATGTATCCAAACAGGGCCATGGGTTGAAACGTGCGTATAACGACACTTTGTACAGTAGTCGTTTCTTGGTAGGGCTGGTTGGTAAGAGCATGTACAATGGTTGATAAGGTAGTCTTATCTTAAGTCTGCCACATATGCAAGTGTAGTTGTTTATTAGCATTATTAGTGATTTCTTGTATTATTAGGGGTTTTCTTGTAAGGAACAACGTACTACTAGTGACAAAAGGCAATTCTAGGTTGCGTTGTACTCCAACGAGTACTACTAGTGGTCGCGGGAGTGTATACCTCGTTTTGTGGGTTCGATCCTGACCGAACACACGGTGCCTTTTTTTAAATAGTAACTTCGCTGCGAGCTAATATTTTACATGGGTAGTTTGAGTTTTGAAGTCAAACGGACGTGCGGCACCACAACCTGGGTGCACTGGATAGCCTAGCCACGTGAACGGGTTTTCCTTCCTAGCATCTCGTGGCTCGCGTGCTCGCCCTAGCTGCACCTCACTTGCAGGTTCCTCATCAGCTAGTAGCATATTTAAACTAGCGCCTCCCAATTAAGCGCAAGGAGCCAGAAAAGCCTGGCGGGGCATTGGGAACTGTGCAATATGGCTCTGTACGTAAAGTGCTCTACTACTACTCTGTAGCTTGTGGCGTTGCACGCATGGACTTCACTCCATTATCGGCACTACTATAAAAGAAATTCCTCTTGATGTTTTTTTTGAAACGGAGGCAAAAGCTTTGCTTCATCTCATTCATAAAGAAGGAACTACTAACAAAGTTCAACGAGATCCATTACACCTCCACAAATGGAAGCGAAAATCCTAGTCTCGTTGTATCAAATAACTCAAATGTTCTGCCCGCGCAGTAACCGTCGCTAATAAACAGGTTGCTAGTGTGTGCGTGAGAGTACCGGCTGAGTAGGCCAGCTACGTGAGAGGAGCGGCTAAATAGAGCACCGAGAGTACCCACTAGGCCACCACGCAGGTGTACTTTCCATGCATTAATAGTACAACGATGGTTCTAGAGAACAGTAGTACCCTCCACTTCCAACTGTAGCTCCTTGGCCCTGAGATTCAAGAGTTCAAAACTGGTGCACTATACTAGAAGTATAGTACATCGCACTACTAGTTGAGAAAGTAGTACTAGTACTGCTACAGTATGAGTATGTACTCCTCCGTCACATAATGTAAGACGTTTTTTGACACTAGTTGGCGTGTACAAAAAATAGCAAAAACATACCCAAAATTTCTTAATCCACGCCAAAAACTACTAGCTAGTGCCAAAAATTATTACTAGTGCTATTATTTACAGTATAATGCAATCCCATAACGTCCCATAATGCTAGTACTAGTAGTAAATAATAGCCTCACCCCTTCGCTAAGGAACGATCTATAGTTGGAAGGGACGAGGCCCTGCGGTTACTACGCTCTTATCTCCTCCTCGCCAGTTCCCCTCCCCCCGAAGAGAAGGCAGTTCGTCGCTGCTCCCATGCATACGCCAGGCGATTCTCCTCCTCGTCGGGGCTGGGAGACCTTGGACGACGATCCTCTGGGAGAAATCGCACGCCGCTCTGACGTCCTCACCGCCGCAAGACTCGGTGCTTCCTGCACCAACCTTTTCAAGACGGTGCTTAAAAAGGCTTGGGAAAAGGCCATGCTTGTTGGTCTTCCATGCGTCCTCGAGGAGAAGGTTCTTCTATGGGACAATCCTTTGAACAGTCCACCGCTCCCTGGCCATGGTTGCACGTTGACTCCGCTAGAGTTGCCGACGTTGAGAGGTAGTCGGATTTTGTCCGATGAGCAGGTCAGTAATGGAGTTTGATCATGTAGTACTTAGTTATTCCATTTGCATCCCGTAATTTCTCCGTTTCCCGCCGTCTTATATATAGGTCTGGGTCGGTTCCAACGAAGATTAGCTTGCATACCTCCGGTCGGATACCACCATCATTTTGCACAACATCCGCAGTAGTGCGACCGTTCTGGTAGACCCCTTCTCCACCATTGGGATCGGCCTTCCGGACTGGCTGGGCTTGAATACGTATGATGATGCCTACATGAGATTGAAGAAGATAGCAATTGCGGACCCACCGACAAAGCGACGCGGCTACGACAATTACTATCTCATCGCGGTGTTTGACATAAGGATTGCCATCAATGCAAGAGGCAGTAATGGCAGAGGCTGGCGCATGTTGGCGGCGGCAGATTTGTACCCCTACACGTTCGAAGATGCTGTGCGCCATCTAGGCCGCATCTTCGCGGTGACAAGCCAGGGGACTTGTTTCATCTGGTTGCCATCCTACGGTACAGGAGATTACAAACGGAATGCACAAACCATCATTTGCATCCCTAACGGTACTCCATTATTTTGCAGGGACTAGTCATCTCGCGATCAAAATAAGATCGCCGATCCTGGATGTGCATTTGCATCCGCGATCCGGTCTAACCTGGAACCTTTTAGCTGACTTTGGAATATTGGGATCAACTATCTTAGCAGTCGTTACCCATTATACCACTGATGTGCAACATGGTCACACAATCTACCACGATCGGACCATCGCCATCTACCCATGTATTCCATTTTTTAACCCTCTCGCCTTCTCTTTCATTGTTGTACTAGGAGTAGTACTCTACTACCTCCGTCTGGGTATATTAGGCCGTTTCGCAAACACAGTCGCGTACATTTTTATTAGGCCGCTGCCCCTCGATTGTTGTTCCAGTGATTAATTTCTAGCCGCTGCATGCGAAGGAGTCTAGCTGCATGCCACCATTTGTTTCGGGACTAGTGCTCCCTTCTTTGCATGCGCAAAATCCAGCCAATGCAAGCGATCAACTCAAAAGGCAACAGTGCATGCGGCAATTAATACCATCGGGAATCAACGAATTTGTGTGTGTCTTCGCTCTGCCTTGGTCCTGCGGATTCGGTCGGCTGGTCCTATAATCCCGCACGGAGGTAGTACTTACGTACTAGTAGGAGTACTTTTTACCTTGGAGGACGCATATAGCTAGCTAGGCCCTTGAAGACTTGAACCCACTAGCTGCCACCATTTTTGTTTTTCCGTGTCTTACTATCTCATCCATGTAGCCAAGAGTGGCTATATATAATAATCTGGTTATTTTACTTCCTCTATACCGGAGTAGTACTATTTGCTGCACAGTATTACTGACCGCCATATTTGAGCACAACATTATTATGCATGGACCTTGACTATGTATGTCACCATGTGTCCAGATCTGAGATGTCGCGTGTACCATATGAACGGCGCCGAGTTCGACCCCCGTGATGCTACGTGGGTGCCAAGGAACACTCTTGGAGAGTACTCGCTTTTCATTGGGGACAGCTACCCCATTGTGAAGCAGATGACACCTTCCGTGCACGACACGGAAGGCCTGTCATTCATGAAGCATAGTTGTGTCTTCAGTGTGCACCGCCGGATGAACGATATGCTGGGACACACTATCCCTGATTTATGCCGCTTCATCTTGGATGAGTCTCCATCGTGTGGAACCGGACTAGAAAGCTACGACAATGATTCCCGTTGCCCACCACTATGGATCGTGCCATCCATGAAGAACACCTGGGACTGTAACCTGGAGGAGGACATGTAGCCCATCTATAACGTGTAAGTGGAGTACGACAAATTGTGAATGGTACCGCTGTGAATATATGTAGACTAGTCGTGCACAAATTTATCACATGAATTGGAGATGAACTTGTGTGGCATACTGGCATTTTTCCTTTAGAATTTATTACTAGTAAATGTGTTATGTGTACGTGCAACTTGGGTGGTTGTTGCACGGGCTCCAACATGCCCTTTGAGAAAAAAAGGTGGCACAACTTTGGATATACATGACATGGCGACATCATACAGTAGCATCGTTTGCTACAGTTGTAGTACACTCCTACTAGGATGACAACTCCTATAAAACCTTGCACTTGGCTCTTTTCCTCTTCGGGAGGTTCAACAGTTTGTACTCGTGTGAACCTTGCACTTGGCTCTTCGCCTCTTCGGAAGGTCCAAAAATGATGATACTACAGTACAATATGCTTCTGGCAATCTGACACCTATTGAACTGTTGCACGTCCACCGTGAGGGCAAGGGGGAGGGAGAGGGAGAGGGAGAGGGCGTTGTAGTCAAAACCCTCTCCTCGTCCTTCGAGCCACCACACGCGTGGGCGAGGGAGAGGCGTAGTAAGCAAGCTTCTCCTCGTTCAGCGAGTTGACGGGACACATCAAAGCAGTACTAGTCCATACTGCGTCCTTTCCGGTTAATATGGCTTAATTTGAAACGAGAAAAATACACTGACGGTCAACGTATGTAATAATACGCTCTTTACAGTCACTATATATAGTTTTCCGGTGGTTATACGATCACTAGTTCATCGTAGAGCACCGTATTGCACCCTACTGACCAGCCACACAGTCGATGTGGCACTTTGTTGACTGGTTAAATTGTCACCTGGTTTCTGGGTCCCACATGTCAGTTGGCAGAGGAAAGAAATCAGCTAAACAAAACTTTACGCATGCGCGACACGAGTCCAACCCTTGTGCGCGAACCACCCTGGCTGTGTATGTGAGTGCATGCACGTGTACTCCCTCGGTCTTCCAACAAAGAGTGTACATCGGCTAAAAAACAAAGAGTGTAGTACATGTACACTTCCAATGTATTTAGCCTTTAATCTAAATCGATATCGATTGACTAATGCACCAACTTGTGCTCTAGGTATAGGCTACATGTCTATCCTTAATTACAGCATGCAACGACCTTCATTTAATCTTCTTCTCTCAATGGTCGCATGCACACATAAGTCTGCTACTTTTGGGCGTTAATTATGCCCTGGTCAATGTGTAAATCTCTAAATGTACAGTCTTTCACGGACGTAGGGCGTAGGTTGAGCACTTGAGCGTGAGCATGTGTGTTGCGTTGTGTGATGTGTGCCGCATGGGTGTGTGAGTGTTGCGTGCGTCCATGTGTACGTATGAGTGTTGCATGTTGCATGCATACATGGGGCTTACTCCCTCCCATTGACATATTCATATTTCAAGATTCCTCTGTTCCCTCCATATGGTGATATTCCCTCTGTTCCCAAATACGGAGTAAAATCCTCCCTCTGTTCCCAAATACGGAGTAAAATCCTCCCTCTGTTCCCAAATACGGAGTAAAATCCTCCCTCTGTTCCCAAATATAGAGTAAAATCCTCCATCTGTTCCCAAATACGGAGTATTTGTCTTTCTAGAGATTTCAACAAGTGACTACGTACAGAGCAAAATGAGTGAAGTGAGCGTAGAGGCATAGGGATAATGTAGAAAGGAAGTCTTCGCGATCCATTATTCCCCATCTCGGTCAAAGAGAACTATTCAACTAGTCTTCGCAGTGAAGTGACAATACACGCTGCAGCAGATGGGACACTTAATTAATAAGCTGAACCAGCGTGTTGGTGTTACTAAATCAGCCTTACCCAGTACTGCCATCATGTTTTCCAGTAGAGCATGCTTCTGTCCTCCATTAACTGGCATATGGGCCCTCTTGTGGTAGACCCACATGTCATCGGTGTAACTATTTACACTTCGAAGGACGGTATATCCTGGTAGTAGTAGTAGAATTGAGATTTAATGCACTTTCTTCCCCGTCTTCCACTCTTCTTACTCCTCTCTTCTTCTTCCACCTCTGTTCCCATCGTCGGCCGCACACCATTTCCCCCCGCTCACTGCTCGCCCACCCGCGCTATCTTCCTTGGTAGCTTGCGTGTACCATATCCCCCCGCTCACTGCTCGCCCACATGAGGAGAAGCTTCTTTGCTCGCCCGCCCGAATCCACTTCCCCATTGGCTCGCAGGCACCGAAAACCCCAAGGGCAGAACCGACTGACACGTAGAGCAGCGATTGGAATTCCCTCCCCGATGTTCTCTTGGAGCCGATCTGTAATCGTATGGACCTACTCAGCACCGTCCGTCTGGCCGCATGCTCGGTGTCTTTCTACCGTCTACTCGTCTGCAACTGGCCGGCTCTTTTCAAGACACCCTGCTTTCTGATGCCCGATCCTCGCAGGTGGCCCAGACACCGACTTGACGATCCTACAGAGGTTGCCGTGGTGCCCCACGACATGCTACCACTACCCGTCCACCTGTCCTTCATGCGCGGCCACTACTGGGCGGGCATGAAGGCCAATTGGATCATCCTCATCCACCAATCCGGTAGTCTGTGGCATCTCATGGATATCTACACCCAGCGAGAGATCACCCTTCCATCATTGGATACCGCCGCCATCGAGCATCGCGGCCCGCCGGACACTCCTGCCTACTACGCACGAGACACGTCAAGCTTTTGGCTCGACCTCTGTTTGCTGAAAGTTGTAATCTGCAAAATGCCCACACCATTAGAAGACTACATGGAATACAAGCTCATTGCCTTGTTCAACATGGGATTAGTCTATCTGGAATCCGGTCGCCGTACATGGTTATGGCTCATCGTCAATCCTGTTGAGGCAACATTTCTGTCTGATGCTATAGTGCACGATAGCATTGTTTATGCGGTCGACGCACATATTGGCTGCCTATACTGGTGGAATCTATCGTTGTGTAATTGTTTTATCTCATCTCATCTTTACCTTATGAATACGACTGCCTGTTCATTGTTACAAATTTATAATAGATAGTATGTCTATAACCACATGATTGCTATATGTTCCTCTCATTTCCTAGATTTTTATGACCACACATGTTATTGTTAGAGTTGATATGAGAACAATTGGCATCTAATGATTGTTAGAATAGATATTATTAACATAACATCATGATTGCTATATGTTACTCTCATTTCAAAGATTTCTATAATAACGCATGTTATTGCTTAGAGTTGATATGAGAACAGTAGTAGTAAGTGCTATGGTAGAATATGAGTAGGCTCTATCATAGCTGTTTTCCTCTCATTGTTACATGATATTTGAACCATGACATATTGCTAGAATATGAAAGCCATTGGCTTATTTTTTTAACTTGGGGTATGATTATGACCACGGCATTGCTATTCTCTGTCTATGATATGTGTCACTGTTATAGTAATCTTGATTCCACACATACTCTGAACATGATTGTTTATTTTTGTCCTTTTGGTCTCCAATTTGAATTGTTGCAGCAGACGCAAATGCGCTGGCCTTCATGATTCCAGGACCTGGAATCATACCAGCCGATGGGTGGTGGTTTATCGCTCGTTCAGCTGACAACGGTCATTTGATGCTCATTCGCATGTACCAAATTGACCAAACCATTACATCAAACCACATATAGTACAATGCCTGGGGCGTTTGTCACATTGATGGCTATGGCTGCTTCGTGTTCGAGAAAGATCCCAGCTCCGTTGGGCCAGGCGTATTCAACTGGAGGCGGGTTTACAGCCTCGGCAACCACTCCATGTTCCTCGGGCTCAATTATCCGATCATCCAACCAATCATCGATCATATCACCGGCGATGATTACCGTGCTATGCAACTTCCATTCGCCAGGGGGACTGTGTTTACACATCGTACCATGGGTTTCATGAATCACCATATCCAGAGATTCGTCGACACAACTTGTTGCCAGATAATATTCAGTGTGTGAAAGGCATCAAGCTTCCATGCGATGGATGGCTTTTGCAAACCCGACATGTGGCGATGTGGTTCATGCCAACAACAAATATGCACAACTTGATTCGTACTGATATCTAGACTGAGCCATGTACTCTACTGTTGTAGCACGACCCTTTTTTGTTGGATATTATGTACTGTTGTTAGTTTGAAGCACTCCTCTGGTTTGAAGGATAGATACCTTTCTGGGATCAAGTGCATCATAACTCACCTGCGCAGGATGTACTGATAATGATGGTGGAGATGTTGTGCAGTATATATATAGGACAACACTATTCTAATCCCAGGATTAGAATATATTTGGATCACGTCAGGCCTATATAGAGCATGCGGAGGTCCTCCTGAATTCCCGAACTCACAGAGGAAAAAAGGGCCACGGCCACGCCCACCACCTCGTCCTCGATCCCCAACCTCCCCGATCCAGCGCCGTGGACCTCTCGCCCCCTGCCACAACTGTCGCCGCCCTGGCTCCGGTGCGCCTCCCGCTGCCGGAGTCGGCGCGCCTCCCCCCACTGGCCAACTCGGCCCCGTCCCTACCCTCGACCCCGACGCACCCCCACGCTCATCCACCCCGACCACGACGCATGTCCTGTCGCCGGCCACTCCGGCCTCGTCGCCGTCCCCCGACCTCAGCGCGCCTCTCGCCACCGGCCACTCCGGCCTCGTCGGCGCCCCCCGACCCCAGCGCTCCTCCCACCACCGGCCCTGGATCCCATGCGCAGCCGACCCTAGATCCCCACGCGCCATCGGCCCTGGATCCCAGCATGCCGCCGTCGGCCCTGGATCCCAACCTGCCGCCCCGGCCGCTATCCCTGGATCCCACCATCACGCCGCCCGACAGCCTGCACACCACTGCCGACGCAGACCACCCACACCAATCACCCCCAGTGTTGAGGTCAAACGGGCTGCACTCGACTTCCACCAACCACCATCGCTGCCGACGCCTTGGGCCCCACAACTGGCGCGACCCACCTACCCTGCTGCATTGCTCGACCTCCCTCACCTGGTCCTTCTCGACGCCCGCCTTCTAGCTGTGTCGCCGGTTCCCCCACCCTGTAGCTGTTGTTGACTTTCTTCCCATAGAAAATTTGAACTTCATCGTGTCGCTGGCTTCTTCCTCCAGATCCGAGCCTTTCTTCCTCCATGTTGCCAAGTGTTTCAGAATTCTAAGGTCCATGCCGAGGTCAGGAGGTGCCATCCCGTTGCTCGTCAACCTTCCTGGAGTCCGGCATCTCATTGTGCTTTTGGTCGCTGTCATTTATGTCAATAGTGAGAGAGAGTAGAGTTTTTGTTGTACGCTTTACTGTCCTCGGTGTTGTTACTACATGCTCTTTGAAAAAAGCTCGCTTCCACTAGTAGGTTGCCGTTGTTGTACTGGAGCAAAATGGAATTAACAATTAATATATAAGAATTTGTGTTTGGTTGTACTGTCTCTACTTCTTGCGGCTTTGGTAAACAAAAGTTAAAATTTTGTTGAAATGTGTGCGTCTTTTGCATTATACGGAGTGAGAGATTGAGAAATATGAATGTGTATGTTGGTGCTCTGTTGTGCTTGCTACTTTTACAACATCAGTCCTGCCATTCCTTTGTTTAATGAAAATATGAATGTGTATTTGCTGACTCAAACACAAAAATTCACAGAAGTTCAATATAAAAGCCACTAGAAGTTCAAACACTAAAACTCTAGCAAAAATCATAAATTGAAAGATGCTTATCAAAACAAAGAGGTTCAAAAAAGGTACTTTGATTTTTATTGCAAAACATATTTTTATGTTTCTAAAAAATCCAAGAAAGGTCAAATTAAATAACATAACATTTCAAAAAAGTTTATTAAATACGAAGTTTCCCCAATTCTAAAATAAATTTAAATTCACATTGAAGTTCATGTATAAAAAAGTTGAAGTTCGCATATAGTACAAAGGTGCATTTCAGAAAAAAGATGTAAGAATAAATTTATATATTTTCTAAGAATAAAACCAAGAAGTCCAAATTTTAAAAATAGAGAATTTCGTTGTTTATAAAAACTCTCATTTTCTTGGTACTAAAAGAAATAAAATGAAGAACTTCAAATCTTCACATTTCTAAAAATCACACAAAAGAAGTTGAAAAAAAGTTAGAGCGGTTTTGATGTCTATAAAAAACTCAGATTTTTTCCTTTACTAATGTAAAGTAGGGAGAAGTTTAAATTGACAACAGACGGAAGTTCACGTACTGCATGGTATGAGAAAAATATGAGTAAAAAGGCAAAGTCCAATTTTTTGTTCCTAGAAGTTCAAGTGCACATACCAGGAAAGTTCAAAAAGTTCCTCCTATTCAACAAGTTTCCTCAACGGAAGCTCAAATTAAAATAACAAAAAATAGTTTAGAAAAATTAATTAGAAAAATAATGTGGAGGGTGACCAATATTTATGACAAAACAAAGATATTTTGATGCTAAAAGAAATAAACCAAGAAGTCCAAATTATAAAGAAGAGAAGTTCAATATTTATAACAAACACACATTTTCTTCGTTACTAAAGGTTAAAATTAAAAAAGTTCAAATTAAAATAAAAGGAGTAGTTTGATGTTTACGGAAAACTCAAATTTTTTCTATTTCTAGGAAAAATAAAGGTACGAGTTTCAATTTTTAAAAAAAATTGATGCGTATTTGAAAACATATTTGTTTTCCTATGAATGAGACTAAGACGTTCAATTTGAAATAACAGAGAAGTTAGAAGTATATATAAAAAAACTCAGATTTGTTGCAAGAAGTTCACGTGCACCTCCGTGCACGGTTCAGAATTTATATTGCGGGTCATTCGACCTCCAATTACATGTTTTAAAATGGCAAAAAATGACGTTCGACCTTCAATTCTATGTAACTCAACGTATACACAAAAATGTGAGAGAAGTTCATTGTGAAAATAGCGAGAAGTTCAAGTACAGCAAGGAATGAATTTCAGGTGAGAAATAAAAGTATAGAAAAATAAAAGCTTAAAAGGTTTGTTGACAGAAATTCAAGTGCTCTATCAGGGAAAATTCAAAAATTCTTGCGAGAGAGGTTCATCTTGTATTTCCATGTTCAAAAACACAAAAGGTATTTTTTTGTGTTTTAAAATAATTCTCTCAATCCATGAAGAAGTTCAGTTATTATTTGGGAGCGATTTGATTTCAGAAAGAAAACAAAATTTCAAATTATAAAAATGGAAAAAGTTCAGGTACTACATGGTGTGTGTTTAATATGAGAAAAATGAATTAAAAGCTAAGGCCCAATTTTGTTGTTGTTATAAGTTCAAGTACTCGGTCGGAGAAAGTTAAAAAAATTATTGCGAGAGAGGTTTGTACAAAAAGAATATCATTTGTGTAACACTGACGAATGGATGAGAAAATTACAAACGAAAAATACGTCTCAAAAGTTCAACGTGAAAACAGCGGAAAGTTCACCTACTACACTGAATGAATATTAGATGAAAAAAATTAAAATCGTCGCGAGTATGAAAAAATGATCAACACGGGAAAGTTGTGTGTTTACAACAGCTTTCCATCAGTATATCACTTTCTCAATTTCGATGAGTGGATGGAGAGCTACGAGCAGTGGATAGAGATCTACGAGCAAAAAAACACGTGCAAAACAGAGTGAAGTTCAAGTAGACATGCCGAGAAGTTCAGGTTCTTCACACGGTGCATTTTTGAAGAATCTGTTTCGCGATAAAGGCAGAACGAATGATCTCGCTGTTTTTGAAATTACTTAAAAACGGCTAGGAATCAGAGAAAACCATCAACATGAAAAAGTTTCGCATTTTCCGTAGCTTTTCAGCGGTATATTATTTGCCCCATTCCGATAAAGTTTGTAGAAATTATGGCAAAAATATGTTTTTAGCCATTTTCAAAACTAACATACAACCATAATGAATTAGGAGAAACAATATATACAAAAAAGTTTCGCATTTCTTCAAGCTTTCCAAAGCCATATCATTTGCTGCATTTGGACGTATGGTTAAAAAATTAGCTCGAAAATACGAACTCGGTGGAACTTGTACTATTTTCTAAATTACTTTTAAACCGTTCAAAATTAGAAAAAACTTTTAACATGAAAAAATAGCGCATTTTCATAAGCTTTCCAATGCCATATTATTTGCCTCAATTGGATTAGCCGTTTAGAAATGACATCAAAAATACGAACTCGGGTGTTCCGTTTGCGAAATTCTACGATTTTCCGAATTACTCTTTAACCGTTGTGAATTAGAGAAAACTTTCAACATGTGGAAGAAGCGGTTTTGTAGCAGGTTTCCAACGCCATATTATTTGCCGCATTCCAATAAATGGTTTAAAAACGCGATCGAAAATACGATTCACGTTTTTTGTATGAACAAAAAACGGTTTTCAAAACTGCTCTTAAACCGCTTATATTTTGCCAAAATTTTAACTTGGGTCATGATACCGATGTCTATAGCTTTCCAAAGGTATACCACAAGCCCCATTTGGACACCTTCTAGCTGAAGTTCAACCTAGTACTCGAGGAAGGTCAGGCGCGTTACTCGGGAAGTTCATGTTGTGATCAGAATATTATTCTGATCTCGTGATCAGAATATTATTCTGATCTCGTGATCAGAATAGTGTTTATATATATATATATATAGGCTTCAAGTGCGTACTTGTTAGTTAAACCTATGGTTAAAATGTGACACTAAATACGACTAGTAAGTAGTACAGTAGCAGTACTAGTATACATCGGTCAAATTATTCATCATGTCCACACATTGAATTGACGTGACAACACGATGCGCGTGAGGTGACACAAGAATCCCGGCGGTGTGTTCAGGTATTCTGGACTTCAGATTTGGAGTACCACTTATCTGTCGAAATCTTTCATCATTCACTTAAAACAGTCGATTGATCATACATTGAGTACCATATAACTAGAATTAACCGATGCAAGTCGAAGAAGGATTGGCCGGTGCTGCCGGCTGGCATCTAGTTCGATCCCACGGATCAGGAGCTGATCGAGCACCTTGAGGCCAAAGTGAGTGCTAACAGCGCGAGATCTCACCCTCTCATCGATTTGTTCATACCAACCATCAACAGCGAGCACGGCATATGCTACACCCATCCTGAGAAACTTCCAGGTAAGACACCGATCGACCGTCTACTTGCACAAACATATTCCTTTGTTTATAGCTCTATTTTGCTTTTTAGACGAAGACTTGGTGAAGCAATTACAATTTGACAGTTAATAAAAAGTGAAACAAGTGACTACAACATGGCAAAGATGTTATGAAAATGCCAACTACGAAACTAAAACATGTATTCGACAATACGCAGGTATCACACTGAGTGGCCTAAGCAAGCATTTCTTCGAGTGCAATTCCAGGGCGTTCAAAAGGGGCACGTGGACGCATCGCAAGATACAGTCAGAGTGCGGCATGCACGCGATGTGGCACAACACCGGCAATACCTTGCTGGTGATGGTCAACGGCCGACAAACGGGCAGCAAAAAGGTTCTGGTGTTGCACACCAACAAGAACTTCGACCAGTAGAGGACCAACTGGGTGATGCACCAGTACCACCTCGGGGACCTGGAGCAAGAGAAGGAGCGGGAGCTGGTCCTCTACAAGATTTTCTACCAGACGAACACTAGGGCTAGAAGTAAAAACATTATAAGTTAGTTTGGTATTGGTACTTGTACTACCTTGTCGTCCGCAAGTTGGTATTGTTGTTAACGATCTTTTGGTATGAACTTGGCATTTGCTTCCAACCATCATTCCGAGGGTCGACGTGGATATAAAGCTGAATCATTTGTTTCGAAACGAATTTTCAGGCACTTGATTTTTATTTGATGGGTAGCATAAGCACCTGCCGTTTGAATTCCCAGTTCTCCAAATTTTTCGAAACAAATGCATGCACTTATTATCATGATGAAAAAACAATATCCCTGCTGCATCCCAGTTATCAGTTTGTACTTGTAGAATTCTCTCGTTTATTGAGCACGTATATTGTTTTTTCAGGTCGAGCAAGTTTCAACTGGGCTATAGACTGCCCAGGCTTTGTTTTGTTTTTAACAGGCCCAGCCCATGATGACAACAGGGCACAAAGATCCAGCAGGTATCTACTGGCCTCTGGCCCACCAGTGTTAGTTTTATTTTGTCTTACAACATCCGCAGGTAGTTTTTTTACTGAATCAAATACACAGCCCAGTTCTATTTTCCTCTTGAAACGCATGTCCTACATCCGTTTTCTAATCTCTACCTATAGTTTTACTAATTCATATACATGTATCATTATATTGAAAATACATAAAATTCCCTTTTCGTATTTACATCCTTATTTTTGTTGTTGTTGTAACGCCCTCGATGCGGCTATATCTCCCATGTGTCGAGGCACGACTTAGAGGCATAACCGCATTGAAAGCAATGTCGCAAGTCGGGAAATCATTACACATCCCATGTACATAAATAATATAAAGGGGAGGAACATAGTTGGCTTACACTCGCCACGTCACATCAAAGTACATAAATAACATCCATCATACAAATCACTCATGGCCCGACTACGGTGCCAAAATAGAAAAGACCCCCAACATGCGACAAGGCCCTGAATCGATAACCCCAACTAGGCACCACTACTGATCATCCGGAAAAGACATGTAGTATCGCTGAGAGTCCTCGTCGAACTCCCACTTGAGCTCGTAATCGTCAACTGGAGCAGAAACACCTGGACCTGCATCTGGAGTTGTAGTATCTGTGAGCCACAGGGACTCAGCAATCTCACACCCACGCGATCAAGACTATTTAAGCTTATAGGAATGGATAAGGCAAGTATATGTGGAGCTGCAGCAAGCGACTAGCATATGTGGTGGCTAACTTATACGCAAAAGAGAGCGAGAAGAGGAGGCAAGGCGCGAGCGAGAATCTAGAGGAACAACCTGCGCAAGCATTACTCCAACACCGTGTCCACTTCCCGGACTCCGCCGAGAAGAGGCCATCACGGTAACACACACGGTTGATTCATTTTAATTAAGTTTAGTTAAAGTTATCTACAACCGGACATTAACAAATTCCCATCTGCCCATAACCGTGGGCACGGCTTTCGAAAGTTCAATCCCTGCAGGGGAGTCCCAACTTAGCCCATGACAAGCTCTCACGGTCAACGAAGGAATAGACCTCCACCCGAGACACACCGATCAGACTCGGCAACCCGGTACAACAAGACAATTCGACAGGTTAAAACAAGACCAGCAACACCGCCCGAATGTGCCGACAAATCCCGATAGGAGCTGCACATATCTCTTTCTCAGGGCACACTCAGATGAGCGCTCCATACAACTAAAACCAAACCTCGAGTTTCCCCGAGGGGGCGCTGCACAGGACTCTAGTTTGGACCAACACTCAGAGGAGCACTGGCCCGGGGGGGTTAAAATAAGATGACCCTTGAGTCTGCAGAACCCAAGGGAAAGGAAAAGGCTAGGTGGCAAACGGTAAGACCAATGTTGGGCATTGCTGGAAAAGCTTTAATCAAGGCGAACTATCAAGGGGTTCCCATTATAACCCAACCGCGTAAGGAACGCAAATCCGGGAACATAACACCGATATGACGGAAACTAGGGCGGCAAGAGTGGAACAAAACACTAGGCGAGAGGCCGAGCCTTCCACCCTTTACCAAGTATATAGATGCATTAAGATAACATAGCAATATAATGATATCCCAACAAGTAAATAAATGTTCCAACAAGGAACGGCCTCCAAACTTCACCTGCAACTAGCAACGCTATAAGAGGGGCTGAGCCAAGCGGTAACATAGCCAATCAACGGTTTGCTAGGACAAGGTGGGTTAGAGGTTCAACATGGCAATTGGGAGGCTGACAAGCAAATGGTAGGCATCGTAGCATTGGCATAGCAAGAGCGAGCAAACTAGCCTAGCAAAGATAGTAGTGATTTCGAGGGTATGATCATCTTGCCTGCACAGTTGTCAGAGTTGACTGGATCCTCACAAGCAAACTCAACGGGCTCCTCGGTAGCGAACTCGTCTCCTGGCTCTACCCAACAAGACAAACAAGCAACAAGGATACAATCAACCACGTGCAAGACCAAGCAATATGATGAAATGATGACATGCTATGCGGGATGCGATGCGGGATGCAAAATGCAAGATATGACAGGAAATGCATGAACCTGGCCTCAACTTGGAATTCCAAGGGTGCCACTGGATAGAGGGGAAGAAATCGCTTGAAAACGATATAAAGATCATTGGAATCGGAGCTACGGTTTGGAAATGGCGAGCGTTTTACGAAACGAACCGATCTGCGATATACAGCAAGTAGGCATCTAAATGCAACGAAATGAACATGCTACAGCCACCAAACATGAAAACAAAATACATGGCAGTGATGTAAACAAGATGGTTAAAAAAACACTACCACTGAGCCATAGGCAAATTCATCCATTAAGAGGTTCAAACAAGCATGGCAAAAATGAATATGCAAAACAGATTCCAGACTTAGTGAAATTGACACTAGCCTGAAATTTCAGATCATGAAGCCCTCTTCGGAGTGGCAAAACAACATGATACAAAACCTGAACATGACAAGTAAGAACATGGCATGGAGCTACTCAACAAGCTTAACAAAACACCCAAAGTGACCTGGGGCCAAAAGGGTTCACAAAATACTCTACCGAGCTCACGAACATAGCTCGAACACAATCAGTTTTCAGACTTAGTGAAAACTGAGACATGCAGAAATTTAACTCAGGAAGGCATGTAAACGAACTCGATGCACTCACTACGGTGCAAGTCATGGCAAGGAAATCATATAACCAGCAAGAAGGCACAATATGCTAGCTACACATGGCAAGAACAAAGGCATATCATGCATGGAACACTAACGGTAGCATCGGCAAAATCGCAAACAAGTTGACGATCTGCCTAGATTAACAACTAAGCAAAAGTTGAGCTCGATTGAGTCAACCTAGAGCACTCCACATATGCAAACAAAGACATGGATGGATAGAGCATAACATAAATATCAAAACTCCCTTACTGATCATCCTCAAAAGAGGCACGGAACACTAGGAAACAAGCTGGACATATAGCATCATGAACTAAAATATCCCAGACTTAGTGAAAATCACTAAGTCCCTGAAATCTGCAACCTCAGGTACCTCTCTTCGCAAGCTTGCACAAGACAACACACATCCTAAAAATGCATGGGTGGCACCTTTGGAAAGAAGACAAAATGCTTAACAATTCATCCCAAAGGGGCACAGGCATATCATGCACGAATTAAACATGGAAAAAATGACAAAAGTGCATGATGAACTAACGGATCTGCAATTTAACTCACGAAGCCTCCTTCTAACAGCATTTTGGGCATCAACATGACCTCAAATGCAAATGATGCAATGGAATGAAATGATGTACATGTCGAGACGAAGATTTTGATATATTATATGCCCAAAACGAAGCTACGGTTGCGGAGATACGAGCAGTCAAACATAGCATAAAAATCTGGAGGGAGAGGGAAAAAGTAAACCCTCAGATCTAGGGTTTACTGTAGCAGTACTGTAGCACCCGCGCGAAAAACGAGGATCGCCGGCCGGAGCTCGCCGGCGACGAGGGAGGAGGCGACCGGAGTGGCGGCCGGAGTGGAGGGGCGCCGCGGTGGTGGCCTTGGCGACGAGGGGCACCACCACCGGCGTCGGGCGGCGAGGCGGCGACCTCCGGGCGGCGGGGCTGGGCGGCAGCCGGGCGGACCGCTCGCCGGCGACGGCGCGGGGCGGCACTGGGCGGCTCGGGCACCGGCGTGGAGGGAGGAGAAGGCGCGGGGCGCGGCCCAGGCGAGGTGGAGGCGGGGGCCGGCCTTGGGCCTGGCGGGCGCGGCGGCGGCGGCGGCTGGCCTGCCACGTGGCTGGCGCTGGATGGCTGGAGGCGGCGGGGTGGACACGTCCGGACCGATTCGGACGTGTCCGTCGGCGGGTGGAGCGGCGGATCTGGGAAAACTAGGGTTTCGGAGGAGGAAGACGATCCGAAAACGGGAGGGGGTATTTATAAGCATAAGTGGAGCTAGGAGAGTCCAAATGAGGTGCGGTTTTCGGCCACGCGATCATGATCGAACGCTCTAGGACATGGAGCAGAGTTTGGTGGGTTTTGGGCCAAATTTGAGGGGTGTTGGGCTGCAACACACACGAGGCCTTTTCGGTCCCTCGGTTAACCGTTGGAGTATCAAACGAAGTCCAAATGATACGAAACTTGACAGGCGGTCTACCGGTAGTAAACCAAGGCCGCTTGGCAAGTCTCGGTCCAATCCGGAAATGTTTAATCCCCACACACGAAAGAAAGCTGGAAATGGCCACCGGAGGAGAACGAAGCGCCGGAATGCAAAATGGACAACGGGGAAAATGCTCGGATGCATGAGACGAACACGTATGCAAATGCAATGCACATGATGACATGATATGAGATGCATGAAAACGAAAACAACACACGGAGACAAAGACCCGAACCCGAGAAATAAATATAACTTAGTGCCGGAGACGGCAAGAGTTGGATACAAATATGGAAGTATCTGGGGCGTTACAACACTCCACCACTACGAAAAGATCTCGTCCCGAGATCTAGGCCTGAAAGAACTCCGGGTACTCAGAACGGAGGTGATCCTCGCGTTCCCAGGTAGCTTCACGATCGGAATGGTGTGACCACTTGACTTTGAGAAATTTGATTGACTTGTTGCGAGTTCTGCGTTCAGTTTCTTCAAGAATGGCAACTGGGTGCTCACGGTAAGAGAGATCTTCTTGGAGCTCAATGTCCTCGAAGTTGACGGTGCGTTCAGGCGTCTTGAAGCACTTTCGGAGTTGGGAGACATGGAACACATCATGAACATTGGCAAAGTTTGAAGGAAGCTCGAGCTGATAGGCGAGGTCGCCTCTCTTGGTAGCAATCTTGAAAGGCCCAACATATTTGGGGGCAAGCTTCCCTTTGATACCGAAGCGACGAGTACCTTTCATAGGAGAGACGCGGAGGTAAATGTGATCTCCGATCTCGAAAGCCAGATCACGGTGCTTACTGTCATAGTAGCTCTTCTGGCGGGATTGGGCTGCTTTGAGGTTATCACAAATGACCTTGCACATTTCTTCTGCCTCTGTGATCAGGTCATTACCCAGCAGCTGACGTTCACCGGTTTCAGACCAGTTGAGAGGGGTACGGCACTTCCTGCCATATAGAATTTCAAAGGGGGCCTTGCCCGAACTTGCTTGAAAACTGTTATTATAGGAGAATTCAGCATAAGGAAGACAGTCCTCCCACTTCATGCCGAAAGAAATCACACAAGCCCTGAGCATGTCTTCGAGAATCTGGTTGACACGCTCGACTTGACCGCTCGTTTGAGGATGGAAAGCAGTGCTGAAGCGAATGCTGGTGCCCATGGCCTTCTGAAAAGAATCCCAAAACTTGGAGGTAAAGATGCTGCCACGGTCTGAAGATATCACTTGAGGAATACCGTGCAGAGAGACAATGCGAGAGGTATAGAGTTCCGCCAATTGAGCTGCAGTGATCGACTCTTTGATAGGCAGAAAATGAGCCACTTTGGTGAGCTTGTCGATGACAACAAATATAGCATCATTGCCACGCTTGGACTTTGGAAACCCAGTCACGAAGTCCATTTCAATGTGGTCAAACTTCCATTGTGGAATGGCAAGAGGTTGGAGGAGACCAGCTGGCCTTTGGTGTTCTGCCTTCACTCTTCTGCAGACATCACATTCATTCACGAATTAAGCGATCTCGCGCTTCATTCGAGTCCACCAATAAGCTTGCTTGAGATCCTGATACATCTTCGTGCTCCCAGGGTGGATGGAGAGGAGAGAATTGTGAGCCTCGTTCATGATCACTTTACGAAGTTCACCTTTGGGCACAACAATGCGATCCTCGAAGAAGAGAGTGTCCTTGTCATCAAGGTGGTAGCACTTGTACTTGGACTGACTCTTGGCAATACCAATCTTCACCTTTTTCACCATAGCATCAAGAAGCTGGGCTTGGCGAATCTGGTCTTCCAAGGTAGGAGAAACTTGGAGGTTGGCGAGGAAACCTTGAGGAACAACTTGCAGATTCAGCTTGCAGAAAGCTTCACAAAGCTCGGGTTGATAGGGCTTGAGAATCAGACTGTTGCAATATGCTTTTCTACTCAAAGCGTCAGCAATCACATTAGCCTTGCCTGGAGTATACTCAATACTCGGATTGTACTCTTGAATCATTTCGACCCATCGAGTTTGCCTGAGGTTGAGATTAGGCTGGGTGAAGATGTACTTGAGACTCTTGTGATCAGTGAAAATGTCCACTTTCCTTCCCAATAGAAGATGTCTCCAAGTCAACAAAGCGTGCACAACTGCCGCCAACTCGAGATCATGAGTGGGGTAGTTCTTCTCATTAGGTTTCAACTGGCGAGAGGTATAAGCAACAACTTTCTTCTCTTGCATCAAAACTGCACCGAGACCTTGGAGAGAGGCATCACAAAAGACCTCGTACGGCTTGGTTTCATCAGGCGGAGTCAGAACTGGAGCAGTGATCAACTTCTCTTTCAAAGTGTTGAAAGCAATATCACACTCCGGAGACCAAACGTACTTGATGTGCTTCTGAAGAAGATTTGAGAGAGGCTTCGCGATCTTAGAAAAGTTTTCAATGAATCTTCTGCAATAGCTTGCGAGACCGAGGAAACTGCGGAGTTGCTTCACGTTCTGAGGAGGTTCCCAATTCACAATTGCAGACACCTTCTCAGGATTCACGGAAATGCCCTTGGCAGAGATGATATGGCCAAGATAAAGAACCTCATCGAGCCAAAATTCACACTTGGAGAACTTGGCGTAGAACTGATGTTCCCTGAGCTTGTCAAGAACCAAACGCAAGTGCTTGGCATGATCTTCCTTGTT
The DNA here is from genome assembly GCF_056163025.1 of Triticum urartu. Classification (NCBI taxonomy): domain Eukaryota; kingdom Viridiplantae; phylum Streptophyta; class Magnoliopsida; order Poales; family Poaceae; genus Triticum; species Triticum urartu. The sequence continues at coordinate 223,540,240 of NC_141879.1, read as the reverse complement.
CTTGGAGAAAACCAAAATGTCATCGAGATAGACCAAAACAAAGTCATTGGTGTAGGCGTTGAAGATGAAGTTCATCATGCGAGAGAACGTCGGAGGAGCGTTGGCGAGGCCAAAAGACATGACGGTGTATTCATATGAACCAAAGCTTGTTCTGAACGCCGTCTTGGGAATATCTTGCTCACGAATACGAATCTGATGATAACCCATACGGAGATCAAGCTTGGAGAATACTTGGGCACCCTTGAGTTGTTCGAACAGCTCATTGATGTTGGGAAGTGGGTATTTGTTCTTGATGGTCTTCTTGTTCACTGGACGGTAATCAACACAAAGTCGACTCGATCCATCCTTCTTCTTCACAAAAAGAACACCACAACCCCACGGAGAAGTACTAGGCCGGATGAGACCCAATCTTTCTTGCTCATCGAGTTGTTTCTTCAACTCCTTCAACTCTTCAGGGCCGAGCTTGTAGGGACGTTTGCACACAGGTTCCGTACCAGGTTCAAGTTCAATAACAAATTCAACCGGCCGGTTTGGAGGCATCCCTGGGAGTTCTTCTGGAAAAACGTCTTGATACTCACAAACAACCGGAATATGCGAAATAGTATCCAATTCACCCTTCTCATTGAGAGAAAACAACCGGATGGTATTATCCCGAGCAGCAAAGACAATTACATCCTCAGACGAATGAGTCAGTTGAATCTGCCCGGCTGCACAATCGAGGTGAGCCTTGTGTTTAGAGAGCCAGTCCATCCCAAGAATAAGATCAATATCCGAGTTACCAAGAACCACCGGAGAAGAGAGAAATTTGTAATCGCCCAATGTGATAGAAACATCTGGGGCAAATGCGCTTGCATTCATAAATTTACCCGGAGAAACCACAGATAACTGACTAGGCAAATCTTGCAAAGGCAACTCATGCTTAGAAACAAATGGCCTCGAGATGAAACAATGCGATGCACCCGTGTCAAAAAGAACTTTTGCAGGAATATCATTAACAGGAAGGTTACCCATGATCACATCTGACAAGTCCTCTGCCTGAGCTGCATTCATCAAATTGACCTTGGCGGACTTGGGGTTATGCTTGACCACAGCTGTACTTGCCGATCTCACAGGAGGAGGAGGAGGAAGACGCCTCTGGTTGAAACACTTGTTGGCATAGTGACCCTTCTGTTGGCACTTGTTGCACGTGACCTCTGAAAGCGGACGGTGATACGGAGCACTCGGTCTTGGAGCTTGAGACGAAGACTTGTTCTGAAAGCCTGGGTTGGGTGGGTGGGAGAAACCACTGCCACCTTTGCTCTTTTACTGATACGGCTGACGGAACGGAGGAGGAGGAAGCCAATACTTCTGCTGCTTGGCCACTTGAGTAGAGGAAGACGGAGTAACATCTCTGGCTCGCTTCCTGGAAGCATCACACCTCAACTGAGCAGCCTCTTGCTTTAGTGCCATGTTGTAGAACTCATCGTATCTCAAGGGCTCGAAGAGGACAAGAGCGAGCTGAATATCTTCTCTGAGACCACCCCTGAACTGGTACATCATGCTCTTCTCATCAGGAACATCCTGCTTGGCAAAACGGGTGAGCTTCTGGAACAACTTGTTGTAGTCATAGACAGACAAAGAACCTTGCTTCAGATTGCGGAATTCCTCACGCTTGCTTTCAACCACGCTCTGCGGAATGTGATGAGCTCGGAAATCTTGACGGAAATCATCCCAAGTGATAACACGCCCACCTCTGGAATCCTTGTACTGCTAGAACCATTCTGCAGCTTGATCTTTGAGTTGGAAGGAAGCGAACTTCACAAAGTCCTCAGGCCTGACGTTGCTGCACTTGAAATGCTTACACAGATCCACAAGCCAATTGTCAGCATCGGTTGCCTCAACACAATTACTGAAAGTCTTTGGCCCGTTAGCAAGGAACTGGTTGAGTGTAGCAAAGTGACTCTGGTTGCTGCCTTGATTCCCTTGACTGCCTTGATTGCGCTCTTGGATAATTTGCATGATCAGCTGAGTGTTTGCATTGGTTGCGGCCATCACAGCTTGCCATGCCTCTGGAGGAGGTGGAGGCGGTGGCGGATCTTGATTCTGGTTCTGACTGGTGCTCTTAGCGGGAGCCATCCTGAAGAGGTTGACCACTGTTAGCACAAGACAGATAAATATTGAAGCTGAATCCAACGGAATGAAAATTGCAACATATAGTCTTCACATCCGAACAAAATGAACGAATGCATTCCTCTTCAAATGGTCACATATCCATAAATTGAGAAGCCACGTAGAATTAGGTAGAAGGGGTACAACAACGAGGGATGGAATCAACATATGACGTCGAAGCAAAACGAATGCCACAACTCGAAATAAAACCAAGGGTTGGCTTGCGGAATAAGCCGGAACAAATACATGATAGAAATTTCGTCCGAAGTTTTCGTGGTGGGACCTACACGGGCTCGATCGTACAGCACCATCATGTACAAGGCAGTGCACATGACATACGAAGCGTCCCCGAGTCAGCATAGCCAAGGACTCTTTAAGACACAACGAGACCACTGTAAAATCGACCGTGAATAGGTGAACCACTAGACGTCGAACCCCAATTTCATATCATACATCTGTCGGAAAGATATCCTAAGGCTACTTGAATTCCCACCTATGAAATTCCCGAAATTTTCCGGTTATGCAATCAGGTGTTGGGGATACAGGGGAAGCATAATATCTCACCCAAGCTAGCAAATCCTACATCCAGCTGTATCCATCCTTCAACACATAACCAAGAAACCTTCGGAAACCATCTATCTCAACCTTCGAAAAGCATCCGTTATACAAGTTATGGCGATACTCCCGAACTCCTGCCCCAGTACTGGGTGGCGTCGAGGTTATCTCACCAACGAACTGCATAAAGGAGATTTTCGATGTCGCGCACAAATCTCAAGTATACCAGAATTGCAACGATAAAATTGTGACGACAACACCTCGGAGCTCAACTCCCCGGGACACTGCCACAACCCCTAAAGACAGGAGGCACCAAGAACAATGTTCTCGTCACAAAACCATCGGAACAAAACCAAGATACTCGCGTGATCCTAAAAAAAAAATTTAGTGAAATTTGAGAAGAGAAGAGTCAAAACTCTACGTCAGGATGCCTTACCAGAGCGATGAGGAGACTGGGAAGTAAAAAGAATTCCTAAGCTCTCCGATATATAATTCCTAAGGACTCAAAACATTTTTCTAGACACAACTCGGCTACTAAAAACGATCAAGCAATGGGGGCTCCTAAGGTCGGGGAAGGCTCTGATACCAACTTGTAACGCCCTCGATGCGGCTATATCTCCCACGTGTCGAGGCACGACTTAGAGGCATAACCGCATTGAAAGCAATGTCGCAAGTCGGGAAATCATTACACATCCCATGTACATAAATAATATAAAGGGGAGGAACATAGTTGGCTTACACTCGCCACGTCACATCAAAGTACATAAATAACATCCATCATACAAATCACTCATGGCCCGATTACAGTGCCAAAATAGAAAAGACCCCCAACATGCGACAAGGCCCTAAATCGATAACCCCAACTAGGCACCACTACTGATCATCCGGAAAAGACATGTAGTATCGCTGAGAGTCCTCGTCGAACTCCCACTTGAGCCCGTAATCGTCAACTGGAGCAGAAACACCTGGACCTGCATCTGGAGTTGTAGTATCTGTGAGCCACAGGGACTCAGCAATCTCACACCCACGCGATCAAGACTATTTAAGCTTATAGGAATGGATAAGGCAAGTATATGTGGAGCTGCAGCAAGCGACTAGCATATGTGGTGGCTAACTTATACGCAAAAGAGAGCGAGAAGAGGAGGCAAGGCGCGAGCGAGAATCTAGAGGAACAACCTGCGCAAGCATTACTCCAACACCGTGTCCACTTCCCGGACTCTGCCGAGAAGAGGCCATCACGGTAACACACACGGTTGATTCATTTTAATTAAGTTTAGTTAAAGTTATCTACAACCGGACATTAACAAATTCCCATCTGCCCATAACCGTGGGCACGGCTTTCGAAAGTTCAATCCCTGCAGGGGAGTCCCAACTTAGCCCATGACAAGCTCTCACGGTCAACGAAGGAATAGACCTCCACCCGAGACACACCGATCAGACTCGGCAACCCGGTACAACAAGACAATTCGACAGGTTAAAACAAGACCAGCAACACCGCCCGAATGTGCCGACAAATCCCGATAGGAGCTGCACATATCTCTTTCTCAGGGCACACTCAGATGAGCGCTCCATACAACTAAAACCAAACCTCGAGTTTCCCCGAGGGGGCGCTGCACAGGACTCTAGTTTGGACCAACACTCAGAGGAGCACTGGCCCGGGGGGGTTAAAATAAGATGACCCTTGAGTCTGCAGAACCCAAGGGAAAGGAAAAGGCTAGGTGGCAAACGGTAAGACCAATGTTGGGCATTGCTGGAAAAGCTTTAATCAAGGCGAACTATCAAGGGGTTCCCATTATAACCCAACCGCGTAAGGAACGCAAATCCGGGAACATAACACCGATATGACGGAAACTAGGGCGGCAAGAGTGGAACAAAACACTAGGCGAGAGGCCGAGCCTTCCACCCTTTACCAAGTATATAGATGCATTAAGATAACATAGCAATATAATGATATCCCAACAAGTAAATAAATGTTCCAACAAGGAACGGCCTCCAAACTTCACCTGCAACTAGCAACGCTATAAGAGGGGCTGAGCCAAGCGGTAACATAGCCAATCAACGGTTTGCTAGGACAAGGTGGGTTAGAGGTTCAACATGGCAATTGGGAGGCTGACAAGCAAATGGTAGGCATCGTAGCATTGGCATAGCAAGAGCGAGCAAACTAGCCTAGCAAAGATAGTAGTGATTTCGAGGGTATGATCATCTTGCCTGCACAGTTGTCAGAGTTGACTAGATCCTCACAAGCAAACTCAACGGGCTCCTCGGTAGCGAACTCGTCTCCTGGATCTACCCAACAAGACAAACAAGCAACAAGGATACAATCAACCACGTGCAAGACCAAGCAATATGATGAAATGATGACATGCTATGCGGGATGCGATGCGGGATGCAAAATGCAAGATATGACAGGAAATGCATGAACCTGGCCTCAACTTGGAATTCCAAGGGTGCCACTGGATAGAGGGGAAGAAATCGCTTGAAAACGATATAAAGATCATTGGAATCGGAGCTACGGTTTGGAAATGGCGAGCGTTTTACGAAACGAACCGATCTGCGATATATAGCAAGTAGGCATCTAAATGCAACGAAATGAACATGCTACAGCCACCAAACATGAAAACAAAATACATGGCAGTGATGTAAACAAGATGGTTAAAAAAACACTACCACTGAGCCATAGGCAAATTCATCCATTAAGAGGTTCAAACAAGCATGGCAAAAATGAATATGCAAAACAGATTCCAGACTTAGTGAAATTGACACTAGCCTGAAATTTCAGATCATGAAGCCCTCTTCGGAGTGGCAAAACAACATGATACAAAACCTGAACATGACAAGTAAGAACATGGCATGGAGCTACTCAACAAGCTTAACAAAACACCCAAAGTGACCTGGGGCCAAAAGGGTTCACAAAATACTCTACCGAGCTCACGAACATAGCTCGAACACAATCAGTTTTCAGACTTAGTGAAAACTGAGACATGCAGAAATTTAACTCAGGAAGGCATGTAAACGAACTCGATGCACTCACTACGGTGCAAGTCATGGCAAGGAAAGCATATAACCAGCAAGAAGGCACAATATGCTAGCTACACATGGCAAGAACAAAGGCATAGCATGCATGGAACACTAACGGTAGCATCGGCAAAATCGCAAACAAGTTGACGATCTACCTAGATTAACAACTAAGCAAAAGTTGAGCTCGATTGAGTCAACCTAGAGCACTCCACATATGCAAACAAAGACATGGATGGATAGAGCATAACATAAATATCAAAACTCCCTTACTGATCATCCTCAAAAGAGGCACGGAACACTAGGAAACAAGCTGGACATATAGCATCATGAACTAAAATATCCCAGACTTAGTGAAAATCACTAAGTCCCTGAAATCTGCAACCTCAGGTACCTCTCTTCGCAAGCTTGCACAAGACAACACACATCCTAAAAATGCATGGGTGGCACCTTTGGAAAGAAGACAAAATGCTTAACAATTCATCCCAAAGGGGCACAGGCATATCATGCACGAATTAAACATGGCAAAAATGACAAAAGTGCATGATGAACTAACGGATCTGCAATTTAACTCACAAAGCCTCCTTCTAACAGCATTTTGGGCATCAATATGACCTCAAATGCAAATGATGCAATGGAATGAAATGATGTACATGTCAAGTCGAAGATTTTGATATATCATATGCCCAAAACGGAGCTATGGTTGCGGAGATACGAGCAGTCAAACATAGCATAAAAATCTGGAGGGAGAGGGAAAAAGTCAACCCTCAGATCTAGGGTTTACTGTAGCAGTACTGTAGCACCCGCGCGAAAAACGAGGATCGCCGGCCGGAGCTCGCCGGCAACGAGGGAGGAGGCGACCGGAGTGGCGGCCGAAGTGGAGGGGCGCCGCGGTGGTGGCCTTGGCGACGAGGGGCACCACCACCGGCGTCGGGCGGCGAGGCGGCGACCTCCGGGCGGCGGGGCTGGGCGGCAGTCGGGCGTACCGCTCGCCGGCGACGGCGCGGGGCGGCGCTGGGCGGCTCGGGCACCGGCGTGGAGGGAGGAGAAGGCGCGGGGCGCGGCCCAGGCGAGGTGGAGGCGGGGGCCGGCCTTGGGCCTGGCGGGCCGCGGCGGCGGCGGTGGCTGGCCTGCCACGTGGCGGGCGCTGGATGGCTGGAGGCGGCGGGGCGGACACGTCCGGCCCGATTCGGACGTGTCCGTCGGCGGGTGGAGCGGCGGATCTGGGAAAACTAGGGTTTCGGAGGAGGAAGACGATCCGAAAACGGGAGGGGGTTTTTATAGGCATAAGTGGAGTTAGGAGAGTCCAAATGAGGTGCGGTTTTCGGCCACGCGATCGTGATCGAACGCTCTAGGACATGGAGCAGAGTTTGGTGGGTTTTAGGCCAAATTTGAGGGGTGTTGGGCTGCAACACACACGAGGCCTTTTCGGTCCCTCGGTTAACCGTTGGAGTATCAAACGAAGTCCAAATGATACGAAACTTGACAGGCGGTCTACCGGTAGTAAACCAAGGCCGCTTGGCAAGTCTCGGTCCAATCCGGAAATGTTTAATCCCCACACACGAAAGAAAGCTGGAAATGGCCACCGGAGGAGAACGAAGCGCCGGAATGCAAAATGGACAACGGGGAAAATGCTCGGATGCATGAGACGAACACGTATGCAAATGCAATGCACATGATGACATGATATGAGATGCATGAAAACGAAAACAACACACGGAGACAAAGACCCGAACCTGAGAAATAAATATAACTTAGCGCCGGAGACGGCAAGAGTTGGATACAAATATGGAAAGTATATCTGGGGCGTTACAGTTGTTTTCCCTCCCAGCGCTGATTTTTTACCACTGGTTTCCCCTTAAACCAACTCAATTGTCCCACATCTTATTTGCTTACAAAAACAAAATGATTTTTTGGCAAATCAATAAGTTCTTAAAAAAGTTTATCATTTCGGGATTACAAAAGTTCAGACTCCATCGAAATATGCAAAATAAGGTTGAACTTTTTGACCGTGGTCCTGGGCAGAAAATGGGTTGTAATAAATTACTTAAGAATTAGCAAATGGGCTACAAATTATTAAAAATAGCAAATGGGCTCTATGTTGTCTGCCACAGATTTGGAGGCTGACTTGTGGGCCTACTAAGTTCATGCATACACAAGGTTTCTCAAAAAAGAAACTTAGTCAACAATCGACTCTACCAGCGTCAGACCGTTAGATGTCAATCTAACGGCAATCGTGCTTCTTCAGTCTCTGATCTTCCTGCCCCAGCCACCCAAACCAGCGCCGTCGAAACCGCCTGCTCCCGCCTCCCGTGGCCGGCTGTGCTGCCGGGCAGGCCTCACGGCCCCATCATATACTCGCATCCCTAGTCTATCTATCCCTCTACTCACCCACACCTCCTGTTATTTTCCGGTGACGGCAGCCGAGCCAGTCAACCCTCGTACTCTCCACCACGTGGGCAGCCACTGTCGTGTCTTCCCCGGCTCCGTGTCGTTCCCTTCATAGGCCTCGCCGTCGTCCACCGCCCCGGTCCTCTCGGTGCGGCGTGGTCAACGTGGTCAACGAAGGACATCCATCAGAAGTGGACTGTACGTGGACAAGCTGATAGTTGGGTCCACGGCCGCACACAAGGAAATGCCTCCTTATTACGCGCAAAATAATGATTCCTCCACCTGACATCTGGGACCCGCCGGAAGGGACTCTGTATTTCACGAAAAAAATGTTCCCTCCGCTGACAGGTCGAACCCACCAACTATATCTTCGCACGCAAGGAAGTGCCTCCTTATTGCGCACAAAAAAATGAATACCCCCCTGCCAGCTCGGACCCACCAAAGTGGGAGGCTGACTGGTGGGCCTACTAAGTTGACAGGGACGGAGGGCTTTGTGAACTTAGTCAATATGAACGATTCTAGCTCTAGTGACCGTACGATGTCCATCCAACGGCCTTAGTGCTTCTTCAGCCTCTGTTCTTCTTGCTCCAACCGCCCAAACTAGCGCCGGTCGTGCCGCGTGCTCCTGCCTGACATGGTCGGCTATGATGCCGCGGCGGCCTCACCGCCCCCTACTACTCCCACCGTTGGCCAGGCCATCCCTCTATTCACTCACACCCCCTGTTATTCTGCGGCGATGGCAGCCTCACACCGCAGCCGAACCAGTGAACCCTCGTACTCCTCTCCGCGTGGGCATCCACTGCCACGTCTTCCCTGGCACCACGTCATCCCCTTCCTAGGCCTCGTCATCTTCCACCGCCTTGGTGCTCTCAGCGCGGCATGGTCAATGTGGTTAATGACCGACTTCCATCGGAAGAGTAATGTGCGTGGAGAGGCCGACAGTTGGGTCCACGGCGGCCGCAAGGAAGTGCCTCCTTATTACGCGCAAAATAATTATTCTTGCACCTGACAGCGGGGACCCACCGTACGGGCCACCGTATTTCGCGAAAAAACGTTTCCCCCTGACTGCTAGGAGCCACCAGCTACATCTTCGCACGCAAGGAAGTGCGTTCGGGCAAAAAAATGATTCACCCCCTGACTGCTGGGACCCACCAGCTATATCTTCGGATGCAAGGAAGTGCCTGATAGTCGGGACCCACCTGGTCGACGCGTACGTAGCATTGTCATTTTGGTCGCGAACGTGTACATACATACTAGTTGATGTAGAGCGCGCATGTGTCGTAGTAGAGGCGCGCATGTAGCATGTACACGTATGTACAACGACTAGTGTGCAAGAAAGAAAATACGGCCACGTACATACATACGGGCGGGGTCTCGAACGCCTACTCGTGCATACGTACAGCCAGGGCTAGTGTACATGGCTGGGTCGAAACGAAGAAACTGCGTCGTCGTCATGTTCACTGGGAGCCAACCGGCTCGGTCGGAACGGAATGTGTCGTCGTGTTCATCGGGAGGGCTTGGACGGAATAGCCGATGGAAACGAGGCCTGGCGTACCGCAAAACGGAGGTAACAGCCTTGTGTTCGACCGGCCATGGTCGAAACGGGATCCTGTTCAACGGGAGGGGTCTGGCGTACCGCAAAACGGAGGAAACGGACCTCCTATGATCGAAACGGGGGTCCTGTTCATCGGGAGGGGTGTGGCGTACCGCAAAACAAAGGAAACGTACTTGTGTTGGAGCGCTATGGTCGAAACGGGGGTCCTGTTCATCAGGAGGGGTGTGGCGTACCACAAAACGGGACTCCATGGGATACTGTTCATCTCCACCGTCGACCCCCTCCAGCCTCCACGGGCTACTGTTCATCCACCTTCGACCTCCTCCGGCCTCCACCTGCGACTGTTCATCCACGGGCTCCAGTTCATCCAGCCTCCGCCGCGCGCTACTCCATCGGCTACTGTTCAACCAGCCCTCTCCACGGGCTCCTGTTCAACCACCCTCCACGGACTACTATTCATCCAGCCCTCCACTGTCTACTGTTTATCCAGCCCTCCACGGGGTCGTCCTGTTCATCCAGCCCTCCATAGGGTCCTGTTCATCCAGCCCCAACCGGCTCGATCGATCGGGGTCCTGTTCATCCAGAGGCAACACCACGGGGTCCTGTTCATCCACCCCACCAAGAACTGTTCATCCAAACCCCCCAGCAACGCTCACTGTTCATCCAGAGGCTGCATCGATCGGCTTCAGTTAGCAGCAGTAGCGAATGAATCGCTCGATCGGGTTCAGTTAACAGCCATCGATCGATCGCTCGGGTTCAGTAACGCGTAGCCTGCAGTGCAATCGCTCAGGTTCAGTAGGCGAACGCCTCGCTCGGGTTTAGTTAGAGGCCAATGCCTCGCACCCACACGTGTGCGTGTACGAGAGAAACGCGCAAACCTCTGTGCACCGCTCGGCCCCGACCACCCATCGTAACTGGGAACACCCCGATATTTTCCTCGCCCTCGCTTCTACCATGGTTTTTTCTGTCATGGACGGCCCAAAGAATGTCATGCAGCTGCGTCTCCGGCCCGCCCAGGACGAAAAGCCCATTTTCTGTCATGATTTTTTGTCATAGAAGTAGGAGCCCACCACATCTATGATGATACCGGGTTTTGTCACAATTATCGTCATAGAAGTGCCATAAGTATGACAGAAAAAAAATTGTTTGGCCCAAAATGTCACGGATGTGTCTTTTTTTTGTAGTGTTAAGAGCTTTGTACTCTTCCAACTGAGTAGTGGACCTTTCAATATAATGGATTTAAGACTTGTGTACCTTGAATTGTTAACACGGGCAATTGGTAGCCCCCAAGGGCTGGCTCATTACAATGTGATGAGTCGGGTCTTCAACAAGGTGAGCAAAAAATGACTTTGCATTAGCCCCCAAGTGCCATGGTGCATGCTAACAGTGACATGGGACTTGCATATTTAATGTAATCTCAACTTGAATAATGTAGCCCCCAAGTGTCGGGTCGTAAGCCTGCAGCAACTCAGGACTACTCCTTCCATTGTAGAATAAATTATATCCATTGACAAAATAATAGCCATTGCGCTGAAGCGACTTTAAAACCCTCAATCATAATATTGGTTATTGATAACCATAACAAAAATCCAGCCATGTTGGCTATTAAAGATTTGAATAATATAACCCGGTTTGTAAACCGGTTCTCCAAACATAAGATGTTGATGCTCTGACACTTAGAGTCTGCCATCCTGGCGGGTTGTAGAGACCCAAAAGATGCTTCAAACATTAGCCATAAGTAGGGCAGATTGGCCCGATTGTAAAAACCAGATGGCAAAAAAGAGATGAAAGAATAAGAAATCAAAAAAATCAAGGCTTTTGTAGGCCGCCAAGCCAAAGTGTCTTCTTCGATGAAACTAGCCTGAGCCACTGGAAGGTACATGCTTTCCGTGAGCCTGACTCACAGTACCCAATCAAAATTTGAACCCAGATAAAGTCATGTCTTGCTTTATAGACTTATCAGGAGTACGCGGGGTCAGAGTAACAACATACATCATGGGCCAATTTATCCAAGTTTCAGGGAAGGCGGCTTATGAAGCCTGGATCTATCTGTAAGCCGTTCTCTCACATGACAAACCAGCGTTCTAACCTTAACGAGCTCAGATCTTGGTCGAATACGACATAAAGACTGATCGTTAAGAGTTCGGCGGGTCAATCAGGATTACCTGATGGAGTTGAAGCAGCTGGTTACAGGTAGGATGACCCGGAAAGGTTATGTTCTCTTTGGCCGAATATGCCTATGTTTGAACAAACCTGGTCAAGAGGGTACTAACGCTATGTTCTCTTTGGTCGAATACGCCTATGTTTGAACAGGAAGCCCCCAAGTGACATATTGACAAGTGTGGCGTTGAGCCGATCAAGAGGGATATTCATAGCTATGCTTCAAATATGAGAAGGAAGCCCCCAAGTGACCAAGATAAGCCCATAAGGCAGGATACTCATGTTTGAACCGTGCATCATAGCAGCAAGGTCTCTTTGGCAACCTTTAATTTTTTTTCTGAGAACTCGAACTTTGCGAGAGATAAATTCTTCTTGAGCCAGAATTTTAAACCGGATATTGAGAGCTTTAGTGCTTTCTGGGAGACAAATTTCCCGTGAGCCGGATTTTGAACCGAATCCTTCTTTTTAAGCCGAAATTTTTCTGATGGCCTTTTAAATTTTTACCAATAAGGCAGTAGCCTCCGGGGCCGGGTTATTTTTCCTCCAATGACCCAGAGTTTTTCAAATCACTGAGACCGGCCAATTCTGCCGAGTCGTGTCATTGTAGCCCTCGAGTCTTAAGACGACTCGAGGAGTTGTCTTGAGATTCTCCATATTTGACCGTCATATAAACTGGTATAAATCATCAATAGCTCAGTGAGATAATAGTGCCTTTTGCAATAGACAACTTGTCCTGCATTAAAGAATTCGTCAGGCAGAGTAATTGCTTCTTTTAAAGAGATTATTATGTAATATAAAATTATGTTGGATGGATTTCACCTGATATGTTAGGCCGGAAATTATCCGCCGCGGAGTTGATGTTCACTATGGTGAAGCTAAAGCCAATCATAGGTGAGTCGGCCGCGTGAGCAGACAGATGAATCAGCCACGGCGTTGTAAGCCGGTACAGACGGGAGAGTCAGCCATGGCGTTTGTAAGCCGGCGTGGACGAGAGAGTCGGCCGCAGTGTTGTAAGCCAGCGCGGATGGATGAGGCAATCGCAGGTGCGGTAAGCCGTGCGGACGGGCGAATCAACCACGCCATATTGATGTAAATTGGGCCGTAAAATTGGCGGTTTGCACATATATTCATTGAACATCATGGCACGGTCAAAAGCGGGTGCATAATAATGGTAGTGCGAGCTATACATCCATGCCACAACCAATGCTCTTGCGGTGAACAATTGTCCTGCATAAACAATACCGTAGACCAAGGCAAAGATAAGCTGCTCTTTGACAAAAATAATATGTGCTAATAAGATAAATTTAAATGGATATCACCTGATTTGTTCAGATGACGGATGATCCGTTCAACGTTACAGAAGCGGCTCAGGTAGACCGGCAACTCAATATAGCCCGGCGGCTAAGGCAGACCGCTGATTTTCGGCGGCTCAATACCGCAGAGGCGGCTCAACACGGCATAGTACGACTCACCACATGAGGTGAAGCGGCAATGGTAACGTCCAGCCGTATGCTTGGGTACTGATGTCCAACTCATCATTGACGGATGATAACAGCTGCGGAAAAAACCACCAGGAAATTGCCGGTTTGTACGGGATAACCTCTTCTCTGGTTGCGTCATTGACATCACTGGACTCATCAGCATTCCCTTTTTAGTTGCAGCCTTGAGATAAACATCTTGATCTCGTCATGAGCATGTCATAATTGGATCTAAGCAATTGACAAACTCCTTGCAAGAGAAAAAAAATCCTTGCGCATAGCTTTTAGTGGTTTCAAATAGCCCAGTCTCTATTTTTTTTAAAGGTGTCTGTAGATTTCTGTAAATCCCGTGCTTCATCTACTCCGACTTTCAATGTTCTCATCTTTTTTACAGAAGAAGCCTCGTTGAAATTGGCACAGAGGCCGGCGGGTCGCAGACCCAGTAGTTAGTGAACGCAGGCAAGGCAAGGCCAAGTTCGGAAGCGGCTGCTCGTAATCGGGGCGACGCCACAGGGCGGCTCGACGACGAGGGCACAGCGGCTCGGCACCCGACGGTGGCCCACAGGTGTTTTGAGGCAGTTCTCCATCGACTCAGGGGTGCAGCAGCCCGGCGCAGCTTCAGAGGCAAATGTGAGGCCGCCTGGCGACTCAAGGCCATGGCTGGGGGGGGCGCTCGGCGAAGAGAAGTGGAAAGGCCAGGTCGGCTCGCCAGCGGCCCGGAGCAGCAGTGGAGGAGCGGCGGGTCGTCCCAGGTGGGCAAGGCCATGACGTTGGAGATTACCAAAGCGGAAACGGCTCGGCAGCGGCTGCGGAGACGCGTCAGCGAAACTTGGAGGCGAGGCGACTTAGGCCCGGGAGCATCGACGGCTCTGTAGAGGCTCACAGCGATGGCTCCGGCCAGCGGCAGCTTGCAGCAAAACGACTTGGAGACCGGCCAGCAGCGGCTCGCGGCGCGGAGGTGGCGGCTTGGGCCGGCGGGCGCAGAATCCACGGCCAGCAGAGGAGGCTGGGCACGGCCGGGGCGAATCGCTGTGGAGAAAAATCGTCGGTGTGAGCCGGCTGGCAGCACCGGCGATCTGGAGTGACTGAATAGAACCAGCCGAAGTGGACACGACTATAACGACGATGGAGGCCAGCGGGCTTGTGGCAGAGGTAGCTCGACTCTAGAGTCACAGCGACAGCAACTTGGCATGGCCGCATGTAAGGTGTCCCCCGACGAAGCGGAGCGAGGTAGGTTGGGCATGTAAGGCCTAGCAGAGGCGGTTGAACAAGGTCAGGGGTGACTCGCCATCGACCTGGCAAAAATGGCTTGAGGCCGGGGTGCCCGTGGCGGAGACGAACCAGGGCGATTGACCCCGAGTCCACGCCCATACCCTCCAGATCGTGGCTTCTCCCTTCTTCTTTTTTTATATATAAATCTATCCCTGGAATCCGTGCAAGTACTGTGACTGCACAGGGGATCTTCACATGGATGGGCATGTGCATCCATCAGGCACTATGGATATTTGATTCATACGCGTGTGACCCCGATCAGCCCTCTCGACACTTGATTCATCATACGCATTTGCTAGGTTGGTCGGGAAACCTCGCGAGGCCATAAACCGCCGCCGTGCGTGATACGTGATTGCTATCTCCAATCAACTCGGATTCGGACGGTCCTATTCGAAGTAGCTACGACGACTTGCAGATTACCATAAAGTGGCGGCTTATCTTGGCGAAACTGATCTCTTGTCGGTCTCGGCGGATAGGCGGCGCGGACGGCGCACAGGCGAAAACATCTCCTGTCAGCTTTCGGCCGGCTGTAGGACGTGGCGATGCATACATGCAACCCTAAATCTTTCTCGATCTCAATCTTGTATATACTGCTGTGTAAATCTTCTTCAATCTTGAAACTTGTCGTTGATGTAAATCCTTTCAAACCGGTTATTTTTCATCCAGAAAATCACAAACTTCTCGATACCTGAGAAAGATCCCTTCAAGAACTCAACATCACCGTACGCAGGCCTTACGGTGGGTGCCAACTGTCGTGGAATTGTCACGACACATGTTCTTAGTGTCAGGACTTAGTCATGAGGTCAACACATCTATGTGGTGGCTTGAGAGGGATTGAGAGGGACGAGAGACGCGAGGTTTTACCCAGGTTCGGCCCCTCACGGTGAAGGTAAAAGCCTACATCCTGCTTCATTGATATTGATGATGATGATCACGGTTACAAGGGTGCTCTATCTCGAGAGCTATTGACTTGTCTGTCTAAACCTAACTTGTGAAAAACTTATTCCTCTTGGGGTGCCCTGCCCCTCCTTATATAAGTTGGAGGGGCGGGTCACATGTAGAGTCCTAGTCTTGCTTCCTTGGTAAGGAAATATCCTTTATGCCTTAAATCGGCCCACCATAACATGAGTCGGCCTTCCATGAGCCGCCTTCTGGGCCACTGGGTGTTATCGCTCCTCTGTCCCGCCTACCGGGTCACCAATAAATCACTAGGCATGGCCGGGTCATCAGTGAGTGGAGAGATCCAGGCGGGTCACTTAGTGAGTCACCAAGTCAGGGCGGGTCACTAGTGAGTCGCCAAGTCCGGCCAGGTTATACTTCCAGCCGGGTTACACCGTGGGGTATATCCCTGATAATAACTATGAAACTTGTCATCATGATTTTAATTTTTAATCTCATGATAGTTATTTTGTTGAGTTTGCTCCCACCACTATTATTGATGAGAAGAAATTTGCTTATGTGGAGAGTAATACAATTTCTATGTGTGTGGATCATGAAAGAATGATTTATATGATAGTTATATTGTTGAATTCATTCACGATGCTACTGAAAATTACTATGAAAGAGGAAATTATGCTTTTATGTATTGCAACAATATTAAGTTTTTTTTACTATACACAGTACGGCAAAACCCCACTGCAATTTTTCATTTATTTAAGTAAAGAGCAAAACAGATCAAAGCATAAATTACAAAAGTCTTGAGGTAATCCAGAAACAAAACAAGAAAAAGAAATAGAAAAAAGCTAACCACCTAAAATTACAAGATCAGATTATCTAGCCAGGAGCAATAAGCCCTGGCATAGCTCTTCTTAATCCTAAATCTGAGTAAGCTGAGCTCCTCCAAGAAAATGGCTTTCTACCTTTGGATGCTAGGAGGGATGGCTTGAAATATGAGGTTATTTCTCGAAATCCATATGGCCCAAGATGCTATGGTAATAATTTCCATGAAGAAAGGCACATGCAATTTCTGCCTAAGGTCAGCAAAAGCTTCCAGAACTGAAACATTGGCTTGTCTTAAGGGACACACTAGGTCCCAACATTTAGCAGTAAAGGGGCAGGTCCAAAAGAGATGTTGTAGTGTTTCCTCTTGCTGGCAATTGTTCACAGCACAATTGTAGTTGTCAAGATGGAACCTTTTCCTCCTTAATAAATTACTTGTGTTTAGCCTATCATGGAGGAGCCTCCAGAAGAACACCTTATGCTTGGGTTGACATGAACTATTCCAGATCTAATTAAATTGTTGGGGAACAATTTTAACTCCCATCATAATTCTATAAGCTTTAGGCACAGAAAATTGCTCATTTCCCCAAATGTAACTCCAAGTGTCAGTACAATTAAGGAATTCAGAAGCTCTTAAGGATATGCAAATGTCTTCCATAGATTCAAACTCAGCAAATTCCTGCACAGTCAAAGGCAAATAAAACAGGTCCTCCAGATATTCAGTGTGGATGACTGAGTGCACAATAGTATCCTTGTTTTTCACAAAAGAAAAAAAGGCGAGGGAACATATCCTACAGGCAAGCTGTGTGACATAGGTCAGACCAGAAGAGAGCACTTCTTCCATCCCCAATATTACATTTAGCCAAGGATTTATAATTATTAATGAGCTTAAGGTTGGCCTTCCACCAGAATTATCCAATCCAGCTACTTCCTGGTAGTGAACCATTGTTGTAATATGATTCCCAAATCAAATTTACCTAGGGAATGTCATGCCTGTTATAGAACTTGTGAAGATTCTTAAGCAGCAGAGCTTTGTTTTGCACAAAAATATCCAGCACTCCCAATCCCCCTTGATCTTTTGGCCTACAGATAGTAGTCCAAGCCACCATTGCATGTCTATGGTCTTCTAAATCAGGGCATCTCCATAAAAAGTGTCTCAAATATTTGATTACCTGGGTTTTAATTGTGACACGCACATCAAGGCATCCCATGAAGTAGATAAGAAGTGAGTTTAAAACTGACTTAACCAGCAGCAGTCTAGCACCCAGAGTCATAAATGAGGACAAACCCACAAGCTTTTTTTGCAATCTTGTTACTAGTGAAAGGCACTGCTCAACAGTAGGTTTGTGAAGGCCTAGTGGTCTCCCCAGGTATTGGAAAGGAAAGAATTCCCTTTTACATTGAATTGTGTTTATCAAAATCTCCACTTTCTCCTCGGGCACATTAATTGGGATAAGACTTGATTTACTGTAATTCACCTTAAGGCCAGTGGCATCAACAAAAGTGTTGAGAAGATCTTTGAGTCAATGAAGTTGCTTTGCATCTGCTTGTAGTAGAACCAGAGTATCATCTGCATACTGAACTATAGGAAAATCAGTGCAAGAATCCACTTGTAGAGGTGATGAAAGCAAACCAAGTTGCATAGCCCTATTGAGGACTGACTGAAGCAGATCAGCTGCAAGGACAAAGAGGAGAGGAGACAGTGGATCCCCTTGCCTAACTCCTCTAAGACAGTAAAAAAAATTCCCAGGCACACCATTCAACATAATAGCTGATGAAGCAAAGGAGAAAAACATTCTGATCCATGTGATCCATCTATCCCCAAGACCTTTAGCTTTCAAAATATCCAACATTGCTTTGTGCTCAATGGTGTCAAAAGCCTTTTAAAAATCAAGCTTTAGCACAATAGTCTCTTCTTTGGACTTGTGGCATTGATGAAGATACTCATAGGCCCATCCCAAGCAGTCATGGATGGCTCTTTCGTTAAGAAACCCATACTGATTTATGTGCACCAGTTGGAGTATTACTTTCTGCAGTCTATTTGCCAACAATTTGGTGATGAGCTTGAGACAACAATTGAGGAGAGAAATTGGCCTAAAATCATTTGCTGTCAAAGGTGTGCCACTTTTAGGAATAAGAGTGATATATGATGTATTAATACTCTCAAGGGAAAGTTGTCCAGCATGAAAATTAGCAATTAACTTAAGAACATCCCCTTTTATAATATCCCAACATGATTTAAAGAATTCATTGTTGAAACCATCTGGACCTGGAGATTTGTCCAATTGAAGCTCTTTAACCACATCATTGACCTCTTCCTCTGTGAAAGGTAACTCCAAATTTTCAAAGATTGAAGCATTTGGTTTCTGGCCATACAAAGATTCCAGATCAAAATGCATGGTGGTTTTTTGAGAAGTCCCCATTCTTTTCTTATAAGCTTCCCACAAGATTGCAGCTTTTCCTGCATGGTCAGAAATGTCCACTTGGTCATCATTCTGGAGAACAACAATGTGGTTATGCCTATAATTAATTAAGGCTTTGGTGTGGAAGAATTTAGTGTTTTCATCTCCAAATTTCACCCCCTTAATTTTTTCCCTCTGCTTCCAGTAAATATTCTAGTTTCTCAACAGAATTAACAGATGCTCTTTAAGAATTATGTTGTAGTTCCATTCATAAATATCCAACTCTCTGAACTCTTCAAAGAAGTCCCAAAGCAAGATCACCTCATTAATTTTAGCAATCTGAGTTTTAAGGCAAGAGAGAGATCTAGCCTAGTGTTTCAAGGCCCTCCTGAGATTTTTTGTTTTTGCATTTAAGCACTTGCAGGATCCAAATTACCCACAGGAATATTCCAAGCATTAGCCACCACTTGTTTGAAGTCTGAATGTTGCAACCAGTAATTTTCAAATCTGAAAACTCTTGCTTTGGGAATAGCAGTGCCAATTTTAATCACAGAAGGCAAATGATCAGATATAGGCTTAGCTAGTGGAAGCATAATAGTATTGGGGAAAGTGGTCATCCAAGATGTAGAGGTAAAAAACCAATCAAGTTTAACCAAAAGAGGATCTTGTTGCATATTGCTCCAACAAAATTGTCTTCCATGTAGAGGCAACTCCACTAAACCTTGGTTACTGATAGCCTCATTGAACATTGGCATATCATTAACATCTCCACTAGGTCTGTTCCTATCTGAAGGTGATCTAATAAAGTTGAAATCTCCCATAAGAATCCAATCCACATCAGCAGGCATATGAATATTCTGAAACCAATCAATAAACTCAATCTTTTCTTGTGGTTCACAGGGCCCATAGATGTTAGTGAGTATCCAAGATTGATTTGAAAGCAGACTAGTGAAATGTATGGAAAGAGAGAATTAGTTTGAGTAATAACCTCTCTTGTAAACATGGAAACATTCCAAGCAATTAGCAGCCCACCTGATGCCCGAACAGATGGGAGGAAAGCAAAAAAATTGATTTTATTGGGACATAATTTTTTTAGATATGCAAGATCAAAGGTTTCTCTCTTAGTTTCTTGAAGACAAAGAATGTTACAGTCACTCTCATCAATTTTCTGCCTTAAGGCCAGCCATTTATCTTTAGAGTTCATCCCTCTAATGTTTGAATTAAGGATGTTCCAACTTCTATTTGTGTTATTCATGGAAACTTGTGGGTATAACCAACCAAAAGTCAAGCACCATCATTTGAGCTGAACTTACAACTAACTGATCAAACCACAATAACATGAGCCACATCACACCACAAAATGACCACATCATCCAACATAAATGCATCATAGAAATTCCATTAATGTAGCACATCACCAAATAGCTAGAGTCTACAAAAGGACAACATTCCAGAATTACACCACTTATGAATAGTCCCAAAAGGTAACACAAGGAGCCAACAAGACTGCCCCTCCAACCATCACTATGCTGCAGATGCATTTTCATCAGGGAGACTTTGAAGCATTTCCCTCCCCTTTGGCCAAGGGCACCTTGACCAGTTCATCCTCCTGCTTTCTTATTGGCTTCTTGGCCAGCTTGTCCTCCAACTCCCTCTCAGCAACCTTACAGAAAGAGGCTGTGAGATTTTTTACAACTGATTTTTGTATAATGGGATGGACAACATTGCAGGGTAAGCATTTGGAATTTGAGCAAGAATTTCTCTTATACCTAGCATTATCCTTCTTAATTCTATCACTCTTCCTTACCTTAGTTTCAACCAGGGGAGTTTTGACACTCCTCCTCTTCCTGAGGTTGTCAGGTCCAAATGGTTGCAGCAGAGCCTGGGATTCTGCATCTTGATGATTAGCAGCAACTCCAATATTTTCTTTATCCTTGTCCAAGGCCTGCTGTCTGTCAAGAACAATGGCCTGACAAATAGGAGCATGTGAGGCAGGGCATTTATCAGGTATGTGGAACAATATAACTTGATCCTTGCCCTCAACCTTAGTAAATAGTTCCCACATGACAGATTTTAACATGTTTACTGTCCAATCAAACTTATTAGTTGTCATTAAGAGGTGAACAATAAAGTTGAACCAACTTACAAGAATGCTTGTGGAGAAGACACTCTTATTTTCCACAGGTTCCTGGAAATGCTTCTTCCACAGCACAAGACCTTCTTCAGACATAGCATGATCATTATTACCAGAGGCAGCTATTTGAATATAGTTAAGACCTAGAAGTGAAGGTTCCCCATTGAAATGCTCATTAATTTGAATAATCCAGTTACCTTGAAGCCCAGTTTGAAGTTCTCCAATGTTAGCTACTGGTTCAAGACTTTCCCTTGTAGAACTGATATGAGCATAGATGAAAGGACTGAAAGATGACGTTCCTGTATCTATAGCATCTGGCAGACCAGATAGTTGCTCCTGGTTAGTGGGTTCCCAGACTGCAGCTGGCTCAGAATCTCCTTCAAAAGGAGCAGAGAGATTTCCCAAACAATCTTGTGCCCAAGAAGTGTTTTCTTGGGCAATCACTTCATTACTCCCAGCCAATAAGTTCTCTGCAACATTGATGTTCTGAACTGGAACGACTTCCTCTGTAGCAAGCACAACATCCAATGCAACTACAACATGTGGAGGAGAATCGACATTCTGCTTAGGCAATAGAGGCTCCTCATCATCAGATTGATAAGCTTGGATGATATTCTGAAGACCACTGGTAATCACATATGCAAGTGGTGGTGGCAAAATAACATGAGCTTGAGCCTCAAAATGAAAATCTCCAATAATGACAGGTGGCACAAGGAAATTTGAATTGTCCCCTTCAAAGAAAGACATGTCAGAGGATAAACTACTATTGCTGGTAGCAGGTAACAGCTCCTCTCCATCATCCCAGGCCATTTCCTCTTGCAGAACCACATCTAATTAAAAGGTCATCAAGAGCAGCATTAGGATTGTCTTGTTGTGGCATCTCCCAATTTCCATCTTGTTCCCAGTTATCTTCAGCATGAATGTCATCTTGGTTGTTATTGAGAGCATCCTGGTGAAAGCCACCAGCAACATCAACATTTTCTGGCAGAGGGTGTGGATCAACATCATCAGGAGGGATTGGGTCCTCATTAGCTGGGCCCCCACCAAGGAGTTCACTGGCAAGAACTTCAATAGAAGATGACCAGCCATCCTCCTCAAACTCATCCCCTTCAGACCATCTCAAGCTTTTGGGGATGATATCCAAGCTCATTACTCTAGCTTTAATCACAATACATCCCATGTGCTCATCCTCCTTGTCCCATGAGATCAAATGGCCAAACTTACTGACAGTAGTAGCGAAATCTTCAGTGTTACGAAAATCAAACAGAACCCCTGTCAGAAGAAGCCAGACAGTCCTCTTGAAGTGAACTCTCCTATGATATCTACCCTCATCATATTTCACAAAAGAGATAAACACATCTCCAAATTAATGAGGTATATCAAGAACCAACTTATCCCTATCTCCGACCCTGGTTAGGCGCACATAAGCTTCTCCAAACGGACACCTCTGTATATCCCTTAATCCCAGCTGCTTATGAACTATGGCAAACTCTTCAAGAACATCTCTTACATTGGGGAATGGCGCATCGGCCAGGAGCGGATGAATGGAGGCAATCAACCAGTCTTCGTGACGACAAGGACGATGAGGAAGCACCACCCAAGCAACCCCATTGCGCCCCTCAATCTGCTGGCCATCGGAGTAGACCCGCACGGACGCACTCCCGCAGAAGAACTTGACGTGACTGGAGCAGGGTTTGGGCACTGTGGAGAAGTAGAGGAAGTAGTGGAGAAGTTGAGGAGGCAAGTGCTATTCGAAATTGAAGATTAGGGAAAGATCCCAAACAAAGCTCACTAAAAGAGGAAACTATCGGGGGGTCACGGGCCGGGCCAGTAGACTTAAACCAATCATGGACCACACGAGGGGCCCATGCCTCTACTGGCGGGCTGGGGAAAGAGTCAAACCGCAGAAACGGATAAAGCCCAGTCAGCTTTTTCTCATTATAGTCCCTGGCAAAGTGGCCCAATTGACCGCACGCATAGCACTGAAAAAAGACCATTTGAAATAGCCAAATTACCGCCCTCAACAACCGTTGCGTGACCCTCACCTGGGGTGTTATGATCCGTCGTCAAGGCCTCATTAGTGCCCATAGCCACATTATTACTAGACTCCGGAATATTCACCAAGCGAGCGAAAACCGATGGCCGCCGGTGATCACCGGAGACGTTGCCGGTGACCATTCTTGGTCGTGATCCACTTGTTACCAAAGTCCAAGAAGCATCTTCTTCACAATAAAAAAGTTGTTCTTCACGAATCCAATTGGGACCCCCAGCACCCCAAAGACTAAACACCAATTCAAAGTCCTTTTCAACCACACGACCTTGATTGTAAATCTCAAACCCCACGGCCTTAGAAGCTACTGAGGACTTGAAAGATCTATCATTGAGGTGAAGAACACAAAACCCTTGAGGATACCCACCAAAACAGGATTGGAGAGTAATACTAACAGTGTGGTAATCCAACCGAAAATGAGCATGACAAAAAGAAACAACCATAGTGAACTCCCTTTGGCGAAAACCAGGAGAAAACACCACGGGATGACCAAACTTTTGCCTCATAGACCGTTGAAACTCTTTACCTCGAGCAAAGTTGATCAAAGGTGGATCCATAGATGTCCCCCCTCCTCCTAGGTGTGAAGTGGCTGCCATCATCGGAGTGACCAGTGGCAGGAGTGGTGGCCGCCGGGGCCGGAGTGGCCACCGGCGGTGGACACCTTGGCGTCGCCTAGGAGTCGCCTAGGATAGAAGAGGAGCAAATACGTTCACACGACGAGGGTTGAGATATGTGGGTATCAGGTCCATCACCGCCAAAGTTTTCTCTCTATGTGTTGAAAATCTTGAAATTTTGCTTGTTTTACCTTCCTATGCCAGTTGATTCTTGTTCCCATAGATTGTTTGCTCAAAAATCCCTATGCATAGGAAGTGGGTTAGGCTTAAATTTTCTAGTCATATGCTTCATGATGCTCTCTTTGTGTTTCAATTTGTAACTTTTATGCGAGCATCATTGAAATCATCATGCCTAGCTTAAAAAGCATTAAAGAAAAGCGCTTGTGGGGAGACAACCCAATATTTACCCCTACTGTTTTTGTGTGTTCACATGATTAGGCTACTGTAGTAATCATGTTTATAGTGTTTGTTTCAATAAAGTGCCAAGTAAGACCTTTGGGATGGTCTATGGTGATAGTTGATTTGATCTTGCTGAAAAATAGAAACTTTTGCGCCCAGTAAAATATTTTTAATTTTCTACAAAAGCCTGATAAAATCCTGATTCTTCTTGCACAAGATTTATATACAAATTTCACAGGTTGTCCTAATTTAAAAAAAATTGGAGTAGCAAAAGTATGGTTGTTGTCTAGATCATTACAGACTGTTCTATTTTTGACGGATTTTTTTTCAATGCATAGTTTGCTTGTTTCCTAGTTTCTGTGGCTTATATTGCTCAATATAAATTGTAGAAATGATAGGGTACAGTAGGAATTGTGTGAGAACAATTATGAATCTTTTCTTTGACAGTACCAAAGTGAATGGTTTGCTCTTTATCATACTAACCTATCTCACAAAGTTCCGCTAAGTTTTGTGTGATTGAAGTTTTCAAGTCTTGGGTGAGATATCGATATGAGTAGAATAAGGAGTGACAAGACCCTAAGCTTTGGGATGCCCAAGGCACCCACAAGGTAATATTCAAGGAATATGCAAGCAACTAAGCTTGGGGATGCCCCGGAAGGCATCCCCTCTTTCGTCTCCAACATTATCGGTAATCTTACTTGAGGCTATATTTTTATTCGTCACATGATATGAGTTTTGCTTGGAGCATCATTTTATTTTGTTTTTATTTGATTGTTGTTATTTAGAATAATGTTTTGCACCTTTATTTCAATAAAAGTGGCAATGATAGCCTTTACCATGCTTATCGCAAGTATATGAGTTGTTGTTTCAAAACTGAAAGTTTATCGCTGTTGCAAAAATTCCCGAGAAAAGTCAGAATGTGATAAAATGTTGAACCTTTTTGCATAATAAGCTATGATAAATGTTCTACAGTGTGGTAAATTTTTAGAATGTTTTGAGTTACATAAGTATTGATACTCTTGCATTCTTTATAGACTGTACTATTTTAACAGATTGCTGTTATGTTTGCATTGTTTGCATATGTTTGCTTGTTTAATGATTCTATTTGAGGATAGAACTATTAAATATGCAAAGGAATTTACTATGCAATGTTAAATAATAATTTTAGTGATTTGCTACAGTAGAGAATGATTAGGTTTTGCATTGATTTATACTAACTTATCTCACGAGTTCTGGTTGAGTTTTGTGTGGATGAAGTTTTTAAGGTTTGGGGAAACCGTGATGTAAAAGGCATTAAGGAGACACAAAAGATCAAGCTTTGGGATTCCCAAGGCATCCCAACATAATATTTCGATATGGCTCAAGCATCTAAGCTTGGGGATGCCCTGGCAGGCATCCCACCTTTCTTCTTCAACAGTTATCGGTTAGTATCGGTTGAGCCTAAGTTTTTGCTTCTTCACATGAGTTGTGCTATTCTTGGAATGTCATTTTGTTTTGTTTTGCTTTTTGTTTTAATAAAATACTTAGATCTGAAAGTTTTTTAAATAAGAGAGAGTCCTCACATAGCTACCTATTTACTTAACTACTCGCTTGATCTTCACTTATATCTTTTTGGAGTAGTTTGTCTTTTGCTCTAGTGCTTCACTTATATCTTTTTGAGCATGGTGTGTTTTAATATATTTCGAAGAAATGCTCTCATGCTTCACTTAGACTTATTTTAGAGTTAATAGATTTTTTGAGAAATTCTCTCATGCTTCACTTATATTACTTTGAGAGAAGAAAAAATTTAAGCTCATGTTCTTCACTTAAATTTGTTTGAGCTTATCAGAAGAAACGTATGAAACTAGTCCCAAATTGATAGATATTCAAGAGGGTATAATAAAAACTTTCATGAAGATCATTGGATAAAATAAACTTGATTCCTTGTAATAGTTTTGCGATATGATGATAGTAATATGTGAGTCATGTTGGTGAGTAATTATGCTTTAGTAAGAATATTGGTGTTAAGGTTTGTGATTCCCTACGCAAGCATGAAAGTCAATAGTTATGCAATGAAATTACATCCTACTTATGGTGCATTATTCGGTGTTAGTTATGCTTAATGCTCGCTTATGTGATTTTTCGTTTCTTGGTTGGTTGCTTCTCAATCTATTTGCTAGCCTCCATTTGTACTAAGTGGGAATACTACTTGTGCATCCAAAATCCCTAAGCCCTTGCCACATGAGTCCACCATACCTACCTATATGCGGTATTCCCATGCCGTTCTAAGAAAATTTGTATGTGCCATCTCTAATTTTCAAAATAAATTTCTTTTTTGTGTGCTCGTACCGCTCATGAAGCGGCAGGGGGTGGCCAATATTTTCCATGCTAGATGTGTTATTCTCAAGATGAGTGTTTATTCACTTGTCATTGCACGAGAGTACGACAAAGGTATTAGGGATGCCCAGCCCCGAAAAGAAAAAGAAATTTACTTTATGTTGTCAAATAATAAATTCCTTGGTGAGTGTTGGTATGGAGGGCACCCGTGTATACGGCTAGCCATGTATTGTGAAAGAATGGTGGAAAAAGGAATAAACTTTATTTTCTGTTTGGGAACCGCCTATGATATATCTAGCATGGAAAGTGTTGGGAATTACTCGAATGTTTTCGTTGATGGGAAAAGTATGCCTCCCAAAATCTTTTATCTCTCAATTTAAGATTTGAGCTCTGGCACCTATACAAATCCCTACTTCCCTCTGCGAAGGGCCTACCTATTTACTTTATGCAATTTTTATTTTTATTTGAGTCTTCATCTTCTCTTATAGAGCACCAACTAAGGGGCACTATGATCGTACTTGATCATGGGATGTAGCTAATATGCGAGTGTGTTTCATGAATGGATCAATGATTGGGCATGATGGGCTAGGGATAGCTTTCTTTATTGTTGATATTTTGAAAGACATAGTTGCTTATTGATATGTTTGAGTATTGATGTCCTCATGTCAAATTATAGACTATTGCTTTGAATCATTCAAGTCAAAATGTCCATGATACAAAATAAAAGAGTATATGATGAATATGATAGGTAGCATTCCACAACAAAAATTCCGTGTTCAATTGCTACTTTATCATGATAAGTTTTATGAAAAGAGTTGTTGTTATGATGCTAGTAGAAGTTATTGAAATTATCATTGATCATACTTATGCACTTTTCTAGCATTCACACTTCATAAATTATTTCTTTTATCATTTACCTACTCGAGGCCGAGTAGGAATTAAGCTTGGGGATGCTGATACATCTCCAACATATCTATATTATGAAGTATTCATGCCATGTTTACAACAATTTTATATGGTTTTGGTATGATTTGCATGGAACTAACCCGGATTGACGCTGTTTTCAGGAGAACTATCGTGGTGTTGTTTTTTGTGCAGAAATGAAAGTTCTCTAAATGAGCTGAAACTTTTTGATGATTTTTTTGGAACAAAAGAGACCCCCGAAGCTTCGTGGAAGGACCAGAAGGTGAAGGAGTAGGGCACAAGACATCGGGGCGCGCCTGGTGGTCCCGACTTGCCCCGGTGGGTTGTGCTCACCTCGAGGCCCATCTTCGCGTGAAACCAACACCAAAAAATCCTATAAATAGAGAAACCATCAGAAATAACCCTAGATCAGAAGTTCCGCTGCCGCAGGCCTCTATAGCCACGAAAAAACAATCTAGGCCACGTTCCAGCACCCTGCCGGAGGGGGAAATCATCACCGGTGGCCATCTTCATCATCCCGGCGGCCACCATGATGAGGAGGGAGTAGTCCACCCTCGGGGCTGAGGGTTTGTACCAGTAGCTATGTGTTTAATCTCGCTCTCTCTCTCTCTCGTGTTCTTGAGATGTTACTTTCTTGATGTATCACGGGCTTTGATAATAGAGTTGGATCATATGGTGTTTTCCCCTCTTTATCTTGTCGTGATGAATTAAGTTTTACCTTTGAGATTTCGTTTTATCGGATTGAATACTTTTATGGATTTGAGAGCACTTGATGTATGTCTTGCTATGAATACCCGTGGTGACAATGGGCACTACTGCAGGATGCTGGTAACGCGACACTACGATCAGAGACCCTTTGATGAAATTGTGCGCGATGCATTAATCACAAACGGGGATGTAAAAAAACCCGTCAAAAAAGGTGCAAAACATTTGCGATGGCGGAGCCATCAAACACGGTTCAGCTTTTATTTGCATGTGAGATTCAAGGCACATGGTTAACCCGTTCGAACTGTTTGCGATGAGGCAGAACAACAGAAACGGGCAGCCATATCAATGTGTGTGCGATATACGGCATACAGTTCGCTCTGATGAACTATTTGCTATTAGGGAGTGCAACAGGAACGGTTAGCCAGATCAAGGTGTGCGTGATATAAGGCATACGGTTTACTCGGACGAACTATTTTCGATTAGCGAACACAACAAAAATGATTCAACTTAACAAGATGTGTGTGATACGTGGCAAACAGCCGACTCAGATGAACTGTTTGCGATGAGAAATTACAACACAGACGGTTAATACAGTTAGTTCGTGTGCGATTATGTGTGTCCAAAAAACTTTGAAAAATGCAAACTAGTTGCTTGCGGTGGCTAGGAGTATCGCACACGATGCGTCTGCGAGTACTCTTGTGCGATGATTAGTAAGTTACACATACGGCCGCAAGGGTGCTATGCTGATCATGGAGTCCGAGAAGACCATCGTCGGAAGCCCGCCAACTCAGTCTTTTAGCTTATATTTTATTATAATTGTATGCATATGTAGGTCGTGACTGTTCTAGGCCTTGCCGCATGTGGCATTTTAAATTATCTCGAATATGTAAGACAATTATTAAGAATTATTAACTGTTGCCTTTGTAAGTTTGCCTCAACGGTGAGCAGAGCATGCGCACGGATGCCAGAGCGGAGCGCGCCGCAGCCGCTTCAATGGTGAGCAAAACGCGCGGATGGACGGAGCAGAGCACGTCGCGGCCGCCTCGACGGCAAGCAACCACGTGATCAACCTTCTACCATCAATAAATTTTGACCTTGTTTCTAGTCACATTGCAGATTACAACACAATAACTAATTGCAAATCTGTTCACTCCTATCAAACTAATATGTGTTCACACTTTGCACCGGGCTATAAAAACTACCCACTCAAAAATTACTTCACAGTTCCTCTCCTCATCACCCACAAAACTGGTCTTTCCTGTCAAGTCGTTCTGCCATGACCGGTAGGAGGAGTTTAGGGTGGAAATATAACCAGGCAGCAAAGACCAAGGTTGCGGAAGCACTAGAGAGGTCCCACCGTGAAGCTGCAGCTGCAACAGAGATGTCATGGTGCGCCGTGGAGCCCTCGAATGAGCTCCCACGGGCACACAAGGGCTCTCACAAGCACATTCTCGGCGTCGTTCATCGCGATGAGCCGGTGTTCCTGATGACCTTCACCGCCGACGACATTCTCGCTAGTGTCACTACGCAACAGGAGTTGGTCGACGGCTTGATGAAGCTACTCAAGATCAGCGATGCCTCGATTGACAAGGCAACCGGCCTCGTCGAGCAACTCATGGGTGACAATGCGAAGCTCCTCAAGGAGCTCACCGAGAAGGAGGAGGAGGCCGCCGGCTGGAAGATGCTACATGAGCAGAGTAGTGCCTCGGGGATGACGCTAACAGCGGTCATCGAGGAATTGATCGGTGACTTGAGGAAGCTCCGGATCAAGCGCGAGCAGGAGGTGGAGGAATCTGTGGCTGCTTTCAAGCAAAGTCGTGAGGGATTGATGAAGGAGCTGGAGGATGTCGTCGCCCGGCGATCCATGGACGAGTAGAGACAGTAGCAACCAGGATCGTCGTCTGCAATTTCCTTCTTCTCTTGCCCCCGTGTCTTCCAGGCTTTGCCGCATGTGGCATTTTAAATTATCCGGAATATGTAAGACAATTATTATCCGCGCCATTGTAAATCTGTCGTCGTATTATCCGTTGCCATTTTATTTGTGGTCATATTATCCATTGCCTTATGTGGCAATTTAAATTAGGCTAGAATAAGAGTTGAAAACACGAACAAAGCAAATGCTGCCATGGGATCACAAGCAAACACCCTCTGTCTAGGTGCTTTAATTAACCCATTAATGGAGAAGTTGTGAGTGAGGCGGGCGGTGGCTAGTGCATGGAGGTCAAAGAGATCGCTTCCCGGTGAGCATGGGCGGTCTTGCTGCTCGCACGTGTCCCGAGCTTGCGAGGTGGACAGGATGCACGCGTCCCGTCGAGCCTGCGAGGTGGACAGGATGCACGCGTCCCGTCGAGCCTGCGCGGCGGACTGCTCGCATGTGTCCCGTCGAGCCTGCACGGTGGACTTCTCGCGCTCGTCCCGTCTAATCAAACAGCTGCATGCACGCCCCCGAGTATGGTTAAATTTTGACATGGTTAATATAATACAACCGTTTGCGATATTAATGTGTCGGCTTTTTGTTCCAAAAAGGACTTCGGTGACTACTAATGGGTGCGCCTCTTCTCAAACTGGACGATTTGTTTACCACGTCATATATGTGCCATGTCATGAAACCATGTCAAGTTTCATGTTTTTTGGGTGAGTTTTTGATTTACTAGGATTTAAAAACCGAGATTCTCAATGTTTCAGAACGACGACAATTTTGTAATTCATTCCCATTCCTTAAATGAGACCTAAACATGCACCCAATGACACATGTACGATTTCCCACCCATTTTGCTTCATTGGAGCATGTGCTTGTAGTTCAAATTTTAATTATGGACTACATTAAATGCATAGAAAACTTAGTAATTAGTAATATATACAATGGCCAAAACGAACCCTAAACAGTTTCAAATTTCAGCCCGACACTCCTGTTATTCTATGTTGCCTATAGAAAACAAAGTTCAAGGTGAGAAGACGCAGCGATTATCGTTTCGCCCACAAGAGGGCATGTTTTGCCTACCGGAACCACGAGGGTTGCGACAGACTCCGGTTTGTAAGAGGCTTGTAATATACCTTTGCCCAAATTGGACAATTATATGTACCATGTAGTGACACCATGCCAAGTTTCATGATTTCCTAGTGAGTTTTGGATTTACAAAGATTTAAAAACCGAGATTCACAATGTTTGTGGCCAAGCTAGGATGGCGAGACGGTTGAATTCGTTCCCATTCGTTCCATGGGACCTAAACATGCACCCCAAGGAAACATGTACGCTTTTTCTAGCCATTTTGGTGCATTGGAGCATGTATTTGTAGTTCGGATTTGAATTATGGACATTAAATGCCTAGAAAACTCAATTAATGAATAAAAAAGGTCAAACGAACCCTCAATAATTTCAAAGTTCAGCATGAATCTCCTGTTGTTCCATGGCGCGTGTAGAAGAAAGTACTACGAGGCTAGAAGAGGGGGCGATTATCGTTTGGCCCACAAGGGGACACGTTTCCCTATCGAAACCACGAGGGTTCTTGCGACAGGCTCCGATTTGTAAGAGGTTTGTAATAAAGCTTGGCCCAAATTGGCAATGTTTTACCATGACATATATGTGCCATGACGTGACACCATGCCACCTTTGATGACTTTATGGTGAGTTTTGGATTTATGGGGATTTAAAAACCGAGATTCGGAATGTTTGAGGACAAGCCAGGACACCGGTACGGTTGTAATTCGTTCCCATTCCTGACATGGGACCTAAACATGCACCCAAGAACACATATATAATTTTTCTAGCCATTTTGGTGAACTGGAGCATGTATTTGAAGTTCAGATTTGAATTATGGACATTCAATTCCTAGGAAACTCAATTAGTGTATAAAAAGGCCAAACGAACCCTGAATAAGTTTAAATTTTAGCACGAATATCATGTCATTTCATGTTGCCTGTGGAAGAAAATAGAAGGCAAAAAGAGGGAGTGATTACGTTTCACCCACAAGGGGAACATGTTTCCCTATCGAAACCACGAGGCTTCTTTGAGAGAAGCTCCGGTTTGTAAGAGGTTTGTAATAAAGCTTGGCCCAAATTGGACAATGTTTTTACCACGACATATATGTGCTATGACGTGACACCATGCCACCTTTGATGACTTTCTAGTGAGTTTAGGATTTACAGGGATTTAAAAACCGAGATTCCAAATGTTTGAGGACGAGCCAGGACGCGGGTACAGTTGTAATTCGTTCCCATTCTTGGCATGGGACCTAAACATGCACCCAAGGGCACATGTATAAATTTTCTAGCCAATTTGGTGAACTGTAGCATGTATTTGAAGTTCAGATTTGAATTATGGACATTAAATGCATAGGAAACTCAATTAGTGTATAAAAAGGCCAAACAAACCCTAAGTAAGTTTAAATTTCAACAAGGATATCATGTCGTTCCATGTTGCCTGTAGAAGAAAATACAAGGTGAAAAGAGGCAGTGATTACGTTTCGCCCACAAGGGGGACACGTTTCCCTATCAGAACCACGAGGCTTCTTTGAGAGAAGCTCCGGTTTGTAAGAGGCTTGTAATAAAACTTGCGCCAAAATGGAAGAAAAAAATTCCTCGACATATATGTGCCATGTCGTGACACCATGCTAGGTTTCATGATTTTCGGGTTAGTTTTGGATTTAAGGGGATTTAAAAACAAAGATTCTTCTCACGAAATGTTTTCAAATAGCACACGTTTCACTCACGAAAGCCGTGTGCCTACCAAACCATGGCCGATGCCCCCTCCACCCTGCTGCGTGCGCGATCTGAGTCGTGTGTTCTGATTGGCCAGAACCCAAACCCCACGGATTGTACGTGTGCACCGTTGGATGCTCCCAGATCGAACGACAACCCTGAGCCCTTTCGACAGCACATGCAGTACATGGGTAAGCACTGTGCGCATGCGTCGTGCTAGCTCACGCTTCCTTCTCTACTAGGTTTTCTAAACAGGCTATCCTTTCTCACCACTCCTCTCGTCGGTTTCCCGCCTCTTCTCCCATCGTTTTTCCGCTACCAGTGTCACTGCTCATTGAAGGCTGGTGGTGACACACCGGCCATGTAAATATCCCACACAGTTTCTAAAAGCACAAATGTGTGTGATAGGAGGGAGTAGGTCCCATAGGGTGACCAGTGTGAAACGCCTTAATGGCAAGGAGGCAATTCTTATCAGCAAGGGCCGGCTTCCCATCCGCTAGCCTAGTCGAATAGAACGTAGAAGTTAAGCGTGCTCGAGCTAGAGTAGTCCAAGGATGGGTGACCCGATGGGAAGTTGCATATCTCAAGCCTCATTTAAATGCTATGACACGCTTATTATAGAGATATATCATATCTCTATAGTGACCTATCATGGCATTTATATAAACATCAGGATCCTTGTTTTGCTAATTTGTAGGATATGTTTTTATGGGTTATTTTTTGCTCTAAAAAATTAAAGAATGATTGACTTTATCTGTCATGGCAATTATATAAACCTACTATATTTTATGGGCTACTTTTTCCTCTAAAAAATTAAAGAATGATTGATTTGACCTGTCATGGCGATTATATAAACCTTTTTCGGGTTGCATGCAGGGTATAGGGGGCAGGGTGTTCTTCTCGAGCATGTCTCCCTTGTGCGGCTTATAGACGTGGCACATATCTGTGGGCTCCCCAAGGTATATATACTATCCTTTACCGACAATTAGGGGGGCCCACACAATCTATCCCTTTGACCCAACAATGAGAAGGGTTTGAGCATGATAGTTTCCTATTGATACTAATAAGGTACACATGCATTGCGCGCATGAGATTTGGTAACCAAATTATGAATAAATACCCCACTATAGCATGTAAGCTTTGAGTCATATATGCATGATGTAGATGTTCGTTTAATTCTTATAGTTCATCTCATCCAAAATCAATTAGTTTTATGAAAAAACTATTTTAAGATTCATGGAATTGTGCATTCTAAAGCATAAAGTAAATACAAAAGTGACAATTCATTTAAAAAAAGTTTGGGCAATTAAGATATGGAAGATTCTAGAGAACAAAGGAGAAGTGCTTGTGTTTTGAGGTTTGTGCATTATGCTTAAGTTCATCCATGGAGTCTTCTAGATTGTACATGTGGCAGAATCTGGTGGAATGTAGATGATATCCAACGGCCAGTAGTGCTCGGATTTGCCATCTCTATACCATCGGATTGGCTTCATCAAACGACCAACTTTCAAAGTTGTCCACACACTATATAGGTGTATAGAGATAGATGTGTCCCATGCTAGACCAAATAAAGTTTGAGCGCATGCGTAGGACGACCCCCCCTCCTCCCCCCCGCGCGCCGCCGCCTAGAAGTTAGGAAACTGACATCGTATGTATTGAACTAGGCTTGGAGTCGGGTACGGTGTTCGGCTTGTAATGTAGTTGGTGGCCCATCGAAGTTGTGCATTTGGGATTGTAACACATCACACACCACTGTACCATACATATTTTCGGGCCGCATGCAGTGTATACGGGGTCTTCTGATCGACCACGTCTCCCTTGTGCGGTTTTTTGTGACGACACGCATATCCGTGGGCTCCCCGAGTGTATATATATCATCCCTTTGACCAATAATGAGGGGTATGTACGTATGTGTTGGCCATGAATGGATTCCTCCTAGTTCATGTTAGGGACGGTCGCCGTCACATGTCGCTCAACCAAAGCTCGAGCTCATGCGTTGTCAGGATTCCCTCCCACATGCTCGGATTGCTGGGTTCGACCTACATCATACACTGTGTATCTCGTCCTTAACTACCTTGCCTTCGTGGTTGTTTTCTGTATCTAGAGGTAGGCACCGCATCTAAATTGTACATTGTTCTATATTGAAAACACACATCACCCCTTCCCAACGTACATCATTTTGGGCCGCATGCAAGAGGTGTTGGTTTTGTGGTCCCTCTCATGTGATTTTTATGATGGTTCAATCTATTGGCCCAAGTGGTTTATCAACAACAACAACTGTCGTTTGACCAAACGATAGATTCGCCATCTTATGGTAGGTCATGGCGACCTGCATGTATGACCAAAGTATTGATCATTACGTGCATCCGCCCCGCTGACACGAAGTGGGAGGTGGTGGGCCAAGCATTCTAGCTAGGTAATATATATATATATATATATCCAAGGGTGCTTCGGGTTTGCGAGGCACGTGCCACCAAAGTTATGCATTGTGTATTTAAAGTTTTAAACATCCCCAATATTCCTACATATATTTGGCCACTTCCAGGTGGTTCTTGACTTCTGGCCCCTCTTATCGATCTTCGACGACGCGCCCAACTGTGGGCCCGTGCGATCAAAGTTGTGCGTTGGAATTTTGAACACCACAGACCACCCTTTTCACTCATATATATTTGGGCCACCCTATATAACTGTGGCTGTCTTCTAACCCTCTCTAACATTATTTTTTGCTGCAAAGACTCTGATGACGCTCAACGGACATGGGTATAATATCTTAACGATGTGCGATACAAGTGCGCTATGAATCACCACGCCTGCGCAAGCACAAGCAAAGGTGGAGCTACTGGCTCAACCGTGTGCGATGCAAGTGCGCTGTAAAATCACCACGACCGCACAAGTGCGAGCAAAGGGTGGAGGTACTAGCTTAACCGTGTGCGATGCAAGTGCGATGTAAAACCACCACCTGTGCAAGCTAAAGGCGAGTAAGTTTATTTGGAAATTAGGACGAACCATGTGCGATAGACCAGCTAGCTAGAAATATAAAAACAAATTACCCGCTGAGGGAGTCCTGGATTAAGGGGTCCTCAGATGGTCGGGCTATACAACATGGGTCGGACTGGTGGGCCGTGAAGATACAAGATAGAAGGCCTTCCCCCATGTCCAGATGGGACTCTCCTTTGCATGGATGGCAAGCTTGGCATTCGGATGTGAAGATTCATTTCTCTATAAACCGACTTTGTACAACCCTAGGTCCCTCCGGTGTCTATATAAACCGGAGGGTTTACTCCGTAGAGACAATCATAATCATACAAGCTAGACATCTAGGGTTTAGCCATTATGATCTCGAGGTAGATCAACTCTTGTAACCCCTATACTCATCAAAGTCAATCAAGTAGGAAGTAGGGTATTACCTCCATCAAGAGAGCCCGAACCTGGCTAAACATTGTGTCCCCTGCCTCCTGTTACATTCGATTCTCAGACGCACAGTTCGGGACCCCCTACCCAAGATCGGCTGGTTTTGACACCGACGTTGGTGCTTTCATTGAGAGTTCCTCTATATTATCGATAGAAGGATCGATGGCTCGCCTCATCATCAGCGACAAAATCACCTCTGGAAGGGCCCTAGCTCCCGGGCAAATCCTCCAGCTCGGTAGTTTCACCATGGGCATCCGCTCGACCATTAAGCCCAAGGCGGTTTCTTAGATCGCCAAAAATCATCTCCGCATCGACCCCGAAAGCGTAGATAGGATGGATCCGGCAGATATCTCATCTTTGAAAGAACTGTTAGATCGCATCGCCGCCCTGGGGTCGCAACAGACTATGATCTGATTGGGCTTAAACCCGATCGGAGGGAAATCAGGTCCCCACCTGTCACCCACCTGGTAACAGTTGTGGAGGAGCAAGGTGAGGATACATCTCCTCCTATGCTAAGAACAAACTATGTTCGGATCTCCGAGCCCTATGAGCCGGATACCCATCTTCGGGAAGAGACCTTTTGTCCTCCGAACATAGAACTAGGCATCGAGCCTAAGAATTCCCAGGAAACTCCGGATCCTGGGCCTGTAACCTCAGAAATCTTTCAAATTCCGGATTCCATAGTGGGTCAGGGATTGGATTTAAGCCCACCCACCACAAGCAATACTTTCCAAGCAATTCCGGCCCCTCGGACATATGTGACTTAACGTATGTACGACAGCAACCTCGGGAAACAGTCCATCACTTTTGGTCTAGATTCCTACTTGTTAAAACAAGATTAAAGATTGCTACGACGACGATGCAGTATCAGTCTTTTGCCACAACTGTTCGATGAAGGGATTCTCAATGCCCTCAACCGACGTAGCACACTGCACTTCGCAGATTTGGCACACACAGTACATAAGTACTATGCAATGGAAAGCGTCTAGAACGCCCAGACAGCTCAGTGGGAACCACCGGCCTTTAAGCCACCCACCAGTCGGGCAAAAAGGATGCACCCTCAAGGGGCACCTGATCATCACTACATGGACAAAAAATCAAGCCCTTAACGGGACATAGAACTGTCCTTGATGAATGGCTCGACAAGCCTTGTCAGATACACACAACGCCAAAATCCGAACCAACACATAGCCTTCGGGCATGTTGGATACTCCGGCAGGTGGCTAAGAGTGGTGAAGCCATCCTCACCAACACTACCCCAGACAAGTACTCCCCGGAGGATAACGATCTCAATGTGCTTACAGTCTTCGAGATCTTTTCTTCAAACAACTAGCACAAAAGGGCGCTCCGTGACCTCGCCGAAGTCAACCAAGTAGCCGCAATCAATCCTTGGAACGACATGGCGATAACCTTCAATGCTACTGACGAACCACGGGCCCGATCGGCCCGAGCACCAGCTGCTCTAGTTCTGAACCCAATTGTGGACGGCTTTCGGCTGACTAAAGTGCTCATGGATGGTGGCAGCGCATTAAACCTCATTTATGAGGACACCCTTGACAAAATGCAAATGGACAAGAACCGCATCGAGCAGAGCAGTACAACCTTTCGAGGCATTATTCCCAGTCGAGAAGCACGATGTACGGGAAAAATTAAACTTGATGTAGTATTCGGCATGCCTGAGAACTACAGGTCCGAAGAGTTAATCTTCCAAGTGGCACCTTTCAATAGCGGATATCACGCCCTATTGAGGCGAGACGCATTCATACGCTTTCAAGCTATACCTCATTATGGGTACATGAAGCTCAAAATGCATGGGCCCAACAAAGTCATCACCATCGCTAGTGATCCAGACATAGCGCACCGCGCCGAAAACAAAACCGCCTCACTGGCCCTCGAGGCACTATCCGAACCCTCGCGGCCGAGGAGCTCACCGCTCTGCGCTCCAAAGTGGATAGAGACGATGTAATTCCCGATAAATGGCCTAAATCCACTTCTTTCAAGCCAGCAGACGAAATATTCAAATTCCAAGTCCACCCGACGGATCCTAATAAGACAACAGCCATCAGAGCACAACTGGATCCGACCGTCGACGCCTCTCTAAGAGCATTCCTGCGCGAGAATTGGGACATCTTCACCTGGCACCCTTCGGATATGCCAGGAATCCCACGCAAACTGGCTGAACACAGCCTCAACATAATAAAGGGGTTCAAGCCAGCCAAGCAGACGCTTCGGCGATTTTCTGAACCCAAGCGACAAGCTATGGGGGAGGAGCTAGCCAAACTACTGGAAGCCGGGTTTTTTCGAGAGATAAAACACCCGGATTGGCTAGCAAACCTGGTCATGGTGCCAACGAATGACAAATCCTGGCACCTTTGTGTCGATTTCAAAGACCTCAATAAAGCATGCCCTAAGGACCCCTTCCCACTGCCCCGCATTGACTAGATCATCGATGCAACCGCAGGACACGATTCATTATGTTTCCTCGATGCATACTCCGGATACCATCAAATTAAGATGAAGGAATCCGATCAAGCTGCCACAGCATTCATTACCCCGTACGGGCCTTTCTGCTTCCACACTATGCCTTTCGGACTCAAAAACACCGGTGCCACCTACCAACACATGATTCAAACATGCCTGGAAAAACAAATTGGCAAGACGGTGGAGGCATACATAGATGATGTAGTCATCAAAACTAAACATGTCGAAACTTTGGTGGACGACTTATGTCTTACATTCGACAACCTTCGGACATATGACATACGGCTCAATCCGTAAAAATGCATCTTTGGCGTTCCGGCCGAAAAGCTGCTCGGGTTCATCGTTTCCAATAGAGGAATCAAGGCAAACCCGGCCAAAATCCAAGCCTTGTGACAGTTGCCAATTCCAACAGACCTAAAGCAGGTCCAAAAACTAGCTGGGTGTGTGGCAACCTTGAGCTGCTTTATCTCCAGACTAGGAGAGAAGGCGCCGCCGCTATATCGTCTGCTTCAACATACCGACCACTTTGAGTGGACGGACGCGGCAACAGCCGGGGTGGAAGAAATAAAAGCTCTACTAGCAAACAACCCAGTCCTTGCCATGCCTAACATCGGCGAACCCATGCTACAATACATATCTGCAACTCACCAGGTGGTGAGCGCAGTACTCGTCGTCGAATGAGAGGAAGAGGGACATAAATTCCCACTCCAAAAACCCGTATACTATGTATCGGCGGTTCTCACACCATGCAAATCCCGGTACCCGCACTATCAAAAGATAGCATATGCGGTTTTCATGGCATCTCGAAAGCGAAGACACTACTTTCAAGAGTGCTCGATCATGGTGGCCTCCGAGGTACCACTCAATGATATCGTAAATAATCGAGACGCCACCGGCCGCATTGCAAAATGGGCCATCAAGCTCCTACCATTTGAAATAATGTACAAACCACGCCGGGCTATTAAATCTCAGGTGTTGGCCGAC
Source organism: Triticum urartu (assembly GCF_056163025.1). Lineage (NCBI taxonomy): Eukaryota > Viridiplantae > Streptophyta > Magnoliopsida > Poales > Poaceae > Triticum > Triticum urartu. Next base: position 223,500,826 of record NC_141879.1, on the reverse strand, counting down.
TTCGTTGCCGAATGGACAGAAGCCGAACTCCCCAAAGAATATAGTACATACTCCAACTGGGTGATGCACTTCGATGGCTCAAAATGTTAGCCGGGTTGGGGGATGGTGTCATCCTAACATCCCCTACAGGGGACACAGTTCGTTACGTATTGCAAATAATGCACACGGACTCCAATAATGCAGCCGAATATGAGGCCCTACTGCATGGTCTCCGGATGGCTGTTTCTATGGGCATACAATGCCTCGAGGTGCGTGAGGATTCAAACCTCGCAATATCCCAAATAAACAGAGAATTCGATGCAAAAGATCCAAAGATGGCAGCTTACCGCAATGCTGTGCTCAAAATATCAGCTCGGTTCGAGGGGATCGAGTTTCATCACGTGGCCCGAGACAATAACCAAGCAGCGGACATCCTTGCTCGAATGGGCGCTAAACGCGACCCCGTTCCGCCTAACACCTTCGTGGAAAGGATCTTCAAGCCATCTGTGGTATGGCAGGACGAGAGCGGAAATACCAGTCCAGTGTTGATCACACCCCCAAATGCCGAACACAATTCGAACATCATCGGGGGCTCGGGCACAAACCCAACACCTTCCGCCCATGTAATTATGGCGGTAATCGCCCCATGGACCAAACCTTTACTGGCCTGCCTTAATAGGCGGGAGCTCCCTCAGGACCAAAACGAGGCTCGTTGCATAGTTCGACGTTCGAAAGCCTACAAGGTTCATGAAGGAGAGCTCTATAAGAAAAGAACTACGGGAGTCCTTCAAAGATGTATCTCCGAAGAGGAGGGACGACACCTCTTGGCCGAAATACATGCTGGTCTTGGCGGCCACCACACTGCAGCTCGGGCCCTTGTAAGTAAAGCCTTCCATACATGTTTCTTTTGGCCCACGGCCGAGCAGACGCACAAGACCTTGTACAACGCTGTGTTGGATGCCAGATTTTCGCCAATCAAAGCCATATGCCGCCCACTGCCCTATGAACAATCCCCATTACTTGGCCTTTCGTGGTCTGGGGACTGGACATGGTCGGACCCCTTAAAGGGGGAAGCCATAAGAAAAAAATACTTGCTGGTTATGGTAGATAAATTCACTAAGTGGATAGAGGCCAAACCAGTTAAAACGGCTGAAGCCGGGCCGGTGATAGACTTTCTATCCGGTGTCGTACACCGTTATGGTGTCCTGCACAGTATCATTACTGACAACATCTCTAACTTTACATCGGACGAGGTGAAAAATTGGTGTGCTAATCTAGGTATCAAACTCGATTACGCCTCCGTGTATCACCCCCAAATAAACGGTCAAGTGGAACGGGCCAATGGCCTGATAATGAGCGGAATCAAACCCAGGCTAGTGCGATCCTTAAAGGAGTCAGATAAACACTGGGTTGAGGAGCTCGACTCCGTACTCTGGGGGCTGCGGACCACACCCAATCGCACAACCAGATACACATCGTTCTTCATGGTGTACGGCGCAGAGGTTGTCCTGCCCTGTGATATTATTCATGACTCACCTCGAGTGCGCATGTACGAGGAGAAAGAGGCTGATCTCGATTGGCAAGACAACTTAGATGGCTTGGAGGAGGAGCGCGATGTCGCAAAGGCCCGTTCCGCACTCTACCAACAACAAGCTCGAAGATACCAAAGCAGAGAAGTGCGGGCTAAGACTTATAATGTCGGTGAACTCGTTCTATACCTACCAGAGAAGAAAAAGGAAAAGATCAAGCCCAAATGGGAGGGTCCCTTCATCATAGATGAAGTTCTCACTGGAGGAGCATATCGCCTTTGCAATGCATCAGACAGTTGCTTAGAGACGAATCCATGGAACGCTGCCAGACTCCAAAGATTCTACACCTAAGTCCGGACACATTGTTCGTTATCTTTTTCTCCCCTTTTCACCTTTTCCTTTTTCCCTTACAACTTCTAGCGTGTGTTCAGGTAAGCCACACACTTGAGGAGTATACAGCCTTAAATGTACACACCCCACCATAAATGGGGGCTTCCTCTAATAGAAGCTTATTATAATTTCGAGCATAAAGCTCACCATATATACATGTGTTGTTTACTCATATACGTCCTGTCCTCGCCATTATATGCACCTCTATGACTTAAGTTTTTGCCAAGCTGGGTTGTCTGGCTCCTGTGCTTATGCCCTACGTTCCCGCTCGTTCGGCTAGGGCATAAAGGGAGCACCTCTGCGATTGTTACAACCGGGTCATCCGGGCATGTACCTCAGACGGGTGAAGCCGAAAGCTAGCGTTCTTAAGGGAATAATTGGTCGGCGGACAAAAGACGAACTGCCTTTAGAGAAATATAAACTACTAAAACATTGACTCATGTGATTCTTTCGCATCATGGTTTAGCCATGCATAAACACATGCCGACCCAGTGAGAGGAACCCTTAACGGAACTGTTCTTTCTAGAAGATGTTTCTTTCGTTAAACAGTAATATAACATAACTCCCCGAATACAGTTTGTCTGTTCAAGCATTATGACCGGATCGCCTGGTTTCTGAAACATGCTTGCTGTTTCCCACAGGTATAGTATTCGGAAACACTCCACCCTTGGGTTTCGGAGTTTGAAAGAGGAAAGTCTGCCACGACAATCTTTTACAAATTCGGCTGGAGATAAAGCTTCGCCGATAAAGCGTATCGTAACATAAAAATTACATGCCTAGTCTTTATCTATGCCATCTATCAGGCTGTCTAGTTTACAGTCTTGCTATAAAAATTTGGTGGCTATATTTAATTGGTCGTACACCAAGCTAACCAAAATTTCTTGTCCGTCTGGTCCCCGAGGTCTGACCCGGGCCATATGGATCGAATCAAGTCCGGTATACCGCATTTTCACCACGGCCCAGGCCTCCCATGCACCCTCCCAACATGTCGATGCCTTGCACAGCTCAAAATGAAGACGAGCTCCCTTGAAACTTTGCGAGCTCCCCCATCATTCCTGGAGGATAATCAGATGCCCATAAAGCCTTCGCCATATTCCTCATGGCTTTCCGAGCTCGCTCGTGCACCTTAGATAGCTCTTGCAACATGTCGCCTTGGAATCCGGACACTTCTCCTTTCGGCCGCCTAGTTAACAAACCTGCAGACACAAATCTCATAATTTTTCTTCATCAAGGGATCTTATGAAATTTAGGTTCAGGGACATACTAAATATGCCGCCTTTCAGCTTTCGGTTCTCCTTCAAGGCATCCCAGAGTGGGGCTCTTACGTCCTTTAGCTCCTCGGCTTGCCTGATGTTGGCATCCTATAGTTTGTTCTTCTCATCCCTAGACCGTGTCACTATACATTGACCAACGGCTTCTTGCCTTTCGGCATGCTGTTTATCCGCCTGCGCAGCCTTCAGTCTGTCCTCCAGCTGATCCGACGATCCTGCAGCCGTAAACAAAATAGTGTATATTTGAAAAAAATGGCGTAAAATCGTATTTTTCCGGACAATGATGAACCTTACCATTCGGTGCCTTCTTGGACTTTTCTAGTTCGGCAGTGACAGCAGTAAGCTTGGTCCGACATTCTTCAAGCTCCTTGGATAGCATGCCATTTTTCTCCGTGAGTACCTGATAATACAACGATCCTTAAATCAGTTTGGGCCAAACTGTTTCAAGTCTCGGGGGCTACTGGCACATGAGTCTTGCACCTACAAAAAGCTCTTACCCGCATATCCTTTGAAAGTTGGTGAGTGGCTCCAGCAAGCCCATCCCGAGCAGCTCGGATACATGCATCCACAGAGTTTAGGGCATGGAACGCCTCTACAGTAAAACTGGGATCACGCATGGCCTCTTTCCTCCGCAGATGATTCATCGCGCTCTCCACCTCAAAATTGGTGATGGATACATCATCCGAATCCTCTTAGAGAGGAAAATCCGGCATTTTACCCATGTCAACTCTAGTCCTTACGGCGGGGTCCGGGGCCAGATTTGTCGATGCACGGCTGGCGAGGTTCCCGGATGTAGTCCGGTGTATGCTCTTCCTACAAAATGGCCCAACAGAAAATATCACAATTCGGTCTATCCACCGAGTGCATATTGAGAACTATACCTCTTTTGTGAAGACGGAAGCGCGGTGGTATGACCATTGTCCTTTATTTTTAAGGACTCGCCCTGCGCAGGTGTCGCCCTCCTAGGAGACACCTTCGGTACAGCTCAGCGAGACGAGTGTCGCCCCTTCGGAGCATGAGACAGTGCGGAGGGTGAGGTGCGACGGAAGAACTCTTTTGGAGGAGGCGTCTCATGGGTACTTACGTGGGAGGAGGGGAGAAGCCCGGGTTAATCGGCTATAATAGCCACTTCCGTGCCATCATAGCTCGCCTGCTAAAAAATCCCTCCTTAAGCTCTATAAATATGTCCAGACATTCTTCATATCCGGGGTCTAAATCCCGGTTGTGATCCTCTGGCTGCGGAGCGGGGCTGTAGATCCCTTCGACGACCTTTCTCCATTCCTATTAGAAGCGGCCAGATTAGGTTCGACTAGCATAACTCTGGAAAAGGATTAAGTAAGGCCGATCGTCGAAACTTACCCAGTCAATGGGATTGTACATGGAAAAACGTTCCCGACACCTCAATCGAGTGAAGTCCTCCTTCTCCCCTTTGAAAAGGTCAGCTAGGACGGTGGCCGGGGCAGCAAAGTTTTCCGGACCCTGGCGTAGACAACGGGATGCATCGTCCTCTCCGTTGTAATGCCACATGGGAAAACCCCTAGACTGGAGCGGTTGAACACATTGCGTTATTGAAATTGCCATTACCTCAATTATTGATAGCCCAGAGTTGGCAAGGACTCTGATTTTGCTTGCCAACCTCTCGACCTCTGCACTGTCCCTTTCCTCGAGGCTCCGGGGACGCCGGCTGGTGCGCTTCTTTAAAGGGGCGCTGGAGAATTCAGGAAGGCCGCGCCAGATTGGGTCCGGAAGAACGACGTCTTCAATATAAAATCATTCTTCGGATGCCTTCTTCGGAGTGCCGGACAAGTATCCTGTCCCGGATATGCGCCATACTTCGGTGCCGCCCACCTCGAATATAGATCCCTTTTGGGAGCGGGGGACGAGGCAGAAGAATTTCCGTCACAATTCTAAATGGGCCTCGCAGCCTAGGAACAGCTCGCAGAGAGCAACGAAGCCCGCGATATGTAAGATGGAGCCTGGCATCATATTGTGCAGTTGGAGGCCATAATACTCCAGGAGACCTCTGAGGAAAGGGTGGATAGGGAATCCTACGCCTCTCAGAAGGAAAGAAATGAAGCACACCCGCTCCTCTTTAGAAGGATTGGGGAAATTTTCCGCCAGGGCTTCGCCATTAAGGGAAGTTAACCCAGCCCGAACGGAGACTAGATCCATGGGAGGAAGATATCCCTGCCTCTGAAGTTTATTCAGATGGGCATGTGACACAGAGCAGATTTCCCAGTCGCCTTTTTGAGGGCCGTAGGGGCGTGAGGAGGAGCTAGGAGTGCTGGCCATGTTTGGATGATTTCCTGTGGCGAGTTCTAAGGATTTCCGCATGGTGTGGAATGGCATCTGAGATCCGATCCCATTAAGTAGACTCCATCCTTGCATGGACGAGGGGTTATTTGTAAAAAAATACCTAAACCGACCTTATAGTAAAATTGCAGTAGCTGAGGCATTTAAACCGTCGTCCTCCCTCGTCCACCACCATCTCCACCCACCATTACTGAAATTTTCAGTAGCCGTGGTGTATCCCCAAACACCCCCCCTCCACAGTCCCCCACCCGCCCCTCCCCCCTCGAACCCTAGCTTGCAGCCGCCGCCGGCGTCATCGCCAACCCCTGCTGGTCTGCCCGTTCCTCCTAGCTTAGATAATAAAGATCAGGTTACCCAGCGATTCCCATACTGTCGCCCCACTCCCCTGAGTTTTTAGATGAGGCCTGCTGTAACACCCACGATGTGGATATATCTCCCACGTGTCGGGGCACGACTTAGAGGCATAACCGCATGGTAGGCATGTCACAAGGGGGGTAATCTTTACACATTCCATGTACTGAATAAGGAAGGGATAAAGAGTTGGCTTACAATCGCCACTTCACACAATACATAAATATAGCATTACATCATCCAGAATACAATCAAGGTCTGACTACGGAACCAAATAAAGAAAGACAACCCCAAATGCTAGATCCCTGATCGCCCCAACTGGGCTCCTCTACTGATCATCCGGAAAAGACACATAGTAACGTCCCGAATCCTTGTCAAACTCCCACTTGAGTTCGGCCGCGTCCCCTGCACTGGCATCATCGGCACCTGCATCTGCTTTGAAGTAATATGTGAGTCACGGGGACTCAGCAATCTCACACCCTCGCGATCAAGACTATTTAAGCTTAAGGTAGGAAAGGTAGTGAGGTGGAGCTGCAGCAAGCACTAGCATATATGGTGGCTAACTTACGCAAATGAGAGCGAGAAGAGAAGCAAAGATCGGTCGAGAAGCTAATAGTGATCAAGAAGTGATCCTAAAGCTACTTACGTTCAAGTATAACACGAGACCGTGTTCTCTTCCCGGATTCCGCCGAAAAGAGACCATCACGGCTACACACGCGGTTGATTCATTTTAATTAAGTTAAGTGTCAAGTTTTCTACAACTGGATATTAACAAATTCCCATCTGCCCATAACCGCGGGCATGGCTTTTGAAAGTTCAAAACCCTACAGGGGTGTCCCAACTAAGCCCATCACAAGCTCTCACGGTCAACAAAGGATATTCCTTCTCCCAGGATGACCCGATCAGACTCAAGATCCCGGTTACAAGACATTTCGACAATGGTAAAACAAGACCAGCAAAGCCGCCCGAATGTGCCGACAAATCCCGATAGGAGCTGCACATATCTCGTTCTCAGGGCACATCGGATGAGCCAGACGTCGGGTTGGCATAGACCCTCGTTGCCCAGGGGGCGCCGGACATCGCTCAGGTTGGACCAACACTTAGAGAAGCACTGGCCCAGGGGGTTAAAATAAAGATGACCCTTGAGTCCGTGAAACCCAAGGGAAAAAGGCTTAGGTGGAAAATGGTAAAACCAAGGTTGGGCCTTGCTGGAGGAGTTTTATTCAAGGCGAACTGTCAAGGGGTTCCCATAACACCCAACCGCGTAAGGAACGCAAAATCAAGGAACATAACACCGGTATGACAGAAACTAGGGCGGCAAGAGTGGAACAAAACAGCAGGCATAAGGCCGAGCCTTCCACCCTTTACCAAGTATATAGATGCATTAAAGTAAACAAGATATAATAATGATATCCCAGAAATAAACATGTTCCAACAAGGAACAAACTCCATCTTCACCTACAACTAGCAACGCTATAAGAGGGGCTGAGCAAAGCGGTAACATAGCCAAACAACGGTTTGCTAGGAAAGGTGGGTTAGAGGCTTGGCATGGCAATATGGGAGGCATGATATAGCAAGTGGTAGGTATCGCGGCATGGCAAAAGAGCGAACAACTAGCAAGCAAAGATAGAAGTGATTTCAAGGGTATGGTCATCTTGCCTGCAAAGTTCTCTGAGTTGACGAAAGCTTGATCCTCGTAAGCGTACTCAACGGGTTCCTCGATCACGCACTCGTCTCCCGGCTCTACCCAAGGCAAGAACACAAGCAAAGGAAAACACAATCAACCACGGTGCAATGCGCAAGCACCATGATGCAAAACATGACATGACATGCGGGATGTGATATGCAATGCATATGCATGCTTCGGAAGGGAAAGATTGAACCAGGCCTCTACTTGGCAAACCAAGTGTGTCGCTAGAAAGATGAGTTGATTTCGGTCAAAATTGATATAAAGATCACCGGAATCGGATGCACGGTTTGCAAATGGCAAGCAAAACAAGAATGGCACAATTCTGCGATTAACAGCATGATGCCATCTAGAATGCAACAATAAACTAAGCTACTGCACTCCAACATAGCAACAAAGCACATGGCAGTGATCTACTCAAGATGCTTGACAAAAGATGAACACTGAGCTACGGCTAAATCACACAATAGCAGGTTCAAACAAGCATGGCAAAAGTGCAAAAGATATCAGCATCACAGACTTAGTGAAAATAACAACATGCCAGGAATTAACATCAGGAAGCAATGTTTAGAGCAAGATAACAACATGCTACAGAAACAGAACATAGCAAAACAAGGCATGGCATGAATCTACTCAAAGCATAGAACGAAAGTCCCATACTGACCATAAGCCAAAAGGACACGGAAAATATGATGGCACCCATGTAAACATAGCAAGTTTCATTAACAGATTCAGACTTAGCAGAAAACTGGACATGGCAAAAAACAGAATTATGAAGGCCTCTTTGCGAGCTCGATTCACTCATCACAAAACATTGCATGACAATATAAGCATAGTATCAGCAATATGGCATGTTCAAGAAGCTAACAAAGGCAAGAACAAGTTTATAGCATGCATGGATCAACTACAACATCCTTGGCAAAATTGATTAACACGTAAACAATCTGCTAGGAACATTTTATAGCAAAAGTAGAGCAAGATTTAAACATGCTAGGGCACTCCATAATTGCAAACAGGGGTGTGGGAGTCCTGGATTAGGGGGTCTCCGGACAGCCGGACTATCTCCATTGGCCAGACTGTTAGACTATGAAGATACAGGATTGAAGACTTCATCTCGTGTCCGGATGGGACTCTACTTGGCGTGGAAGGCAAGCTAGGCAATACGGATATGTATATCTCCTCCTTTGTAACCGACCTTGTGTAACCCTAGCCCCTCCAGTGTCTATATAAACCGGAGGGTTTTAGTCTGTAGGACAACATACAATCATACCATAGGCTAGCTTCTAGGGTTTAGCCTCTCCGATCTCGTGGTAGATCTACTCTTGTACTACCCATATCATCAATATTAATCAAGCAGGACGTAGGGTTTTACCTCCATCAAGAGGGCCCGAACCTGGGTAAAACATTGTGTCCCCTGCCTCATGTTACCATCCGCCTTAGACGCACAGTTCGGGACCCCCTACTCAAGATCCGCCAGTTTTGACACCGACAAGGGGCATGGATGGATAGAGCATAACCATATGTCAAAATCATCTTTACTGAAGATACTCAAAACAAGCATGGATCACTCTGTAGCATCATGAACACATGGCATAAAAATATCAGCAGAGCAATGACTTGGTGAAAATTCTAAGTCCCTGAAATCAGCAATATCACGAGAGCTACTTTGCATGCTTGTTCTAGTCACCACATTGATCACAAAAATAGATGGCATACACCCATGTAAATATGGCATGACATAGCCCAAAACACATGTAGAGCTCATGCCCATATGCAGCACACAACAAATGTAGCAAAAATGACAAAAGCTCATACTCTGCTAAGAATCAGCACCTAACATTTTATAGCACTCTTGCATCAACGATTTGGGCATCAAGATGGACTCAAACAAGCATGGCACAATGGAACAAAATGAAGAGCCCAACCTGATGAACATTTTGATATATTGCATGCACAAAACGGAGCATCACACAAGAAGTTATGGCATGATGAAGAGGGGCTAAAAATAAAGCAAAAAGGACTTAGTGGGAAAACGAGGACAACTCTAGGGTTTCCAGATCTGGGGCGGCGCGGTTCCCGAGGATCGCCGGAGTTTGACACCGCGGTGGCCGGAGTTGCGCCGGAGGAGAGGAAGATGCCGGGGCGACGAGGAAGGAGGCGGATCCGGGCGAAGGCGGCGATGGAGCTTGCCGGAGACGCTGCGGTCCTTGGGCGCGGCCTCCGGTGCTCGCCGGGGAGGGCGGCGCGGTCGGCGGCCAGAGTCGCGGTGGGGCAGCCGCGACCGGCGTGAGTCCGGGCGGCGGCAGGCGCCAAGCACCAGGCGACGGGGTTGGTTGATGCGACCGGCGAGGGGACGGGCCGCGGGGGCCGGCTGCGGGCTCGCGGGCCGCACGGCGGCCGGGTAGGTGCGGTGCCACGTGGCGCAGGCTGAGTGGCTCGGGGCGGCGGCGCGATTTCGTCCGGCGGTGACCGGACGTGTCCGGTGACGGCGGGGGCGAAAATTAGGGTTTGGACCCAAAATTTGGAGAGGGGGTCACATATATATACATAGGAGGAGTTTGGAGTGTCCAAATGGAGTGCGGTTTTCGGCCACGCGATCGTGATTGAACGGCCGAGAGGATGGAGGGGTTATTGGGCCACTTTGGAGGGGTGTTGGGCTGCAACACACACGAGGCCTTTACGGTTCCCCGGTTAACTGTTGGAGTATCAAACGGACTCCAAATGGCACGAAACTTGACAGGCAGTCTACTGGTGGTGTACTAAGGCCGCTTGGCAAATCTCGGTCCATTCCGAGAATGTTTAACACCCGCAGACGGAAAGAGACAAAAGGGGGCGTCGGAGGACGTAGGAGTGTCGGATTGCAAAACGGACAATGGGGAAAATGCTCGGATGCATGAGACGAACACATATGCAAATGAGGTGCACATGATGACATGATATGAAATGCATGACATGAACAAAATACAAAACAAAGACAAAACCCAACCAAAGGGAAATCTCATAACTTAGAGCTGGAAATGGCAAGAGTTGGAGTACAAATATGGCAAGTTACATTCGGGGTGTTACACCTGCGGTGTCCCTCCCCGCCAGATCAACATCCCCTGCTACAGAATGTCGCAGCCTAAGCTCGACCACGTATCTCGGGGAGCCCGACAAGTGTTCAGCCAAGAAGAGGTTTATCATGGCCTCTCCGGCGGATGTTGGCGAGGTGGCCGTCGTTCACCCCGACATGTCGATCCTGGAGCAACACGTCGCCGCGGGAAGTCGGCGAAGACGTTGACTACGTTGCCATGTCGAAGGCTTCATGTCAGCGGGCTAGCGTATTATTGTATCTCGGGAAAGCTGGCTACGATATCAAGCTTGTCCACAGGGACGGCTTCACGCGGGCCATGTCACAGGTTAAGTGGTCCATCCCCAACCCCTCTGTTTCAACCACCGTCGATCTCTTCGACGGCCCTATCGCTGATCTCCTCCGCCAAGCGGTCAAGGATTTGCGAGCTTTATACGCCATCGAGCCCATTTTGTCATTTTTAAGGACACGTTCTACGACGGCGGCTTGGGATCCTCAATTGTAAAGTCAGATCTCATCGACCATGACCACGAGGAGGGCATTGATACGTCTCCATCGTATCTACTTTTTCAAACACTTTTGACCTTGTTTTAGACTCTCACTTGCATAATTTGAATGGAACTAACCCTGACACTGTTTTCAGCAGAATTGCCATGGTATTATTTTTGTGCAGAAATAAAAGTTCTCGGAATGACCTGAAACTTCATGGAGAATATTTTTGGAATTTATAAAAAATAATGGCGAAAGAATCAAGACCAGGGGCACACCCTGTCCACGAGGGTGTGGGGTGCGCCCACCCCCTGGGGTGCGCCCCCTATATCGTGGGCCCCCTGAGGCTCCACCGACCTCAACTCCAACTCTATATATTCATGTTCAGGGAGAAACAAAATCAGAGAGAAGGGTTCATCGCGTTTTATGATACGGAGCCGCTGCTAAGCCCTAATCTCTCTCGGGAGGGCTGATCTGGAGTCCGTTCGGGGCTCGGGAGAGGGGAATCCACCGCCATCGTCATCATCAACCTTCCTCCATCACCAATTTCATGATGCTCACTCTTGATAACCCACAAGTATAGGGGATCAATTGTAGCCTCTTTCGATAAGTAAGAGTGTCGAACCCAACGAGGAGCTAAAGGTAGAGCAAATATTCCCTCAAGTTCTATCGACCACCGATACAACTCTACACACACTTAACGTTCGCTTTACCTAGAACAAGTACAAAAGTAGAAGTACTTTATAGGTGTGATAGGATAGGTTTGCAAGATAATAAAGAGCATGTAATAAAAGCTAGGGGATGTTTAGATAAAGACACAACTAAGTTAGTTTTAGTAGAGAGCTTGTTGTCACGAGAAAGTTATTTGTCCCTAGGCAATCGATAACTAGACCGGTAATCATTATTGCAATTTTATTTGAGGGAGAGGCATAAGCTAACATACTTTCTCTTCTTGGATCATATGCACTTATGATTGGAACTCTAGCAAGCATCTGCAACTACTAAAGATCATTAATGTAAAACCCAACCATAGCATTATAAGGCGTCAAGTCCTCTTTACTCCCATACGCAAACAACATCCTTACTCGGGTCTGTGCTTCTGTCACTCACGCCACCCACCATAAGCAAATCATGAACATATTGCAAACCCTACAGCAGGGATCCCTCACACTTGCGCGACACGGAGAGCACCATAGGACAGCACCAATAATAAAACATGCAACTCAAACCAATCACGATCATCAATTAACCCATAGGACAAAACTGATCTACTCAAACATCATAGGATAGCCATACATCATTGGGAAATAATATATAGCATTGAGCACCATGTTTAAGTAGAGATTACAGCGGGTAAAAGAGGGGTTACACTGCTGCATAGAGGGGGAAGAGTTGATGATGATGGTGGTGAAGTTGTTGGTGTAGATCGTTGTCGCGATGATGGCCCCGGCGGCGTTCCGGTGCCACCGGGAGAGAGGGGGGAGCCCCCCTTCTTCTTATTCTTCCTTGACCTTCCCCCTAGATGGGAGAAGGGTTTCCCCTCTGGTCCATGGCCTCCATGGTGGCGGAGGGGTGAAAGCCCCTCCGAGATTGGATCTGTCTCTCTCTGTTTCTGCGCTCCCAGATCTGGCCTTTCACCGTTTCTTATATTCCTGGAGATCCGTAACTCCGATTAGATTGAAATTTGAACACGATTTTTATCCAGATATTAGCTTTCTTGCAGCGAAAGAAGGGCAACAACCACCTTACAGGGTGTCCACGAGGGTCAGGGGCACGCTTGCCCCCCTAGGGCCCGCCCCCTGCCTCGTGGGCCCCTTGAGCATCGTCTCGCATTGATTCCACTTCCCAAAATTCACATATATTCCAAAAAAATCTCTGTCAGTTTTTATCCTGTTTGGACTCCGTTTGATATGGATTTTCTGCGAAACAACAAACATGCAACAAACAGGAACTGGCACTGGGCACTGGATCAATATGTTAGTCCCAAAAATAGTATAAAAAGTTGCCAAAAGTATATGAAAGTTGTATAATATTGGCATGGAACAATAAAAAGTTATAGATACGACGAAGACGTATCAGCATTCCCAAGCTTAATTCCTGCTCGTCCTCGAGTAGGTAAATGATTAAAAAGATAATTTTTGATGTGGAATGCTACCTAGCATAATCTTAATCATGTAATCTAATCATGGCATGAATATTAAGACACGAGTGATTCAAAGCAATAGTCTATCATTTGACATTAAGACAATAATACTTCAAGCATAATAATAAAGCAATCATGTCTTTTCAAAATAACATAGATACGTTGGAGACGTATCAAGCATGCCCAAGCTTAATTCCTGCTCGTCCTCGAGTAGGTAAATGATAAAAACAGAATTTTTGATGTGGAATGCTACCTAACATAATTATCAATGTAATTTTCTTTATTGTGGCATGAATGTTCATATCCGAAAGATTCAAGACAAAAGTTTAATACTGACATAAAAATAATATTATTTCAAGCATACTAACAAAGTAATTATGTCTTCTCAAAATAACATGGCCAAAGAAAGTCCATCCCTACAAAATCATATAGTTTGGTTATGCTGCATCTTCGTCACACAAAATATTCAAATCATGCACAACCCCGATGACAAGCCAAGCAATTGTTTCATACTTTAGTATTCTCAAACTTTTTCATCTTTCACGCAATACATGAGCGTGAGCCATGGACATAGCACTATAGGTGGAATAGAGTGGTGGTTGTGGAGAAGACAAAAAGGAGGAAGATGGTCTCACATCAACTAGGCGTATCAATGGGCTATGGAGATGCCCATCAATAGATATCAATACGAGTGAGTAGGGATTGCCATGCAACGGATGCACTAGAGCTATAAATGTATGAAAGCTCAACAAAAGGAACTAAGTGGGTGTGCATCTAACTTGCTTGCTCACGAAGACCTAGGGTACTTGAGGAAGCCCATCGTTGGAATATACAAGCCAAGTTCTATAATGAAAATTTCCCACTAGTATATGAAAGTGACAAAATAAGAGACTCTCTATCATGAAGATCATGGTGCTACTTTGAAGCACAAGTGTGGAAAAAGGATAGTAGCATTGTCCCTTCTCTATTTTCTCTCTCTCTCTCTATTGTTTGGCTTCTTTGGCCTCTCTCTTTTTTGTTTCTTCACATGGGATAATGCTCTAATAATGATGATCATCACACTTCTATTTATTTACAACTCAAAGATTACAACTCGATACTTAGAACAAAAATATGACTCTATATGCATGCCTCCGGTGGTGTACCAGGATATGCAATGAATCAAGAGTGGCATGTATGAAAAAAATATGAATGGTGGCTTTGCCACAAATACGATGTCAACTACATGATCATGCAAGGCAATATGACAATGATGGAGCATGTCATAATAAACGGAATGGTGGAAGGTTGCATGGCAATATATCTCGGAATGGCTATGGAAATGCCATAATAGGTAGGTATGGTGGCTGTTTTGAGGAAGGTAAATGGTGGGTTTATGGTATCGGCGAAAGTTGTGCGGTACTAGAGAGGCCAGCAACGGCAGAAGGGTGAGAGTGCGTATAATTCATGGACTCAAATTAGTCATAAAGAACTCACATACTTATTGTAAAAATATACAAGTCATCAAAAACCAAGCACTACGTGCATGCTCCTAGGGGGATAGATTGGTAGGAAAAGACCATCGCTCGTCCCCGACTGCCACTCACAAAGAAGACCATCAAATAAATACCTCATGCTTCAAATTTGTTACACAATGGTTAACATACGTGCATGTTATGGGACTTGCAAACCTCAACACAAGTATTTCTCAAATTCACAACTACTGAACTAGCATGATTCTAATATCACCATCCTCATGTCTCAAAACAATCATCAAGCATCAAACTTCTCATAGTATTCAACGCACTTTATATGAAAGTTTTTATTATACCCATCTTGGATGCCCATCATATTAGGACTAATTTTATAGCCAAAGCAAATTACCATGCTGTTCTAAAAGACTCTCAAAATAATATAAGTGAAGCATGAGAGATCAATAATTTCTATAAAATAAAACCACAACCGTGCTCTAAAAATATATAAGTGAAGCACTAGAGAAAAATTATCTAGCTCAAAAGATATAAGTGAAGCACATAGAGTATTCTAATAAATTCCAATTCATGTGTGTCTCTCCCAAAAGGTGTGTACATCAAGGATGATTGTGGTAAACTGAAAAGAAAAGACTCAAATCATACAAGACGCTCCAAGCAAAACACATATCATGTGGTGAATAAAAATATAGCCTCAAGTAAAGTTACCGATAGACGAAGAAGAAAGAGGGGATGCCTTCCGGGGCATCCCCAAGCTTAGGCTTTTGGCTGTCCTTGAATTTTACCTTGGGGTGCCTTGGGCATCCCCAAGCTTAGGCTCTTGCCACTCCTTGTTCCAAAATCCATCAAATCTTTACCCAAAAACTTGAAAACTTCACAACACAAAACTCAACAGAAAATCTCATGAGCCCTGTTAGTATTAAGAAAATAAACCACCACTATAAGGTACTATAATGAACTCATTCTTTATTTATATTGGTGTTAAACCTACTATATTCCAACTTCTTTATGGTTCATACCCCCCGATACTAGCCATGGATGCATCAAAATAAGCAAACAACACGCAAAAAACAGAATCTGTCAAAAACAGAACAGTCTGTAGCAATCTGGATGTTTCGAATACTTATGTAACTCCAAAAATTCTTAAACATCAGGAAGACCAGGAAAATTTGTATATTGATCTACTGCAGTTGGAATTGGTATTTTATCGCTCTCTGGTAAAAAATGAAAATTATTTTCGTGAGGGCATACTTTCTGTTTTTATCAGCAAGATCGAACAATAATCACCCAAGAAGATCCTAAAGGCTTTACTTGTCACAAACACTAATTAAAACATAAAAAACAATCATAATAGAGGCTATATAAATTATTTATTACTAAACGGGAACAAAAAGTAAAGAACAAAAATAAAATTGGGTTGCCTCCCAACAAGTGCTATCGTTTAACGCCCCTAGCTAGGCATAAAAGCAAGAATAGATCTAGGTATTGTCGTCTTTGGTATGCAATCCATAAGTTACTCTCATAATATATTCATAAGGCAATTTAATTTTCTTCCTAGGAAAGTGTTCCATGCCTTTCCTTAATGGGAATTGCAATCTAATATTTCCTTCTTTCATATCAATAATTGCACCAATCGTTCTAAGGAAAGGTCTACCAAGAATAATAGGACATGTAGGATTGCAATCTATATCAATAACAATGAAATCTACGGCACATAATTCCTATCTGCAACAATAAGAACATCATTAATCCTTCCCACAGGTTTCTTAATGGTGGAATCCGCAAGATGCAAATTTAAAGAACAATCATCAAATTCACGGAAACCTAGCACATCACACAAAGTTTTTGGAATCATGGAAACACTAGCACCCAAATCACATAAAGCATAGCATTCATAATATTTAATCTTAATTTTAATAGTAGGTTCCCACTCATCATAAAGTTTTCTAGGGATAGAAACTTCTAGTTCAAGCTTTTCTTCATGGGATTGCATTAAAGCATCAACGATATGTTTAGTAAAAGCTTTATTTTGATTATAAGCATGAGGAGAATTTAACACGGATTGCAACAGGGAAATACAATCTATCAAGGAGCAATTGTCATAATTAAATTCCTTGAAATCCAAAATAGTGGGTTCATTGCTATGTAAAGTTTTGACCTCTTCAATCCCACTTTTATTAATATTTGCATCAAGATCTAAAAACTCCGAATCATTGGGACTCCTTTTAACTAAAGGTAACTCATCTCCAGTCCCATCTTTATCAATATTCATATTGGAAAACAAGAATTTAATAGGATTCACATCAATCACTTTTAGATCTTCATCATTATTATCATGAAAATTAGAAGAACACGCTTTTACAAAGCAATCTTTTCTAGCACGCATCCTAGCGGTTCTTCCTTTGCACTCATCAATGGAAATTCTCATGGCTTTGAGAGACTCATTGATGTCATGCTTAGGTGGAATAGATCTAAGTTTCAAAGAATCAACATCAAGAGAAATTCTATCCACGTTCCTAGCCAATTCATCAATCTTAAGCAATTTTTCTTCAACCAAAGCATTGAAATTCTTTTGCGAACTCATAAATTCTTTAACACTAGTCTCAAAATCAGAGGGCATCTTATTAAAATTTCCATAAGAGTTGTTGTAGGAATTACCATAATTATTAGAGGAATTACTAGGGAACGGCCTAGAATTAAAATTTCCTCTATACGCGTTGTTACCAAAATTGTTCCTACCAACAAAATTCACATCCATAGATTCATTATTATTCTCAATCAAAGTGGACAAAGGCATATCATTAAGATCTGAAGAAACACTTTTATTAGCAAACAATTTCATAAGTTCATCTGTCTTTCCACTCAAAACATTAATCTCTTCAATCGCATGAACTTTTTTACTAGTGGATCTTTCGGTGTGCCATTTCTAGGAGTTTAGTAGCTTCTCCTAAAGTGATTTCCATAAAAGTGCCTCCCACGGCCGAATCTAAAAGATTTCTAGAAGAAAAATTCAATTCGGCAAAAAAATTTGTATAATCATCCACGAATTCAAACCATGCGTAGGGCAATTACGTATCATTAATTTCATCCTCTCCCAAGCTTGTGCAACATGCTCATGATCAAGTTTATTAAAATTCATAATATCATTCCTAAGAGAGATGATCTTAGCGGGAGGAAAATACTTAGAGATAAAAGCATCTTTGCACTTATTCCATGAATCAATACTATTTTTAGGCAAAGAAGAGAACCAAGTTTTAGCACGATCTCTAAGCGAAAATGGAAATAGCTTCAATTTAACAATATCATTATCCACATAATTTTTCTTTTGCATATCACACAAATCAACAAAGTTGTTTAGATGGATAGCGACATCTTCACTAGGAAGGCCAGGAAATTGATCTTTCATAAGAAGATTCAACAAAGCGGTATTAATTTCACAAGATTCAGCATCGGTAGTAGGAGCAATTGGAGTGCTAATAAAATCATTGTTGTTGGTATTGGAAAAGTCACAGAATTTAGTATTATCTTGAGCCATCGTGACAAACAATCAATCCAACACACAAGCACCCAAGAAGCAAGCAAAAAGAGACGAACAAAAAAGGGGCGAATAAAAGGCAAAGGTTTTCGAAAATCATTTTAGAAATGGGGGAGAGGAAAACGAGAGGCGAACGGCAAATAATGTAATGCGAGGGAGAAGAGTTTATGATGGGTACTTGGTATGTCTTGACTTGGCGTAGATCTCCCCGCCAATGGCGCCAGAAATCCTTCTTGCTACCTCTTGAGCATGCGTTGGTTTTCCCTTGAAGAGGAAAGGGTGATGCAGCAAAGTAACGTAAGTATTTCCCTCAGTTTTTGAGAACCAAGGTATCAATCCAGTAGGATACAACACACAAGTCACCTAGTACCTGCAAAAACAATCAAGAACCTCACAACCAATGCGATAAAGGGGTTGTCAATCCCTTCACGGTCACCTGCAAAAGTGAGATTTGATAAAGATAGTAAGATAAATATTTTTGGTATTTTTATTGTATAGATTGAAAAGTAAAGATTGCAAAATAGTAAACGAGATGCGATGTAAATAAAAGAGATGCAATATAATAAGAAAGAGACCTGGGGGCCATAGGTTTCACTAGTGGCTTCTCTCAAGATAGCATGTATTACGGTGGGTGAACAAATTACTGCCGAGCAATTGATAGAAAAGCGCATAGTTATGAAGATATCTAAGGCAATGATCATAAATATAGGCATCACGTCCATGTCAAGTAGACCGAAACGATTCTGCATCTACTACTATTACTCCACACATCGACCGCTATCCAACATGCATATAGAGTATTAAGTTCATAAGAACAGAGTAACGCTTTAAGCAAGATGACATGATGTAGAGGGATAAACTCAAGCAATATGATATAAACCCCATCTTTTTATCCTTGATGGCAACAATACAATACGTGCCTTGCTGCCCCTACTGTCACTAGGAAAGGACACCGCAAGATTGAACCCAAAGCTAAGCACTTCTACCATTGCAAGAAAGATCAATCTAGTAGGCCAAACTAAACCAATAATTTGAAGAGACTTGCAAAGATATCAAATCATGCATATAAGAATTCAGAGAAGAACCAAATAATATTCATAGATAATCAAGTTCATAAATCCACAATTCATTGGATCTCGGCAAACACACCGCAAAAGAGTATTATCGAATAGATCTCCAAGAACATCAAGGAAAACTTTGTAGTGAAGATCAAAGAGAGAGAAGAAGACATCTAGCTAATAACTATGGACCCGAAGGTCTATGGTAAACTACTCACGCTTCATCGGAGAGGCTATGGTGTTGATGTAGAAGCCCTCCGTGATCGATTCCCCTTCCGGCAGATTGCCAGAAAAGGCCCCAAGATGGGATCTCATGGGTACAGAAGGTTGCGGCGGTGGAAAAGTGGTTTTGTGGCTCCCCCTGATGTTTCTAGGGTATAAGAGTATATATAGGCGAAAGAAGTACGTTGATGGAACTTCGTGGGGCCCACGAGGGTAGGGGCGCGCCCTCCTGCCTCGTGGCCGCCTTGCAGAGTTCCAGACTTCCACTCCAAGTCTCCTGGTTTGCTTTCGGTCCAAGAAAGATCATCACGAAGGGTTCATTCCGTTTGGTATTCCTTTTGTGCGAAACTCTAAAATAGGCAAAAAAAAACAGAAACTGGCACTGGACCTCCAGTTAATAGGTTAGTCCCAAAAATAATATAAAATAGCATATTAAAGCCCATTAAACATCCAAAACAGATAATATAATAGCATGGAACAATCAAAAATTATAGATACGTTGGAGACGTATCAGGCAGATCCTTTTTCATTTCACCCAATGAGTAACACCATTCCCTACTATATTCTTTTCCTTGCTCTTTTTGACTTTACCATGTCAAGCCGTACCCACAACACAAAAGAATTAAATCACTCTTCAGAACTCAATGATGCATGATACAGACAAGCAATACTTTGATGTAAGACAACCGTATGAGGATGGAATATGTAAGAAAAACAGGACGGCATGACATATTCACAGCTACGATGTGTAAACTAAGCAGGAGGATTTTCAAGAAAAAAATAAGTAATGCAAGCTAGACACCATATGAAAGATGCAACCAATATCACTCTACCTAGTTAAAAGTGTCTTGTCATAAGTGGCATTTTGAAAAATTAGAAGCAATACAACGTAGAAATCAATGCAAGATGCAACCACTATTAAACTGCCATGTTAAAAGCGTCCAATCATGAGTGACTGATGCAGGATACACTGTTGGAAATATGCCCTAGAGGCAATAATAAAATGATTATTATATTTCCTTGTTCATGATAATTGTCTATTATTCATGCTATAATTGTATTATCCGAAAATCGTAATACATGTGTGAATACATAGACCACAACACGTCCCTAGTGAGCCTCTAGTTGACTAGCTCGTTGATCAAAGGATAGTCATGGTTTCCTGACTATGGACATTAGATGTCATTGATAACGGGATCACATCATTAGGAGAATGATGTGATGGACAAGACCCAATCCTAAGCTTAGCTCAAAGATCGTGTAGTTCGTTTGCTGTAGCTTTTCTGAATGTCAAGTATCATTTCCTTGGACCATGAGATTGTGCAACTCCCGGATACCGTAGGAGTGCCTTGGGTGTGCCAAACGTCACAACGTAACTGGGTGACTATAAAGGTACATTACAGGTATCTCCGAAAGTGTCTGTTGGGTTGGCACGAATCGAGACTGGGATTTGTCACTCCGTATGACGAAGAGGTATCTCTGGGCCCACTCGGTAATGCATCATCATAATGAGCTCAATGTGACCAAGGGGTTGGTCACGGGATCATGCATTACGGTACGAGTAAAGTGACTTGCTGGTAACGAGATTGAACAAGGTATTGGGATACCGACGATCGAGTCTCGGGCAAGTAACATACCGATTGACAAAGGGAATTGAATACGGGATTGATTAAGTCCTCGACATCGTGGTTCATCCAATGAGATCATCGAGGAGCATGTGGGAGCCAACATGGGTATCCAGATCCCGTTGTTGGTTATTGATCGGAGAGGCATCTCGGTCATGTCTGCGTGTCTCCCGAACCTGTAGGATCTACACACTTAAGGTTCGGTGACGCTAGGGTTGTAGAGATATTAGTATGCAGTAACCCGAAAGTTGTTCGGAGTCCCGGATGAGATCCCGGACGTCATGAGGAGTTCCGGAATGGTCCGGAGGTAAAGATTTATATATAGGAAGTCCAGTTTCGGCCAGCGGGAAGGTTTCGGGGGTCCACCGGATGGGGCCACCTATCCCAGAGGGCCCCATGGGCTGAAGTGGCATGGGAACCAGCCCCTGATGGGCTGGTGCGCCCCACCCAAGGGCCCAAGGCGCCTAGGGTTGGAAACCCTAGGAGGCCGTTGCCCCCCGAGGGGGCATGCGCCCCCCTGGTTGGAAACCCTAAGGGGGCCATTACCCCCAGGGGCCGCCGCCCCCCCTTTTTAGATGGGATCTCCAAGGGGGCATGCGTCCCCCTAGCCCCTATATATAGTGGAAGGGAGGGAGGGCAGCCGCACCTTGCTCTTGGCGCCTCCCTCTCCCTCCGTAACACCTCTCCTTCCCGCTTGTGCTTGGTGAAGCCCTACCGGGATCCTGCTGCATCCACCACCACGCCGTCGTGCTGCTGGATCTTCATCAACCTCTCCTTCCCCCTTGCTGGATCAAGAAGGAGGAGACATCTTCCCAACCGTACGTGTGTTGAACGCGGAGGTGCTGTCAGTTCGGCACTTGGTCATCGGTGATTTGGATCACGGCGAGTACGACTCCATCATACCCGTTCACTTGAACGCTTCCGCTCGCGATCTACAAGGGTATGTAGATGCACTCCTATTCCCCTCGTTGCTAGAATACTCCATAGATTGATCTTGGTGATGCATAGAAATTTTTTAATTTCTGCTACGATCCCCAACAGTGGCATCATGAGCCAGGTTTATGCGTAGTTACTATGCACGAGTAGAACACAAAGTAGTTGTGGGCATCGATATTGTCAATTATCTTGTCGTTACTAGTCTTATCTTGATTCGGAAGCATCGTGGGATGAAGCGGCCCGGACCAACCTTACACGTACGCTTACGTGAGACCGGTTCCACCGACTGACATGCACTAGTTGCATAAGGTGGCTGGCGGGTGTCTGTCTCTCCCACTTTAGTCGGATCGGATTTGATGAACAGGGTCCTTATGAAGGGTAAATAGAAATTGGCAATTCACGTTGTGGTTTTGGTGTAGGTAAGAAACGTTCTTGCTAGAAACCTATAGCAGCCACGTAAAAACTTGCAACAACAATTAGAGGATGTCTAACTTGTTTTTGCAGCAAGTGTTTTGTGATGTGATATGGCCAAAGGTTGTGATGAATGATGAATGATATATGTGATGTATGAGATTGATCATGTTCTTGTAATAGGAATCACGACTTGCATGTCGATGAATATGACAACTGGCAGGAGCCATAGGAGTTGTCTTTATTTATTTATGACCTACGTGTCAACATAAACGTCATGTAATTACTTTACTTTATTGCTAAAGTGTTAGCCATAGTAGTAGAAGTAATAGATGACGAGACAACTTCAAGAAGACACGATGATGGAGATCATGATGATGGAGATCATGGTGTCATGCCGGTGACAACGACGATCAAGGAGCCCTGAAGATGGAGATCAAAGGAGCAAATGATATTGGCCATATCATGTCACTACTTGATTGCATGTGATGTTTATCATGTTCTACATCTTATTTGCTTAGAACGACGGTAGCTTAAATAAGATGATCCCTCATAATAATTTCAAGAAAGTGTTCCCCCTAACTGTGCACCGTTGCGAAGGTTCGTTGTTTCGAAGCACCACGTGATGATCGGGTGTGATAGATTCTAACGTTCGAATACAACGGGTGTAAGACAGATTTACACACGCAATACACTTAGGTTGACTTGACGAGCCTAGCATGTACAGACATGGCCTCGGAACACAGAAGACCGAAAGGTCGAGCATGAGTCGTATAGAAGATACGATGAACATGAAGATGTTCACCGATGTTGACTAGTCCGTCTCACGTGATGATCGGACACGGCCTAGTTAACTCGGATCATGTTATACTTAGATGACTAGAGGGATGTCTATCTGAGTGGGAGTTCATTTAATAATTTGATTAGACGAACTTAATTATCATGAACTTAGTCTAAAATCTTTACAATATGTCTTGTAGATCAAATGGCCCACGTTGTCCTCAACTTCAACGCGTTCCTAGAGAAAACCAAGCTGAAAGACGATGGCAGCAACTATACGGACTGGGTCCGGAACCTGAGGATCATCCTCATAGCTGCCAAGAAAGATTATGTCCTAGAAGCACCGCTAGGTGACGCACCCGTCCCACAGAACCAAGACATTATGAACGCTTGGCAGACACGTGCTGATGATTACTCCCTCGTTCAATGCGGCATGCTTTACAGCTTAGAACCGGGGCTCCAAAAGCGTTTTGAGAGACACGGAGCATATGAGATGTTCGAAGAGCTGAAAATGGTTTTTCAAGCTCATGCCCGGGTCGAGAGATATGAAGTCTCCGACAAGTTCTTCAGCTGTAAGATGGAGGAAAATAGTTCTGTCAGTGAGCACATACTCAAAATGTCTGGGTTGCATAACTGCTTGACTCAGCTGGGAGTTAATCTCCCGGATGACGCGGTCATTGACAGAATCCTTCAGTCGCTTCCACCGAGCTACAAGAGCTTTGTGATGAACTTCAATATGCAGGGGATGGAAAAGACCATTCCTGAAGTATTTGCAATGCTGAAATCAGCAGAGGTAGAAGTCAAAAAGGAACATCAAGTGTTGATGGTGAATAAAACCACTAAGTTCAAGAAAGGCAAGGGTAAGAAGAACTTCAAGAAGGACGGCAAGGGAGTTGTCGCGCCCGGTAAGCAAGCTGCTGGGAAGAAGCCAAAGAATGGACCCAAGCCTGAGACTGAGTGTTTTTATTGCAAGTGAAGTGGTCACTGGAAGCGGAACTGCCCCAAATACTTAGCGGACAAGAAGGCCGACATCACGAAAGGTATATGTGATATACATGTAATTGATGTGTACCTTACCAGTACTCGTAGTAGCTCCTGGGTATTTGATACCGGTGCGATTGCTCACATTTGTAACTCAAAGTAGGAGCTGCGGAATAAGCGGAGACTGGCGAAGGACGAGGTGACGATGCGCGTCGGGAATGGTTCCAAGGTCGATGTGATCACCATCGGCACGCTACCTCTACATTTACCTACGTGATTAGTTTTAAACCTCAATAATTGTTATTTAGTGCCAGCTTTGAGCATGAACATTGTATCAGGATCTCGTTTAATTCGAGATGGCTACTCATTTAAATCCGAGAATAATGGTTGTTCTATTTATATGAGAGATATGTTCTATGGTCATGCTCCGATGGTGAATGGTTTATTCTTAATGAATCTCGAGCGTAATGCTACACATATTCATAGTGTGAATACCAAAAGATGTAAGGTTGATAATGATAGTCCCACATACTTGTGGCACTGCCGCCTTGGTCACATAGGTGTCAAACGCATGAAGAAGCTCCATGCAGATGGACTTTTAGAGTCTCTTGATTACGAATCATTTGACACGTGTGAACCATGCCTCATGGGTAAAATGACCAAGACTCCGTTCTCAGAAACAATGGAGCAAGCAACCAACTTATTGGAAATCATACGTACTGATGTGTGCGGTCCAATGAGTGTTGAGGCTCGCAGTGGCTATCGTTATGTTCTCACCCTCACTGATGACTTGAGTAGATATGGGTATGTCTACTTAATGAAACACAAGTCTGAGACCTTTGAAAAGTTCAAGGAATTTCAGAGTGAGGTTGAGAATCAACGTGACAGGAAAATCAAGTTCTTGCGATCAGATCGTGGGGGAGAATACTTGAGTCACGAATTTGGCACACACTTAAGAAAATGTGGAATAGTTTCACAACTCACGTCGCCTGGAACACCTCAGCGTAATGGTGTGTCCGAACGTCGTAATCGCACTCTATTAGATATGGTGCGATCTATGATGTCTCTTACCGATTTACCGCTATCATTTTGGGGCTATGCTTTAGAGACTGCCGCATTCACTTTAAATAGGGCTCCGTCAAAATCCATTGAGACGACACCATATAAATTATAGTTTGGGAAGAAACCTAAGCTGTCGTTTCTAAAAGTTTGGGGATGCGATGCTTATGTCAAGAAACTTCAACCTGAAAAGCTCGAACCCAAGTCAGAAAAATGTGTCTTCATAGGATACCCTAAGGAAACCATTGGGTATACCTTCTACCTCAGATCCGAAGGCAAGATCTTCGTTGCCAAGAATAGATCCTTTCTAGAGAAAGAGTTTCTCTCGAAAGAAGTAAGTGGGAGGAAAGTAGAGCTTGATGAAGTACTGCCTCTTGAAGCAGAGAGTAGCGCAGCTCAGGAAAATGTTCCTGTGGTGCCTGCACCGATTAGAGAGGAAGTTAATGATGATGATCAAGATACTTCGGATCAAGCTCCTACTGAACTTCGTAGGTCCACAAGGACACGTTCCACACCAGAGTGGTACGGCAACCCTGTCTTGGAAATCATGTTGTTAGACAACGGTGAACCTTCAAACTATGAAGAAGCGATGGCGGGCCCAGATTCCGACAAATGGCTAGAAGCCATGAAATCCGAGATAGAATCCATGTATGAAAACAAAGTATGGACTTTGACTGACTTGCCCGAAGATCGGCGAGCCATAGAAAATAAATGGATCTTTAAGAAGAAGACAGACGCGGATGGTAATGTGACCATCTATAAGGCTCGACTTGTCGCTAAGGGTTATCGACAAGTTCAAGGGGTTGACTACGATGAGACTTTCTCACCCGTAGCGAAGCTGAAGTCCATCCGAATCATGTTAGCAATTGCCGCATTCTATGATTATGAGATATGGCAAATGGACGTCAAAACGGCATTCCTTAACGGCTTTCTTAAGGAAGAATTGTATATGATGCAGCCGGAAGGTTTTGTCGATCCTAAGAATGCTAGCAAGGTGTGCAAGCTCCAACGCTCAATCTATGGGCTGGTGCAAGCATCTCGGAGTTGGAACATTCACTTTGATGAGATGATCAAAGCGTTTGGGTTTATGCGGACTTATGGAGAAGCCTGCGTTTACAAGAAAGTGAGTGGGAGCTCTGTAGCATTGCTCATATTATATGTGGATGACATACTGTTGATGGGAAATGATATGGAATTCTTGGAAAGCATAAAGGCCTATTTGAACAAGTGTTTTTCAATGAAGGACCTTGGAGAAGCTGCTTATATATTAGGCATCAAGATCTATAGAGATAGATCGAGACGCCTCATCGGTCTTTCACAAAGTACGTACCTTGACAAGATATTGAAGAAGTTCAATATGGATCAGTCCAAGAAGGGGTTCTTGCCTGTATTGCAAGGTGTGCGATTGAGCATGGCTCAATGCCCGACCACGGCTCAATGCCCGACCACGGCAGAAGATATAGAAGAGATGAGTGTCATCCCCTATGCCTCAACCATAGGGTCTATTATGTATGCCATGCTGTGTACCAGACCTGATGTAAACCTTGCCGTAAGTTTGGTAGGTAGGTACCAAAGTAATCCCGGCAAGGAACACTGGATAGCGGTCAAAAACATCCTGAAGTACCTGAAAAGGACCAAGGATATGTTTCTCGTTTATGGAGGTGGTGAAGAGCTCGTCGTAAAGGGTTACGTTGACGCTAGCTTCGACACAGATCTGGATGACTCTAAGTCACAAACCGGATATGTGTATATTTTGAATGGTGGGGCAGTAAGCTGGTGCAGTTGCAAGCAAAGCATCATGGCGGGATCTACATGTGAAGCAGAATACATGGCAGCCTCGGAGGCAGCACAAGAAGCAATCTGGGTGAAGGAGTTCATCACCGACCTAGGAGTCATACCCAATGCGTCGGGGCCGATAACTCTCTTCTGTGACAACACTGGAGCTATTGCCCTTGCCAAGGAGCCCAGGTTTCACAGGAAGACCAGGCATATCAAGCGTCGCTTCAACTCCATTTGTGAAAGTGTTCAAAATGGAGACATAGAAATTTGTAAAGTACATACAGACCTGAATGTAGCAGATCCGTTGACTAAACCTCTCCCTAGAGCAAAACATGATCAACACCAGAATTCCATGGGTGTTCGATTCATCACAATGTAACTAGATGATTGACTCTAGTGCAAGTGGGAGACTATTGGAAATATGCCCTAGAGGCAATAATAAAATGATTATTATATTTCCTTGTTCATGATAATTGTCTATTATTCATGCTATAATTGTATTATCCGGAAATCGTAATACATGTGTGAATACATAGACCACAACACGTCCCTAGTGAGCCTCTAGTTGACTAGCTCGTTGATCAAAGGATAGTCATGGTTTCCTGACTATGGACATTAGATGTCATTGATAACGGGATCACATCATTAGGAGAATGATGTGATGGACAAGACCCAATCCTAAGCTTAGCTCAAAGATCGTGTAGTTCGTTTGCTGTAGCTTTTCTGAATGTCAAGTATCATTTCCTTGGACCATGAGATTGTGCAACTCCCGGATACCGTAGGAGTGCCTTGGGTGTGCCAAACGTCACAACATAACTGGGTGACTATAAAGGTACATTACAGGTATCTCCGAAAGTGTCTATTGGGTTGGCACGAATCGAGACTGGGATTTGTCACTCCGTATGACGAAGAGGTATCTCTGGGCCCACTCGGTAATGCATCATCATAATGAGCTCAATGTGACCAAGGGGTTGGTCACGGGATCATGCATTACAGTACGAGTAAAGTGACTTGCCGGTAACGAGATTGAACAAGGTATTGGGATATCGACGATCGAGTCTCGGGCAAGTAACGTACCGATTGACAAAGGGAATTGAATACGGGATTGATTAAGTCCTCGACGCCGTGGTTCATCCGATGAGATCATCGAGGAGCATGTGGGAGCCAACATGGGTATCCATATCCCGCTGTTGGTTATTGACCGGAGAGGCGTCTCGGTCATGTCTGCGTGTCTCCCGAACCCGTAGGGTCTACACACTTAAGGTTCGGTGACGCTAGGGTTGTAGAGATATTAGTATGCAGTAACCCGAAAGTTGTTCGGAGTCCCGGATGAGATCCCGGATGTCACGAGGAGTTCTGGAATGGTCCGGAGGTAAAGATTTATATATAGGAAGTCCAGTTTCGGCCAGCGGGAAGGTTTCGGGGGTTACCGGTATTGTACCGGGACCACCGGAAGGGTCCCGGGGGTCCACCGGATGGGGCCACCTATCCCGGAGGGCCCCATGGGCTGAAGTGGCGTGGGAACCAGACCCTGATGGGCTGGTGCGCCCCACCCAAGGGCCCAAGGCGCCTAGGGTTGGAAACCCTAGGGGGCCGTTGCCCCCCGAGGGGGCATGCGCCCCCCTAGTTGGAAATCCTAAGGGGGCCGTTGCCCCCAGGCCCCCCCCCTTTAGATGGGATCTCCAAGGGGGCATGCGCCCCCCCTAGCCCCTATATATAGTGGAAGGGAGGGAGGGCAGCCGCACCTTGCTCTTGGCGCCTCCCTCTCCCTCCGTAACACCTCTCCTCCCCGCTTGTGCTTGGTGAAGCCCTGCCGGGATCCTGCTGCATCCACCACCACGCCGTCGTGCTGCTAGATCTTCATCAACCTCTCCTTCCCCCTTGCTGGATCAAGAAGGAGGAGACGTCTTCCCAACCGTACGTGTGTTGAACGCGGAGGTGCTGTCAGCTCGGCACTTGGTCATCGGTGATTTGGATCACGGCGAGTACGACTCCATCATCCCCGTTCACTTGAACGCTTCTGCTCGCGATCTACAAGGGTATGTAGATGCACTCCTATTCCCCTCGTTGCTAGAATACTCCATAGATTGATCTTGGTGATGCGTAGAAATTTTTTAATTTCTGCTACGATCCCCAACATACACAACAGCAGTACTTTGATGTAAGAACATGGTATGATAGATAGATGCAGTGTATTCTAGATACAGAAAGGCATGTCATATGCACATGTATAACGTATAAACTCAGCAGGTGCAATTTAATCAAAATAGAAAAAATACAGGCTAGACAACATATGCAACATGAAACCAATTATCACACTGTCAACTCAGGGCAAGCACCTGCGATGGTGGAGTACGGGAGATGAACTCATCATGTAGACTTGGGACTTCAACTTCATTAGCAGTAGCAGTGGCAAATCTAGAGAGTCTCTGTTTGCGTCGGTCCGGAGGACCACCAACATCCCCTAACTTACTCTTTTCCTTCCTATTATCTGATATTGCCTTACAAGAAGATGAATAAAATTAGCTTTCATAACTGGTTGATGCATGATACAGACAAACACTACTTTGATGTAAGGCAAGCACAGGATAGGAGGATGGAATATATACAAAAAAGATAGCATTGCATATTCACACGTACGATAGGAGGATGGAATATGTATGAAAAACAGTAAACAGAAGGCATTTAAACAAAATTAGAAGAAATGAAAGCTAGACACCATATGAACGTGCAACCAATATCACTCTTTCAGGTAAAAAGTGTCTCGCCGTAAGTGCCATTTCAAGAAATTAGAAGCAGTACAAGCTAGAAGACAATGCAAGATGCAAGATGCAACCTACATCACACTCCCAAGTTAAATGTGTCTTATGGGTAAGTGATCGTTGCAGGTATAAGTTGCAAGCTACGCAGCTGCAATTCAACAAAATCAGAAGCAATACAAACTAGACAACATACGGAACACGCAAGCACATATAACAGTTCCAAGTTAGAGCAAGCACCTATTATGGTGGAGTAGGGGAGATGTGCTCATCATCTACATGTATGTTCTAGAAACAAAAACACGTGTCATATTCACAAGCATTATGTGAAAAGTAAGCAGATGCAGTTCAACAAAGTTAGAAGCAATACAATCTAGACATCATACGCAACATGCAACCACATATAATAGTGCCAAGTTAGAGCAAGCACATGTGATGCTGGAGTAGGGGAGATGTGCTCATCATCTACACAACTACGTTGACTGTCTAGCCTTGCGTTGTCTTGCGAATCTTGTTGGGAGGATGGCGGAGTAGAATCTGTAGAGACCCTCTGTTTCAGTTGCTTG
This sequence comes from Triticum urartu, assembly GCF_056163025.1. Classification (NCBI taxonomy): domain Eukaryota; kingdom Viridiplantae; phylum Streptophyta; class Magnoliopsida; order Poales; family Poaceae; genus Triticum; species Triticum urartu. The sequence goes on along the minus strand of NC_141879.1, from coordinate 223,470,424 downwards.
GAAGGACCACCATCATCCAGTGCCTTACCAATTTTCTTCCGCTTTATTGATTTTTCATTGTGAGGTCAAACCAACAAGAAAAAGGAATAAAATTCGCTCTTCGAAACTCATTCATGCATGATACTGTTGAACACTACTCTGATGAAAGGCAAAATCATGATACGAGGATGAAATATGTATGAAAAACTGGACGGCTTGACATATTCACACCTATGATGTGGTAACTAAGCAGAAGGCACTTCAACAAATTAGAAGCACTGCAAGCTAGACACCATATGGAAGGTGCAATCAATATCACTCTGCCAAGTTAAAACTGTCTCGTCATAGGTGGCGTTCATCAAACTAGAATCACTACATGCTAGAAATCATATTCAAGACGCAAACCAATATCACACTGCCAACTTAAAGGCGTCCCATCATAAGTGACTGATGCATGATACACAAGAAGAGTAGTTTCATGTAAGAACATGGTGTGATAGACAGATATAGTATGTACCAAAAACTGGAAAGCGTGTCATATTCACACGTATCATGTGTAAGCTAAGCAGATGCAGTTTACACTAATTAGGAGCAATACAAGCTAGACATCATATGCAACATGTAACCAGATATCACATTGCCAAGTTAGAGCAAGCACCTTGGATGGTGGAGTAGGGGAGCAGAGACTTAAAACTTTTAATGCACTAGCAGTACAAGGAGAATCCATACAGATGCTCCGTTTACGTTGCTGTAGAGGACCACCATCATCGCTTTCCTTACTCTTTTCCTTCCTCTTTTCTGATTTTGCCTTGTCAAGTCAAACCCACAAGAAAAAGGAATAAAATTTGCTCTTCAGAACTCATTGATGCATGATACTGATGAACACTAATTTCATGTAAGGCAACCGAGATAGGAGGATGGAATATGTATGAAAAACAGGACGGCATGACATATTGACATGTATGATGTATAAAGTGTAAACTAAGCACAAGGTGTTTGAACTAGTTAGAAGCAATGCAAGCTAGAAACCATATAAAAGATGAAACCAATATCACTCTGCCAAATTAAAAGGGTGGCCTAACAAATGTATTTGACCAAATTAGAAGCAATACATGGCAACAGGCTAGAAATAATATGCAATATGCAACAAATAAAGGTGTCTCATCATAAGTGATTGATGCGGGATACAAAAGAGAGGTAGTTTCATGTAAGAACACGGTTAACAGATAGATGTACTGTGTACCAAAAATAGGAAGGCATGTCATATTCACAGGTATAATGTGTAAACTAAGCAGATGCAATTTACCCTAATTAGAAGCATTACAAACTAGACACCCTATGCAACATGCAACCACATATCACACTGCAAAGTTAGAGTAAGCACCTGTGATGGTGGTGTAGGGAAGTGTGGTCTTCAAGTACAGAGCTACGTTCAATATCTTCATTTAGGCTTGTTGTTTCTTGAGAATCATGTGAGGAGGATGAAATTGCACTCTTTATAAGAGTAGCGCGTCTCATACTAACCCACGGGCGTGACTGTTTCATCATAAGCGATAGATGCAGAATACACAAGAACAATAGTTTGATGTAAGAACATGGTGTGATAGGCAGATGTAGTATGTACCAAAAACAGGAAGGCGTATCATATTCACATGTATAATGTGTAAGCTAAGGAGATGTAATTTAACAAATTAGGAGCAATACAAGCTAGGCACCATATGCAACATGCAACCAGATATCACACTGCCATGGTAGAACAAGCACCTGGGGTTGTGGAGTAGGGGAGATGAGATTTGGAACTTGCACTGCAGTAGGAGTAGCAAGAGAATCTGCAGAGATCATTTGTTTCGGTTGCTCTAGAGGAGCACCATCATTCCGTGCCTCTGTCCTTTTAAATTTTGCCTTGTCAAGTAAACACACAAGAAAAATGAATGAAATTCGCACTTCCAAATTCGTTGATGCATAATACCGACGAACACAATTTCTATGTATGGCAACCACATTGTAGGATGATGGAATATGTATGAAAAATGCTAAGCAAAAGGCATTTCAACAAATTGGAAGCAATGCAATCTAGACACCATATGAAAGATCCAACCAAAATCACTCTACCAAGTTAGATGTGTCTCATTATAAGTGGCACTTCAACAAATTAGAGGCAATACATGTTTGAAATGATATGCAAGATGCAACCAATATTACACTGTCAACTTGAAGGTGTCTCGTCAGAAGTGATTGATGATGGATACACACGAAAAGTAGTTTGATATAAGAACATGGTTAATAGAAAGACGTAGTATGTACCAAAAACAGAAAGGCGGTCATATTCACAGGTATAATGTGTTAATTAAGCAGAAGCAATTTACTCTAATTAGAAGTATTACAAGGTAGACACCATATGCAACATGCAACCACATATCACACTGCCAAGTAAGAGCAAGCACATGCGATGTTGGTGTAGGTGAATTGCGGTCATCAACTAGAGAGTTACGTTGACTATCTTTATTTAGCCTTACTATTTCTTAAGAATCATGTGAGGAGGATGACACTGCACTCTTTAAACGAGTAGCGCGTCTCACAGTAACCCACTGGGGTGACTGTCTCATCATAAGTGATTGATGAGGGATACAAAAAAGTATTAGTTTGATGTACAAACATGATTAATAGACATATGTAGTATGTATTAAAAACGGGAAGACATGTCATTATCAAAGGTATAATGTGTAAAGTAAGCAAATGCAATTTAACCAAATTGGAAACAATACAAGCTAGACACCATATGCAACATGCAACCACATTTGACAGCACAAAGTTAAAGCAAGCAACTGGGTTGGTTGTGTGTGGCAATTGAGATCATCAACTGCAGAGCTACATTTACTGTCTCCATCTGCTGACACTACACCCTTTAGAGCGCTGAAACGCTTAGTGCTTATCTTCGAATGACACTAGAGCGACTTCTGTCTTTTCTTTTGTGTATTCATCAACACTGCGTCAGAGTCTGAAATACCCATGCATAAAGAAACAATAGTGCGAGTACGGATGAAGTGTGTGCACAAGTAGTACAGTGTAAAAGTAGCAGATAGCAGGTCAGTGAGAAATAAATGACGGGAGACATATGATAGCTCTACAACATGCATGGCCCACGAAATTACTAGATTCTAGGATTTTTGAAATATGAGCACAGTAATGACTGGGAAATGCAGATGCTCCTTCAGCACACCACAAGGTGTGGTCCTATCAAAATAACAGTCGACTGGAAATAAATAGGTCAATCTATTTTTTTCTGCGTTGTCCGATGTACAAAGAACGGGCAGATCACCTTCATCTACCTCCAGCCAGTCAGTGTTACAATCTTCCTTGAAACGCCAACGACCACCGGCCCAGTCCCATGCCTCCGTCCTCCCCTCGACCTCACCGCACCGCCGTGCTTGGCACCGCACCCGGCCATCCCTTCAAGCCCCGCCGACCTCCAGATCGGGCGCAAGTAGCTCCTGCGCCCCACATCCCTATGATACACACCGATGCGCCGCTTCCCCGGCGAACGGGCGAGCTAGGTGCTCTGCGCGCCTAAGCGGGTGCTGCTTCTTTTAATTGTGATTCAACTGACCCTGAATTGAAATCCAGGCGGGCTACTGACCTCTAGGCAAGATGAAATAGTAAATGGGAGGAAACCTTATGCATTTAATATCACGAAGAAGATGCAGTAAGAAGCGCTCAACTAGTTGCGAAGGGACGCAAGGAGGTGGTCGCGCGGGGATGGGGGTGGGGGGGGGAGGAACCGACGGTTGGGCATTTGCGGGTGGCTGTCAGTTTTACATCTAGGGTGGTCAGCTGATGTTTTTTTGCATCACTTAGTGATGCATTTTACATCCAATGTAAATTCAAATGTAATAAAATACACATCTTCACCATTCGTTTCATTCATTGGAGAGACGTTTTTAGTCCAAATGATGCATATTTCGGTTATTTATACATCTACATCATCTATCGGCCATGGAACTATGAAGGGATGAAAACCAAAGCTAATGAGTTGACAAAGGAGTTTGTGCTCCCAACCACCGCTCCCCCGCTTGAAGATCATGCACGCATGACTCACACAAACAATCCTCGAGGCGGCAAGAAATGTGCGTTCCTAGCGCCAGCAGTGGTCCGGTTCGTTGATCCTTCGCCACCCTTCTCCTCCCCCCAGCTAGCCACGGCACACATCACGGCATCTTCTCGCCCACTTTTCCAGTGGACAACTACTGGCACCATCGGCCAAGTCCTTTTCCTATCCTACCAGAACAAAAGCCAAAACAAACCACTGCGCACGCGACACACAGACACGCGGGGCATCACCGGAAGGCGGGCCCACAGGTCATGCATGCCCTCACGCTTCCGTCCGGGACCACCTCCGCCGCGCGGCGCAGGCACCCCATCCACGTGGGCGAGGATGCGGTCCACCTGTCAGCGTGACGGCGCGGCGGCTTTATCTACCCGTCCCGTCCGGCCCTCACTGTGTGTGCCATCACTCCCCTCTTTTCCTCGCTCGCCGTTCCCCGTGAGGTGATTGGCAGATTGCTCCTCCCTCCGCCGGGATCTCTCCGTCCCCATGGCCGCGATGTGTAGGGCCGCCGCGAAGCAGCTCGTCGACCGGGCCGTCGGATCCAGGGCCGCGCATGTAAGTTTTTTCGCTCGGTTTGATTCCTGCAAGTTTCGGTTGCTGAAGAAGTGCTGCGGTTGGCTGACGGGACTCTGAGGAATGCCGTGTTTTGATTTCTGTCTTCCCGTGGCTCAGACGTCCGCGGGCAGCAAGAAGATCGTGGGCGTGTTCTACCAGGCCGGCGAGTACGCCGACAAGAACCCCAACTTCGTCGGCTGCGTTGAGGGCGCCCTCGGCATACGCGACTGGCTCGAGTCCAAGGGGCATCACTACATTGTCACCGACGACAAGGAGGGGTTGAACAGCGGTCGGTACCCAACACCATCCCAATTCTTATCATGTTTTTTAATTTCCTATAATTTATTATTAGTTGTTAACGATTCTGTAATGCAATTCATGTGCTTCTCTGTTCGTGAATATATTGTACTATACATCAGATACAAATCTCAAAACGCTAAGCGAAGTGAACTTGGCAGTACTTGGCAGAACCTGTATAGAACTCTTTACTGAACAGATATGTAGTAGTGTTTTACTGAACAGATATATATATCAATTCTGAATTATCTGGGTTACTGTGTAGTCTATAATGCTATGAGTAATCCGACTGCTCTGTTTTTTTAGCTGATGGTAGCGAAGAGTAATTTTCATCTGTTCCGTGTGAAAGGGGAGATTTGCTCCTTATTTAGCTACGCAGCATGTTTTTATTTATTTATTTTTGGAATAAGCAGCCGTGTTCTGATGAATCGATTGACAGACAATTGATGGTTTTCTTCTAGTTTATCACAATTTCCCAAACTAACTGGAAGTATCCAAATCATGTGAGCTGTGCTGCAGGATCAGTTCAAATGCTTATATACATTCCAATCTAGCTTGTATGTTTGAACCCTGTATAAGTGCTTGTATGTTTGAACCCTGTATAAGATGAAATTACTATGATACATATATTATTAGATGGTTTTATATCTCTGATTATTGTTATCTGACTCTTAACTTGTGAATAAATGATTGCTGTTCTTGTCCCCAGAGCTGGAGAAGCACATTGAAGACATGCATGTTCTGATAACCACCCCATTCCACCCAGCCTATGTTACTGCAGAGAGGATCAAGAAGGCAAAGAACCTTGAGCTGCTTCTCACTGCTGGGATTGGATCGGACCATATTGATTTGCCAGCTGCTGCTGCTGCAGGCTTGACAGTGGCAGAGGTCACTGGAAGTAACACTGTCTCTGTGGCAGAAGATGAGCTCATGCGCATCTTGATTCTGCTCAGGAACTTCTTGCCTGGCTACCAACAGGTCGTTAAAGGTGAATGGAATGTTGCAGGCATTGCCCATAGGGCTTATGATCTTGAGGGGAAGACCGTCGGAACTGTCGGGGCAGGTCGTATTGGCAGGCTCTTACTTCAGCGCCTTAAGCCCTTCAACTGCAACCTGCTCTACCATGACAGACTTCAGATTAACCCAGAGCTTGAGAAAGAAATTGGGGCGAAATTTGAAGAGGACCTGGATGCTATGCTTCCAAAGTGTGATGTCATTGTGATCAACACACCTCTTACTGAGAAAACTAGGTTTCTATTCATCACACTCGGTTCTTTTCCATTATCTTCTAATTTACAGTTCTCTAAATTCTGTTTGGTCCTTTCTTCAGAGGCATGTTCAACAAAGAAAAGATTGCAAAGATGAAGAAAGGTGTAATCATCGTGAATAACGCTCGGGGAGCAATCATGGACACCCAGGCAGTTGCTGATGCTTGCTCCAGCGGCCACATTGCTGGTACAATTTTTTCACTTAATCAGTCTTATTTTAAGCACTAGTATGCTGTAGGATGTGTATCTAACTCTTGCTGTTGGGGTCTATGAAATACATCGTTTTATTTAGTCTTTCATGCTTTGCATTTATCTGGGGTAATATGATAAAATTTCGAAATCAATATAACATAATGCAGTAATGTCAAGTACTCAATAATGCCAGTTTGTAGGTAACTACGAGTATCTCTTAGTGTTGACAAAAACAAAGGTTGATCTATGCCTCTGTAAATTCTGTTCAATCCTGTTTCTTGCCATGGCACTTGTTTCTTTGATGGCTGTTATTATTGTGTCCTATTGAATTGTGTCCAAGATTAGGAGAATGATGCAGTACCTTATATTTCTATCTTGGGGATTATTTCCTTTTTCTCAAAGTACATCATTCCTGATTTTCAGGATATGGAGGTGATGTCTGGTTCCCCCAACCCGCACCCAAGGATCACCCATGGCGCTACATGCCTAATCATGCAATGACCCCTCACATCTCTGGGACTACAATTGATGCACAGGTTAGCTTCTGTGCTTTTATCTCAGCATTGGGCTTATGGCGTATCGTCATTTACAGCACTTGGTGTTCTGATACCGGACCGTATGCATTAGCAAAGCTATGGACGAATTCTAGTCAGTAGTCAGTTATTCCGAATGGATTCTGCATATGGTAACTTATGTTTTCCTTTCCTTCATAAGTGGAGAATCAACGAATAATCTACATCAAGAGCAAATACATACAACTAAGACAGTAGACCAACCTTAACCATCACACATACGCAGCCTAGATCAGTTTATGCCTGTTTATCCATTACCGTGCTTTGCTACTGACTGTCCTGCCGTGTTTCTGATGTGGATGGCAATTGCTGCAGCTGAGGTACGCGGCTGGAGTGAAGGACATGTTGGATAGGTACTTCAAGGGCGAGGACTTCCCCGCGGAGAACTACATCGTCAAGGAAGGCGAGCTCGCCAGCCAGTACAAGTAGTAACCCAACCCTCGGCGCTGCATGGTAACATATCTGAAGCGAGGTGCGAGAGAAGAAACCATTGTGTTGTTGTATGAGTGTTCTCTGAGAATGGAAATAATGGATGTCTGCGTGGGGTTGCGACCATGCCAATGAATAAAAAAGCTTTGGAATCAAGCTATCTGATTGTGATGTGTGTACTGCTAGTTTTTCTTTTTACTCTTAGTTTTGTGTATAGAGCATCTATAACCGGACACCGTATCCGCCCCAAACGGGCTGCCCGGTAACTGACCGGACATAGAATTGTCACCCAACCAGACATGGCAAATCCAGCCCAGACACACGGACTGACTGGCAACTCCCATATCCATCCCATATAGGGATGCCTGGACGCACCCGCCATGTCGGATTTGGTCCACTGTGGCCCATCCGATCCAACATATATTCAACTCTATCCGCACTCCGGGCGAAACCTTAGCTGCACTCCACTCCACATCACTCACTTCCCATAGTATCCAAGCTCCTCTCCGGCGAGTTCCGGCCTAGTCCTTCATGGAGGGCACTGGATCCGGCTCCGAGATATCTGGATCCGAGGATTGGGTTCTCATCTCTTGCAGTCCCGAGGAGTAGATGGTCGTCTGTGCTGCTCTCCAACGCTCCCGTGAGGAGTGTCCTCCTGCGGTCTTCATCAATCTGGAGGGATTTCATTGGGCGCTAGGGTTCCGTTGATGTAGTGTCATGAGCTTAAGCCGCTTAAACCCTTGTTTGCGCTTCAAATGCCAAAGTTCAGAGTTGAAGATGGCAGATAGTCTCCTCGAGGTTGGTGGCGAGGGCGAGTAAAGCTTCGAGAGTGATCTTCGTATCCACAACTATCTTCTTCTCTATCTGCATAAGACGCACACGCAAAAAGTGAGGTGAATAAGCAAAGCATTTGCATGTTGTGCCTCAAGTTTCCTGGCATGTTCTTTACTTTTGCTAGGATGTGCTTTCTGAAAGACATTAGGGTCGGCGAGTACTTTTTGTGTCCACCGTGGTTTTTTTAGCCTGAGAGGTTACCAACGGTGGCGTCTAAAAGTGCACACCATTGCTGGGGGTGGGGTGGGGGGGGGGGGGGTATAAGAGCATGGTTAATAGCACAACTAGCTATAAACCGCCGCTAGGTCACATAAAGCCTTCGCCCACATAGTAGGTTGGCTTTTACATTGGATGAAAGACTGACTCTAATAAATAATTAGACGTTTAATACTTGTATGTGCATATCACCTATGGTGATCCCGTGTAAGCTACATCTGTGTGGCCATTTCAATCAGCATGTGTATGCCATTCACGAAACTGATTAATATTCTCTTTTTTTGCGGGGAACTAATTAATATTCAACCAACTGATTAATAAGCAAGCAACAAACAGATGCGCATAGCACCATGACACCACACTTAAACATTACATGAGTCTTTCTAATGAAGCATTAACCAAACATAAGACTAAATAAGACCCCCAACAAACAAGATATTAGTTTTGATCTTGATGACGATAATCAACAAGCTGATGGCACATAGCACTATGACATCGACATTTAGACATTACACCGGTCTTTATAAGAAGACAATAACCAAGCATAATATTAGATAAGATCTCTGGCAAACAAGCCATTAGTTTTGATCTTGATGATGATAAGTTGGAACTTCAATAGAAACGAGTGGCTAATCCATCTGCATCAACAATCTCTAGCCACTATATGGAAAAAGGAGATGGTAAATATTTCAACATGGATGCAGTGATGATGAGATGATGATGGCATGCTCATGACAGTAAGTAGTGGCATTATGATTCATTATCGAGTCAGTCGTAGGCTCGTAGCATGCTCAACTTATTCCTTATGTACACTTCACAGAATCTCACTTCAGGTCATACACATATGGTTGCTCATATGGTTCTTAGCTGGAAGTACATGTAATATTTTCTTTTACTCTGAAGCTTATATAAAACTATAAAAGAATCATATAAGTTGTTCTGCTAGTGTAACAAAGCAAACTTTAGTTACTTCCTCAGCTGAATTGGCTACAATTGTCAACTGGGCTGATTTGCTCACACAAGTGTCCTAGTTGTGGTACAGAGGAAGATTTACATGGTATTTAGCTCTATTGCCCCTCCAACCAACAACCATATTCCCCTATTTTAATAATTACTAATGATGCACGCGTTCTTTTGGAGCGCTGACCCATCTGCTTGATTTGATGCCGGCGGCGGTTCTAGGGTTGGTGAGGTGTTGATCTAGGGGTGATTTGGAGGCTTTAAAGCTTCAATCTTTTTGGCGTGCGAGAAGTGATTTGGGGGCGAGGCAGTGGAAGATTTGGCGTGTGGGGGAAGGAAGAAGCAGGGAGGCGCACCAGATCGGGAGCGCCGGCTCTAGCGCTCACATCGAGCTGCAAGCAGACGGTTGTTCTTCGAATTTTGCGTTGTAGCCTGGTGATAGACAAAGTGCCGGCTTCCTTCTCTCTCCTCCCTTCTCTTCCCTCCAGCTAGGATTTTTCTCACGAGGAACAGCATGCAACCAGCTGACTAGGCTCTATTGTACCTGCCCTAATGTGGCGGGTGGAAGGAAGGGCCCGCCACTGGTATTTGCAGAAGTGGTGGGTTGCGCAGAACGCCCACCACTACTCACGTATTACAGGTTGCGGGTTAGCAGTGGCAGGAGCCCTTCACAGCCATGTCCGTCACTGGTGGGGCTTTTGCACTGCTAACCTGTTCTCCATTAGTGTATTGTCGTGGTTTTTGTAAGTTATGTCGATGATATGGGCGCTCCTTGCCCATCACTAGTATCTACTACAACCATCGGTGGAGGCAGCACCAATGTCACACTTTTCTTAGCCCTTACCATACCATTCACGGGCACTCGTCTGGACTGATAAAAGGGGTAAGAGAATTTCACATAATAGGCTTTGGTGCCACTTTGTAACAAAAGCCAAATGGTCAAACAATACAAGGTGATGAGATATGTGGCCTTCTTACACAAGTGATAAAAGAAAGCAGACTGCACAAGCAGAAAACTGCCGACAATGCATTGCTGGACGCCGCTAGCGTGCCACCGAGCAAAAGCACAAGAGTGATAGAACCACAACTAAAAGCGACCAAGGCAACAAACAAAGAACGAACTCACGTCTCCTGGATGAAACCATCAAAATTTGGCGCAACACCCCCACCGAACTGTCGCCGAGAAGGTTCGCTCCTTACTGAGAAGCACCACACCCTGCCGGCGAGTAGAAAGGACCGAGATAGCGGCACAGTCACGTGTATAGGGGAGGAGGCAAGCAATACCGCAAAACACCGAAGCCGCGGATACTTCAAGCCGCGGCCTTCATTTCACCGTAGAATAATTATATTTCTAACTTATTCAGCCGAAAAAAATATTTCCTTCAACAACAAAAATGGCGAACGTAGTTACAGAGGGGCCTGAAAAGTAAAACTTGGATGCATGACAAGCATTCTACGTCCCTATCCTCGTAAATTTACTTGCACAAGTGGCCACAAGCACCAAATCACATAATCCATGCAACCTTAGCGGCTTGGCCAGTTGCACAAGTGGTCGGTAGCCCCACTGTCATGTTTCATGCATGTGCATACGCCAAATTGATGGGCCTATAAGAAGAGAAGTCTAGGTCTTTCAAGAAGGAAAGTCTACTTTGCTTCACGAGTATGAAGAGGAAGGGAGGAGACGGAGAGGGGACGAACATGGTGTTCGGCATGAACGATGCGCGGAGGAAGGCGAGTGGGAGGATCGAGGTGGAAGATCTATGCTCCAAGCTCACGTCTCTGCTTCCCCAAGACTATCGGCTGGGTGCCTCACAGGTACGTAAAGGATATATTAGTTCACAAATTTTGTGCAAATTCATAGTTAACTGGCATGCGAGAATACACACACTTGGATTCATAACTGCTAGAAAGTTATGCACGAGTGTGATCGCACCTACTTTTCCTCTCATGGTTCATGTCTTTTTTGGTATATATTTCTAAGCTGTTTTTCTGTTTTCAAGACATGTTGTTGCCTCTCAGTTCAATGATCAAAATATTGTGCTCGACAGATATGTTGCGTTTTGTTCTCTGGCATTAATAACTGTTGAGTTCAAGATTTGCACACGTTATTAATAACTTGCACTATACCATAAATATGTAAGAACAAGTACTCCCTCTGTTCTTAAAGATTTCAATATGAACTACATACAAATGTATATAGATGTAGTTTAGAGTGTAGATTCACTCATTTCGCTTCATATTTAGTTCATATTAGAATATCTAACAAGAATTATAGCTAGGAAGGGATGGGGTATAAAATAGCATAACTTTCATCCATACAGTTTTTATTTTTGCGGGACATCAACATAGTTAAAGTAGACAAACTATTCTAGATAACTAAGATGACTCGTGCATACATACATAGTTGGATTGCTACTCTCACTTCCTCTCCCGCCGAAAAGGTCTTGCTAAAAATTGAGACATGGAGCTGTTCATGTTTTGTGCTTATGCAAGTGTGGTGTTCATGGGTTGTACTTACTTGAGAAAAGAACATGAGTTAGGCGTCGTGGTACACGACGTACCTGCACGTACGTCCATGCAGGGGTACAGCACATGATAAGCTGCGAATCGGATAGCAAACGGCCATCAGAGGGATCTATCTATCTATCACCCTCGCTGGCGCTATCTATGTCTCACTAGGATACGTACACACGAGTGAAGACATTAACGGCTACGTGCCAAGTATATATGCATCGGAAAGCAACTGCACGCTAGGCAGCAAATCCATCAGGTTATAATTGTACGGCGCTGCTAAAAATCAGTCGACTGAGACTTCATGAAGTCTCAGTCGACTGGCTAGCCGTCCAATCTGTAGCACCTTGTAGATTCGTGATGGGTCACTTTTGTTCTTTGTTTCGGCCTGTTAAGGCGTGGGCAGGCCCGCTTTTGTTTTTCCCCATCGAACTGGTGATCCCGGTACGCGAGCGCTGCTGATGGGCTGGGCTGGGCTGTGTTTTGATGCGGGTCGTTTTTATTTTCTGTGTTTGTTTTGAGGCTGCATTAAAGAGTGAGGAAGGAGAAGCGGCCACCCCGTGGTGATTAAGCAGAGGAAAACGCCAAGTTAACTGCACTTTTTAGTGTTTAATTTCAGTTAGTTTAGTTCTTTTGCTTCTTATTCTGAAATTATTCTGATATAATTGTAGCGCTGTGTGAGTAAGCAACATGAGGTCTTGTCCTGGGACTGATGCTAATTGCATGTCTGCTGCACCGTAGCAGTTTGTCACTGTGCCCATGTATCCAGTAGAGTAGTTAGGATTTTGTATGTCCATACTCCCCCCCTCCTCCCCCCCAACGCCTTCTTTTTCGTTTGTATCAAATATGTGATTAATAGTTTCAAGCATAGAATCGCCCCCATAGTTTAGACCTTATTTTTTTAGGTTTAATTTTTTGTGCGTTCATGCACAATAGTGTCTCTCGCTCACGCGTGTCTATCGGCAATGTTGGTGTGGTGGATTTTTTGATGATGAAACTTGTTTCTTTGCTTGTAGGTAGATTCACTTATCTCGATAAATAAAGCTCCGCTTTTATGTGCCACTGTCAAGTGTCATTCAGATTTTTTCCCTTTTATTGCTATTTATTTTGAGGTTCTTTCCAGTAAAGATTGTTTTGCAACTAGTAGTACTAAATTTCTTTTAGTAGGCCAAGAGACTGAAGATGAAGTGTGTTTCTCCATTGAATTGTACAGCAAGTAGTTTTTTATCAACACCTTTTTTATGTTTGTGCGTACTTATAGATACATTTTTACACCCTCTCTGTACAGAGACTATAGTGCATTTTTTTACACCATATGTTCATGAGTAGGTGACAAGACAGACGTGTGTTTAGGGTTTTTGCTAAGTTGACATTCTTTTTTGTCTTTTAGGATATAAACCTCTGCTAGTTATCTATTTTTTGACACATTTTTTTGTTTTTTTAATCTGGTGAGTGCTATCATTTATATTGTTCTTTACTGGGATATTTTTTGGTGTCTCAAGAAGTGCTTCTCTCATATCCCCTCATACACATTACTAAAGCCATTAGCAAGAGTGATTCAATTCACTTGTTTTGTTTTATTCTAGTCGACATTAGTAGGTCGAAGAATATGATTTTGCTGAAACATTACTTTCGTGAAATCAGATCCATGTTTTTGAAGCTTATCTTTGAACTCAAATCCCCTCAAATGTATTATTGGGCCATAACTAGGATTTGTATAGCCCTTTTGTTTGCTTTACTTGGTTGCAACTCGACTTCCATTTTTGTTGTGCGGGGAGAGGCACCAGTTGCATGTCCCACAATGTGCACGCAACTGCATGTCTTATAACTTGGTATCAACTAGGGGATCTTTGTTTTGTCGCAGGGGGCTACGTCGAGAGAGATGGGACCCAGTTGCATGTCCCACACTAGGCATGCAACTGCATGTCTTATAACTTGTTTGCAATTTGACTTCCATTTTTGTTGTGCGGGGAGAGGCGCCAGTTGCATATGCCACAATGGGAACGCAACTCCATGTCTTCTAACTTGGTATCAACTAGGGGGCCTTTGTTTTGTCAGAGGGGACGACGTAGAGAGAGATGGGGCCCAATTGCATGTCCCACACTAGGTGTGCAACTGCATATCTTCTGACTTGATCGCAACTGCATGTCTTATAGCGTGGTTGCAACACGATTTCCATTTTTGTTGTGTGGGGAGAGGCGCCAGTTGCATGTCCCACAATGGGCATGCAACTCCATGTCTTCTAACTTGGTCACAACTGGGAGGACATTTGTTTTGTCGGACCCTTGTTTTTTCGGAGGGGGCGGCGTCGAGAGAGATGGGGCCCAGTTGCATGCCCGACACCAGGCATGCAACTGCATGTCTTCTAACTTGGTCGCAACTGCATATCTTATAACTTGGTTGCAACTCGACTTCCATTTTTGTTGTACGGGGAGAGGCGCCAGGTGTATGTCCCACAACGGGCACGCAACTGCATGTCTTTGAGCATCGTCACAACTCACAACTACATGTCTTATAACTTGGTTGCAACTCAACTTTCATTTTTTGTTGTACGGGGAGAGGCACCAGTTGCATGTCCCACACTAGGCACGCAACCGCATGTCCTATAATTTGGTTGCAACTCGACTTCCATTTTTGTTGTGCGGGGAGAGGCGCCAGTTTGCATGTCCCATAATGGGCACGCAACTCCATGTCTTCTAAATTGGTCACAACTGGGTGACCTTTGTTTTGTCAGAGGGGACGGCATCAAGAGATGGGGCCCAGTTGCATGCCCCACACTAGGCACACAACTGCATGTCTTATAACTTGGTTGCAACTGCATGTCTTATAACTTGGTTGCAACTCAACTTCCATTTTTTGCTGTACGGGGAGAGGCACCAGTTGCATGTCCCACACTAGGCACGCAACTACATGTCTTAGACCATGGTCGCAACTGGGATGGACTCTTGTTTGGTCGGAGGGGACGCCGTCGAGAGAGATGGGGCCAGTTGCATGTCCCACAATGGGCATGCAACTGCATGTCTTGTAACTTGGTCGCAACTCAAGGGGGCCCTTATTTCGTCGGAGGGGGCGGCAGCGAGAGAGAGGTGTCCAGCTGCATGTCCAACTATACTCATGCAACCGCATGTCTTCTAGCATGGTCGTAACTTAGTGTCTTCTAACTTAGTTGCAACTAGGCGCCTTTGTTTTGTCGAAGGGGCGGCGGCAAGAGAGAGGAGGACAACTAGTCATGCAATTGCAATCGCTTTCCCCTGGAGTATAACTACATGTCTTTTTACAAACATTTTTCGCAACTAGACTTTTTTGCTTGGTCGGAGGGGGGGGGGAGCTCCCCCGTGAATCCCCTACCCTCACTATGTGTCACACGAGCACCATAACACCCACGTTTTCTGCCATGCCTGCAAACACAAATCAAGCACCCGGTCTCACAACCAGTTTGTGTTTTTTTCTTATTTTTTGAAATCATACAATTTTTTCCTTTTCTTCTTTTGCATTTTTTTGTTTTTCCAAGGATGAAGAAAGAAAAAATATTTTTTTTGTGTCTGATTCTGACAACGGCGCTCATTTTCTCATAAAAAGGATCATATTAAAGGAGAGAAGAGTTACTTGTCCAGATCCTCGGACACATTTTTAATGTTGTTGTGAAGGGAGTATGCTAGTAGGCACACAACTGCAAGCTTCGTCCCGACTGCAAGTGCATGTCTTCCAATAGTTACGCAATTGCATATGCGTCTCCTGATTGCAACTCCAACTTAGTACCGTTTTGTCCGGGTGAAGGAAGGCAATTGCAGTTGCTACTATGCACGCAAGTGCAAGCGTCGCCAGACTATAATTGCATCTCTTCAAAGAGAGTGCAACTCTTTGTTGTTTTGTGAGGGATGAGGGAAGATTCAAATCCGTATTTTAAATATTTACCATCAAACTTAATTGTTTTTCTTTTTTCAATATTTGCCATTAGGTGGCACACACGTCGGCCACATGAGTTGCTTTCTTCGTCTACCTAGTTGCACACATGTCAGCCACATGCAATTGCATGTCCTTGATCGAACACAATTACATATTGCACACAATTACATGTCATTCGCATGCAAATTACTTTTTCCCCTTCCAAAATAATATTGATACCCATTTGCACACTAGTCGGACGCATATAGTTATTCGTAGGTCATAGACAATTAAATTGCGCTCTTCTTTTTATTTTGTTTGTTTTTATTTTTTTTCTTTGTTCCATTAAATATTCCTTTATCATTTAAAAATACAAAAAAAATTGAAAAAAAAACAGGATGACAAAAAAAGAAGGAACAGAGCATTAGCAATGCTAGGGTGAAAAATAAGAGCTACATTGTGTTGTGTAGCAATACACCAACGGGACAATGTTCTACCAATTCCAGTAAAAAGCACAAATAAATAAAAAATTAAAAAACAAACACAGGCACAACGAAGAGACAATGTCAATACAGCCCAACAGCAGCCCACGTGGTGAGCCAACGCAGGCCAACACAAAACGAACAGGAAAACTGACTCCAGGCATGCGAACGAATTTAAACGAGCGATCAATTTATTTATGACGTCAGTCGACTTAGACTTCGCGAAGTCTAAGTCGACTGAGATCTAGACAGACCCATAATTGTATGGACATGGTGCGGGCAGAACGTGGGTGTAGGAACCGGCAGAAAACGATCCTTGGTCCCAGCCAGACCATCGAGCACGACCCAGCTATAACTCAAACGCGGAGTATTGTAAGAATAGTCATTTAAAAAAAATGGATATGGTGCTACACCCTTTGCCCCATGTGATAACATATTATATTATGAGACGGAGGGAGTAATTCACAGTCAGTCCGTGTTTCACGGTGCTTGTATATTTCTCCTGGCAGAAGGATGGTTGGGTTAATCATGTCAGTCAAGTACGTGAAGATTTTACAGAACTCTTCTTTGCGTGGCCAGGGTCCTCCGGACATTCCCAGCCAGCTGATGCAGGCCACCGCCTACATCGAAGACCTATACGAGAGAGTCGAAAGGCTGAGGCAGATGAGAGATGACAAAACCCAAAGCCGAAGGATGGCCGGGCGCAGCTGCAGCGGCAGCGTCCTAGACACAGGAGGGGCGGGACCATCGGGTCCTGGGGACGTAACGGTGCAGCTCGGCGGGGCGGCGCATTTCGACGTGAGCTTCACGACGGGCTCCGCGGAGAGAGTCGAGATGCACAGGGTGATCCGCCTGATCGAGCAGGATGGACGCATGGAGGTCGTCGAGGCGAGCTGGTGCTTCGTCGATGGTGGCAAGGTTTTCTACACGATCAAGTGCATGGTAATATTATGCGTCCACCCCAGCTTCGGCATGCATGCTTGCTTGCTTTCTGTTCGGTTGATGATCAAATCTTGTTCCTGCAAATGACACTGTCTTCACTGTGCGTGTGTGAATGTGATATGCAGGCAATGAGCTCTGAGGCTGTCTTGGATGCGTCCATGGCGGCGACAAGGCTCAGGAGGTTGCTGACGGACTCACTTGGTGGCCATGGTGTCTAAGTAAATTAATTGGTCAAGTATTAAGCTCGGCTGGAAGATCTGCAGAAGACCAAGGGGATGGCTGGCTGCGTCTTTGTTCTTCTTAACATAAACTTAAATTGTCACCCGCAAAAAAAAAACTTAAATTGTACCTTGGTACATTGTAATATCATACAGTATGCATGCATAAACACTTTTAATTTTTGAACTACATCCCTTTGCAAGTTGAACCATTGTTCTTGCATAAACATTTTAAATACCAAGGTTTGCATCACCCTCTTTAAGGTTGGCAATCCGAGCGCATCGTCGTATTAATGTCCGGAGAAGGAAGAACCATATTCACCGAATCAAACTCACGAATGGATGGGTTACTGACCATGGCGGAAAAAAAAATCATCCATGACCACTTCTCTATGGTCATAGGGAAGGGAGACACGAGCAATCTTGACTTCAATTGGGAGGAGTGTTGGAATTATATGTCCTGCAACTATATTCAAATTACTTAGAATTGTTAATATTCGAAATACCTCGTATGGAATTATACATGTATTTATACATGGAATTGCTTTACATGTTTAGCATGGAGTTGTTACTTGTTGGAATGTACTTAAGCAATATATGCTTAAGGAAGCTGGTCGATTATCAGTGGAATACAATATACTATTTATATTGAAAAGACTACCCGGATACACTGATGATTGGAAGGAGCTAGATCGTATAGTTAGATTACAGCCCTAATGTTGATCTACGTAATTAGAGGAATTTACACTCTGTTATGGCGCGTTGCTCACAAGCGCGTGCTCCGGGGACACAACGGGTAGAATCCGTTAACAGAGAAATTTGATCGTAGTTGGTAATTTGATCTGGACTCTATCCGAAAAACTAGTTGGAAAGACTAGGAATCTTATCTGTATAAGAGATGGACTCTTTGAAAAGGCAGTATAAGAAGATCCCTATCCCCTAGCCTCAGATATGCGAATTGTGAGCAGCACCACAGATAAGCGCAGAGGAATTAGGGGGTAGACCGCAAACCCTAAATTTCTAACATTGGTGTCAGAGCAAGGTTCGTGGTCTAACCCTGGTACGTCAGGACCTCTGCCGCCGGTGTCCGCGATTGATTCGGCTGTCGTGCAATCACTTCTGCCCGCGTCCGTACTATTTGTTCGCGAGATCAAGTCCCTGGTAAACTTTAGTTGTGCCGGCTGAGGAAGGTAATCGGGCTCCTGTTCACGCTATGATTCACGTGCGTGGCGCGGAAGGAAGGAACTAATTGATCAAGGAATATTGCTCTTTGCTGGATCGGTGATTCTTCTGCCAACCATTAAGCAAGTTCAGGCCGATTGAGGAATTGAGGTATTGGGGTCTACTAATCGATCTTGCTTGTACAATTTTTGCATGGCTGCAGGAAGAAAGTTTCAAATCCTGCGTACGCGTATGAGATTAGCAGTGCTGGACTTGTTTTTTCTATGCGTACGGACCAATCAACAATCGAAGCATCCAGTTGTGCAGATTGTTTGTCCTCTGTGCACGGATCGAGGGAACATGCTTGGAACACAAAATTTTCTTTGCTAACTTGGTCAGATTCGTGCATGTCCAAGTGTATTAAGGACCGGAAATCAAGCCCAGCGTTGCTACGTATTGTGTGCATTGTACAGGAATAAATCAGGCTAGTTTTTTACATGGACCTCGCTGTTGGTGCCTGCTTCGTTTGTCCGTGTACTCGCCAAATCCTCCACCCTGATGACTTTGATGCTACTCCAAAATCTGCACCCGACGACATGTCGAGCCGGACGAGCTAGCTGCTCGGAAACTGCAGGCACGCTACCGCTGCTACCTAATTATAGGGAGATTGGATCAAAACGACTTCCGCGATTCTAATTTCTGCACTGGAACTTGATGACGTATTCTGGAAACCGACATAATACATGGAAACTTTTGGCTCCTCGGAGTAATTCTACATGATTCTGCGCACCTGTACATGCATGCTGTCAGGAAAGGAATATTGAACTCATATGCTACCTAGCATTTTTAATTGTTTTATTAGATTATTGATTAATTTCTTAACTTGTTTGATTGCTAATCTACTGCATGCAAGTCACAACAAGGAAAATATGTCTACTCCTTGAAAGAAATTTAGGAGGACTCCGGACCAAAAATGTGTGGATGAACTGCACCAAGCAAAATGATTACACACTGAAAAGTTGCTATGGTGGAAATATTGTGCGGAACATTATGCATAACTTGCAAAGGGATTTCAAAGAAGTGTTATTATTGAGCATCACTTATTTATGGAGGAAGATAGGAGTCACTCCAAGGACATGGAAATTTGCTCTTCATTTGCCGCGACTTCATTGGCATGCAACAATTTCAATGGAAATGATGTACTTTGAATTGGAAATTATGCCATAAAACTCCTGCATTGAGGAAAACTATTATTGTTATAGGACATATTATTTAACTTCGATGAGAAGGGATTAAATTTATTTCTCCCTCTTGGAATTTATGGATTATGGCATACTATTTGAAAAAGGAAGAGTGGAAATATTGCTCAATGGTTAAAATTAGTGCACTATGGAATTTTGTACAATGGCATCTTCTTTTTTGATGGTCCAATGAATGTTGGCAACCCGAACTGTTTATTTGGGGAAGATAACTCCTTATGGAGGAATACCTACAATGGGAATACATGCTTGTAATCTCAATATTTACGCCATGTACGAATTGGACACATATCTTGGAATATGATTAAGTGGTTCATTAATTCTGGAATTCTAAATTTTTAGTGGGAGGACTATCGTACCGATGAAGCATATATAATGGTTATTTCTGGTTTACACGCCTTCTCATAAGGTGGAAGGAGATAAAAAGTTTCACATCATTTTTTTTCTCTGATATACTTATGGTATTTTCTTTGCACTCCCACTAGAGGCCAGGCTATTTATTTTATCTCAGCATTGATGATTGCACTTGATATGTTATGTTTATACTATTTGAAAATACAAGTCGGAATGTTTTATTGTGCTGGTCACATGTTATACTGAAGTGGAAAATCGGTTGATTAAATAATATCATAGTTTTAACAACTGATTGGTGGGGGAAGTACACTTCAGGAATATATCGTTTGTATGTAAAGAGCATGGAACTATTCACCATTGTAATATACTATACACTCCACAATTGAATGGAGGAATTGAGTGTCTTGTATACTCCCTTTGTTTCTTTGGGAAAAAGCATTGCATACTGTCATTTGTTGATATCATTCTACATCTAGTACAGTCACTTGACTGGAAGGAAATCTTCTATTTTGGCATGCAATTCTCAATTATTACAAAACACACACCAGGAATTTTTCATGGTTATTCTAGTGGATCAAAGGGTATTTCCTTAGTTATCTGGAAAAAAAAGAATACTGGTGGAAAATAGGAATACAATCATTTTTATGATCAAGGGTGGAACTACTGATAATCATACTGAAATATAGTCTTGACCCAAGGAAACTACAAGTGACACTCCCAACATGACATGCCTAGAATAAGTGGGAGGAATTAGCTTGGAATATCATGTCTGGATAATTGTTATGTGTTGTTGGGGGATGTCACTCTAAATTTTAGAGGAATCACTAAATTCTCTTAAAGTTTTTTTTAATGTCAACTATGGGTGGAATAATTGCGGGAAGGAATAAACTCAAATGAGGAAGAGCATAGTTTGGGAACTTAATATCATACCAAATAACCGCAAGCCTATTGTCTAGAAGTGATTTTTTTTCTTGTAAGGACAATTGGCTCACTGAATATTATAATGTCACTCTTGTTATTCAATTATTCACACAGAGGGAATTATACTTTGTGGAAACTCTCTCTCCTGGAATTTTGGGAAAGAGGAACTAAAGACATGCTTTGCTAATTGAGTATATTAATGTAGGGTCTTATAACAAGCTTCACATCAATGGGATAGCAGGTCATATGGTTTTCTAAATGAAACAAGGTGGTCATCTACAAATGTAAGTGTAAAGTATCTTGCATTATTATTGTATATGTTAACATTGTTTTGTTGTTTGCAATGATAAAGTCACATTGATGGAAGTGAAAGCTTGGTCATCTTTTAATTTTCATATGAAAGGAACATTTGAAACATCCTATGTTTTACAAGTGGAAATACATAGATAATATTTTTGAAGTGTTTCTCTATGGAAAATTGCAAATCTGTTAAAATACCTTTGATAAATGGAATCATACTCAGTGAGGAATTATATTTGAACTTCTGAGGAGAAATGGAATAATAAATGATACTGGAATTCGTATGTATCTTCATTATATTATCATACCTTAGCTTTCAGAATTTATGCTGCATTCAAGTAGTGGAAGGAATGATGAGCAGCTAAGGGAATCTCACACATCATATAAGATTGTGGAAAATGCATCGCAACCTGTCACTTGTTCCGGAATTCACATTAAAGGTAAACACATTGAGGAAGGTATTACTATATGTGCGAGATGAGAAATAAGTCAAGGTACGCATATTCAATTATAATTTTCAGTACTAATATGGTGCAGGTTCACTGACTGAAGTCAGGAATTTCTTTCAAAATATGATTACTAATGGAACTTCATTTACTGATTGGAATGATATTTATGTGGTTTTCAAAACATTATTCAACATGGTTGTCATATATTTTGACTCAATGTGGAATTATTCAATTATTGATATATGTGACTGGAAATAATTGATGCAGAATTTCACTTGAGGAAACAAAATACTCAAGGTGCCTATAAAGGTGGAATTACACTCGAGGAAATAATACTTGAGGCGCAGAGGACAGCTATGCTGGAATTATTAGGCGGAAAATAAAGGTCTCTAGAGATCTTGGGTGTCACAACAAGCAAACATATTGAGGGAAGGTTTATTTCTTTGGATTTTCTACCTAGTATTAATATGGTTGCTAGTCCCCTGACTAAGCTTCTTACTGAGGAGGTTTTTGGTAAGCATGTTAAGGCTACGGGTTTACGAATATTTGAATGATTGTTTTGGACAAGTGGGAGATGTTGGAATTATGTGTCCTGCAACTATATTCAAATTACTTAGAATTGTTAATATTCGGAATACCTCGTATGGAATTATACATGTATTTATACATGGAATTGCTTTACATGTTTAGCATGGAGTTGTTACTTGTTGGAATGTACTTAAGCAATATATGCTTAAGGAAGCTGGTCGATTATTAATGGAATACAATATACTATTTATATTGGAAAGACTACCCGGGTACACTGATGATTGGAAGGAGCTAGATCGTACAGTTAGATTACAGCCCTAATGTTGATCTACGTAATTAGAGGAATTTACACTCTGTTATGACGCGTTGCTCACAAGCGCGTGCTCCGGGGACACAACGGGTAGAATCCGTTAACAGACAAATTTGATCGTGGTTGGTAATTTGATCTGGACTCTATCCGGAAAACTAGTTGGAAAGACTAGGAATCTTATCTGTATAAGAGATGGACTCTTTGGAAAGGCAGTATAAGAAGGTCCCTACCCCCTAGCCTCAGATATGCGAATTGCGAGCGGCACCACGGATAAGCGCAGAGGAATTAGGGGGTAGACCGCAAACCCTAAATTTCTAACAAGGAGCTCAACGTGCAGCCGGTCGATCTACACACCCTAGATGACACTATTACCGAAGAGGAGGTTTGGGAGGCCATTAATGTGATGCCAAGTGACAAGGCGCCCGGCCCGGACGGCTTCACGGGCATCTTTTTCAAGAAATGTTGGGACGTCGTCAAGCACGATGTCATGAGAGTCATCCATCGTTTTGACTCCCTCCACACATCCAACCTTCAATGGTTGAACTCCGCCAACGTTGTGCTCTTGCCCAAAAAAGACGTTGCAGAGGGCATCTCTGACTATAGGCCCATAAGCCTCATTCATGCCATCGCCAAAATCATTACTAAGGTGCTCTCTTTGCGGCTCGCCCCTCATATGGATGCCCTCGTCTCCAACGCCCAAAGCGCCTTCATTAAAAAGAGAAGTATTCATGACAACTTCATGTATGTGCGGAACTTTGCTCGACGCCTTCACAAACGCAAGACCCCCCCCCCCCCCACCCTTCTTTTCAAGCTGGACATAAGAAAAGCCTTCGACTCTGTCAAATGGGAATTCATCCTCGACCTCTTGCAACGAAAGGGCTTCCCCTGCAAATTCCGTGATTGGATTGCCGCTCTACTTTGCACCTTTTCCTCACGTTTCCTTCTCAATGGTCTGCCCGGACCTCCCATCAAACATGGTCGCGGTTTTCGACAAGGGGACTCGATCTCTCCGTTGCTTTTCATCCTTGCAATTGATCCTCTTCACCAAATACTTGACTTGGCAATGAGGAAGGGCCTCCTTCATAAGATTCGGGGACGAGGTGCTATGATGAGAACCTCCTTATATGCGGATGACGCGGCCATTTTTATGGCCCCTATCAAGAGTGACATCGACAACCTCTCCACCATTTTGAAGGGCTTTGGTGATGTCACGGGTCTATGCACCAACTTTCATAAAAGCTCGGTTGTGCCCATCCGGTGCTCCAACGTTGACTTGGATCATGTCCTCGGTGGCGTACCGGTGTCCAGAGCCACCTTCCCGATGAAATACATGGGACTCCCACTCTCGGTCTGGCAGCTCAAATCTGTAGATTTCCAATACCTTGAGGACAAGGCGGCCGACAAACTTGTCACCTGGGACGGACAAAACATCACCACCATCGGTCCTCGGTGGCGTACCGGTGTCCAGAGCCACCTTCCTGATGAAATACCTGGGACTCCCACTCTCGGTCTGGCAGCTCAAATCTGTAGATTTCCAATACCTTGAGGACAAGGCGGCCGGCAAACTTGTCACCTGGGACGGACAAAACATCACCACCATCGGGCGCATGACACTTGTCAAATCAGTCATTGCCTCCCAGGCAGTGTATGCCATCACGCCCCTCATCGTGCCACCGCGCTCTCTTCACAACATCAACAAATTGGAGAGGGCCTTTCTCTGGTCTGGTTCAGATAAGACGACCGGTGCCAAATGTAAAGTGAATTGGAAGGTGGTCTGTCGCCCCAAGGAGTACGGAGGCCTTGGGGTTCTAGACACTGACAAGTTTGCTCGGGCCTTACGTCTTAGATGGCCTTGGCATGAATGGAAGGCGCCGAACAAGCTTTGGGTAGGGCTTGGGAACCCCTGCATGGAGGACGACATGGACTTCTTCTATGCCTCAACGACCATCATTTTGGGCAATGGAGCCAAAACACCTTTTTTGGACTCCCCGTGGCTTCTTGGGCGGAAACCAAAGGACATTTGCTCCTTTAATATACGATGCCTCCACGCGTAAGAATTGGAAAGTGCGTGAAGCCCTCGATGAAAATGCTTGGATTCTTAAGATCAGCCACAACATCGTCGTTTCCGCTGCCCACATCCGTCAACTCTTCATGTTATGGATGTTGGTGCATGATCTACACCTGGACACACAAGCTGACGATGACATTATTTAGAAACATGCCAATAACGGGATCTACTCGGCGGCCACTGCATACAAGGCACAGTTCCTCGGCTTGACGCTCTCGCCTATGGACTTCATGATATGGAAGGCTTGGGCCCCTCCCAAGATCAAATTCTTTGCTTGGTTGGCTATCCAAGACCGGATTTGGACTGCCGACAGATTAGAGCGGCGCAGATGGGAAAACTGTGGACTTTGCCCGCTCTGCAGGACTGAAGGCGAGACGGGCGCGCACCTCTTCTTCAAGTGCCGCTACTCTATTCGGCTATGGAACTCGGTCATCCTTGAATTCGGTCTTGCTCACATGGACACCTCTTCTTGGCACTTGGATGGATCCGTTTTGGAATGGTGGGACAAGCATACCAGCTTGCAAAACCCAGATCGACGAGTCTTGGTCTCCCTTACAATGTTGGTTTCTTGGACAATCTGGAACGAGAGTAACGCGCGGGTCTTCCGTCGCAAGAGTGCACCACCCCTGGTCCTCCTTCGGACTATCATCGACGACGCCAAGCTTTGGGTTCTCACGGGTGCTAAAAAACTGGGGTCCATTATTTTACGCGAGTAGTTGCCATGCCGTGTGTGTGTGGTCACTTGTAACACCCTAAAACTCTTCTCTCTTATTTAATGAATGAGGCAAATCTTTTGCCTCCGTTTTGAAAAAAATAATACCAAGGTCATTTAAAAAAACACCAAGGTCTTTATCTGTATGTTAGATTGAAATGTCAAGTTTTTTTGTGCGAAAAAGATTGAACTTCTAAGTTGATGGAAATGGTACAAATAATGGGCATGCACCAGCAGTAAATCGAGCATAAATAAATTTAGTTGCAGGCGTTCCAGAAATCCAGAAGTATGATGTCCACAACTCCACATCATGTCTGGACAGGTCGGCCCTAGCCCATGGCAAGAAGTGTGGCAGTCTAGGGCTCATCTCAAATAAGGGTGTAAGGGCATCTCCAGCCGCGCCCCCAACAGGCCCCCAGGCCACTTTTTCGGCGCCGGCGCCGAAAAACGGCCCAATTGCGCCCCCAGGACGCCGAAAATCGCCGGTTCGGACCTTTTTTCCGTCCGGCGGTCACAGGCCGAACCCGGCGCGCTGGGGAGCAGTTGGGGGCTCCGACGCTAGGGAAAAGCATGCCTGGCCCACACCGATAGGGGAAAAGTTAAGGTTTTCTTCCCCCGACTCGCCTCGCACCCCCCGCGCCCTCGGCCACCACTAGCTATATCCCGACGACGGCCGCCGCCCTACTCCGCTAGATAGCCATTCCCCGCCGGAAAATAGCAGCGCTTCGCCGCGGCAGCCCCTCCCACAGCAGCTAGGCGTTTCTGGCCGCCGTTTCTGGCCGCGGAGGCGCGGTTTAACAGCGGGTACACGCCCACCGAGCGCAAGGTGTTCGGCGTTTTGCCTGCCTCGGCGATGGACTCGGATGAGGAGGAAGAGCTCGCCGCGCTGCTGGAGGAGGAAGCCGCGGCCGACGTCCAGGAAGAAGAGCATCTCATGGTGCTCGCCGCCCTCGCCCAGCTGCTGGCGAGCAATGAAAAGCCGCGTCGAGGTGGCTCGGCGCCGGGGCGGGTGAAAGCAAAGAACCGGCATCGTCTCCAAGGTTACTGCATGCTCTACTCCGACTACTTCGCCGATGCTCCACTTCATGGCGAGAGAACATTTCAGCGCCGTTATCGGATGAGCCGAAAGCTCTTCCTCGGGATTGTGAATTCCATCCGGGAGTTCGACAACTACTTCAAGTGCAAGATGGATTGCACTAGCGCTCTTGGATTCACCTCCATCCAGAAGTGCACGACAGCGATGAGGATGCTTGCATATGGAGCTCCCAGTGATTCACTCGACGACTATGGGCGCATGGCCGAGTCCACCAGCATAGAGTGTTTCTACAAGTTCTGTCGGGCAGTGGTGGCAGTGTTTGGGCCACAATACTTGAGAACACCCAATGCGGAAGACACTTCTCGGATCCTAGCCCAGAATGCAGCAAGAGGATTTCCTGGGATGCTTGGAAGCATCGACTGCATGCATTGGAAATGGAAGAATTGGCCATTTGGTTGGCAGGGGATGTACAAAGGCGTCAAAGGCGGTTGCAGTGTGGTGCTTGAGGCGGTAGCCACACAGGACCTCTAGATTTGGTACTCCTTTGGTATGCCAGAAACTCACAATGACATCAACATGCTGCAGTGCTCTCCTGTTTTTGCCAAGCTCGTTGAGGGCCATTCTCCTCCAGTGAACTTCGAGATCAATGGGCACCAATACAACAAGGGGTACTATCTAGCCGACGGCCTCTATCCGAGATGGTCGACATTTGTGAAGACGATCTCAAACCCTGTGGCAGGAGGCAAGAACGCCTGGTTTGCGAAGCTTCAGGAGGCTTGCAGGAAGGATGTCGAGCGAGCATTTGGTGTGCTCCAATCTCGATTTGCTGTTGTTCGGTACCCCGCTCAGACCTGGTCCAAAGATCAAATGTGGGAGATTATGACTTGCTGTGTCATCTTGCACAACATGATCATCGAGAGCGAGCAAGAAGACCCAGTGTTTGACACTGAACCAATACTACAGGCAGGGTCCTCTAGCCGAAGTTGATCACCAGCTACCGGCAACTTGGACTGTCTATCTCAGTATGCGTCAGGAGATCCGAGACCCACAGGTGCATCATCAACTGCAGAAAGATCTGATTAAGCACCTATGGAGGCTCAAGGGGGACGCCGTGTGATGAAATACGAGTTTTTATTTGTTGGACTATATAATTTGTATTGAACTATTTGTTGTTGTACTATTTTGTTGAAGTATTTGATTTTTCTGTGATAAAATATGTGATAAGAAATAATTGTGTTGATAATTGAACGCCGAGACACGGCGAAACCACGCCGAATATGGGCCTATTCTCGTCCATATGGGCCATTTATTCGCCGAAATTGGGCTGCAAAGTGGGCCAATTTCGGCGCCTGGGGGCGAGCTGGGGGCGACGACTGGGCGCAAAACCACCCCCAGCTCCGATTGTATCGCCGGCTCGCCCTCAGAGGGCAATTTTTATGTGTCCTGAGGAGGCCAACGGCTGGAGATGCCCTAATACACCTATACACATGCATATTAAAATATGTCTAACTATTATTTTTTTTACTAAAACATGGTTTGCAGAACGTAGCACCAACACTAATACAAATAAAAACGATCAACCCTTTTTTTTGCGGGGAAAAAAAGAGCAACCCTGAATTGACATGAATGTCTAAGAAACAACCGGTTAAGTTACTACCCTCAACTTTCAACCCCGACTCTTCTCAAACCGATTTCTGGCCTTTTTGATTGGCTTTGACCAGTTGACCCATCCAGTCAGCATCCACATCAGCTGCCACATCACCAGCCCACTTTTTTGTCCAAAAAAAGTGCCCTGAAAAATAAAAAAACTTGTGTAAAATGAACACTACCACGCTGTTCATTTTGTGAAAAAAAACTTTTTGTCAAGCAGATTAAAAATAGAAGGAAAATGCAATTCAAGACCTTTTTGATCAAATTTTGACCCAAAAAATGAAAGTGCCCAGGAAAAATTGAGAAGATTCTCTAGAGTGAACACTACCATGCTGATCATTCTGGGAAAGTTTAAAACTTTTTTCAAACAGATTAAAAACTACAGGAAAAATACATATTCATGACTTTTTTTGGTCAAATTTTTAGAAAAAATGAAAGTGTCCACAAAAGATGCGGTGCATTTCTGATAAGAGGAGAAACCAACCTTTCTCAGGGCATCCTCCTTGCATTCAAAATAATTATCATAAGCCACAACCCCCCTCCCGAATACGATTGAACACATGTCTAGCCGTCCAGAAGCGGCACCGGAATAGGTTATCTTTGAAGAGTGGCTCAGCGGACTCGAAGTAATCCTTCCAGAGTAGGCAATGGCCGCTCTTTCTGTTGCAATTCAACGCCGGAGTATGCCCTGGGATCGACCCCCTAAACATCAGTCGCTGCCTACTAATGTGGTCATGGACGACCAAAGACGCAACCACAATGTCCTCATCGTCGGACGACGAATCATCCAAATCGCAAATGAAGTTGTTGAAAAAGTACTCATCATCACTATCATTTGTACCATGCGGGCGAAACGTCGAACACCTTGCGGGCGTGGAGCTAGAAGCCGACCGGTGAAGAGCTCAGCGTCTCTCCCAAACGAGCCAGCAGGCCCGTCGGCTTGGAGACGACCGGTGAGCGAGGACGCCGAACTTGCAGTGTTGCGACGGCGGTGGAGGTGGCGTGGTCATGGGGGTACCACGACGGCGGCAAAAACAGACCACGAACACTGGCAAGAGCAATCGTCGGGTGCGGCAAGCTGTTGGGGAGGTTGGTAGGTGCGGGCCGCGGCCTACGTAGCGTCCAACCGCCACTATAGACAATAGCGCGCGCGGGAGAGGGGGGGATCGTGCGCGTCTGCTTCGTTTCCGCGCCGGCGCAAAGCCGACTCAAATTTGGGCCTAAAATGGGTCGCTCGCGGATAAAAGGCAAATGTTCATCTGTTTGGGTTGACGCGTTGGACGGTGATTTGTGCTCATTAGAACCCAAGAGTGAGCTTATCTAGCAGTCGGGATGTGGCTGATCTCGTATGCTATTTTCCCCAATTCAGCCCGATCTCAGAACACTCATATACCAAACCCGTATATATCTGGCCTCTTGATTCGGCAGTTTCTCCGGGGGGTCGAACCTCGGACCTGTACCAAACCCCGCTGCCTCACACGCACTCGTTAACCAATCCATCCGAGGAAATATACCACCAGATGCTGAGCCAGAAATGGAGAGTGCTTATAGGAACCAATAATGGAGAGTGCTTATAGAGATTTTTGGTCCCTCTCTGAATTCTTGCTCTAGGAACCAAAAATCACCTCATGTCTGAAAATTTGATAACTTAAGACTGAAATCCGTTGATATGAAATGATTGAACTAACTGAGCGGAGGTCGGGTTTTCTTCATTGAAGCTGCTCGAAACAATGGAATCATCGATTTTCTATATCCCTACAGATTACAAACCGATATTAAAATCCCCAAATCTGAGGAGTGAATTCTTATGCCACAAATTTGTGTGCGTGCGTGGCCACTGATTAAAATCCCCAAATCCAATTAACCTCAACTCACCTCGCCACATCAGTCGGCACGAATGGCTGGGAGGAGGCGAATCGCCGGTGTATTCTTGGTCGTGTTGGATCAAACTGGTTGAGGGAGGAGACGAGCAGGCGAGCGTGTTGCCTTGTAACTAGTCCTACTGCAGCCATGGACTAGGAGCAACCGTGTAGATCAACTCTTTTAAGGCTTCAGGAGGCAACTCGCCAACCGGCTTGTGCAACATCGTCTAATCAAAGCCTGAGATTTTATTGACCTCTTCCAGCCTAGCCTATAAATAACTAAAGAACAGATGAAGTCCACCCTGAGCGACTCGTACACCCACCAGTTCTCCTACTGATATTTTATATACACGGAAGTTCCCGCGGATACATTAACTGCAACGTTCAGTCATGCAACACCACCCCCCTCCCTCAAAGTCGCCTACAGATGCAGGCTACAACACCTTCCCATCTATAATACAATTCCGAGCCGGTTTCGGTTTCTACGGGTAACGTAAGTCACTCCAAAGGTGGTAACATCAATCAGCTGCATTCCAAAGGGTGCTCAAAACTAGTTGGTCGGGTCGAAGTACCTTCCAAAGGTTTCTGCGACGTAATCTCGGCCGAACTGCCCACCATGGGATGTTCTTGCGTTGGTTCCATCTCGGCCGAACTGCGCACCAAAGGATGTTCTTGCGTTGGTGCCATCTCAGCCGAACTGCCCACAAAGGTATGTTCTTGCGTTGGTGCCATCTCAGCCGAACTGCCCACCAAAGGCTTTGGTTCCATCTCAGCCGAATTGCCCACCAAAGGATGTCCTTGTGTTGGTTCCATCTCAGCCAAACTGCCCACCAAAGGATGTTCTTGCGCTGGTACCATCTCACCAGAACTGCCCACCAAAGGATGTTCTTGCGTTGGTGACATCTCAGCAGAACTGACTTGCAAAGGGTGTTCAGACATTGGTGTCATCTCAGCAGAACCGACTTCCAGCAGGTGTTCTGACGTTGGTATCACCTCAGCTGAACTGACTCCCAAAGGGTGTTCTGACGTTGCCAGCTCCATCACGTTGTTTGCAGGCTTAACTTCCAAAAGCGACTGACACGCTGTCTGCTCCGTTGTACTGTCGTTACTGGGATCCGCTTCCTCAAACAACTGATGAAGCAGGGTCTTCATTTTCTTTCGCAATGCAGAAGCCTCTTCAGGTTGAAACCATGTTTTGCCAAACTAACATAAATTAGAGAAAAAATGAGCAAGGAATATCCGCGTGCAGTTCAGTGTTCTGAAAGCAGTCAAACACACCGAACATAGAATGGTCAAGACACTAACAGATAGTGGCTCACCATAGAAAGGTCTTTTTTGTGAAGCCTTTCAGGTGCCTCCTCGATGAACCGCTGCATATAGTACAGAACAAAGAGGCCACAGTCAAATTCATTTTCCTGCTGGGGAACCTGGAAAAAAAATTAAGAGTGTAAGAGCTACAAGATCACAGCATGGAGAGACAAATACACCATCTATAGTGCAGACGATATAACAGCGTCATATGTAATCAACTATGGGCGTCCACTTATAAGAAATCTGGATGCCCACCCATAATTTCGTTTTGACAATATCCTGAACTCACAAATCACTGCATACATGCACTTAGCAATTTACAGCCTGTATTTGACAATATCTTAGGGGATGCACAATGGGACGATGTCGGCATGCTGAGTTGGAAGAGAGAGAAATTAAAGGAAGAGTGTGCCTTCTCTTATCTAAGAGATGATATTTTCATGCCTATGATGCTTTTCTCCATTGTATCCAGATGTCATCTAGTAGTCGCATGCTTTTTACTGAATATTAATCACCACATAATTATAGAGGCATGCAAATACTCCCTCCGTTTCTTTTTAGTCTGCAAATAAGATTTGGTCAAAGTCAAACTTTGTAAAGTTTGACTAAGTTTATAGAAAAAAATATCAACATCTACAATACAAAAGTTATATGTTATGAAAATTAATTTCATCATGCATCTAATAATATTGATTTGATAGTATGAATGTTGATATCTTTTCCTACAAAGCTAGTCAAACTTTACAAAGTTTGACTTTGACCAAATCTTATATGCAAACTAAAAAGAAACGGAGGGAGTAATAATTGGAAGAGATAATACTAAGAGGTAAATTCTATAGCATGCTTTTATTGCCATCTCTAGTCTCTAGATGACGTGGAGGCTTAAGAAAGGAATGCCAAAATAATACCTTCTCAACCACAATACATGCTATTAAAAAATTACTCAGTAGTATGAACTGCAACGAGAATTCCAAGAGGTTGTCAATACGCAAATGAAAAGCACAGGTGGGTCCGATGCTATTTTCTTGAGTGACTGAATCTAATAACGGTTTTGTTATTCAGATTCGAAATGGACATAGTGATGCACAAACTGTTGGATGCTGCAATAGGTACATTCTATCAGCTAAAGCTAACCTCAAAGCACACATCTCAGTACATGCATTTCATAAAAAGATCTTAAGTTACCGCAATTGGTTTCTTCTCAATTTTACGAGGAAGTTTCTTCCACACTGTTTCTCGTATAGGACATTCTGCTAAAGACCCATTTTCCTTCAGGTAATTCCATTCTTGTTTTAAGAATCTGCAAATGAACATACATCATTTTAAACTAGAATGAAAATAATACAGCAGAACACTGAGGATATCATGAAATTTTGACACCTAGACAAGAAAAATAATGGTATGCCAAAATAATAGTGTCTACGTTCCAGAAGATGTACTTCTAAATGCAAAAATGTACGAAATAAATGAGACTTTAATAGAAGGGCAGCCCGGCATGTAGCTCCCGCTTACGCAGGGTCCGGGGAAGAGGCCGACCACTTTGGGTCTATTGCATGAAAAGAATAGAGGAAACAAAGTAGAAGCATGTATCCCATTTGTGTCGTTATGTTGCAGAAATAAAAGCCAAACGCCAAAACAAAGCAGTACAACTCATCAACTTTTTTTACTTTCAAGATTATTTACCTCTCAACAACACTGAAAATCAATCTGCTGTTATGGAAATTAAGTGAATCCAAATGAAGTATAATGGGGCCTGATTGATCTTCCTTTGCTGGCATGCATATAATCACCAGGCTCCAATGAGTACTGAACATTTGGAACAAAAACAAAACATCCTGAGCCTTTTAACAGAATATTGAAGTAACGCATAAGTCTAGCATATGTGGTAAAAATATGCATCAATGATCGGGTCATGTTGCAGTAAAGTTTTGAATCCAGTCAGGCAACACAGGAGTTACCTTTTACAGACAGCTCCCTCCTAGTATTTACAACAAATATATATCCCCTCTATTCTGATGAATAAGGCGCGCACGCATCCCAAAATCCAACTTAAAAATATATTATGTCGTGACTTAAAAATTATATCACTGAAAACTTCTTCCGAATACGAATTCAACGAGATAATTTTTGTACATACTCAGATTTGGTTGGTCTAATTTATGGTCAAAGTTTAATTTTGAAATACGTGTGCACCTTATTCTCTATAAACATCCACTCTTAAGTCTGCAAGTATCAACTGAAACTAAAAAAAAAAGCATGGATGAGCTCTTGGCCCGGTGGTTGGAGCGCAGTGGTCTCCACGCCGGCGCGGGTTCGAACCCATGAGTTCAAATGTATGTCTCGCACCCTTTTCTTAATTAAAAAGGCGGGGGGGCTCCTCCCCCTGTTGGCCTCGTTTTTATACTAAAAAACAAGCACAATAGCATCTACTCCCTCCATCCGAAAATACTTGTCATCAAAACGGATAAAAAGGGATGTATCTAGAACTAATATACGTCTAGATACATCCCCTTCCATTCATTTTGATGATAAGTATTTCCGGACGGAGGGAGTACTTCATTATGACCAGGGTTCCAGTAGTCCCCACAATTTTGCTAGAAACGGAAACAAGCCAGCTCCCAGATTTCCTCATAAAGATATGACTTGGTAAATATCACCAGTAATCTTGCGGAATTGCTCAATCTCCGAGCACAATATGTTATACTCCCTCCGATCCATATTAATTGTGACAGCTTTAGTACAACTTTGGTACAAAGTTGTACTAAAGCTGCGACAATTAATTTGAATCAGAGGGAGTAGCTAATTATGATATAAGCTAAAACTGACATTAATCCATTGTCAAATCTGCAAATACACCATATCCAGCATTTGGTTTGTTATACAGGAACCAGATTTTATCAGTTTTTATAACTCTGCCTCAGAATCTCTGAGAAATAATATCCTGGTTTGTCATGGACAGAGAATCACCAGCCAGGAATGTATTTTCAAAATGCTAACTGGTAGCGACGGTTGCTGAGA
Source organism: Triticum urartu (assembly GCF_056163025.1). NCBI lineage: Eukaryota > Viridiplantae > Streptophyta > Magnoliopsida > Poales > Poaceae > Triticum > Triticum urartu. The sequence continues at coordinate 223,436,040 of NC_141879.1, read as the reverse complement.
TACAACGAAATATCCGTAGAAATCATCCTTACGGTAAAAAAAATGTGGAAACCATGAGTAGAAGTTATAGGAATCTCAAAAGATACAATCTATACAATGTTCTATAAACATGTAAATTTCCACCTTCAAACTCAATTGCATTTTATCAAAAATACACATGCGGTGAAGTTCTATAAAACATGTATAACCCTACAAGTAAATAGCAATATCAATATAAAGTAATGTATCTTAGGAAAAGAGACGACAAAATTGCTTACTCTGCATGCACAGGAAATAATATATATGGCTTTTGAAATATATCTATGCCTTTCCACCATCTTCTCAGGTTTAAGAAGTAAGAAGGCTTGTCTGCCTTCACAATAAGAAAGCAAAATGAGTTGAAAATATAAGACATGACCACATGTTTATAGCTGAGATAAACATCAAATCTTCAATTTACTATGAAAAAGGTACTTACAAACGCACATCCTCAGTGTATTTACCCAACGGATAAAAGATTAATAGTAAAACCCAAATGCAAAAAAAAAATTACCCTTTTTATATTTCATGTACCTTCCGCTGTGTAGGTACATGCCTTGTGAAAATTCATGTACCTTCCGCTGTGTGGATACATGCCTTGTAAATTTAAACACCAACCAGGTCACACTAGTTTTCCTAAATCTACCAAGTTGCTACTCATGCTGATACGACATGCGGCTTATGGCCATATGCTACGCAAAGGCCTAAGCAACCATCCAGTCAGATAAAATGGCATTGTTAACTTTCAGCTTGCAGTTTACCAATTTAGATAATAAGACCAACTGGTTGTTTAATTAGATATGTTTCTTAGCACCACCAGTTCCTGTTTCCATCAGCCACTGCAAACAAGCCACGTCTCTGGTCGATGGTGTTCAGTCAGATAAAATGGCATTGTTAACTTTCAGCTTGCAGTTTATTGGTTTAGATAATAAGACCAATTGGCTGTTTAATTAGATATGCTTGTTGCTGCCGCCAGTTCCTTTTTTCATCAGCCCCTGCCAACGAGCCACATCTTTGGTCGATGCTGTCCGCATGCTGGTCTGGGCCGCTTTCTGGATGCATTCCTGTTTCCTTGGGACTACGCATGATGTTGACTATTTGCATGTCGCTGGTTTGCTGTTTGGTTGAGAAGAGGATGCCCGAGATTGTTTCCTTGCTGCTCTGCCGTTAGGAGAAGCGAGATGTTCTGATTTGTGCTACTGCTGATGTGTGCACATGATAGCTGCTGCTGCTGCTGCTCCCCTCCCTCACTCTACACTTCTTGGGCTGAGGTTTATGTATGTGCTTTCATCCTTGTAAAGTTGTACTATATATTTGCACGGACAGTACAGTCCAAAAAGCTCTGTTCATGACATGCTGCACTCAGACAAGGGGCAACAAAGAACCTAATACTCAATAAGCCTTAAAATAAGACAAAGATTTTTCATATTCTTAGACATCACAGCCTTTCCTGTGCCTAAATGGGCAGTGAATAAGAATGAAAAAATTGGATCTTTTGTGTGGCACTGCACGGATGAGAAGCATTATTTCCTTGATCAAATGCACAGCAGTCTGCCATTTCCATAAGAAAATTATTTCTTATTCTACAACATATCACACTTGTCCAAGAGAAGCATCAAGCATATTCGTTGTTCTAGCCTTCTAGGTGCTCAGCTTGCAAACCCAGTATGGGTTATTGTCACGCCAGCCATGGCCTACCCCTTTGTAACCTAGGTCGTGACAGTTATGTACTAGAATAGAACATAGCAACTGTAGCAATCAAAGTATAGAATACTGAGCCAGTAAAGACAATCCAATTTAGAAATTACTGCAGAGTTACCTTTGATTTTAGGGCTTCAAGTTTCTTGAAGAAGTATGTATTGAAAATGTGATACTTGCCTCTTTGTGTACTAATCGACGACATTGGTCCTTGCAGGTACCTACAAGATGTATAGTTATGACTTCAACTGTTACGAGAAAGGAAATGAATGAGGAATCTAGAAACTAAAGAACGATACTTACATAATGTAGAAGTTCATTATAGTTGAGGAAAGTAACGATTCAGGCTCAAGGCATTTTATGTCATCATGAGAAAGCTCAATAGAATTTGAGTGTTCGCTGCCGGCAAGGCAAAAAGAAAATAATCATCAACTATGCACAAAAACATTAAGCTCGGTGGGTTTTAAAGAATTCAAATGCTAACCTTGAAGGATAATATATCTTCATTGCATCCCTAATGAAGTATCAGAATTGAGTTAATAATCTCAAAAACTTTAAACATACATAATATTATTATATTTCATATAGCAAGTCTCAGGTTGACCACACAAATTGCGCTGTCCCCAGGATCGGAGCACACATGGGAAATTGACAAATTATTACCGTTTAGTGGTTGGCTTCTCTGCAGATTCTGAATGGTGTGCATCTGCATCGAGTAGAACCACCTCTTGAGCCTGAACGGGTGCAAAAATCAGACCAAACTTGTCAGAAGAGTTACCTCGTCATAGTTGCAAGCAAATCATAACTTGCTTAGTTTACTCTTTGTAGAAGCTGACACGGACAGATATTTACTAATGGTTAGCTGGTTACAGTATGATTCACTAAGAAAATAATCAAGAATAACCCCAAAAAGAGAAGTAAAAGCACTTAAATTGTATTAGGTTGTTGTAATCACTACTGCCAAAAAGAAAGTTGTTGTAATTGCAGGATAGCAGACCTAACATCTAACTGAAGACCAATCCTAATCATTTGCTAGTACTGAAAACAGTCGCTCTTTCTTTCTTATTTTCTGGCACTCCCCCGAAAATCATGATCCTCTCATTAACAACTGCCACGCACATCATGGTTCAAAATTATGACTTCCTAGTTCCTCCTAGCTACTACGCATACCCAGATACTACCATCACTCCAGAAGGAAAGTATGTTTTTTATTAGGCATGGCCCTATGACACACAGCTTTCCCTGCGTCTTGTCAGCAATAGTAGGAGACAATAGCTCACATGCTGGGATTGATATCTAATTCATCTAGTTTCTTCTTGCAGCTCCCTTTTTACATTTTTCTTTCAGATGGCCGCAAGAAAGCTACCAGGTTAATTTTCAGAGATGATTTCTCTCCATATTTTTAAAAAAAATTCTTTGATAAAGGTGATCTGTGATTTGACTTTGCTTGTTCCTGTAGATCAGTATTTTTTTTATTTTCTACTGGCGGCATCAAATGGAGATGGCCACCGTCTGGTGACGGTTATCTTCATTTGATCCCCTCGCTTAATCGTGCCATGGTCCATGCCTGTTGCCCCAACATTTACATGTAGACATTGCACACTACTGCCTCTAGAACCTTCAGAAAAATTCATGGATGTACCAGATGAGTGTAGTACACCATCCGCAAAAGTGCAACAAAATCCAGCTTACACTTAGAACTGCATACTGCAGCTGTCACACCAATTCGCTTTGTCCTTGGAAGATTGAACTTCTTTCGAAAAGATTATAGATGTAGTACAGTGCACCAAGTAATTACCTTATTTTAAGCTTACAGGCACAACAACAACAACAACAAAGCCTTTAGTCCCAAACAAGTTGGGGTAGGCTAGAGGTGAAACCCATAAGATCTCGCGACCAACTCATGGCTCTGGCACATGGATAGCAAGCTTCCATGCACCCCTGTCCATAGCTAGTTCTTTGGTGATACTCCAATCCTTCAGGTCTCTCTTAACGTACTCCTCCCATGTCAAATTCGGTCCACCCCTCCCTCTCTTGACATTCTCCGCACGCTTTAGCCGTCCGCTATGCACTGGAGCTTCTAGAGGCCTGCGCTGAATATGCCCAAACCATCTCAGACGATGTTGGACAAGCTTCTCTTCAATTGGTGCTACCCCAACTCTATCTCGTATATCATCATTCCGGACTCGATCCTTCCATGTGTGGCCACACATCCATCTCAACATACGCATCTCCGCCGCACCTAACTGTTGAACATGTCGCCTTTTAGTCAGCCAAAACTCAGCGCCATACAACATTGCGGGTCGAACCGCCGTCCTGTAGAACTTGCCTTTTAGCTTTTGTGGCACTCTCTTGTCACAGAGAATGCCAGAAGCTTGGCGCCACTTCATCCATCAGGCTTTGATTCGATGGTTCACATCTTCATCAATACCCCCATCCTCCTGCAACATTGACCCCAAATATCGAAAGGTGTCCTTCTGAGGTACCACCTGCCCATCAAGGCTAACCTCCTCCTCACACCTAGTAGTACTGAAACCGCACATCATGTACTCAGTTTTAGTTCTACTAAGCCTAAACCCTTTCAATTCCAAGGTTTGTCTCCATAACTCTAACTTCCTATTTACCCCGTCCGACTATCATCAACTAGCACCACATCATCCTCAAAGAGCATACACCATGGGATATCTCCTTGTATATCCCTTGTGACCTCATTCATCACCAAGGCAAAAAGATAAGGGCTCAAAGCTGACCCCTGATGCAGTCCTATCTTAATCCGGAAGTCATTAGTGTCGACATCACTTGTTCAAACACTTGTCACAACATTATCGTACATGTCCTGATGAGGCTAATGTACTTTGCTAGGACTGTGTTTCTCCAAGGCCCACCACATGACATTCCACGGTATCTTATCATAGGCCTTCTCCAAGTCAATGAACACCATATGCAAGTCCTTCTTTTGCTCCCTGTATCTCTCCATAAGTTGTCGTACCAAGAAAATGGCTTCCATGGTCGACCTCCCAGGCATGAAACCAAACTGATTTTTGGTCACGCTTGTCATTCTTCTTAAGCGGTGCTCAATGACTCTCTCCCATAGCTTCATTGTATGGCTCATCAGCTTAATTCCACGGTAATTAGTACAACTCTGAACATCCCCCTTGTTCTTGAAGATTGGTACTAATATACTCCGTCTCCATTCTTCTGGCATCTTGTTTGCCCCAAAAATGAGGTTGAAAAGCTTGGTTAGCCATACTATCGCTATGTCCCCGAGGCCTTTCCACACCTCAATGGGGATACAATCAGGGCCCATCGCCTTAACTATGTACAAGCGCAATCTGGTAAAATACATTCAGATGTCGGGTTTTCCCACTCCTATCCTATATCTGCTCCCGAATTAAATGTCACAAAGTGGCCATGGACATCTTCTCTTTTTTTGTCTTCTATACTTTTTTTTCATCTTAAGAATTAAGATCCTGAATGGCTACTTGAGCATGTGTTTGCATTATCGTGCATTACACTGTATTGTGTCTGTCCTTTCCACTCATATGATCTGTAGAAAATCAGAATTAATAATTTCGCAAACCAATTACGGTTTCAGTAACTGAAGATGTATAGCCCCAAACAAATTTTATTTTTAGGAAGTGGTGCATCACGACCAGAGAAACTGCAGCCCAGATCCAGACAAACCACAAAGCTAGTAATTATGACCCGATACATTTGCCACCCTACAACTACAGGTGAATTCTCTACCAAAAATCTGTAAGTGTGCACCGCGTTAATGGAGGTGTCACTCATTTGGATTAAGTAGCATAAACTTTGAAAAAAAAATCTCCATCGGCACTTACGCGCCTGAACGCCACCCAGGAACAGAGACTAAGCAAGTGGCAAAGAAAAACTGGATAATATGACAACACAATGCCTATACTGAGCCATATGGTACAGAGGAAAAATGTAGCAGAACTGATGAAGGCAGCCATTGTGTTTACATAGGTAGCACACAGCAGTCAATTTTGTCTTACGTTTACGTAATTTTGTGCACAAGTATGACTACGTAATTTTTTTCTGATCAAACTAAATTAGCTACTACCTCCATTCACAAATAAATATTGCTTTAGAAACCATTGCCAAAAGTAGATACATTGACCAGAAATAGTATAGAATCGTCACAGAAAGATACTTCCATACACTTGAGTATTATGATTGGACAGCCAAAGCTGTATCGCGAAGACCATGACAATGTATTTGGGAATGGGGGAAGTATATAAACTAATGGTCATGCCGACAGTTTGACCAGCGTGCTCTTAGAAACGACATTGGGTATTTGCATTGGACCAGAGGATAATATGCAGCTGAACCTCAACAACATGGTTGTCGGTCTAAAGTGCTTAATACAACGAGACTCAACCCCATCAGAAAGGTCACATGTTGATGTTATGATACTTATAAATATCTGTAGAGGGCCACAGGTTGAAGGTCCAATATTGGCCCATGAGAAAAAAGGTGACGCTAGCATTACACTCAATGATTTTCCTCAGAATATTAAGTTCTAGTAATATTTCCGTATTATTAACCAGTATGAGAGTCATTTTAAAACAAAACCCCTTTTCTAGTATCTACTGCCAAAATCATGAGCAGCTGGGGCTCTGTCAATCCTAATACTTCAATAATAATCATCATAAAAAGAGCACACTGACGGTCATGATGGTAAAATTCATAGAAACTAAAAAGTATTTACAAACCTTTCTTGGTCTCAATCGCATTGAGAAGTTAACTGAGTCATCTCCTTTCCTGGCACAGGTAGGTTGCATGATTCAGTACAATGATGAAAAGTTCACATAATAGATAATAAAAATTAGCACAACCATGCATGCATGAGATGTGGTCATATATACAGCGGTCTACCAATTGATCAGCAAAATACAATTGAACAAGGACAGCGGTATAATCACAGTCGGATATGTTACACAACAGATGAAGTAACTGGGGAATGCATAGGGACATGACTGATGAATACTGGAAATATCCTTGCAGAAGTTAAATCAGAGTATTTGAAGAATCGCATGTTCTCTTGTTAATTTGCTGTGTATCCCTTTTCATTCCATGTCAGTTTGCCCTTGTACTTTTGAGTAATATGTATTGTATTTGAATTTGACAATGATGGACAAAACAACATTCAAACAATGAATTGATTGATCAGAAAATAATAACAAAGCTGAGAACAAGAGAGCAATAATCTGCCTTCCTTGAACCAATAGCATGCATTGACCACTCAAGCACACTGCCTAGCTTTCCTTGGGCAGATGTTATGTAAACATTAAACAAGTTTGACTCCTCTGTACTCCTAAAAACTACACCGAGAGCCCTTGTAGTTCAAATCATAAATTTTGTATTTCCTGGTAGTAGTATCTTCAAGTCGGTGTGTTTGGTATTCACTAAAAGTAGTAAGTTATCTAACAGAACCTTTTACATCTACCATGGAAGCTATCACTATCCCGTATGAAGAATAAGAATTTTGATAGGTTTATGCACCATGTGCAGCAAGCCATGACTATTTAAAGTTAGTTAACAACACATCATTACCAATTAAAACAAATGGACGTGCAGGTTAACACAGTGAAACAGAAGAGCATGTACATACTAACCTTTTCCGAGAAGGTGTGGAAGCATTTTCACGTATCCTAATATCGCCGTTATCCTTGAAGTCATCGTCAGAAGACATATTTTCCACGTCGATTGAGTTGTCGATACATAATACTTTGGGAGGCATTGGTTGTGCATTGGTTTTGCAAGATTCACTCACTTCATACGACTTCCCTTTATTTTCTACTGGTGTTTTAGTCTTGCCAGGGCATATACTTGTTATCTCCACATCGATGCCTGCCTAACGTACAGAAAATTCAACACTCGCACAAAATACACAGATTTAAGTACCATAGGACACAGGCCCAGTGCTAGAAGCTCCCACACCAGGTGGAGTCTGGGGAAGGATTATACGAGGCAAGCCTAACCCACGGAACTCATTAATTACCATGCAACACATTAATTACCTCATCATCCACCTCAAATGCGGAAAGGAAATCAGATTTGGTTACTCCATGATTTTCATTGCATTTACTAGACAAACCTACAAGTCGTAAAGAAAATTAAAATTTTGAACAGCAAATTAATTAATAACGAGTATAACAGAAATTCATGTTGGAAAAATGGTCAACATGTTATGAGTTTATTAGGAAATGTGATATGACGACTAGTCAGACCTTCTGGTGTTCAATCTTTTAATCAAGTCGGACAGTAGCTTACCTAATTATACATAGTGAAACCAATATAAAGTCTGAGTAAATTCAAAACGCATTCATTTCGGTTTTTGATATAGCTGTGGGCACAACACATTTTGACAATAGTAGCTCCAGCTTTGGGCACATTTTCTTTACCTAGAGTATTTATTGATTTCATCAATTTCAATAGCAAAATACAAAAATTGCATGGCACTGAGGTGACTAACTTAGATCATTATTCATGTGCATTTGATCAATATGGCACATGGTTTAGGTTGTACTAGATGGCTTATTAAGTACAGCACGTAACTTGCAATTTTCTTAAGAGGACAAACGAAAAAGACCCAAAAGAAGTTATACCAACATGGTAAAATAACATTGTAGCACTGCAGTAAGCAATAATATTAGATGGAGCATTTAAAAAATATAAGCAGGCAGGGATTTTAGGTCCACGATATCTATTTAGAATTATTACCCAACTACAAAAATTGATGTAATGAAAACAAGTATTCCAAAAATGGATTTTCCATGAGATGGTAGTGTGCAGAAAGTTTCAAATGTGATACATTGTCAAAACAGTAAATCAATCACATACCAGACGGTTCTGCACAACTTGACTGGATCATCCGTTCACCTCTATTGCCATCCTGCGAGGGAGCATTCCATGATTAGGCTTAGAGTGCTATACAGCTCAGAACGCTTACTGTGCATATTCACAACCATAGCAAGGTGGCGACGGCCGATCGACACGCAAAGGCCCATCCAACGACACCAGTGGTCACTGGCGAACCAGCAACCACCATAGCCGAAGAAGAATATCACTTCTATACTTGTGGAAATTTTATTCAGTTGGCATATCACAAAAACCAACTTTCAAATGCATTAAAATTTTAAAAAAATGGATTAAAAATAAAAGAACACAAATACACCCCTCTATGGTTAGCCCGCTTTACATATCACATGAGGCAATTCTTGTTAAATTTTTACAGATTCTCCTTAATCAGAGACAGGCCATGATTCGCTGATTGACTCTAGGGAAAGTTTAAACATATGGAAAGAAAGACAGAAAGCTGCTGCTATTTTGTCACCAAAGTAACAGATTAAAAGATTAACGCTGTCTGTGGTAAAAAGAAAGAGAAAACGGATGGTAGGAGAGGTTTTAATTTCAATTTCAGGTAGAAAATACAGGAACTATCATTGTCCACAGAAATGAAAAAAAAACTTTCTGTTTTCAATAACTACCGCCTTACACAAGCAAGATGATAACATGGAATTCTACCACTGGTGAACACAGAAGCATACCACCGCTTCAGCACGCGGAGCAGGTGCATAAATTCGTGTATCACTAATCTTTTCCATGTCGTTGCCCGCTCCGTTTTCCCACGCAAAATCACTTGGAGGTGGACGGCTGATGAGGTTTACTCCTCTCGCTCAGCATATAGGGTGAAGTTCGAAGGGTCCTTCAACTCCCATCAACCAGGATGCGGTTTGGAGGGCTGACGGAGAAGTCGAAACATAAGTGCATCATACTTGAGGCTCTTGTTGATCAAGATGCCTACGCCATTTCTGTTTGCAGCCGTCCCCGTGTACCACAGCTTGAAGCCGGTATCCTCCACCTCCTTCGCCTTCTGTCCCCTCCATTTGGTTTCTTGGACACAAGGGATATCAACACCTCTCCTCACCGCTGCATCAACTAGCTCCCGAAGCTCAAGGGGGAGGTAGCTCAGGCGTTAAAGGAGAGGGTCATTAAGGAGGGCCCTTCGGAGGAAGGAGGGGATGTGGACAATGTGTGGATGAAGATGGCGACTTGCATTCGTAAGGTGGCCTCGGAGGAGTTTGGAGTGTCCAAGGGAAGGAGAAGCGAAGATAAGGATACCAGGTGGTGGAATGATGATGTCCAGAAGGCGATTAAAGAGAAGAAAGATTGCTTCAGACGCCTATACCTGGATAGGAGTGCAGACAACATAGAGAAGTACAAGATGGCGAAGAAGGCCGCAAAGCAAGCTGTCAGTGAAGCAAGGGGTCGGGCATATGAGGACCTCTACCAACGGTTAGGCACGAAGGAAGGCGAAAGGGACATCTATAAGATGGCCAAGATCCGAGAGAGGAAGACGAGGGACATTGGCCAAGTCAAATGCATCAAGGACGGAGCAGACCAACTCTTGGTGAAGGATGAGGAGATTAAGCATAGATGGCGGGAGTACTTCGACAAGCTGTTCAATGGGGAGAATGAGAGTTCTACCATTGAACTGGACGACTCCTTTGATGAGACCAGCATGCGTTTTGTGCGGCGAATCCAGGAGTCTGAGGTCAAGGAGGCTTTAAAAAGGATAAAAGGAGGCAAGGCGATGGGCCCTGATTGTATCCCCATTGAGGTGTGGAAAGGTCTCGGGGACATAGCGATAGTATGGCTAACCAAGCTTTTCAACCTCATTTTTCGGGCAAGCAAGATGCCAGAAGAATGGAGACGGAGTATATTAGTACCAATCTTCAAGAACAAGGGGGATGTTCAGAGTTGTACTAATTATCGTGGAATTAAGCTGATGAGCCATACAATGAAGCTATGGGAGAGTCATTGAGCACCGCTTAAGAAGAATGACAAGCGTGACCAAAAATCAGTTTGGTTTCATGCCTGGGAGGTCGACCATGGAAGCCATTTTCTTGGTACGACAACTTATGGAGAGATACATCATTGACTTGGAGAAGGCCTATGATAAGATACCGTGGAATGTCATGTGGTGGGCCTTGGAGAAACACAAAGTCCCAACAAAGTACATTACCCTCATCAAGGACATGTACGATAATGTTGTGACAAGTGTTCGAACAAGTGATGGCGACACTGATGACTTCCCGATTAAGATAGGACTACATCATGGGTCAACTTTGAGCCTTTATCTTTTTGCCTTGGTGATGGATGAGGTCACAAGGGATATACAAGAAGATATCCCATGGTGTATGCTCTTTGCGGATGATGTGGTGCTAGTTGACGATAGTCGGACGGGGGTAAATAGGAAGTTAGAGTTATGGAGACAAACCTTGGAATCGAAAGGGTTTAGGCTTAGTAGAACTAAAACCGAGTACATGATGTGCGGTTTCGGTACTACTAGGTGTGAGGAGGAGGAGGTTAGCCTTGATGGGCAGGTGGTACCTCACAAGGACACCTTTCGATATTTGGGGTCAATGTTGCAGGAGGATGGGGGTATTGATGAAGATGTGAACCATCGAATCAAAGCCGGATGGATGAAGTGGCGCCAAGCTTCTGGCATTCTCTGTGACAAGAGAGTGCCACAAAAGCTAAAAGGCAAGTTCTACAGGATGGCGGTGCGGCCCGCAATGTTGTATGACGCTGAGCGCTGGCCGACTAAAAGGCGACATGTTCAACAGTTAGGTGTGGCAGAGATGCGCATGTGAGATGGATGTGTGGCCACACGAGGAAGGATCGAGTCCGGAATGATGATATCGAGATAGAGTTGGGGTAGCACCAATTGAAGAGAAGCTTGTCCAACATCGTCTGGGATGGTTTGGGCATATTCAGCGCAGGCCTCCAGAAGCTCCAGTGCATAGCGGACGGCTAAAGCATGCAGAGAATGTCAAGAGAGGGCGGGGTAGACCGAATTTGACATGGGAGGAGTTCGTTAAGAGAGACCTGAAGGATTGGAGTATCACCAAAGAACTAGCTATGGACAGGGGTGCGTGGAAGCTTGCTATCCATGTGCCAGAGCCATGAGTTAGTCGCAAGATCTTATGGGTTTCACCTCTAGCCTACCCCAACTTGTTTGGGACTAAAGGCTTTGTTGTTGTTGTATAAGTGCAGATTTATCATTTGGCTGCCCTTCCAGAAGCAAATCTTCACCTCTGATCAGCTGTTTGCTCAAGGTTGGTCACCTTATGCGGCTCTCATGGAGTCATGGTAATATGCTTCGGCCATTAGGTGCCCTCTCTATTGGACTTTCCGCTAAAAATCAGACTTCGCTCGTGCTACAGCCGCGGAACCACCGCATTCAGGATTGGTGGGACAAGGCCCATGCATATGTTACTGAGAAGGAGCGAATAGCTTTAGATGAAATCAAACTTTCACCCTTTGGAACCTTTGGAAGGAAAGGAATGCTCAAAGTTTTTAACTCTGCTTATGCCTCGATACAAGTTGTTTCCTATGCCAAGTAGGAAGATACTACGACCTGGTGCTTTGATATGGCAAGGGTAGCCCTTTGGTGACCATGGCTAGTAGGTTTTGGCTGTGCCTTTTCTCCTGCTTATAGAATTTGGCAGTGCCCCTACCGTTCCTTAGAAAAAAGCACAAATGCCTATGGCTTGCAGGCATTTTATGGAACGGGAGTTTGAGAACCCTAAAGCTTTACCCCGCCTCTCCAATCTACCCCAAGGCAGACCCATCCCAAATCCCAAATTCGGAGGAACCAAGGCAAAGATCAAAATATTAATCCACGCGGCCGCGCACCAAGAGAATAAATACAGAACTGGAAAATAGTTTTACCGGCTCGCCTAGGCGGCCTTGCGGACGCGGTGGCCGCGGCCGTGGCCGGAGAGAGGCCGAGTCCGAGGCCAAGCGAGTGCGGCGGTCGAGCTCGCCGCGGACGGCGCGGAGCGAGCGGCGGTACTTCTTCCCACCGTCCGGGAGGACGCCGGGGAATTTGTTGAGCCCGTCCTGTAGGCGTTTGAACCTCTCCTTCAGCGCCTGGTCCGACATGCCGCGAAGGTCGTCATCGATCCTCGCCCCCGCATCCTCGTCCCCCTCCTCGCCGCTGGGGAGCGGCTCCGACGAAGCCGTGGCCATCGCATTCACCGCGGCGCGGCGCGGCTCGCCGAGGGGGCGGGGTCGAGGGGAAGTTGGGGTTGGGGAAGAGAAAGAGGAGGCGGCGGAGAAGTCGACGGGGCTGGCAGCCGGGGCCTCTGGCATATTGGAGGAGGGCCTTCTCGCAAAAAGAAACGGAGGACGGCCTCGGAGCATATAGCATATATCCCAGTAATGGCCTTTTGATGCGCTGGATTGTAAAAACGCAGAATAGGAACATCAGAAGGTGTTTTGAATATTTTAGTAAGTGTACAAATAAGATAAAATGTGTCTCTACAAAAGTGTACAGACTCAAATAAGTGTATAAATACATTAAATGTGTCTGCATACATCTCATTTAGAAGAAAAGTTAAAACATCTTTAATAGTGAACGGAGAGAGTAGAATTTTGAAAACTCATGCTTACCTCAATCTACTTGTTTGTTTGATCGCATTATAGTAAAACCAAAGGATTTTTATAAAATGTAGTACAAGTGAATCCTTAGTACAAGTTTCTATAGGATCAATTCTATGAATCAAACAACCAACAAGCAACATAGGAAATATCCCTAAGGATTGTAATCCTACAAAATTCCTATGAAACCAATTTGATTCAAAGGAGCCCAATATTGTCTCTGTAACATTTTTTGGATTACTGATGAGATATTTTTAGCAAATCACAAATATTGTCTTTATTCTTATATGTTGGACACGATTGGTTTTTAGGTCCTCGACGTGATTAGCGTAACAAACATCAAATAAAGTTCTTAAGCATATATATTTTAGCATATTATACATGTTAGACCTAGAAATTTGTGATCAGACTCATAAGCCCGGATGGAGGGAGTAATACAATCCTCATTATATACCTAACATGCGAGGCCAACATATCGGCAGGCTAATTATTTTTATTTCATTACATCCATTTTTTATTTATTTTTCCCATCTATCTTCTCTCTAATCTTTCTCTGTCTTGTGCAGCTTTGCGAAGCTCAGAGACGGGGAGGCGGAATTTGGGGCCCGAGGTCGGTACTTGAGAAAGGAGGTAGCGCCTGAAGCTTGGGACATATTGGGCTGCGTGCTTGGTGCAAGGTGGACCACGCGGAGCGTGAGCGGGCGTGGACCACGTCGTCGTGTGGAGTTGTGCGGAATGGTGAGGTTAGGGCCAAGCCGCGAGGCCCACGCGGTAGTGCAGACGACATAGGCGGGTGTGAAAAGGCATGGTGAGTGGGGGTCCCTACGATGGTCATCGGAGCACTTCAGTGGTCCAGTGGCGCAAGGCGGTGGTGGTCGGGGCAAGCTAGCGACGACGAGTACTTGGTTGTGGTTAAAAAATCAAGTGGTTCATGTGTGCCACAAATATTGGACAGGTTACAACTCCCCTTCTGTGTGGGAGTTAGGATGCTTTTAAGAGGGGATTAAAAAAGGGATATATTGCATGTTTTTCGCTTAACTTCCTTAACAGTGACAGTTTATGAGGGGAAGAATGTCTATTGGAGTTGCTCTCATAGACTAAACTAATGGCATGTGGGACTATGTTTTAGCTGGCGATAAGACAGTCTTTTGGCTTTGAAAAGTATTTGCTATAAAAATTGTTAAGAAACATAGTTGCAAGCATGACAAGGAATGAATCACTTTAAATATAGACGTTAAAGACTCAATTACAATTTACAGTCGTCACATTTATAATGTTTTAAGAGGTGGTATCACATCCAACTATCAAATGCACAAACATAGACTTTTTCACGGTGGGTAATAGCTTAGAGTAACTCTAGTAGAGTAATCATATTGGTCTGATCGCCATAATGGTTGTCATTATGGTGATTTTGGCCCAAAAACGCACTCTGGCAGAGTTGTCGCCCAGCCCTTGAGCGCCATATTTTTTTGGAGTGCTCTCCAAATCCAACCAGTGGGCCTCCATATTTGCCATGTGTGGTGGTGGAGTATGTAGAGAGCGCTCCATTCGAAAAACGACTTGGCGCAAATGGCATTTTCCCCTTCCACTACTCTCCCTTCCGCACCGTTGCCTCCCCTCCCTTGGTGTAGCAGTGTCTTTCATCGCTTTCGGCAATCCACGGTCCCTCTAATTGCATGGACTGCCCGCGTCGTATTCCATCGTTTTGGGGCGTGTCTCATGCCTCTGAGACTCCCGCGCCATCTGCGACCCCTGTGGATGACACTTCTCATGTGCCTCAGATGGACGGTTGCCACTGCTGCTATTTGTGAACTGTGCTAGGATTTTTTTCCGAAGAGGAGGAGAGATGCAGTATAGTAGAGATAAGTATTTCCCTCGGTGAGAACCATGGTTTATCGAACCAACAGGAGAATCACGCAAAGTCTCGTGACACAACACATGCGCACACAAAAGCAAATACTTGCACCCAATGCGGGCAAGAGGGTTGTCAATCCCCTTGAACTCGTTACTTGCAAGGATCAAATCTTGTATAGGTAGATAGATAAATTGCAAAACAAAATAAAAGTAAATAAATTGCAGCAAGGTATTTTTTAATTTTATAATATGACATAAATAGACCCGGGGCCATAGTTTTCACTAGGGGCTTCTCTCTTGAACACATAGCATACAGTGGGTGAACAAACTACTATCGGGCAATTGATAAAAAAACTGATAGTTATGACGTATTCATGGCAATGAACATGTATATAGGCATCACGTCCGAGACAAATAGACTGACTCATGTCTTCATCTACTACTATTAATACACCAATCAACCGCTATCCAGTATGCATCCATGATATTAAGTTCATGAAAAACGGAATAACGCCTTAAGCAAGATGACATGATGTAGACAAAGTAAATTCAACCAATATGAATAAACCCCGTCGTTTTACCCTTAATGGCAACAATACAAATATGTGTCTTATCCCCTTCTGTCACTGGGATATAGAGCACCGCAAGATTGAATCCATTACAAAGCACCTCTCACACTGAAGATAAATCAATCTAGGTGTTCAACCAAATGGATACATCAGAGAGAAATACAAAGCTATATCAATCATGCATAATAAAGTTTAGAAAAAACCTAATTACTTTAAATGAATAATCTGATCATAAACTCACGATTCATCAGATCTCAACAAGCAGACCACAAAATAAGATTACATCAGATAGAACTCCAAGGAGATCGAGGAGAACATTGTATTGAAGATCAACAGGAGAGAAGAAACCATCTAGCTACTAGCTATGGACCCGTAGGTATGTGGTAAACTACTCACACATCATCGGAAGGCAACAAGAATGATGTAGAAGCCCTCCATGGTCGACCTCCCCCCCTCGGTAGAGTACCGGAAAAGGCCTCCAGATGGGATCGCGGAAGAACAGAAGCTTGCGGCGGCGGAAAAAGTGTTTCGGGTGGCTCTCAGTTGGTTTGGAAATTTATAGAGGTGGAATTAGGTCAAACAAAGTTGCATGGGGGTCACGGGTCACGCCCCCCCCCAGGGCACGCCTGGTAAGCTCGTGGCTCTCCCATAAGGCTTTTGGCCTCCTCCCGAACCTTCTAGGGTCCCTTCTGGTCTAGAAAAAAAACACTGTGAAGTTTCATCGTGTTTGGACTTTGTTTGGTACTGTTTTTCTGAAAAGTAAAAAAACAAGCAAAAAACGTGAACTAACACTGGGAACTGAGTTAATAGGTTAGTCCCCAAAAATGATATAAAATAGCATATAAATGTGTATAAAGCATCCAAGATTGATGATATAATAGCATGAAACAATAAAAAATCATAGATATGTTGGAGACATATCAACTTCCTAGGCTAACACCTCGTTCATGCTGCCACCTAACCCGACACAGAGATGGCAAAGCAGATGACATCACGTGAAGGTGGCGACCTTCCCCCATCGGTGCTGACGGGATATAAGAAGACGAGAAACTAGGTGCCCGCGCCCCTCCCCCACCTTGCTTTGCCTCGACAGTGGGGCGAATATGGGGTGGCTTCCGAGTCATACGCTAGATCTGCAACAACAATGAGGCAAAAAGGCCATCATATACCTTGTATACGTTTTTTTGTTCAATTGAATGTGTGATGATCAATGTGTTTTGATTTAGTGATGGTGATTTTTTTCTAATTTTTTGGGGGATGGAGCCTCAATGATGAAACATTTCTCAATACTGTGGTGGTAATTCTGAGACAAATGATGTTGATCTCGAGGGTGCATCATTGTCGCTTTTTAAACATGACTCCATCCAAGATACAAAATTGAAGGAAATATGCCCTAGAGGCAATAATAAAGTTGTTATTTATATTTTTTTATATCATGATAAATGTTTATTATTCATGCTAGAATTGTATTAACCGGAAACTTAGTACATGTGTGAATACATAGACAAACAGAGTGTCCCTAGTGTGCCTCTACTTGACTAGCTCGTTAATCAAAGATGGTTAAGTTTCCTGACCATAGACATGTGTTGTCATTTGATGAACGGGATCACATCATTAGAGAATGATGTGATGGAAAAGACCCATCTGTTAGCTTAGCATAATGATCGTTTAGTTTTATTGCTATTGCTTTCTTCATGACTTATACATGTTTCTCGGACTATGAGATTATGCAACTCCCGAATACCGGAGGACACCTTATGTGCTATCAAACGTCACAACGTAACTGGGTGATTATAAAGATGCTCTACAGGTGTCTCCGGTGGTGTTTGTTGAGTTGTCATGGATCAAGATTAGGATTTGTCACTCCGTGTATCAGAGAAGTATCTCTAGGCCCTCTCGGTAATGCTCATCACTATAAGCCTTGCAAGCAATGTGACTAATGAGTTAGTTGCGGGGTGAAGTATTACGGGACGAGTAAAGAGACTTGCCGGTAATGAGATTGAACTAGGTATGATGATACCGACGATCGAATCTCGAGCAAGTAACATACCAATGACAAAGGGAATAACGTATGTTGTTATGCGGTTTGACCGATAAAGATCTTCGTAGAATATGTAGGAGCCAATATGAGCATCCAGGTTCCGCTATTGGTTATTGACCGGAGATGTGTCTCAGTCATGTCTACATAGTTCTCGAACCCGTATGCATCTCCTAGATAGATCTTTCATGATCGCAGGTAAATTTTTTGAAATACTACGTTCCCCAACAAAAATATGACCAATTTGAGGCCTCCGGCTCATCGAAGAAGAAGCCATTTTTGGAAAGCAACTTAAGCCCGATGAGGATGTTGTGCTTTTATTGGTATGGCAAGACATCGCCTTGGGCAGAGACCGGAACGTAGCCTCAAATCTCTCACAAATTGATGGGGTGCGATTCAAGAGATGTGCAACAGTTGGGCGGGTTGTAAGAAACAAGTGAAGCACGCTCCTCTTAGCGGTGTCACTATTGATCAATATGTAAGCAATCTTCTTCTTTTTTATTGCCACATTTTGCATTGCTTTGAGCATTCTCATCAAATTGTGCATTTGTTTGTTTTAGCGTGACATAGCCCAAGAGAGGCACAAATAAATGTTCAAGTCGAAGGGCAACATGTTTGGCCTCCAAATTGTTGGGATTTGTTGGAAGGGCGCGAGAAGTGAAAGAAGAGGAATGATGACATCAGTCCAAAGTCTAGGAAGGGCGCCAATTCATCTCCAGATATGGACGCGACATAGATGATGTTGATGGACATGAAAGGGCAAAGGTGCCAAGAAGTAACACTCCGATATCAAGCACGGGTCGTTCTGGAGGGAGGAATCCAGAAGGGTTGAGGCTGAAGAGAGAAGGAGAGGTGGATGCGATGAAAAAATAGCAATGATTTCATGAGGGCAAGAAACTAGTATGTCAAGAACAGGAAGCAATAAAAGCTAGAGATGCAAGAGAAGAAGAACAAATATAGGAGGGTGGGATGGGATGCTATGCAAGAGAGTAGACGACATCAGGAATGGATGCACGCGTGTAGGCTCCAAATGTAGCAGGAGATGGAGGCATGTAGGGTCCAACTTAAGGAGGTTCGTGCGGGAGATCATCGCATAACCGAGCAGAATCGGTTCATCGTGTTGAATCCGAACCTAACGGATCCAATGACTCTAGATTTTTGGTCGATGCAACGAGGTTTGACCATTCAATTCAGGAAGCTCAAAGGAAGGGATGACAAGAATATGTGATTTGTACATTTCATCGATAAAATGTTTTTTCTCATGTAACTTGTCAAAAACTATTTGTATGTTTCCTTGATGTGCTAAACGTTTAAATTAGGAGGGAATCGAATTATTTGAATGTGGAAATGGATTTTTTATGGAGGATGATACATGATTACTCTAGGTTTGTGCGTCGTGTGCCCAACCTCCATATCCATATGTGGCACCCTCCATGTGGAAGATGAGGGTTGCCGATATGGCGGCTCTACTAGAATTGCAAATATACTAGTGCCATGCACATGATACAGTTTATGATATCGCATTCTCAATGCATGGTATCATCATGGGTGTATTTTAGACAATATCATTTATTATTTTATATCGGAGCCCCCTTCATTTGGTGCCACACCACTGCCGCCCGGACCGCCATGATTTGGCTCCGGTCTCCTCCGCCGAGCCGTTCCCGATACTCCCATGCTTCGTGGGAGCCCCACACCTTCTTTCTGCCATCACCCCTTCCGCCGCCTCCCAGAGGTAAATTTCCCCAACCTTCTCTCATAGATTTGATTTAGCGGCATAGATTCATGTACATAAGATTCGCAGTATGTGAAGATGGTTTGACGATGAAGATTATATTTTTGGATGATCATCCTCGAATTCGAGATCCAATTCTGAGAGGGAAATGTTGGATGCGGAAGAAGATGTGGTTATTAATAGTGTACTACATCGAGGGTGGCTCATCCACAGGAGCCCGGTAGCAGGCCTGCCCAAGGGCCTAGGAGGCCCACTGTCGGTGTCAAAGCCGGCGGATCTCGGGTAGGGGGTCCCGAGTTGTGGATCTTGGATCAATGGGGAACAAGGGACGAAGGAGACGATGTTTATCCATGTTTAGGCCCTCTCGAAGAGGTAAAACCCTATGTCATGCTTGATTATATTGAAGTGTATATGATGATTACAGAGTCGATCTACCACGAGATCAGATGAACTAAACCCTAGGTGAGTAGGATGATGGTTCTTCTTCTAGCCTCTCCGGACTAAACCCCTTGGTTTATACAGACACGAGGGGTACTAGGGTTACACATGGTCGGTTACAATAAGGAGATAAACATGCCAATTTCCCTATCTTGACTTGGATGACACACCAAGGCTTCAAAGGTTTCTTGTCCGGACACGGAGCCGCCTTATAGCTCGGCCTTCTGATAGTTGTAGAGCAGTCTACCTGTCCGGCCCATGAGAGATAGGTCGGCATCCCGAGGGCCCCTTAGTCTAGGACTCCATAAGATATAGGTTGGCATCCCGAGGACCCTTAGTCTAGGACTCCCTCAGTAGCCCCTGAACTAGTCTTCGGAGCCAAGTTACGTGCGGGAGCCATCGACTTTGTAGACCAGTTCCTTTCCTCCCTAGTGTTCACACCAGGCGAGCAGTCCCCCTTAACCAAATCTTCAAGGGTTGCTTATCCAAGTTCGGCCATGTGTTATCCGGATTATGTCCTGATTCCGAATTGTAAATGTTACTTAGCCTCGAAGGCCAGTCGATCATGTGTGAATAGTGCCCTCATCTAACAACTTTTGGCGAAAGGTCACAGCCGACCACCAACACCGAACCGTTGTGACAACTTGATTTGCAGTTCGAGGTAGTTCCCCCATTGGCACGTCCCTTCAATATGGAGATCGTGCCCCATGTTTTAAGGGATATGATCAATGATTTTGGTTACCCACTCATGCATAATGGCACGATTATATCAGGAAGTGGCGAAGTCTGCGGCACAGTAAGGGAACTCTTGGTATTAAGACAACCTATAAAAGGAAAACATCCACTATTTCTACTGCACGCTTCCCCCTCCTCTCTCGCCATTGCTTTCCCAATCTATTGAGCTCCAGCACCCTAACCCATCCTCCCTCAAGAATCCCCTCCTAGCCACCCCCTCAATCCGGCCATGGCTGGATCTGGTTCGAAAGGCAAGTGGGAGGCCTTCAGCATCACCAACGATGACATTGAGTAGCTGAAGGGCGCCGACTACCTCCCGGCCAATGTCATTCACCGGGCTCCGAAGGAGGGCCAGGTCGTCCCCACGCCCCAGCCAGTTGAGAGGGTGGTATTCGTCCCCCACTTCATCCGGGGGCTGGGCTTCCCGCTCTACCCCTTTGTCAAAGGGCTAATGTTCTTCTACATGTTGGATTTCCACGGTCTCGCCCCAAACTCCTTCTTGCATATTTCGGCCTTCATTGTTATCTATGAGGCCTTTCTGTAGGTCCGGTCACACTTCAGCTTGTGGCTAAAGGTCTTCAATGTCAAGCCGAAGATAGTCGATGGCCAGCAGGTGGACTGTGGGGGCGATGATCAGCAAGCTTCCCCGTGTTGAGTAGTCGGAGGGTACCTTTACTGATACCATCAAGATCTAGCACAAAGAGTGGTTCTATATCACCGAACCACGCGCTGCAGGCTGGGCGGCGACCCCCGAACTTAGATCCAGACCTCCCATGAGGCTAACCTCATGCACCAAGAAGGGCCTCGGCTAGGGATCGACCAAGGAGGTGGAGTCGTTGTAGAAACGCATCTTCGGGATGATAAAGGCGAAGGCCGAGCTAACCAACATGGTTCAGGTGATGCTCCGCCGCTGCCTTCTTCCTTGCCAGCACCGGGCCGCCCCAATGTGGTCCTACAAGTCCGAAGGCCCCGTCACCATGCTCCGCTTCTATGACACCACCCACGACAAGATGTGGAAGGTGTTGTTCAAGCCCCAAAAGGACTGGCGGACAAGGAATAAGACATCGGCCTTGACGTCGCACACCCTCCTCGGGAGGTAACTGACTCCAACGTATCTATAATTTTTGCTTGTTCCATGCTGTTATATTATCATTCTTGGATGTTTTACAATCATTTTATAGCAACTTTATATCATTTTATGGGACTAACCTATTGACATAGTGCCCAGTGCCAGTTCCTATTTTTTGCTTGTTTTTTACTTCGGAGAATATCCCTACCAAACAGAGTCCAAATCCAGCAAAACTTTTTGGAGATTTTTTTGACCAGAAGACAACTTGGGGGCCAAGAAAGGACCATAGGGAAGGCCCCTGGGGACCACAAGACACCAGGGCGCGCCCAGGAGCCCAGGCACGCCCTGGTGGGTTGTGGGGCCCACGGGGGTCTCCTGCACTACCTCTTCATCTTATAAATTCCCAAATATTCCAAAAACCCTAGGGAGTCGATGAAACACAATTCCAGCCGCCGCAAGTTCCAAAACGACGAGATCCAATCTAACACCACCACGGAGGGGTTCATCATCCTCACTGGTGCCTCTTCGATGATGCGTGAGTAGTCCACCATAGACCTATAGGTCCGTAGGCAGTAGCTAGATGGCTTCTTCTCTCTTTTTGATTCTCAATACAATGGTCTCTTGGAGATCTATTTGATGTAATGACTTTTTGCGGTGTGTTTGTTGGGATCCAATGAAGTTCGAGTTTATGATCAGATTTTTATCCATGAATATTATTTGAGTCTTATTTTATCTCTTATATGCATGATTATTTATAGCCTCATATTTCTTCTTAGAATCTTTGGTTTAGTTTGAAGGAAATATGCCCTAGAGGCAATAATAATGTTATTATTTTATTTCCTTATATCATGATAAATGTTTATTATTCATGCTAGAATTGTATTATCCGGAAACATAATACTTGTGTGAATACATAGACAAACTAAACGTCACTAGTATGCCTCTACTTGACTAGCTCGTTAATCAGAGATGGTTATGTTTCCTAACCATAGACATGTGTTGTCATTTGATTAACGGGATCACATTATTAGGAGAATGATGTGATTGACATGACCCATTCCATTAGCTTAGCACCCGATCATTTAGTATGTTGCTATTGCTTTCTTCATGACTTATACATGTTCCTATAACTATGAGATTATGCAACTCCCGTTTGCTGGAGGAACACTTTGTGTGCTACCAAACGTCACAACATAACTGGGTGATTATAAAGGAGCTCTAAAGGTGTCTCCAAAGGTAAATGTTGGGTTGGCATATTTCAAGATTAGGATTTGTCACTCCGGTTGTCGGAGAGGTATCTCTGGGCCCTCTCGGTAATGCACATCACATAAGCCTTGCAAGCATTGCAACTAATGAGTTAGTTGCGAGATGATGTATTATGAAACGAGTAAAGAGACTTGCCGATAACGATATTGAACTAGGTATTGAGATACCGACGATCGAATATCGGCCAAGTAACATACCAATGACAAAGGGAACAACGTATGTTGTTATGCGGTCTGACCGATAAAGATCTTCGTAGAATATGTGGGAGCCAATATGAGCATCCAGGTTCCGCTATTGGTTATTGACCGGAGACATGTCTCGGTCATGTCTACATTGTTCTCGAACCCGTAGGGTCCGCACGCTTAAGGTTTCGATGACAGTTATATTATGAGTTTATGAGTTTTGATGTACTGAAGTTAGTTCGGAGTCCCGGATGTGATCACGGACATGACGAGGAGTCTCGAAATGGTCGAGACATAAAGATTGATATATTGGACGGCTATATTCGGACACCGGAAGTGTTCCGGATGATTTCGGAGAAAACCGGAGTGCCGGAGGGTTACCGGAACCCCCCCGGGAGAAGTAATGGGCCTTATGGGCCCTAGTGGAGAGAGAGAGGGGCGGCCAGGGTGGGCCACGCGCCTCCTCCCCCTCTGGTCTGAAATGGACTAGGAGAGGGGGGCGGCACCCCCTTTCTTCTCCCTCTCCCCCTTCCTTTCCCCCTCCTAGTAGGAGTAGGAAAGAGGGGAGTCCTACTCCTACTAGGAGGAGGACTCCTCCTCCTTGGCGCGCCCTAGGGCCGGCCGGCCTCCTCCCCTTGCTCCTTTATATACAGGGGCAGGGGGCACCCCTAAACACACAAGTTGATCCACGTGATCGTTTTCTTAGCCGTGTGCGGTGCCCCCTTCCACCATACTCCTCGATAATATTATAGCGGTGCTTAGGCGAAGCCCTGCGACGTTAGAATATCAAGATCGTCACCACGCCGTCGTGCTGACGGAACTCTTCCCCGACACTTTGCTGGATCGGAGTCCGGGGATCGTCATCGAGCTGAACGTGTGCTAAAACTCGGAGGTGCCGTAGTTTCGGTGCTTGATCGGTCGGGCCATGAAGACGTACGACTACATCAACCGCGTTGTCATAACGCTTCCGCTGTCGGTCTACGAGGGTACGTAGATCACACTCTCCCCTCTCGTTGCTATGCATCACCATGATCTTGCGTGTGCGTAGGAATTTTTTTTGAAATTACTACGTTCCCCAACAGTGGCATCCGAGCCTAGGTTTTATGTGTTGATGTTATTTGCACGAGTAGAACACAAGTGAGTTGTGGGCGATATAAGTCATACTGCTTACCAGTATGTCATACTTTGGTTCGGCGGTATTGTTGGATGAAGCGACCCAGACCGACATTACGCGTACGCTTACGCGATACTGGTTCTACCGACGTGCTTTGCACACAGGTGGCTGGCGGGTGTCAGTTTCTCCAACTTTAGTTGAACCGAGTGTGGCTACACCTGGTCCTTGCGAAGGTTAAAACAGCACCAACTTGACAAACTATCGTTGTGGTTTTGATGCGTAGGTAAGATTGGTTCTTACTTAAGCCCGTAGAAGCCACGTAAAACTTGCAAACAACAAAGTAGAAGACGTATAACTTGCTTTTGTAGGGCATGTTGTGATGTGATATGGTCAAGACATGATGCTAAATTTTATTGTATGAGATGATCATGTTTTGTAACCGAGTTATCGGCAACTGGCAGGAGCCATATGGTTGTCGCTTTATTGTATGTAATGCAATTGCGCTGTAATGCTTTACTTTATCACTAAGCGGTAGCGATAGTCATGGAAGCATAAGATTGGCAAGATGACAACGATGCTACGATGATGATCAAGGTGTTGCGCCGGTGACAATGGTGATCATGACGGTGCTTCGAAGATGGAGATCACAAGCACAAGATGATGATGGCCATATCATATCACTTATATTGATTGCATGTGATGTTTATCTTTTATGCATCTTATCTTGCTTTGTTTGACGGTAGCATTTTAAGATGATCTCTCACTAATTATCAAGAAGTGTTCTCCCTGAGTATGCACCGTTGCGAAAGTTCTTCGTGCTGAGACACCACGTGATGATCGGGTGTGATAGGCTCTACGTTCAAATGCAACGGGTGCAAAACAGTTGCACACGCAGAATACTCAGGTTATACTTGACGAGCCAAGCATATACAGATATGGCCTCGGAACACGGAGACCGAAAGGTCGAGCGTGAATCATATAGTAGATATGATCAACATAGTGATGTTCACCAATGAAACTACTCCATCTCACGTGATGATCGGACATGGTTTAGTTGATTTGGGTCACGTAATCACTTAGAGGATTAGAGGGATGTCTATCTAAGTGGGAGTTCTTTAGTAATATGATTAATTGAACTTAAATTTATCATGAACTTAGTACCTGATAGTATCTTGCTTGTTTATGTTTGATTGTAGATAGATGGCCCGTGCTGTTGTTCCGTTGAATTTTAATGCGTTCCTTGAGAAAGCAAAGTTGAAAGATGATGGTAGCAATTACACGGACTGGGTCCGTAACTTGAGGATTATCCTCATTGCTGCACAGAAGAATTATGTCCTGGAAGCACCGCTGGGTGCCAGGCCTGCTGCTGGAGCAACACCAGATGTTATGAACATCTGGCAGAGCAAAGCTGATGACTACTCGATAGTTTAGTGTGCCATGCTTTACGGCTTAGAATCGGGACTTCAACGACGTTTTGAACGTCATGGAGCATATGAGATGTTCCAGGAGTTGAAGTTAATATTTCAAGCAAATGCCCGGATTGAGAGATATGAAGTCTCTAATAAGTTCTATAGCTGCAAGATGGAGGAGAACAATTCTGTCAGTGAGCATATACTCAAAATGTCTGGGTATAATAATCACTTGATTCAATTGGGAGTTAATCTTCCAGATGATTGCGTCATTGACAGAATTCTCCAATCACTGCCACCTAGCTACAAGAGCTTCGTGATGAACTATAATATGCAAGGGATGAATAAAACTATTCCCGAGCTCTTCGCAATGCTGAAAGCTGCGGAGGTAGAAATCAAGAAGGAGCATCAAGTGTTGATGGTCAACAAGACCACTAGTTTCAAGAAAAAGGGCAAAGGGAAGAAGAGGGGGAACTTCAAAAAGAACAACAAGCAAGTTGCTGCTCAAGAGAAGAAACCCAAATCTGGACCTAAGCCTGAAACTGAGTGCTTCTACTGCAAGCAGACTGGTCACTGGAAGCGGAACTGCCCCAAGTATTTGGCGGATAAGAAGGATGGCAAGGTGAACAAAGGTATATGCGATATACATGTTATTGATGTGTACCTTACTAATACTCGTAGTAGCACCTGGGTATTTGATACTGGTTCTGTTGCTAACATTTGCAACTCGAAACAGGGACTACGGATTAAGCAAAGATTGGCTAAGGACGAGGTGATGATGCGCGTGGGAAATGGTTCCAAAGTCGATGTGATCGCGGTCGGCACGCTACCTCTACATCTACCTTCGGGATTAGTATTAGACCTAAATAATTGTTATTTGGTGCCAGCATTGAGCATGAACATTATATCTGGATCTTGTTTGATGCGAGACGGTTATTCATTTAAATCAGAGAATAATGGTTGTTCTATTTATATGAGTAAAATCTTTTATGGTCATGCACCCATAAAGAATGGTCTATTCTTATTAAATCTCGATAGTAGTGACACACATATTCATAATGTTGAAGCCAAAAGATGCAGAGTTGATAATGATAGTGCAACTTATTTGTGGCACTGCCATTTAGGTCATATCGGTATAAAGCGCATGAAGAAACTCCATACTGATGGACTTTTGGAACCACTTGATTATGAATCACTTGGTACTTGTGAACCATGCCTTATGGGTAAGATGACAAAAACACCGTTCTCCGGTACTATGGAGAGAGCAACAGATTTGTTGGAAATCATACATACAGATGTATGTGGTCCAAGGAATGTTGAGGCTCATGGCGGATATCGTTATTTTCTCACTTTCACAGATGACTTAAGCAGATATGGGTATATCTACTTAATGAAACATAAGTCTGAAACATTTGAAAAGTTCAAAGAATTTCAGAGTGAAGTTGAAAATCATCGTAACAAGAAAATAAAATTCCTACGATCTGATCGTGGAGGAGAATATTTGAGTTACGAGTTTGGTGTACATTTGAAACAATGCGGAATAGTTTCGCAACTCACGCCACCCGGAACACCACAGCGTAATGGTGTGTCCGAACGTCGTAATCGTACTTTACTTGATATGGTGCGATCTATGATGTCTCTTACTGATTTACCGCTATCGTTTTGGGGTTATGCTCTAGAGACAGCCGCATTCACGTTAAATAGGGCACCATCAATATCCGTTGAGATGACGCCTTATAAACTGTGGTTTGGCAAGAAACCAAAGTTGTCATTTCTGAAAGTTTGGGGCTGCGATGCTTATGTGAAAAAGATTCAACCTGATAAGCTCGAACCCAAATAGGAGAAATGTGTCTTCATAGGATATCCAAAGGAAACTATTGGATACACCTTCTATCACAGATCCGAAGGCAAGACTTTTGTTGCTAAATTCGGAAACTTTCTAGAGAAGGAGTTTCTCTCGAAAGAAGTGAGTGGGAGGAAAGTAGAACTTGATGAGGTAACTGTACCTGCACCCTTATTGGAAAGTAGTACATCAGAGAAACCCGTTTCTGTGACACCTACACCAATTAGTGAGGAAGCTAATGATGATGATCATGAAACTTCAGAACAAGATACTACTGAACCTCGTAGATCAACCAGAGTAAGATCCGCACCAGAGTGGTTCGGTAATCCTGTTCTGGAAGTCATGCTACTAGATCATGATGAACCTACGAACTATGGAGAAGCGATGGTGAGCCCAGATTCCGCAAAATGGCTTGAAGCCATGAAATCTGAGATGGGATCCATGTATGAGAACAAAGTGTGGACTTTGACTTGCCCAAAGATCGGCAAGCAATTGAGAATAAATGGATCTTCAAGAAGAAGATTGACGCTGACGGTAATGTTACTGTCTACAAAGCTTAACTTGTCGCAAAAGGTTTTCGACAAGTTCAAGGGATTGACTACGATGAGACCTTCTCACCCATAGCGATGCTTAAGTCTGTCCGAATCATGTTAGCAATTGCCGCATTTTATGATTATGAAATATGGCAGATGGATGTCAAAACTGCATTCTTGAATGGATTTCTGGAGGAAGAGTTGTATATGATGCAGCCGGAAGGTTTTGTCGATCCAAAGGGAGCTAACAAAGTGTGCAAGCTCCAGCGATCCATTTATGGACTGGTGCAAGCCTCTCGGAGTTGGAATAAACGCTTTGATAGTGTGATCAAAGCATTTGGTTTTGTACAGACTTTTGGAGAAGCCTGTATTTACAAGAAAGTGAGTGGGAGCTCTGTAGCATTTCTGATATTATATGTAGATGACATATTACTAATCGGAAATGATATAGAATTTCTGGATAGCATAAAGGGATACTTGAATAAGAGTTTTTCAATGAAAGACCTCGGTAAAGCTGCTTACATATTGGGCATTAAGATCTATAGAGATAGATCAAGACGCTTAATTGGACTTTCACAAAGCACATACCTTGACAAAATTTTGAAGAAGTTCAAAATGGATCAAGCAAAGAAAGGATTCTTGCCTGTGTTACAAGGTGTGAAATTGAGTAAGACTCAATGCCCGACCAATGCAGAAGATAGAGAGAAAATGAAAGATGTTCCCTATGCTTCAGCCATAGGCTCTATCATGTATGCAATGTTGTGTACCAGACCTGATGTGTGTCTTGCTATAAGTCTAGCAGGGAGGTACCAAAGTAATCTAGGAGTGGATCACTGGACAGCGGTCAAGAACATCCTGAAATACCTGAAAAGGACTAAGGATATATTTCTCATATATGGAGGTGACAAAGAGCTCATCGTAAATGGTTACGTTGATGCAAGCTTTGACACTGATCCGGACGATTCTAAATCGCAAACCGGATACGTGTTTACATTAAACGATGGAGCTGTCAGTTGGTGCAGTTCTAAACAGAGCGTTGTGGCGGGATCTACATGTGAAGCGGAGTACATAGCTGCTTCGGAAGCAGCAAACGAAGGAGTCTGGATGAAGGAGTTCATATCCGATCTAGGTGTCATACCTAGTGCATCGGGTCCAATGAAAATCTTTTGTGACAATACTGGTGCAATTGCCTTGGCAAAGGAATCCATATTTCACAAGAGGACCAAGCACATCAAGAGACGCTTCAATTCCATCTGGGATCTAGTCCAGGTGGGAGACATAGAGATTTGCAAGATACATACGGATCTGAATGTTGCAGACCCATTGACTAAGCCTCTTCCACGAGCAAAACATGATCAACACCAAAGCTCCATGGGTGTTAGAATCATTATTGTGTAATCTAGATTATTGACTCTAGTGCAAGTGGGAGACTGAAGGAAATATTCCCTAGAGGCAATAATAATGTTATTATTTTATTTCCTTATATCATGATAAATGTTTATTATTCATGCTAGAATTGTATTATCCGGAAACATAATACTTGTGTGAATACATAGACAAACTAAACGTCACTAGTATGCCTCTACTTGACTAGCTCGTTAATCAAAGATGGTTATGTTTCCTAACCATAGACATGTGTTGTCATTTGATTAACGAGATCACATTATTAGGAGAATGATGTGATTGACATGACCCATTCCATTAGCTTAGCACCCGATTGTTTAGTATGTTGCTATTGCTTTCTTCATGACTTATACATGTTCCTATAACTATGAGATTATGCAACTCCCGTTTGCCGGAGGAACACTTTGTGTTCTACCAAACGTCACAACGTAACTGGGTGATTATAAAGGAGCTCTACAGGTGTCTCCAAAGGTAAATGTTGGGTTGGCATATTTCGAGATTAGCATTTGTCACTCCGATTGTCGGAGAGGTATCTCTAGGCCCTCTCGGTAATGCACATCACATAAGCCTTGCAAGCATTGCAACTAATGAGTTAGTTGCGAGATGATGTATTATGAAACGAGTAAAGAGACTTGCCGGTAACGAGATTGAACTAGGTATTGAGATACCGACGATCGAATCTCGGCCAAGTAACATACCGATGACAAAGGGAACAACGTATGTTGTTATGCGGTCTGACCGATAAAGATCTTCGTAGAATATGTGGGAGCCAATATGAGCATCCAGGTTCCGCTATTGGTTATTGACCGGAGACATGTCTCGGTCATGTCTACATTGTTCTCGAACCCGTAGGGTCCGCACGCTTAAGGTTTCGATGACAGTTATATTATGAGTTTATGAGTTTTGATGTACCAAAGTTAGTTCGGAGTCCCGGATGTGATCACGGACATGACGAGGAGTCTCGAAATGGTCGAGACATAAAGATTGATATATTGGACGGCTATATTCGGACACCGGAAGTGTTCCGGATGATTTCGGAGAAAACCGGAGTGCCGGAGGGTTATCGGAACCCCCCTGGAGAAGTAATGGGCCTTATGGGCCCTAGTGGAGAGAGAGAGGGGCGGCCAGGGTGGGCCGCGCGCCCCCTCCCCCTCTGGTCCGAATTGGACTAGGAGAGGGGGGGCGGCGCCCCCCTTTCCTTCTCCCTCTCCCCCTTCCTTGCCCCCTCCTAGTAGGAGTAGGAAAGAGGGGAGTCCTACTCCTACTAGGAGGAGGACTCCTCCTCCTTGGTGCGCCCTAGGGTCGGCCGGCCTCCTCCCCTTTCTCCTTTATATACGGGGGCAGGGGGCACCCCTAGACACACAAGTTGATCCACGCGATCATTTTCTTAGCCGTGTGCGGTGCCCCCTTCCACCATACTCCTCGATAATATTGTAGCGGTGCTTAGGCGAAGCCCTGCGACGGTAGAACATCAAGATCGTCACCACGCCGTCGTGCTGACGGAACTCTTCCCCGACAATTTGCTGGATCGGAGTCCGGGGATCATCATCGAGCTGAACGTGTGCTAAAACTCGGAGGTGCCGTAGTTTCGGTGCTTGATCGGTCGGGCCGTGAAGACGTACGACTACATCAACCGCGTTGTCATAACGCTTCCGCTATCGGTCTACGAGGGTACGTAGATCACACTCTCCCCTCTCGTTGCTATGCATCACCATGATCTTGCGTGTGCGTAGGAATATTTTTGAAATTACTACGTTCCCCAACATAGTTAGGTCAACTAGATTGATTTTTCTTGCAATGGGAAGAGGTGCTTTGTGATGGGTTCGATCTTGCGGTGTCCTCTCCAAGTGACAGAAGGGACAACGAGGCATGCGCATGTATCGTTGTTATTAAGGATAACAAGATGGGGTCTATTCCTACATGAATAGATCTTGTCTACATCATGTCATCGTTCTTATTGCATTACTCCGTTTCTCCATGAACTTAATACACTAGATGCATGCTGCATAGCGGTTGATGTGTGTGTAAGTGCATCTAGTGCCCCTTAGTGATTTTGGTGTATTGAAGACTTATAAGTTAAGTGACTAATGAGTTTGTGAGTGTACACAGGTCTATAAGTCTATGAGGAGTTTGATATTTACGATGAAAATATACCCCTAAAAATGAATATCTTCAGCTGAAGACTTTGATTTTCTTGAAGACTTTGAAAGTGAAGAAATTGGTGTGACCGTGAAGACTTGATATTCATGCGAGGAATATGAAGCGTGAAGACTTCTGTTTTTGTAGTTTCATTTCCTCTTTCTTGAGTCATAGGAAACACCATACTGTTAAAGGGGGTCAAGGTAAAACTAAGGAAAAGTTTGCAAGTGATGCTCATCTCAAAATTCTACACCTACCCAATCCTTTCGAGTGAAGCCATTGGAAATCTCATACAGTTCAGTCAATTTCTTTAGTGACAGAGACAAAGATCTTCTAGTCTCTAAGGAATTTGTTCTGACTGAGGAGTTAGGAATTCGCCAGTGCGGATTGCCTACAAGTAAGGAACATGATAGCCCTGAGGAATTTGATACTCAAATATCTGACCGTTGTTGTGCTATGCGCCAGCCGTCCCAAAATATCTACCCATCTAACGGTCATGCCATTGAAGGGCATTTATATCATATCATGTCGGGCTGCTCCCTAGGCTATAAATAGCCGCCCCTACAACCACTAGCTAGTTGGCTGCTCCGAAAGAAACTGACACTTGTCAATTGAGAGCATCCCATCCTCCGAGGACTTTGAGCTAAAATCATTAAGTGAGGAAAACCCAAACCCAAACACCTACAAACCCGAAGTGATTGAGCATCACTAAAGAGATTGTTCCTGTGTGGAACTGATGCTTGTTACCTTTGAGGACTATGCATCCTTTAGACGGTTAGGCGTCATGGTCTAGAGCATCCAAGAGGAAATTGTGGATCGCCGAGTGACCAAGTCATTGAAGGTTTGAAAGTCACCTGAAGACTTACCACGAGTGATTGGGCGAGGTCTGTGTGACCTTAGCTCAAGGAGAATACAGTGAGGACTGTGTGTCCGAGACTGTGTGTCCTCAGGTTTAAATACCTAGCCGCTCCAACCAGATGTACGACTGTCACAGTAGTTGGAACTGGTCTACCAAATCACTGTCTTCACCGAGCTAATGGTTCTATTTCCTCAACCCTTCCATTTCCTCATTCATATACTATTGTACTTGATCGTTATTGTTTGAAGACTTTGACTGAAGACTTTCTCAATTTCCTCAATCCTAATTCTTCATTCACTTTGTCTTCAGCCTGCTTATCCTGTGTTTACGCTACTTGTACTATGTGCTTGTATTCATTTCATCATGATGATTGTGCTACTGCTCTGTTATGCTTGCATCTGAGTACTTATTCCGCTGCTAGTTGTTTGCGACTTAGGAATTTCCTCACCTTGAAATTCCTCAGTGACGAATTTGTAAAAATCTCCTATTCACCCCCCTTTAGTCGATATAACGCACTTTCAGTGTGGAGTAATAGTAGTAGATGCAAGTAGGAGTCAGTCTACTAATCTTGGATGTGATGCCTTGATACGTCTCCAATGTATCTGTAATTTTTTATTGTTTCGTGCTATTATATTATCTGTTTTGGATGTTTTATATGCATTAATATGCTATTTTATATTATTTTGGGGACTAACTTCTTAACCCAGAGCCCAATGCAAGTTTTTGTTTTTTTCCTTGTTTTTGAGTTTCGCAGAAAAGGAATATCAAACAGAGTCCAAACGGAATAAAACTTTACGATGATTTTTCTTGGACCAAAGACACATGTAGGACTTAAGAACCAAGTCAGAAGAGTCCCGAGGCAACGACAAGGGTGCAGGGCGCGCCCCCAGCCTTGTGGGTCCCTGGAGCTCCTCTAACCCTATTCTTCGGCCTATAAATTCCCAAATATTCCCAAATCCTCAGAAGCAACCATGAAAATACTTTTTCGCTGCCACAACCTTTTGTTCCCGTGAGATCCCATCTTGGGGCCTTTTCCGGCGATCTGTCGGAGGGGGATTTGATCACGGAGGACATCTACATCAA
This sequence comes from Triticum urartu, assembly GCF_056163025.1. NCBI lineage: Eukaryota > Viridiplantae > Streptophyta > Magnoliopsida > Poales > Poaceae > Triticum > Triticum urartu. The sequence goes on along the minus strand of NC_141879.1, from coordinate 223,402,579 downwards.
CCCTATTGCCCTTCTGATGAAGCATGAGTAGTTTACCTCAGACCTACGGGTCCATAGCTAGTAGCTAGATGGCTTCTTCTCTCTCTATGTTCTTCAATACCATGTGTCTCCTCGATGTTCTTGGAGTTCTATCTGATGTAATATTCTTTTGCGGTGTGTTTGTCGAGATCCGATGAATTGTGGATTTATGATCAGATTATCTATAAATATTATTTGAATCTCCTCTGAATTCTTATACGCATGATTTGATATCTTTGCATTTCTCTTCGAATTATCGGTTTGGTTTGGCCAACTGGATTGGTATTTCTTGCAATGGAAGAGGTGCTTGGTTTTGGGTTCAATCTTGCGGTGTCCTCACCCAGTGACATAGTAGGGGTAGCAAGGCACATATTGTATTGTTGCCATCAAGGATAAAAAGATGGGGTTTTCATCATATTGCTTGAGTTTATCCCTCTACATCATGTCATCTTACTTAAGGCGTTACTCCATTCTTTATGAACTTAATACTCTAGATGCATGTTGGATAGTGGTCGATGTGTGGAGTAATAGTAGTAGATGCAGACAGGAGTCCGTCTACTTGACACGGACATGATGCCTATATGCATAATCATTGCGTTGGATATCGTCATAACTTTGCACTTTTTTATCAATTGCTCGACAGTAATTTGTTCACCCACCGTATTATTTGCCTTCAAGAGAGAAGCCTCTAGGGAAACTTATGGCCCCTGGGTCTATTTTCCATCATATATTTTCAGATCTATAAACCAAAAACCCCCAAAAATACCTTTCTGCAATTCATTTACTTTTATTTAGTTTTACGTTTTAGTAATCTTTTATACCTATCTCTATCAGATCTCACCATTGCAATTGACCGTGAAGGGATTGACAACCCCTTTATCGCGTTGGGTGCAAGTGTTTGATTGTTTGTGTAGGTGCATAGATTGGAGACTTGCTTGTACCTCCTATTGGATTGATACCTTGGTTTTATAACCGAGGGAAATACTTATCTCTACTTTGCCGCATCACCTTTTCCTCTTTAAGGGAAAAACCAACGCAAGCTCAAGAAGTAGCAGGAAGAATTTTTGGCACAGTTGCCAGGGAGATCTACATCAAGCCTACCAAGTACCCATCATAAACTCTCATCTCTTGCATTACATTATTTGCCATTTGCCTCTCATCTTCCTCTCCCCCACTTAAAAAATGGTTTCAGAAAAATACAAAAATATCTGCCTTTTTATTCGCCTTCTTTCCGTATGCCTTTTTGCTCGTTTGTTGTCTTTGCTTGTTTTGCCATGTGCCTTCTATTTGCTTGCATCTTTGCTTTCTCAAAATCTATTGATATGGATCCACTTAAATTTTCTACTTGGATCATCTTCAATCCATATGTGCTCGTGCTGAAACTCCAACTAGTTTTGTTGAGGGAAAATCTTTAGATGGGCATGCTCATTTTGTGCATCACCGTTTGTCTGGAAAAGGGAGACTCTTATGGAATCCAATAAATTGTTTGTTATGTTATGCTTGGAATCTTTGTGAACTTTGTGATTTTACTTGTTGCTCTAAGAACCCTAAAAAACACCTTCCCTACCTATGTGAGTTTAATGATAATGAAATCTTATCTTCTTATGAAAAGGGTGTTTATAGTTACTATGATATCGAACAAATTGAAGAATTTGTTGCTTTTAAGGGTGCTTATGAAGTTGCTTCTTTGATTGAAAAGTATGATATTACTCTCTACAAATCTGAAATTTTGACATACTTAGATATTGCTATGAAAACCATGCTCATAATGCCTATGTTAAGGAATTTATTGAGAGAATGACCGTTGCTTTGGAATAAAATAATGATATGCATGAATATATAGATAGTTATGATTCCGTTGATTTGATTGAAATATCCATTGATGAACATGATGCTTGCTATTCTTGTGGCCATCACTACTGCAGGATGGTCCAAACGCGACACTACGATCAAAGACCCTTCGACGAAACTATGTGCGATGCCATAATCGCAAACGGTGGTGTAAAAAACCATCAAAAAATGTGCAAAACGTTTGCGATGACAGATGCATCAAACACGGTTCAGATTTTAGTTGCGTGTGTGATGCAGGGCACACGGTTCAGTTCAATTAACTATTTGCGATGAGGAGGAACAAAAGAAATGGGCAGCCAGATGAAGGTGTGTGCGATATACAACAGAGGTTCACTAGGATGAACTGTGTGTGATTAGGCAACATAATGGAAACGGTTCAACTGAATAAGATGTGTGTGATACGCGGCAAACAGGTCCGTAATCAGAAATGTGTGCGAAGACCAGTAATAACACGGACGATTGCTGCTAATAAGCCGTGTGATTTGCTCTGTCGACAGAAGAATAACACACACACACACATATATATATATAACTGAAATAAACATCCAATTACATAAGTGACTATACAGATCATTCGCACACACCTCAATAAACAATTGCATGCATTCTAAAGTAGGAGAAATGATCGTCTAGTCATCTACTTCTTGTGATGCTCCCGCCACTGCTCTGTGGCTCGATCCCTCATTTGGGGTAGGAAGAAGACACTTCCTCATGTCAATGATCCGCCTGTACATCTCGTAGCTTGTGTACGCGTCCTTGGCCACGTACTTGACATGTTGTTCATCCAGTCTCTAATGCCACACACTGTACCAGGCGTTCTTGTCCTTCTTGCTCTCATTCTTCATCTTTCATGTTGTAGGGGTCGATGATGGCTGATGCGAGGTCAACCAAGGAGTTCAATTTGTTTTTGTCGCTGCCCCAAACCTTGTAGTGGTGTCGGATGTTGACAAGATTCGGGCATTTCAAGCCCGAAACCTTGAGCGCTTTTAGATCGTTGGTGGTGTCCAGCATAGTGAAATTGTAGCCAGAGCTGTTGATAAACCTGGAGAAATGCTCGCATAGCCTTGTGGCAAGGTGGTAGTGGTAGACGAGGACATCATGTCACACGCACAACTGGGCAACGACAACCTTCTGGTCGTGCCCGACACGATCAATGGTGTACTCGAGGTCGAAGCCGACCACTTGGTACTTGTCCTCGGCAAGGAATTGCTCCATAGTTTGGATGGAGCTCTCCACCGAGACCGAATCGTTCGTGTACACCACCGAGAGGGCCTTCCCCCTTATGTGGGTGTCCACTACGTGATGCATGGTGAACTGCCCGCCGTTGTCGTCGTCGGCCGCTGGGATCGCTATTGGACCCACGAGGATCGCCATTGGAACCGCTGGATGTCCTCTCTGTATGTGTTGTCGTCGGTGTGCTTATTGTGTCGTGTGACGCGAGAGATGAAGGTAAATGGCCGTAGGAATAAATGGGGGCCGGGCAGCCTGGATTCTCTGTGCGTCCGCATGACAGTTTTTGCAGCGGGTAACTGCATTGTCGTGCCGCGCCCGGCGCAACCGCATGCACACGAATGTGCGTGATCATGCGCCGGCCCCAAACACTGGCAGCGCGCGTGGAGGGACGCGGGCAGAGCACCCGGAGGGACACTGTAACGCCCCGAGACCGATGCGCCAGCTGTCTTCCAGTTATTCGCTGTTTGTTACCGTGTCATTCGCTTGAGTGTTGCATCTTGCCATGTCATCATGTGCATTGCATCATAATGTTTTCAAAACTTGCATCCGTCCGGGTTCCCCCAGTTCCGTCCATTGTCCGTTCTGAGCCCAACCACACTCGCACGCGCTCGCGGCATGTCCAAAATAGTATTTTATAAGTGGCCGGAGAATGTTCTCGGAATGGGATGAGAGTTGGAGTGCGGTCTTGTTATAGTGTAGGTAGACCGCCTGTCAAGTTTCATCGCAATCGGAGTCCGTTTGTTGCCCCAACGGATATTTATAGCAGCAATATAGCCGGTCTATCGTCGGATGTTTTTGGTCTCCGAAAACTGTTGCCGGGCTTTTCCTCTCTTTCCTCCCTAGACCCTCTACACAATCCACTACTTACCGCCAGGCCCAACCTAACCTCTCTCGTTAGCCCACGGCCCTCCTCGCGCGCGTCCGAAAATTGTCCCGAACCCGACCCGGATAGTCATCACCGTTGGGTGCGGATCATCCCCAAACATCTGCAAAACATCACCGTTTTATTATTTGGACTCCCTAGCCTATTTTTCCTGACCGTCTGATTTTGATCGGAGGGACGAGATAGCCCCTATCCTAACCAACTCACTATATAAACCAGCAACCCTAATTTCTAGGGAGTTGTCCCTGCCGCCGCCGCACTCATCTTCCACACCTCGGGATCCCCATCGCTTGAACCAAATCAAATCCATCTCCTCCTCATTTTCACCACCAACCCAACCAGCGAGCCCCTCCTCCTCTCGATCTAGAGCCCGAGCACTTGACCCCCTCATCCACGAGCTCGATCAGGAGAGGTGCTCCCGATCGTGCAATCCTCCTCCTCGTCCAGGACCACCTCTTCTCGCGGAGTCCAGCCACCGGACCAGCAGCACCGCCCCGACGCACCTTGACGCCGAGCACCAACAGGAACTGCTCGTCGCCCCTGCTCCTTTTCTTCCCTTCCTTTTCCTCTAACTCCCCTCTCTTTCTCTTATCTGTCTCACATCTTCCCCGTGCACAGGAACACCATGGCCGTCGCCCGTTCTAGCTTCATCTCGAGCGCCACCACCAGCAGCATCAGGCCGTCGCCCCAGTCGTTCCGCAGGTCGCCGTGCCCTACCATCTCCGTCTCTCTCTCTTCTTCCTTTCCCTGTTTTCCCCCTCTGAATGCTCTGTCTTTTTCTTTAGACAACACCACCATGGCTGCCCGAACCTGAAGCTTCACCGCTACCTCGTTCCACGCCCCGCCTCCGGCTAGATTGGACGTCCCCTGCCTCTAGCGCGTTGCCGTCTAGGACGCTGCAGGCCGCTCCACTCGTCGGAGTTGGAGTCTCGTAGGTCGCGACTCCTCGACCTCCATTGCGGCCTCCCCTGCCTCCATGGACGAGTCCAACACCTGCAGCCATGGGCGCCTCAAGCTAGGGATTGCCTTGCCGCCCTTGCAACCTTGGCCTCGCCTTCGCGCCTCAATCGGCCTCGTCGTCGCCGGGAACCCCAGGCTAGCCGCTGCCGCGCTAAGTCACCTGCTCCACGCCGGGCTCGGCTTCCTCGTCGTCTTCAGCAAACCAGAGTGCCAAAGCCCCCTGCCTCGCCCCGCTTGCCCGCGCCAGTCGCCGCCGGCGACCATCTCCGGGACCTCCTCGCTGACCCGCCGCTTCCCGCGCTAGCGTCGACCTCCCCTGCTTCCTCCTGACTAGCGTGCGTGCATTGACCGCACGAGGGCAGCGCCTAGGCCAGTCGCGCCAGTTTCAGTCAAGGCCTGCTAACCCTCCACGGGTCAAAGGCCTGTTGGCCCAATGTGAGCACAACCCAACCCATCTCTGTTCGGCCCGCGTACGTTTTTTTTTCAGTCCAGCGATTTTACCAATTTCCAGGGTTTTAATAATTTTACAGAAAGCCCCCTAGACATCATGCATATTATAACTCACCACCCGTGCATCATATTAGAATAAGTTATATATGAAACATGACTAGAATTTCGTCTAGTTTCATAATTTGCAGCTTTCATCTATGTTTAAAATGTTTAAACTTGTTGTTTGCTTAATTTTGCTTAATTGCCATGTTAAAATGTTTTATTTCATAACTAAATAACCGTAGCTCCAAATTTAATAAACTTTATATGTAAATGGGGTATAAAAATGCCTAGTTTGACATGGTGTCATTACTTTGCATGTTTAATAACTCTAAAATTGTGTTTAGGGCAGAACAGTACTAACCCTAATATATGCATATGAGGAGTTTCCGGACTTGTTGTTTGTTGTTCCAGCCTCATTTAAACTTGCCTAGATAGGTAGTTTTCTTTTGCTTCACCTCTTGCCATGTTAATCAACATTTAATATTGTTGAGTACATAAACGAGAGAGAACTAAATAAGTCACATGGTGTTTCGTCAATATGCAAAGGAGTTGCATATTAAGCTCCACTTAATTTGTAGGATTGCTTGTGCACTTTGCCATGCCATGCTTCATTAATCCGGACATGCATCATACTTGGTTGTGCATCATGCCATGTTTATGTGATGGTTGTTTTACTATGTTGTTTGCTTCTTTCCGGTGTTGCCTCTTCGGGTTAGTTCCGATAACGTCGTGTTTGTGAGGATCCGTTTGTCTACGTCCATTTGTATTCTTCATGGACTCGTTCTTCTTCCTTGCGGGATCTCAGGCAAGATGACCATACCCTCGAAATCACTTCTATCTTTGCTTGCTAGTTGCTCGCTCTATTGCTATGCCGCGACACCTACCACTTGCTTTATCATGCCTCCCATTTTGCCATGTTAGCCTCTAACCCACCTTTCCTAGCAAACCGTTGTTTGGCTATGTTACCGCTTTGCTCAACCCCTCTTATAGCGTTGCTAGTTGCAGGTGAAGATGAAGTTTGTTCCTTGTTGGAACATGGATATTTGTTGGGATATCACAATATCTCTTATTTTAATTAATGCATCTATATACTTGGTAAAGGGTGGAAGGCTCGGCCTTATGCCTGGTGTTTTGTTCCACTCTTGCCGCCCTAGTTTCCGTCATACCGGTGTTATGTTCCTTGATTTTGCGTTCCTTACGCGGTTGGGTTATAATGGGAACCCCTTGACAGTTCGCTTTGAATAAAACTCCTCCAGCAAGGCCCAACCTTGGTTTTACCATTTGCCACCTAAGCCTTTTTCCCTTGGGAGTTGCGCTCCCAAGGGTCATCTTTATTTTAAACCCCCGGGCCAGTGCTCCTCTGAGTGTTGGTCCAAACTAGAGCACCGTGCAGGGCCGTCCCTTGGCAACTTGGGTTATGTTGGCTCTTGTACGCTTAGCTTATCCGATGTGCCCTGAGAACGAGATATGTGCAGCTCCTATCGGGATTTGTCGGCACAGCGGGTGGTCTTGCTGGTCTTGTTTTACCATTGTCGAAATGTCTTGTAACCGGGACTCCGAGTCTGATCGGGTCGTCCTGGGAGAAGGAATATCCTTCGTTGATCGTGAGAGCTTGTGATGGGCTAAGTTGGGACACCCCTGCAGGGTTTTGAACTTTCGAAAGCCGTGCCCGCGTTTATGGGCAGATGGGAATTTGTTAATATCCGGTTGTAGAGAACTTGACACTTAACTTAATTAAAATGCATCAACTGCGTGTGTAGCCGTGATGGTCTCTTTCCGGCGGAGTCCGGGAAGTGAACACGGTTCTGGTGTTATGTTTGAACGTAAGTAGTTTCAGGATCACTTCTTGATCACTTCTAGTTCACGACCGTGCTTTGCTTCTCTTCTCGCTCTTATTTGCGTATGTTAGCCACCATATATGCTAGTGCTTGTTGCAGCTCCACCTCACTACCTTTTCCTACTCATAAGCTTAAATAGTCTTGATCTCGCGAGTGTGAGATTGCTGAGTCCTCGTGACTCACAGTTTACTTCCAAAACCAGTTGCAGGTGCCGATGATACTAGTGCAGATGACGCAACCGAGCTCAAGGAGGAGCTCGATGAAGATCGTGTTCGTTGTGTTGTTTTCGTTTCCAGTTGATCAGTAATGGAGCCCAGTCGGGGCGATCGGGGATCTAGCATTAGGGGTTGTCTTTCTTTATTTGGTTCCATAGTCGGACCTTGATTGTATTCTGGTTGATGTAATGCTATATTTATGTTTTGTGCGAAGTGGCGATTGTAAGCCAACTCTTTATCCCTTTCTTATTCAGTACATGGGATGTGTAAAGATTACCCCTCTTGCGACATGCCTACTATGCGGCTATGCCTCTAAGTCGTGCTCCGACACGTGGGAGATATAGCCGCATCGTGGGTGTTACAGACACGAGAGCAGAGCGTGCGCGGCGGGATGCGACCAGAGCGCGCCGCGGCCGCTTGAACCGCAAGCAACCACACACATAGAGCAGTTGAACACGCAGGAAATGGTTGCCTACAAGCCGGTCGACAGTTGCGTCGCTGCGTAGAGAGCGGTCGTGTGCTACTACCTCCGTCTTGGTGTATAGCCCTCTTTATATTCTGTGTCATACTTTGCCCCCAAATTTAACCAACAAAATGTTAATGCATGTTATAAAAATTATATAGTTGGAAACTATGTTCAAAGACGAATCCAACTATATAATCTTTGGCGACATGCATTCGTATTTTATTAGTTAAATCATACTTATAAACCAGGACGGGGGTATAGTAGGTAATTAAATCACAAACATTTTTTATTAACCGTATGTGTACATGACCTTTCGTCCTCCTCTCGCACGTTTTTTCACCCCGCTGCCGCACACGGCTTATAGCGCAAGCTTGCACAACGCGCGGGGCGTTCTTTTGGCCAAATGGTGGGGCCAATGAATCATCGGTGAGCCCGTTCTCGCGCAACCTCGCAGGTTCCCGCGTAAGCTTCCCGCCTGACTCGATGAAATCCCCTAAAATCCCAATGCTTATTGGCCTGCTATATAAACCCTCACGACCGGTGAGTCCTGCATCGCATTTTCCCCTCCCTCCCTGTAGCTTATCTCGTCTACTTCTCCCACAATCGCCAATGGCACCAGTTCGTCATCGTCGCTCAGCCACTCCGCCGTCATCAGAGGACAACTCCGGCTGGGAGGCTACACCGCAGCGGTGGCTCAGTCCCCAGCGTAGTGTAATGCACGTGGCGTCCCTGTTGGGTGTGCATGGAATACCCACCACACGCTCCGACGCCACCGCCCGTCGGCAGCTGTTGCCGGCCGCCGTTGCTGCCACGCCACCGTCAAAAGCGAGGTCCATCGCCTGCTCCGCCGCCACGGCCCGAAGGCGGGAGGTAGCCGTCATGGCCGCCACCCCACTGCCGGCCACTGTGGCCATCACCCGCTCCGCCACCGCGGCCCGAAGGCGGGAGGTGGTGGTCATGCCTGCCACCCCATCCTCGGCCGATGTGGCCGCCAGCCCATCGTCGACCGCCGGGGTCATCACCCGCTCCGCCACCGTCGCCCAAAGGCGGGAGACGGAGGTGGATGCCCGCACGTGCGTCAGCCACCTTGCGCGATACACTGAGTTCCTGCGGGAGGAGGAGGAGCGCCTCATTGAGCACTCAAAGAGCCTTACCGCCACCATGGCCGCGGCACATGCCGCCTCAGAGGCGAGGAATCAGGAGATCTACGAGGAGAACCACCGCTTCAAGAGGGGTCGTCTGGAGCGGCAGAGGGCGTTCGAGGTGAGCATTGCTGAAGCTGCAGCAGCGGCAGGCACCATATTGCAGTTGTCTAGCTCGCCGGTAGGCTCCTCCTCCTCTGCCTCTTACCGAGCACGCTCGGCAAAGGACAGGCAGCCAAAAGTAGTACAAAGTCCCTCTATAGTAGTAGTATTTAGGGGCTATTTTGTTCAGTTCATCTAACTATAGATGTGGTGGAACTGTACAACGTACTTAAAATTAGCTAGTATATAAAGTAGAACTAGCTATTTCAGTACGTGGTTGGCAACAATTGGTGAAAAGTTTGGTCGGCTCAGCTGTCGAGTTGAATTGTTTGTATAAAGAACGACTGCTTAATCTATGAATGAAATCTATGCTTAATTACTGAATTTTAGTTGCAACAATTAGATACTACTAGTGATTTTTAGCTTCATATTTTGACAAATCGCAGTGTTACAAGGTTGAAAAATGGCAATGTTACTAGATTAACAAATGTCAATCTTTTCAGTTTGAGAAATGACAACATATCCAATATGACAGATGCAAATCTTACCAAATTGTTTGTAAGTGGTTGCACACGGGTCATCCAAAAGAACCGTTTGCGTTGAGGAGATGCACAAATCCTGCTCTCACTTTGCATACGGGTGTTCTATCTAAAATGTTTGCGATCAAGAGCCGCAAAAATCCTAATCGACACATTTTCCCTTGGCTTCCTGGGGAAGCTGTCGGTTTGCATATGGGTGTTCTAACTAAAACGTTTGCGATGAGTGTTTTATATTTAAAAACCATTGACGTTTTTTTCAAAAGAAAATCATTTGATAAGTCTGTACATTAAGAGATAAAAATGCAAGTTCGCTCAAACCATATCGTTCATTCAGTCATACTGGGAATTTATATTCATATGATCGACATACAGTATTAAACCCAAGAAAAAAAACTATTTCTGACGGTGACGGAGGCGGCGTGCCACGCCGTCGTTGTCGTTGTCGTCCTCCGGGACACCATTGTTGAAGTCTTCAATGCAGCACAGAATATTCTTCACTTGTAAATCAAATATCATGTCGTCGCGCGATCGACGGGCGGGGCGCGGGAGGACGACGACCGGTGGAGCTGAGAGGTAGCGGTCAACGGCGATGTCCCATGCCGCTGAGGGGGCCGCGCGCATGGGCACGTGCGCGGCGTTGCAGCCAAACGCGCGGGGACCGGCACCGCGGTGGGTGGAGGGGCGCGCACGGGCACGGGCGCTGGCATGTACATGAGCTCGCGTGGGTCCGCGGAGACCTCGTCGACTCCCGCGGCTTCCTGCTCTGCGATAGTGCTCGGCGACCAGCCCGTCAATGCTACGGGGATGGTCGCTGGTCCGGGCGCGGGGACGGGAGCGGGGGCTGCAACCGCCGCGACCAGCTCGTTCTAGGCCATGTCCATGAGGCCCCATTCCTCCTTATTTTCTATCTCCTCCGGGTCGGAGTCGACTTCACCAAACTTGAAGACTAGTGGCAGATGATCCTTCTGCGCCATGGCGCTGGTGGAGGTCTGCTGGAGGAAGGGGAATGGGAGGCGAACAGTAAGGCCGCCCATATTAAGCAGCGGCTTGGGTGCCATTAATGAAGAGGAAGGCGGGCGGGCATGAAAGTCAAAGGGCTCGCTTCCCAGTGAGCCCGCGCAGCGTACCACTTGCATGCTTCCCGGTGAGCCCGCGCATTGGAGGACAGCTTGCACGCCTCTCGATCAACCTGCGCACTAGACTCCGCTCGAACGCCTCCCGTTTAGTCAAGCAGCTGTCCGCACGGCACCTCCTATAGCCATTAAAACGAAGACATGTGGCGTCACGTGAATGGTTAACAGAACGCAGATGATTTGAATTATGCAAATGTTTGAGATATTAAAGTGGCAACTATTTTTTCAAAATGCCTTTATTGGCTGTTATTCGAGTGTGCCTTCTCTCAAAATGGACACAAAAAATACCACAGCATGTCGGGTGCCATTCCATGATAGCATGCCAAGTTTCATGAATTTCAGACGAGTTTTGGATTTGCTAGAATTTAAAAACAAAGTGTCTCAACATTTTGCCGGCAATCAACGGTGCCCTGGTGTTTGAAATTCATTCCCATTTCTTGCATGGGACCTAAGCATGCACCCAAGGACAAAGATTTGATTTTTCAACCAATTTATATGCACTAGAGCATGTGCATGTAGTTCAAATTTGAATTATGCACATAAATGCATTGAAAGCTCAATTAGTGCATAAAAATGTCCAAACAAACCCCAAAAAATCCCAAAAATTGACACAACACTCCTGTTGTTCAATGTGGACACGAGAAATTTTTTGAAAGCAATAAGAGGCAATGGATATCGTTTCGTTCCCAGAGGTGGGACGTTCCCTACCGAAACCATCATGCTTTTTGTGAGAAGCTCTGGTTTGTGAGAAGCATATATCCAAACCTGCCCCAAATGGGACAAAAAATTTACCACGGCATGTTGATGCCGCTCCATGATAGCATGCCAAGTTTCATGAATTTCAGACGAGCTTTGGATTTACTAGAATTTAAAAACCAGGTATCTCAATGTTTGTGGCTCAATGACGGTGACAGGGTGTTTGACATTCATTCACATTTCTTGCATGGGACCTAAGCATGCAACCAAGGACACAAATTTGAATTTTCAACTAATTTATATGCATCAGAGCATGTGCCTGTAGTTCAAATTTGAATTATGCACATGAATGCATAGAAAACTCAGTTAATGTATAAAAATGTCCAAGCGAACCCCGAAAAATCACAAAAATTGACACAACACTCCTGTTGTTCTATGTTGACACTAGGAAAAAACTTGAAATCGAGAAGAGGCAATGGATATTGTTTCGTCATGAAACGTGAAACGTTCCCTACCGAAACTATCAGGCTTGTTGTGAGAAGCTCTGGTTTGTGAGAAGCATATCCCCAAACCTACCTAAAATGGGACAAAAAAATTACAACGGCATGTTGATGCCGCTCCATGACAGCATGCCAAGTTTCATGAATTTCAGATGAGCTTTGGATTTACTAGAATTTAAAAACCAGGTATCTCAATGTTTGCGGCCGAGTGACTGTGGCAGGGTGTTTGACATTCATTCCCATTTCTTGCATGGGACCTAAGCATGCAACCAAGGACACATATTTGAATTTTCAACCAATTTATACGCATTAGAGCATGTGCCTGTAGTTAAAATTTGAATTATGCACATGAATGCATAGAAAACTCAGTTAATGTATAAAAATGTCCAAGCGAACCCCAAAAAATTCCAAAAATTGACACAACACTCCTGTTGTTCTATGTTGACACTACGAAAAAATTGAAATTGAGAAGAGGCAATGCATATCGTTTCGTCCAGAAAGGTGAAATGTTTCCTACCGAAACCATCACACTTGTTGTCAGAAGCTCTGGTTTATGAGAAGCTTATACCCAAACCTGCCCCAAATGGGACAAAAAAAATTCCACGACATGTTGATGCCGCTCCATGATAGCATGCCAAATTTCATGAATTTCGGACGACTTTTGGATTTACTAGAATTACAAAAGCAAGTACATCAACGTTTGCCGGAGAGCCACGGTGCTGTGGTGTTCGAAATTCATCCTCATTTCTTGCATGGGAAATAAGCATAAACCCATGGACACATATATGATTTTACAACCCATGTTGGTGCACCGGAGCATGTGCATGTAGTTTAATTTTGAATTGTGCACCTGAAATGGCTAGAAAACCAATTTAATGTATAAAATGTCCAAACGAACCCTGAATAATTCCAATTCTTTTATGACACACATATAGTTGCATGTTCACTGTAGAGAAAAGGTCGAGCAATTCAAACACCGTCCATTGCCGCTGTGACCCCATTATGTAATTCAAATCAAGATGAAAAATCAAGTAGATCCCACACAGTTTAGTATCAACAACCATGTGAGATGCAACACAAAATATCCTGGAGCACCGTCGGTGTATAGTACGCCTATGGCTTACGCGAGAAGGTGCGTCGGCTACAGTCCACAGTCGGCATGTCAAGCACACTAGCTCGCTCCCCAAATATCATTTCATTGTTCAATCGTCGCCGGTCAAAGATGGGGACATGGACCCACGTCATGAGGGCAACTTCGGCGGCCCACTCTAGCGAGAGCGCGGCTGCAACCGCCATGTGCGTGCTAACAAGGTGCATGAGCACGGCCGCAATCTGCGGCCGCTATTGCTCCTCAGGTGGCGGCAGCAACATCTGCCTCAGGGATAGGAACTAGCGAGAGCGGCACAACAGATGTCCGTTCTGTAGTGGCGGCCTTAGCCCCGATGGAGGCCACCCACGACCATGTCGAGGCTGCCCACGCCCAGCTCGTGGTGGTCACCGCACAAATCGAATGAAGCTTATCCGACAACGGTCGGCAACCCACGACCAAAGAGTTGGCAATCGCCGAGAGCGTTCGAGCAGCCGTCGGTTCCTCCGCCGCATACCTTGCGACAATGGAGCCTGTCCAAGCCCAGATCGCGGCCGCCCACCCCCAGCTCGTGGTGGCCTTTTCCAAAGAGATGGCGGACGCGGATGGCGAGATGCTTGCCGAGTATGGTGTGATGGATGCCATGGAGCCCCTTCCCCAGGAGACCGTCGGACGCGAGCTGGACATGGAGGTGGCAGCGGAGATCGACGAGCACCAGCCGTAGTAGTACTCTTTGTTTTGTTTAATTAAGAGCGTCGGTCTTTAATTTGTTAGAGTAATGTTTACGTCAGCTAGCTCTGTTTAATTGCTGAACTTGCTCGATTAAGAAGTGTGGGTGTGTTGTAGTCTCCTTTGTGTATCCAAATTACGCAATGACGTGGATGGCCAATGTAACCAGGGAAATTCAAACCATTTTTTTGACATTCAAACTCATCACACATGGGTTAAGCTATCTGAATCGTTTGTGATGTTCACATATCATACACAGTTCTGAATAAGGGACCGTGTGTGATGACACTTTGCGTGCCAGTTTTTTCGCTGAAGCGATTCCAAATTTTCGGCTTCCACGGAAATATCTACCTCCCCGCCCCTCCCCCTTACCAAAAGCCACATTTCCCCTGTTTCCGCATCCCTTTCCAAGTTGAAACCTTCACTCCATACTTGCAGTGTTGCCTCCTCGACGACGACCCTCCTTCACGCTGCTCAGCCTCATCTATCCAGGTAGGTAATCCACACCCGACCCCCATCCTCCTCCTCCTTCCACATTCCACATGCCCCGACCGCCGGCGCGACACCTTCCACCCAAATCACCGACCACTCCACCAAATAAGTGCCTCCCTAAGCCATAGTGCATGCAGTGTAGCCAGGAGTTCAAGGAGCATTTGGCATCGGAGAAGCAAATTGTGGCCACACACGCGGATGAGGTCGCGATGGTTGCCATTCGTGCAGACCCCCAGATCTTGGAGGAGCACCTTGCCATTTGCTAGCTATGCCGATTAAGCATGCTCGGTTTACCTGTTGCGTGTGCTGCTCCTGCCTTTCGTTCACAAATTCTAGTGAATTATGCTATCTAATTTTACCATGCAATCTGTTACTCTAGTGTATATGTTCTATATGTCGTGCAGTGTGGTGCTCACTTATTAACTGTTTTGTTAATTAGTTGTTGTCTTCAGTTAACTGTTTGGTTCAATTCTACAAATGTGATGTTCAATTCTTCAGGCTGCAATTTTGTATTGTCTTCCATGTGAGAAATAAATCGTATTTATCTTTACAAAATACATGAGAAACGAATACAATTGCTATATTTCCAAGTTGTCAAGCATGCTTGGTTTGGTTATACATTGTGCAATGTGGTGCTTAGTTAACGTTTGGTTCGTTTGTGTTATGGTGTTTAGTTAACTGTTTGGTTCAATTCTGCAATGCGATGTTCAATAGTTGTGGGTACATTCTGTTATTGTATACCATGTGAGGAATAAATTGAATTTGGCTATAGTAAATACATGAGAAACAAATACAGTTGCTATATTTCCAAGTTGTTAAGCATGCTTGCTTTGGTTAACTATCTGATCTTCTATTAGGAGTATGTTATATTGTGCAATGTGGTGCTCAGTTAACGTTTGGTTCATTTGTTGTGGTGTTTAGTTAAATGTTTGGTTCAATTCTGCAATGCGATGTTCAATTGTTGTGGGTGCATTCTGTTATTGTATACCATGTGAGGAATAAATTGAATTTGGCTGTACTAATACATGAGAAACAAATACAATTGCTATATTTCCAAGTTGTTAAGCATGCTTGGTTTGGTTAACTGTTTGATCTTCTATTAGGAGTATGTTATATTGTGCAATGTGGTGCTCAGTTAATGTTTGGTTCATTTGTTGTGGTGTCTAGTTAACTGCTTGGTTCAATTCTGCATTGCGATGTCCAATTGTCGTGGGTAGAATTTTGTATTGTTGTGCATGTGAGGAATAAATCAAATTTGGCTGCACTTAATAGATGAGAAACATATACAAGTGCTATATTTCCTAGTTCTTAATCATGATTGGTTTGGATAAATGGGTTTTCCATGTGGGTTGAATTAATCTGATGAATCTGCAATGTGCTTATTTTTCATCAACATACTTTACTGATAGCATGCGAACCCTTACTTAACCTGATGACTAACTACCTTATATGTGTTGCATGGAAACAATGGGAAGCACTGGGGTTTACAATCGAGGTTAGCACGTGCATGATCTGTTGTCTGATAGCACATTATTATGCAATTGCAAGAACCATTCTAATATTTAGGTTTTTAACAATTTGGTCTTCCACATGTAGGTCCTGCTATCAGAGGTTTTGACCCACTGTTTGATGCTTTTTGCATATGGGGAAATGAGTTGTCCATGAATATCAATCAAGTCAAGAAACTCAGAAAGATTGTTAGGATAAAGAAATTAGCGACAAAAAAAAAGATCTTTGTCTACACAATGAAGAAGACATCAGTTCACTACAAGATGGTACTAACTATTATACCTTGCATTTTTTATTCCTTTGCCCCATTTCGAATATAGAGAAGATATTTATGCACATCCTTGTTTTTAGGCCTTTCCAAAGCAGTCCACTGATGATTACCTCTCAAACCACCTCTATGGTCAAGAGGCGGGGAAGGTTTTCATACAACACCCACGGTTCAATATTGAAGTGTTCCTAAAGAGGACGAAGGACGGACGATCAATCATCCACAGGCACTGGCCTAAAGTTGCAAAGACCTTCAACATGAATGAAGGCTCATGTTCTTGTTTTTCACTTAAATTTGTTTGAGCTTGTCAAAAGCAATTGCAACATATGAAATTAGTCCCAAAGTGGTAGATATTCAAGAGGGATATAATAAAAACTTTCGTGAAGATCATTGGACAAAATAAACTTGATTCTTTGTAATAGTTTTGAGATATGATGATAGTAATATGTGAGATATGTTAGTGAGTAATTATGCTTTAGTAAGAATATTGGTATTAAGGTTTGTGATTCCCTATGCAAGCATGAAAGTCAGTAGTTATGCAATGAAATTACATCCTACTTGTGGTGCATTATTCGGTGTTAGTTATGCTTAATGCTCGCTCATGTGAATTTTCGTTTTTGGTTGGATGCTTCTCAATATATTTGCTGGACTTCACTTGTACTAAGTAGAAATACTACTTTTGCATCCAAAATCCTTAAAAATAGCTTTGCCATATGAGTCCACCATACCTACCTATATGCGATATTTCCTTGCCGTTCTAAGTAAATTTGTATGTGCCATCTCTAATTTTCAAAATGAATTTCCTTTTTATGTGCTCGCTCATGAAGCGGCAGGGGGTGGACAATATTTTCCATGCTAGATGTGTTATTCTCAAAATGAGTGTTTATTCACTTGTCATTGCACGAGAGTACGGAGGTAATAGGGATGCCTAGTCCCGAAATGAAAAAGAAAGTTACTTTATGTTGTCAAATAATAAATTTATTGGAAAGTGTTGGTATGGATGGTACCCCTAGATACGGCTAGCCGTGTGATACGTCCATTTTGCATCATGTTTTCTTACTGTTATTTATAATATTTTTATCCATAATAATGCTTTTTGGAGTAATTCTAATGCCTTTTCTCTCATAATTTGCAAGGAACACACCAAGAGGGAGAATTCCAATAACTGGAAATCTGGACCTGGAAAAGCTACGTCAGGCCACCTATTCTGCACAACTCCAAATGAGCTGAAACTTCACGGAGATTTTTTATGGATTATTTAAGAAATACTGGAGCCAATAAACACCAGAGGGGGGCCACCAGGTGGGCACAACCCACCTGGGAGCGCCAGGCCCCCCAGGCGCGCCCTAGTGGGTTGTGGCCTCCTCAGCCCACCTCTGGTGCCCATCTTCTGGTATATAAGTCATTTTTACCTAGAAAAAAAAGGAGAGGACTTTCGGGATGAAGCACCGCCGCCTCGAAAACGTCATATATATAATCCTAAGACTCAAAACATTTTACTAGACTCAACAACGTCAGCGATTCGATCAAGCAGGGGGCTCCTAAGTCGCGGAAGGCTTTGATTACCAACTTGTAACACCCACGATGCGGCTATATCTCCCACGTGTCGGGGCACGACTTAGAGGCATAACCGCATGGTAGGCATGTCGCAAGAGGGGTAATCTTTACACATCGCTTGTACTGAATAAGGAAGGGATAAAGAGTTGGCTTACAATCGCCACTTCACACAATACATAAATATAGCATACATCATCCAGAATACAAACAAGGTCCGACTACAGAACCAAAATAAAGAAAGACAACCCGAAATGCTAGATCCCCGATCGCCCCAACTAGGCTCCTCTACTGATCATCCAGAAAAGAAACATAGTAACGGCCCGAATCCTCGTCGAACTCCCACTTGAGCTCGGTAGCGTCCCCTGCATTGGCATCATCGGCACCTGCATCTGTTTTGGAAGTATCTGTGAGTCACGGGGACTCAGCAATCTCACACCCTCGCAATCAAGACTATTTAAGCTTAAGGGTAGGAAAGGTAGTGAGGTGGAGCTGCAGCAAAGCACTAAGCATATATGGTAGCTAACATACGCAAATGAGAGAGAGAAGAGAAGCAAAGCAACGGTCGTGAACTAGAAGTGATCCTAAAACTACTTACGTTCAAGCATAACACAAGATCTGTGTTCACTTCCCGGACTCCGCCGAGAAGAGACCATCACGGCTACACACGCGGTTGATTCATTTTAATTAAGTGAAGTGTTAAGTTCTCTGCAACCGGATATTAACAAATTCCCATCTACCCATAACCGCGGGCACGGCTTTCGAAAGTTCAAAACCCTACATGGGTGTCCCAACTTAGCCCATCACAAGCTCTCACAGTCAACGAAGGATATTCCTTCTCCCGGGAAGACCCGATCAGTCTCGGAATCCCGGTTACAAGACATTTCGACAATGGTAAAACAAGACCAGCAAAGCCGCCCGAATGTGCCGACAAATCCCGATAGGAGCTGCACATATCTCGTTCTTAGGGCACACCGGATTGTCCAAGATTCCGGTAGACCAACCCAGAGTTTCCCCTGGTGGCCACCGGCGGCTGACAGGTTGTACCAACACTCAGAGGAGCACTGGCCCGAGGGTTTAAAATAAAGATGACCCTTGAGTCCGCGGAACCCAAGGAAAAAAGGCTTAGGTGGCAAATGGTAAAACCAAGGTTGGGCCTTGCTGGAGGAGTTTTATTCAAGGCGAACTGTCAAGGGGTTCCCATTATCACCCAACCGTGTGAGGAATGCAAAATCAAGGAACATAACACCGGTATGACGGAAACTAGGGCGGTAAGAGTGGAACAAAACACCAGGCATAAGGCCGAGCCTTCCACCCTTTACCAAGTATATAGATGCATTAAAGTAAACAAGATATAATAATGATATCCCAACAATATCCATGTTCCAACATGGAACAAACTTCATCTTCACCTGCAACTAGCAACGCTATAAGAGGGGCTGAGCAAAGCGGTAACATAGCCAACAATGGTTTGCTAGGAAAGGTGGGTTAGAGGCTTGACATGGCAATATGGGAGGCATGATAAAGCAACTGGTAGGTATCGCGGTGATGACCCACAAGTATAGGGGATCTATCATAGTCCTTTCGATAAGTAAAAGTGTCGAACCCAACGAGGAGCAGAAGGAAATGATAAGCGGTTTCCAGCAAGGTATTCTCTGTAAGTACTGAAATAACTGGTAACAGATAATTTTGTGATAGGATAATTTGTAACAAGCAACAAGTAACAAAAGTAAATAAAGTGCAGCAAGGTGGACCAATCCTTTTTGTAGCAAAGGAAAAGCCTGGACAAACTCTTATATAGAGAAAAGCGCTCCCGAGGACACATGGGAATATCATCAAGCTAGTTTTCATCACGCTCATATGATTCGCGTTCGGTACTTTGATAATTTGGTATGTGGGTGGACCGGTGCTTGGGTACTGTCCTTACATGGACAAGCATCCCACTTATGATTAACCTATATTGCAAGCATCCGCAACTACAACAAAAGTATTAAGGTAAACCTAACCATAGCATGAAATATATGGATCCAAATCTGTAACATCCCAAATTTCCAATTTGGAATGTTATACACTAGATCATCAATGCATATCATATTTTATTGCTTTTGGGCCTGATCCAGAAATTCTACGCAACTCAAGGACCCACAGAGAGAGTTGGAGATTTCGTTATTTTCATATTTGAGTTTTCTCAAATTTTGAAAATAGGATCATTTGATTTTATTTATTTTTATCTTCAATTATTTCTGTTATAAAATAAGTGAGAGGGAATAAAATGACTTTCCTAAAATAAAGGAAATATTGAGGATTTAATAATAAAATCAAATAAGATTTTATTTTGGAGTTTTTCGTGGTTTTATTTGAATTTAGGAAAAAATGCACATTTTCAAAAACTGCATTTAGGGCCAAGAAAATGTTCATCCTGTTCTAAATTTTTTATTTAGACGGTGAAAATTTGTTTTGGCATTTTTAGATCTTTATTTATTTTTTTCTAGAATTTTTTTCTTAGTTCGGCAAAATTATTTTTTTTAAAAAAAAACCCGGGCGCACGACTAGGACAAAGGCCCAGCCGAGCCGGCCCAGCCGCCGCCGCCTCCCGCAAGCCGGATCGGGACCGAAGTCCCGACCGCCGCCGCCGCCGTGTCCGGAGGGACTTGCCTCCCGAGGCCGCCCCTTCCCCAAGTAGGTCGCCCCCTTTTTATAGCTGTCGCCGCCGCCCTCTCCTCACCCCGCCCCGCACTGCAGCCCACCCCGCCGCCTTGCGCCCCGCCGCCGCAGCGCCGCCTCGCCGCCACCGCCCTCTCCTCACCCCGCCCCGCACCGCCGCCCACCCCACCGCCTTGCGCCCCGCCGCCGCAGCCGCTGCCCCGCACCGCCGCCCGCCGCTCGGAGCCCCGCCGGCGCCTCCCGGAGCCCGAGCCGAGGTAGCCGCCCGCCGCCGTGGTTTTCTGAGAAAAATCGATCCGTTTTTTTCATAAAAACCCTAGTTTTCGTTTTTTAAATAGATCGGTTTTACCGGTTTATTTATTTAGCGAGCGTTCGCTCGTTCGTTCATTTTAACGAGCACGTTCTTCGTTTAGTTCTAGATAACGAACGTTCGTTCGTTAATCTGTTCGTCATTTTTCTTTTTCTCGGATTTGCCACAATTATTTCTGATCGCGATTTCTGATCTGATTTTCGTTCTAGTATAACTTTTCGCTCGTTTATCGGAATCAGGCGATTCAAGCGCCTGGAGTTTCGTCTTGAAACCCTCTTTCCGTTTAACCAACTCAAACAAGTTTTTGCCTCTGTAAGATTTTGACCTAGATCCAAATTAGTAATCGAAGCTTGTTTCTTTTGCCGTTTGACTTTTGTTGCTTCGTTCGATTTGATTCTTTTTGCAAACCGGAGTTCTTAAGTTGAACTATCTGGTTAGATCTCTTATTTGAGTTTTACCTATGCATTAGATGAGTACTTATTGTATGCTTGTTTGTTTGCGATAGAGTACCCGGAGTGCGCCGCTTGCTACTTCGAATCCCTAGGTTTCACGGATCATCAGCAAGGCAAGTAACACTTTGATCATACCTCCTACTACCCAGTTTTTATTGCATTAGATCAATCCTCAAACATTGCATGATTAGGATCTAATTAAATTGTGGGTTTTGGGAAGTAGATGAGGTAGTACCTATTACCTGTTTTATTATCAAACCCTGGGACTTACTTCTACGTTTGCTTATATTGCTATGCTATGCTAGTAGACGTGGATTGGGTGAGTGTATCCATGACAGATGTGAGATTGTTAAATTAATGGTTTATCTAAGGTGGCAACTTAAACACACATCTGGGTGGATTGAGGCACCTGGGTATTCCAGCGATTGCTTGTGTTTTTACTTATGGACCGCCACCCAGGCTCAAAGGGATCATGAGATTATTCATACTAGAAACTTCCGTGTGCAGCCACAAGCTACTATGGGCTCTAGCATAGTTGACTAAGTCGTGCGAACTCTTACAGTGGTAGACTAGCAGATGTAGGGGATGTAGGTTGGTACGGTCTACCCGATCGTAAGGTGCTAGCACTTCTGAAAGACTATGTCTCGGTCATCCGTTTCTCAAACACCATGTAGTGCGAGAACCCCAATGGAGGAGATCGAGTCTTGTGGGGAAAAGTGCGCAAACCTCTGCAGAGTGTATAAACTAATCATGGTTAGCCGTGTCCCCGGTTATGGACAACTTGAGTATCTAGTACTTGGATTATCATGTGAATCACATCATTTTACTCTAATTAATTTTGTTGGGTTTTAACGATGATGCTTAATTGGGATTGAGAGGGTGTCTACACTCTCAATGTTTAACAACTACCATGATAGCTAAAGAAAATTTATTCCTTTGCAGTAGGGAAAAATTGGCTTTACGCAAAACTGTAACCATAGAGCTTTCCACCAGCCAAATATGCATGTAGTATAGTCTATTTTTTTCATTGCTCTCTATGTGTTATTTTGCCAGCATATTCCATGTGCTGACCCGTTTCGGGCTGCAACGTTCATGTTGCAGACTTTTCAGACGACGAGTAAGGTGCCTTAGGTTGTGGTTCTATACTCAGTGATGCCGTTGGAGTTGATGGACTCACTTATCTTCCATGCCTTCCACTGTTATTGTTATTAGATGGCCTTAAGCCATATTTATTGTAATAAGTTCTCTTTTGAGACACTCGTTGTAATAAGTGTGTGATTGCTACTCTGTTATAAATCCTTCAAGTACTGTGCGGTGTCAGCATTGCTGATCCAGGGATGACACTGGAGCACAGAGATCGGACCATTTGAGGTCTGGTCGCTACAAGATGGTATCAGAGCACACGCTGACTGTAGGACACGAACACTAAGCTAAAGCCCTAGATCACTACTCACTCTTCCCATTCTGACTCCTCATCTTTTCTACTCTTTTAGGATGGCGGATGCAAGGAACAAGTTTACCCAACCGGATGAAGATACACCCTTTGGACATCACTTGAAGGAAGTCACTAAGTACCTGAACATCGGAGTACCAAGCTTCACCGGAACCTACAACGCCACTTTACCTGAAGAGGAGCGCTGGATGATTCAAGTTCAAGTTCCAGGAAGAACGTTCATTCCAGTCACTGAGCCCATAAAGTTTTCCTTTGATGCACCAACCTGGAGTCTAGGAAAGAGTATGGCAGCTCATATCGCCATGGGACGTATTGGAGAAGTTTACCACAAGGATCTCAAGGATACTATCTACCAGATTTGTGGGCACCGAGATGAGCACTGGGAGATGGTTAGTACCAAGAAGGATAGATCAATCGCAGCTTTTATCCAGGAGTTAAACCAGCACATTCGACGTTAGGAGAACCAGATGTGCGCAGACATGATAGATCTGAAGAATGCAAGGACAAGAATCACGGAGCTGGATAAAGAACTCAAGGCTACACGTGAAGATTATGAAGAGGAAATCAAAGTACTAGTGGATAAGAATGCCGACCTAACAATGAAGATCAGAATATTTATGGGAGACCCTACACCAGTAGAAGAAGACGGAGAACCCAAGGAGATACGCCCGAAAGACTACATCATCATCGACGACACCGACTCGGATCCAGATGATAGCGATGATGACTATGTTGATGAAGCTGGAGCAGATATCATGGAGTCTGGAACCGAAGAATATTTCTAGTAGACCACCCCAACAGTAGTAGTAGTCCACCATGTAAATATAGTAGTCCGAGCACTTTTGCGATAGTTAGACCGATTGTATGCCCTTGTTTGATTGAATGAAGTGAATTGTTTGCTTTTGCCTCATGTGCATATGGGTAGTGTTTTCTCTTTAGACCCCTCTCTATTCCAAATCTCATCTTTTCTAAACCCATCAGATGCCTCCCAGACGTGACCCCAGATTTACCTTCCCACCGGAGCTCACTCAGTTGATCCAGCAGCAGAATACATTGATGTAGTTGCTAGTCCAGAATCAGAATCTGGGGAACAACAAAAACAACCCACCACCACCACCACATGTTGATCACTTAGCCCGTTTTCTTAGGCTGAATCCGCCGGTGTTCTCCAGTAGCATCGAGCCTATAGTAGCAGATGATTGGCTCCGTAAGACAGCAAGGGAGTTGACCACGGTAGGATGCATAGATGTGGAAAAGGTGAAGTTTGCCGCACATCAGCTTGACAGACCCGCAGCATCATGGTGGGAGAATTTCACAGCCACTTTCCCTATCGACACTGTCACATGGGACCAGTTCCAGCAGGCTTTCCGTACTGCCCATGTTTCAGTAGGAGCTATGGCCATGAAGAAGTGTGAGTTTCGCAACCTGCGCCAAGGAGGACGGACAGTTGGCCAGTTGTGGATGACTTTAGTAAGCTAGCACGTTATGCCCCAGATGACATTGCTACAGATACAGCTAAGCAGGAGAAGTTTCTGGAAGGATTGAATGATGAGTCGAGCATGCAGTTGATGGTAGCAACCTTCAACAACTACCAGGAGTTGGTAGATCATGCTCTTATGATTGAAGGGAAGCAGCAGCAAATTGAGAACCGCAAGAGAAAGTATGGACAAGGGAATTACAATTCTGGAGCTCAGCAGAAGCCGCGTTTTACCCCTAGGCCGGGAGGACCTTTTCAGCATACCCATGGAGGAGGAAGCTCGCACAACCATAATGGCCCCAAGAATGGTAATGGGAATGGAGGAAGCAACGGCCAGAACCGTACCAACCCATCAACCCCAGTCAAGAGAGACCTGAGCCAAGTCACTTGCTTTAAGTGCCAGAAGACCGGACATTATGCCAATGAAATGGAAATGGCAATGGAAGCTCTGGGAAGAAGCCGAACCCTTTCAATAGGGGACAGGTGAACCATGTAAACGTGGAGGAGGTTGAAGCCCAGCCCGATGCAGTAATAGGTAAGTTTTTGGTTAAGTCATTTACCGCACTCGTTCTTTTTGATACTAGTGCATCACATTCATACATCTCAAGGGGATTTGTGGATAAGTATAAACTGCCAACCCAAGCCCTTAGGTCACCCATGTTAGTAACCTCACCTGGAGCATAGTATATGGCTAGTCTATGGTGTGATCGGTTACCATTAAGGATTGGTAACTATGTATTTCCCTCGGACCTAATAGTATTGGAATCTCAAGGATTGGATGTGATATTAGGCATGGATTGGTTATCGAAGTATGAAAGGAACATTGAATGTGCCAGTAAGTCAATTTTTCTTACAACGCCAGAAGGAAGAAGGATCAAGTATGTATCCCGGCATGTGCCTAAAAGTACTCAAGTAAATTCCTTAACATGAGTTGTGCAGGAGGAAGTACCAGTAGTGAAGGATTTCCCTGACGTATTTCCAGAGGAGTTGCCAGGCATGCCACCGGATAGAGATATTGAGTTTTTGATTGAGCTTTTGCCAGGCACAGGGCCAATATCTAAGAGACCATACAGGATGCCCGCAAAGGATTTGGAAGAGATTAAGAAGCAGATTAAGGAGTTATTGGATAAAGGCTATATTCACCCAAGTTCTTCACCTTGGGGATCGCCAGTACTTCTAGTGGAGAAAAAGGATGGATCGTTAAGAATGGTTGTTGATTATCGAGGATTGAATGAAGTAACCATCAAGAACAAGTACCCACTACCTATGATCAATGATCTGTTTGATCGATTGCAAGGAGCTAAGGTATTTTCCAAGATCGATATGCGATCAGGATACCATCACTTGAAGATTCGAGAACAGGATATACCTAAGACGGCTTTTACCACCAGGTATGGGATGTACAAGTATACCGTTATGTCATTTGGGCTGACTAATGCACCTGCATATTTTATGAACATGATGAACAAAGTATTTATGGAGTTTTTGGATAAGTTCGTCGTAGTGTTCATTGATGATATTCTAGTTTACTCGAAGAATGAAGAGGAGCATAAGGAGCATTTGCATTTGGTACTTGAGAAGCTCAGAGAACATCAATTATATGCCAAGTTTAGCAAATGTGAATTTTGATTGAAGGAAGTTGGATTCTTCGAACACGTTATATCCGGAGAAGGTATAGCAATAGATCCCACCAAGGTTGACACTGTGACAAATTGGGAAGCACCAACAACAGTTGGAGAGATCCGGAGTTTTCTTGAACTCGCAGGATACCACCGGAGATTCATTGAAAATTTCTCGAAGATTGCGAAGCCTATGACAGAGTTGTTGAAGAAGGATACCAAGTTCAAATGGACTGAGGAATGTGAGGCCAGTTTCCAGGAGTTGAAGAAACGTTTGGTTACCTCACCAGTGTTGATTCTGCCAGATCAATGCAAAGATTATGAGGTGTATTGTGACGCTTCATGTCAAGGACTTGGAGCAGTGCTTAAGCAGGAGGGTAGAGTTGTTTCATATGCCTCACGACAGCTTAAGACTCATGAGTTGAATTATGCCACGCATGATTTGGAGTTTGCAGCCGTAGTGCACGCATTGAAGACTTGGAGACATTTTCTCATTGGAAACCATTGTGAAGTATACACGGATCAAAAGAGTTTGAAGTATATTTTCACGCAAAAGGAGTTGAATCTCAGGCAAAGGAGATGGTTGGAACTCATCAAGGATTATGATATGAGATTGCATTATCATCTCGGAAAGGCTAATGTAGTAGCTGACGCATTGAGCCGTAAAAGCCACATCAATACCCTAATGACGGGAGATTTACCAAGGGAGTTAGCCAAAAATCTTCGTGAGCTATGTTTGGAGATAGTTCCGAGAGGCTATGTAGCAGCATTGGAGATTCAGTCTACTTTGATGGATAAGATCAGAGAAGCTCAAAGGACTGACAATGAGATTGCCTCTATTAAGGAGAAAATGAGCAAAGGAAAAGCTAAAGGATTTCGTGAGGATGAGCACGATACCTTGTGGTTTGAGGACCGTGTTTATGTGCCTAATGACCCGGAGATCAGGAAGTTGATTCTACAAGAGGCCCATGATTCACCATATTCGATTCACCCAGGAAATACCAAGATGTATCCGGATTTGAAAGATACTTTCTGGTGGACCGGAATGAAGAAGGATATTGCGGAGTATGTAGCAGTTTGTGATGTATGTCAAAGAGTAAAGGCAAAGCATCAGAAGCCAGCGGGATTGCTACAGCCATTGCCAATACCCGAATGGAAGTGGGATAAGCTAGGCATGGATTTTATCACGGGATTACCCCGAACTCATTCAGGCTATGACTCGATTTGGGTAGTAGTCGATCATTTGACAAAGGTGGATCATTTCATCCCAGTGAAGACTACTTACAGCAGTGCCAAATTGGCTAAGATATACATGACCAGGATCGTATGTCTGCATGGAGTTCCAAGGAGCATTGTATCAGATAGAGGGACCCAGTTTACCTCAAAGTTCTGGAATCAGTTGCACGAAACTTTGGGTACCAGGCTAGAGTTCAGTACAGCTTTCCATCCGCAGACAGATGGATAGACCGAGAGAGTCAATCAGATTTTGGAGGATATGTTGAGAGCTTGTGCGCTAGATTATGGATCTAGTTGGGACGACAATTTGCCGTACGCAGAGTTCTCTTACGACAATAGTTATCAATCCAGTTTGAAGATGGACCCTTTCGAAGCCTTCTACGGAAGGAGGTGCAGAACCCCATTGTCGTGGGATGAAGTTGGAGACCGCCAGTTGTTTGGACTGGATCTGATTAAGGAGTCTGAACAGAAGGTGAAATTGATTCGCGATAGGCTCAAGGTAGCCCAGTCCAGGCAGAAGAGCTACGCAAATTCTAAATGCAAGGAGACAGTTTACGAAGTCGGAGACCGAGTTTATCTTCGAGTATCTCCACTTCGAGGAGTTAAGCGCTTTGGAGTTAAGGGAAAGTTAGCGCCACATTTTGTAGGACCATACCAGGTTTTGGAGCGTATGGGAGAAGTAGCCTACAAGTTGAAATTGCCCGAAGGATTGTCAAGAGTTCACGACGTGTTCCACGTTTCCCAGTTGAAGAAGTGCCACACAGAGATAGCTGATATACTGCTGAGAGATACAGTGCCGCTGGAAGCGATTCAGTTGGACAGTGATTTGACTTATGAGGAGAAACCAGTCAAGATTCTTGAGTATGCCAGCCGAGTCTCCCGCAACAAGGTTATCAAGTTTTGCAAAGTTCAGTGGAGCCACCACACGGAGGATGAAGCCACCTGGGAGCGAGAGGAAGATTTGCTGAAGGACCACCCTTATTTTCTAGCCAACCCGAATCTCGAGGGCGAGATTCATCTTAAGGGGGGTAGGTTTGTAACATCCCAAATTTCCAATTTGGAATGTTATACACTAGATCATCAATGCATATCATATTTTATTGCTTTTGGGCCTGATCCAGAAATTCTACGCAACTCAAGGACCCATGGAGCGAGTTGGAGATTTCGTTATTTTCATATTTGAGTTTTCTCAAATTTTGAAAATAGGGTTATTTGATTTTATTTATTTTTATATTCAATTATTTCTATTATAAAATAAGTGAGAGGGAATAAAATGACTTTCCCAAAATAAAGGAAATATTGAGGATTTAATAATAAAATCAAATAAGATTTTATTTTGGAGTTTTTCGTGGTTTTATTTGAATTTAGGAAAAATTGCATGTTTTTAAAAACTGCATTTAGGGCCAAGAAAATGTTCATCATGTTCTAAAGTTTGTATTTAGACGGTGAAAATTTGTTTTGGCATTTTTAGATCTTTATTTATTTTTTCTAGAATTTTTTTCTTAGTTCGGCAAAATTATTATAAAAAAAACCGCGCGCCCGACTGGGCCGAAGGCCTAGCCGAGCCGGCCCAGCCCCCGCTCCCGCAAGCCGGATCGGGACCAAAGTCCCGATCGCCGCCACCGCCGTGTCTGGGAGGGACTCGCCTCCCGAGGCCGCCCCCTTCCCCAAGTAGGCCGCCCCCCTTTTTATAGCCACCGCCGCCGCCGCCCTCTCCTCACCCCGCCCCGCACCGTAGCCCACCCCGCCGCCGCTGTCGTGGTTCTAAGTCTAATAGTAATGTAGGGGGGTAGGTATGGAGAGGCAAGATCTTAGCTATGGACTAGTTGTAGGCACACGAGGTTTACGAGTTCAGGCCCTTCTCGGAGGAAGTAATAGCCCCACGTCTCGGAGCCCGGAGGCGGTCGGCTAGATTATGTGTGTATGAATTACAGGGGTGCGAACCCTTTACACTGAGGAGGGGGTGGCTTATATAGAGTTCGCCAGACCCCTCCGGCCCTCAGTTATGCAGGGTTTCAAATACATTAAGGTCGGGCGTTATTGGTAACACCCCTAATAAAGTGCTATGATGACCATAAAAGCTACTTAATGACCGACCGTTGGCGTGCGGAGTGACTTTAGGTCTCCTGGCCGTCGAGTGGTTGGATCTTGGTCGAGTGATTGCTTCTTGGTCGAGTGTCTTCGAGTCTGTCGAGTGGAACACCTCCAAGTCGATTGAAAGGTGATTTCTTCTAGAGATGTCCTTGGGTAGGGCAGTTAGGACAGGTCCATGACCCTACCCTAGGTATATAGCTTCATCATTAGACCCCAAATGGATCGAGGTTTGAGTGGGGAAGGAGTTGAGAACTTCTCCGACTCATTTTTCATGCCATGAGCATATCTTGTTTCGGATCAATGAACCTGAGTGATGACAGCAACTTCCTTTTCAGTCGCCTTGATCCATTCTTAGTTTTTTTGTCGAGTGAGTTTCTTTACTTGAAAAGCTCCGAGTGACGGTGTGGAGGAGATCTTCCGTCTGACAAGTTGTTCTGCTGCCCGCAGATTTCACGGGATTCAAATTTTGGGAAGCGCGCGGGACGGGGGAGGCCGCAGTAATCGGATGGGATAGGGCGGAGCCGCCTCGATCTCTGCGCCACCTTTATCGCCACGTATCGCGCGCGCGATTGTTACGGGATTTGACAGGATCA
Organism: Triticum urartu; assembly: GCF_056163025.1. Lineage (NCBI taxonomy): Eukaryota > Viridiplantae > Streptophyta > Magnoliopsida > Poales > Poaceae > Triticum > Triticum urartu. The sequence goes on along the minus strand of NC_141879.1, from coordinate 223,372,974 downwards.
TTCGGGCCTACCAGTCAGCCACTCGGAAGCGACCTGATATAAGGCGTCGGACCAGGGTTTCTTGAACAGTCGTTCTCATTTCCTCTTCTCCTCTTGAGGTTTCTTCGTCGCGCTCGCTCTCGCCCCAGCGCCGCCGCTCCGTACGCGTCTCGCCGGCGACGATGGGGAAGGAGAAGACGGTGGCTTTGGAGCGGGCGAAGAAGGCGATGACAAAAGCGAAGGGGAAGGCGACCAGTCGGGGTGGATCTTCCTCACGAGTCGGCCTGCCGAAGGGATGGATCCAGGGCGACTGGATCCGCTTGGCGATCCGCCAAGAAGACCTCGACGATCTAGCCGACGGGGGGCTGATCCCCCATGGATCGGTGCGGCTTCCGGGGAAGGAATCCGAGCCGCAACCTCGGGAGGGTGAGCGCGTTCTCCTTGCCACCCATGTCGACCGTGGATTTTCCTTGCCTCCTCACCCTTTCTTTCGGGGATTTCTGAATTTCTTTGGGGCACAACTCCACCACTTCATTCCCAACACAATCGTGTATCTCGCTGCTTTCGTGTCTTTATGCGAGAATTTCTTGGGTTGTCGGCCTCACTGGTGTCTTTTCAAGCACATTTTCACCTGTCGTTCCCAGACGGTGAAAAAGGCCAATCCTAGTGATGAGAGAACACAAGTGATTCAGATGTGTGGGGGTCTTGGTGTTCAGATGAGAGGGAAAAGTTCCTTTCCAGCCATGATTCCTCCCGACTCGGTCCGCGGATGGCAGTCGACCTGGTTTTACTGCAAAGACCAGCTGACGCCAGGGCAGTCGACTGGCCTCCCTCCTTTTACCATGGACCGAGTGAGGAAACCCTCCTCTTTGAAGGTGCTCCCGAAGGAGAAGGCGCAAGTTAGGGTGCTGGTCGAAGGAGTGGTCCAGCTTATCCATGACGGTGTCACTGGTATGGATCTCTTGGAGGTTTTCCTTCGGCGGCGCATCCAGCCTCTTCAAGCTCGAGACCATCCGATGTGGATGTATTCGGGTCTTGACGACACCACTCGGATTCACCCGGAGGAGGTTGATGACGACACACTGGAGGGGTGGCTGTCGGGCATCACCGGAAACAAGGACAACCCCAGGGGAGCCAGGAGAGTTCCTCCATTTGACCAGTCCCACGAACCAGAAAAGGTCCGATTCTGAGCTTTTGATTATAATCTGAATTCACTCGCGCAGCTGTCTATACTGCGTCGACTGACTTTATTCTTCCCGCTTTCTTTCAGGCCCTTATCGAAATGTACTCAGTGCCCAACGGAGAGCAAGAGCAAGATCTGGAAGGAGAGGCGAGCGGCGGCGACAGTGGCGAATTGCATTCTGACGGAGAAGAGGACGAAGAAAGCGACGACTCAAGTGACGAAGAAGAAGTCGAGTCGCCTCCTCGCAGGGAGAGGCGATCCAAGCTTGACCAAGAACGACCGAGCGCCCGTGAAAAGGCGATTGCTCAGACCGGTCAGTCTTCAAAGCGTCCTCGGACATCTTCACCAACCCCGACTGAAAAAGTGTCAAAGCATCTCAAAGTTGCAGAGCAGAAGCCTCGGAAGGTGTTGCCGAAGATTAAGATTGACATCCCCATCACTTCTGCGTGAGTGTCTCCCTTTGTATTCACTCGACGCTCCGTGTTGTTTATTTTTTCTTGATTTAACCAGACGAAGTTTGGAACTGGCAGCGCTGCTACTTCCGGGACCTCAGCTTACAGAGATGAGGATGAGGTAATGGAGGATGCAGTCACTTCCAATCTGGGTATGATTTCTGTCATTCTGTCTTTATTTGGTCGACTCAACTGCAATGTGTACCATTGGGTGATGTGATTTTGGCGATTGATCTTTGAACAGCTCCTAACATTATTGACCTCCCCAATGATGATGATGAAGAGCCTGAGAGGCCTTTGACGAGGAAAAATAGGAAAGCTCCTGCAAGCAAGGTGCCACAGTCGACGCCGATGGCGGAACCAGTCGTTCAGCATGCTGGTGATGCCAATCGGGGTTCTGTTACCTTCGCCGTACCATTGTCGAGTGCCCTGCCTTCTTCGTCGACTGCTCAAGCTCCTGCCGACCCACCTTCAGTTTTTGCGATCCATCATGTCCCAGAGGACGAAGTGAATGCTGCCAAGGAAGCCATACGCCAGGCAGGCATTATGATGGAGAAGGTGAAGATGGTGCGGGACGCCAGTCAGGCCGCCTATGATGCCAGCTCGGCTCTCCAAAGCAATGTTCAGGTTAGCTGTTCACCGCTTGTTCTGTTAGGATATGCTATCTGGAGACTCTCTTTCCGAAAATCTTTGCATTTGTACACCCACTGGGTGTGTCGATTGAATTTTTGGACTAGTGGGGGCACGCTGAGTGCACCCACTGGGTGTAGTCCCCGAGACTATGGTGGACTGCTGGCAGTCGACTGTAGTCTTTGTATTTTGATTCTTTCACTCGATCTGGTCTGGCCGTGTCGAGTGTAAACTGGTAGCTTCGCTCTTCCACTCGGTCTGGGCGAGTGGGATCAGAACCGGTGGGGGCACGCCAAGTGCACCCACTGGGTGTAGTCCCCGAGACCGCGGTCGACTGCTGGCAGTCGACTGGGGTCTGAACGACTTGTTGTCCACTTCTTTCTCTCTTTTTTTACTCCCTGCACTCGACTCCGACGGGCCGGTCGAGTGGGATCAGAACCGGTGGGGGCACGCAAAGTGCACCCACTGGGTGTAGTCCCCGAGACTATGGTGGACTGCGGGCAGTCGACCGTAGTCTTAGTATTGATTGTCTTTGTTGTTTTTCGCTGTAAAATAACTTCCCCTCCTTGATTGCAGAAATCTTGTGATCTTGGATCTCGCTTTGCTGACTTGGAGAAACAGCAGATCCAGCTAAACCTTGACTTGGAATTGGCCAAGACAGAGCTGCAAAAGGCCAAGGACGACGCCAATGGTAAGACGAGCCTGTCGAATGGTTTGTCTTAGGCTTGAGTACCCTTCTGCTCTTTCTGAATCAAGCATCATTTCTTTGCAGAAAAACTGAACGAAGCTCTGGCGAAGAAGGATCAGGATTTGGCTGCTGCTCAAAAGAAAGCCGACGACAGAACCGCTCTGGCTGAACAGAAACTGGCTTCAGTCGGCCAATTGGAAGAAGAGAACGCCAAGATGAAATCTACCCTGAACGAAGCCAACAAGGAGTGCACGCACTTGAAGAAGGACAATCTCAACCTGTACGAGAAGATGGAAGGCATCACTCGCAGGAGGGACGATCTAGAGAGCTATCTGAGGAGCCTTGCCAAGAAGTTGTTCATCAAGCTTGAAGGTATACATTTTGCTCTGACTGATTTTTTTTGTCGACTCAGCATACGAAAAATGACTTATCCTTGGATCGTGAATGCAAAGTTTTGCCAGAACTTCGAGGAGGAGACTGGGCGGATTGAGCCAGGTTTGGACCCCATCAACTCTCCCGTGAAAGATGAAACTGCCATGAATCTGCTCCGACTGGAATCCCGCATCGACGGTGCTGTGGACTACTTGGCTCGACTGAAGGTCGCCACGTCACGGATCGACACGGCACTTTGGCCAGGGGCCACGCTCCAGAATGATCTCGAGTCCCTGATGACTCGACTTAACGAGATCCCTGGTCGAGTGCAGGAGTGGAAGAAATCTTCTGCCCGGTGTGGTGCTGATGTGGCTCTGTCTTTGGTTCGTGTCCACTGCAAGGAGGTGCGACAAGATAAGCTGGCAGCAATCAAGGTCGCCAACACCCAGAGGCATGACTTCCGATCCTTTATGGAGACTTTTATTGCTGCAGCTACTCGGGTCGCCGACGGCGTCGACCTGGATGAGTTCGTCGAGCCTGCCAGTCCTCCTCCTGCAGAGTGAACAAACTTTTATGCCCCACCTTAAATTTGCCTCGAAATACCGAGTGGTTTTTGTAACCGTTAAACTCTTTTGGGCTGAATGCCCGAGCACTTCGATCTGCGGTCTAGAACCTTTAGGATTTATCTGAACTTGGTTTATCGTTGAATATCTTCATGAATTCTCCGTCGAGTGGAACTCGTTCTTCACTCGAGACAACTTTTGTATTTGTGGCGCAGCTCCGAAGGAGAAGGTAGCAGTTGACCTGCACCTCATCGTCCTTGCGGGTCGGGATGGAGCGCACGCTGTATTTGTGGCGAAGCTCCAAAGGAGAAGGTGGCAGTCGACCTACACCTCGTCGTCCTTGCGGAGTGGGATGGAGCGCACATTGTATTTGTGGCGAAGCTCCCAAGGAGAAGGTGGCAGTCGACCTGCACCTCGTCGTCCTTGCAGAGTGGGATGGAGTGCATGTTGTATTTGTGGCGAAGCTCCGAAGGAGAAGGTGGCAGTTGACCTGCACCTCGTCGTCCCTGCGGATTGGATGTGTTTCGTACTTAGGCGAGTACTGGACTGTAGCTAAGCCTCCGAGTGGGAGGGTCGCTCTCCACTCGGTAGGATTTTCAAATACTTAGGCGAGTACTGGACTGCAGCAAAGCCCCCGAGTGGGAGAATGGCTCACCACTCGGTAGGATTTTTTCAAACTTAGGCGAGTACTGGACTGCAGCTAAGCTCCCGAGTGGGAGGCTAGCTCCCCACTCGGTAGGATTTTTTCAAACTTAGGCGAGTGCTGGACTACCATTAAGCCTCTTAGTGAGAGAACTTAGGCGAGTACTCGACTGCAGCTAAGCCCCCGAGTGGGAGGATTGCTCTCCACTCAGTAGGATTTTCAAATACTTAGGCGAGTACTGGACTGCAGCTAAGCCCCCGAGTGGGAGGATTGCTCTCCACTCGGTAGGATTTTCAAATACTTAGGCGAGTACTAGACTACAACTAAGCCCCCGAGTGGGAGGCTGGCTCACCACTCGGTAGGATTTTCAATTACTTAGGCGAGTACTGGACTGCAGCTAAGCCCCCGAGTGGGAGGCTGGCTCACCACTCGGTAGGATTTTCAAATACTTAGGCGAGTACTGGACTGCAGCTAAACCCCCAAGTGGGAGGCTGGCTCACCACTCGGTAGGATTTTCAAATACTTAGGCGAGTACTGGACTACAGCTAAGCTCCCGAGTGGGAGGCTTGCTCACCACTCGGTAGGATTTTGAAACTTAGGCGAGTGCTGGACTGCCATTAAGCCTCTTAGTGAGAGAACTTAGGCGAGTACTCGACTGCAGCTAAGCCCCCGAGTGGGAGGATTGCTCTCCACTCGGTAGGATTTTTTCAAACTTAGGCGAGTGCTGGACTGCCATTAAGCCTCTTAGTGAGAGACCTTAGGCGAGTACTCGACTGCAGCTAAGCCCCCGAGTGGGAGGATTGCTCTCCACTCGGTAGGATTTTTTCAAACTTAGGCGAGTGCTGGACTGCCATTAAGCCTCTTAGTGAGAGACCTTAGGCGAGTACTCGACTGCAGCTAAGCCCCCGAGTGGGAGGATTGCTCTCCACTCGGTAGGATTTTTTCAAACTTAGGCGAGTGCTGGACTGCCATTAAGCCTCTTAGTGAGAGAACTTAGGCGAGTACTCGACTGCAGCTAAGCCCCCGAGTGGGAGGATTGCTCTCCACTCGATAGGATTTTTTCAAACTTAGGCGAGTGCTGGACTGCCATTAAGCCTCTTAGTGAGAGAACTTAGGCGAGTACTCAACTGCAGCTAAGCCCCCGAGTGGGAGGATTGCTCTCCACTCGGTAGGATTTTTTCAAACTTAGGCGAGTGCTGGACTATCATTAAGCCTCTTAGTGAGAGAACTTAGGCGAGTACTCGACTGCAGCTAAGCCCCCGAGTGGGAGGATTGCTCTCCACTCGGTAGGATTTTCAAATACTTAGGCGAGTATTGGACTGCAGCTAAGCCCCCAAGTGGGAGGCTGGCTCACCACTCGGTAGGATTTTCAAACACTTAGGCGAAACGGGTTCGCAGCTAAGCCTCCAAGTGAGAAGCTAGATCACCATTCGGTAGGATTTTCGAACACTTAGGCGAAACGGGTTCGCAGCTAAGCCCCCGAGCGAGAGGCTGGCTCACCACTCGGTATGAAATTATTTTTGCAAACTTAGGCGAAACAGATTCGCAGCTAAGCCACCCACTGGGGGATTTCTCACACAAACAAAAACAATAACAATTACTGGGAAAATTATAACGCTCTTGTCTTTGATAGATAAACTACAGAAGTTTTTCTTATTACATCTCATCCGAGTGATACTTCAAGTATAAAAGGGGCGGAGCAGCTCCGCATTCCAGGCTCGTGGCTCATCAATCTGGCGATCGACATTATAAAGGTGGTACGCTCCATTGTGGAGGACTCTGGTGATTATGAAGGGACCTTCCCAAGTAGGGGCGAGTTTGTGTGGTTTCTATTGATCCACTCGGAGGACCAAGTCCCCTTCTTGGAAGGCTCGACTCTTCACATTTCTGGCATGGAATCGACGCAAGTCTTGCTGATAGATGGTCGATCGGATCATGGCCATTTCTCTTTCTTCTTCCAGGAGGTCGACTGCGTCCTTCCGGGCTTGTTCTGCTTCATCTTTAGAGTAGAGCTTGACTCGGGGTGCGTTGTGAAGCAGGTCACTCGGCAAAACACCTTCGGCTCCGTAGACCAGAAAGAATGGGGTTCTTCCAGTCGATCGGTTCGGGGTTGTCCTCAATCCCCAAAGAACTGATGGAAGCTCGTCGACCCATGCACCTGCTGCGTGCTTGAGATCGCGCATCAGTCGGGGTTTCAGTCCTTTGAGAATTAAGCCGTTTGCTCTTTTCGCTTGTCCATTCGACTGGGGGTGAGCGACTGAAGCGTAGTCGACTCGTGTGCCTTGAGAGGTGCAAAAGGCTCTGAATTTGTCGGAATCGAAGTTTGACCAATTGTCGGTGATGATGCTATGCGGAACTCCATATCTGAATATCAACTCTCTGATGAAACTGATAGCAGTGCAAGCATCAAGATTCTTGATAGGCTTAGCTTCAATCCATTTGGTGAACTTGTCGACTACTACTAGCACATGAGTGAAGCCGCTCCTGCCCGTTCTCAGTGGTCCAACCATGTCCAGTCCCCAAACAGCGAAGGGCCAGACGAGTGGAATGGTTTTCAGGGCTGGCGCGGGTTTGTGTGACATATTGGAGTAAAACTGACATCCTTCACATTTGCCGACTATCTCTTTCACCATTTCATTCGCCCTTGGCCAGTAGAATCCCGCTCGGTATGCTTTAGCCACAATGGTCCGAGAGGACGCATGATGACCACAGGTCCCCGAGTGGATATCATCAAGGATTATCTGACCTTCTTCTGGTGTTATACACTTCTGACTGACTCCAGTCGCGCTTTCTCTATACAACTGTCCCTTTATGACTGTAAAGGCCTTGGATCGATGGACGATCTATCGAGTCTCTTCTTTGTCCTCTGGGAGTTCTTTCCTTAGGATGTACGCGATGTATGGTACCAGTCGGGAGTGATGACCAAAACTTCCATGATCAAGTCGACCACAGCTGGAACTTCAACTTCAATCGGATCCGTGGCACTTTTTGGCTATGGGGCTTCTTCAGTGAAGGGATCCTCCTGAACTGATGGTGTGTGGATGTGTTCCGAAAACACATTGCTGGGAATGGCTTCTCTTTTGGAACCTATTTTCGCCAAATCATCAGCTGCTTGATTTTTCAGTCGGGGTATGTGATGAAGTTCTAACCCCTCGAATTTCTTCTCTAGCTTTCTCACTGCATTGCAATAACCAGTCATGACCGGACTTCTGACGTCCCACTCCTTCATCACTTGATTAACCACCAAATCTGAGTCGCCATAGACCATGAGGCGACGGACGCCGAGTGAAATGGCCATGCACAACCCATATAAAAGTGCTTCATATTCTGCTTCATTATTGGAGGAATCAAAGTGGATTTGAAGAACATATCTGAGCTTATCTCCTCGGGGGGAAACCAATACTACCCCGGCACCGGAACCATTCAGCATTTTGGAACCGTCGAAGAACATGGTCCAATGCTCCGAGTGAACCTGAGTCGGCAGTTGTTGTTCAATCCACTCGGCGATGAAATCTGCTATTGCTTGGGACTTGATAGCTTTCTTTGCCTCAAACTTGATATCTAGAGGAAGAAGTTCAATCGCCCATTTTGCCACTCGACCAGTTGCATCTCTGTTGTGCAGGATCTCTGACAATGGAGCGTCGCTGACGACTGTAATGGAATGATCAGAGAAGTAGTGAGCAACCTTCTTTGTGGTCATGTAAATCCCATATACAAGCTTCTGATAATGAGGATATCTTTGCTTCGACGGGGTCAAAACTTCGGAAACATAATATACTGGGTGCTGAACTTTGAAGGCTTTTCCTCCTTCTTCCCGCTCGACCGTAAGTACAGTACTGACGACTTGTCCCGTGGCTGCGATGTAAAGCAGCAAAGGCTCTTTGCTGATTGGAGCAGCAAGCACCGGCCGGGTGGAGAGCAGAGCTTTGAGCTCTGCAAACGCTGCATCAGCTTCAGGAGTCCACTAGAACTTGTCTGACTTCTTCATCAATCGGTAGAGAGGCAATGCCTTTTCACCGAGATGAGAGATGAATCGACTTAAAGCGGCCAAGCAACCAGTAAGCTTCTGGACGTCGTGCACTCGCACATGACTTTTCATTTGGAGTATAGTACCGACTTTTTCTGGATTGGCGTCGATTCCCTGTTCGGAAACGAGAAAACCGAGTAACTTTCCGCCAGGAACTCCGAATGTGCACTTTGATGGATTAAGCTTGATATCATACCTCCTGAGGTTGGCAAAGGTTTCAACAAGGTCAGTCAGCAGGTCGGAACCTTTCCATGACTTGACCACAATATCATCCATGTATGCTTCCACATTCCGACTGATTTGAGTGAGCAAACACTTCTGAATCATCCTCATGAATGTGGCTCCGGCATTCTTGAGGCCGAATGGCATGGTAACATAACAGAAGCACCCGAATGGAGTGATGAAAGCTGTTTTGATCTCGTCAGGTCCATACAGACGGATCTGATGGTACCCGGAATAGGCGTCTAAAAAAGACAGTCGCTCACATCCCGCAGTCGAGTCGACTATCTGGTCGATGCGGGGGAGAGGAAAATGATCTTTCGGGCAGGCCCGATTGATATGTTTAAAGTCAATGAACATGCGAAGTGACTTGTCCTTCTTGGGGACCATGACAACATTGGCGAGCCACTCGGAGTGGTAAATCTCTCGGATGAACTCCGCTGCTAAGAGCCGAGCCACCTCCTCACCAATAGCCTTTCTCTTCTGGACGGAGGACTGTCGGAGATGTTCTTTGACAAGTTTCACTTTTGAGTCGACTCGTAGGCGGTGCTCAGCCAGCCCCCTGGGAACACCCGGCATGTCAGAAGGCTTCCATGCGAAGATGTCCCAGTTCTCACGGAGGAATTGGATGAGCGCCTATTTGGAGTCGAGTGTTGTTGAGATATGAGTCGGAGCAGCACTGGGATCGGTCGGGTGAATGTGAACTGGCTTCGTTTCACTAGATGACTGAAAAGCTGATTATGTAGCGGGCTTCTTGGCTCGCAACAAATCACTCGGGTCTGCAGTCTTCTGGTACTCCTGCAGCTCCACCACTGCCATCTGAGCATCAGCGATCTTTGAGCCTTTCTGAAAACACTCTTCTGCTTTCTTCCGATTGCCTGTAACAGTGATCACACCTTTGGGACCAGGCATCTTCAATTTGAGATACACATAACATGGTCGAGCCATAAAGCGTGCATAAGCTGGCCTACCCAAAATAGCGTGGTAAGCACTCTGGAAATCCACAACTTCGAACGTCAACTTTTCTTTGCGGTAATTCTTGGAATCACCGAAAACCACATCAAGAGCATTCTGGCCGAGTGACTCAGCCTTCTTCCCAGGAATGACTCCATGGGAACTCATGTTGCTGGTACTTAGTCTGGACATCGGAATGCCCATCCCTTTCAACATCTCAGCATACAACATGTTCAAACCACTACCACCATCCATCAAGACTTTGGTCAATCGAGTGCCTTCAAACAACTGGGTCGACCACCAAAGCTTGCCTCCCAGGGGTGGCAATGTGCGTTGGGTGATCGGACTGGTCGAATGTGATGGCAGTCTGAGACCACTTCAGATAACTGGGTGTCGCCGGAGCAACCATATTCACCTCACGGTTGATAACTTTCAGTCGACTTTTGCTTTCAACATCAGCAAAAATCATCAGGGTGGAATTGACCTGGGGGTATCCATCATCACTGTCTTCCTTGTCCTCAACTTTGTCCGACTCCTTTTCCTTATCTTTGGGCTGTTTGCCCTGGAACTGCTGGATCAAGAGCCGACACTGTCGAGTGGTATGTTTCGGGTAAATGAACTTACCCTCTTCATCTTTCTTGGTGTGGATGTGACATGGCAAATCCAACACATCATTTCCGTCTTGGTCTTTAACTTTCTTGGGGTTCCAAGGCCCTTTGGGTTTCCCCTTAAACTTTCCTTGAGTTACAGCCAAGGCTTCCCCAGGAGCAGCTGGCTCGGCTTTCCGCTTCTGTTTCCGATTGGAATTTCCTCCTCCAGTTTCTTGGGCGACTGACTTGTGCTTGCCACTCCGGAGTCGATCCTCATCTTCACCATTAGCGTACTTGGTGGCAATCTCCATCATCCGATTCAGAGACATGTCTCCGGTTCGACCGAATTTCAGATTCAGTTCTCTGTACTTGACGCCTTCTTTGAAGGCACAGACTGCTTGGTGGTCAGGCACATTCTCTACCGTGTGACGTAACGTGATCCATCTCTGGATGTAATCCCTCAAAGTTTCATTCGGCTTCTGCACGCAAGACCACAGTTCCGTCAGCCCTGCCGGTCGCTTGCATGTTCCTTCAAATGTGGTGACAAACACTCGGGCGAGATCTTCCCAAGTGTAAATGCTGTTGGGTGCTAACTGATTCAGCCACGCTCTGGCCGAGCCCTCCAACATGAGAGGCAGGTGCTTCATGGCCACTTCGTCATTGCCACCGCCAATCTGGACGGCCACTAGGTAGTCTTCAAGCCAAGTATCGGGCTTGGACTCACCAGTTAACTTACTGACTCCAGTCGCCAACCTGAAGTTGGGAGGAATCACAGCGGCCCCGATGGCTCTACTAAAGCACTCTGGCCCCGAAACATGTACTCTGCTGCTGGTAGGTGCATCTTTGTCGTGACCTTCTCGATGAGCTCTGTTCCTGTCGACCAAACCTTGAACGAGAATGGATCTCGCATCAAAGCTTGGTTCCCTGGGGTCGACTGGAATCCTTCACCCAACACTATGAGGGCGCCTGTCATCCTACTGTCGAGGAACATACGATCCACTCCTCGGGGGAGGGGTGGGCACTCGACGTCGATCGTCACGATCGAATCGGTGATCATACTGCTCACGGTTCCTGTACTGATTATGCCGGTCCCCACGTCCCTCACGCCTCGGGGGCGATCTTGGGCTATGAGCCGACTGGACTGTGTCTGCAGCAATGGATCTGCTATCAATCCTGTTCCGTGACTGAGAAACAGCGAAATTCTGGTCTCCTGCTGCCCGGAGTAACGCTCTGATCTGCAGCAAGCCTCTGCCAGCCTCCGACTGGGAAGGCTGAATCGACTCTGCTATACGGGCTGCAGCTGCTAAATTCTGAATCGGAGTTCGATATATCTGCGGGGGCGGAAAGAGCTGACGTCGACTGGATTCTGGAACCCGTTGTCGCGCACGCTCGTCGAGTGCTCGCTTGACGTTCTCCAGTCGAGTGCGCTCAGCCAAGTTTGCCAGGCGCACGTCCTCCAAGGCACGAGCCTCAGGGGTTTCTCCAACGGTAGGAGTGTGCAGTGCATCCATGTTCCGGCGACGAAGTTCTTCTCTCTACAACGACGTGAGAGGCTCGGGGAGATATTCCTCATGGGGATGCGACGGGTCGCCTCCACCTGCGCCTCCATCGGTGCGGGGAAAACCGGGAGGACTGGGCGGTCCATCAACCATCAGAACCTCTGCCGCCGAATCACTACTGTCGCACTCGGATGCGGTCTCTGCGGAGCCAGTCGAACAGGCCGTAGAGGGATTCGTCGGGCTCGATCACCGCGACTTGAGGGGTGGCCGACTGGCGTGCCACCGCATGTCTCACACACCGCTGAAGTCTCGACCGACCGGAGCGCTTGCGCCGGCGGGAAACAGGGAGGGAGGACAACACAGGGGCCGACCGATAATGGGCCGACGGTTGCCGCAAGAGGACGCCGCGAACGCACGCATGAAAGTGTGTTGCCCCGCGGACAGGGAGTGCGTCGACGTCGAGCGGAGCCTCCTGAAGCCAAGCGGAGTCGTCAACGATGAACGTGAGCGCGTCAAGACGGATCTCGCGGCCCTCCACCAAAACTCCGCCAGAAACCATGATGGTTTGGATCGGAAAAGATCGCAACTCCTCCAACAAATCGCTAAGACACCTGCCCCAAGGTGGGTGCCAACTGTCGTGGTTCTAAGTCTGACAGTAATGTAGGGGGTAGGTATGGAGAGGCAAGATCTTAGCTATGGGGTAGTTGTAGGCACACGAGGTTTACGAGTTCAGGCCCTTCTCAGAGGAAGTAATAGCCCTACGTCTCGGAGCCCGGAGGCGGTCGACTGGATTATGTGTGTATGAATTATAGGGGTGCGAACCCTTTACACTGAGGAGGGGGGTGGCTTATATAGAGTTCGCCAGACCCCTCCGGCCCTCAGTTATGCAGGGTTTCAAATACATTAAGGTCGGGCGTTACTGGTAACACCCCTAATAAAGTGCTATGATGACCATAAAAGCTACTTAATGACCGGTCGTTGGCATGCGGAGTGACTTTAGGTCTCCTGGCCGTTGAGTGGTTGGATCTTGGTCGAGTGATTGCTTCTTGCTCGAGTGTCTTCGAGTCTATCGAGTGGAACACCTCCAAGTCGATTGAAAGGTGATTTCTTCTAGAGATGTCCTTGGGTAGGGCAGTTAGGACAGGTCCATGACCCTACCCTAGGTACATAGCTTCATCAGCCGCAACGCCGTCTCGCTGCCGCCGCCGCCCTCTCCTCACCCCGCTCCGCACCGCAGCCCACCCCGCCGCCTTGCGCCCCGCCGCCGCAACGCCGCCTCGCCGCCGCAGCCGCCGCCCCGCACCGCCGTCCGCCGCCCGGAGCCTCGCCGGAGCCCAAGCCGAGGTAGCCGCCCCGGTTTTCTGAGAAAAACCGACCCGGTTTTTTTTAAAAACCCTATTTTTTGGTTTTTTAAATAGATCGGTTCTACCGGTTTATTTATTTAGCGAGCGTTCGCTCGTTCGTTCATTTTAACGAGTGCGTTCTTCGTTTAGTTCCAGATAATGAACGTTCGTTTGTTAATCTGTTCGTCGTTTTTCTTTTTCTCGGATTTTCCGCGATTATTTTTGATCGTGATTTCTGATCCGATTTTCGTTCTAGTATAACTTTTCGCTCGTTTATCGGAATCAGGCGATTCAAGCGCCTGGAGTTTCATCTCGAAACCCTCTTTCCGTTTAACCAACTCAAACAAGTTTTTGCCTCTGTAAAATTATGACCTAGATCCAGATTAGTAATCGAAGCTTGTTTCTTTTGCCATTTGACTTTTGTTGCTTCGTTCAATTTGATTCTTTTTGCAAACCGGAGTTCTTAAGTTGAACTATCTGGTTAGATCTCTTATTTGAGTTTTACCTGTGCATTAGATGAGTACTTATTGTATGCTTGTTTGTTTGCGATAGAGTACCCGGAGTGCGCCGCTTGCTACTTCGAATCCCTAGGTTTCACGGATCATCAGCAAGGCAAGTAACACTTTGATCATACCTCCTACTACCCAGTTTTTATTGCATTAGATCAATCCTCAAACATTGCATGATTAGGATCTAATTAAATTTTGGGTTTTGGGAAGTAGATGAGGTAGTACCTATTACCCGTTTTATTATCAAACCCTGGGAGTTACTTCTACATTTGCTTATATTGCTATGCTATGCTAGTAGACGTGGATTGGGTGAGTGTATCCATGACATATATGAGATTGTTAAATTAATGGTTTATCTAAGGTGGCAACTTAAACACACATCTGGGTGGATTGAGGCACCTCAGTATTCCAGCGATTGCCTGTGTTTTTACTTATGGACCGCCACCCAGGCTCAAAGGGATCATGAGATTATTCATACTAGAAACTTCCATGTGCAGCCACAAGCTACTATGGGCTCTAGCATAGTTGACTAACTCGTGCGAATTCTTACAGTGGTAGACTAGGGGATGTAGGTTGGTACGGTCTACCCGATCGTAAGGTGCTAGCACTTCTGAAAGACTATGTCTCGGTCATCCGTTTCTCAAACACCATGTAGTGCGAGAACCCCAACGGAGGAGATCGAGTCTTGTGGGGAAAAGTGCGCAAACCTCTGCAGAGTGTATAAACTATTCATGGTTAGCCGTGTCCTCGGTTATGGACAACTTGAGTATCTAGTACTTGGATTATCATGTGAATCCCATCATGTTACTCTAAATAATTTTGTTGGGTTTTAATGATGATGCTTAATTGGGATTGAGAGGGTGTCTACACTCTCAATGTTTAACAACTACCATGATAGCTAAATACAATTTATTCCTTTGTAGTAGGGAAAAATTGGATTTACGCAAAACTGTAACCATAGAGCTTTCCACCAGCCAAATATGCATGTAGTATAGTCTATCTTTTCATTGCTCTCTATGTGTTATTTTGCTAGCATATTCCATGTGCTGGCCCGTTTCGGGCTGCAACGTTCATGTTGCAGACTTTTCAGATGACGAGTAAGGTGCCTTAGGTCGTGGTTCTATACTTAGTGATGCCGTTGGAGTTGATGGACTCACTTATCTTCCAAGCCTTCCACTGTTATCGTTATTAGATGGCCTTAAGCCATATTTATTGTAATAAGTTCTCTTTTGAGACACTCGTTGTAATAAGTGTGTGATTGCTACTCTGTTATAAATCCTTCAAGTACTGTGCGGTGTCAGCATTACTAATCCAGGGATGACACTGGAGCACAGAGATCGGACCGTTTGAGGTCTGGTCGCTACAAAATCAGCCCCTTACGAAGCAACGCATAAACTAGGGTTTAAGCTTCTGTCACTCTAGCAACCCATCATCTACTTATTACTTCCAATGCCTTCGTCTAGGCCCAAATAATGGTGAAGTGTCATGTAGTCGACGTTCACATAACACCACTAGAGGGGACACAACATACATCTCATCAAAATATCGAACGAATACCAAATTCACATGACTACTAATAGCAAGACTTCTCCCATGTCCTCAGGAATAAACATAACTACTCACAAAGCATAAACATGTTCATAATCAGAGGGGTATTAATATGCATATAGGATCTGAACATATGATCTTCCACCAAATAAACCAACTAGCATCAACTACAAGGAGTAATTAACACTACTAGCAACCTACTAGCACCAATCCCGGACTTGGAGACAAGAATTGGATATAAGAGATGAACTAGGGTTTTGAGAGGAGATGGTGCTGATGAAGATGTTGATGGAGATTGCCCTCTCCCGATGAGAGGAGCATTGGTGATGATGATGGCGATGATTTCCCCCTCCGGGAGGGAAGTTTCCCCGGTAGAACAGCTCCGCCAGAGCCCTAGATTGGTTCCGCCAAGGTTCCGTGTCACAGCCCTGGCTTAGCCTTTGCTTGACCTTGCTTGATCATCATGGCATCATGTTTAATTCTTGAAAAGTTGAAATGGGGGGCTGTTCAAACCCTAGCACCAGAACCAAATCAAATAGGTTCAACTTATAAATATTTTCAGTGAATCCAAAATGCCCTCTGGAAATGTTCATGATTTTTGATAAAGGTGAAAACCTCTGACAAAAATGATGAACATATTTATAGGCCATTCCTGGATTTTTGAATTAACCCATAATGTATTTGAATTTAACATTTAAATTTTATAAATATTTTAAATGTCCAAATACTCATGAGCTGAAATGGTTACTGTTGGAAATATTCCAAACAGTGCCCACAAGCAAGCTCAAGATTTTTGAACATGCTCTGGCATTTTATTTTAAAGCCAAAACATTTGCAGAAAATAGAAAAAGAAAACAGAAAAGAGAGAGAGAGAGAGAGAGAGAGAGAGAGAGTTAGAGCTTACCTGTCGCCCTGGCCTGGCCCAGCTCGGCCCAGCCCACTGGCTACTGCCAGTCATCCCCCTCCTCTCGCTAGGAGGACGAGAGGCGCGTGCCCAGCGCGCGCAGCCACACACCGGTCACCTCCTGCTTCTGCCGACACCCAGGACGCCGTCTACGAGTGACACGCACTCTCCCTCGTCCCCCTCTCACTTTCCTCACTCTCCCACGTCTTCCTCCCCATTCTCTGCTCTCTCCCCGAACGCGCCCGCCGCCGCCGACATGCACCACCGCGGCCACTGCCTCCCCCTCGCCTCTCCGACATGTCCAGAAGCTCCGCCGCGACGCCCTCGCCCTCCCCACCGAGCCACGCTTCGCCGGAGGCCCTGCATCGCCGCCATTGGGTCGTCTTCAACCTCGGTACCCACCAGACGCCGTTCATCGATTCGCCTCGCTCCGGTCGCCCCCGAGCCCACTGATCTGCTCATCGACCTCCCTGTGAGCTCCGCTGCTTTTCCGCTCTTCTTTCCCACGCGTTTGCACCCTCTAGGCCATAGTTCCACCATGGCCGAAGCTCGTCTCCGCTCGAGCTTGTCGCCGGCGTCGCTCCGGCGACCATTTGGTCATCCCGTGCTACCCAACATGTTTGCCGCATCGCGTAGTGCCTCGCTAGCGCCTCAGTTCCCGTGATTGCACGCCGTAGCCCAAACCCCGCACATGGCCGAACTCCGGCCGTCGCCTTGGAGCTCGCCGTCGTTGGCTCGAGCCACGATAGACCCGGCCTCCACCCCCACTAGATGCGCGCCTGCAAGAGCTCTCCAACGAGCCCAAGAACGGCCTCGCCCGTGCCCTGTGGGCGTTTTCCGAGCCGCGCCACCGTCTCGGGCCTCGCCGGCGTCGAGTCGCCGGCGGGTTTGACCCCACTGACCATTGACTGGGTGGGCCCAGTTTGACTCCCTGGGTCACTGACGTGTGGGCCCCAGGCCACTAATTAAACTAGGATTAGTATTAGTTTAACACTAACTAACTTTGGTTAGTTAACTAACTACTGGCCAGTGGGTCCCACTGGTCAGGTTTGACCTGGACTGCTTCTGTTGACCAGATGACGTCAGCATGATGCAAGGCTGACGCAGTAATGCTTTTCTGTATTTTAAATAAATCTAAATGATTTATTTATTTTCAGAAAATCCCTTAAACTTCCAAAAATCATAGAAATTCAACCGTAACTCCAAATAAGATAAATTATATATGAAAAATTATCAGAAAAATTCAAGGAATCTGTTTATGGCATTTGCATGCATGTTTGAACAACCTAGGGTTGCTGTACAGGGCAATTTGCATAAATGACATTTAAATAAGCACATATGGAGTTTGAATTTGAACCCTTGGTTCAAACCAACTTCATTTAATATGGTTGCTAGTTGCATTAGCTCAATCAACAGCATATTGCCATGTCATAATCATGCATCATATTGTTGCATTGCATTTGGTTGTGTTCCTTCTCAGTTGCCAGTGTTTGTTCCCTCTCAGTAAACAGGTACCGACGACGAGTTCGATGACACCGATGAAGTGCAACACCACCTTCAGAAGTGTCAGGCAAGCAAAACCCCCCTTGTTCATTCCGATACAATCCCACTCTCTCGCTCCTGCTCTCTTTTACTGCATTAGGACAACATGATTCCTCTGTTACTTGCTGCGGTAGTTGAACCCCTTATCCTCTGCATGACCTGTCATTGCCACAGTAAATAGATGAAACCCACTAGCATGAGTAGGAGTTGTTTGAGCCCTGATGTGCCTACTCATTCATGCTTGTTTGTCATGCCTGCTACTGCTTAGAGTTGAGTCAGGTCTGATTCATCGGGGATGAATCAGAGGTGTGTAAACATATCCTACTGTTGAGAGCTAAGTGTGTGAAAACGATTTGGTAAAGGTAGCAGTGAGAGGCCATGTAGGAGTACATGGTGGGTTGTCTCATTGAAGTTGTCCTCAGGAACTGAGTTCTGTGTTTGTGATCCATGAAACAGTTACTACCACGCATTGGGCCCAAAACCAATGGACCCTCTCGGATTCTTGATCACCCTTGTCCTCTGTCCAGGAGTTGCAACTAGTTTCTGGTGTTTATAGGATATGTGTTGGCGGCCGTGCGTAGCGCTGACCCTAGGGGTGGGCTATGATGCGGTAGATACACCATGGCCGGGCATGCCGGGCGCCCGTTTGGTGTCTCGGAACCCTGTACACATCGTCCGGGGCCGTACGTGGAAACCTCGGTCGGACTCCCTGCGGATGAAACCTGGATAGGCGATAAACCTAGACTAGAGACTTGAGTGTTTAGGTAGGCCGTGGCCGACACCCTCGTTGGGCTTCCGCTTGAAGGTTGTCGAGTACATGTTGTGTAAACGGTGGTAAGTGGTGAGAGCGTGTGTGAAGAAGTACACCCCTGCAGGGTTAACATCATCTATTGGAATAGCCGTGTCCGCGGTAATGGACTTCTGGGTTGCCTATAATAGTTCATAGACAAGTGAAAGTGGATACTCTAAAATTCGCAAGATAAGTGTGTGTGCTATGGATGGCCTTCTCGTAGGGAGACGAGAGCGGATCCATAGTGGTGTATTGAATGGTGAATATGTGGACTCGTGTGCGCCACCTCAAAAGAGTTGCTTGTAGTCGTAGTTCAGGTTAGCCACTAAGTCAAAGCTGGCTTGCTGCAGTTAAACTCCACCACCCCCTTTATTGATACTGATGCATATGTAGATAGTTCTGATGTAAGTCTTGCTGGGTACATTTGTACTCACGTTTGCCTATTTTATGTTTTGCAGAGAGACGTCAGTATCGCTAGTAGTTCCGTGTGGACTTTGACGTTTAGCTTGATACCTCAACTATGATCCTGTGTCCTCGGCAGGATCTGGTAGATAGTCAGGCTTCTCAGCCTTTTTCATTTGTAGATGTCTGTACTCAGACATGTTAAGCTTCCGCATGTGTTTGACTTGTATGCTCTGAATGTTGGGTCATGAGACCCATGTTTGTAATATTTCGCTCCTCAGAGCCTAATGAATAAATACTTTGAGTCGTAGAGTTATGTTGTGATGCCATGTTGTATTTGCACATATCGAGCATATTGTGTGTATGATTGAAATGCTTGGTATGTGTGGGATCCGACAACCTAGTGGTTTATCCTTGGTAGCCTCTCTTATGGGGAAATGTAGTCTTGTGCTTCCATGAGCCATAGTAGTCCGCTACAGCCCGGTTCACAGGAGTCCTGCTAGCCCAGCACTACTGCTCAGGACACTTGACTGGCCGGCATGTGTTTCACTTCGTTCCTGTGTCTGTCCCTTCGGGGAAATGTCACGTGGTGACACCCGGATTCACACGCTGCTGACCGACATGCTCGAAGTTGATTCATGTATGCCTGTCCCCATGGGTTAGTGCCGCTTTGGGTTCACGACTAGCCATGTCGGCCCGGGTTCTCTGTCATATGGATGCTAGCGACACTAACATATACGTGAGCCAAAAGGCGCAAACGGTCCCGGGCCATGGTAAGGCGACACCCGTGGGAATACCGTGCGTGAGGCCGCAAAGTGATATGAGGTGTTACCAGCTAGATCGATGTGACTTGGAATCGGGGTCCTGACATTCCGCCTCGTGGCGGCGGAGTTTCGTCCGAGAAGATGACTTGTTATTTTTTTCCATCGAAAGACTTCATATAGCAGAAGATGGCCACCGGAGGGCCACCAGGGGGCCCATGAGGTAGGGGGCACACCCAGGGGGATAGGGCGCGCCCCCACCCTCGTGGGCAGGGTGTGCCCCCTGGTGAACTTCTTCCGCTGAGTATTTTTATATATTCTGAAAACGTCTTCCGTGAAGTTTCAGGACTTTTGGAGCTGTGCAGAATAGGTCTCTAACATTTGCTCCTTTTCCAGCCCAGAATCCCAGTTGCCGACATTCTCCCTCTTTAGGTAAACCTTGTAAAATAAGAGAGAATAGGCATAAGTATTGTGACATAATGTGTAATAACAGCCCATAATGCAATAAATATCGAAATAAAAGCATGATGCAAAATGGACGTATCAACTCCCCCAAGCTTATACCTCGCTTGTCCTCAAGCGAAAGCCGAAATCGAAAAATATGTCCACATGTTTAGAGATAGAGGTGTCGATAAAATAAAATACGGACATGAGGGCATCATGATCATTCTTAGAACAACAACTTATATAATTCTTGTCATATAATCTCTTATGCTAGAGTAATAATTGAATCACAATTTCAAGTATGAATCGTAAACTTCATTGAAAACTAACAAACTATAATCTCAGTCATTGGAGCAATTGCAATTTATCATAACATAGGAAAGAGTCAATGTATAAGAGCTTTTCAGCAAGTCCACATACTCAACTATCATATATTCTTTCACAATTCCTGACACTCACGCAATACTTATGGGTATGGAGTTTTAATCGGACATAGAGAAAGATAGGGGCTTATAGTTTTGCCTCCCAACGTTTTACCTCAAGGGTAATGTCAACAATAATAGTTCATGAAAACTCACATCCAATTAGCCATATATACTAGGATCTTTCCAACATACTGTGCTTGCCAAAGGATAAATGTGAAAAGGAAGGGTGAAGATCACCATGACTCTTATGCAAGGTAGGAGATAAAAGTAAAAGATAGGCCCTTCGCAGAGGGAAGCAGAGGTTGTCATGCGCTTTTATGGTTGGATGCACAAAATCTTAATGCGAAAGAACGTCACTTTATATTGCCACTTGTGATATGGACCTTTATTATGCAGTCTGTCGCTTTTATTTCTTCCATATCACACGATCGTATAAAGCTTATTTTCTCCCACACTAATAAGTCATACATATTTAGAGAGCAATTTTTATTGCTTGCACCGATGACAACTTACTTGGAGGATCTTACTCAATCCATAGGTAGGTATGGTGGACTCTCATGGCAAAACTGGTTTAAGGGTATTTGGAAGCACAAGTAGTATCTCTACTTGGTGCGATGAATTTGGCTAGCATGAGGGGGAAAGGCAAGCTCAACCATGTTGGATGATCCATGACAATATAATTTATCTCAGATGTAAGAAAACATAATCCATTACGTTGTCTTCCTTGTCCAACATCAACTCTTTAGCATGTCATATTTTAACGAGTGCTCACAATCATAAAAGATGTCCAAGATAGTATATTTATATGTGAAGACCTCTCTTTCTTTATTACTTACTATTCATTGCAGCGATGACCAAAACTATAGTTTGTCAACTCTCAACAACTTTTATTCATCATACTTTTTCTATGTGAGCTCATTACTCTCCATAAGACTCACATGATCTCTTTGTTTCTTTTTATTCCTTTCTCTTTTCTCTTATTCCCTTAGGATCATGGCAAAATAGTCAAGCCCTTGACTCAACACTAATCTTTATTATATATATAGCTCACGGACTCGATTACATAGAAGAACTATAAAGCAAAACTCACAACTAGATCATACTAAGACTTTTATTCTACTAGATCAAGATATTACCAAAAGGATCGAACTAAGAAAAACAGTAAAGATAAAAGTGATGGTGATACGATATCGGGGCACTCCCCCAAGCTTGGCAGTTGCCAAGGGGAATGCCCATACCAAATACTCAATTCTTCTTTGTTGGTGGAGACGGTGGTGATTTTGTTGATGGCGTAGGCTTGTCGTCCTTCTTCCAAGGCATAGTCTCACCATCATAGAAGGATGACCGAGTCTCCTGAAACCTCAAATCTGCAGCCAAACTCATCCTCTTGAATCTATATTCATACTCACAGTTTTGATTTTGCAGGTCATAGATCTGGGCTTGGAGGTGCTCATTTTTCTCATGAAGCTTGAAGATGGCCTCCCCAATGTCCTTGACGTCCAGCTTGTGGTTGTTGGTGAACTCCATGATCATAATGTGATTGGAATCGAGTCCATGCTCCACCATCTCCTGACACTTGAAAACTTCTTGCTCCAGTGCCTCGAGCCTTTCCTCCGTGCTTCTGGTCTTCCTTGGTCCCTCAGCATCGCGGATGTGCAACAACCCCTCACGCATCTCAATGGTTTGAGGGTGTTGCAGCACTTCTGCGAGGTAGGGGTTGATGACCTTCTTGAAGAACTGGTCCTTGGGGGCGCTTGAAGACGACATGACAACCTGGATCTGTCAGAAAAATAGCACGAAACAAAAACAGGGGATTTTTGCGTGATACGGGAGTCAAAACCTCCGGGAGATTATATAATGAATTTTTACCGACCAAAATACGTGTCGTGTAAGAAAACAGAGTCCGGAGAGCACACGAGGTGCCCACGAGGTAGGGGCGCCCAGGGGGGGTAGGGTGCGCCCTCCACCCTCGTGGAGCCCTCGTGTCCTTCTCGGACTGCTTCTTATTTTTCTATTTTTCTAAATATTCCAAAACGGAGAAATATTGCCTTAAAAACTGTTTCGGAGTCGGTTTACTTACCGTACCACATACCTATTCCTTTTCGGAGTCTGAAACGTTCCGGAAAGTGTCCCTTATGTATTCCTCCGGAGTTACGGTTTCAATAACATTGATTTCAAAATTTATGGGATTACCTGAGAGATAATGTTTGATTGTTTGACCGTTCACCACCTTCGGATTTGTGCCTTCAATGTTGTTAATTTTTATGGCACCGGAACGATAGACCTCCTCGATAACGTAAGGACCTTCCCATTTAGAGAGAAGTTTTCCTACAAAAAATCTTAAACGAGAGTTGTATAGAAATACATAATCACCTACATTAAACTCACGCTTTTGTATTCTTTTCTTTAAACAACTTGGCATTTTCATAGGCTTAGGTTCTCCATTCATCGAGTGAGCTAATATCAAATAACCTCTTCTCACCGGCAAGTTTAAAATCATAATTGAGCTCTTTAATAGCCCAATATGCCTTGTGTTCTAGTTCGAGAGGTAATTGACATGCTTTTCCATAAACCATTTTATACGGAGACATACCCATAGGATTTTTATATGCAGTTCTATAGGCCCATAATGCATCATCAAGTTTCTTGGACCAATTCTTTCTAGATCTATTAACAGTCTTTTGCAAAATTAATTTGAGCTCTCTATTACTCAATTCAACTTGACCACTAGACTGAGGATGATAAGGAGATGCAATTCTATGATTAAGATCATATTTAGCAAGCATTTTACGGTAAGCACCATGAATAAAATGTGAACCACCATCAGTCATTAAATATCTAGGGACTCCAAATCTTGGAAAAATAACTTCTTTAAGCATTTTAATAGAAGTGTTATGATTAGCACTACTAGTTGGAATAGCTTCTACCCACTTAGTAAAGTAATCAATAGCAACTAAAATATGTGTATATCCATTAGAGGAAGGAAAGGGTCCCATATAGTCAAAGCCCCAAACATCAAATGGTTCAATAACAAGTGAATAATTCATAGGCATTTCTTGACGTCTACTAATATTACCAATTCTTTGACATTCATCACAAGATAAGACAAACTTACGGGCATCTTGAAGAGAGTAGGCCAATAAAAACCAGATTGCAATACCTTATGTGCAGTTCTATCTCCAGCATGGTGTCCTCCATAAGCTTCAGAGTGACACTTGCGTAGGATCTGTTCCAGTTCATGCTCAGGTACACAACGTCTAATAACACCATCTACTCCTTTATAAAGATGTGGGTCATCCCAAAAGTAATGCCTCAAATCATAGAAGAACTTTTTCTTTTGTTGGTATGTGAAACTAGGTGGTATAAACTTAGCAACAATGTAATTAGCATAATCAGCATACCATGGAGCAGTATGAGAAGCATTTATGACACTTAGTTGCTCATCAGGAAAGCTATCATCAATAGGAAGTGGGTCATCAAGCACATTTTCTAACCTAGACAAGTTGTCTGCAACGGGGTTCTCAGCTCCCTTTCTATCAACGATATGTAAGTCAAATTCTTGTAGCAAGAGAACCCATCTAATAAGTCTAGGTTTACCATCTTTCTTTTCCATAAGATATTTAATAGCAGCATGATCAGCGTGAATTGTTACTTTAGAATCAACAATATAAGGTCTGAACTTATCACAGGAAAATACAACTGCTAAGAATTCCTTTTCAGTAGTAGCATAATTTCTTTGAGCATTGTCTAGGGTTTTACTAGAATATTGAATAACATTTAATTTCTTATCAATTCTTTTCCCTAGAACAGCACCTACAGCATAATCACTAGCATCACACATAATTTCAAAGGGTAAATTCCAATCAGGTGGCTGAACAATAGGTGCAGAGATCAATGCTTTCTTAAGTATTTCAAATTCTTCTACACAATCATCATCAAAGACAAATGGTATATCTTTTTGTAATAAATTAGTCAGAGCCCGAGAAATTTTTGAGAAGTCCTTAATGAACCTCCTATAAAATCCGGCGTGACCAAGGAAACTTCTTATACCTTTGATGTCCTTGGGACATGGCATCTTCTCAATAGCATCAACCTTAGCTTTATCAACCTCAATACCTCTTTCAGAAACTTTATGCCCCAAGACAATACCTTCATTAACCATAAAGTGGCACTTTTCCCAATTCAAGACAAGATTAGTTTCTTCACATCTCTGCAAAACTCGATCAAGGTTGCTCAAGCAATCATCAAAAGAAGATCCATAGACGGAGAAATCGTCCATGAAAACCTCACAAATCTTTTCACAAAAGTCAGAGAATATAGCCATCATGCATCTTTGAAAGGTAGTAGGTGTATTACATAGACCAAAAGGCATACATCTATAAGCAAAAGTACCAAAAGGGCAAGTAAAAGTAGTCTTTGGTTGATCTTTGGCTGACATAGGTATTTGAGAGAAACCAGAATAACCATCTAGAAAGCAAAAATGTGTATGTTTGGATAATATTTCTAGCATTTGATCGATAAAAGGTAATGGGTAATGATCCTTTTTAGTAGCCTTATTTAATTTGCGGAAATCAATTACCATCCTATAACCTGTAATAATTCTTTGAGGAATTAATTCATCTTTATCATTAGGAACGACAGTAATACCTCCCTTCTTAGGGACACAATGGACAGGACTTACCCACTGACTATCAGCAACGGGATAGATTATACCTGCCTCAAGGAGCTTTAGTATTTCCTTTCTTACCACTTCTTTTATTTTAGGATTCAGCCGTCGATGATGATCACGCACTGGTTTAGCATCTTCTTCCAAATTAATTTTATGTTGACATAGAGTGGGACTAATGCCCTTAAGATCATCAAGAGTATACCCAATAGCAGCACGGTGCTTCTTCAAAGTTTTCAATAATCTCTCCTCCTCATGCTCTGAAAGGTTAGCACTAATAATAATAGGATATATCTTTTTCTCATCAAGATAAGCATATTTAAGAGTATCAGGTAACGGTTTAAGCTCAAACACGGGATCACCCTTGGGTGGAGGAGGATCCCCTAGGATTTCAACAGGCAAATTGTTTTTCAGAATAGGTTCCTGTTTACAGAATATTTCGTCTATTTCCCTTATTTCATTCATAAACATATCATTTTCATGGTCTAGCAAATATTGTTATAAAGGATCACTAGGAGGTACGGCAATAGAAGCAAGACCAATAATTTCATCCTTACTAGGTAATTCTTCTTCACGGTGTTGTCTACTAAATTTAGAGAAATTAAATTCATGAGTCATATCATCTAAACCGATAGTAACAACATCCCTTTTGCAATCTATGGTAGCATTAACAGTGTTTAAGAAGGGTCTACCAAATATAATGGGACAAAAGCTATCCTGTGGGGAACCAAGAACACGAAAATCAGCAGGATATTTAGTTTTCCCACACAAGACTTCAACATCTCTAACAATTCCCATTGGTGAAATAGTATCTCTATTGGCAAGTTTAATTGTGACATCAATATCTTCTAACTCAAGAGGTGCAATATCATGCATAATTTCTCTATATAGGCTAATAGGTATTGCACTAGCACTGGCACCCATATCACATAAACCATGATAACAATGATCTCCTATTCTAACATAAATCACAGGAATGCCTACCACAGGTCTAGGTTTATCTTTAGCACAAGGTTTAGCAATTCTAGCAGTTTCATCACAGAAATAAATAACATGCCCATCAATATTATCAGCCAAGAGATCTTTAACAATAGCAATACCAGGTTCAACTTTAATTTGCTCAGAACGTGTATAAGTTTTAATATTGCTTTTACGAACCACAGTTGAAGCTTTAGCATGATCCTTTATCCTAAAGGGAAAGGTGGTTTCTCAACATAAGAAGTAGGAACTATAGGATCATTATAAGTGACAATCTTTTTTTCAACTTTAATAGGTGCAGCTACTTTTACTTCTATGGGAGGATGATATTTAAACCACTTCTCCTTGGGGAGATCAACATAAGTAGCAAAAGATTCACAGAAAGAAGCTACTATCTCAGAGTCAAGTCCATATTTAGTGCTAAATTTACGGAAAACATCGGTATCCATAAAAGATTTAACACAATCAAACTTAGGTGTCATACCTGACTCCTTACCTTTGTTGAGGTCCCAAACTTCAGAGTTGCGTTTAATTCTTTCCAATAAATCCCATTCGAATTCAATAGTCTTCATCATAAAAGAGCCAACACAAGAAGTATCAAGCATGGTGCGATTGTTATCAGAAAGCCGAGCATAAAACTTTTGAATAATCATTTCTCCTGAGAGCTCATGACTAGGGCATGAATATAACATTGATTTAAGCCTCCCCCAAGCTTGAGCGATGCTTTCTCCTTCGCGAGGCCAAAATATATATATATATATAATTGCGATCACGATGAACAATATGCATAGGATAAAATTTCTGATGAAATTCCAATTTCAATCGTTTGTAATTCCAAGACCCCATATCATCACATAGCCTATACCATGTCGATGCATCTCCCTTCAAAGATAAAGGGAAGACCTTCTTCTTAACAACATCTCCGGGTACACCTGCAAGATTAAATAATCCACAAACTTCATCCACATATATTAGATGCTCATCAGGATGTTTTGTTCCATCTCCTAAAAAGGGATTAGCTAGCGGTGTTTCTATCATACCCGAAGGAATTTCAAAGCAGACATTTTCATTTTCAGTAGGTTCAGTAGGTTGAGGAGCAACTCTTTGCTCTACTGGTCGGGGTGAAGATACCCCGAACAAGCCCCTCATAGGATTACTTTCCATAGTAACAAGTGACAGTAAATTTCAGCACACTATATAAATTTTTCCTTACCAAATTCCACCTACCAAAGGCGCTTCACTCCCCGGCAACAACGCCAGAAAAGAGTCTTGATGACCCACAAGTAAAGGGGATCTATCGTAGTCCTTTCGATAAGTAAGAGTGTCGAACCCAACGAGGAGCAGAAGGAAATGATAAGCGGTTTCCAGCAAGGTATTCTCTCAAGTACTGAAAAAGTGGTAACAGATAGTTTTGTGATAGGATAATTTGTAACAAGCAACAAGTAACAAAAGTAAATAAAGTGCAGCAAGGTGGCCCAATCCTTTTTGTAGCAAAGGACAAGCCTGTACAAACTCTTATATAGAGAAAAGCGCTCCCGAGGACACATGGGAATATCATCAAGCTAGTTTTCATCACGCTCATATGATTCGCGTTCGGTACTTTGATAATTTAGTATGTGGGTGGACCGATGCTTGGGTACTGTCCTTACTTGGACAAGCATCCCACTTATGATTAACCTCTATTGCAAGCATCCACAATTACAACAAAAGTATTAAGGTAAACCTAACC
The DNA here is from genome assembly GCF_056163025.1 of Triticum urartu. Classification (NCBI taxonomy): domain Eukaryota; kingdom Viridiplantae; phylum Streptophyta; class Magnoliopsida; order Poales; family Poaceae; genus Triticum; species Triticum urartu. Next base: position 223,345,134 of record NC_141879.1, on the reverse strand, counting down.
ATAGCATGAAACATATGGATCCAAATCAGCCCCTTACGAAGCAACGCATAAACTAGGGTTTAAGCTTCTGTCACTCTAGCAACCCATCATCTACTTATTACTTCCCAATGCCTTCCTCTAGGCCCAAATAATGGTGAAGTGTCATGTAGTCGATGTTCACATAACACCACTAGAGGGGAGACAACATACATCTCATCAAAATATCGAATGAATACCAAATTCAGATGACTACTAATAGCAAGACTTCTCCCATGTCCTCAGGAACAAAAGTAACTACTCACAAAGCATAAACATGTTCATAATCAGAGGGGTATTAATATGCATATAGGATCTGAACATATGATCTGCCACCAAATAAACCAACTTGCATCAACTACAAGGAGTAATTAACACTACTAGCAACCTACTAGCACCAATCCCGGACTTGGAGACAAGAATTGGATACAAGAGATGAACTAGGGTTTTTAGAGGAGATGGTGTTGATGAAGATGTTGATGGAGATTGCCCTCTCCCGATGAGAGGAGCGTTGGTGATGACGATGGCGATGATTTCCCCCTCCGGGAGGGAAGTTTCCCCGACAGAATAGCTCCGCCAGAGCCCAAGATTGGTTCCGCCTCGTGGCGGCGGAGTTTCATCCGAGAAGATGGCTTGTTATTTTTTCCATCGATAGACTTCATATAGCAGAAGATGGCCACCGGAGGGCCACCAGGGGGCCCACGAGGTAGCGGGGCGCTCCCAGGGGGTAGGGCGCGCCCCCACCCTCGTGGGTAGGGTGTGCCCCCCTGGTGAACTTCTTCCGCTGAGTATTTTTTATATATTCTGAAAATGTCTTCCGTGAAGTTTCAGGAGTTTTGGAGCTGTGCAGAATAGGTCTCTAATATTTGCTCCTTTTCCAGCCCAGAATCCCAGCTACCGGCATTCTCCCTCTTTAGGTAAACCTTGTAAAATAAGAGAGAATAGGCATAAGTATTATGACATAATGTGTAATAACAGCCCATAATGCAATAAATATCGATATAAAAGCAAGATGCAAAATGGATGTATCACGCGACATAGCAATAGAGCGAACAACTGTAGGATTGAAAGTATGTCTAGAAGGGGGGTGATTAGACTACTTGACCAAATAAAAACTTAACCTTTTCCCAATTTTAGTTCTTGGCAGATTTTAGCTATTGTAGGACAAGTCAAGCAATCATCACACAATTCAAGCAAGCATGCAAAGAGTATATTGGCAGCGGAAAGTAAAGCATGCAACTTGCAAGAATGTAAAGGGAAGGGTTTGGAGAATTCAAACGCAATTGGAGACACGGATGTTTTTCCCGTGGTTCGGATAGGTGGTGCTATCCTACATCCACGTTGATGGAGACTTCAACCCACGAAGGGTAACGATTGCGTGAGTCCACGGAGGGCTCCACCCACGAAGGGTAATGGTTGCGCGAGTCCACGGAGGGCTCCACCCACGAAGGGTCCACGAAGAAGCAACCACCCACGAAGGGTCCACGAAGAAGCAACCTTGTCTATCCCACCATGGCCATCGCCCACGAAGGACTTGCCTCACTAGCGGTAGATCTTCACGAAGTAGGCGATCTCCTTGCCCTTACAAACTCCTTGGTTCAACTCCACAATCTTGTCGGAGGCTCCCAAGTGACACCTAGCCAATCTAGGAGACACCACTCTCCAAGAAGTAACAAATGGTGTGTTGATGATGAACTCCTTGCTCTTGTGCTTCAAATGATAGTCTCCCCAACACTCAACTCTCTCTCATAGGATTTGGATTTTGTGGAAAGAAGATTTGAGTGGAAAGCAACTTGGGGAAGGCTAGAGATCAAGATTCATATGGTAGGAATGGAATATCTTGGTGTCAACACATGAGTAGGTGGTTCTCTCTCAGAACATATGAGTTGGAATGGTGTATGTGTTCTAATGGCTCTCTCTTCGAATGAAGAGGAGGTGGAGGGGTATATATAGCCTCCACACAAAATCCAACCGTTACACACAGTTTTCCAATCTCGGTGGGACCGAATCAACAAACTCGGTCGGACCGAAAATGTAAACCTAGTGACCGTTAGAGATTTTCGGTGGGACTGACATGCAACTCGGTAGGACCGATATGGTTAGGGTTTGGGCATAACATAATCTCGGTGAGACCGATTACACAAACTCGGTGAGACCGAGTTTGGTAATAAGCTAACCAGAGAGTTGGTCAGGCAAACTCGGTGGGACCGATTTGCACTTTCGGTGAGACCGAAAAGTTACAAAGGGGAAACACTGAATTTACATTGCAATCTCGGTGGGACCGATTCGCTCTTTTGGTGAGACCGAAAAGTTACGAAAGGGAAACAGAGAGTTTGCAATCCCATCTCGGTGAGACCGAGATCCCTATCGGTAGAACTGAATTGCTAGGGTTTGGCAGTGGCTTATGACAAGTGAAACTCGGTAGCGCCGGATAGAAAGAATCGGTAGGACCGAGTTTGGCTTAGGGTTTAGGTCATATGTGGATATGGGAAAGTAGTTGAGGGTTTTGGAGCATATCACTAAGCACATGAAGCAAGAGGCTCATTAAGCAACACCTCATCCCTCCTTGATAGTATTGGCTTTTCCTAAAGACTCAATGTGATCTTGGATCACTAAAATATAAAATGAAGAGTCTTGAGCTTTTGAGCTTGAGCCAATCCTTTGTCCTTAGCATTTTTAGGGTTCCACTTTCACATCCATGCCATGCCAATCATTGAGCTTTCCTGAAATAGTCATCTTGGAATAGCATTAGCTCAATGAGCTATATGTTGTTATGAATTACCAAAACCACCTAGGGATAGTTTCACTTTCAATCTCCCCCTTTTTGGTAATTGATGACAACATATAGATCAAAGCTTCGACAAATGATAATAAGCATGAAATATATCGTCGCTTTGAGAAGCATGTGACAAGTAAGAGCTCCCCCTAAATTTGTGCATATTTAAAATTTGCTTTGGACTGCAAATGCACAAAGAGTTAGAGTCATGGGTTACTCTTTCATGTCACATACATCTTGGTGGAGCGCTTAAAATGATAAGAATGAAATACATGCACTCATCACCAAGAATAGTGAATGATCACATAAGATAGATAAGATGATAATATTAAGCAAACATTAAGTGTAGCTTATGATCAAACACATGATCATCAATCTCTCACGAGCAATGACATAGTATCACACACAAAAGCAAACAAAGTTCGAAAAACCACCAAATAAAACAAGAGAGAATAAAAGCAACACTCTCTCTCGAAGCCTATGATCTATACATTTTCTCCCCCTTTGGCAACAAGTTACCAAAAAGTTCCTAGAAAATGCATAGTGCTAAGTCGACACTCAGGCTTGATCTTCAGGTGGTGGTGGTGTCTGGAGAACTCCAAGGACGAAGCCTTCTGTAGACGTGGTCGGAGTCGAGGCTGAAGTGGACGCTGGAGCTGGTGGAACTGAGGCTGTAGCTGGTGCAGACATGGTGGCTCTAGGGTCAGCAACTGGCACTGCAGACGACCTCGGACCTCGTGGCACTCTGGCAAAGACATCAGTTGTAGTCTTGCCTCTCCTCTCCTGCATGTCATCCTGGAGCTGCTCCACTGCAGTCTGAATCTCTGTCTTGTGGCAGCTTTAGGCAGATTGCTAGGGGTGCTCCTGCTGCCATCATCTGAGGAACTTGAGGGACTAGTGCCCTCACTCATCTGCACTTGCTGCTCTGACAAGTTCTGGCTATCACTTTGGTCTGACATGATGCAAAATCTGACTGCTGACCCTGTGAATAGGTTATAGATGAGATAGAGTGGATAAGCATCACAAAATGCAGAGATTTTTGCAAAAGAATAATTCAAAAACTTAGTTTTAGTTTCCCACTGAAAGCATCTCGGATCTACCGATTTCTAAACTCGGTGATACCGAAGCAGTTTTGGCACCTAAACTAGTGAACTCGGTCAGACCGAGTCATAGTTCGGTGGCACCGAGACTGCTAGGGTTTCACAGAGTTCCAAAATCGGTCACACCGATAAGTAATTCTCGGTCAGACCGAGTCTCACTTGTGCAATGGCATAAGCCAAATCGGTGGGACCGAGTTTTTCAACTCGGTGGGTCCGAGATGGTTTTGGCGGAAACCTAACCCTAAAATTTTCGAATTAAACCTAATCTACGAGTTCATTGACTGGATAGAAGTTTAACAAACGTGGCAAGAATCATGATGATCACAATGTGCTAAGAATCGGATTGGGGAATAGCACAAAGATCGAGTCCATACCCTAGTTCGGCGGAGACTCGCTACGGCGGCAACGGCGGGGTTGAATTTCCGTTGACGGCAACGGAGACCAGCGACTGGAGGCGGCTGGCGGCAAGGAGACGATCCGGAGACCAAGTTGGCAGAGCAGGCTATCGCGCGGGCGAAGGGGTTCGAAGAAATTTCCAAATTTTTGCCCGTGACTATATATAGCCCGACCCTGTCGTTGTGACCGAGTGGAACAACTCGGTGGCACCGAGATGCAAAACTGTATACAGTTGTTGCAACTCGGTGTGACCGAATGGTTCAAATCGGTTGCACCAAGATCGAAAACCTAGATCAACTTAATGATCTCGGTAGGACCGAAAGTAGGATATCGGTCAGACCGAGAATCATAAAGAGGTTTTGGAAGTTTAAGTCTATGACGAATCGGGGACTCCGAGCGCTCCTCACACAGAGTGGTTCGAATCTGACTTGATCAAATTTTGTGATGTAGCATGAATAGAGTTTGAGACGAGAAAAGCATAGATAGCTAGAGGAGGTTCTTAGGCATTCTTGTCCATCCACTTGGCAAAAGGAAATAAAACCAAACAATCAAAATAACAAGTGGATGTCCTCGAATGAGTAAAATATGCAACCAGCATGCTCACACAATAAGATGGCAAATGAAATATGTGACAAGGCATGCACAACCAATTCTAGCATCTATCAAGCAATTTGCGATGACAAGGTCATCTATATATGAGTATATTGACTTAGGAGTCAAGTGAGAACACTTGATCATAGGTCATACTCATCGTTTAAGCTCAAGTGGGGTTACCACTTTTACATAAAGCATTGTTGTGTTCACATCTTTAGAGTTGCTTTAGCTCAAGTCTTAGAGTAAAGCTCCCCCTAGATGTGATATCCCCCCTTAGAGGGATGAACTAACCTCGGGTTTTGTCAATGATGACTTCATGTAGATGTTGAAGATGTGGATGCTCAATGTTGATGTAGATCACTTGGAGCTATCCATTTGAGTGAATTGCACTTTCAATACCTACATGGGTTAGTCCCATAAGGAACAAACAAGGATATCCATAGACATAGAGTGATGCACACACAAGATGATGTCCATGAAAACTTTTAGGTTACCTTGTCCCTTGTCTTACCAACAAGAGGGTTTGTGACTCCTTGAACTAGTGCAAGATGTGGAAGTTGATTGCACTTGTTCTTGCCAAAATGATAAGAGTGAAGTATGTTGGCGGAGTCACCCTCAAGAACTCTCTAGTTCTTCTTCTTTTGGATCCACACCATCTTGATGGGAATCCTTGGAGTTGTAGTCGTACTTGATGAAGTGGAACTTGAAGTAGTCTTGGGAATCCACTTGACTAAGGTCTTAGGAGCTTCTTCAAATGCATCAATTTCCTCTTGAAGCTTGTCCTTGCCTTTTTGCTTGTAGTCTTGTGGTGGAAGATCATCTTGAGCTTGTGTCCCCTTGAAAGAAGTATCATACTTCTCTTGTTGAGGAACAAACTTTGTCTTGGGGTATTGATCTTCTTCCCACTCAACTCCATTGGCATTGAACTTTCATTCAAAACCAACACCTTGATTCTTCCGGTGCATTCCTTGCTTGCGCACAATTTCCTCGAATTGCTTACTCCCGGCAAGGCTTTTGTACACTCCTTTCTCTATAATTCCCTTCAATAAGCTATTTTCTTGCTCAAGTATAACTTGGCTAAGAGAATCATTAGTGGAATCAATAGAACTACTAGAAGCAACAATATTGGATTTAGCATGATCATTGTTACTGCTAGAGGAAGAATCTTTCTTGTTCTTGTTACTAGACTTGACTTGAGGCATGTAAGTGGATAAGAGTAAACGCTTGGCAATGTAAGAAGAACTTTTCTTGCGGAGATCATCATTGATTGCTTTTAAGAACTCATGCTCTTGCTCAAGATTGAGCTTTTCAAAGCGTAATTTCTCATGAGCTCTTAAAAGTTCTCGATGATCTTCGAAGATAGTTTCATGAGCTAACTTAAGAGTGTTTAGTTCTTTAGTTAGAGCCTCAATCTTCTCCTTATCATTGTCATTCGTTTTATCTTCATTAGCATGATTAATTGACGTTTCATCATAGTATTCATCACTAGAGTTGTCAACAAGCAAATCATCACCTAACAAGTCATCTTCATCACTATTGAAATCAACATACTCGGGGTGTGTTACCTTAGGACCTTTGGCCATGAAGCATCTTCCAATTCCTTCATTTGGTGAGTCAAATATGTCATAGGAGTTGGTTGACACAAGTGCTAGACTGGCAACACCTTCATCTTGAGTATCTTCGGAGTCGGAGTGATAACTTCTCTCGGAGTGGCTGTCGGAGTCGGAGCCGGATACCCATTCACCAACATGAGCTTGATGTCTTCGTTTTGTGTAGCTCCTTGATGATTTTTCCTTCCTTTCCGAATCCTTGCTTCTCCGTGAGTATCTTCGTTCATAACGATCATCTCTACTCCTTCTCTCTCTTGGTGGTGATTCTTTGCTTCTTCTTTTTGGAGAATCTTCTCTTCTCTTGTAGGGAGCCGTACACTCATTGGAATAGTGTCTGGGTCTTCCACAACTGTAGCAGTTTTTCTCTCGACTAGAAGATCTTTTGTCATTGTAGGACCTTGACTTGAAGCTTCTATCTTTGCTTCTACTCTTGTAGAACTTATTGAAGTTCTTCACTATTAAGCTCAATTCTTCATTGAAGTTTTGTTTCTCACTTGATGATGTAGGGTTTTCACATGAGGCTTTGTAGGCACCACTTGATTTGTTGTGAAGTTCCTCTTTATCCTTAAGTGACATCTCATGAGCAACAATTCTTCCAATCACCTCCGTTGGCTTGAGATCTTTGTAATTGGGCATCATTTGGATCAATGTGCACACGGTATCATATTTTCCATCCAAGGCTCTTAGAATCTTCTTGATGATGAATCTATCGGTCATCTCTTCACTTCCTAAGCCGGCAATCTCATTTGTGATGAGATCAAGCCTAGAGTACATTTCAGCGACACCTTCACCATCCTTCATTTTGAACTTGTCAAGTTGACTTTGAAGCACATCCAACTTGGATTCCTTGACGGAGTCGGTACCTTCGTGCATATCAATCAAAGTGTCCCAAATTTCCTTTGCATTCTCAAGACGGCTGATTTTGTTGAATTCTTCGGGGCACAATCCGTTGAAGAGAATATCACAAGCTTGAGCATTGTATTGCAACATCTTCAACTCATCCGCGGTAGCTTCACGGTTTGGTTCTTTCCCATCAAAGAAGTCACCTTGCAAACCAACACACACAATAGCCCAAACGGCGGGGTTATGTCCAAGAATATGCATTTTCATTTTATGCTTCCAACTAGCAAAATTAGTACCATCAAAGTAAGGACCTCTACGGTGATAATTTCCCTCGCTAGACGCCATACTCTCCTAGGTTGTGAAACCAAGGCTATGACCACCAAAAGCTATGGAGATCAAAGCAAATGGAGACCAAAGCTCTGATACCACTTGTAGGATCGAAAGTATGTCTAGAAGGGGGGTGATTAGACTACTTGACCAAATAAAAACTTAACCTTTTCCCAATTTTAGTTCTTGGCAGATTTTAGCTATTGTAGGACAAGTCAAGCAATCATCACACAATTCAAGAAAGCATGCAAAGAGTATATTGGCAGCGGAAAGTAAAGCATGCAACTTGCAAGAATGTAAACGGAAGGGTTTGGAGAATTCAAACGCAATTGGAGACACGGATGTTTTTCCTGTGGTTCGGATAGGTGGTGCTATCCTACATCCACGTTGATGGAGACTTCAACCCACGAAGGGTAACGGTTGCGCGAGTCCACGGAGGGCTCCACCCACGAAGGGTAATGGTTGCGCGAGTCCACGGAGGGCTCCACCCATGAAGGGTCCACGAAGAAGCAACCACCCACGAAGGGTCCACGAAGAAGCAACCTTGTCTATCCCACCATGGCCATCGCCCACGAAGGACTTGCCTCACTAGCGGTAGATCTTCACGAAGTAGGCGATCTCCTTGCCCTTACAAACTCCTTGGTTCAACTCCACAATCTTGTCGGAGGCTCCCAAGTGACACCTAGCCAATCTAGGAGACACCACTCTCCAAGAAGTAACAAATGGTGTGTTGATGATGAACTCCTTGCTCTTGTGCTTCAAATGATAGTCTCCCCAACACTCAACTCTCTCTCATAGGATTTGGATTTTGTGGAAAGAAGATTTGAGTGGAAAGCAACTTGGGGAAGGCTAGAGATCAAGATTCATATGGTAGGAATGGAATATCTTGGTGTCAACACATGAGTAGGTGGTTCTCTCTCAGAACATATGAGTTGGAATGGTGTATGTGTTCTAATGGCTCTCTCTTCGAATGAAGAGGAGGTGGAGGGGTATATATAGCCTCCACACAAAATCCAACCGTTACACACAGTTTTCCAATCTCGGTGGGACCGAATCAACAAACTCGGTCGGACCGAAAATGTAAACCTAGTGACCGTTAGAGATTTTCGGTGGGACTGACATGCAACTCAGTAGGACCGATATGGTTAGGGTTTGGGCATAACGTAATCTCGGTGAGACCGATTACACAAACTCAGTGAGACCAAATTTGGTAATTAGCTAACCAGAGAGTTTGTCAGGCAAACTCGGTGGGACCGATTTGCTCTTTCGGTGAGACCGAAAAGTTACAAAGGGGAAACACTGAATTTACATTGCAATCTCGGTGGGACCGATTCGCTCTTTCGGTGAGACCGAAAAGTTACGAAAGGGAAACAGAGAGTTTGCAATCCCATCTCGGTGAGACCGAGATCCCTATCGGTAGAACCGAATTGCTAGGGTTTGGCAGTGGCTTATGACAAGTGAAACTCGGTGGCGCCGGATAGAAAGAATCGTTAGGACCGAGTTTGGCTTAGGGTTTAGGTCATATGTGGATATGGGAAAGTAGTTGAGGGTTTTGGAGCATATCACTAAGCACATGAAGCAAGAGGCTCATTAAGCAACACCTCATCCCTCCTTGATAGTATTGGCTTTTCCTAAAGACTCAATGTGATCTTGGATCACTAAAATATAAAATGAAGAGTCTTGAGCTTTTGAGCTTGAGCCAATCCTTTGTCCTTAGCATTTTTAGGGTTCCACTTTCACATCCATGCCATGCCAATCATTGAGCTTTCCTGAAATAGTCATCTTGGAATAGCATTAGCTTAATGAGCTATATGTTGTTATGAATTACCAAAACCACCTAGGGATAGTTGCACTTTCAACAACTAGCAAGCAAAGATAGAAGTGATTTTGAGGGTATGGTCATCTTGCCTGAGATCCTGCAAGGAAGAAGAACGAGTCCATGAAGAAGACAAATGGACGAAGTCGAACGAATCCTCACAAACGCGACGTTCTCGGAACTAACCCGAAGAAGCAACACCGGAAAGAAGCAAACAACATAGTAAATAAACACCACATAATCATGGCATGATGCACAACCAAGTATGATGCATGTCCTGTTTAAAGAGGCATGGCATGGCAAAGTGCACAAGCAAAACTACAAGTTAAGTGGAGCTCAATATGCAACTCCGTTGCATATTGACGAAACACCACGTCAGTTATTTAGTTCTCTCTCATTTATGTACCCAACAATGTTAAATATTATTAAACATGTCAAGGGGTGAAGCAAATGAAAACTACCTATCTAGGCAGGTTTAAATGAGGCCGGAACAACAAACAACAAGTCCGGAAACTCCTCATGTGCATATCTTTAGGTTTGGTACTGTTCTGCCCTAAAACATATTTTAGACTTGTTAAACATGCAAAGATGAATGCACCATGTTAAACTAGGCATTTTTATACCCCATTTACATATAAAGTTTATTAAATTTGGAGCTACGGTTATTTAGTTATGAATTAAATCATTTTAGCATGGCATTAGAGCAAAATTAATGCAAACAGCCATTTAAACATTTTGAACATGGATGAAAGTTGCATATTATGAAACTAGATGAAATTCTAGTCATTTTTCATATATAAATCATTTTAATCCGATGCACCATTTGTGAGTTATGTTATGCATGAACTAGGAGGACTTTTCTGCAAAACTGCAAATCCCTGGAATAAAAGGAAAATCCTTCTGGAGAAAAAAAACATGAAACGGGCCGAATCAGGGACAAGCCCAACAGTGGAAGGGGAGGGCGCAACGGTGGCTCACCATGGGCTTGGCCCATGAGTTGGAGGGGAAGCAGGCCAGGGCGCTGCTGGGCCTTGGAGGCTGAGTGAGGTCAACGCGAGGCAGGGACGCGGGCTTCAGGTCGTGGCGCTTGTCTCCCTCGAAAATAAGATGCAGTAGCAGGACCGGTCAACAGGTACGACGACGCACGGGACTCCGGCGACGAGTCCTTGGTGGCGATGCAGGGAAGGGAAGCGGCGGGACTCTGGTGCGGCAGGGAGCTCGGCGGACGGGGTCGAGCCGGAGGAGCTCGGGGCCTCAAGTGTAGGCGTAGAGGAGGCCGAGGCGCCATCGCAGGGGAACCGCAGCAGCGGCGGGGAACTCAGCATCATCAACAGGTTCAGGAGGCGTTGCCGAGGCCTATGCCGTCGAGACCCGAAGGAGGAGGCGTGGCATTGACGGATCCGGCCATATGCGGGCGTTGAGGCAGTGGGGAGGACCTGGATCGGGAGCTTGGCTCTCCATCATGCTCGTCCCTGTGAACCAGCGAGAGGAAAAGATCTCAGAGGGAGAGAGAGATCCAGGGGAAAAACAAAGGGAGAAGGAGGAACAGGCGGTTCCTGGTGACTGTTGTTGCTGGCCAGGAGCCTTCGACAGGGGAAGCATTGGCAAGGAGGAGGCTGAGCGCGGGAGGCCGGCGCTGGGTCGTTGCGGGAGCATCTAGACAGGGGTTCAAACGAGCAGGGGATCAGGCGAGGTGGTAGGAGGCTTGCGGGAGGAGGCAGCAGGTGAGGTGGATGGAGTCGGATCGAGAGGAGCTCTGGTTGGCCGGGCGTGCAAATCAAGGAGGAGAGGAGTGGCGACTGCTGGATGGAATGGTGGATGGGACAGGGGATATCTCGAGGGGAATTTGGGTGGAGCAGCGGCGACGGTAGGGACAAACTTCCTAGATTTTAGGGTTTGGTCGAAATGGGCTAGGGATCTATATATATGTGAAATGGGTGATGATTTGGATCCTCCGATCGCGATCGGATGGTCCGGAATAAATGGGTTAGGGAGTCCAAATAAGAAAACGGAGATATTTTAGGGACATTTGGGGATGATCCGGACCCATTGGTAACGAAAGAGCGTGTCGGGTTCGGGACAACTTCGGACGCACACTCGAGGGGTCGATGCACTGAGCAAGGAGGGGTTAGGTGGACTGTGGAGAGTCGGTTGGGAAGAGAGGAGAGGGGAGAAATGCAGCCCGACAACTGTTTCCGGAGACCGAAAACGTCCGACGTATGACCGACTATAATGCCGCTATATGTTTAATGGTTGGGCTATCAAACGAACTCCGAATGAGATGAAATTTGGTAGGCGTTCTATCTACACTATAACAAGACCGCACGCCAAATCTCACCCCATTCCGAGAACATTCACCGGCCACTTATAAAATACTATTTCGGACGTGCCGCGGGCGCGTGCAAGTGTGTCTGGGCTCAGAACAGACAACGGAAAGAACGGGGAGACCGGGACAGATGCAAGTTTTGAAAACATGATGATGCAATGCACATGATGACATGGCAAGCCGCTACACTCAAGCAAATGACAAGGCAACAACAACGAATAACATGGAAGACACCTCACACATCGGTCTCGGGGCGTCATAGATGACTACTCGATAGTTCAGTGTGCCATGCTTTACGGCTTAGAACCGGGACTTCAGCGACATTTTGAATGTCATGGAGCATATGAGATGTTCCAGGAGTTGAAGTTAATATTTCTAGCAAATGCCCGGATTGAGAGATATGAAGTCTCCAATAAGTTCTACAAATGCAAAATGGAGGAGAATAGTTCTGTCAGTGAGCACATACTCAGAATGTCTGGGGTACCACAATCACTTGACTCAGCTGGAAGTTAATCTTCCGGTTGATAGTGTCATTGGCATAGTTCTTCAATCGCTACCACCAAGCTATAAAAGCTTCGCGATGAACTATAATATGCAAGGTATGGATAAGACAATTCCCGAGCTCTTCGCGATGCTAAAGGCTGCGGAGGTAGAAATCAAGAAGGAGCATCAAGTGTTGATGGTCAACAAGACCACCAGTTTCAAGAAGAAGGGCAAAGGGAAGAAGAGGAACTTCAAGAAGAATGCCAAGCAAGTTGCTGCTCAAGTGAAGAAGCCCAATTATGGACCTAAGCCCGAGACTGAGTGCTTCTACTGCAAAGGGACCGGCCACTAGAAGCGGAACTGCCCCAAGTATTTGGCGGATAAGAAGGATGGCAAAGTGAAAGGTATATTTGATATACATGTTATTGAAGTGTACCTTACTAATGCTCACAGTAGCGCTTGGGTATTTGATACTGGTTCTGCTGCTAATATTTGCAACTCGAAACACGGGCTACGGATTAAGCGAAGATTGGCTAAGGACGAGGTGACAATGCGCGTAGGAAATGGTTCCAAAGTCGATGTGATCTTCGTTGGCACGCTAGCTCTACATCTACCTTCGGGATTAGTTTTACACCAGAATAATTGTTATTTGGTGCCAACATTAAGCATGAACATTATATCTGGATCTTGTTTGATGCGAGACGGTTATTCATTTAAATCGGAGAATAATGGTTGTTCTATTTATATGAGTAATATCTTTTATGGTCATGCACCCTTGATGAGTGGTCTATTTTTACTAAATATTGATAGTAGTGATACACATATTCATAGTATTCAAGCCAAAAGATATAAATTTAATAATGATAGTGCAAATTGTTTGTGGCACTGCCGTTTAGGTCATATTGGTGTAAAGCACATGAAGAAACTCCATACTGATGGGCTTTTGGAATCACTTGATTATGAATCACTTGATGCTTGCGAACCATGCCTCATGAGCAAGATGACTAAGAGTCCGTTCTCTTGAACAATGGAATGAGCAACAGACTTATTGGAAATAATACATACTGATGAATGTGGTCCGATGAGTGTTGATGCTCGTGGCGGGTATCATTATTTTCTGACCTTCAAAGATGATTTGAGCAGATATGGGTATGTCTACTTGATGAAACATAAGTCTGAAACATTTGAAAAGTTCAAAGGATTTCATAGTGAAGTGGAAAATCATCGTAACAAGAGAATAAAGTTTCTACAATCTGATTTGGTCTTCATTTGAAACAATGCAGAATAGTTTCGCAACTCACGCCAGCTGGAACACCGCAGCGTAATGGTGTGTCCGAACGTCATAACCGCACTTTATTAGATGTGATGTCTCTTACTGATTTACCGCTATCATTTTGGGGTTATGCTTTAGAGACGGCTCCATTCACGTTAAATAGGGCACCATCTAAATCCATTGAGATAACACCATATGAACTGTGGTTTGGCAAGAAACCCAAGTTGTCGTTTCTTAAAGTTTGGGGCTGCGATGCTTATGTGAAAAAGCTTCAACCTGATAAGCTCGAACCCAGATCGGAGAAATGTGTCTTCATAGGATACCCAAAGGAGACTGTTGGGTACACCTTCTATCACAGATCCGAAGGCAACATATTCGTTGCTAAGAATGGATCCTTTCTAGAGAAGGAGTTTCTCTCGAAAGAAGTGAGTGGGAGGAAAGTAGAACTTGATGAGGTACTTGTACCTGCTCCCTTATTGGAAAGTAGTTCATCATAGAAATCAGCTCCAGTGATTCCTACACCAATTAGTGAGGAAGCTAATGATGATGATCATGAAACTTCTGATGAAGTTACTACTGAACCTCATAGGTCAACCAGAGTAAGATCCGCACCAGAGTGGTACGGTAATCTGTAACATCCCAAATTTTCAATTTGGAATGTTATACATAGATCATTCATGCATACCATATTTTATTGCATTTTTGTTTTACGATCCTTGAAATTCTAAGCAACTCAAGGACCCACGGACAGAGTTGGGGATTTCACGATTTTCATATTTGAATTTTAACAAATATTGAAACGGGGATCATTTTGGTTTTAATAATTTTTCTCTCCGAAATTTTTCTTATTAAAATATATGAGAGGAGGTAATATGACTTCTCCAAAATAAACGAGATATTGGAGGAAAAATATTAAAATCAAATAAATAATCTTATTTGAATTTTATTTGAATTAGAAAAAATATGCTTTTTAAATTGCATTTTAGGGCCAAGAAAATGTTCATCTTGTTCTAAATATTTTATTTAGACGGTGAAAATTTGTTTTGGTATTTTTAGATTTTTATTTTATTTTCTAGGATTTTCTCGGGAGAATTCTGGTTAAAAAAATAATCCCGCCGGACCGGACTGGGCCGAGGCCCAGCTGGCCCAGCCAGCGCCGCCGCCTCCCTCCCATGCGCGAGATGGACTCGCCGGAGTCCGCCTGCGCCACGCCGCCCCCTCCTCCAAGTCGGCCTCGACCCCGACCCCCCCTCTTAAATACCCCGTCGCCGCCACCCTACCCCGCCACCCACCACCCCCGCCACCCAACGCCACCGCCGCCTGCGCGCCCCTCCATCGCAAGCCGCCACAGCCCTGCAGCTCGCCGCCGCCTGCGCGCCTCGCCGCCGCAAGCCGCTGCCCCACAGCTCGCCGACGCCCCACCGCTACAAGCCCGACGCCTCGCTGGAGGTAGCTGCCGCCGTTGTCGTTTTTTTGGCTAACCATTCGGTTTTTCAGAAACCCTAGATCTAGTTTTTTATAGATCGGTTCGTTCGGTTTTCTGTCGGATTATTTATTTAGCGGACGTTCGTCCGTATGTTTGTTTAACGAACGCCGTTCATCCGTTAGCCGCAGACAACGAACATTCGTTCGTTAGCCTGTTCGTCAGTTTTTCTTTTTCCAGGGTTTTTTCGCGATTATTTTTTGATTGCGATTTCTACCCTAATCTTCGTTCTAGTATAACTTTTCGCTCGTTTACCCAAATCATGTGAAACAAGTGCCTAGATCTTCGTCTCAAAGTCCTCTTTCTGTTTAACCAACTTGAACAAGATTTTGGTATTGTAAAATTTGACTTTAGTTCAGATTAGTAATCGGATCTTGTTTCTTTCGTGGTTTGAGTTTCGTTGCTCCATTTGATTTGATTCTTTTTGCAAACCAGAGTTCTTCAGTTGAACTTTCTGGTTAGATCTTCTTATTTGAGTTTTACCCATGCATCTTTGCTTGATTGCTTATGTATGCTATTGTTTGTTTACGATAGAACACCCAGAGTGCGAAGCGTGCTACTACGAGTCACTAGGTTTTGCGGATCGTCTGTAAGGCATGTAACACTTTGATCATACCCCTTTATCACCCAGTTTTTATGCATTAGTTTCAACCCTCACACATTGCATGAGTAGGATCTCTTAACATGTGGGCCTGGGAAGTAGATGATGAGGTAGAACCTATTACCTGTTTTATTATCAAACCCTTGGGAGCTACCTCTACGCTATGACTATACTGCCATGCTATGCTCGTAGACGTGGATTGGATTTGAGTGTATCCATGACAGATGTGAGTTGTTAATTAATGGTTCAAATTAAGGTGGCAACTTTAATACACATCTGGGTGGATTGCTTGTGGGCACCTGGAGAATCCAGTGTTGTCCTAGGATATCCTGGAGTACCCGTGTGATCATCCTATGGTCCGCCACCCAGGCTCAAAGGGATCATGAGATTATTCATGCTAGAAACTTCCGTGTGCAGCCACAAGCTATTATGGGCTCTAGCATAGTTGAGTATGGTGCATGACCTCTTTCAGTGGTGGGCTAGCAGATGTAGGGGAAAGTAGGTGTAACTGTCCACCCGGAGTAAAGAGTTAGTGCTTCTGAAAGACTATGTCTCAGTCATCCGTTTCTCAAACACCATGTAGTGCGAGAAATCCAACGGAGGAGATTGAGTCTTGTGGGGAAAAGTGCGCAAACCTTTGCAGAGTGTACAAACTAATCATGGTTAGCCGTGTCCCCGGTTATGGACATCTTGAGTATCTGGTTCTTGGATTATCATATGGATCTCATCACTCTAAATTAATTTGTTGGGTTAATGATTACTTTTAATTGGGATTGAGTTGGAGGAACCTTCAAAATGTTGTTAAACTACCACGATAGTTAAATAAAATATATTCCTTTGTTGGAGGAAAAAAATTGGCTTTTCGCAAAAACATATTAACCATACAGCCTCCACCAGCCATATATGCATATACTGATAGCCTTTATCTGTTTACTCTACTGTGTTACATTGCCAGCATATTCCATGTGCTGACCCGTTTTCGGGCTGCAACGTATCATGTTGCAGACTTTTCAGACGAGGAGTAAGGTTCGCTAGGCCATTGTCGTGCACTCAGCTATGCCATTGGAGTTGATGGACTCACTTTATCTTCCAAGCCTTCCGCTGTTATCGTATTAGATGGCCTTAAGCCATATTTATTGTAATAAGTTCTCTCTTGAGACATGCGATGTAATAAGTGTGTGATTGCTACTCTGTTATAAATCCTTCGAGTATTGTGTGTGTCAGCATTACCGATCCAGGGATGACACTGAAGCACAGAGACTTGACCGTCTGAGGTCAGGTAGATACAAGATGGTATCAGAGCACACGCTGAATGTAGGACACGACCACTAAGAAAAGCCATAGGCCACTCTTCTCTACTCATTTCTGACTCCTCTCCATTTTCTACTCTTTAGGATGGCGGACTCGAGGAACAAGTTTGCACAACTGGATGAAGACACACCTTTTGGACGACACTTGAAGGAAGTCACTAGGTACCTGAACATTGGAATACCTAGCTTCACCGGGACCTAAACCGCCACTTTACCAGAAAAGGAGCGCTGGATGATTCGAGTTCAAGTTCAAGTTCCAGGAAGGACGTTCACGCCAGTCACTAAATCCATAGAGTTTTCCTTTGATGCACCAACCTAGAGTCTAGAAAAGAGTATGGCAGCCCACATTGCTATAGGAAGCATCGGCGAAGTTTACCACAAGGAGCTTAAGGACACTGTCTACTAGATATGTGGGCGCCGAGATGAGCAATGGGAGATGATCAGCACCAGGAAGGACAGGTCCATTGCAGCATTCATCCAGGAATTAAACCATCACATTCGTCGCCAGGAGAACCAGATGTGCGCAAGCATGATAGATTTGAAGAAGGTGATGACCAGGATCACAGAGCTAGAAGAGGAGCTTAAGTCTACACGCGATGGATATGAGGAGGAGATGATGATACTTGTGGAGAGGAATGACGACATGATAAGGAAGCTAGGAGTTTTCATGGGAGACCCTACGCCAGGAGGAGAAGACGACGAACCTAAGGAGATTCGTTCTGAAGACTACATCATCATCGACGACACCGACTCCAACCCTGATAGTAGTGATGATGACTATGAAGACGAAGCTAGAGCGGATATCATGGAGTCTTCCACCGATCAAAATTTCTAGTAGACCACCATAATATTAGTAGTATTCCCCCATGTAAATATTAGTAGTCCGAGCACTGTAACGATAGTTAGACGGATTGTATGCCCTTGCTTGATTGATTGAGTGATATGATATGATTATGTTTGTCTCATGTGCATATGGGTAGTGCTCTCTCACTAGACCTCATTCTATTCTAATCTCTTCCCTCTAAACCCATCAGATGCCTCTGAGACGTGACCCCGGTTTTGCTTTCCCACCAGAGCTCACTCAGTTGATCCAGCAGCAGAATGCCTTGATGCAGTTGTTAGTTTAGAACCAAGGCAACAACAACAACAACAACCCACCGCCACCACCTCCAGTCGACAACTTAGCCCGTTTTCTGAGGTTGCAGCCATCGGTGTTTTCCAATAGCACCGAGCCAATAGTTGCGGATGACTGGCTGCACAGGATTGGAAGGGAGTTGACCACCGCAGGTTGCACAGATGCTGAGAGGATGCGTTTTTCCGCACACCAATTGGATGGACCAGCAACCTCACGGTGGGAGAATTACACAACCACTTTTCCTATAGCCAATGTCACTTGGGCGTAGTTTCAGCAAGCATTCCACATAGCCCACGTCTCAACTGGAGCTATGAGCATGAAGAAGCGTGAGTTCCACAACTTACGCCAAGGGAACCGTACTATGGGGCAGTACGTGGATGAGTTTAGTAAGTTATCCCGCTATGCCCCAGATGATGTGGCCACAGATGACGCGAAGCAGGAGAAGTTTATGGAAGGGCTGAATGATGAGATGAGTATGCAATTAATGGTGGCAACATTTAACAACTACCAGGAGTTGGTAGATAAAGCTCTCATGATCGAAGGGAAGCAGCAGCAGATAGAGAGCCGCAAGAGGAAATATGGACAAGGGAAGTACAATTCAGGACTCAGCAGAAGCCTCGTTTTACCCGGAACTCGGGAGGGCTTACCCATAACCATGGAGGCCACACTCACAATGGATGAAGTTCTCATAATCATAATGGCCCAAAGAATGGGAATGGGAATGGAGCAAGTAGCAATCAGAATCGCTCCAATCTAGCCACACCAGCCAAGAGGGACCTAAGCCACGTTACTTGTTTCAAGTGCGGGAAGACTGGACACTATGCCACTAAGTGCCCTGAAGTGAAGAACAGAAATGGTAATGGGAGCTCTGGAAGAAGCCCAATCCATTTAACAAAGGACAAGTGAACCACGTGAACGTGGAGGAGGTTGAAGAGCAACTAGATGTAGTTATCGGTAAGTTTTTAGTTAAGTCGTTTACTGCAATCGTTCTTTTTGATACTGGTGCATCGCATTCATACATATCAAGGTGATTTGTGGATAAGTATAAGTTGCCCACTAAAGTTCTTAGGACACCTATGCTAGTAACCTCACCCGGAGCAGAGTATATGGCAAGCAGTGGATGTTTTCAGATGCCATTAACCATAGGTAGTCATGTTTTCCCCTCTGACTTGATAATTCTGGAGTGGCAAGGATTGGATGTGATACTATGAATGGATTGGCTGTCGATGTATGGAGGAAACATCGATTGTGCCAGTAAGTCAATTCTGCTTACCACCCCGGAGGGAAAAAGGATCAAGTATGTATCCAGGCATACGCCAAGGAGAACCCAAGTAAATTCCCTCACGAGAGTTGTTCAGGAGGAAGTGCCTGTTGTGAAGGATTACCCAGATGTATTTCCAGAAGAGTTACCAGGAATGCCGCCAGATCGAGACATCGAGTTTTTGATAGAGCTGTTGCCAGGCACCGGGCCTATATCAAAGAGACCCTACCGGATGCCCGCAAATGATCTAGAGGAGATCAAGAAGCAGATTAAGGAGTTATTGGAGAAAGGTTACATCTGACGGAGTTCATCACCATGGGGAGCCCCGGTGCTCTTGGTTGAGAAGAAGGATAAATCCTTGAGAATGGTGGTTGATTATCGTGAGTTGAATGAAGTGACGATCAAGAACAAGTACCCACTGCCGATGATCAATGATTTGTTTGATCAGTTGCAAGGAGCTAAAGTGTTTTCAAAGATCGATCTGCGATCAGGATATCACCAGCTGAAGATTCGAGAAAAGCATATACCTAAGACAACTTTCACCACAAGGTACAGGCTATATGAGTATACAGTTATGTCATTTGGATTGACTAATGCCCCTGCCTATTTCATGAGTATGATGAACAAGGTGTTCATGGAGTTCTTGGATAAGTTTGTTGTGGTGTTTATTGATGATATCCTGGTATACTCAAAGAATGAAGAGGAAAACAAGGAGCATTTGCGTTTAGTTCTCGAGAAACTCAGGGAGCATCAGTTGTATGCCAAGTTCAGCAAATGTGAGTTTTGGTTGAAGGAAGTTGGATTTCTTGGACATGTTATATCAGGAGAAGGTATAGCAGTAGACCCCACCAAAGTTCAGTCGGTCACTGAGTGGTTGGCACCCACCTCAGTTGGAGAGATCCGCAGTTTTCTTGGACTCGCGGGATACTATCGGAGATTCATTGAAAATTTCTCTAAGATTGTGAAGCCTATGATGACGTTGTTGAAGAAGGACACCAAGTTCCATTGGACTGAAGAATGTGAAGCAAGTTTCCAGGAGTTGAAGAAACGTTTGACTACAGCACCAGTGCTTATTCTGCCGGATATACGCAAGGATTTCCAAGTGTATTGGGACGCCTCTCGCTTAGGACTTGGAGGAGTACTTATGCAAGACAAAAGAGTTGTTTCGTATGCCTCACGACACCTTCGACCACATGAGTTGAATTATGGCACGCATGACTTGGAGTTAGCAGCAGTAGTGCATGCACTCAAGACCTGGAGACATTTTCTTATTGAGAACCATTATGATGTGTACACGGATCATAAGAGTTTGAAGTACATTTTCACCCAGAAGGAGCTGAACCTCAGGCAGAGGATATGGTTGGAGCTTATAAAGGATTATGATATGAGATTGCATTGTCATCCAGGAAAGGCCAATGTCGTAGCAGACGCTTTGAGCTGGAAGAGTTATGCCAATACCTTCTTAAGTAAATGATTGCCAAAGGAGTTAGCAAAAGATACCAGGGAGCTTCGTTTGGAGGTTGTTCCTAGAGGTTTTGTTACAACCATGGAAGTTCAGTCGACATTGTTGGGAAAGATTCGAGAAGCTCAGAAGGATGACAAAGGAATTGCCGAGATAAAGGAGAAAATGGCCGAAGGCAAAGCCAAAGGTTTTCGTGAGGATGAGCACGACACCCTGTGGTTTGAGGACCGTATATTTGTGCCCAACAATGCAGATATCAGGAAGTTGATATTACAGGAAGCTCATGACTCACCATACTCGATACACCCTAGAAACACCAAGATGTATTTGGATTTGAAGGAGCGTTTCTGGTGGACTGGAATGAAGAAGGATATTGCTGAGTATGTAGCCATATGTGATGTATGTCAGAGAGTGAAGGCAGAACATCAGAAGCCAGCAGGATTATTGCAGCCTATGCCGATACCCGAATGGAAGTGGGATAAGCTTGGCATGGATTTTATCACCAGATTACCCAGGACCCGATCGGGATATGATTCTATCTGGGTAGTAATGGATCGCTTGACCAAAGTAGCTCACTTTATCCCAGTGAAAACCACATATACAAGTGTGAAGTTGGCCAAGATATACATGACCAGGATCATATGTGTGCATGGAGTTCCGAGGACCATCATATCAGATAGGGGAACATGGTTTACTTCAAAGTTTTGGCACCAACTGCACCAAACTTTGGGAACCAGGCTAGAGTTCAGTACAGCCTTTCATCCACAGACAGATGGACAGACTGAGAGAGTCAATCAGATTCTGGAGGACATGTTGAGAGCTTGTGCGCTAGACTACGAGTCTAGTTGGGATGAAAATTTGCCCTACATGGAGTTCTCATACAACAACAGCTATTAGGCCAGTTTGAAGATGGCACCGTTCGAAGCCTTGTATGGAAGAAGGTGCAGAACACCGTTGATGTGGGATGAAGTTGGAGACCGTCAGTTGTTTGGACTGGATTTGATTAAAGAGTCCGAAGAGAAGGTTAAGCTGATTCGAGATAGGCTGAAGGTAGCTCAGTCCAGGCAGAAGAGTTATGCAGACTCAAAACGCAAGGAGGTAGTCTATGAAATCGGAGACACAACATATCCGCGAGTGTCACCTCTGTGAGGAGTTAAGCGTTTTCGAGTTAACGGAAAGTTAGTCCCGAGATTTGTAGGACCATACCGAGTTTTGGAACGCATGGGAGAGGTTGCCTACAAGTTGGAGTTACCCAAAGGACTGTCTGGAGTTCATGATGTGTTTCATGTTTCCCAGTTGAAAAAGTGTCATGCAGAGATGGCCGATATTCCTCTGAGAGATACAATGCCCCTAGAAGCAATTCAGTTGGACAGTGATTTGACATATCAGGAGAAACCTGTCAAGATTCTCGAGTTTGCCAGCCGAGTTACTCGCAGCAAGGTTATCAAGTTTTGCAAAGTTCAGTGGAGCCACCATACCGAGGATGAAGCCACCCGGGAAAGAGAGGATGATCTACGCAAAGACCACCCACACCTGTTTTCTAGCCAACCCGAATCTCGAGGGTGAGATTCATCTTAAGGGGGTAGGTTTGTAACATCCCAAATTTTCAATTTGGAATGTTATACATAGATCATTCATGCATACCATATTTTATTGCATTTTCGTTTTGTGATCCTCGAAATTCTAAGCAACTCAAGGACCCACAGAGAGAGTTGGGGATTTCAGGTTTTTCATATTTGAATTTTATCAAATATTGAAACGGGGATCATTTTGGTTTTAATAATTTTTCTCTCCGGAAATTTTTCTTATTAAAATATATGAGAGGAGATAATATGACTTCTGCAAAATAAATGAGATATTGGAGGAAAAATATTAAAATCAAATACATAATCTTATTTGAATTTTATTTGTGATTTTACTTGAATTAGAAAAAATATGTTTTTTTAAATTGCATTTTAGGGCCAAGAAAATGTTTGTCTTGTTCTAAATATTTTATTTAGACGGTGAAATTTTGGTATTTTTAGAATTTTATTTTATTTTCTAGGATTTTTTTCGGGCGAATTTTGGTTCTAAAAAAATCCCGCCGGACCGGACTGGGCCAAGTCCCAGCTGGCCCAGCCAGCGCCGCCGCCTCCCTCCCGTGCGCGAGACGGACTCGCCGGCGTCCGCCTGCGCCACGCCGCCGCGCCGCCCCCTCCTCCAAGTCGGCCTAGACCCCCCCTCTCAAATACCCCGCCACTGCCGCCCTACCCCGCCGCCCACCACCCCCACCGCTTGCGTGCCCCGCCGCCGCCGCCCGGCAGCTCGCCGCCGCCTGCGCGCCTCGCCGCCGCAAGCCGCCGCCGCCCCGCAGCTCGCCGACGCCCCGCCGCCGCAAGCCCGATGCCGCGCCGCCACGCCGGAGCCTCGCCGGAGGTATCCGCTGCCGTTGTCGTTTTTTTTGGTTAACCGTTCAGTTTTTTTAGAAACCCTAGATCTAGTTTTTTTATAGATCGGTTTGTTTGGTTTCCGTCGGATTATTTATTTAGCGGACGTTCGTCCGTACGTTCGTTTTAACGAACTCCGTTCATCCGTTAGCCACAGACAACGAACATTCGTTCGTTAGCCTGTTCGTCAGTTTTTCTTTTTCCAGGGTATTTTCGCGATTATTTTTTGATTGTAATTTCTGCCCTAATCTTCGTTCTAGTATAACTTTTCGCTCGTTTACCCAAATCAGGTGAAACAAGTGCCTAGATCTTCGTCTCGAAGTCCTCTTTCTGTTTAACCAACTTGAACAAGATTTTGGTACTGTAAAATTTGACTTTAGTTCAAATTAGTAATCGGATCTTGTTTCTTTTGTGGTTTGAGTTTCCTTGCTCCGTTTGATTTGATTCTTTTTGCAAACCAGAGTTCTTCAGTTGAACTTCTGGTTAGATCTTCTTATTTGAGTTTTACCCGTGCATCTTTGCTTGATTGCTTATGTATGCTATTGTTTGTTTACGATAGAACACCCGGAGTGCGAAGCGTGCTACTACGAGTCAATAGGTTTTGCGGATCGTCAGCAAGGCAAGTAACACTTTGATCATACCCCTTTATCACCCAATTTTTATGCATTAGTTTCAACCCTCACACATTGCATGAGTAGGATCTCTTAACATGTGGGTTTGGGAAGTAGATGATGAGGTAGAACCTATTACTTGTTTTATTATCAAACCCTTGGGAGTTACTTCTACGCTATGCTTATACTGCCATGCTATGCTCGTAGACGTGGATTGGATTTGAGTGTATCCATGACAGATGTGAGTTGTTAATTAATGGTTCAACTTAAGGTGGCAACTTTAATACACATCTGGGTGGATTGCTTGTGGGCACCTGGAGAATCCAGTGTTGTCCTAGGATATCCCGGAGTACCCGTGTGATCATCCTACGGTCCGCCACCCAGGCTCAAAGGGATCATGAGATTATTCATGCTAGAAACTTCTGTGTGCAACTACAAGCTATTATGGGATGTAGCATAGTTGAGTATGTTGCATGACCTCTTTCAGTGGTGGGCTAGCAGATGTAGGGGAAAGTAGGTGTAACTGTCCACCCAGAGTAAAGAGTTAGTGCTTCTGAAAGACTGTGTCTCGGTCATCCGTTTCTCAAACACCATGTAGTGCGAGAAATCCAACGGAGGAGATCGAGTCTTGTGGGGAAAAGTGCGCAAACATCTGCAGAGTGTACAAACTAATCATGGTTAGCCGTGTCCCCGGTTATGGACATCTTGAGTATCTGGTTCTTGGATTATCATATGGATCTCATCACTCTAAATTAATTTGTTGGGTTAATGATTACTTTTAATTGGGATTGAGTTGGAGGAACCTTCTCAATGTTGTTCAACTACCACGATAGTTAAATAAAATATATTCGTTTGTTGTAGGGAAAAATTGGCTTTTCGCAAAAACATATTAACCATACAGCCTCCACCAGCCATATATGCATATAGTGATAGCCTTTATCTGTTCATTACTCTACATTGCCGGCATATTCCATGTGCTGACCCATTTTCGGGTTGTAATGTATCATGTTGCAGACTTTTCAGACGAGGAGTAAGGTTCGCTAGGCCATTGTCGTGCACTCAGCTATGCCATTGGAGTTGATGGACTCACTTTATCTTCCAACCCTTCCGCTGTTATCGTATTAGATGGCCTTAAGCCATATTTATTGTAATAAGTTCTCTCTTGAGACATGCGATGTAATAAGTGTGTGATTGCTACTCTATTATAAATCCTTCGAGTATTGTGTGTGTCAGCATTACCGATCCAGGGATGACACTGAAGCACAGAGACTTGACCGTCTGAGGTCGGGTCGCTACATAATCCTGTTCTAGAAGTCATATTACTTGACCATGACGAACCTACAAACTATGAGGAAGCGATGATGTGCCCAGATTCCACAAAATGGCTTGAGGCCATGAAATCCGAGATGTGATCCATGTATGAGAACAAAGTATGGACTTTGGTTGACTTGCCCGATGATCGGTAAGCCATAGAGAATAAATGGATCTTCAAGAAGAAGACTGACGCTGACGGTAATATTACTGTCTACAAAGCTCGACTTGTTGTGAAAGGTTTTCGACAAGTTCAAGGAGTTGACTACGATGAGGCCTTCTCACCTATAGCGATGCTTAAGTCCGTCCGAACCATGTTAGCAATTGCCGCATTTTATGATTATGAAATTTGGCAAATGGATGTCAAAACTGCATTCCTTAATGGATATCTTAAAGAAGAGTTGTATATGATGCAACCAGAAGGTTTTGTTGATCCAAAAGGTGCTAACAAAGTGTGTAAGCTCCAGTGATCCATTTATGGACTGGTGCAAGCATCTCGGAGTTGGAATATATGCTTTGATAGTGTGATCAAAGCATATGCTTTTATACAGACTTTTGGAGAAGCCTGTATTTATAAGAAAGTGAGTGGGAGCTCTGTAGCATTTCTGATATTATATGTGGATGACATATTGTTGATCGGAGATACTGAATTTCTGAATAGCATAAAAGGATACTTGAATAAGAATTTTTCAATGAAAGACCTCGGTGAAGCTGCTTATATATTGGGCATCAAGATCTATAGAGATAGATCAAGAAGCTTAATTGGACTTTCACAAAGCACATACCTTGATAAAGTTTTGAAGAAGTTCAAAATGGGGTTCTTGCCTGTGTTACAAGGTATGAAGTTGAGTCAGACTCAATGCCCGACCACCGCAGAAGATAGAGAGAAAATGAAAGTCATTCCCTATGCCTCAGCCATAGGCTCTATCATCTATGCAATGTTGTGTACCAGACTTGGTGTGCGCCTTGCTATTAGTTTAGCGGGGAGGTACCAAAGTAATCCAGGATTGGATCACTGGCCAGCGGTCAAGAATATCCTAAAATACCTAAAAAGGACTAAGGATATGTTTCTCGTGTATGGAGGTGACAAAGAGCTCGTCGTAAACGGTTACGTTGATACGTCCATTTTGCACCGTGCTTTTATATTGATATTTATTGAATTTGGTTGTTATTACACATTATGTCACAATACTTATGCATATTCTCTCTTATTTGACAAGGTTTACACGAAGAGGGAGAATGCCGACAACTGGAATTCTGGGCTGGAAAAGGAGCAAATGTTAGAGACCTATTCTGCACAACTCCAAAAGTCATGAAACTCCACGGGAGTCATTTTTAGAATATATAAAAATATTGGGCGAAGGAAGCACCAGAGGGGGGCCACCCACCATCCACGAGGGTGGGGGGCGCCCTACCCCCTGGGCGCACCCCCTGTCTCATGGGCCCCCTGGCAGGCTTCCGGTGCCCATCTTTGGCTATATGAAGTCTTTTGCCCTGGAAAAAATCATAAGAAAGCTTTTGGGATGAAAATCTGCCGCCACGAGGCGAAACTTTGGCGGAACCAATCTAGGGTTTCGGCGGAGCTGTTCTGCCGGGGAAACATCCCACCGGGAGGGGGAAATCATCATCGTCATCATCATCGATCCTCTCATCGGGAGGGGGTCAATATCCATCAACATCTTCACCATCACAATCTCCTCTCAAACCCTAGTTCATCTCTTGTATCCAATCTTTGTCTCAAAACCTCAGATTGGTACCTGTGGGTTGCTAGTAGTGTTGATTACTCCTTGTAGTTGATGCTAGTTGGTTTATTTGGTGGAAGATCATATGTTCAGATCCTTTATTCATATTAATACCCCTCTGATTATGAACATGAATATGGTTTGTGAGTAGTTACGTTTGTTCCTCAGGACATGGGAGAAGTCTTGCTATAAGTAGTCATGTGAATTTGGTATTTGTTTGATATTTTGATGAGATGTATGTTGTCTTTCCTCTAGTGGTGTCATGTGAACATCGACTACATGACACTTCACCATTGTTTGGGCCTAGGGGAAGGCATTGGGAAGTAATAAGTAGATGATGGGTTGCTAGAGTGACAGAAGCTTAAACCCTAGTTTATGCGTTGCTTCGTAAGGGGCTGATTTGGATCCATATGTTTCATGCTATGGTTAGGTTTACCTTAATACTTATTTTGTAGTTGCGAATGCTTTCAAGCGGGGGTTAATCATAAGTGGGATGCTTGTCCAAGGAAGGGCAGTACCCGAACACCGGTCCACCCACATATCAAATTATCAAAGTAACGAACGTGAATCATATGAGCGTGATGAAAACTAGCTTGACGATAATTCCCATGTGTCCTCGGGAGCGTTTTCCTTTATATAAGAGTTTGTCCAGGCTTGTCCTTTGCTACAAGAGGATTGGGCTATCTTGCTGCACCTTATTTACTTTTGTTACTTGTTACCCGTTACAAATTACCTTATCACAAAACTATCTGTTACCGATAATTTCAGTGCTTGCAGAGAATACCTTACTGAAAACCGCTTGTCATTTCCTTCTCCTCCTCGTTGGGTTCGACACTCTTACTTATCGAAAGGACTACTATAGACCCCCTATACTTTTCTGGCGCTGTTGCCAGGGAGTGAAGCGCCTTTGGTAGGTGGAATTTGGTAAGGAAAAATTTATATAGTGTGCTGAAATTTACCGTCACTTGTTACTATGGAAAGTAATCCTTTGAAGGGCTTGTTCGGGGTATCTTCGCCCCGACCAGTAGAGCAAAGAGTTGCTCCTCAACCTACCGAACCTACTGAATTTTTTTATTTTGAAATTCCTTCGAGTATGATAGAGAAACTGCTAGCTAATCCTTTTCCAGGAGATGGAACACTTCATCCCGATTTGCACCTAATCTATGTGGATGAAGTTTGTGGATTATTTAAGCTTGCAGATATGCCCGAGGATGTTATCAAGAAGAAGGTCTTCCCTTTATCTTTGAAGGGAAAGGCATTGACATGGTTTAGGCTATGTGATGATATTGGATCATGGAACTACAACCGATTGAAATTGGAATTTCATCAGAAGTTTTATCCTATGCATCCATCGTGATCGTAATTATATATATATATATATATATATATATAATTTTTGGCCTCGTGAAGGAGAAAGTATCGCTCAAGCTTGGGGGAGGCTTAATTCAATGTTATATGCATGCCCCAATCATGAGCTCTCAAGAGAAATTATTATTCAAAATTTTTATGCTCGGCTTTCTCTCAATAATCGCTCCATGCTCGATACTTCTTGTATTGGATCTTTTATGATGAAGACTATTGAATTCAAATGGGATTTATTGGAAAGAATTAAATGCAACTCTGAAGATTAGGAACTCAACGAAGGTAAGGAGTCAGGTATAACACCTAAGTTTGATTGTGTTAAATCTTTTATGGATACCGATGCTTTTCGTGAATTTAGCACTAAATATGGACTTGACTCTGAGATCGTAGCTTCTTTTTGTGAATCCTTTGCTACTCATGTTGATCTCCCTAAGGAGAAGTGGCTTAAATATCATCCTCCCATTGAAGTAAAAGTAGTTGAACCTATTAAAGTTGAAGAAAAGACTATCACTTATAATGTTGATCCTATTGTTCCTACCACTTACATTGAGAAACCACCTTTCCCTGTTAGAATAAAGGATCATGCTAAAGCTTCAAATGTGGTTCATAAGAGTAATACTAGAACACCTACACCCTCTGAGTAAATTAAAGTTGAACCTAGTATTGCTATGGTTAAAGATCTCATGTCCGATAATATTGATGGGCATGTTATTTACTTTTGTGATGAAGCTGCTAGAATTGCTAGACCCGATACTAAAAATAAACATAGACCTATTGTAGGCATGCCTGTTATTTCTGTTAAAATAGGAGATCATTGCTATCATGGCTTATGTGATATGGATGCTAGTGCGAGTGCAATACCTCATTCTTTATATGAAGAAATTACGCATGATATTGCACCTACTGAGTTAGAAGGTATTGATGTTACAATTAAGCTTGCCAATAGAGATACTATTTCACCGATTGGGATTGTTAGAGATGTTGAAGTCTTGCATGGGAAAGTTAAATATCCTGCTGATTTTCTTGTTCTTGGTTCCCCACAAGATGACTTTTGTCCCATTGTATTTGGTAGACCCTTCTTGAATATTGTTAATGCTAAGATAGACTGCAAAAGGATATTGTTTCTATTGGTTTAGGGGATATGTCTCATGATTTTAATTTTGCTAAATTTCGTAGACAACCCCATGATAAAGAATTGCCTAGTAAAGATGAAATTATTGGTCTTGCTTCTATTGCCGTGCCCCCGAATGATCCTTTAGAACAATATTTGCTAGACCATGAAAATGATATGTTTATGAATGAAATACGGGAAATAGATGAAGTATTCTTTAAACAGGGACCTATTTTGAAACACAACTTGCCTGTCGAAATTCTAGGGGATCCTCCTCCACCCAAGGGTGATCCCGTTTTTGAGCTCAAACCATTGCCTGATACTCTTAAATATGCTTATCTTGGTGAAAAGAAGATATATCCTGTTATTATTAGTGCTAACCTTTCATAGCAGGAAGAAGAGAAATTATTGAAAACTCTGAAGAAGCACCGTGCTGCTATTGGATATACTCTTGATGATCTTAAGGGCATTAGTCCAACTCTATGCCAACACAAAATAAAGTTGGAAAAAGATGCTAAACCGGTTGTTGATCACCAACGACGGTTAAATTCTAAGATGAAAGAAGTGGTATGAAAAGAAATACTAAAGCTTCTTGAGGCAGGTATAATTTATCCCGTTGCTGATAGTCAGTGGGTAAGTCCTGTCCATTGTGTCCCTAAGAAGGGAGGTATTATTGTTATTCCTAATGATAAAGATGAATTGATCCCACAAAGAATTAGTACAGGTTATAGAATGGTAATTGACTTCCGCAAATTAAATAAAGCTACTAAAAAGGATCATTACCCTTTACCTTTTATTGATCAAATGCTAGAAAGATTATCTAAACATACACATTTTTGCTTTCTAGATGGTTATTTTGGTTTCTCTCAAATACCTGTATCGAAAGAGGATCAGGAAAAGACCACTTTTACTTGCCCTTTTGGTACCTTTGCTTATAGACGTATTCCTTTTGGTTTATGTAATGCACCTGCTACCTTTCAAAGATGTATGAATGCGATATTCTCTGACTTTTGTGAAAAGATTGTTGAGGTTTTCATGGATGATTTCTTCGTATATGAAACTTATTTTCATGATTGCTTAAGCAACCTTGATCGAGTTTTGCAGAGATGTGAAGAAACTAATGTTGTCTTGAATTGGGAGAAGTGCCACTTTATGGTTAATGAAGGCATTGTCTTAGGGCATAAAATTTCTGAAAGAGGTATTAAAGTTGATAAAGCTAAAGTTGATGCTATTGAAAAGATGCCGTGTCCAAAGGAAATTAAAGGTATAAGAAGTTTCCTTGGTCATGCCGGTTTTTATAGGAGGTTCATTAAAGACTTCTCAAAAAATTCCAGGCCTCTGACTAATCTCTTACAAAAAGATGTTCCTTTTGTCTTTGATGATGATTGTGTAGAAGCATTTGAAATACTTAAGAAAGCTTTGATTTTTGCACCCACTGTTCAGCCACCTGATTGGAATTTTCCCTTTGAAATTATGTGTGATGCTAGTGATTATGCTATAGGTGCTGTTTTAGGACAAAGAGTTGATAAGAAATTAAATGTCATCCAATATGCTAGTAAAACTCTAGATAGTGCCTAGAGAAATTATGCTACTACTGAAAAAGAATTTTTAGCTGTTGTATTTGCTTGTGATAAATTCAGACCTTATATTGTTGATTCTAAAGTAACTGTTCACACCGATCATGCTGCTATTAAATATCTTATGGAAAACAAAGATGCTAAACCTAGACTTATTAGATGGGTTCTCCTACTACAAGAATTTGATTAGCATATTATTAATAGAAAGGGAGCTGAGAACCCCGTTGTAGACAACTTGTCTAGGTTAGATAATGTTCTTGATGACCCATTACCTATAGATGATAGCTTTCCTGATGAACAATTAGCTATCATAAATGCTTCTCGTACTGCTCCAAGGTATGTTGATTATGCCAATTACATTGTTGCTAAATTTATACCACCTAGTTTCACATACCAGCAAAAGAAAAAGTTTTTCTATGATTTAAGACATTACTTTTGGGATGACCCACATCTTTATAAAGAAGGCGTAGACGGTGTTATTAGACATTGTGTACCTGAGCATGAACAGGAACAGATCTTACGCAAGTGTCACTCTGAGGCTTATGGAGGACACCATGCTGGAGATGGAACTGCACATAAGGTATTGCAATCCGGTTTTTATTGGCCTGCTCTTTTCAAGGATGCCTGTAAGTTCGTCTTATCTTATGATGAATGTCAAAGAATTGGAAATATTAGTAGACGTCAAGAAACACCTATGAATTATTCACTTGTTATTGAACCATTTGATGGTTGGGGCTTTGATTATATGGGATCGTTTCCTTCCTCTAATGGGTATACACATATTTTAGTTGCTGTTGATTATGTTACTAAGTGGGTAGAAGCTATTCCAACTAGTATTGTTGATCATAACACCTCTATTAAGATGCTTAAAGAATTTATTTTTCCGAGGTTTGGAGTCCCTAGATACTTAATGACTGATGGTGGTTCACATTTTATTCATGGTGCTTTTGGTAAAATGCTTTCTAAGTATGATGTTAACCATACAATTGCATCTCCATATCATCCACAGTCTAGTGGTCAAGTAGAACTGAGCAATAGAGAGCTTAAATTAATTTTGCAAAAGATTGTTAATAGATCTAGAAAGAATTGGTCCAAAAAACTTGATGATGCATTATGGGCCTATAGAACTGCATATAAAAATCCTATGGGTATGTCTCCATATAAAATGGTTTATGGAAAAGCATGTCACTTACCTCTCGAACTAGAACATAAGGCATATTGGGCCATTAAAGAGATCAATTATGATTTCAAACTTGCCGGCGAGAAGAGACTATTTGACATTAGCTCACTTGATGAGTGGAGAACCCAGGCCTATGAGAATGCCAAACTGTTTAAAGAAAAAGTTAAAAGATGGCATGACAAAAGGATACAAAAACGTGAGTTTAATGTAGGTGATTATGTATTATTATACAACATTCGTTTAAGATTTTTTGCAGGAAAACTCCTCTCTAAATGGTAAGGTCCTTACGTTATCGAGGAGGTCTGTCGTTCCAGTGCCATAAAAATCAACAACTTCGAAGGCACAAATCCGAGGGTGGTGAACGGTCAAAGAATCAAACATTATATCTCAGGTAATCCTATAAATGTTGAAACTAATGTTATTGAAACTGTAACCCTGGAGGAGTATATAAGGGATACCTTCCAGAACGTTTCAGCCTCCGAAAAGGAAGAGGTATGTGGTACGGTAAGTAGACTGACTCCAAAATAGTTCTAATAGCAATTTTTCTCCATTTTGGAATATTTAAGAATAGGAAAATAAGATCAGTCCGGAAAGGACACGCGGCGTCCATGAGGGTGGAGGGTGCGCCCTACCCCCTGGGCGCGCCCCCTGCCTCTTGGGCACCTCATGTGCCCTCCGGACTCTGTTTTCTTGCACGCTACTTCTTTTGGTCGGTAAAAAATCACTTATATAATCTCCCGAAGGTTTTGACCACCGTAACACACAAATATCCTCTGTTTTTGTTTTGAGCTGTTTTCTGCCAGAGTTGTCAAGGTCAGGCATCATGTCGTCCCCCTCCCCCAACAATGAGGGCGACGATGCTTGGCTAATGAAGATAGAGCTGAAGAGAGAAGAACCCAGGGAGATCAACAAGGATGATAGGATCAAGAAGGCCACGGAGGATCAAGCTCCGACAGTAGAAGAAGAAGACATCCTTCAACCTCATTATAATCTTCATACCCCAACTAAGATTGAAGCTTTCAAGATGATTGAGTTAGCTCTCATACAAAACAAGTATCTCACACGTGAAAATACTTTTTTGAAGGAGCATATCACCGCACTCAAGGGCATTATTAGCAAATTGGAGGATCTCCTACGCTAGATGTGCAACACTACATCATCAAAAACTCCATCATCACCACCTCCGAAGAAAGAGACATAAATACATGGGTATGGGCATTCCTCTTGGCAACTGCCAAGCTTGGGGGAGTGCCCCGGTATCGTATCACTATCACACTTTTATCTTTACCGTTTTCTTAGTTCGATCCTTTTGGTAATATCTTGATCTAGTAGAATAAAGTTTTAGTATGATCTAGTTTTGAGTTTTGCTTTATGATCCTTCTATGTAATCGAGTTCGTGAGCTATATATAATAAAGATTAGTTTTGAGTCAAGGGCTTGGTTATCTTGCTATGATCTTGAGGGAATAAAAGTAAGAATAAAAAGAAATAAAGATATCATATTGATCTTATGGAGAGTAATGACTTAAAATATAAAGAGTATGATGAATAAAAGTTGTTGAGAGTTGACAAACATAGTTTTGGTCATAGTTGCAATTAATAGGAAGTAATAAAGAAAGAGAGGTTTTCACATATAAATATACTATCTTGGACATCTTTTATGATTGTGAGCACTCATTAAAATATGACATGCTAAAAAGTTGACGTTGGACAAGGAAGACAACGTAATTGGTTATGTTTTCTTACATCTAAAATAAATTATATTGTCATGGATCATCCAACATGTTGAGCTTGCCTTTCCCCCTCATGCTAGCCAAATTATTTGCACCAAGTAGAGATACTACTTGTGCTTCCAAATATCCTCAAACCCAGTTTTGCCATGAGAGTCCACCATATCTACCTATGGATTGAGTAAGATCCTTCAAGTAAGTTGTCATTGTTGCAAGCAATAAAAATTGCTCTCTAAATATGTATGATTTATTAGTGTGGAGAAAATAAGCTTTATACAATCGTGTGATGTGGAAGAAATAAAAGAGACAGACTGCATAATAAAGGTCCATATCACAAGTGGCAATATAAAGTGATGTTCTTTTGCATTAAGATTTTGTGCATCCATCATAAAAGCACATGGCAACCTCTGCTTCCCTTAAGGAAGGGCCTATCTTTTATTTTTGTCCTATACTTCATACAAGAGTCATGGTGATCTTCACCTTTCCTTTTTACATTTTATCCTTTGGCAAGCACTCTGTGTTGGGAAGATCTTGATATATATAGCTAATTGGATGTGGGTTTTCATAAAGTATTATTGTTGACATTACCCTTGAGGTAAGAGGTTGGGAGGCAAAACTATAAGCCCCTATCTTTCTCTGTGTCCGATTAAAAATTAATACCCATAAATATTGCGTGAGTGTTAGCAATTGTGAAAGACTAAATGATAGTTGAGTATGTGGACTTGCTGAAAAGCTCTTACATTGATTCTTTCTGATGTTATGATAAATTGCAATTGCTTCAACGACTGAGATTATAGTTTGTTAGATGTTGTTGTTCTAAGAATGATCATGATGACCTCATGTCCGTATTTTATTTTATCGACACCTCTACCTCTAAACATGTGGACATATTTTTTTCGATATCGGCTTCCGCTTGAGGACAAGCGAGGTCTAAGCTTGGGGGAGTTGATACGTCCATTTTGCATCATGCTTTTATATCGATATTTATTGCATTGTGGGTAGTTATTACACATTATGTCACAATTCGTATGCCTATTCTCTCTTATTTTACAAGGTTTACACGAAGAGGGAGAATGCCGGCAGCTGGAATTCTGGGCTGGAAAAGGAGCAAATATTAGAGACCTATTCTGCACAACTCCAAAAGTCCTGAAACTCCACGGGAGTCATTTTTAGAATATATAAAAATATTGGGCGAAGGAAGCACCAGAGGGGGGCCACCCACCATCCACGAGGGTGGGGGCACGCCCTACCCCCTGGGCGCGCCCCCTGTCTCGTGGGCCCGCTGGCAGGCTTCCGGTGCCCATCTTTGGCTATATGAAGTCTTTTGCCTTGGAAAAAATCATAAGCAAGCTTTCGGGACGAAACACCGCCGCCACGAGGCGGAACCTTGGCGGAACCAATCTAGGGCTCTGGTGGAGCTGTTCTGCCGGGGAAACATCCCTCCGGGAGAGGGAAATCATCATCATCGTCATCACCATTGATCCTCTCATCGGGAGGGGGTCAATCTCCATCAACATCTTCACCAGCACCATCTCCTCTCAAACCCTAGTTCATCTCTTGTATCCAATCTTTGTCTCAAAACCTCAGATTGGTACCTGTGGGTTGCTAGTAGTGTTGATTATTCCTTGTAGTTGATGCTAGTTGGTTTATTTGGTGGAAGATCATATGTTTAGATCCTTTATGCATATCAATACCCCTCTGATTATGAACATGAATATGGTTTGGGAGTAGTTACTTTTGTTCCTGAGGACATGGGAGAAGTCTTGCTATAAGTAGTCATGTGAATTTGGTATTCGTTCGATATTTTGATGAGATGTATGTTGTCTTTCCTCTAGTGGTGTCATGTGAACGTCGACTACATGACACTTCACCATTGTTTGGGCCTAGGGGAAGGCATTGGAAAGTAATAAGTAGATGATGGGTTGCTAGAGTGACATAAGCTTAAACCCTAGTTTATGCGTTGCTTCGTAAGGGGCTGATTTGGATCCATATGTTTCATGCTATGGTTAGGTTTACCTTAATACTTCTTTTGTTGTCGCGGATGCTTGCAAGAGGGGTTGATCATAAGTGGGATGCTTGTCCAAGGAAGGGCAGTACCCAAACACCGGTCCACCCACATATCAAATTATCAAAGTAATGAGCGTGAATCATATGAGCGTGATGAAAACTAGCTTGACGATAATTCCCATGTGTCCTCGGGAGCGTTTTTCTTTATATAAGAGGTTGTCCAGGCTTATCATTTGCTACAAAAAGGATTGGGCCATCTTGCTGCACCTTATTTACTTTTGTTACTTGTTACCCGTTACAAATTACCTTATCACAAAACTATCTGTTACCGATAATTTCAGTGCTTGCAGAGAATACCTTACTGAAACCGCTTGTCATTTCCTTCTGCTCCTCGTTGGGTTCGACACTCTTACTTATCAAAAGGACTATGATAGATCCCCTATACTTGTGGGTCATCATACATCGATGCAAGCTTTGACACTGATCCGGATGACTCTAAGTCACAAACCGCATACCTATTTTTATTGAATGGTGGAGCTGTCAGTTGGTGCATTTCTAAGCAGAGCATCATGGCAGGATCTACGTGTGAAACGGAATACATAGCTGCTTCGGAAGCAGCAAATGAAGGAGTTTGGATGAAGGAGTTCATATCTGATCTAGGTGTAATACCTATTGCATCGGGTCCAATGAAAATCTTTTGTGACAATACTAGTGCAATTGCCTTGGCAAAGGAATCCTGATTTCACAAGAGAACCAAGCACATCAAGAGACGCTTCAACTCCATCCGCGATCAAGTCAAGGAAGGAGACATCGAGATTTGTAAAATACATACGGATCTGAATGTTGCAGACCTGTTGACTAAGCCTCTCCCACGAGCAAAACATGATCAGCACCAAGACTCCATGGGTGTTAGAATCATTACTATGTAATCCAGATTATTGACTCTAGTGCAAGTGGGTGACTGAAGGAAATATGCCCTAGAGGCAATAATAAAGTTGTTATTTATATTTCCTTATATCATGATAAATGTTTATTATTCATGCTAGAATTGTATTAACCGGAAACTTAGTACATGTGTGAATACATAGACAAATAGAGTGTCACTAGTATGCTTCTACTTGACTAGCTCATTAATCAAAGATGGTTAAGTTTCCTAACCATAGACATGAGTTGTCATTTGATAAACGGGATCACATCATTAGAGAATGATGTGATTCACATGAGCCATCCGTTAGCTTAGCACTATGATCGTTTAGTTTATTGCTATTGCTTTCTCCATAACTTATACATGTTCCTATGACTATGAGATTGTGCAACTCCTGAATACCGGAGGAACACTTAGTGTGCTATCAAACGTCACAACGTAACTGGGTGATTATAAAGATGCTCTACAGGTGTCTCCGATGGTGTTTGTTGAGTTGGCATAGATCGAGATTAGGATTTGTCACTCCAATTGTCGGAGAGGTATCTCCAGGCCCTCTCGGTAATGCACCTCACTATAAGCCTTGCAAGCAATGTGACTAATGAGTTAGTTGCGGGATGTTGCATTACGGAATGAGTAAAGAGACTTGCCGGTAACGAGATTGAACTAGGTATGATGATACCGATGATCGAATCTCGGGCAAGTAACATACCGATGACAAAGGGAACAACGTATTTTGTTATGCAGTTTGACCGATAAAGATCTTCGTAGAATATATAGGAACCAATATGAGCATCCAGGTTCCACTATTAGTTATTGACGGGAAATGAGTCTCGGTCATGTCTACATAGTTCTCGAACCCGTAGGGTCCGCACGCTTGACATTCGATGACGATATGTATTGTGAGTTATGTGATTTGATGTACCAAAGGTTGTTCGGAGTCCCGGATGTGATCACAGACATGATGAGGAGTCTCGAAATGGTCGATACATGAAGATTGATATATTGGAAGGTTATGTTTGGACACCGGAAAGGTTTCAGGATAGGTTCGGGCATTTTCCGGAGTACCGGGGGGTTACCGGAACCCCCCGGGGGGTTAATGGGCCTTCATGGGCTTTAGTCGAAGAGAGAGGAGGCGGCCAATAGGAGGAGCGTGCCCCCTAGCCCAATCCAAATTGGGGAGGGGGCGGACCCCTTTCCTTCTTCCCCTCTTCCCTTTCCTTCCCTCTCCTAGTTGGACTAGGAAGGGGGGAACCTACTCCTAGTAGGAGTAGGATTCCTCCCTTGGGACGCGGCCTATGAGGCCGGCCGGCCCCCCTCCTCCACTCCTTTATACACGGGGGAGGGGGGGCACCCCATAGACACACAAGTTGATTTCTTAGCCGTGTGCGGTGCCCCCTCCAAAGATTTCCACCTCGGCCATATTGTCGCAGTGCTTAGGCGAAGCCCTGCGTCGGTAACTTCATCATCACCGTCAACACGCCGTCGTGCTAACGAAACTCTCCCTCGGCCTCAGCTGGATCTAGAGTTCGAGGGACATTACCGAGCTAAACATGTGCAGATCACGGAGGTGTCGTGCTTTCGGTACTTGATCGGTTGGATCGCGAAGACGTACGACTACATCAACTGCGTTACTCAATGCTTCGCTTTCGGTCTACGAGGGTACGTAGACACACTCTCCCCTCTCGTTGCTATGCATCTCCTAGATAGATCTTGCGTGATCGTAGGAATTTTTTTTGAAATACGGCGTTCCCCAACAAGTAGCACCATGATCTTCATGATGGAGAGTCTCCTATTTTGTTACTTTCATATACTAGTGCGAATTTTTCATTATAGAACTTGGCTTGAATATTCCAATGATGGGCTTCCTCAAATTTCCCTAGGTCTTCGTGAGCAAGCAAGTTGAATGCACACCCACTTAGTTTCTTTTTGAGCTATCTTTAACTTATAGCTCTAGTGCATCTGTTACAAGGCAATCCCTACTCACTCACATTGATATCTAATGATGGGCATCTCCATAGCTCGTTGATATCCCTAGTTGATGTGAGACTTTCTCCTTCTTTTTTTCTTCTCCACAACCACCATATTCTATTCC
The DNA here is from genome assembly GCF_056163025.1 of Triticum urartu. Taxonomy (NCBI): domain Eukaryota; kingdom Viridiplantae; phylum Streptophyta; class Magnoliopsida; order Poales; family Poaceae; genus Triticum; species Triticum urartu. The sequence continues at coordinate 223,306,251 of NC_141879.1, read as the reverse complement.
ACCTATAGTGCTATGTCCATGGCTCACACTCATGTATTGCGTGAAAGTTGAAAAGGTTTGAGAACATCAAAAGTATGAAACAATTCCTTGGCTTGTCATCGGGGTTGTGCATGATTTGAATACTTTGTGTGATGAAGATGGAGCATAGCCAGACTATATGATTTTGTAGGGATAACTTTCTTTGGCCATGTTATTTTGAGAAGACATGATTGCTTTATTAGTATGCTTGAAGTATTATCGTTTTTATGTCAATATTAAACTTTTGTTTTGAATCTTATGGATATGAACATTCATGCCACAATAAAGAAGATTACATTGATAAATATGTTAGGTAGCATTTCACATCAAAAATTCTGTTTTTATCATTTACCTACTCGAGGACGAGCAGAAATTAAGCTTGGGGATGCTTGATACGTCTCCAATGTATCTATAATTTTTTATTGTTCTATGATATCATATTATCCATCTTGGATGTTTTATATGCATTTATATGATATTTTATATTATTTTTGGGACTAACCTATTAACCTAGAGCCTAGTGCCAGTTTCTGTTTTTCCTTGTTTTTGAGTTTCGCACAAAAGGAATATCAAACGGAGTCCAAATGAGCTGAAAATTTACGGAGATTTATTATGGACTAGAAGAAGCCCACGAAGCATCAGAGTTGGACCAGAAGCTTCACGAGGAAGCGGCAAGAGTGGAAGGCGCGCCCACCCCCCTAGGGCGCCCCTTGTCTTGCCGCTGCCTCGTGGACCCCCCTGACGTGAAACCGGTGCCAAAAATTCCTATAAATCACGAAACCCCCAGAAAGAAACCTAGATCAGGAGTTCCGCCGCCGCAAGCCTCTGTAGCCACGAAAAACCAATCGGGAGCCCGTTTTGGCACCCTGCCAGAGGGGAAACCATCACGGATGGCCATCTTCATCATCCTGGCGGTCTCCATGACGAGGAGGGAGGGGCTGAGGGTATGTACCAGTAGCTATGTGTTTGATCTCTCTCTCTCTCGTGTTCTTGATTTGGCACGATCTTGATGTACTGCGAGCTTTGTTACTATAGTTGGACCATATGGTGTTTCTTCCCCTCTATCTTCTTGTGATGAATTGAGTATTACCTTTGAGGTTTCACTATTATCAGATTGAATACTATTATGGATTTGAGAATACTTGATGTATGTCTTGGATGGGATACCCGTGGTAACAATGGGGTGTTCTATTGATTCACTTGATGTATGTTTTGGCACTCAACTCGCAGATTCCCGAGGTGACATTGGGGTAATCTATGCATAGGGGTTGAAGGTTTTCGTCCTTGTTTCTCTAGTAGGAATCTTGGGGAACCCTTTGAGGTTCTTTGTGTTGGATTGAATATGATGAATCTGAAGTTGTTGGAGATATTACTATCAGTTATGACCCGCCCAGGAGGGGCCGGGTCAGCCCCAATGGCGGGTTACACAAGAAGCCCAACAAACATTCAACATTATAGTTTATTAAGTCTTATAGAAGGCCCAAAGGCCTGAAGGCGGTTTAAGGCCCGATATTGTGAGCTCCCGTATGTAAAGAAAGACTTGTAAAGAAAGGCATGTAAAGGAAGTCACCGAGCCGGACACAATTATGAGCCGGCCGGGACTCTGTAGGCCACCTGGCATCAACCCATGTATATAAGGGGACGACCCGGTGGCGGCTTAGGGCAAGAAACAACAAGTTGAGAACGAAGCCGGCGAGTTGAGCCTCTTGGTGATCGAAACCCCAGCAATACAAATCCCAACTAGACGTAGGCTTTTACCTTCATCGTAAGGGGCCGAACTAGTATAAAACTCTCTCGTGTCCTTTGTCCCGACTAACCCCTTTAAGCTTCCTAGTGCGATGGCCCTACGACTACGTCCTTGCTCTAGGACATCTGCCGTGACAATTCCACGACAGTTGGCGCCCACTGTGGGGCCAGCACACGGTGGATTTGAGTTCTTGAAGGGCAACTTTGAAGGGCTCAAGGGATACGCTGTGGGCTGGATGACCAAGAGTCGTCGCGGCAAGCTCTACATCGACGACGAAGGCTGGGGCCCCGAGGCCGGCTCAATTGAGTACGGATACCGGGTCCCCTTCGACGGAATTCACGTCTTCATAGGCCGGATCGGCAAGTCAGGACCTGAGCCGGACGTCCACACCAACCTCATCGAAACGGCTCGGCGCGCCAGGACCGCCCGTGTTAAATCTGCTATGAAGCATGCCTTCGTGGGCTGCATCCACGGCGGTGAATATTCTAAAGGATCGGTGGAGGGCGGTGAGACGGTCGTCTGTTCTGACACTGCATCATCAACTGGCGAGAAGGACTCTTTGTACCAGCTGCAGGACGGCATGCTCGGGGGTTGTTCCGATGGCAGCAGTATTCCGGACCCTCTTGAGCCGCCGAATTGGGCCGGAGTCTTCATGGCAGGGACGTAGCCTGGGCAGAATTCTACAGCAGCAGCGGCGACAGCTACCAGGTCGGCTGCAACCGGGTCAGGAGACCCCGCGCCCCCCTGGCTCAGATCTTGATGGACCTCATGGATAAACTGACAACTCTGTTGACTGTCATGGTAGAGCCGACGGATAAAGCCCAGCATGACACAGAGGTGGCACGCGTACGTGAAGAGATGGTGCAAGCTAAGGAAAATCTAGCCGCAGAGGAAGTCAGGATGGCAGTAGAGCGGGCGGCTTTGGACGCTCGTGCTCAACAGCTTCAAGCGGAGACCTTTCGGCTCTCGGTGGATCTGAACGCGTCAAATGAGGTCATGAGGAGGAGGCATCAGAAAACCCAATCACGTCTGCCTCTGACGCTCGATCCTAGGAATCTTTTTCACAAACCCGGGGCCGGGGGAAGTGACCCGCCGGAGGCACCCCGGATTACAACACCCGGCGCACCGGTCCAGCCGCACGCCATGAATCCACCTCGTATAAATACTGCTCTGCCTCATTACATCCCAACGCCGCCGGTTCACTTCTCCAACCCTTTGGAAAACCTCATCGCAGCATCGGCTCGTTTGGCGGCTCTTCCGAGGGAAGGTGACTCGCCGGCGGCAATTGAAACACGGAGGGTAAGAGAACTTCTTCAAACAGCTCTTGTGCAGCAGGATGCATACTCCTACAGTCGAGACATGATCCATTCAACTCCTCGCCCAAGCCGGAGCCCGAGTTACAGTAGGCATATGGAATCCGCAGATATGTCAAGCAATGCTCAACGCCACAACCGGCCATACAGGCATGAGCCGGTGCGGGCTGGAGCCCTTAACTTGGTGGATCAGGAGAGGATTCGTCAAGAGGCGGAACAAGCAGCTCAAATGGCAGCAGATCAGGCAGCTCATCAAACGTTTCCGGCTTATCCAGCAACCTCGGTCGAGGCAGGAGTGGCTACAAGAACCGGAGGCGTTCCTTACGTAATGAGCGTTTGCCAAAGGATTTTAAGGGGCCTCGTAAGGTGCCTAATTACATAACTGACTTATAGCCTGGGGCTTGGATTGAGAGTTATGAGATGGCTATGGAGTTATTGGAGGTCATTGATGCTGCAATGGCCAAGTATTTCACTATGATGTTAGATGGAACCGCTCGTACTTGGTTGAAGGGATTGCCACCCAGTTCTATTGGCTCATGGGCGGAGTTGAAGGCCCGGTTCATCAAGAACTTTAAGGACACATGTAAGCAGCCTATGTTGATTGTGGACCTGACCAATTGCAAGCAAGAGGATGGTGAATCCACACCCCATTGGGTGCGCCGGGTCAAGGAGATAATACATTCATCTGATAAGATGGATGTCGGCTCAGCAGTCTTGATGTTGGAGAAAAATTGCCGTTTTCAACCTCTGAAGCAGAAGCTGGGGCGGCTCAAGCGTGACTGTAATGACATGGGAACGTTGATGGCGGCTCTCGTCAAGTATGCTGATTCTGATACTACCAAGGACCCGGTGTCTGACGAAGAAAAGGCAACGAAGGGAAAGAAGAACGGCAACGGCAAGGGTCACCAGCATAACCCGGCAAATCAGGGAGGTAATAAACGTAAGGCTGATGAGTTTGTTGCTAACACCAATGCATAGGGCAGTAATCAACGGCGCAAGGGCAAACAGCCCCCTCGGTCGGGCGGGTCAGGTCCCACCCTTGAGCAGTTATTGAATGAACCCTGTCCAAAGCACGGCACCCGGGAGAAGCCAGCCACCCACCTGTGGAAAGATTGTACAATCATGAAGGCGTTTAAAAATTCAAATGCATTTGATGGAGGTCACGTCCCAAGTGGTGGTTCAGGAGGAGGCGGTTTTCACGGCCCGGGCGCCGGTTCAGGTGGAGGAGGATTTCACGGTTAGGGCCATCCTGGTAACCAAGGAGGATATAATCAACAACCCGACCAAGGTAATCAGCAGCAACAATCCGGTTATCAGAGCAACCCAAAACAGCTGAGTAGTGGGCAATACCATGTATTTACCACTAGTTTATGTAAGAGGGACCAGAAGCTTCACAAGAGGGTCATCAATGCCGTTGAGCCGGCGATTCCATGTTACCTACGTTGGTCAGAGCATCCTATTGTGTGGAGTAGAGAGGATCACCTGCCCCGGGTTGATAATCTGGGTCACTTGGCCTTGGTAGTGGCACCTCAGGTTGGTGGATACAAATTCACTAAGGTACTCATGGATGGAGGCAGCAGCATCAACATCCTCTACTATGAGACGTTCCGCCGGATGGGATTGACTGATAAAAATCTTAAACAATCCAACACTGTTTTTCACGGTGTGGTACCTGGTAAATCGGCATACCTAGTTGGTAAGATTGAGCTGGAAGTAGCCTTTGGGGATGAGTATGACTCCAGAGTAGAAAAATTAACCTTTGAGGTGGTTAAAATCAAAAGCCCATATCATGCTCTGTTTGGGCGGCCGGCTTATGCCAAGTTCATGGCTTGGCCGTGTTATGTGTATTTACAGCTCAAAATGTCGGGTCATAAGGGCACCATTACAGTACATGGGAGCCAGAAGATAGCCTTGGAGTCTGAAGAAGGTGATGCCGCCTATGCTGAATCTGTTTGTGCAACAGAAGAGTTAAAGTTTTATAAGGATCATGTTGACCCGTCAGACATGACGTCATTAAAGAAACCAACAAAAGAGCATGAGCCGGTGTTGAAATTCAAATCAGCTGATGACACCAAGATGGTTGACTTTGTGCCTGGCGACTCATCCAAGCAGTTCATCATCAGTGCGAACTTGGATCCAAAATAGGAAAGCGCGCTCATTAAGTTCATCCATGAGAACCGGGACATCTTTGCATGGAAACCTTCAGACATGCCGGGTGTCCCGAGGGAACTTGCTAAGCACACTCTTAATATTGATCCAAAATTCAAACCTGCCAAACAGTTTCTCCAACGGTTCAATGAAGAAAGGCGCAAGGCCATTCGAGAAGAGGTGGCCCGGCTCTTGGCGGTCGGGTTCATTGTAGAGGTCTTTCACCCAGAGTGGTTAGCTAACCCGGTGCTTGTACTTAAAAAGAATGGCACCTGGCGTATGTGTGTAGATTACACCAATCTGAACAAGGCTTGTCCGGCTGATCCTTTTGCCCTCCCCCGTATTGATCAGATCATTGATGCTACGGCGGGTTGCGCACGTTTGAGTTTCTTGGATGCTTATTCCGGTTATCATCAGATCAAGATGGCGGTCAAGGATCAAGAGAAGACAACTTTTATTACTCCTTTTGGAGCTTTCTGCTATGTGTCTATGCCTTTTGGGCTTAAGAGTGCCCAGGCGACTTACCAATGGTGTGTGCAGAATTGTCTTCACAATCAAATTGGGCGTAATGTTCATGCTTATGTGGATGATATAGTGGTAAAATCCAGGAAAGAGGAAACCTTGGTCACAGATCTGAAAGAGACTTTAGATAATCTCCGGGTCTACAAAATGATGCTTAACCCGGCCAAGTGTGTTTTTGGAGTCCCAGCCGGCAAGCTCTTGGGGTTTTTGGTGTCTAACCAAGGTATTGAGGCTAACCCGGAGAAAATCAAGGCAATTACATCCCTGGCTAGACCAACATGCATCAATGACGTTCAACGACTGGTGGGTCGTGTTGCTGCTTTGAGCCGGTTCATAAGCCGGTTAGGGGAGAAGGCAATGCCTCTGTATCAGATGATGAAGAAAACAGATGATTTTGTCTGGAGCGATGCTGCGAACTCTGCTTTTGAAGATCTGAAGACACAACTTGCTGAGTCACCGGTCCTGGCTGCTCCAATTGAGAAAGAGCCGCTGCTGTTATACGT